>NC_140311.1:6886477-8278471 GCF_964211825.1 Aythya ferina
TTGTGAGCTCAGGATCAGGCCTACAGACAAAAACCTCAGGGAGACTAATCTATGGAAGGAGAAGTTTTTAGACATTCTCAAGGGAAACAGGGAAAAAAGGGGAAGAAAAAAAAAAAAAAAGGAAAAAAATAAAAAAAGGAAGCAGGGGAAATGAAGGAGATGATGGAGCCTAAGGATCGTAGAATGGGGCACATTCTGTATGAGAGGCCACAGAGCCACTGCCTCTCATTGAGTTTAGCAGGACTCAGCTCACACCCAGTACAGCAAAACACTATGCCTCAGTTTAGACTTCTCTGTTGTGGATATCTCAAGGCCCCATCCTGACCTTGGCTGCAGAATACACCATGGATTCTGGAAAGTCTGGAGCCTCATGCTTTAATGTACCTTCATCTGGACCAGAAATTCACCCCACTGCCAAAGGAGCTCAGACATTACCTCATTCATAAGTATGTTATAGTGGTTAATCTGTGAAATATTTTTGGATAACAAAATTAACTGGTTCAAAACATAATTAATCCTATTTCTTTCCCAAATGGCTTCCTTCAAATGGTACTTGAAATGGTTTTACTTTCTCCCATTGTCTGCCTAATGCACTGATGAACTCTTCCTTCTGAGCTTCTCCTTATTTTAATTGTCTGCTCATTCAACCGTCCCTTCTGATAATTAAGTCAGTTAATAATATAAAGTGATCTTTAAAATTTAAACTTTTTTCCTTGTTAATCAAAAGCAGAACTTTTTGTTGTTGTTGAGAAGGGTGTTTTTAACTTCCCTCATAAAAAAAAAAAAAAAAAAATTAATGGCTTTGGAAGTAGTGGTAACATTTGGGAAACCACCTGTTACAGAGATGTTGGTGAAGATATTAAATAATGCAGTACTGAGGTTTTCCAGGAAGTTTCAATCAGCAGATGTTATGGTCACTTAATCAGGGTAGATTGAGCAAAACAAAGAGAAAGCAAAGGACATCATAGACCAGGCAGGAATTTGGATGCTGTTAACTCTTATCAGCTAGTGACCCCACCTGCTTAGATGATCCTCAAGTCTCTACCTATGAACACAGCACCGTTTTCATCCCCTTGATCACTAATGTTTTTTTCCAGTTGTATCCTGTTCTGCAACTTCAGTCAGCATTCAAGAAAAAGGTAAGCATTTCTGCCTTGCCCCACCTGCCAAGAGCAGCTGCCTTGCGAGCACCATGTGGGGCCCAGGCATGTTTCCACCTCCTGTGGCAGGTGTGTGGTATCCCATCTGTCATGCAAAGCTGGCATCTTGTTAATGCTTTGCCGCCAGAAGTCAGTTGTTTCAGGAACTTCTCCTCCTTGGTGAGACCCCCCCCCCCACAGCATGCACAGTGCAGAGCAGAAGACTGTACCGATCCAGACAGACAGCTACCCAGACAGAGAGCTACACATCTGCCTCAAGGATACTCATGGCAGCTGCTTACCCGCAATAGTGCTGCCCTTGGCACATCTCTCTGTGGCATTTGACTGAGCCAACCCTCAATTATTTTCATTTTCAACAAGGGCAAAAGTAGTATTCTTCCATCACTCTGTGCACCAGACAGACACCAGCCCACTCAGAGTTCAAGTTCTGCCAAGGAGGAAAAGATATATATGTGTGTGTATATATTGCAAATATATTCATGTTTATATATTGAGATTAGAGAGAACGGTAGATAGATTAGATCTCTAGATAACTCTCAGCTTGCATTTGTCATATGAGCACTCCCTGGCAGCCTGAACTGAACTGGTGAGAATGGGGTTGGCAACAGCAAGCACAAGGAATTCAACGTGGTGAAAAACAGGCTCAGATCACACAGAGATTCACCTTGCTGATGCAGTAAATGGGAAAATATTTGGGAAATGAACATGCAACCCCTGCCAGTCTTACTCATGCAAACATTTCCACAACCTCCATATTGCCCTTAGTACTTGCTGACCCACCTTGTGCAGCGAGCAGGAAGGGACTGATGCTTTGCGAGAAGACTTTTACTTCTTGATCAAAGCTTGCAGTAGGAAAGACTTTGATCACTCATGGTGTAGCACGACACTGAAAATTTGCTCAGAAATGGCATTAAAGAGGAAAGCAAACTGCAGTCTCTTGCCAACACAGAAACTAGGAGCAGGAAATGGCTGCTAAAACCTCACAGGAGACTGCTCAAGGATCTCCAGTCTTTGAAAACTGCCATGGAAAGCAGAAGGGTTTAAGCAGCTGACAAAGATAACATAGCTGGATGGAGCTTGCCAGGAAAGATGAAAAAGAGAGGGGCTGGGGTGGGGGGAGGTAATTGTCATCAGGGTTAAAGGGAATTAAAAGTATATGAGAAAAAAAAAGTGCTGGGAAGAGAGAGTAGGCCTAGGAATAACCGCTGAGTGGGATGGTATTAACAATGACTCAAAAGTGGCAAAGTTATTGAAAGTCGGGCTGCCTACAGATCTTAGCATTTCTCTTACTACTAAAAGTCTTCATTAAACATCAATAAAACTTCCACCCATCTGGTTATAAACCTCCAACTATGATCTTTGCCCTGAATGCCCAGAGTGCAGAGCAAGTCTCCTCCTCACACTCTGGGAATGGCTCCCAGAGGAAAACGACTGTGGTCATGGAAGGGTCAACCAACATGAATGAGCTCATGGAGCGTGAGTGTATTGTGTACTGTAACAAACCAGCCCAGGGCCAGGAGCAATGGCTTTAATTCATTTTATTTATCACCTGATCCTTGGGCTAAAGCCATGTTGTTGCTTAATAAACAGAAGGGAATCAATGTTTTGTAAGACAAATTTGTAATCAGAATGGTTTGTTAGTTCACCTATACAATGTACAATAATGCTTGGCCAAATAATACCTAATCTGTGTTCAGATGGACTTCAGGTTGCCACTGTACAATAGACTTGAAGTTTAGCAGCAAACATATACATTCCCCTCTCCCATAAATATTCCTAGAAAGTAAACATTGTAATCAGAACAGCTCAAGTATCACCTGTACTTTTTTAAAGTGAGTGCTGTGCTATAAAATAAAGTGATTTATGTCTAACAGTGCATGAAAATGCACAAGAAAAGAGTGAAGAAGCAACATTGTAAGAATGACAAACAATTGCGTAGAAGTTACGTACAAAGCCCTTTCTTCTAATTAACAAAAAATAAAAAATGAAAATAAAAAAATTGAAAGGACCCAAACTGTAGCTGTCAGAAATCCATCTGGACCACAGGGCTGCACCCTTCTGTCCTCCATGTGCTATGAGAGGATGAGGAAGAAAAAGAGACAAGGAAGTTTGTCCTTTTATCTGGGAAACCTAATGAACAGATACAAAACAAACAGTCTTCCTGTTATATAATAAAGCATTGTGGAGATGAATGTGATTGAAATCATCTCAGCTGTGCACTGCTTGGGAGTGCTGAGCTCAGGCAACGGGTGTGGTAGCTGCAGTCTCATCTGGCTCTGGTGTCTGTGTTGGGCTCAATGTATCTGTAATTACACCTAACTATGATCAAATATATTTATCTTTCTCTTGCATAAATCTCACACCAGATGCAGTTAGTAAAGTACCACATTATAAAGCGCTCAGCTCTCTCACTAATGTCAGAAATCGAACCAGCCAGTGACAGGATGATGGTAAATGTCTGTGCTGTTCCTCACATATGTTGATGTACACAGGCTTTAGGAGCCAGCTAGGGTAACCTTTACAGCATTTTATGTATGCAGCACCAGCAGCCAAAGAGGACGATAGTGTGAAATTCCCTGTAAGAACACAGCCTATAGCCTCCATGGCCAAGCACTAGTTTGAACAGGACCTTGCTTTGTTCTGATGAAGGCAGCTGTCAGACCTCTCAGGAAGCCATGCTTCATAAGTTACCATGATATTTAGAACCCTACGACCTTTTAAGAAGTGTAAGATCTGGCTTAAAGGGCAGCCTTCCTGAAATAAATGACTCTGAAATCTCTTAGGTCAAATTCAAAATAAAAAAAATAAAAAAATCCATAATCACATCACATCACATTATTTTACTATGAGAAGATTAATCACCAATAACTGACAATCGATTTGCAAGCTACATTTATTTATGATGTGTTTGTACAGCACCATGCACACACCCTTATCTATTATCCAGATCCCAAGGAGTTACTTAGTGCAAATAAATCAATGCAATTTATCGATTAAATTATATAAATACTCCTGGAGCTCAGACAAGTGAAAGTTTCTGCAGTAATGCTCAGGTCTCTCATTTCTGGTCTGGGAGCTGGTGAATTGTGATCTGAAGAAGGCCAAGGAGGCTGGTGAGCTCAGTATGGCCCCTGCAGCTGCATTCCTGTGACCGCGTACTTTCTAGTGTGATACAAGCCCTCCTTCAAGTTACTGCTGCATGCTACAGTCCAAGCAAGAGAAATTTTCATCCACTTTTGACCCACAGCACATGGGACTCCTTTAGTGATGGGAGTGATAGCCAGTAGCCGGCTGAACTCTGTGATCTGTTGCTTAAACACATGCAGAGCAAACTGTCCACATGAGGCACCCACAAGTCACCTCACTGCTTTCCTTCAGCCCCTTCTTTTAAAACTCTCCTCACCTTCAGGCCTGTGCAAATGTTGGCCAAGAAGTTGCATGCATTCTGGCATCTTCCACCCTTCAATTCTGTCTTTCTGCTGTTTCTTGTGCTCTGGGAAGTGCTTTGGGCAGCCTCTCTGATCAGGCAGAAGCTGTCTTCTGTGGTCCTGCCCTTTGGATGCTGAAAGGCACAGCAGCACTAAAGCAGACAAATAAATAATACATGCATGGAGGTATCAGCTCTTGAGCATCTCGAGTTGAACATCCCAAATTAATTGACATTCTTGACTTGACTCTTTCTGTGTCTCTGTTCCTTATCTATAAAGTGATAATGCTTCTTCCGTGCCTTACTGGGCTTCACAGAGACAAATTAATTAATAGTTTGCATGTGAAATAAACAAACACCGCAGTAATGAGTGTCATGGAAAAACCCAGGCGGAAACAGTATTTCATCTTTACAGCAAGGCTAAGCAGTATGCAGTAAACAAGGGCTGGGGCCACACACTGAATGACGGGAAGAAAACAGATTTTTGAATTGCTGCCCATTGATTTGCATCAGGCAGTCTGTTCAGCGACTGAGGCTGGGCCCCTATGGAAAAAAACAGCATTTGATCATATAATGAGCCACCACTGGAAGCCCAGGAAAGGGGCTGCATTTCAGGATAAGACTTTTTCTACTCCTTGCATGCTTGACTTTGCAGCTTTAACATTGTCACATAAACATGTCTGATAGCTTATATAATTTAATAGAAATTTAATAAAGTTTATGAAGCTTATCTGTACTATCACAGCTGTGTGCTGGATTGGGTCCTTTGAAAGTGCATTTGTTAAATCTGCAATGGTTCAAATTACCCTGACAAATGCAAAACAAAGATCTTACATAATTCACTGCATCTGGCAAAGATAAAATTTTACATGTCATAACAACACGTATCAAAAGACTTATGTAAAACTCACCCATAATTTAAAATGTCACTGGAATTGCTTCATAATTAGGGCAAGGTCTTTAAAAGACTCCCTGTAGAAGCTGAAACCTTTATGACAAAGACCCAGCTGAATACATACCGGTAAAATGCAAGAGTAGGAAACCATGTATGCATTGTATCTTAGCATTTGAGCCGCCAATGGCATTGACACAGCTTCTGTTAATGGGATTCCCTTGCACAGCTTTCAACTCCCAGCTTTATTTAAAGCTTAGATCTGCAACTCTTTACAGGGTGATGAGCTGGAGACTGTAAGAGGACAGGATGAGATGTTATCCGTGGTGTCACACACAAGCAGCATTTTGATGTAAAGACTGTGCATATGCATGCACACATCCTTGCACACCCAGCAAGTAAAGCTTGTGATTCTTTTATAGGCAGAGGGCTGTCAACTTTGGGCTCTGCACACTGGACATCACGGTCCTGCCAGCTGGTCTCCCACAGCAGGGCAATGCAAAGGGCCACGTCAGAGGCTGGCGAGGGGAGACTGTGTGCTGCCAAAACTGGTGGGACCTAGAAATGTCTTATCATTCATTAACTTGTGTGTTCAGCAGAGTTTTACAGAAAGGGAAGAGGAGAAATGAAAAGTGAATGGCAGGGAACATCTTAGTGACATCTCACATCAAAGAGCGAGGAGATAAGAGTTATTATTTAGACCTGTCAAGTCTCTGCCATACCCAGAGGCAGAGAGCAGGCGTGACCTACTTGCAGAATTAGGCATCCACCAGGCAGTGGGTTTTCAGGATTCAGGAGGGAGTCCACCCTCTAAATCCAAATTTTTGTTGTGAAAACCCAGCCCAACATTTTAAGTGACTGGCTTAAAATGCTGCTTCGGTATTGATGCTAACAAAACTGTCCTCCTGCCCTGGCTCCTAGCAGCTCTGCAGTGCAGGGCTGTGGGGAATTGGGGGTTGGAGGTGCAGGGGGGACGTGGCTGCCCTGACCCCCCAGCCATCTGAGATGGACTTGGCAAGAAGAGACACAAGCCTTACATTCACAGGTGCAAAATTCAGATGTGATCTACTGTTAGCATGATACCCAGAGGGACTTCTGCAGAAAAAGCAAGTGTGAAGCAGAAGGAAGGATCAGGAGGGGGATGTCTCACTGTGGAGGGGCAGCGAGACTAAGGAGATGAAGGATGGCCCCAGCAATGTTGAATAGGGTTGTGCTGGGCTGTCCTGGGTTGTCCAGACTTGCAAACACATCTAGAGAGACTGCTCAGATGTGGTGCGTGGAGGGGCAGAGGTTGCGTATCTGGTCCATCTGGTCACGCACATTTGTGCTGGATGAAGGAAAAACACACTGAGGTTGGAGGTCTTCTTACAAATATACATCTTCTTTTGCTTCAGGTGTTAGCTGTTAGGTTAACTTAATGTGAAGAAGTTGTTTGTACCCCAGTGTTGGGAGGAAGAAGGAGACAAAGAGGGAAAAGGAGGAGAAATGTGGGGAAAAAAGTATTGGGAGCCCGTTGCTGGTAGTGTCTGTCTTGGACCTCAACAGCTGTAATGTCAGATGCTAGGAACAGTCTGAGCATCACAGGTGACCCAGAAACCCGAGCCAGGGGAAGCTTCCAGCTATAACTCAGGTTCCCAAAGCTTGCCAAGGCAGGAGCCAAACATGCCAGCCTTGCAATACCCTGCTAAGCCTGTTTTCTGGCTGCTGCTGGTCCTGCTGTGCTTGCTGCTCTTCTACAGTCCCATCACATTTCCTGCTTTCTTCCTCTCCCCTGCCCCCAAAATCTGTGGATAAAAAGAAAACATGAAAACCAGAAACACCAACATAGCAACTAAGCTTCTAGCTCTCCAGATAGAGAAATTCTGAATAATACATTAGTAAATGCATTGCAAATCCCAAGGAGACCCCAAATTGCTTACTGTTAAGCCTATTTGTTTGACCTTGTGATTTGGAATTTATAAACATAATTATATCAGCATCTCGATTTATGCTAACAGATGACCAAGTTCATTGGACCACTGCATTTGGCTGTGGACAGCCACCCTCTAACCGCAGGAGGCATGAGCAGCACAATTACAAATGGAAAGGGAAATGCCCTGTGCTCACAGCTGGACAGAACTGAGCTCCATCCACAGAATGCGAACACAGCAGAGGAGGAAGAAGAAAAGAGGGCTCGTTTGTGTTCCTGTGAATTTTTATGGAAAGGTGGACAGTGAGCAAACCCAGTGGAAATCAATAGGGGTTCTTCCATCAGCTTTAGTGACTGTTGGAGCTATGTGACATCTATGGGGTGGGTGACTCCACAGCTCTGCAGAGCTTGGGACCCCATCACCAAAGGCAGTGTTGCTTTCTCCTTCCCCGAGATACCAAATAAAAGCCTTGCCCATGGCTTTCCTACAGCCTCTGGGGACTGCTTACAGCCAGATGCCACCAGCCATGTCCTGGAGATACCGGTAAAGGAGATTTTTGGTATTTCATGTCTAACTGCTGAAGTCTGTATTTCCTTTGTTCCTGTGCTGTAGCTCGAGGCACAGTGTGTGCAGTGAGGACTGGGCACGGTGAGTCAGCTGCTCCCAGCGCTGGGGCTGGTGGTTTCCCCAGCAACGGGAGATGGGAGAAGAAGAAGAAAAAAAAAATTCCAAAGAGCTCTCCCCCTGTACACAGGTTTTCTCCCCTTCCAGCAACCTGCGTGCAAACCTCCAAACACATACACATGCTCCTGCTCCTATGGAAGAAAGGCTTTATTTGATTTTCTGTTTCTTGTTTTGCTTAAGTTATTTATTATTTTTGAAGGCAAAATGCAAAGCAGGAATTGACATGATCAAAACCAAGCAATTTGAGACATCCACTTAAGTCCTTTAAACAGGGAGAGTGAGAGCTGTTACAATTATTTTTGAATAAAGGGTAACATAAAGGGTAACAATTAGCAATCCCTCATAGATATATCCAGGACCCTGCAAAGCTGAATTTAATCACAGATCTTGACTCTGGGCTGGTGCAGAATGGTGAGTTACACAAAAAAGCATCAAGGAAAAGCATAAGGAGATTTATCAGAATTTTATATTTAGGGAACATCCCTCTTCAGCCTCAAGGGCTTAGTGACCTATCTCTGTCTGTTCCAAAAGGCTCAGAAACACTGCTGGAAATTGCCTTGTTTTCCTCGTTTTGCTCTCCTCTCCTGCCCCAGGAGGAAAACTGCATCTGAAGCTCCTTTCTGTCTGCATCAGAATCGACATCCCTCGGTTATCCTCGCCACATCTAAAAATAGCACAGGGAAATCCGCCTGAGATCAAAGCGATTCATTTACAAAGCGCTGTGTGAGGACAGAGCTCCGCGATTCTCATTCCCGTCACATCCGCAGCAGCCGGATGGCAGGAATCGCACCAGCGCTGGGACCAGCCAGGGCTGGCTCTGCCTCTCCCCCGCGCTGCGTGTACAGCCCCGCAGCACCCCATGGAAAACAAGTGGGAGAAAAATTATTCAGTCGTTGCATGGGGGTTGCTGGGGAGAAGGAGAGAGGGGTTTGCTTTGCACGTGTCGCAGATGATGGTCCCCTGCCAGCTGGGCTTCAGCAGCCCTGTGCAAGGTGGAACGGGGTGGGGGAAATAGCAGAAAAAGATTTTCAGCATCAGCACCTGCTGATGGAGAGCAGCGCCCAGCCAGCTCCAAGCACGCCAAGGGAGAGAAGATGCATGAAATTAGAAATAACAATTAACCCTGCTTCTCCTCCTCCAGGGACCACCCTGCCCTGGGAGGTGGTGCAGGATCCGTCCATGCTGCAAAGCTTTCCTCTGAGGTCTTCTTGCAGACCCTCACTCTGAAAGCATAGTGGTGGTTGCTGATTAATTGAGCTAAGTAGATAAACAACTAAATTACAGTATTATGTCTTGGGATAGCTAACCCTGTGTTTTTTTAATGCAAATCATAGGATGACTTGGCAATTTATCCAGTAGAGCCTGTTACTGGGATATACCCCGGGAAACTGTCTACTTATTCTTTCTTTTACATAAAAAGGTTTATTATGAATAAAGTTCTGCAGGAAAAAAATAATTATAATAAATCAGTGAATTTTAGAGTCTCAGAAACTAGGAGATGAATTAGAATAGCTGCTGCTTCTCTCACATAAAAATGTAAAGGAATCGTTCTTATCCAATTCTACAATTTCTGAACACAGTGTTAGCATTCCCACCACTCCCCTGACATGGATAAGGATGGGATTCAGCCTAATAAATAACTTTGCAGGGGCTTCATAGGAGTAATCCAGGCTAAGGAGCTGCTGCCGAATCCAGTTTTCAGCTTCATGAAATCCTCACCCTGTCAGACTAGTGCTTAAATACGGATGCAGACTGTAGCAGGGACTTGAAGAAGCAGTTCTGGGGAGAAGCAGCAAAGGGGCTGTAGGCACCCTCCTGACACCAGCCTGCTGTCCGGGCTCACCACTGCTCTCAGCATCCCTGTCTCTGATGAGGATATGCTCCTAGCCTCCTGCAGGCACATCTCCTTGCCCCAGCCACTGCAGCTTGCCAAGACGGAGGCACCCATAGCTGGATTTTGGGCGGCTGGACCGAACATGCAGGGAATATACTGAGCAAAGATTGACATTCTTTCTCATTAAAGACTCGTAAGGTCTACATTGATCTTTGATTTGTCAAATATAATTACAGGGATAATAAATAGTTCATCATAAAGCTGAACTCAAAATGACCTGAGGTTTTCCAGTTTTGCCAACATCTTTCAGCTGGTGAAAGATGGAAAAAAAATAGTGAATAATTTGTTTCTCAGCCACTGCTCCTTTTCTTTGCTACATGAATTATATCCTGCAACTCATTAGTCATAAATATAAGAAGTCACTTTCCAGCTTACATTAGTAAAGTGCAGCCAAAAGCTACCCTTGCTGACACTCCACACATTGATTCTGGTGTTGCCTGCCACCTGTGACCCTCAGCTGGGCACCCCGAGCCCACCAAGGATTTTGAGGTGACCAAGCGCTTCTCAAACATCCACTGATCTGGGTGTCTCCCCCATATCCCCTTTCTCATGTTCCCCCTGCCTAATGTCCCTGAGAACTGTGTTTTATTGGCACCATCTGAACATCTCAAATTTCCTTTTGCAGAGAGTTGAAGGAACAGGAAGATGAATATTCCCATGAGCATTTTCCAATATTCCCTCAGTGACTGCAACTCACTGCTCCATAACATGCATACTCCATAAATAAATAAATAAATAAAAATAAAAATAAAACCCACACTTAAAAATAAAATACTTCAACATAAAAAAAAAATCCAGGTTTTCATTTCTTTTCAGAATAAATGCAGTGTACAGCAACTCCATTGCAATGCCCAGCATCCAGTGCAGCAAGGTCCATTGCAGACTTTTCAAAGCCATTAACACACATTATTATTTATGTGCCTGAACCTCAGTGCAGAGAGAGAGAAATGACAACAGACTGACCAAGACAGAGGACTGAGCTCCTGATTGCTAATGTTAGTGCTTCACTGTAAATAAGAAGGCTTTAGCCATAGCACAGGAAAAAGTCAGCATACCCTGAGGATGGGGCAGAGCTGATCGGAGCTGCTGCTTTTGGCATCTCCAGCTGCCAGACAGAATGGGAGCTTCTCAGTCCTCTTGGAGCTGCCAAGACCGGAGACGTGGAAGTCCTCACTGCCTGCTGTCCCATCTTTGCTTCAAAACATAACTGGAACAGTTCACTGCCTGACCAGTATCCCTGGCAGGCTCTGCTTGAAGGCTGAATGCAAAACTTGCATGCATTTTTTTTATGTGACTTTTGTCAAGACAGTTCTGGACAAGAACCAGGCAGCTCTTGGGCTTACCATACGGGACATGAACGAGTGCATCTCAGGGAGCAGGGTTCAAGAAATAAACACAGACATTCAGCTCCCCTACTGTAAATTTACTCACCCACTACTTTTATATTTTAACACATTTTTATATGGATTTATTGCCTTACCTGTTGTTTGGGACATTTAAATATTTGGGAGATTCTACTTAAATAACCCCTTTAAGTAAATATTTTTTTCTGTACTTTTTTATTTTTGTGGCTCTGAGGCAGAAAATCCAACCAATTAAATGAAAACATGAAGTTTATTTTCAGCCAGCCTAAGCTGGGACTGGTTTGTAATTACATCAGCAAGGAGCTGTGGGAAGGACTGGTGAACAAGTCATCGCTTGAAAGGACTGAACAAAGTTTAGGCTTTTTTTTTTTCAGATTCTTCTCTGTTAGCACTGCAAATGCCACATACCATCTTAGCTTTGACAGTGAGATTTTAGCCTGTCCCAGAGCAGACTTTAGGTGCACTGGCTGCAAACTGCTTGGTAATTGCAAAGAGAGTGTGCAAACAAGCTGTAATTGAGAATGTCAGAGATTCCCAACTGACTTAAATACAAACATCATCAGACTAGACATTCAGTGTATCCCTCATCTGCAGTAAACACTTCTCTTGCCCTACATATGGATGGTGATGGGGGCACAGTGTGTTTGCCACGTGGTGGTGGAGGAAATGTAAGCCAGCCAAAGCAGAGCCCTTCTGGAAATGCAGCCATTTCACACTTACACACCAGCCAGTGGAAGAAAGGTCTATTTTGTTGTTCCAACGTTCTTGTTTATTGGTAAAATTCATTATGCTACCTTTCATAAATAGGATGCTAAAGGCTTGGGTAAAATCAATGCTAATATGAACTAAACGATATGAACATTGAGCAGGAGCAAAGGGGCATTTTGCCTTTGATTAGGTTTTTACCAATGCCCCTGCAGCATCAAATATTTCTGTCTTAAATTGCTCATGAACAATAGCATGCTTTGAAATGCATGGACAAAAATATTTTTTCCTTCAACAGGGAAAAAATAATACAATCTACCTTTGGTTTAGTACTTCGGTTTGGTATTTTTGTACATAATTAGGACAGTGCAGTCCAGTGGCTAAATAATGCCTGGGACAGAGCAGTGAAACAGCAAAGGAGGGAACTGATGGCAGGTTTGGAATTTAAGATTTAGCCAGTATCCTAAACCTGGGAAAATCACTAGTGACTGTCCTGAGAGTTCAGAAATAAATGCATCTAAGCCATTCCTAAACCTTCTAACCTCCATAAGCAGCCAGCTTTGCAACCCCAGCCTGGCTGCAGCAGTCTTGTTGGCCTCACAGCCCATAGCTGTTGCAGACTCAGCAGGGGCCCAGGCCCACCATCAGCCCTCGGGGCAAGGAGATGCGCTTCTGTCTCACATCGCTGCTGGTCTAGAACTGGAGGAATTCAGGTCAATTCTTGTCCAGCCTTTTTTTTTTTTTTTTTTTTTTCTCCAAGAATAAATGTATCAATAAATAAAGAAATTGGGTCTTGGCCCTAAAAACCCACTATGGTGCCAAAGAGTATTTTTATGCTGGCATAGCTTTCGTCTAGCAATCAAACCAAGGTTGTACTGACCCTCCTCTGCCTGGACTAGAACCACTGCATTACAAATTGTCAGAGAGCAGTCACATTTCAAATATATCATTAATACCCGATAGGAAACAACTGTGCCACCATGCATTGTTAAAGTATCTCCCTTCTCTATGAAATGAGGATGAGCCAGGCATACCATATTAAAGGCTAGTTTCCTTGAAACCTACAGTAAATGCCATCCCTGCATCACCACTTGCCTTTTACATGGGAATCGGCAGATCCAGCATCACTGCTGACAACTTGTCCTTGCCACAGCCACACCAGTGCCTTGCCACCACACACTTAGTCCTTGTTGCACCAATGGAGCCATCTCATGCCTCTGCTCAGCCTCATGCTTCCCTCCGCACCCTGCAAATGAGGGGTAGCTTTTTGCAGGACTGTTTGCTGTCACTAGCATTACATACTGACAGGATAAACACCACGTACAGACATTTTGTGGGTAAGCTGTAGAACAAGATTATGTATTTTCTCTACATTATTTTGAATTCAGCGATCTCCAGTTCGTGTTTGTTTGGTTAGTTTGTTGTTTGTCTGCTTACTTGCTTGTTTTAAAGGATTAAAACAGAGTTTGGCAACAAGTATGGGCCAAAAAATGATATTTTGATTCCGGGAGAGGGAGGAATTTGTGAAAGCCGTATTGACCTTGACTAAAAAAGGCACACCAACCACAACAAATGTGGCTTTAGTACTGGCAGGCTGCAGAGCACAATAAATGTAAACTGGTGTTTGTGTGCTCTGTCCCAGTGGGAACAGTCCGTACAGGCACAGGAAGGCACTGCTCCTTCCTAGATTTTCCTGGATGGAGCCTGATGGATCTGGAGAAAAGACACCCACTGGCACAACAGGGTTCATTATCGGCTTCTGAAAGCAGTCAGACATTGGCAATGAATGCCAATATGTGTAAATATAAAATACATAAAATTTGTACACTTTGTTCTAACCCAAGTAGGATCTTTACTAGCCATAAATGCAAAATAATTATAATTTTTTAAATGTGCAATTTGTACATTTAGCTTTAACTGAAACAGAAACTTCATTAACTGTTTTTATCCCTGGTTACCCAGTGATCTCTAGCAGGGCTGTCTGGATGGCAGCCAAGTGAAAATTCACACTCATAAATGCGCTGTCCCACTTAAAATTGTCTGGTGGCAGTACCAGCTAGTCTCTGTAGGTGTCAAAACCGTGTGTCCAATTATAACTCCCCAACAATCACGACGAGGAGCAGGCAGATGGCTATCATATGCTGAAAGTATCATTTCTCCACTAAAGCACCATTTGTTTGCCCTGTCAAATTAAATATTTTCCTGTTTGATTTTGTGTGTAAGAGAGAATTAGGAAAACCTAGAGACAAGTTCTGTGGCGCGTTGGCAGGAGCAGCACGGGGGTCCAGATGCCCGGGTGGTTATTAGCTGCAGCTGACCTCTTGGCATGCTGTGGGGGCACCTCGGCTGGCAGACACCAGCTCACTGGAGGGGAAATTTCAGTGCCGAATGCATTCATGGGATTGTCTTGACCTCCTGTGTGACATCCCCATTGGGTCAAGCAGCCTGCAAGTGGCATTATTCACTTTTCGGTATCAGGGCTCACAGTTTCAGTCTGTCACATCCACAAGGGGTTATTAAAATAGAACTAAGGAAGATATTCTTTTATGATTAGAGCTAAATTGTGAGTCCAGGTTGAAGCAGGCCTGCATGGGGATTCAGAACAATTCTTCCTTACTCTTTATCACTGGACTGCAAAAATATTTCAGCGGGGTCTGATCTCAGCTGAAATATCTAGCTGTGGCCATATCCAAGCCTGGAAGTGACTCGTTTATAAGTTTGCTAAATGCACTGCCTCAGCAAGTATATATGCTCAATTGATAGATTAGTTACAATAATGTGCCCTGTGCACTTGCTTGAAGCCTCCCTGCTTGAAGGGCTACCAAGCTGGTGTTTTTGCAGGCTCAAGGAGAAGGAGAATTAGAGGAGGCAGAGCACATCCATGCCAGCTAGATCCAAGGGAAGCAGCTCCCTTGCTCAACCAGTATGTGTCCTGAAATGGTGTGATAATAATATTCCCAGTCCTCTGTTTTAAACACATACAAAAATTAGTGCAATTATAATTAGCCACGTAAGAAACTGTTATGCTAGAAAAATCTATGTACACCTTCTTAGGCATGTAGCACAGGATTATGAGCAGCTATATCTACAAAGTTGATCTGATAAGTTAACATTTATTGGGAGTTTTTACAAAGTGCCTACTTAGAGGAATTTCCTTACAAGAAACTACTTAATCATTTTACCTTTCACACAACTCTTAAATTGGCAACATAGTCCAAACAGAAATCATTTTGCTGTACTTCAGAGTTACCCAGTTTTAATGAGTCTCTGGAGGTATAGGGATGGATTTTGCTGCCAACTACCATTCAACCTAATATTGCAATGGAAACATCAAACTAGAAGAATTCAGCGTGTCCCTGCTGTCAGACTGCTATAAGATAAAGTTAGCACTCATGAAAAGGGGACAAGAGGCATCAAGAATATACAAGGGAAGGAACTCCAGCAGTGAGATCCAGGCCTACTTTCTCAGCTGAGTTAACTGAATGTTTTTCGTGCTTATTTGAAAATGTGAACATAGAATAGCATGTTCAGTTCAGAATTTAAAAAATAACAAGCTCTGTTCAGAATGGAATAAAGGTCAAAGACAAAACCCAGTGCAGAGGCAGTGGGTGTTTGGAGCAGTAAACTATACCATGAAAACAAGAATGGGTACAGTGGTGCAGACCCTCCCTGTGTGAAGTAACATGTATTAAAATTATTTTTATGACCTTAAAAAGCTGCTAGAAAGATTCATCCTCACATCAGAAAGACAAAATATGGTAACAAAGGCTCTGTGACACAGACTGCAGTCCCAGCTGCTGGTACACAACAGAAGGCATTTAGTAGGCTGCAAGAAGTTTGCAGCTTCATGAAACTACAGCATGGTCCCTTCTCTAAATGGCCTCCCATATGAAGAGTTTCTTTCAAATCAACTTGATAAGTGTTAAAAAAGGTGGAAAGCAGCTTAGTATGGGATTTGAATGTTCCCATTAGTGTAGCTCCACTTGAACAAGAACTCATCCTTGTGAGTGTAGTGGCAGTACCAAAATCTAATCAAGAGAAAGATACTGTTCCTGTTATAGAGAGTGGACCCTCCCCCATTGCCATCTTCACAAAAAACTGCTAAATCAGTCATGAATTTCTGATCAAAAATCATGGTTCACCTTAGTCAGTGATATTAGTACACTCAAACCACAATCACACTTTAATGAAGACTTTTTATTTCCCTCTGTCAAAGGCTCCCATTTAAGCATGTGCTTATCTTTTAAAAATGGAAAAAGAAATCAACAGGATGCAGTAATTAAGAGAGAAATGCAGGCTTATGCTTCAAATCTCTGACAGGAAGTGGAAGACTAAAGACAAAATTAACTGAATAATTTCCCAAGCTCAATATACATTTGATAATTATATCTAATAGAGAGAGTTATCCGCTGATTTTGCTCAACATCAAGAAACTGGAAAGTCATTAGAAGGAAGAGACTTGAGATAATCAGCTAAAAGCCTTTAGTTGGATTTTAGAAGTTCAGAGGAGAAAGTATGCTAATTTTTTTGCATGTTCAGAGGAACTTCAGAGAGTCCTCTATCAGCAAGAGCTACAAAATGAAGGCAGAAAACCATATGTACAAACTAGAGAATGAAGAGATACTAAGCCCCTTCTGAAACAGCTGCAAAACACAGCTGTCTTGTCTCAGGCTTTGAACAGGAGGCTCCAAGGTTGTCTGTCCCCTTACCTTCCCCTCTCAGTGCCTGCATCCACATGCTGGCCAGGGGTGCTACCCTCCTCCCAGTCTGGGATGCTCCATGGTCCCTAAATTAAGCAAATACTCTGTGCACAGAGATGAGAACAACATACCTCTGTAAATACTGCCTTGAACTGGAAGGAACACTTTTCAGTTATGGTTCTGTCTCCAGACCTGACACTCCAGCCTCCCAAAGCTCATGCCCTTGCATGGTCTGGTGTGAAAGATCTCACGAATTGGTCTTATATTGACTCTGAAAATGCCCCAGCTGTGCCCTAGATGTGAAAGCTGATGCCAGCCAGACCGCAAAGCAGTGATGTGATTGCACCTTCACATCCAGTGCTTGAGGTCTCCTTTTTCTACAAAGAACTTCTTGCCTGGGGCTGGTGAAAAGCACTTCTCTGGAAGAGGACTATGATGCCAACATCAGCTCAGCCTTACGAAACATAAATGGAAGAGGTGAATGAGAGTTGCAAGTGCTGTGATAAACATCATTAATTCTAGTCACTTTGATTCATTCATTTAAAAAATTTATACTTGGTTAACAAGGAATACCAGGTTTGTCAGCTGCTGCCCATTGGGGAGCAGCTGAAAAATTGCCACTCAAGTCACCTTTCATTAAGCATCTCAGTTAGCTGATTTGTGAGAACAATTACAGTATGACTGCTGAAATCAATAAGTAAGTTTCAGAACAGACAGATTTTATTTTCTTGCCCAGCTTCCATTTATAGAGACCAAATGAGGCTATCACTGGAAAATCTTATAAACCCTAAGAGCCTCTTAGTTAGAATCTAGTTAAGAAGCTAAAATTCCCTGCTTCAGCTAGCCTCTTGCCTTGACAGGGCAATACAGTGGTGTGTTCCTCAGTGTCTCACAAAGGGTTACCATTGAATGAAGTGGGTTTAAGAGATTCTGATTAAAGCCATTCATCTCAGATGAGATGGAATGGAGTCAAAATTAAATCCTGGGAACAATATAGATATGGAGAGCAATACATAACAGGCAAAAATTAGGATCCATACACAGCAGCCTGCAAAGTCTAGGGAAATACTTAGAAATTGGCCACCTTCTGTAGGGCTTAATACATTACAGGGAGAAGAGAAGCAAGTAAATCATCAATACACAGACCAAGACTTTCCTCACCCTCCTCAAACCATGAGAAACACAAGCTAATTCAGGAATTAACCTCACGCCAATCAAACTTCACTTTTACCAAAAATCTCTTTCCTGAAATTCCTTGTGTGTGAAGTCCTGAACATGGTATGTTTGCTTTGCAACCCTGTGCTCCTGGAACCCTGCATTTTCCCTCATGGTCACCCTGACCTGGCATTTGGGTTCCCCTAATCCATCCCTATTTTCACTGATTCGGATGCA
Source organism: Aythya ferina (assembly GCF_964211825.1). Taxonomy (NCBI): domain Eukaryota; kingdom Metazoa; phylum Chordata; class Aves; order Anseriformes; family Anatidae; genus Aythya; species Aythya ferina. The sequence goes on from NC_140311.1 coordinate 6,904,606, forward strand.
TCGAGTGACTAGAGTTTATCAAGTCCACCCTTGCCCATTGAGCATCTCAGCTTTTCATGAGCACAATTTTTCTCTGGCAAAGAGATATCATAGGGCTTTTCTTGGCTCGCTATTGCATGGAGGTCAAACCAAGTCTCAATAATTTGAATTTGCAGGGCTAAAATGATGGAAATTGTAGCCAGTAATACAGGTGGGAGTGTGTAAAACTTGGGTTATACTTCTGAATCTTAATATTCACAACAATGTTAATATAGAAGAGTGTGTTCTCACTGGTTATTCCCTCCTCCGTGTCCGTCCCCCCCCCCCCAAATATATTATGTGAACAGAATATCAGAATGACCTTCCCTGATTCCTTTTAATTCTCTAGTTATACATGAAGCAATACACTCTTTAATTCCTTACATTTGGAATAATGATATTAATTCTAGCCAGCCAGTTGGCAGCTGGCAGCTCTGAAGTCATTGTAACATTGCTTCAGGCTGAGCCTTTCGTGGTCCAAGTACGTGGTTGGAAATGGCACTTTTCCTAGAACATCTGCCTTGGCTTCTGTGCTGTCAAAAGCTGATGAAGGTGGGGTAAGAACAGGTTTTCAAAGCATAAAAATTATTCCAGCTACAAACGTTCAGCAACAACAAAATGAATTCATGAATGAAATGTCATTTCTGCATCCAGGACTGTATTTCCAGGAAATTATCATTCAGCATGGTGTTTAAGCAGTTGTTAGCCGGCTTCTTGGGCAAATTCTGACCTCTGTTTTTGCTAACCCATGGTACCATTCTAAGGCTTCACTGAAGAGCAGACCTACATGAACTGAGCTGTAAGGAGTGAGGTTGAAACTTTCTTCTGTAAAACAATAGATTTTGTGTTATGGACTGGAAATGACACAGGAGAAGAAAAACCTAGGTGTAGTCACTGAATAAAAGATGACTAAAAGCAGTGTAAAGTGAACACATCAAGCACAGTTATCTAATCATCCCACTGCAGGTAGGGTGGCAAAGCTTCCCCTGGAAAGCCTTGCAGCCCTCTAATCCTCCTCTGCCTGGCTCTGGCTGTTATTTTGCTAATTTAAACAGTTTTCAGCTGCCCCTCATGGAGTAAAATCCCCATTATTGGCAAGGGGATTGGCCAGTTACAAACATCTGATGTTAGTGAAGTTTCAAGCTAAATCAGAGGAGAAGGCTAAACTCTTTTTCTTGCAATGAAAAGCAGGGAAAGCATTTCCTGTGAGAGGACTACGGACTCACTCTGCATAAAACCTTAAGTGCTTTTCCTGTCACGGTCTCTGACTGCCCTCCTGCATCTCCAATTGAAAGAAAAAAGAAAAAAAAAAAAAAAAAAAAAAAAAGGAAAGGGAAAAAAAAAAGCAAATGAGTGAAAGACAGCAAGAGTGTGAATAATCTTACACAGTCAGTTGAACCCACTCCTACAAACGTTTTGGTTCACCAAGAAAAGCACAAGGGAAGCTAGAACAGGCATTAAACAACAGATTCACTTTGCTAGCACAGTTTTAACAGAAAGATATACCCTGAAGACAGAAGGCCATGTCCTATTTGCAGAACACAGTTAGCTGAAAGGTATTTATTTTCCTTGGTTCTGTTCTTCATCTGCCCCTGAGGCAATAAATACATGTTCTGAAGACTGGTTTTATTCCCTTGCATGAATATCTATATAAAAGCATATACTTGTGGTACTCTATTTTTCTGCAAAATGTTAAGTGCTGAACCAAATTATGATCTATTTTTACTTAATCATGCAGGCATGTGTATAACACTGATAGAGCTACACACATCCATACATCTCTATCTATAAATGGCAAGGCAGTCTCTGTCCTAATATGGGAGTCTGTACAGATATATTTTAAAATAAAGCCTGCAAGTCCCTATTTTTTTACTGCCAACGTTTTCTTGTGTGTAATCTTAGTGCCCTAAGTGGATTTCAAACACAGGATAGGATTTTTCTATCATCTCCCACTCTTTTTACTATAAAAGAACTGCTGGAAAAGCCACACTCTGCAGAGGTTTTTAATTGCAGCCAGATTTCTTAGCACGGCCCATCTGTACCTGCAGTCATCGGGCTTCTTCTGCTGCTGCTGCTCGCTAATAAGACACGCAGGAAAACAAAGCTGTAGGGAAGAGGCCTCTACTGACTCTACCAGTGAGCAATAACAACCTCAGCCTGTTTGTGAGTCCTTTTTTTTTTTTTCCACTTTCCCTGTCATACTGCAGAAATATTTGTATCTCTGCCTTCAAGGATAGGTCTCAGCACCCCCCATGTATCTTTGTGATGCCCCAGTTTGGGAATCCCTGCCAAAGCTTTAGCATGCAACGCATCATCTACCCCAACACTGCTGCCAAGGCAGAGGTCAAATACTGTTGGGCAAAGAGATACCTGGGCTGCAATCAGACAGACCTTGGTATATGCAGTATTTACTGCCATGACTCTTTTCACAACCTGCAAGTATCTGGCTTAGCCTAGAGCTGACCAGTGCTGGTCAGTGGGGTCACTGGTCCATTAGCACTCGGGGCAATCCAACACTAAGGCTTCAGGCCAGTCAGAGCTGTGGAACAGGAACAGCTACAAAGCAATTGCTGCTTGAGTTGCAGTGACCACCCCTAACACTGGAACTATGGTTGTGCTGTGTATGAAGCAGTGCACAGTTATACAATGCAGAGTGATCAGCTTTAATCTGTAAATCAAAGCATGAGGGTATGAGCTATTGTCCAGGCTAGACAGAGTAATGGTTTTCTAAGTGAGAATTGAGAAAAAAATACTAGTTTCTTAATACATGCCAGGAGACGGGTGAAAAAAAAAAAAAAGAAGACATTTCACTTGTTATATAGACACATCCATTTCTTCATACTCAGACAGGACTCCTTTAGTTTTGTGCTAGACCTAATTAGATTTTAAATGAGATTCCAGCACCTATAATAGCTTATTCTGATTGTTCTTTTTATATCATACAGGCACTGAATATTCATTGTGTTCATGTGATTAAGTACCAAATCAATAGATATGACTAGTGGACCTGTTAGAATTTATGCTTTGCTTTATAAATACAAAGAATAAAGTCATATCTGATGCACAGTTCAGCCTCTCTCTTTGAAGAGTTGCTGTGATTGACGTGGCAATGAAAATGGGGGAGAATGAGTAATTTAATGAATTTTCTGCATTTAGGATAAAACCAAAAGGGATTGTTACAGTATGGAATGAGTATCCAAGGTATTATCATGGAGAAAGAACAATGTAACATGAAAAAACCCACAAGGGTCACTGCTCCTAAAGCTGCAAATTCTTGAAACTCTCCCATGCCCATAGGATCCCAGGTAGCAGAAAGGAAAGGATCACAGCTGTTAGCCTGATATTGCCCTCAGAAAATGGTGCTTACAAAAAAGAAGTCAATAGAGAAAAGATGAAAAGATTATTTTTCCAAGTGCAAATTATGAGTCTTCACCCATGTAAAACAAATAAACAAACAAACAAAAACATTTTATTACCCGCCCCCACTTCTTCACAAATAAACCAGATCCTCCCTGTTCATAAAATATTGCCTGAGCTATTATGTCTGTCTTGCAGCACAGTTAATTAGCTTGGGCTTAGCGCTGCTGGCTGTGTGGCCTCCAGCTTCCAATATAGCCATTTGGATTAAACTTTAGATGTGTACTTGCAGTTCAGAGGCAAAATGTCGATAACAATAATTAATACACTTAAATTACTGCTCTTGTTCAAAGTCAGGTGATCTGAACTGAAGGACTACACCAAAGCAACAACAAATTCTATGTTAACTCTGAAGAAGAGTTATGGGACAACAAGGAAACACAAGCATGGTAATCTAGGCATGATTCATTTACCCTGCTTTGCTTTTTAATACACATTTTCCTTGCCCACACACTACAGTTACCACTCCTGTCATGTCTACTCCACTGTGATTTCAGCAGTGTGAGTGTTTACTGTCTTCATCCAGTTGTGCTCTTATTTTTCACCTGATAATTTTTCATGCCTGTTTTCCTTTGATTAAATATTGTGAATTTCATTTTCAAATACAACTGAAAGATTTGGCTTCCACTTGGAGTAGTCAAAAATTATATAATTTGTTTTGTTATCAAGTTATGGAGAGCAAGTGCCTTCCATGCCCCTTGAGAAAGACCTTGTCTCATGTTTGCACAATATCCAGCATAACCTAGATCTGATCTACAGATCAGATCATTATAGCATGACTCACCACACAGGAATAAATGCATTTTAACGTGGCTTGATTGGGAAAATCAGATTAACATAAGCAGTCTGGATTTTTGGTGAATGCCAAAGAGCATTCATGCAGTAAGGGAAACACAGCACAAGGAATCTTGTCAAACACTCACTTTAAATCCCCTGTAGAACGTGAGATGAAGTATTATTTCAAACCTGTGGGGATGATTTATGCAACCCAAAATTTTCCCTAAAGGATATGTTCTGGAGTATTTTTCATTACTGCATAGACACTGGTCTCCCCTAAATTGCAGTTACATGCTGTTTCCCTTTTAATTACCTTTTCAAACATCTAATAAATCTTGGAGAAAACATTCCCAGAAGGCCTGTGTTTCTGGGTCTGAAACAGCATCCACCAAAATCTAAAAGAGCTTTTTGAGTGACTTCACTGGGTTCTAGATTAAGTGCTGGGCCAAAACTAACTGTGCTTTTACTAACGACAGTCAGAATATCATCATTTTAAGGTAGGTTAAGAAATGCAATCCCATCAAATTAAAACAACCAAACAATAATCCAGTCTTCTGTTCATGACTATTCTCTAAATTACTAAAGCTACTTCAGCCTGTTGGCATGGCATATAGAAACAAGGACAAAATTATTCAGGGGGGTGCCAGAGGAGAGATCGGGGTGCAATCTGAAAGTTATTCACTATTTTTCTGGTCTTTGAATAGAGACAGGTTGGAAGTGGAAAAAATACATTATCCCTCAAGCAGGATAGTTGACAGAGCTGAAACGTGGTATAACACAGTATCAACAAAATATGACATTTCTAGATCCTTAAAATTACAACTCTGCTCTATTTCATTACTAATCCCTGCAAAGGCTGTAGGAAATGCTCTTGTCCTGGAAAAAGTCATGGGGAATAGTCTGGTTCCCACCCCAGATTTTGACTGTCAGGTCTGGAAGTCATTCTTCCCTTTCATTTTGCAGACCTCTTTTCCTAGAACATTTTTATTTGATTTTTTCCATGAATTCCACATGGGTTTTCACCATATTCAATCCTGCTGTCTCCTCCGCCAGCCCAGTTCCATCCCTGGACTGCTCCTGTGTGCCTCTTCCAAATGGAATTTTGATTAATTTGGGATTGAGCAGCCCTGGCCATCTGCTGCCATCAGAAGAGGGATGAGACACTATACCATAAGTGATCACTTCTCTGGTGCCCCTGAAGGAACCATGAGGGGTCAGACAAGCAGTCTTTACTCAGACTTGCCCTCCAGGTTTCACCCCTCCATCTGGACACTTCACGATTTCAGTATTTCTGCAAAATGTCTACTTCCAACAATTAGTGTGGAGTGTGTGGGGTCTGCTCCATTTTATATGCTCCAATACTACAGAAAAGCTTTGCTTTTATTGATGAATCTGACACTCCAGGCAGGATAGTAATTACTTATAGAATCCTGCTCCAACTCCCACTGATGCATCTATTTCTGGAAGATGCTTAGTCTTGTTGTTTAATTCCCTGTCTTCAGATAAGTTAGTGTGAAATTTTAACTACATAAGCTACTTTTTCCTAGAGATCTAGACTGTGCATCTTTTTCTGGTAAAAATTGATGCAATTCCATCTTCCCATCAATTAGTATCAGCTGAGGATCTGGCCTCTTTATAGTATGTTAAATTATCCTATCATAACCTATTTAATTTTAAGCTATATTCACATTACTTCTACTGTTAAACATCTTGGAGATGCTGATACGACTGGAGTCCTGTGAGACAACTCTTCTGTGGGTGACAATAGGAAAATGGCTGGAGGAAAACCATGCAAGGACAGGAGAGGGGGATAGGTGACAACACGGTTGGAACAACCAACAGGACAAAAAGCTCCCACAGCTACCCTGAGAAAAATCAAGCAAAAGCAACAGCGGTGGGATTAGATGTTGTTAATTTTCCTTCAGACTTTTATGGTCCCACATTAAATTCAACATGGTCTGGTTATCACTTTGAGCAATGAAGCTATTAAATACACCAAGCTGATAGGAGCAGCTTATGAGCTTGGGCCTTTGTGGGTGAAAGAACTTCTTTTTAAGTCTGGCTGGGTTTTCTAATCACACTTTCTGAGCCTGTTGCCTGTACGTTTTGGGAAATTAACGCTTTGAGGCAGTAGACTGTATTCCCAGACAAGTCTGATTTTGTTTCCAGTAACTCTGATGTTTGCCAGGTTTAAGTTTAATGACATTAGGTCTCGCACAGGGAAAACCTTCCTGTCTTTAGCAAACTGCTAATTATAAATGGGATGTCTCAAGTGATACTTACCTCTATTGTTACATTTCACAGAGTATTTCCCTGAAGAGCCTCAGATTTGGCTCACATTCCCAGCTCTGCTGTTGATCCATAGGTTCCTCAACTACCTGTGGGGTATCTTTGGACAACATTATCTTTTGGACAAGCAGCTCCACTTCTGGAGGTCTGCAAAAAAAAAAAAAAAAAGATAAAAACCAACAAACTGGCGAGAGGCAGTTCTAACCCAGGCTGGAGCTTGTGCTGTGGGCTCAACATTAGTGTCTTGTGGCTGTTACACACTGCCCACCTATCCTCCCTCCAGAGATCACTTATTTTTTTCCCTAAATATTTCAAATTTCATGCTAGAGATACAGCAAGAGTAGTTAGCTGGTGCAAACAGGAACTTGAGCACAAAGAGGGACTCACTGCTGGAATTCCAGAAAATAGCCCAGAAGCTTGTATGTGATTTGCACGGGTGTTATCCTGCTAGCACTGGCAGCTCAGCCCAGCATCCAGAACCCCCAGCTACCTCCCTGTCTGGCTGCAAAGCCCAGTCAGCAGCAGCAAGCCACAGTCTCACCATCGCACCTGATGTTATGCTGCACAGCCAGGGTGCACCAAGGCTTTGGGATAGGCTGAATTGTTCAGACTCCCTTGGAAGTTAACGGGGAGAAATGTGTGGGCAGAAAGACCCACCAGCAGAGCTGATTTCTTCCTGCAGGCTACCAAGGAAACTAAATTTTAGCTATTTTGGATGAAACTGATGCCCAATGCATTCCTGCTGGAGCAGAGTGAATTTCGAACTCAAGTTTGTGCTTGACCTGCATGTGACCGTGAAGAACACAGTGACAGATAGACTGGAGTGACGGCTCTGAAACCGCTGCTTTATCTGCTTGACCTTTGCTTTCTAGAATCTTCTCTTGGGGCTGCAGTCGGACTTGCTGCCGAGCCATGCCCAGAAATAGGGCACTTATCTCAGCAGGACTGCTCTCACCTTCTGGAGATGAGCTGCAGGGCCAGCACAGCCTCTCCTTTTCGATAGGCAAGTTTTCTTATCAAAAAAATGCTTTGCACTAAGAAGTTCCAGAAAATTCATTTCAATTTGATTTAGATATGGTGCTTTCTCTTTTTTCAATGTGAAGCATTTAATGCAGGTTTCACGATGGTGCCTTTTCAGCTGAGTTGTGCTGTAGAGGAAAAATACATAAGTCCCAACTACAAAAAGATGCTGCGCTCACTTTTGTCCTTCTACGGGTTTTCTGCAAGCAGGTAAGTGCAAAGAGTGGGTGCACAGTACAGCACATGGTACAGATGACAGATGCTTCCTTGTTTGACTTCTGTTTATACATTTGCAGTCCCATACTTAGGTTAAACCACCAAGTTTCCTTTGCTTCCCTGAATAAAGGGAGATAAGAGCACTGCTGCTCTCATTTTCCTTATCTCATAAGTGTCCTCTTTGCTTTGCTGAGCAATCTCTAAACTGGCTTGGGCACGCTGATGGCAGAAGGCAATGGGGCAAGAAGGCATCGTTTGTGTTTGCAGAGAGGAGGGTGTGCTTCCTGCAAGCCCACTCTTACCAGGCAGAGATTTTTCCCAGTTATGAGAAATAGATTTTTTTTCTGTTGTTCTTTTTCTGTCGTTATTGCTAGATTTCAAGTATTGCATATTTGCTCAATTGGTAGGTATATATCTGCTTTGGGGGTACAAACGGTACCTGTTTTGTGATCTACACTTCACTACACAAGAAGCAAAACATTAATTGTACAGAGAAAATGTTTTTCTCTGACATGTGAAATTAATTTATTTATTGGTAGGAATCAAAACAAGCCACTTTGAAGTGGAAATATTATTGTGCCCTTTAGATTTTACTTTGATGAAGCCTACAATACCATTCCTGTTAGCCATCTGTTTAAATCTTAATTAAATGGTGTTTCCATATGAAAAACAGTCACATCATCCTCTCAAATGTAAGGTTCTATAATTGTTCTAAAATAGAAATACAAAGGATTAAAAATTGTCTTCTCTGTCAACAGGATGCGTTGTAGGTTGTAAATTATTTTTAGTTTTGAGTCCTAGCAGGAAAGCATCAGTTGTAATGACGTTTCATGCATTTGCTATAAAAGCTTTCCACACCACAAAGATCTGCAAATATGAATTGTTCTTTCTTTGATGAGTGGGTGATTTCAAATGATTTATTTATTTATTTAAGTCTTCCCAGAAACAGAAAGAATGCTTAGCAATTGAGCCAGTTTCTTCAACTTTTCTCAAATGTCACTGTAACAACAGAGCAGCTCTTGCCATCCCAGCATGCCCATGTGTAGTACGGCTGTTAGAACAACCAAGGGAAATGAAATATGCTTAAATGGGGCATTAAGCAGTCTGTCCCCAGTCATCGTGGAGGAGTAGGGGCTTGCTGGTAGTTTGGCCATACTGGAGGGGACGACAGAAATGCTCCCTTCATCTTGTCCAGTGAAGCACAGTCAGACTGGTACACCCAGCCTCATGCTGCAGTGGGGGTGGAAATGTAGGGAGATGTATGCCTCCCCTTCCCAACAGATCTCTCCTTCCCTACAAGTCTCCCCACCGTGCTCTGCTGAACTGGGGAGCTGTGCCCTCAGCAAGGGCAGCCCAGGGCTCAGGTCACTGCAAACAATGTGGTCAGCAGTACTATGGCTGCATCCATGAGCACAGCACCTCTAGGGCTAAAAATCCCTTAGAAAGCATTGCACTTCAGGAAGAATATTTCCTCAGGTCTTGGGCTCACTATTTTAATATTCATACATTCGCTGGCAAGTCCTACCAATGACTATTTTCAGTCATCCTAATTCATCTGCTTAAGCCTGCCTCCCACAAGGATTCAGACCTTTAGGGACCTCTCCAGCAGGGGTGTGGAGGAAGCATTTTGGCTAACTTAATATAAGCTTCAAATATCTCTGCGGCTGGAAGTGAATTGATTCTCAGAATCTAGTCTTTTCCTCAGAAACTACAGCACAGAAAATGGAAGGAAACCTCGAGCCAGAGTTTTTGATTTAAATGTTTCTGACTTCAGGTTTTATCTGGTTTTCTAAAAGTGCCCTCAGGCAGAAAGGTTACTCTTTTATTCTATGGTATAAGAAGCATCATATCATTTTTCTACCTTGCATTTGATTCCTGGAAATATCTTAAGCCTGTGAGTCACCTCTTTTGAGTTCAATGTAATCAGGTATGTTTGCCAAGTGTCCCTTTCCAAACAGAGCTCAACTTTTGTGTAACAACAAATTCAGTTACGTAAATAAGAGAGAGAAAGAGAGGGAGGGAGGGAGGGAAAGAGGGGAGGAAGGAAGGAGGGAAGGAGCAGAGAAAATATCCTCTATGAAAAAGTAAATTTTCCAAAGGAAAGTTGAAGTGTTGTCTCCATTTGTCCTCCTCCTCCTCCAGATTCCCATTTGAGGCTGACTTAAGAATCACGGGTCAAACTCTGCTCTCGCATACACCCACCTAGAAATACTCCACTAACCATAGCCTGGGAGATGCTTGCCTGGAAAAAGTGCTAGGATTTGTGCAGAGAAAAAACTTGCTGAATTGTTGTTTTTGCACTCCACAATATGTGAACTTCCCCTGGGTTTGTCCAGAGAACAAGGAAAGCAACTGAGAGCAGAAATGTCCGCCCCATGAGGTGCGTGTTCACCATAGCCCAGGGTAGAGCTAATCACTTGCCCTGCCCGTGCTGATGCTGGAGTATTTTGGTCTGGTGCATTTTGCCATTACCTTGCCCTGATGAGAAACAGCTTTGTTGAAGCTTTTAGGATACCATGACCTGCCTCTTGCAGGGTCTCTCCCCTGGACCTGACGGTGCTGACAGGCAGGAGAGCACTGCTGCATCCCTGCATGGAGCTGGGAAGTGTGGGCAGCTGCGGCTCTACAGAGAACATCACCCTCGCCATTCACTGCCAGCCCAGGAAGGTGACAAGTCCTCACTAGGACCCACCTCTGATTACTGGCAAACATTTTGTGTGTTTTCTGGCAGTTTTTTTTAGCTCCATTAATTAAAATGCTCCATTTCACACATTGTTGTGCCGGGTGAAGTAAAGTCTGGCTCCCATCAGGAATTGCTTGCACTGCAATTTCTCTCCAATGGGGGCATTTGTATGATAGTCACTGCAGCATCACTTTCTATGAATACAGTGGGGTGATCAGGGATCCTACATGCTCAAACACCCTGGCAGCCTGGACTGACCAGCCCTCTGTCTCTTTCCAATATTTTCATAAATTTCCACCCACCTCCCATTTGATAGTGCCTGCTGTTCCTGACAAGGACCTGAATCTCTGACTCAAGAGGGCTGCCTCTGCTAAGCAGAAGCAATCTGACATCTGTGACATTTGTCTGGAGGATGGTGAGATAATGCCATCTCTGGCAGGGAAATGTCACTAATAACTGCTTTTGTCCTGTTTTCTTTGGTAGTAAATTAATAATGAAGAAGGGAAGACCTCTCCTGCTCAGATACACACAAATTTCCAGTACCTTCTGCAGTTGCCACTTGCAGACTAGCAATGTCATGGTTAGAGTAATTGTGTGAGAAGCAAGAAAATAATGGGCAGATCTCTGATTGCATTACTGTCCCAAATTCCTCACTGTGTGTGCAGGATGCAATTCATCCCTCCATAAAGAATCATCAATAAGCGACTGTGTCCAAGCCAGAGTGAGATCAGAAAAAAGAAACTATCCCTGTGTGTGCTCTACTGGATCCTGCAAACCCAATTCCTGATATTTTCCTCCCAGTTACAGGCTGATTCTATCTGTGCGTGCCCTTTCCATTCCCTGTATTGGACAGTCTAGAGTGGTGCAGAAAGTACTTGCGGGACAGCTGGAACACACTTTTGCTACATTAAGCTGTATTTTAACATGGAAGTTTGCACCCAGCATGACAATGTGAATACTAAATTTCCCACACCAAAAAGTAACTGTTTGATGAAAACTGGAACTGCTGACAACAGTGAAAGCGATCTTAGTCACTTAAATTACACAGTGGCAGGCTCAAATTCTCACACTGAGAAAAGGAAAAGTGATGATTTGGAGCATACAATGAAAGCAACACTTTGCTTCTTGAAATGGATTAGTTTCCTTTGAGATTAAGCCAGCATCCAGAACTGCACAACATGTGCTAATATTATTGGCAAAGTCCACCCTATAACAAAGTGGTCATCAAGTAACATAGAATAACACTGTGACTGCTTTAAAACACTTGCTTAAATGTAGCAGTTACAGTTCAGCTCTCAGCAAATACAGCTTTTTTCTTCTACAATGCCCTTGATTCAAAAAGTTGGTTTCAGCCTCTGTTTATGTTCCCATCCCATGCACACCAGCACATTCAAGCTGGCCTGGTACAAATGCTCCAGGAAAGCAAAATTCAAAGAGTTGCTGATGAGCAAAGCCAGGGAAGGATGCACACTGTGCTAGGTGCTGGTCATACAGCCAGGGAAAAAGCAATAGGTCAGCCACAGCTCTGTCTCAGTCCACCCAGCTTTCTCTACTGACTTCTCAGCTTCGATAGTGCTTTAGAGTATTTTGCACTTTGCTCCAAGCACAATCCACACTCGCATCCCACAGGTGCCTCCTGCTTTGGGTAGGTTTGCTTTGGTTTTGTGTGTTTGTTAGCAATATATGCAGCTATTGCTGTGGCACTCAAGAGCAGCCCTGGCATTAGCAGGAGGCAAGGGGGAAACTTGGGATGCCACAGAGGGACTTCCCTTGGGATGTGCTACTGTTATCACATTGCCATGGCAACAGCTCCTGCAGGTGCTGCTGCCCCCACATGATTGAATGGAAAATGTCATTGTGCCTCATCCAGGCACTGGCTTTCTGTGCACAGAGAGCAGCTGCCACTGGCGGCCTTCACAGCCCTCACTTGGCTGTATCCATCAGTTCTGCAAAACTCTTATCTCCAACCAAAAATGCAAGGACAACATTAAAAGTATTTTGGGGATTCCTTAATCTTATGAAACATCTGCTATCTCAAGAAAAGTCCATCCTGGCAGCAGGTTTAGAGCAAACAAAAGGCAATGACACTCATCAAAGCCTGTAATTAAATCATAGAAGTGCTTGCTGCAAGATATTGTAGCAGCCAAAAATATAAACAAGCTGATGGGAATATAAAAAAGCCTAGGGAACATCATGGAACACATCTCCACCATGCACACTGGTTTGTGGACAAAGGCCACCTCAGGAACACCTGAGTGATCATGTGCACAGATGCAATCCTAGCTGTGAGAGATGAGCTCAGTTCATATAACGACTGGTTCTTACCCTCCAAGTCATGAAATAAAGGCTTTGCCCTCATTGTTTCAAAACAGCATTTAAGGGAAATCCTTTTCCTGTACAAATCAATTGCTTTCAATAAAAATGCAGCAAAAAAAAAAAACATCATTGGAGGGAAATACTCAAAATAAATAAATAAATAAAGCTAACGTTAAACTAGTTCTAGAAGTGAATAATTCTTGTTCAGGTAAGCTGTCTTTAAGATGACTGCCAGGCTTAGGGAAGTACATTTCAGAAGCAGTGAAACCCAGTGGGCCCCTGCTGCATTTGGAAGTCTTCCCTTCTTCCAAATGCAACCCAAGGCTCTTCCCTTGCTCCGCTCCCCCTCTCCCCCTGAGGAGAATTCAGACCTGTTATAGCAGGAGAAGACATCTTCTGATTTCATCACTGAAAAAGAAATTTTCCTACTGTGGGCATAAACACACACAGCTTAGGAACCAAAATTACCTCTTCCCAGAAACTTTCTTAACTACTCTGAGGTAACCGGGGTCCCTCTCATGGCTCCTATACCTTCTGCAATGCTGCTGGATCAACCACATAGGGTGATGGGGATTCCTCATCCTTAGGGACTGGCACAAGAGTTACAGCTGTGACTAACTGTAGTGGTGCCATTTCTCTTCCGTGGGGGTTGAAACATCTGACAGTCGCTTGTTCTCCCACTTCTCTTTGCCGTACTATTTCTTGCCTCACCGTTCCTTTTCTAGGTTTGTTCATATGTGAGTCTGGTGCATACATATGTCCATACCCCTGCATCACGCTATAATGAGTTGTCTCACACTGTAGTTTCCATATAGCTGCTAAAAGGAGGAGTGTTTTAAATAAACACTGAAAACAGACTCAAGAGGTAGGAAGAAGATTTTTGACCATAACATTCTAGAAAATCCTGTGAGCAAGGAAGGGGAAAAACATAGGAACTGATGTTCACAAGGAAGCACTGGCAGAGCAGCATCCAGGAGGGTGAGACTAGGCCTATTTCAACAGACTGTTTTCTTTTCACAAGGCAGACTTGGCCACTGCTGTGACAAAAATCTCCTGAATCTGATCTTAAAGTTATTTAAAGAAAAAAAAAAAAAAAAAAAAAAAAAAGCAGAAGGAAAGAGCCACGTATAAGTCTTAACCATTTATGACAAAGTGATGCAGACCAGTGGAAAAGCAGTCTCATTGAAACAATTGGGCAATTAAAAAGAAAGTTTTTCTAATAAAATTTTATAGTGGTTTCTAAAAAGCAGAAAGCAATATTAATGCTTCTGGGGATGCTGAGATAATTGCGGGAAGCCTGGCTTGTATCCAGGAAGCAACTGAGCATGCCTGCTGGTCACAACTAGCAGCCTTGGCTGCTGCCATTAAATGGTTACAAACCAGTGGCACCAGCTAAAAGAAAAGCAAAGATTATGGGCTACAGGGAGTACTGCCTGGGCCAAGCAGCAAACATTCCCTGCTCATGTGCCTGAAAGCTCCAGTTGCTGCCCCTGCATCATCAGTAAGGGAAAACTGATGAGCAGGGCTGTCTGAAGAAACAAACTGGTGTTGTTTTGATTTCCTATTTCCCCATGGAAGAGCAAAGACTTTTCTGTTGATTAACGCCTGAGAAATAACTAGAATAAGGACAGAGAGACTGAAAGAGAAAACTCCAAAAAGTGTCAGATATAAATACTTGATATAAGTAAATTTATTTAGAATAGAAGTGAATCTGAGCCCTGAACTAACACGTAAACTTCCCTGAGGCATTGGTGCCAACTATAAACTTTGAAGGTATCCTCCTTCATTAAGGTAACCCCGAATTTTAAGTGATTATATATGTACCTATGCTTATTTACACACAGCAGAACACAAGGAGACCAAATTAAAAAAAATAAAAATAAAAATCAGGGATGGAAATTTTGGCCTGTAAGAAAACATCCCCCAAGTAAAAGCTACTAATTGGGATATTTAACATCCTTCCTCCCCCATCCGAAACAAATAAATCACAGAATCACAGAATCACACAGAATTTTCTAGGTTGGAAGAGACCTCAAGATCATCGAGTCCAACCTCTGACCTAACGCTAACAGTCCCCACTAAACCATTTCCCTAAGCTCTACATCTAAGCGTCTTTTGAAGACTTCCAGGGATGGTGACTCCACCACTTCCCTGGGCAGCCTGTTCCAGTGCCTCACAACCCTTTCAGTGAAGAAGTTCTTCCTAACATCTAACCTAAAACTCCCCTGGCTCAACTTAAGCCCATTCCCCCTCGTCCTGTCACCAGGCACGTGGGAGAACAGGCCAACCCCCACCTCGCTACAGCCTCCCTTGAGGTACCCATAGAGAGCGAATAAATAAAGCAGACAAGCAAGCCTGCCATTCTGTCAAAGCCTCTGTGAAAAAAGGACAGGCGAAAGGAACAGTGCAAATCAATCTACATTACATTACCTCACCAGAAGGACTTGAAGGGACTACAGAACATTTTCATTAATCTTGCATGGGGCTGCTCTGTGTCATCCTAAATTGCATCAACACAAGCAGCTACTGTCAGCACACGGGCTGGAGGAAAGGAAGAGGGGAGATCGCCCAAATTCCTCTCCACAATGAGGTGGACCAAGAGGCAACTTGATGCCCAGCTCAGGGTCTTCCAGGTGGATGAAAATTCTGCTGTGACCAAGCAAGAGAAGCACCTCTAAATCCAGTGGTTCCCCACCTTGTTGGAGGACCAGACGTAACCACCATCTTGGGACCTTCTTACCCATGCTGGAGCACAGTGGCATCTCCACGTGCCCCAGTCAAGGTCTCTGGGCTCACAGCTCCCCAGGGAAGACAGGGTGGTGGGCCAACCTGAGCAAGTGTCTGGGACAAAGTTGTCCATCAGGGTCAGCACTGCATTGCGGGAGAAGCAACAATCCTTCTGCACCTCTTCTTTGGCAGTGAGCAAGGGCAAGGTGCACCACAATTTAGCCAGCCAGCATGCAATAGGAAAACACCTTGCATGTACCCCAAGCCCTTAAAATACAGGATCCCCACCTTCCCATTTTTTCCAAGGTCCGTTATAAAAAGTGGTCATAGCCAACAAGAAGATCCCCATGTTCACACTAGGCTTTGTTTTACTACTATCCTGAGGCTAGTACACTGTTAACATCAGCACCAGCCTTAGCAAGGATAAGGAGGGCTTGTTTAAGCAGGCAAGGGAACATTTGGCTTCTTAATCCACAACAACATACTACAGAGCAGGCCTCAGGCCAGTGAATGAGTTAACCCCTGGCAAGAGAAGCTGTCCCAATTAAACAATAAATCAATCTGTGACACAGCCCCCCCAGAATGATTTAACTGTGCCCCCTGAGTTGTATCCTGGCTAAATCTGACACACTTTCAAGTGTCCACCTTTCAACACGTAGCCTGTCTCTTTGTCTGCAGCTGCCACAGTGCAAATTGCTCCAGGTTTGTGCCCTGAGTCTTGCCTCTATTCATGTACCCATAGCATTAGCACAGAGACACATTGAAGATGGCTGTATTTAAGCTTTTTCAACCAGAAAATGCCTAGCTGCCCTAATTCTGGACTGTGAGTAGTCAGTAGCAGGGGTTAGGTTAAAAAAAAAAAAAAAAAAAAAAAAGGGAAAAAAAAAAAACACTGAAGCATTATCCTATAAAACAGATCTTGTGTGATGCTTTCAATTCAAATCCAGTTTGACGTTAATACTTACCTTAACTTCCCTGGAGAAAACACACATGCTGAGATTTTGTGAAGAATACAAATTTGAAGATTTGTTCATCAAGCTGTGTTAGACATAAAATTTGCCCCCCAAAAATGGCAAAAATATCCAGTTCTAAATCTTTAACTCTAGTAATAGTCAGGCAAAAGTGCGAAATGCACCAGGAGGTTATCTGGCATAGGTACACACTACCTCTGCTCTACATAGGCACCTTTTGAAGAAGATAAGAGGAATTAGAAATAAGCACAAAAGGAAAGTGACTTCCAAGAGCAAGTATCATTTTACATCCCTTGCACAAGCAACCACTGAGCAAGTGTTACAAGCTGGTGCTCTCTCCAGAGCTAATGTCACATTCTCACTGCTGCAATACTGAGCAACGCTTCATGAGTTACTTAATCAGTCAACATTGCCCTCTTTTGTCCATGGAAAACCTCTAGAAGTCTCAGCATCCTCCTATGTAAATATACACACACTATCGTTTGCCCTCTTTGTGCATCACTCCAGCCTGCCCACAGGCACCTTTTGGCCCTTGTTAACTATGAGAAGCAAATTCTGAAAATACCAATATAATCAGCTGGGCACCAACTCTCAGCATATTCATTTCCACATGAATATACCAAAGGTACAGACTTACAGTTGCTTGTTATAACTCCAGATTTTCTTTTCTTGGTGTTTTTGTATCACTAAAAACACAGCTTTAGGCATAGGCGTGAAATCCAGACACAAAACCCAGTGAAATCGAATAGTGCTGAGTCTGGCTTTCCTCATTACTTGAAAGTAACAGAAAAGTAGAAGCAGTAAAGTTTTCCACATCAATGCACTGGCTGTATTAGCTAAAGTTTTAATGCCTCTCATTAATCAGCTTTGAAAACCAATAAATAGTGAATATGGAAATTGAACTGTGCCGCAAAATTAAGTTGGTACTACAAATAATACATTAACAAACAACTTCAAAAATCATGTTCCTCTTTGTCACTGAAATAATTACTGCATCAACCAATGGGGAAGTCCTTCCTCTCAGTAACCATGGAAATATTTAAAGGTTGCCAAAGCTCTGCAATTATGGATTTCCCAATAGTTTCCCATGTGATGTGGGAACTCAGTGTATCCTGCACAGAAAATCATGGCCTCATGCCACAGAATGCAAAAATGTACTTTAATTATCACAACGGAAAGTAATAGTTGGTCAAAAGGCAGAAACCAGAATCAACAGAAACCAAATCAACAGAAGATTGCCACCAGCTTGTAAACTGTGTCTTATCTGCCTTTCTGCCTTGTCAGAATTAAACGGAGCCATATACGGTATCTATCAAAGGTTGTGGAAGAAGGCTATTCCATTTTTTTGTGAGTGTGAAGCTATCACAGTTATGAATACGGATGAGGCTGCAGGCAGTGGGGCCTCTGTGCCCATCAAGTGAAGCTGGAGCAAGATGAATGGAGAAGACCCTGTCAAAATTACTTTGGCCTCTGATCAGCCTCCAGAGCTGCTAATCTGGGGCAGCAGAGATTGGTGAGAAGGGCTCATCCCACGGCTGCTGCAACAGGACCAGGCTGGGACTGTGGAAAGATGACCCATGCACAGGGCAGTACTACATGCGGTGCCACCCTGGTCCTCAATGCGGCTGTGGGGTCACATAAAGGGAAGAAAAGCCCTCCCTAGACACCTTTTTATAGCCAAAGCAGTGCCTTAGCTTTCAGGTTGTTTCTCTTCTCCAGCATAAAGCTGAGCCGAAAAAAAGGAATCATCCCATCTCCCCACCTCTTGTCTGTGGGAGTCCTCTGCCATGGGAGCAGATGTCACTAACTTGCACAGAAACTATTAAAACTGGGCTGTGACAGCAATTAAATAAAGAGGGTACTCAAGGGACCTGCTGCCACTAGGTGGGTAGCCCAGGCTCCTGGCACTGCACAGGGAAGGGAACTTCCACAGGGCACACAGGATTTCTCTTCAACAAAATCTTCAGCGGAATCAGTGATTGACTTCAGCAAACAATGCCAATCTATGTATCATTCATCTTTCACACTTTAGATCACTGCAGTTAAAAGCACTTCCCTTGATTTTCTTGTTTTGCATCTGCTTGTGTCATTACCCTAGGATCACTTTGAGTCTAACTGAGCTTGCATGTGCCAAGTGAGGGGAAAATCTTTCATATGCTTGGTATAAAAGCTGCCACTCCCAGTCTCTGTAAGAAACTATCATACTAAGTGCTAGCTCCAGGAATACTGTTGGAGGAAAAACACACTTGTTTGTTGTGCTTCTACATACGGGTGCAAGTTAGTAATTACATACAACAAACATCAGTCCTTTAGCTGTCGGTCTCTTCACTTTCTTAACCTTCCTCCCCATCCCCCACCACCCCAAAAATAAAAAAAGTTCCTCAGTCATGATATTGTTAAGTAACACAGAAGAGGGATGCACATATCTTACGCTATGGTGTTTCTTCTCCTTTTACTGCATAGTTTTGACTGCATGAACCTTGCCTTCTACTAAATCTGTAAAACAGACTTAATCAAACACAGCCACTGAAGATCCAGAGTACTTTGGTCAGTGATTTCACCTATTTTCCCCCACCTTGGAATTGATACCCAATGCCTTTGGCCTTCTTCAAACCTACACAGGAAAGTGCATACCAAATCCTTTTTCCCCAAAAATCTGATTTAGTCTTTTTTTTTTTTTTTTTTTAATTATTTTTATTTTTATATTTTCTCTCTAAAACTACAAAGATATAGAATAGAGTTAACCTTCAGGGAATTTCGCTTGTGAAATGACCTTGTTGTTCTCTTTACTTCTTCTATTTTACTGAATCATTCAGAAGACCACCTCAACCAAAACTGAGAATTTGGCTATACAGGAACGTACACACAAAGCGCAGCTAGGAAAAACTTTGTTTCCCTGTGTCAGTGCCTGCAGAGATGTGTGCCAACAAGAATCAGCTGGCATACCACTCTTCTTGCCTACCAATATGCCCTGCTTCATCATGAGGCTTCCTTGGGGACAATCATTATAATGATGAGGGATTCATTTGGTTTCACAGAGTAGCAAATTTCCTCAAGGTTTCATCAGGATTAAAATGATTCCAGAAACCATGTTCCTTTCAATTAGACCTGGACACTACCAAATACAGACTAGGTGAAAGTTTGGGAACCTGTCTGATACTGAGTTCTTCCATTCACTAGCAGGCCAATTTGTCAGGGCACACGCAGGGACAGATGTAATGCTCTTATTAGACGTGTTATTCCATTAAAGGCCTTAGAAACATAAAAATCCCAGGTTTGCCAAAGAGGAGAGATGGTGTCTGAATATGCAGTATCCTGCTGCAGAGCAAGCCAATGCTGGTGTCTGCCTGTGGCTCCTTGCACTGTTGCTTGCATTCATACACCAAGAAATTACAAGACTTCTATGATTAACAGGGAACTGTGATTATAGAGCTGAAAACATCAGGCTTTGTAAATGTGGAATTAAGGTTTTACTGAATTTGTGAGCATTTCTCAATAGCAAATCAGGTAGGTCCTTCATTTAATATGCTTGTTACAGGTGAGTCATCTTTCCAGACAAATCAAGACTTAATCAAAGAATAACACTCCAGTGTAACATGGCTGTTGAGATGGAAATGTGGAAGAGGCTGATGAGGACCTAATACAGCATCTCCCATAGCATTCAGCAACCTCAGTGACCTGCATCATCTGCCCTTACAGGGTTATGGTCCAAAACTTGAATTAAGTTAGAAATAAAATAAATGTGGCTAGTGTATAAACTGAAGGTCATGTTAACACTGCATTAACTGCATTTATCAAAGCTTCTCTTACACAAATACAGAACTGGCCTAAATGGCACAAGTACATGCACTTACTGCATAACACAATACCACCACAATGCATACTGACTTTTGTAGGGAAAGATAACCTGAGCACAGATAATTACATAAACAAAAACACTACAAGATGATTGTAAGCTAATTCTCAAACTGAAATGATATTTAAGCCTCCAAACCTACAGATATTTTTGTACACGTATACATACACTAATATTTCCATTTACTTCATTGGGACAATTTGCAGGCTTTAAAGCTCACTCTGAAGTGTTTACATGCTTTAGTCATACCAAGTATCATTTCACTAAGATACCCTCGAGTGGCTCGTGAATTCAGCAATCCCTAGATTCCAGCGCTGCTATATCTATCACCAGCTCTGCATGACATACAGTAATTATAGGCTGCTGTCAGACTACTAACATCCTCAACAAGTAGAATGGAGCTTTTGAGCATCACTGTGCCAACCAGACAAACACAGAGCTCTTCTAAAACGAGAGATTAACCAAAAGAAAGCAGGCCAAATCCTGCTCTCATTTACCCCTCTTGGATAGGCTGCATGGATGTGGCTGCCAAGACAATTTGGCAAGTTACAGCCCTCTAGCAGCATAGAGTCCTTTGCACGGCTCCTGTGAACGGAATGCAAATGCACGGGCTGCGCTGGAAGAGCCATGCCCAGCAGTTGTTCTGCCACCCACGCTGCCACTGCTGTTGGCAGTTTAACCTCTCTGCCCAGCAGAGAGGTTAAACTGGTCCCAGCATACACATGCTTCTAGGTCGGATTTCCCATTCTGGTTGGTTAAAAATACTCATCTTGAAACTCCTTCTCCCCCACCAAAGTCACACAGAACAGTTCAGAATGGTTTTATTTTTTTCTTACTAAAAGGGGGAAATATTTTTTCAGCTCTAATCATAATCAAGAGAATGGGTTTTTCTAAAAAATAATAATAATAATAAAAATAAAAATAAAAAATAAAAAAAATGCAGAGGTGAAGAAGGAGCCTGGTAAAATTTCACCTAGAAGTAAACAAGTAGAAGATGTCTTAGAAACTGATTCCCTGTAGATAAGGTAATGGGTTTCCGTAATTTTCATTCAGATAAGTATATCAAAAACTGAAACAACATAGTCCAAAGTCTTGAACAGGAACAGAGCCAGGTTTTACCAATTGCCATGCCAAAAAGTTGTCCAATAGGGTACATTTGTTACTGAAGCTATTCATTTCTCCCTTTTCTTTTATTGACAGAGATTCCAAGATTTAGTGGGAAACTGCCCAGCTACTGAAATGCAGACTATGGAGATAACAGACCTAATGTTGCGCTGACATCCAAGGCAGCCCTAGTGGCTGCAGAGTGGTCAGGTCCCATATGATCTTTCTATCATTGTGACCATTCCCTGGCAGGGTAGAAAACTTGGCTTTGGAAGCCCAAATGAAGAGAAGGATACCATGATATTTTACTGCTCCACAAACAAGGTAGGGAAAGGTACTGCTCAAAACAAGGTAAGGAAAACTCCTCAGGCTGACTCGCCACACAAGTCAGTGTGCAGCATGATAAGGGCAGATTTCTCCACCACATTCAGACTCCTGGAGCAGTACATGAGCTGCCATGGGACTAATGGGAAAGCATCTCACTGGCAAAGACGAAGGAGGAAGAGGACAGAAGGTCATTTTTTTTCCCAGATAAAATCAGCCTTAAGTAAATCTCAACCCCCAACAAGGGTTGAGATTTATATGAAAGACAGAACTGTATAAAACTAAGAACAAAGGAGTTTGAAAGTTTTATTTCATGTATATCAGTTAACAGATATCTCAAAGTATATCCTAAGAGATTATAAACAAACTTTATTTAGATGACTTAATCAGTTTATAAATCACCAATGCTATTTATAAACTTATTTTATGCTGTGCAAATCCATTTCTTGACCTAAAATAGCAGATGAATCTTTTTGTGTGATATAACAATCTCTGAACTGGTAGGGTTAGAGTTTACTGGCTGTTCTGTAAGTCTGTAGTGATATACGGTGTACAATCAAGTTGTAAAGAAATACAGATGTTAAAAAAAAAAAAAAAAAAGAGAGAGAGAGAAGGAAAAGAAAGAAATAAAGAAATTCAAGCATGTAATGAAATGGGAAAGCAGTGTTTTTCTCAACAGGAAATAATTTTACAAATAGGACCCATATTTCTGTAAATAAACAGCTGCCTTCTCATTAGCTTCATGTCAACCTATACTAAAATATACATCAGAGAAGTCTGTCAAAACAGTCACAGAGGAAAAACAAGAGCAGAGTTTAAAAGCAAAGCCTTCAAAAATTGTTATGCTTTTCAAGTCTAAGCAATAAACAGGACAGGGGAATGACAGGAGAATTGGCAACAGAATCTTATGACTGATTTTTTTTTTTTAAACATTAAACTTATGCTTGGTCAACTGTCCACAAGTGGTTTGCAGAGAGGGGAGCTGGACATAAGATCCTGACATGCTGTAAAATCACAGCCCTAAAAAAATAAAACAATAAGGAGTCCCAGACCAACTGTCAGGCAGAAAACAAGCCCTGCAGACGTGGCTGCTGGAGTGCAGAGCACCTGAGACTCCAAATGTTTTCTTTTCTGCCTCTGTTGAGAAGCAAGGGATGAAGCTTCTAAAAGAGCACAGGATCAATACTGAAGAGAAGGTAATTAAAAGATTAAAAAAAAAAAAAAAAAAGTTCTTCGAACCACAGAGCAATCTGTCATTACTGAGCAAACCCTGGCATTGCTGAGTCACACATAGGTTTGCACACCAGCAGGTGACGTTTCTGCATTCTGTGCCTTGTTTTGGTGCTGCTCTGTGCAACTAACACAAAGGCCTCAAGGCACAGAGAAGGGGTTGACCCATCCATGCTGGAATTGAGGCACCCTGCTTTCCTACAGAGTCAATGGCCATGCCCTGTACCTCTCCCAGATAACTTCTCTATCTCTGCTGTAGTTACCTCCTATCCTGTATTTTAATTTCCGCCCTCCAGGTGGTGGATGTGGACTTGAAATTTCTGAAGCAAGATCAGACACAGTACTGAAGTTACTCCACACTAAGAATCCAAGGGGGTGAACATAGGGGATTCTCTGTTCTACTTTCCAGGATTTAAAAAAAAAAAAAAAAAAAAAAAGCTGCGATTTGCCCCTACAATGCCCCAAACATTTCTCTCTCAATGGAAATGTGTTTTTTTCTGGCAGACTACTGAGTGCTCCAGTCTGATCCAAAAAAAGTGACTGAGCATGAAATCTGTGGACCTGATCTGATGTTCTGTGACATGTATTGTGGCCTTGTTGGAGAGAGCCGAGTGCCTTGCACCTTGCACGACTGAGAAGCATCTGCCCTGAATTTAAAAACAAAACAAGGTACCGCAGACTCTCCCTTCTTCAGTCCTAGATATTCAGAAATTTATTTAAAATTTTGTTTCACTCTTATAAGAATTACTTTTGTAATATAATTTTTAATTCCATTTCACAAAGGATAATTTTATATTAATTTCTGATATTTTTCCTAACCTGTTCCCCTTAAATCATAGAGTGGCTTGTGTTGGAAGGAACCTTAAAGACCATTCAGCTCAAAACCCCCTACCAGAACAGGTTGCCAGGGCCTCATCCAACCTGGTCTCAAATAGCTTCAGGGACGGAGCATCCACAGCTTCTCTTCTATTTTCCCTTTTCCAGTCTCAGAAGGAACTATAAGCAAATAGCAAAACACTAAACAGTTTGATGTGCTTTTCACAGAAATCCTCGCTTCTCACAGAGAGTCTAAGCAAGGGGGAGTATCCCTGACCAGCACAGCTGCTGCACTGCCTGCGCTGAAGCCCAAGGGCATTTCATAGCCTAAGCAGCAACTCTGAATTGTTTGCTCACACCAAGAATGGCATTCTTAAAAAGCACGTAGTGCTAGCTTGTACTTGCTGCTATTGAAGACAACAGCAGCCATCAACTCTTGCAGACAGAGATAAGTGATGTCTGATGAACCAAACCTGGATGGTACAACATGTTCCATATCCTCGTGGCTGAAGTAGGAAGCACACAGTGGATTTCTCACCTAGTTACTGGATACAGTGTTTTAGAAATTGAAAGTTACCCTCTTTCTTCCTCTGTAACCTGCCAAACATCTGACCTTGTGTGTCAGGGAGTTTTGAAATAATGCAGCAAATCAGAATGTTGGAGGCATCAGGCTGCACAGCCTCTGACCCAGCCATCAGTTCCAATGTAGCTTTTCTGTATTGTATCAGGTGTGCTATGCTCTTTAGAGTTAAGGTTTGAAGAAAAATCAGTGTCAAGCAACATGAATATCAATATTTCCTGTGTTTTCCCTTTCTTTTTCCAGCATGTCATTGCATCCCCAGCTAAAAAAATAAAAAATAAAATAAAAAAAAAAAATGCATGCAGAACAAGATAAGATCATATAGCTCATTTCAAAACCAACAGGCTAGCCTGTTTGGGTCACCCCAGGCAGCCCTTAGCCAGCTTTCCTAATGCTGTCCCACCCACTGTGCAAGGAATTTGGGAAGGAGAACCCATGGCAGAAGGAACTCCTCCAAAATAAGCTGTGAGTCAGCAGGTGGGGGCTCAGGCCATGCAGGTGCTCCATCCTTCCAGGCTGCAGAACAGCTGAATCTGCACCCACAGCATAGCTGCCCGCAGGCTTCAAGTTGTCCACGTAGCTGTACCTCTGCTGCATCAGACCCAGAACACTTGGGGTTTTGCAGTGCTGGTTTTTCTTTCAGCACTGCAGGCAGTGGATGTGCACCAGGGAGGGCGGGCTGTGAGTCTCCCAGAGGGACAAAACATTAATGTTTAGTGCAGGTGGTCACATGGAAATAAGAATGTAGCTCTGAATTAGTCTGGAGAGGCATTTGTCTGGTGTCCTTGCTAAGGCAGTGGCCAAGTCCATGTGGTTCATAGGAATGTAGTAGCAATCTTATGGAACAACAGGCTTCCAAAGGGGACTTGAGTTATGCCTGAAAGTCTTAATTTATATATATGTATATACACACCTCAGAAGATAAGAGGGTTTTTGTTTTGTTTTTCTTTGCATTCTGCTGAGGTTGGGGTTTTCACATTGCTTCAGCAGTAACAGTGGGTCCCACAAGCAAAGTGCATGCTGTGGAAAGAAGTATATTCTGGAAAGGTGAATTTCATTTTTGCAAAATCCTCACAAACCTTATGTCTAGAAATCCCTGCGTTTACCCTTTGTGAACCTCATTTTGGCCACCTTAAACAAGTGTCATTAAGGATCCAGGCAAGTTCACTGCCAAGCACAGTTAACTCCCAGAGCTTCTGGCATTGCCCAAGCAGTCAGGAGGAGAAGCAAAGGACAGAGTCTCCATGCAAACTGAGAAGTTACTTTGGAATTTCAGGCTGGCCCTTTGTGCATCATTAGCTACTGTTGAGTTGTATTTTTTTTTTTTTTTGCATATATTTAAGCTAAACACTTTAAAGAACTTGCTTAACAGTCACAGATGCCCAATATGTGGCTTATTAACACTTAATAAATAACACGTTAAAATTACTTGCAGAAAAGTTGAAATCTTTGAAGGAGTTGACACCAGCACTAATCTGGGGCAGGACAGCTGTACAGCACGTCCTCTCCCACACTGCCCATGAGAAAGCAGGGTAATAACTTCAGCAAAGTTTAATACATCCCCAGGCTTGTGAAAAAACAGTTCTAGATAATGGTTTGAAGGAGCCCTGAGAACACATGAATCACAACATAATGATGAAGAATACGTGCTAATGTTGCCTTAATAAAATCCAAAGCAACTAGGTTATGAAGAATTAGAAATAATTGTAGAGATTGGAAACCTTGGGGTATCTCCTTAGCTGAACCCACGGGAGAAGGATATCATGGTTTTGTAATTCACACATGCTCTGTTTCCTGACTCTACCTTGAAGAGGGCTCTATATTCAATGCAGTTGGGCAATAAATCCCAGGTGTCATTGTCATTTTTCTCAAACCTCCCTTACTTGGCAGAAGAAGAAAACCTTTTACAATGGAAATTGTTCCTTCCTATATGTGCAGACAACGTTTCTTTTTATGAAAATATTTTATGCATCTACCATTCAGGTAACCAGATCCTATTTGTCCTTGCTATATGTGCACACACACATATGCCTTTTCTATTTCTCCTTCATGATTCCTGCTACATCATTTTCAAGTATATATATAACATGACTGGTTATTTGGAATAATTACAGTATCTTTTCAATATTCTATATTTAACCTTATTTAAGACTGTATTTGCCTTCCTTGATTGCCACTGTTCATATTCCTGCAACTATTACATGTTGCTCTCTATGAGCCCTAAAATCACTTTGCAGTGTCAAAGGTGAAGAGACACCCAAGCTGCAGCTCCCTGCTTTGTGAACAGGTGCCCAGCTGTCAGCTGGCTTCTTGCTCACAAAGGCTGAGACTTTGCTAAGAGATGTGCTGTTTGAGAGGAAGAGCAAATTTCAATCCAACAGATGGTCAGGAGGGGATGAGTCATTGTGCATACAAAAGCCACGAACAGCTCACGCATAACTCACAAGTTACGTATAAAAGACAGAGTTCAAACACAAATCAACTGAGTAATTTGTGTCAATGTGTAGCAGGACCAGTACATCATAAAGGAAAAGGAGCAAAGCCTGCAAAGTACCAGGGGTGGTCTGATCCAGGAGGAAAGGAACCAGCCTCTCAAAATCACTATTAATGCCAATTTCCCAGACCATCACACCAACAGCTAAATTTATTACTGTCAGCAGAAGACAACATAGGAAATAACCAGCTGTTGGAAGCTGCTCAATGCACAGTGTGACCAATGGTCATGGGAATCCAGGAAGGCACAGAAACAAGTCCAGCTGTGCTTCTTAATTCTTTGATAAATACTTTTAAAAATTAAGCTGATTTAAGAGTAAGAGCAAAAACTAGAAAGCCATTGAGTTTTCCTACCCAGGTCCTAAATAAGGAATGAACAGTATTTATCTCACCCAGGACCTTGGGAGCAGGAAAGCTTGAGAAACCTGGTGGCAACTGAAATCTATGAAGCTGCACTGGGAAGAAAATGGTCCAAGGGCTGTGCTTTGGCCATCAAAGCATTTCACAGATCCATAACTCCATCTGAAGCTGATGATTCCTCACCAGGTTGTTTTATCAGCCCAGGCAGACTTCAGCAAGCTTTACAGACCAATAACAATAGGCAAACTTGCAGCTTTTTCATGATCAACCACTACAGTGCACCTGGAAGCATTACTGTAGACATACAGCATGCTGAAAATTATTCCTGGCAAGTAGACAATTAAAAAACAGTAGCAAGTGAACCTCTAATACTGGCCATGGTCACAAATGCATTTTAATTGAGGCAGCAAGCTTTTACTTTACGTTTGCTGATCACTGTATTCTTTTAGAATAGATTCTATTGCCAAGATGCTGAACTGCAGCAATATTGCAGCAGGTAATCACAGCAAGGTCTGGGGTAAAGAGGGATGTTTTTCTGTAAAAAGTTTCAAGTCTCAGAGTGGAATTACAGGGGCCTAAATGCAACCATTTCTGAAATAAAGACCTGACTTTTCTGTAAAATAATACTAGTCATATAAGTGCAAATTACCAGAAACACAGCAACTGAAGGAATAACATCACGATGCAGGAAACATTATTAGCAGGAGGCTGCCTTGTAACCAGCATCACATAACCTCCCAGAGGGAAGAAAAGGAAAGAGGTGATCTCCAAATGCTACAGCTTTGGAGAGAGAAAGGAGGTAGAAAGGCAGACAATAACATGGTTGGGTTATCTACCCCCTTGTGAGCATGTCTGTTGCTTGAGGAAATTCTCTATTATGCGCTGATTATATGCAAGAGGATTTTGCTTGGAAGTGAAAGGCATGGAAGGATTTTGATAGATGGACATTGTAAAATATTAGTGATAATAAAAGCATTATTTGTTGTCAGTTTAAAGTATGCAGCTTCATTACAAAACTAAATAAATGGCTCCATGATTCAAACAGTAACTAGATAAATATTTTAATCTCTGTTCACTGCCAGTAGCATTAACTAACTGCTTTTTGTAATCCTTTTATAAATCTCACTTGTAATACCTTATATCTGATATAAATTCTGAGCTTTCCTGATACTTCCAGCAATTTGGATTTCAGCTGCCTGTCATGTTCTGCAGGCTAGAGCAGCCCTACTGCTGATGTTTTGAAGTCCCCCTCCAGGTGACTTTGTAGCCTGAATCAGCAACAAGGGTTTAACTGTGGCAGAAATATTGCCAAGAATAGGCAACAAACAGGCTGCAGAGACACATCTTAACTACACTTCAACTGAACACACAAGGCAGCTGTTGGAAAGGTACATTTGCAAACCGTAAGTGCATGAAATGGACTCTAAGAGTTGCCAGTTTCCTAAATAACTTTCTATGGAAAGCATCAGTCGAATTTGAATTACTTTAAAAGAAATGGAGATATGTATACATATATACACATTATGTAAACAAACATCTCTGTTTTTTTTGAGCAAGTGTGCCTACAGTTCCACTTAGGGATAACAGGACATGCCTGTGTTTCTAATCCATCACAGCACAAGTAATTGAAGAGTTGCAGTATTTCTCGCCATGTGCTCAAATCATACTGAATAATGAAGAGCTGCAACATTATGCAATAAGGTAAACTTTCCAGAACTGGTATTATCAGTTCCCTTTGCACCCAGATTGAGGCATTTGCTACAGTTATAAAATCTACAAGTTATTCAAACAGCACAGAGCACTTGAAAGGATTTAAAACATCAGAGTTCCAAACAGCATCAGGTTCTCTATTTGTTCTCAGAAGCAGCAGATTTCCTTAAAAGCCTCCAGCAGATACATACTCGGCCTCCTGTACTTTAGGGAGGTGTTTGTGCCTTTCCCAGGCATGAAATAAATAACATTATTTCATTTCTGATACCTGCAGAAACAAGAAATTGGGAGTAGAAAAGGTATCTGAGACCATGAAGACCCTTGGTAAAAAATGGTAGTCCTTGGCCTCTACATAACCTAAGCAGAATGTCACATCACTCATATGAAATGGTCAGAAACTCCCTTAGCATTTGATTTTTTTGGCTTCAACTCACCCTTCTGCAACTAAGAAGGTTTGCAAAAGTCATTATCTTGGTTGCACACCCACTCTATGCTCAGGACAGCATTTGTTTCCATGATCAAAATTTCTGTTTATTTCATCTGGAAGAAATAGTTCTTGCAAGTCATTCGTGTGGGAAATCCACTGCAGGCTCAGGTCATAAATTCATGGTATCTCTGCTCTCCTGTGGACTGAGAAGGATGTCACAAGCATCTCCTGCTTTTGCCTTATAACAACAAGAAAGTGCATGAGTTTTTCCTGCAGTTTATTTCAGACACTATGACACCTGGCTCTTGCTGTTATTGAATACAGAACTATTAAAGCATTTTGAAGCAAGTGGCTGAGCACATGTAATACACTGTTTTTTTAATTTGTTGCCCTAAGTTTATACCCATAGATGGTTAAAGTCAGATGGATCCAACTACAGTTTCCCTTGTGATGATAGGAAGCACATCTGCTGCCTAATGCTCAGACACTGGTGCTACTGGAAGTGTCCCTCTGGCACTAATAACCTGTGGATTAGAGACAGAATGAATGCCAAAAAAATACTGTAAAATTAACACTACATTAACAAGCCATCAACAATACCTGTCAAGAACAGAATGTTAATCTCTAATAACTGCCTCTAAAGATGAAATATTTCAGTTACACAAGAAAAAAAAAGAAAATATGGGGAACTTTCTGTCACACTTGGATGCATCACTTACCACACTGATGAATCAAAATAATTGCCTAGTCTAGCACTTTGAACAACACTAAATACAGTGCTGGATCTATTGATCCTTTACACAAACAGCTCTTTGAACCTAAAGTGAGTGCCTCCCTGCATCTGCTTGCTTCTTGCATTTTAAATTGAGGGAGGGAAACATGACATGCAGATGTCAGAATCTGCCAGGACAGCTGCTTCCCTGTGTGCTTTTTTGTTCATCTTCACCATGATGAGTGCTTCCACTCAAGTGGGGTTTCTTGGATCATTTCAGTTACCAGTGGTGACCCTGCAGAACACCTAGGGAGAGTTTTTGTAAGGTTGGATGAAAAAAAAAATTTTTTAAAAAATCCAAAATATTTAATGTTCCCAGGTAAAGAAAGCCTTTAGAGCATCAGTGACCAACTGCAGACCACCCAGTACTGACTTCCCTTGGCTCAGACCTTTTTTCCCCTAGAAAATACAGCCTCTTAGGATCTTGTCTGTCCAGTTTTTATCAGGTCTTGATGTGTTCCTGCTCTGCTTCAGCCAAATGTCCCAAGCTTTCACATGATTTGGGACCTCACCTCAAGCTCTAATGAGCCCTGTGTTCTCACAGATATGGTGAGATGCTCATGGTTTCAGTCATTCTAGACCATGAAGAACTCTAGGTATTTTAAATGTTTGAGTAGAGATGTATGCTTCCAAGTACAGATTTTTGATGTATTAGGACCTCAAAAGGAAAAGATGAAAGTAGAAATGACCTCTTAAAAGCTTTGATTTTCCAGGTGAAATTTCCATAGCAAATCACAGAGGGGAGAAAAGGTTATATTTGGAAAACTGATTTTGAGATAGTTAAAAGCATTTTCTAATAAACACAGTGAGAAGTAGACAAATTTATGCAAGCTATATTTCAAACTTCACTGGCCAGAGCTAGAGAAATGTAACTTGTCTGTAACAGGACAAGAGAGCAGTGTATTGATTACATTAACAGGGAAAAACATGCAGCTGTACAGACTTTTTCTGAATCTCTGATAAAGGACTTACAATCCAGCCAGATAATGTTCCTGTTTTAATGTTTATCCAGCTCTGAATTTAGTGTATCATTCACTCAGGAAGAAAGTTAAAGGATTTCAGACATATGGTTTGATTCATAGAATGAATGAAATTAAAATTAAAAAAAAAAAAAAAAAAAAAAAAGGAAGTTTCCTTTCATGGCTTTGACATCAAATCAAGATTTGACGCTCCTGTGAACACTGTGTATTGGAGATGTCTCAGCCAGAAACACTGCCTTTCTCTGAAAACTCAGGTCCATCTGGGCTGGAAAGGAAGATCTGCCATCACAATAAAGTGAAAGCATTGGGCTGTACATCTGACAGTAGACCTTCCACAGAAATCTCCTTTTTTTCCCCTCTTCTTACACATCACCTGCCACCACTGGTGCTGCTTGTCCTTTTCAGCTCCCACTCACAAATGCACCTTCACTCACCTCGACCTGGCCACACACCTGCAGCAGCATCACAAGGGGCTCAGTTATTATCTGCAGCTCTCAATAACACTGATAGCATCTGTGGCCTCCCGAGCCATTGATTACGGGCAGGATGAGTCACCCAGCCTCTGCAGACATGGCTGCTTCAGAATAAGCATGGAGAAATTTAATGTCACAGACCAAAACTGAAAAATCTTTCGATGCGTGAAGCCCAAGGACAAGGAAAAAGGTGGAGAATTACACTGCTGGGAAGAAAGTAAGTGAACATGAAGGATTGTCAACAATATCTGTTCTGCCCCTCGCGCACACACACCCACACCCACTCCTTCCCAATAACAACGGCATAACATCAGCTTCTGGGCACTACTCCATGGGATGAGAAAGCTGTGAAAGACTATGCATCACACAAGAAAAATATGTTTTTAACACAATGTGCTAATCTCATCCATCCATTCTGCTCCTGGTGTTCCAGTGATGAGCAGGAGGCCTGCTGGATGTTTAGCTTGGGGGTCCCTTCATAAACTCTCCAGCACAGACTCATCTTCAGTTCTTCAGGTGGTGGGAATCCACCCAGAAACCTCTCCAGCAATGGTATTCAATTGTCGTTATGAGCAGACCACCCCAATAGCCCTCCTATGTCTGCCCCCAGCAAAGCACCCACCCCCTGGATAGAGAACAGCAGGGTTACCCAAAGAACACAAGGCCAAAAAAGCCATAGCCAACCCTTCCCTAACACTAGTACATGGCCTGAGACCTCCTCTTCAACTTCTGGTGCTTTGGTGGGTGAAAGAACGGAACACCATAATAAAAAAAAAAAAAAAAAATGTTTTTACCACAACAGCAATCACACTGCACACTCTGTGAGAGCTGCACAGGGCCCCAGTGCTCCTCAGGCATCAGGTCCAATAGCCCCTGCAAAAAGTAATAATGAAAACCCATTCTCTGCAATAATGCAACAGAAAGTGAGGAGAAATTTCAATATAAGTAACAGAACCCCTAGGTTAAGGGAGATTAACAGCAAAGAGGTTTATTAAGCGTGAATCATTTCCTACTTATTGTCCACAAACGCATTAGAGTGTGCTTTTCTTTTCTTTTTCGTAAGCCAAATGTGTAATTGGCATTATTAGTTTTCTCCTCCTCCTCCTTTAGTTTTTAATTAGAGCATAGAGGGGGGAAATGCATATTTGATATGAAGTAGAACTGGAAAGGGAGAATAATAATTCTGACTGTTTCAATTATTCCAACACAAACTGAACCAGATTTTTGTCAGAGCTCAGCCTCCACAGTCAGCACCGGATCTGAGCTGAGGCAAGTACTCGCTGTGCTCTGTGGGGCTGAGGCACTTGGGAGATCCAGCCTTCACCCCAGCACAACTCCACCTTGGTTTGATTGCAGGGCTGGCACACTTACAAACCATTGTCCTCACTTGGAAATTGTGTTTCTAGAAGAAAACTTCCCATCAGCAAAGTTCTGCCTTAGGTTCAGTGTCCCTTTCTTTACAACTTCTTACCACTGGAGATTTCAGCCTTCATGTGCTGAAAGGAACCATTGTCTATTCCCACCTATCTGCCACCTTCAGAGTCGCTGCTTGATGTGAAAGTGATCGTTCACCCCACTGCTCTATTGTGAGCCTTCATTTGTCCCTTGCTCTCAGTCCTCTCTCAAGGCTGTATCTCCCAAACAGATCTCCCCCTTGCCCTCCATGGCTACTACCGGCCTTGCCACAGACACCGCATGTGTTCACCCTAGTCTTTCGTGCCAAACTGAATTGTGGTCACTGAAGCCCATTACAAAATTACACTCACAGACCTTGGGTTAGGTGCTCTCTGCTTCCTTTTTCTTCCACCTCTAGTCTGGGGGGAGGTGAGGGAGGGAGGGAGTTAATATTAGAGCTGAGAAAGCTGCAGTGACCTTTGAAAACTTGTTAAGTTTTCATCATTCAAGAAACACTTAAGGAATGTTTTGTGCAAAAGGCACTTAAGTGTAATTATTGTTTCTGAAGTAGCAGAAATATGTTTCAGGTGGTGTATAGTGTTTGCAAAATACCGTCACATTTGTATCTATGGAAACCACAAGATACACATGCCATATCACCATGACTCCGTCAGTTAGTTCCATATCATCTTACGAGAATAATTACTCCAGTAATTCAAATGTTTAATTCCAGCTTGTTTTCATTCATAGACATGATTTTATGGCACATGCATTTTTCCAAAGCAGATGTTTAACTCACAGTCACTTCCAACCTGATCTCATGGCCACAGGGACTTTGAAAGCTGCGCATCTGCAAAATCAGTGAGGAACATGTGAGAAGGACTTTGGACCACTCTGATGCTTACTGCAATACAGGAAGACATGTGGCTGGCAGCTCCAAATCTGGAGAAGAAAGTTACAAGTGCAGAGCCTCGTGTAACCTCACCAGCTCTGTTGCTGCTGCCACCATGGAAAGTCAGAAAAGCCTTCACAAGCAGAGAGGAGCATGACCTTCCCACAGCCTCCCACAGGCTCTCCCCTGCCTGTGGAGGCCCAAGTGCTAAGGCATTTCAGAGCAAGGTGCTGGGCTGTGTTTGAGACGTATACTTGACAAATGAATTGGTCTCAGCTGCGGATTCAGCATGTACACAACCCACTAAGTCACTTCAGGGCCTGTCTCTAATTAAATGTAAGCAAGTATAGACACGGATTAGAGAAACACAGACCTCCAAGGAAGATGAGAACTTGTAGTTCCTTCATGACTTTAAATCTCTCCCTATTTCACAGAAGCCCAAATACCTTGTCAATCCTCTTAAATACAAGCTACAGACTCTCCCGATGCAACACACTTGCAGGAGGTAGTTTATCTCAAGCACGTAATTCATTTTAAATGGTATTCTTTCCCATGACAAGTGCTGCAGCTGTTCCCACTGACCAATACCTGCACACACCACGTCCCACTGGGAAAGTGAATGATGCTCCCCAAAGATGCACTGCCAATTCAGACACCTCCACCCCAAACTGCCTTCTGTGTCTGCCATTACAAGGACCACTGGGATAGCTCAAACTTTGATGGCAAGAGCCAGAACAACATGTTTATTCCACACTGATGTCAAAATCAGAGAACTCACAAAATATCCCATTGAACTGGAGGGAAGAGGTAGCAAAGTGCTCAGGGTAACAAAGAATTAAGTTCAGTTACCTCAAGCAGAAAAACTGGAATTTTTTTCTCTTGATTCCTCCCTTGCTACCTTCAGAACTGACAACTCCAGCCAGGGAGCAGCAGGGACAGCTTGCTTTGGCAGAGTAAAGCAACCAGTCATGCTACAGAGAAGAAATTTTGTTGGTGTCCCTATTCCCTGCACACAAGAGGGGAGGCAAAAGGCAACTGTCACCGAAGGCTATACATCTTGCTCACTTCCCTTGCTGTCAGAGTAATGGAGACATACGACTTTAAAAAAAAATAATAATAATAGTAAAAAGAAAACGGACGCAGCATACACTGATCCCTGGAAGACAATAAGTTGCATCATCTGGCTATTAAGTGTAAGCTCCATATGATAGATAATCTTAATGTCAGAGCTTTAGAAAAGGACTTTTTCCTCCAATGCAGTTGCAAGAAAGCACAGAGACAGGATTTCTGCTAATAGTGACAGGATCAGTTTGTTGTGTCCTTCATTTCTAGTTATGACATTAAGATCTATTTTTTCCTAAAAGTTTCCTGCTTTAAAAAGAAGTAGCCACCCAGACCAGAGTTCTGTTACCTTCCCTAACAACAGCTAACGGCTGAGACTGGTGGGCCTGTGGGAACTTCACATGCTTTTCAGCAATGACATGTAGGGATGCACAAAGCAAACACCAGGAGCACTTTGGTAAACAGAGCTGATTTGTTACACCAAGCCAATGCAGCTAAGCCAGATGAAGGCTACGCTTCAGAAGATGGCATCATCTACCATCCCTTTGGTGTTCATTGTCCCAATCCAATTTAATTCATCCATTTGATTTGTAAATAGACAAAGTCTGCAGAATTTGTAAATTAGGAGTGTTTGCCCAGCAAAAATAAAAGCCCTCACTTTGTATAAAAAATGGCTTAAAAGCATACAAGCAAAACATAAAGCAACAGGGAGGACTACCAAAAATAGACATCACTGAGAGGCAAGCTGCTTAGAAAGTTAGAATTCTGCAACTTTTCATAGACAAAAAGTCACTCATCACATCATTAAAGTCTAATGAGTAAGAAGGCAACATCAAAAATGCCAGAGCACTTACACAATCATGATGCGTTATTCTTTGAAGACAGCTTTTGATGCTTTTCTAAACAGAATAATTTTTCCGCATAGTATTTGATGTTGATGTGCAAAACACAACCAGGACATTAAGAGAACAGTCTCAGCATTAAGAAGAATTCCCCCAATCTGTGACCTCCTGATATTCTCTAGGTAATTTGTGAACACAGAAGGAAACAGATAATTCATTCCCCTGCCCCCCTTTTCTTTAACCACAGACATTCAAGCCTCTATTCTCCCTTCCCAGTAGGGCAGACATTTAAGTGTTGCCTTCCTTATACTGCTTTTATTCAAGGATGTTACAGCACTATCCTATGAGGGGGGGACATTAATACATTTGCCCACTTTGCAGATTTCCTGTGTGATCTTAGACAAGTCTCAGAGCCTCTCTGGTTTTGCAGGCAAAACTGAATGGTTCTGATTGGCTAGTATCGGTTTTGCGAGCATTTATTTTGTCAAATGTGGTTTGCAGGAGCTTGCCAATGCGTCTGCTGGCTGTATCCCCTGGGGAAATGCTGCATGTGGCACATTCTGATTTGAATGGCAAGGAACGTTGTTTTTTTCCAGTCACAGAATGGACTTTGCAAGGTAGCCTGTGTTAGCCTGTGTTCTCCTAGAGCCTCCAAATTCCCTTTGAAGAGGCAGGAATCACATCTAGGTCTCCCAAGCCTGAAAGCACAGCATTAAGCACAGGAAAGAGGTGCTCAGAGACAGAAGTACGGGATTGCTCACAGCCATTCTGCTCAGCATCCCCAGCAGAGTTCTTTTTTGCAAACTGGTGCCAGCCCGTGTGTCCCATCCAGCAAGCATCCTCCCTTGTTGTAAGCCCCCAGCCTGCTGCCACTACATGGACAGCCTCTTTCCCATTTGTTAGCTCCTTCTTCAGTTTTCTCTGTCATTCTTATTTTAACCTTGCAACTCCTCTGCAATACATGCCACCTCCTCCCAGAGGCCTCCCATGAAAGAACCCAGACTGCATCTTTTCCAGCCCAGGTCCTGAGTACTAGGTCTCCAAATTCATGCTCCTCTCCAGGGACCATTTCCAGGGCACCCATTTCCAGCTGAGTACCAACATCTCCAGCCCAGACCCAGTTCCCAGGTCTTGCCCCATACCCATGCAAGGGCTCCATCTATCCAGGAGGGATGCTGGCCAGAAAAGCTTCTAGAGGAGCAGGCCGGGGTCCTTGCTGGATGGCTTTCTGTACCTCTTTGGCCTCTGGATGTGGCAACATGCTGGAGACTTAAACAGAGATCTCACCCTATACACACAATGACTCAAGAGCTGAAGTTAACCCCATCCATGCTATTAGTGCAGTAGGTATTACATCGTCACCACACTGTGATTTGTGGTGAGGACAGTGCTGCATTTGTGTCCTTCAGCATCACAGCAATGTTTTAAGACCCAACTTCACAGAAACCATTGGAGTTGCTTTTTCCAAAGGGCAATTTAAAACTGAATCGGGAGTGTCAGGCCTGGGATCTTTTCATGGATTTCTGCAAAAGAAAACCTGTGTGCTCTTCAAGGGGGCACTAATCCTTGAGGAAGTAACAGTTACCTGGCTTCACACGCTGACCACATTGCATACTAACCAAAAGCAAGGAGTAAAGCCCCTGTTGGCTGCTTAACTTGAGTTAGAGCTCTGATTTGTATTTAATCATTCTGTTAAAAGGCAGAGGCACTAAGCACTGTGACAGGCCTCCTCTAGTGAATCTTCCCTCAACACTGCCTCCTCCAGCCCTCCAGCGAGGTCACCCCATGCCTGGAGGCAGTGGTTTATTAGAGCAAAGCCTGCTTCCTGCACAGAGGGAGCTGATCGGGTGCACTACAAGTACAACCATGTGGCTCCCAGCATCTTTGTCAGTGGAGGAGATGGTTGGGGGAAGCAACACTGCAACTATCATCACAGAAATGCTCACAACAAGTAGAAGATTTTAGCATCATCATTTAAATAAATAAATAAATAAATAAACAAACACATAATAAAAGCGCACAGTTTCCTCTTTCTAGAATTTATAGCAATGACAAAAAATATCATGGTTACACGTATTAAGAAAAAAAAAAAGTAAGACAAGGCCGAACACACAGTTCTTTGTTATCTTATTTGAATTTCATTTTGGTCACTTGGAGCTGGTTCAGAAATTGATTGGTTTGGGTTTTTAGGCTTCTTTAGATGCCAGCAGAAAAGCAACAGACTTCATTAGAAGCCTACAGGAAAGCCACATTTGTTTGGCTTTTGAAGTTAAAGTTTTCATGTCCATTTTTAAAACAAAGTTTCCAAAAATTACCTTCCCCTAAAAAAAGAAAAAGTATTGATTTTTTTTTTCTTTGTATCAATCATTGCCTTGTTATATTGCTGGGATCAAAATCTGGTATTTTAGTTTTATTATAAGCCACTGGTCTGAAATCTGGAGAAAGGCTCTCCTTACACAAAGGGCCCTGCTGCCTTTGCTCAGAGGTATGGCTGCTACCTGCCTGACCACACATGGCATAGCCACCACCACCAGTAATCAGGAACTGATTTTCCTGGCCATGAGGCTCTCCTGAATATTTTGCCAAATATTAGTCTGTTAGGGAGATATTTAGAGAAACACCAGCATATGAAAATAAGTTTACTCTCCAGATCTACTTAACATCCCAGAACATCGTGTTACAGGCCAGTGACCTTGTGATGACAGTGCACTTCACTGAAACGCCAAGTGCCCCTCACAGAACCTGGTAAATGGCAGCTTGGATTTATTCCGTGCTCATTAGGCTAAAGATACAACTTCACTATACACACAGCAAGAAACTTATATCAGCGTCCATAACACGGACATCCCTCTTGCAGTTTACCAGTCTTCTACCAAAGACTACTTAAGATGCTAAAACCTGATCTTGGGGTAGGAGTACATAGAGCATTCAGAAAGAAAGGAGCAGAATTAAACTGTTTTCCCTTTTGAAAGAAGTCTTGACATTCCCTGCAGGATCTCCTGCTATTTAACACATTCTTGATGGACCAGAAGAGCAATGATCAGCAAGGCAGCAACCTGTGCAGATGACATTGCAGTTCAGTGGTTAGTCCAGTTCCCCATTCATCTTTATGGGGTTTAGTCCACTGGAATAACCCTTGCTATCAACAATTACAGCTGCTTCTCTGCTACTGGCTGTGAAGCCCATTTTGGCGAGGAAGCCTGTGTCCACCCTGCCCCAACATGGGAGCAGGGACAGCCACAGCAGGGCTGACTGTATGTCACATAAAAGCAGGGAGGAGAACTTCAAACTCTTGGATTTTAGGACTTAATACTTGAGAAGTGGTGAATTAAGTCTCTCTAGGTCTGTTCTTAAAAAAAAAAAAAATAAAAATAAGTAAAACAAAATAAGAACTACAGATTGCTCTTAGAAGGTTTCCTGTACTCTATACAGTCTTCTTAGAAAGCCCTGATGACATTCACACAAATGTATTTCTCTACCTTAAGCTTCTTAATACATCAGTTAAGAGGAAAAAATACACACTAGTAAAATACATTCATATATTAAATATGATGAAATACAAAGCACATATGAGATAACTGTGAAATATTTATTTTCTTGTAAATACTTTCTCCATTAGGATTCTGGCTTGATGCTTTGTATAAGATGCAATTTCGCCTGCAAGGTACAGCCAGTAGAAAATGGCAAACAATTTTTCTCTCAGTTAAGAGGATGACAATGATGCCCAATACATCAATGAAATT
The DNA here is from genome assembly GCF_964211825.1 of Aythya ferina. Taxonomy (NCBI): domain Eukaryota; kingdom Metazoa; phylum Chordata; class Aves; order Anseriformes; family Anatidae; genus Aythya; species Aythya ferina. Next base: position 6,944,099 of record NC_140311.1, read on the forward strand.
TCAGTCTGTGTTAGCATCACTGATGGAACAGGAAATTGGATTCCACTGTCTAATCCATTGTTAATGATTTCACTTCATAAATACACTTAGTCTTCATTATAACTTCTTGTTGTTGGATATAGTTAAAGATTTGGGGCAAATCTTCTTGGAAGAATCAATTATCAGCAAGACATGTCCTAGTATTTTGATTTATGGATTTTCCACCAGCAAGAGACCTTGAACCCAGGTTTGGCTAGAAGGTATAGAATGAGTGCCGTTGCTTCAGCCTCATGGTAGAAAACAAGGTGTGCTTTCATAGGCTGAAATCACATCTACAGGAAGGGCCCAGTGTACTGCAATTTCACAGAGCAGGAACTCTGGATTAGCTCCATTAGTTCCACATGGTATGAGGAAGGAACGCACCACCATCTCCTAACAGTGGTGTGCTACTGAGCAAATCCCTCACACCAGGAACCTGTGCCAGCATGACACCGTAGCATAGATGCAGCTAGATGTAGGATATTAATCTTCTCTAGTATTCTTCCCTTGTTTCATCCTGAAGGCTTCTGTTCCTGTTCTTCATCTCAAATGCTCAGGCTGTAGAAGTTTGTTACAGTAATAAGTTCTGCAAATATGCTTAGAGTTACACTTTGGACATATGTTAAATAGGAGGGTGTCTGAGCAGTGAGTCAGGACCTTGCCACACTTCCCACCAAACATCACACCATATTTCTCCCTACTGTACTGTCTTAACAGTCTGTCATCCTTTCACAGCCATGAAGTCCCAGCTCCTCTAAATCACAGAGGCAAGGTCTTTATATGGCCAATGTCTCCCTGAAGAGTGAATCACCTGGAACACAAGCCTGAGAGAAATACAAGACTCAAGTTCTCTGTGTGGGAAGATGGGAGAAAAGCAGCACCAAAGACACAGACATTTTGGTAACTAGTAAGTTCAGTATCAGGTGAAAAATAAGACAGCCCAGAAATAGGGTTTATAAACAAATATTGACCTTAAAAAATTACAGCTTCACTCTGGTCAGAGCAAAGAAGTTTGAAAGCCTCTGGGGTTTGCACTGGCTCTAGCCAAGAATAAAGCTCTATGCTAGAAGGAAAGAGTAAGTAATATATTTTGTGCTTGAAAATACTGCATTATAAAGTTTCATGTTTCCTACCAAGCTCCATGGGGGAGTTTTAGTATTATGCATTACTTGAATTTTTGAATGATTCAAGTAAATACATCACAAATAGCAAAGGAAATGTGTTTCAATAACACAGGTGTCCACATGAATATATGCATGAATCCTGGCACATATTTTTATTTTGCTAAGAATTGAAAAGTTGCCCTCTGGTATTTCTCATCGCTGTTTGCTGTAAATCTCAAATGAGAATGCAAACAGGAAAGGACACAAAATTCATTGGTAATCCTGAAGAAACACTGCATCAGCCCAAAAGGCTCAGATTACTCAAAGCTGCCTGATGTATCCGTATGGCAATAATTAAAACAGCAGCTGGACACCCTGTAATACTGGAGCGCCATTCAAACTGGACATCTCAGACAGGGACAACCTACCAAAGCCACTACATTCATTAAATTTAATCCCCACATTCTCCCCATCACTACAACCTTCCCCTGCCTTAGGTGGGATGGCAGGGACAAGAAGAGAGACTCTCTTCCTTTCTCAGTCCCTCTCAACACAACAGCCTGTGAGCTGCAAAGTCTGCAGGTCAGGGCTGTATACGTTCATTTTTGTCTCCTGCACTAGTTGCTCCCTACATTAAGGGGTTTTTACTCTAGATGGGTCTTTGATTTGCTTCTTTAAACAATCCTTGTATTGTGTTTGCATATATTAAACAGAACATATAGCACAGAGTGAGGGAAATGGATGCTATTTTTAAAAATAACTTAATGGCTAGACTATTCATTTGATGACTCAGAAAGAAGCAGCAAGTTTTACCCAAAGAATATCAAATGCTCTGATCATAGGCCAGCATCTGGATTTCCCATGGAAATATTGATCCGATGGGAATGTCAGTGGCCAAGAGACAATGCTGTAAACACAACTTTACAGAGGAATCCTAGATAACAAACCATTTGCCACAAACCTACTCTCCATCCACCAGAAGGATAGTAATCCTTTGCCTTTATGACATTCAGTCTTGTTCGGCAATTTGCTACTCAGCCTAACATTTGCAATAATATCAGTAGCCTAAGAAGGAGCACATTTTTTTGAGCAATGGTGATGACATTTCCCCCCCTTACTTTTACTGAAATAGTCTAGTAGCCTGTTTTAATTTGTGAGCAAATGAAAGTGATGCTCATGCTACCTGTATTCCAGCCTTGAAATCTGTTCATTTAAGTGGCATTTCCACTGGTCCAAACATGGATCAAAGAGTAGGAAATAAAACAAGCACTTAATCAACAACACCTTGTATATCCATCCTGAACTGTAATGGTGATGCAATGCAAATGGTGTGAAAGGAAATGAGACAACAAAATTTGAAAATTTTAAAGACAGATACTGTTTTTACTGCAAACCATGGACTTTTAACCACAAACAGCCATGAAATTCCCAATTCCTTGAGGTATCAGACCAGAGCTAAAGGTCTCTTAAGATATACATGTAAACTAGTCTTGTTACATGTATTTTACTTTCCTATCTCCTTCCCAGCTATTAGCTCCTCAGGCAGTGATATTTGCTCAGATTAGTTTTCAAACAACAAAGAGCAGACATGCTCTCTTCCCCCCTTAGCTGGGCAGCCACAGCTCCCAGGTCACAGCCACCTCTATACCCTGCAGCAGGGAGTTGTGCTTATAATGAAGAAAATCTTTTTCTACAGATACAACAAAGCACTCAGAGATTTAAAAAAAAAAAAAAAAAAAAAAAAAAAAAAAGAGTTTCTGTTTCTGTTTGTCTTCTATAAGGCTGCTATTGCTCTGCTCTCTCTGCAGAATTGACACTTTCCTCAGAGCACTGCATCTCTTTAAGATAGAAATACTAGCATTTATAGTTCTTGCATACTCTATGTAACCCCCTTCCACCTAGCTGCTCATGGAACAGACATACCACTAGGTTGGCATCCCATAATTGCCAGGGTTCTGTTACCTCTGCAAGCTGACCTCCGGATTGAATCTCTCCATTGAGCTCCCAGCAGCATCTGCAGATAACAACCCAGGTGATTAATATGCAACAACACCCTCACTGCTTCTAAGATTTAAAAAAATAAAAAGCTACCTCAGGTTATATATATATATATATATATGCTTCTTCCTTTTGGCCATTTTGGCCTAAACAAGCTCATTAACTTAATCAGCAGCCTCTGTAAACCCAGCCCATTTTAACTGAAAGTGATCAGAAGCAGCAGCACATGTGGAGTGTGAGGAAGTAAAAGCAACTATGAAGAGATAGCTGTAAGCAGCAAGGGGCTAGAAGAGTCCAAGTTAAGCAGATCTAAAGTGAAAAGCTTGCAGAAACAGGCAAAGCAGAGAGACCTCCTTAAAGCATAAGCATCGTGAGACAGAACTGCTACCAGACAGTGCCATGGACGGGCAGCAGCAAAAGCACAAAAGTGTTATGCCTGATCAGAAAGACTGAAAACTGCCTTTTTTTTTTTTTAATGTATAAACTTTTTTCCCTATACAGTAGTGTCTCTGCCTCAAGCAGGGAATTTGTGTGGCCACTTCTCTAGCACATGCAGCACTGGTACCAGTTGCTCCTTTACTCCCAGCACAGGCAGGGGAGCCTGAAGGGCCACAGAGAGTGCCTGTGGGAAGGGAGCCTGGAGATGTTATCAAGCAGCAAAGATCTACACAAACAATTTAGTACTAGTTCAAACATCTCATTAATTTAATTTATATGGAAAAGCTGTCAGCCTTAATTTTAGTTAAATACTGAACCACAGGTGAACCTTATGCCTGTGAAAACTGCAAAGAGAAAAGCTCCACATTTTGTCAATCAACAATGCCATGGCCTTATTAACCCTTGCCAGAAAGGCAGTAGAAAGCACAATAACTTCCTGGGAAGCCCGGGACTTTTCTAGGCAGTACCACATCTGAAAGCTATGTGTTTGCAGCAGAAGCATAGCAGCTGTGTTTCTGTGATAACATGGACTGTGAACAGACCCAAAAGCAAAGCAGCCGCAGCTGAAAGATGAAAGCTGCTCTCCCTGCGCTGGCTGCAGGAGCGGCTCTGCTGCATACAGCATTTGCACCTTGCAGATTCTCCAGTTTCTCCTTCATGCCTAAGATCTGTTAGCTTGTAACTAGGGCACAGGTGTGATAATAGGAGCTTTGACACCAACTGCTCTGCCCTGTTAAATTCCTTGCCTCTGTATATATTTTTGATGGGCTTGGAGTGAAGGCTGCTTTTTTTTATTTTTCTGCTTGCTTAATGAGAGCACTGAGCATTGTCCAACTAGAACTTCCCAGTTCTCCCAAAGACAGAGAGCACAAGCACTAACTGAAAAGCCACCTGCTGCTATGAGTAGGTGAGATGGGCCCTCAAGCACTTCTCCCTCCAACAAGCTCTTGCCAAAATTCACAGCATGCCAGCCACATCCCTCACTTCAGATTTAGTTTCCTCAGGTCACCCACTGAAAAATGTGATGCCAAAGCTGAACCTGACTAGGAAGGACTAGAAATAAACATACCATAAAAGCACTTTCCCAGGGCAAAGCTCCTTTCCCCAGGCTGGGAAGCAGGTGAGCACCCTCTGGAATTGTACTGGGAAGGATTCTGCATGCTGACTCCTGCCTGGGCAGGCTGCTGGTGCCAGGGTGCTGCAAGCTTATGAATTCCTGTGTGTGCTCCCACTCCCTGGTTCATTTTGGGTAAACCACCTGGAACAAAACCCCATCTGCCACCTGCTGTTCCAGTGCAAGCTGTCCATGCACCGGCAATGCACCAAAAACACTACTCCAAGACATCATGGAGGCATCACCTTTTCTTTGGGTTCACGTTAAGTATCAGCTTTGAAAGCAAGGAATAAATCCAGTTCTTCAAAAGCACCCTGGTGGCTCTGATCAGAAGCTCCCCCCAGCTTCATGCAAGTGAGAAATGAGCACAAGCAGAAGGGAAAGAGCACGGTGCACCCTGCCCACCTGTCTCATGTTTCTTCTCTGCTACGGTCCTGCCAGCTTGTATGTTGAATATTGGTTGCAATATTCCCCCTAGAGCGGTGCATAAAATCTCTCTCTGTAGTTCAGCTGTACATGTTTTTCACATCCTCCTTACTCGGTGCTTTGTTTTAAGAGTGCATCCTCCACAGTAATTTCATAGGTTTCTATTCCTAGCTTCAGGAGAGGGAAGGGAGAATCTAATAATATTGATGAATAACCAACCTGCTGCTAAGAAGTCTGCCTTTTCTTTTATTTAAAAAATACCTGCTAGGAGAAGTAAAAAAGATGTGTCATTGTAGGGTAACTGATAGATTAGGGGCCATCCTCCCAGGCATATTGTCAACATCAGAGAAAGAAAACATAGGACTGTAACTTCAAAGAGCATGGACAGTCTAGAAAAGAGATCACTTCATAACAGCTGACACCCTGAAAGGTGAATTCTGTTGAAAAGCACATTTGGGTTTATTTTCCTTTGAACAAACACCCACCCATTTCCTGCTATTGTCTTAACTTGTTGAGATCCATTCACCAAAGTCTATCTGATTAAACAGTGCTGGTAAGATGAGGATTGCAATGACTTTGGGGCTGGTTGGCATGTGTCTTTCCATGTGGTTCTTTCTTGTGGCAGAGCCTTCCCTTTGGAGTACACAGTCCCACCCTGCCCAAACTGCACAGCAATAAGCCAACTTGTGTGCAGACTCAAGTTAATCACCACAATTGGTTTGCAGAAAATTACTCTGAAACTACAGGGGACCTGATAAAATGGCAGTAGAAGAAAACAGCTGCTCAAAGAGATGTCATCAAAATTCATGTGGAGGGAAAATAAATAAATAAATTTAAAAAAAAAAAAAAAAAGAGGAAAAAAATATTAAATTGTAACAGATACCTTTGGGGTAACTGTACAGCTGCTTCTTTATTATCTCCAGGAGCATCATTCATCACTTAGCAGCAGGGATACAAAGGTAACAAAACAAGTCACTGGGGTTTTGACAAAATACATTGATCAAGTTGTAGGTGCAGGGAACTCAGAGACATGCAGTAGTGGGGCCCTGTGCTCCATCTGCCCACCCTGAGCCCCAAAGCCCTGGGGTGCTCTCCATGCTCTCCAGCACATCATGCTAACACTGCAACTTTTTTGCACCAGCTCTTTCCCTAAAGGTATTGTCTCATGTTTGGGATGACCAATAATAGTAACCCCCAGGAATTTAGACTGGCACAAGGCAGCTGATGCAAGAACTAACAGACTGGTTTCTCATACATGCACATGCCTGAAGACATGATTAATGAGGAAAATTAACAAATTGGAAACTCCAAATTAAAAAAAAAATATATGAAATCTTGTATTTCTAATAAATAATCCTCCCCACTGCTAAATGAAAGGAAACTGACCATCCACAAACCACCCCCTTGATATCTGGGACTGTCGCATTCTGACATAACCAGGAGTATGGTGTACATGTGTTCAGCAGATGGGCATTTACTGCCCTGGGCTATGAGAGCTCTTTAAGCCCTTGCAGCTGATGCTGCTGGACCAGAAGCACTGCTTTCACACTGTTGTCTAGCTAGGCAAGAATCCCCAGTGCTGCTTTTCACTGCTTTCACAGTTATTTTAAGCTCTTCACAAAACCACAAGAAACTTTCTGAATTAGGCAGGGAGAAGCTTTGCTAAGTTGGAGAAAATATTAAGTCAGGAAAAAAGAAAAAGGAAAGGAAAAAAATAATAATAAAAAAAAAAAAAGATGAACATTGGCAATAAAGGTAGAAAAAAAAGACTGAGAAAAACTCAGGTGTGCTAATAAACCCATGGCTTCCTGAAGAAGAGCTGACAGAGCCATCTACCGCTCACCAGGCTCTGCAGCACTGCAGCCACATCTGTGTGGAGCCCAGGTCCAGCACAGCCCACTCTGGTCCTAGCTGCCAGCAAAGGAAACTGTGGAAGCATCTTCCCGATGGAGTTTGTTGTTATAACTATTACTTTGTAACATCAAGGCAAATAAGAAAAAATATTCTGTGGCATAAAGGAAAGAACAAGAGGCCTATAAATAATACATAAAAACAAGAGACTGATATTTCTTGTATCTGTTTAAAATAACTTTAGCATGGGTATAAAATACCATAAATATCAAAGCCTCAGTACAGCCTGTATATGACAAGTCACAGACTAGTCAGAATACACTTTCTGAGATCTGAATCATGGCCACTTATCTATTCACTTTTATTGGGAGGGGGAGGGGGGATTAATAGCATCTCTCAGCAGAAAGTTATTTCTAGTCTTCTACTTTGCAAAGGGAACTGTCATTTCATTATTTTGGTGGGTGTAATGGCACATGCTGTACCAACCATATGCAATCAGAGAATTAAATGCTGGCTCAGATCTGAAGACATAATGAGATACACACATTTTTTAAATGAGAAAAATGATTGAAAATAAAACCCAGTACAGTGCTAAACACAGATGTCTCCAGCATTATGAAACTTTCTGGAAATGAAGATTCTAAGTTGCCTTTGTTGCGAGTGCTTAAGACTCAACTGCAATTTGCCATTTTTACCTTTTTTTTTTTCCAAAAACAACTTTGTACAAGGTGCATGGTGCTCTTTCAACAGGCCACTCATTGCTAGTCATGAACTGGTGAGGCAAATGTGGTAAAATCTTCGTGTGACATTGGTGACTTGTCATATAGTTGGTTTGGTTTGTTTCTTTTTTATTATTATTATTTTTTTATTTTTTATTTTTTTATCTACCATGCAGAGAGAAATCTGGAACCCTAAGGAGATTAAAGTCCTTTCTTGTCAAGGGAGGGCTTACAGTTGTAGAGATGGTATCCTCTATCCTCAAGTGCTCCTGACTGGCCACATGAATCCAAATTCATTTAGAGACCTCCATCAGACACAGCCCTGACTTCCATGCAAACCTGTTCCTGGACATGTTCCCTGGCTGATGAGGGAGGATGCAATGGGAGTCAGCAGGAAGAAGTCTTGCTGCCAGCTTTCACCATACCTCTGCCCTTCTCTGCCTCAACATCCCCACCTGGAAAATGGGCACAGCTCCGGTGGTCCTACATCACTGGGTGAAAAGCTCTACAGAAGTGGCGAATGCTAGACACCATCTCTACATGTGATTTCAGTTAAGCGAATGGGTCATTCAGACCATCTTCTAACAGGCATATAACTTCTTCATCCCCTCCTCTCCCCTTCCAAATACTGTGTGCTCTTCTATCAGTGCGACAGCCTCTCTCCAATCTGTGGAAAATTCCTGCCCATAGATCACTTTGGTGGATTCTGCCTTACTCTGCCATCAAGGTTACCCCATCCTGGAAGCTCGCTTTATGTCTGATTGCCGAAATGGGAAGAGAGAAGCAGAGAATCAAGGAGGAAAAGCGAAACCCAGCAGGCACTTACCGCACTTAGGGGCGGGCAGGGGCTTCGTGGCTGTGCCAGCAGCACAAGCTCATAAAGCCCAAGGGCAGAACATGCTGTTCTCTCCAGTGCCCGCAGCACACGCAGGGATTGATCCGTTTGTGTAACATGGAGCCCAGCAGCAGCCACTCCAGCCCAGGCGCACGTCACCAACAGCAGCTGGTACAAACAGCTTCCTTCCAAATCCATTGCTCTAAGAGCATCTGGAGACCAATGCCAGCTACAAAGGCTCCCTTTCCACAAGAGCATTTCATTTTGTTTGTCACTTGTCTCCCAAAACCATGTTATCTTGCCTTTGTTTTTGGAGAAGAAGGGTACTAAAAAAATATATTCTGTCACTTTCATTAGGGCAGAGAGGAAATGCAACAGTGCTTATCGTTGACTCCAGAACTCTGATTTTTTAGCTACTCATAAAATTTTACCACTTCGAAGTGATCCCTGGAGGACTGTTTATTAGAGTCTGAACTCATCTCTGACTGAAACTGGCTCTGTCTTGCTATCATGAGCCACATGCGGTTTCAAAGTGCCTCTGATAGCAGTCTCCAGAACAATGTAATCCATAAGTTTACATTAAATATTTATACAACACTACTTTGTACTCCTCTTGGTTTAATTGGTCTTTGAAATTCATCAAAATCTATTAGCAAAGTTCAATACTTAACATTGTTGGTATCATTTAGTATGAATGCTCTGCTAAACAAACAGGTCTGTCTGCGTAGGCCATCTTCTGGGAGCAAAAGGGCAAAATCCTGTTTTTGCTCATGTCAGTCGAAAAGAGAACTGGGAGCAGAATCAGATTTTGGAGTTGAGATCAAATCAGTACACTAAATCCAGGCAGGAATACAGTTTTTCACAAATTCAATAGGTAGAGATCAAATCAGTACACTAAATCCAGGCAGGAATACAGTTTTTCACAAATTCAATAGGTAGAAGGACAAATGCAGTTTCCAAAGAGGACAAAGGTCTTTCTGGCAGACAGAAGGACCTTTTTTCCAGAAAACTCATGAAATTTCAATGAAATAAAGATTTTTAAAAGCCATACTATAAAATATCCCAATTAAAATGGAAGGAAAGTGTTAGAAGTCAAAACTTTGCAATACGGTCAGAACTGGTGTTTGGGTTTGTTGGTCTGAGTTTAAATGAAAACAGCACAAGATATTTTGTCAACTCCAAAACATTTTGCAGATTTACAGTTTCAATAAAAACACTGTTGTAGACAGAAAGCTTCAGTTTCGATCTAGAATAATCTCATTGTCTCTAGTGGACACAGACATTACTAGAAACGGGAGGTGGACTGACTGCTGTCTCTCCCACAGGTGAAAGTGTCATTTACAATTGAGATATTTGTCAGGTGGAAAAACAGACGCAGACTCTAATACTCCTGCTGGAGAACCTGCAGAAAGGGGGAAAAGTGCATCAACAAGGACAGAGGCATTTGGAAAAGTGGAGACAGATGATTCCAGAAATATCTAGCAAGTTCAGGCTCAATTTGTTTCCATAAAAGGTCCTCCGGTCCATTTTCCAAGTAGCATCATACTGAAAAATTCCTAAAAAGAAATTTGAAAGAGAAAATTCAGACTTATGTTAGTTCCTTAAAGCACCTGTCTGCCATGTGAAATTGATGAAAATTAGCAGTTATTTCTTTCAGCCAAAAACCTAGATCAAGAGCTAACATTTAATTTCTCGTTTGTGCCAGATCTGTTACAACATTACAGCTAAACGGTATAAATGAAGGGCTGGAGGTGTCCTGCTCTGCAGGGAAGATGCCTTCAGCCCTGGCAGGTTCCCAACCTGAAGCAGCAAGCTGTGTCCAGGTTCCTGTAGCAGCTGGATAAAGCCCAGCTGTGGACTCAATTTCTGCACTTCTTGGCATGGCATTTGGTTCCTCACATCACACATAGAAGGCTCATTTTCAAGGTTTGCACTACAGAGGGCCATGACAGCCACCCCACGGTGCTCTCTACAAAGTAATAGCATCAGCAGCTCTCTGTGGATGGAGCTCTCAGTGGGTTGAAATAATTCCCTGTCTCCCTGGATTTATACGCTCCTGTACTCACATACTTTTAAAGCAGGTCAATACTAAAGCAGAAAGTTAAAATACCTAGAAGTTTTTTGCAAAATCCTATTAGAAGTCATTAAAATATTTATGTATTGGGTGTAAGTTTTCCCAAGGGGCTCTCTTTTACAAAGTTATAACACTATGTGTGGATCACAGCAGAATCTAGTCCATTAATTGCTTTCAGACCCATTTACCATTACAATATTTCAAAACTGACAGCAAGGTAAAAAAGAAAAGGATTAACTCAGAATTAAAAGACATTTCTACTCAGACATCCAGGCAATTACTATTTATTGAGTCTAACTTGCAGCAGAGGAAAAAGCAAATTTTGAGTAATACAAGGTCCAAGTGCCATCTTGTGGATCAACATGCACCACACAGGAGATTGCATGGACACAGATGGGATTTAGGAGTTGGTCAGATGCAGGATGTATTTGTATGCTGTAGGCATAGTTATTGGCATTAAAAGAAATCACTTCATTGTTATTTGGCATGTGCTCTCTTTAGAAGACTACAGACATTGTCTTCAAGATTTACAGTCACCCTATTAGTCTGACTCCCACAAGAAGTCCATAAAACTTTTACCACCCGATTCTTGCATCACAGCCATAAATTCTGACTTTGTTTTATCTCAGACAACAAAAACTAAGCACTGAATGCAAAGCCATGCTGAAGCTCCTGCTGTACCACGGGGAGCATTTGAATATCTGGGGTTAGGCAGAACCAATATCATAGTCCTGGGCTGTGATCTCCAAATACAGGCCAGTCTCTCCAACAAATAGCCAGAGTTTCTCCCCTTGCATTGCACCCCAAGATAAGTTCTCACTACATGAGTGGCCCTTCTCCTCTTACCTCTCCATCTCATTGGTTTAAAAATGTCATAAAGTGCTCAGTGCAGGGGCAGCACCAGATCTCTGGCACTCTGGAGATGAATTCACTCTTGCTGAAAAAGCTGCTGGATGCTCAGTGGTGCCAGACCAATAACCCAATTGCGTTGCGAAAGTGACCACGCTATTGTAGAGTAAAATTCTCAGGGTTAGCAGAATAAACACCTGAAATTAGATTGTCTCACTTTTCAACATTAGCAATAGTCACATAACCAAAAAAAAATCTGCTGATAGCTGAGAAAAGCAAAAAGTCACCCCAATTACAACATTTATATTGAACTCTTTCCTGTACCCTTGGCCCCCAAAAGAGATAGTAAAGTAGAAACTAACTGTGGAGGGTTTATTCCTCCCTTATTTTGTGCTTATTTTCCAGAAGCAGATGCCTTCTCCTTGGAGGACTCCTGCAGTCTGTCTCCTGCCTGAATCCAGTAGCTGTCAGCAACTGTGGGGAGTGAGATGAGTTTTGCAGTGCTGTGTGAGATGGGATTATACATGAACAATAGGACAACTGAATGCAGGTTTATCCAACCAGGAGGAAAAATGATGCAGTATTAACTTACTACAAATTCATACCTTTCTCTTTTAATCATTTGCCTGTTATTATTTTCCCTTAATTTCTCCCCACTACACTCATTGCAGTAGCCAGAGGATAGCACAGAATTCTTCAGGAGACAGTTAAAGGGCAAAACCTACACAACAGCTACTCTAGATAAAGAGAGTGGAATTTGGGAATAGGTCCAAAATCCTATTCTGGTGCTGTCCTAGGAGGAAAGGTCAGGCCAGACATCCCTCATGGCCTGCAATCTTTATTCGCAGCCTTGAGGCTGCTGCCTGAGTGTAGAGAGAGAGGATTCAATCAATTTTTCTGATAGAGCTTTAAACAAGAGATTCTATTAAGAGGCATGAGAATAAGGTCTCAGATGATTTCCAGCCTGATCCCCCAAGCACACCGCATGAGCCACACATTTAACACATCAGCTCTGTGGTTCTCCCTCCCTGCAGAGCAACACCGGCTGCTCTGCCACGCCACAGGTACACCACAGACCAATTCTGCCTGATCACTCCATATCCAAAGCCTTTCCTTCATGAAATGGACCAGAAGTGTTCTTAAAACCATGGTTATCTTGAACTTGCAAGATAGCAAAGGAATAAATAATTAAAGACTTGGGGAAAATGTCCATTTAGATTAATGCTAGGCTGAAAATAGTGCTTCTCTCCAATTCACTGTATGACTATTATAACATTCAGTCTATTTTAATGGAGTGATATTCCAGTTATGTGAAGTTTCTCAGAGAGAAATGTACTTATCCATCACCCACTTTCTACTCCATTTATCTGTAATGTAGAAGATTACTTTAAAAATATCTTTCTTTGGAAGACATGTACACAAGTCATCTCTCTTTGCTAACTTTTGAGAGATATATTGTGATGACAAACACAAGGCCATCAACAGAGAAAGAGAAAAAAAGGTGACCTGTCTATTGATACAGATAAATCAGACTGGGAAAGGATCCAAGGAGAAACACAGAGGAGCTTTCAAAACAGCTCAGTAAGACTTCCCATTTCTTTCTTCAGAGATAGAGGTTAAGACAGCCCAGGCTGGAGAAGTGAGTCAGCTGAGAGTCTACAAGGCAATGAGAAGAGAGCTGAAGGGCTCCACAAACATCTGATGGCTTCTGCATGAAGGTGTGGGCAGGCACAGGCACCATTCCTCCCTCTGTCCTCCTATGGCCAAAGGCAGCATCACCAGAGGTTTACAGCCTGTGGCCATCCGTGACAGAGCACATCTGCTCTTCCTCCACACACAGCATTTCAGGTCTTCCTCTCTGAGGGAATTATATCTATATACTACCCTGGTAAAGAAAACAATTAGCATTCTTCCTTCACCAGGTGACCCAAGAGTACCTATAAATATACATTTATTTATATAAGCATACCTATAGATGTATTTTGTAATTTTATATAGTCTCCCTGGATACCTCCACAGCAGCACCAACTTCAAAAAAACTTTCTGACCCCTCAAGGTAAACATTGTAGTCCCTGCTAAACAGCTCCTCATCTTGCTTTTGGGACAGTAATTTAAGAGCTGTCTTGCTGGATTTTTGCTCTCCCAAATAAGCCCCTTCCTACTGCAAAGCCTCTTCTGAAGGGCAGATGCTCTTGGACCAGCGTGCTCAGTTTTCAGGGCAGCCCAAGGACTAAGTCTACGGTTCTACTGCAGACTAACTCGGGATTATCCTACAGCACACTGAAATGTTTTCATCCATCTTTTGCCTCTTTCCTGGGTCAGAAGAGGAAGAGCATCACTGCAAGCTCAGGCCACAGGGAAGGATGTGTCTCACAGGCTGATGTTTTACGAAGGTAGCCCTTTACTTCTGGGGAATAACTGTAGTAAATTAGCACCTCGTTGGCTGTGCGCCAGCAGCACTCACAGGGCCCCAGAAGGCCCTGCTTTCCCCATGCCCTGTGCTTCCCCTTTCCTGTTTGGTCTGGACAGTCACTTAACAGGATTTTCAGACACAGCTCCAGCACGGCCCCATGGATGCGAGGCCAGGCTGCAAGGGCAATTACACCACCTGAACTGCACCATTTACTCCATAACTGCAGAAGAGCATTAATGTCTAGAACTAGTTGATCACTGTGCTCAATGAGAACAATTTTCACAGGTATGGTTACAAGTCACATTCCAGGAGGAAATGAGACCACAGAAGTCTTCATGTGAGTTTTGCTGGCAGTATACTACATACATACTGCTATAGGAAAGTGAGAGTAGGACTCCCTCTGGCCCAGGCAGCCTGTCCTTAGCAGGAGGTTTGCACCATTTTCAGGGCTCACCTAGGAAGGAAGGAGAGACATTTCATTGTATTTCAAAACTTGATCGAGACTGCCACCTACTAACAAGCAGTTGAAATGACCAAACTTGTGCTGGGTATCAAGACAGAAAAAGTATAACACAAGCAGGAAGAAGGGTAGAAGAACTGAACTTGTAAAAGTGTTTAAAATGGAAAAGCATATTTCTTTCTGGATGTGATAGTGAGGCAGGTCACACTCCTCCCAGGGTACGGACAGTTTTCTGTGGCTGAATCAATAGCTCCCAGCACATAATTCACACTCGGCTGATTATTCAATTATTTTTTCTTTTCTTTCCATTTATGAAATGCCCACAACTGCATCACGGTTTCCTAGAAGAAGCTATCTGAAATGAGTTGGCACTCTGGAAGAAGTGCCTGCACTCAGCGACTGTGGCACTGAAGCTGTTTTTCTCTACCTGTGGTGAGCCACGCAGTGTTGTTCATTCCCAGACCATGAGGGAGAAGGAAGCAGAAATGATTTACTGGTGTAACAGGCATCCCAGTCCTGCCTGCAGCTTCAGACATGACCTCAAGAGCCTTATGACCTCAGTGAATATATTTATTCAAATGCTCTGGGAAAGCAAGAAGGAGTTCCTGAAGGTACAGAGATATAAAGGCCACACCAGCTGTTCCAAAGCTGTTGACTTTTCTTGAGTCCAGAATTTGTGACCTACTTTCTCCAGCACAGGTGGGATATTTGGAGAGCCAGCTAACACCATCATGTCCATCCCAGAAGGCTGCTTGAGTGTGAACAGTTTGCCACACTAACAAAGAACCAGAAATCTGTGCCCATTTCAAGATTTTGGAGTCTTCCCACAAGGAAGAATACATTTTTTCCCCCTTTTGGTTGGTCCAAGAACAATCAACCCATAAATCAAACAATAGAGATTAGGCAATGGGTGAATCACCTCCTGTACTCTCCCTGCTCTCAAAAAGCAAAGTATTCCAGCTTCCCCTGGCAACAGTAACTGGCTTTGCAGACAGAAGGAAAATTTTCATCAATTTTTTTGTGATTTTTCTTTCTGTCTTCTGACCAGAAGATGTGGAACAGTTGAAAAAATTGTGGAAACTGTTTAAAATATGTATTTCAATTAAAACCAAAGGAGGATAAGGGGAAATTCCCAAAATTTTATTTTAGTTCTAGATATGATTCCCTGCTGATGAGTATAGCTCCTTATCACATATCCTAATAGTCCCCTTAGGGAGGAAAATATTCCCCTTTCGTCTCTTTCAGTAGAAATTATGTACATGGCTTGGTATTAACACCTTAAATAGTTTTTTGGGGGTCTAAATGCAAGTTTAACTGTTAAAAAAAAAAAAAAAAAAAAAAAAAGGCAATTTGATGCTTCCTGGAAAGGAGTTTCCCCACAGGAGAAATCAGTGCAGAACTCCAGAGCCCAAGTTCCCAACCACCTTACCTTTTACCATGGTTATCTGGAAAAAAGAACTTTTCTTATAAATAAAAGATGTAGCTTTAGCATTTAGTGTTCAGCCTATCTTTTTTATTTTTCCTTACAATGGTGAGCAGTCTAAATTAACAATTATATCCTTTAAATACAACACATGCATTGTATAGTTATACACATGCTGTTATACATTATACACACAGTAAGAGAGTAAGAGCCAGGTATCATTAATCTTAAATATTTATATCTTCCTGGAACAACTAGTTGACAGCTGCTAAGCTACTGGCAAACTGTCTGCCTTAAGTATTTTTCCCCTTTCTTTTGGCACCCTGCCCCTGGCTTGGTTTCAACTACACATTGCAGAGACCATTCAGAACAATAACTACACACTGGCTCGTAAAGTAAGCCATGGAGTACATTCCCCTTCCAATCACGCCTGCAGCTCATTAACAATAATGTGACTTGCACACATTTGCATGGATGGGGGAAATCAGCTCTGCTGTGGATCAAATGACTTTCCTGCTCTTGCTGCAGCCCCCCCAACACGTCAGTTCAACAGTGGAAAACTGAGTTTTAAGCTGTTATTTGGACTAATAACAGGAAATACAAAGGGCTTACAAAAAGTTAGAGAGAAAACACAAATTCTGCATGTACTACTATATTATCTGTATTTTATTCTACCATAAATGTTTTACACACAAACGGCACCACTTTCCTCTGTTTTTACTAAGTTTACGTGGGCTTCAAAAGAAGCAGTGCCCAAACTGCAGCAGTTTAGGCATTAACGTGCCTCTGACTCCCCTTCCTCCTGTGCCACCTTCCTCTGCCACTTGGTACTGCAACAACCACTGCAAAATAGCGATTTTAGAAATGGGAGTAGGGGGGTGCATGAATAATATTTTGAGGTTGGGATTTATAAAGCCCGATTCCCATTGCCCTGTACTGTTTGCACTCATTTAAGTGCAATGGAAAAGGGGATTGGATGCTCTGTGGTCCCTTCACCTCCACAGAGCTGACTGCATGCTACAATGGACTCAGTTTCACTGCAAATGTCATTCATAATGCAAAGCAGGCAGAGGGTAAGGCGGTGCCTGGCCAGGAAACACAGTCCTTGTAACATTTTGCAGCCTGCATCATCTGTCCATGAAACACTGCAGAGTAGCAGAGCATTTCCTTAGCAAGGAAAAAATGGTGCATAATTATTGTAGCTGTACAAGGGAAATCATGGGGAGCCTGTGAGCATGGATGATGAGCAGTTAGATAATAGACTAATGAGCAGGATGCCTACAGCCCATTAAAGAACTAACAAAAGGTCTACATGAGACACCTGTGGTATTGTACAAGGAAGACATGGAGACTAGAAAATGCCTAAATATAGCATTTAAAGATGTGTAGAGTGAACTGAACATGTGGTATTGCTAATAACTGGCTCTCTAGTGTGTGCTTAGCATATGGAGAAAGTAATTAACCAATTTAAAAGTGCATGAAAGACAAGTGACAGAAGATTCTAACCAACAGGAGAAGCAGTAAGTGCAAAAGAGAGGGCTGATGCAGTATACCTACGTGGGAAGCGAGGTCTGGATTCTCTGTACTGAGACTGTCGCTGGAAGCCACTCTGCTGCTGAAGACCTTGCATTGTGAGTGCAACATGCATGAACATAGGAGCTGAACTGATAAAGAATTAAGTAAGGGCAAAACAGCATGACCTGGAGGGAGAAGTGGACATGAAGTGATCTGCATTAATACTGACCAGACAGCAAGCAGCCAACTCAGTGACACATTGGAGGGCTGGAACAGTCCTGGAAAGAAGGAAACAAATCACAGCAGTAAGCAGAGCATGTGCATGTTACAGAAACACTGATGTGCTTTTAAGTCTTAACACACAAAATCCATCCATTGTCATGTGTGGCAGTAATTTAGCTTATTGGATGAGCAGTTTTTCTCTTCCAGTTTTAGCAATTTTGGAAAATTTATCTTCAGCCACTAGTGGTCGTTGTTGTCCTGTGCAGCAATAATTCCCAGAGTTAGCACAGAAAACACAATTTCCACGAGATTATTTTTAACAGGTACGAACCATAGTCAAAATTTTAAAGTCAATGATAAAACAGCAGATCTGCTCATTCATCAGGAGATGAATGGGTGTTACACTTATCTCTCCCTGCAAATTATATTCAGTGTCAAGGAAAACACAACAGTTTGACAACAATTAGGTATCGCAATGAATTGGAAACACTGCAGCAAGCCAAGCAGACACTGCTTTGTTTACAGAGTTCATGTAAACACTGATTTCGATGCAGCTCCTTTTATCTTGTGTTCATGTATGTCCCCCAGCCTAATGACAGGCAATTGCAAAATCACAGGAAAATATGATGCTCTGTTTTGTGGAAGTTTTGTGTTTGGTGAGTGCTTATACAATGCAAGTGCTCAAACAAAGCAGTTACTGCTTTCCCTAGCTTCTCCCAGACAAAGTCTCTGCAGTATATAGAGTTAAAAATTTAGGCCTAGATTGACAAAGGGGCACAGGCTTTTAAGCGCTTAGCTTTTAGGTATCCAGCTGGTGGAGCAGAATTCACAAATATGAGCAGAGCATTGAGGGGGTGGCTGCAAAGCATATTTCAGTGCTGCACAGAGTTACCCTGGCTACTCTGTATGAGCTAGTTCAGGCAGTTGAAACAGCATAGCCACAGACCTTCTCGAAATGCCACAAGGTACACAAAAGGTGATCTCACCATAATTACTAAGTTGAATGTTACATGTCTAACTGGCTGCACTAGTGAAAAGCTTGGTACCTATAGACTCTGAAATGCTCTGACCACCAGACATGGTTTTCATGGCTCTGCAACACAGCTCTGTGTTGTTTTGTTCCACACACTCCCCCCCCCCTTTTCTTTTTTTTTTTTACAAGCACCTGTGATTTTGAGGGTTTCGATCTTAATTTCCTTTTAATATCTGCATCCATTAATGAAGAGAAAATAAGAATATAATAACCCATTCCCCAAGCTTTCCTCCCTTTAGCTTACTCACTCCACTGCCTAAACCCTCCTTCTCCAGACAACCACATCCAACTGCTTTATGCCCAAGTGGGACAGAAAGTCACCTGAAAAAGGTCATCAAAGGCATCATCCCCTTTCCAAATAGTTTATCAGGTCACAGAACGCAACACTCTGATGAAGGTAAATGCAAGTTCTGCATTTTGTGGAGGATTATTTTTCCTAAGTTCCATGTTTATAACAGCATTATCAAAGCTATTCCACAAGATTAATAGCAACAGCTAGAGGTAAAATAGCTCTTTTTGAGCAATTTGGCTAGAAGAAGTGTTAATAGGAAGTGAAGATAAAAATTAAGGAAAAAGATGAAGAGTGACTGCTTTCACTTGTTCCAGTTTTCTGCATTTTACAGGTGATAAATTCAGTTACTATAAAAACCTCAACCTTTGGTAGAATGTCATGTTATGATTATCTTTCAATTACAATCACTAATCACCACTATAAGGATACCACACTGTTTGCCCTCTTTCTATTGGCTTCAGAAATAAAATTTCTGAAACTAGAAAGGCACAGCTTAACTTTAAAGCTCCTTTAAAAATATAAAGATTTTATTAATACACATATAACTAACTATATGTGCTCATAAATATATGTATGTACATACACTCTTGCAGAAACAATTTCCTTTTACATGAGCAAGAGCTTTTCAGCTTGCTTTAGATATCACCAATAAAGGAAACTTCTTTCCTTTAGGAAAGGAAAATGGGAACTTTCTTCGGGACAAGCATGATATGCTACCATCCATTTTAAACATTTAACAGTGCTTTGGCATTTTGCCCATTCTCTTGGTTAAGCAACACATGAAACACATTACCCATGGATGCAGAGTGTGCAGGACGGACTGACTGAGACAATCTGATAGGAAAAGGACTTAAAACAGACTAATATCATTTTGAACAATGTGGGGAAAAAAAGGTTGCCAAAAAACTGCCCAAAGATTCAATTGAAATTTCAGTGTTGTCATTAGTAATTTCTCCATTGACTTTGATGGGCTTCAAATTAAGTCACAAGTCTATAAAATGGGAAATGGAGGAAGAAACTGGTTTTGCAGAAAACCTCATGTCGTCTTTACCATGAGCCTCCTGCAAGCCTTCAGAAGCATGTGTGACCACTACACAGACAATAGAAGAGCCAGCACCTAATTTCCAAATGTCTTCCTTTTCTCTACAGGAAACTGTTCTGAGGCAGCTGTTTCCTAAAAAAGTTTTTCTGTTCTCTCTTTGAACTTTTATGAAGAAATATACTTAATAGCCAACAATAATCCAGTGGTAGACAGAATCAAACATGCTCATACCATTCACACAGTAGGACATGTTTAGACACACACTGTATATTTAATTGCAGACTGTCCCAAAAGCTATGCACTCAATAAAAATAAAGAAAAATATTAAAAAAAAAAAAATAAAATATTTTAAATCCAGTTCTGCATAATTCCATTTTAGTGCAATCTATATTCACACAAGCATTTAAATATTCTATTAAAATGGATCCATCATCAAATAACGTGGAATCCAGCGAAGTAATAGCTAACATCTTAGTGCTAAGCCTCCATCAGAGTCACAACGGTGCCTTGATACCCCCTTCATTTATTTCCAATTCTGGCACCTGTAACCATGGCAACATATACTGAAACCTTTCAAGCAGAACAGAACTGACAATCACGATAACAGCACAAAATACCTGAGGTGGGGAAAAAAGAGGAGAGGCACAAGCAGGTAGTTGCTGAAATTAAAAGCTAATGACAAGAAAACATCTGGAAACAAAGCTGGCTCACATGATCATATTCTCTAGGCAGATGTATTTTTGCAAACCTTGTCTGTGCTGTCTTATTAGCTGCACAGCTACAGAAAAGAGAGAGAAAATAAATATTGTTTCAACAAAGAGTAGAAGTGTGAACTTGAAAAAGTTACTGCAAATAGAAAACAACTGTATTTCTCTTGTATGGAAGTCCAACACTGCTCAACAGTAGCCCATGGAAAAGCAAATATTTTTTCCAAATGCAAACTGTCACGAATGTGCCTCAGAGAAACGTCATCCAGCAAGAAAGAAAGAGAAGTCACCTTTTAAAGTGATTCTAAAAGAATAATTCCATTAGCCTACATCAAAGAAAAGGTTTGAAATGAGCATGAGTTAATAAACCATATATGTGTAAACTGGGATAACTTCCTAGACATTTAAGGAATCTAATTAGCATTTGAATGCTGTGAAGCAAGAAAGGGAAATTCTATCTTTAAACTGTAACAATCAAAAGTAGAAATGAGATTGACCTGTCTGGGAGAGCCTAGCAGGATGCAGCCGCAAGGTTAGCTTAGAAGGTTTACAGGGCTGGAGTTGAAAAAAAGACAAAGATCAAGGCCTTTATGAGACCTGCAAGGAAAGCTTGTAGTTTTCATCCGTTACCCCATGAAGATAAATGTAGAGAAGAGCATTACAGGAGTAAGGGAGAGACTTGCACCAGCATCCCCATTGCAGCACCCCACTCACCTCACAAACCATAAACCATGAGTTGGGCAACAGAGCTTCAGGAAACCCATCAGGAAAGTCAGTAAGGCTCACTGAAAGAGGAAAAAAAAAAAAAAAAAAAAGAGGAAGAATATGAGACAAAAGCAAACAAGATGCTAAACTAGACAGCCAAGGGAAAGAGGCAGTGCATCTGGGGATTTCTCTGCTAAGAAGCTGTAATCCCCAAGAAACCAATGTGAGCTATCCCACCAAACCTTGTTTTGAGATTGCATAACGGTTGCCTAAGGGGCTTCATATGCTCTCAAAAGTTGCATATTATATTTAGCCTGCTACAATCCATATGGTGTCCTGTTAGATACCTTTTTCATCCTTAGACATCAGAAGAAAATATAAAAATACCATAGCAGATATTAGGCAGGATAAATCCTGGTTTTGCATGGGACAGAGTGACAGCAAATGGAATACAAAGAACAGGCTGGGGGCTGTCAGAAAGGCCTGAACCCTGCAGATGTGTAAATACACACAGGGGAAGGCAAACCTCCCAGCATCAGACACTGCAGCCTCATGAAGCAGAGGGACAGAGAGCTGTGGTGGCCCTGGCATGTTACTGCTGCATCTCTCTGAGTGATAATGATAGAGGGGCTGTTGTCCTTCTGCTCAAGGCTCTCCTCTTTGCCCTGGTCCCTTATTGATTCAAATCTCATTGTGGAACAGACAGATGCAGGACTCAACGGGAGCAGAGGAAGATTCAGACTTGAAATGGAGAACACCGAAATGGAGAAGAGCTGGGATGTGAGTGAGCATTAATGTTCTGAGAAAAGGGTCAGTCTCCTCTTTCTCACTTGCTTCTCAGGAGGGAAAATGCAACTGTCAAGCCACAGTGCATGAAAAAGCTGTCATTCACAGTCACATGGGAGCACCTTATTCTCCTTCCTCTGGGGAATTTCCTCAGTCACTGGATTGTGTAAGAGAGAACATTTTTCCTCTACAATCATGTCTCATTGACTCCTATTTTCTTCTTTGTCGTTCATAAGGCTCTTTTTCCTGACCTTCAAGAATGTTTTGAGCTTTCCAACTGATTTCTCTAATGCCTTCAGGTTAATACGGGTTCAGTGGTAGCAGAATTTAACAGCAGGTTTGCAAACAACAGTCGCTCAAACGCATGGGAGCAACAGGAAAGGATAAGAAAAAACAGACAAGTGCAAACCACGGGGCAAAGCCTTCCCCATCCCAGCAGCCTGCCCGGATGTGTTTTACTCCAGCTGGAGCTCACGGTGCCCCACTGTGCTCCATCTGCATGCAACCGCATGTCCCTACACTGCATCTTCTGTACCCCACACATTGTTCAAAGTCTCTGCTTCCCCATGTTTCAGCTTACAGACCAGAGCCTTACCTGTTCCATGAAGCCTGGACCCACAGATGCCAAGGCCAAAGGAGAATGTTGCAGTCCCCTCCAAACTGAACTCCTCCATAACACGCTTAGATTTAGTCAAACGATTTCTACTGTTACAGCATTTTTGTAGGCATCCCACCTTGAGTTAAAGACTTTCAGTGGTGGAAAAGATAATGTGCCCCTTGAGAAGCTATTTCAATGGTTAATTAATCTCACCTTAAAAACAGCCTGCTTACTTTCTTATATCTGCTGACTTCAACAATTTCTACGTACATGATCTTGTTATACTTCTAACAAACATACAGTAACAGGTTTTCTGTATTTACTAAGGTGCTGACAGACAAAAAAAAAAAAATCAGCTGTCTTTTCCAAATAATCTAATTAACGTCCCACCATGAAGACCTTTTTACTTCAAAATCTCACTAGATCTGTTTTACAAAAAGATAGCCACGTATTCTCAGATTGCTAGGAACTACAGCAGCAAAAGCATTTACAGCCAGAATCCCTGTATTTCCATACTCACTTTCACCTAAAAGAAAAAGTATGAAAATCTTACCTGACTCCAAATTTAATTTTTTTTTCCACTTCGCAACTTTAAAGATAATTCATTGTCACTGGGAGTAAAATTATATGTTTGACTGCTATAATGAAAATGTTAATATCCTGGATTTAAGTCATTCTGACATGTAAACATGTTAATAACCTAATTTTTATGTATTTATTTATCTTTGCCATCCCAAAATGTGAGGGATAGCTTACACAGCAAGAAGAGTACTCAGTAACTTAAAATGATTTGGAGTCATAAAAGCAGAATGCTTTATCTCAAGTTTGACTTCTCAGAAAACATAAAATAACTAATATTTCAAAACAAAATGTCCTTTAGGGTTAAAGAAATTAAACTTGTTTATTGGCACATTTTCACTTTTTTTTTTTTTCCCTAATTTGCTCCCAGATTGGTTAGATTATTTGAAATCTACTCATTTTTGTGGACATGTTTTTGTGTAGTGATCTGCAATTTTCTTACAGAAAATGTTTCATCAGCTATTTGACTTGGTATCACAGGGTGTTTTCCTAGTTTGTAATCCAAAAATTCATCAAGACAGCCTGGCAGAAAAGTGCACAAAAGGATACTAACCTGACAAAAATAAATGCTTGAAACCCCCACTATAACAGGGTATCAACAATGAGCAAGGTTCTTTTGGAAGAGTCCCACAGTGGCAGTGGATGTGGGCAATGTCAGAAGAGGAATAAAACAGACCAGAAGAAGATAAACTGGATAAAACAACACGTATGCAGGCATTTATATATATCAGGAATAAATAATAATAAAAGTACCTAACTGTGTCTTACATCTAGGTAGAAATTACTGAGGAGAGGGACTTTTCCTGGTAAACTGTGACTGTGGGCACTGCGACCCAAAAGCATGAGCTCTCAGCGCAGGCTGAGTGCACGGCTGTGCAAGGAGGGGTTTGACACGGGCTCAGAGCAAAGGTTCCAGCAAGGAACTTCAGCAGAAGGCTGTTGACATTCATGTACACCTCTACCTCTGCTCCCAGTACACTGCAAATTTTGCCAGCTTCACAGCTAGCAGCAGTCTGTCACCCATCACATCACAGGCCTTCTGCTCTAATTCGTGTTCATTTCAACACACCGCACACTGATTCTTGGTGCCAAGTGAAAAGAACAGTTTGAAGCAAGTTATCTCAGACATACCCAGAGCAGTGTCCAGGAAATCAATACAGCCCACGTTAGAATAAGAGTGCAATTGGTTACAATTTGCCATCTGCAGGTGCTGTTAGGGATACAGGATAGGAAGGGAAAATAACAATAGTTATTTCATAAAATCACGAATGCCGAGAGACAATTCTAGATGTTCTGACGTGAAAAATTGTCTTGTTTGCTACTTGCTTCCACCAGCTGTTTCTGACTTCCCAGCCCAGACAGCAGTAACACAGCAGAAAAGAATAAGGCTATCAGCATTCAGTCCTATGGCCCTGTGGGCCCAAAACCCCATCCAAAGACCCTGGTTCCCTGCAGCTGAAGAGCTGGTAGTGTAAGGGAGTGGAAGAGCACAGGATCAGCTCTCCAGCTGCATGCTCCAGCAGTAATAGGCCATCCCCAAGAGAACAGAAAGCCCTAATAACTCCACACACACACACACAAAAATTCATCTGAAAGTATTGCTACCAGTAAAATTATTAGCACTGATTTTTATCTGTCCTGTTCCTGCTGTAGGACTGGTCTAAAGGGCAGAAATAGAACCCAGAATCAGGGCTTTACAACTGTCCAGCTGGTACCTATCTACCACTACCTATATCATGGAAAATCTGTATTAATATTTTTTTAGTTATTATATTTTAAGCTCATGCTTTATGATTTCAGAATTAGGATTGAATCCTATTAGGGAGACAAAAGGCTCCTTGTAGTTCATACACATCGAATAGTGTGAGAGATAGAGAGACTATTATATTTGGCACAATATTTAGAGAAATTAATCCTCAAGCGCTAAAGATTTGAGGGATTAACATGCTGAGTGACAGCTGAGCTCATCCAGCCTGTATCCCTGGATTGTGCAACAAAACCATTTGCCTTCAACTTGAACATGTTCCTCACTTCTGCCTGAGTCAGCATGATTCCTGCCTTTATTGCACTCAGGTCTTCAGGGGAGATCAACAAATTCATAGAACCTCATTTCACAACAGTTTGAAAAATTGTTATGTTCATTTCTAAGATTTCATATGTCCTTTCTTCCCCTCTGTATAAAAGACCTACACTACATATGAAGTGTGTTACAACATTCAAAATTTGATCTACAGTCATTGAAACTGTCCATTTTCAATGAGAAATAACGTATACCAGACAAGCATGTCCACAAGGTATCATCCAGCCCCTCACAAACATTACCTGAAGAAGCACTAACTAGCACAAGACCCTAACTACTCTGTCATTCTTCCCTTGCTCAAATTTCACAGAGAAGAAATGTGAATATTCCTCTGGACTGAAGTGGGGTGATGAGGAGAGAGGGCACCTGCAGCCATCTCCAGTCACTGCAGATGGGCTAGGAAATAGCAAGAAGCAGCTCCAGTATTGGACAGATGCACTGCCAAGACCGAGACATCACTAGCAGACCAGTCAAGACCTGGTAGGGAAGAAGAGATTTTGTGGTTGCCATGGCAGTGGCAGCATGGGGCCATGGCAAAAAACAAGGACAAGAAATATTCACTGCAAACTTATTTTTGTAAGCTTTGGGAGAAAAAAAAAAAAAAAAAAAAAAAAAAAAAAAAAAAAAAAAACTGTGAAAATAACTAAAATAAATTTACAATGAATATTTCCAATGTCTCAGTACTTTGGAATCAAAGAAACAGCCAAGCACCAGAAGATTAGACAAGGTGCAATTTTGCTCTGAGCTGTACAACTCTGTAGAAACTGGTGAGGTTACAAGGTTGCATCCAAAAGGATCTCTTAAATGACAGTGCTAATGGATTTCTTGCCTTTGCAGGGCTTGAGATACTACAAGAGGAGGAGAGTCCCTCCAAGAAACAGTCACCCAGGTGGCTGGCAGAATTCACCTGGTTTTGTGCAAAATGGAGCTATATACTGCCCTCCACACAACTTCTTGCAGCAAGGGTGACCATGGCAGGATGTTTTTGCCATCTTTCTTCCCAATTATCAGCTTCTTTTCCACAACCATTTTTGGAAAGTAACATCCACTTGCAGCTCCTGGGTTACAAAATAGTGTTCATGCAAAATGTCCTACAGCATCACATGCAAATTGAGAATGATGGAGGAGCTTTGCAAGCTGGCACACAGCTGCATTACAGAAGGGTTTTAGAAACAAACAATGAGGGGTTGCTTTAAGAGCAGCTGAAACACAATGACCTGTACATGCAGACAACTACATTTAGATGCCACTGCACATCTGTGGGTAAGATGAAGATCCAGTCTACCTAGAAAAAACTACAGGACTGGAGATTTTATGAGTAGAAAAAGTACCTGAGATGACTCTCACTGCTAGTAAGCTACTCCAAGCCACTTTCTTATACAGCATCCGTAGGACTCGCAGTTCTTAACCATTAATCAAATTAGAATCATTATGAATAAGCTATAAATTTCCATGTCTTCAGTGTAAGGATGCACCTGAGAATTGTAGTCTCACCAGGCAAAATGAACAGACACAGCACAGTGGGGAGGTGGGGAAGAGAGCATCCAGCCTTGGTTGCTTTTGCTTAACGATCTTAACATCTTTGGGGTGTCTCTGCATTAACAATCTGATGTGTGGGATTAAATGGAGAAGATGAATGTGCCTTCAGTCTTTAGCAATACATAAGATCTTCTCTCCATTCCTTAAATTTGTCCTTTAGCCTTAATTAAAATCCTTTTAGCTCACAAGCCTGTTGTTCAAAAGCTAACATTCCCTCTCTGGATTTCCCCCTGCTTTAGTTCACATCACATCTAAAGACGGAGTGATCCTTTCATGAACAGAACCATTTCTTTTGCTCATATTGCCAGTGTGGTTAAGGCCTTATCAAATCTCTTCCCTACTGTAATATTTCTTTTCAAGGTAGCTTACTAACCCTTACCTGTTTTTCATTTTGACCTGCAAATAGCAAAATACCATCAACTGGAAAAGATAATTACTCACTTGTGAAAGTAAGTGTTATTTTTTTTATTCTATGGTATGGGCAATACAAATGTCACTCCAAGTCAGGTTGTATTAAGTAGTTTCATGTCACATGACACAGTGTGAATTGACACATGCTGTGCTGTTGTATGAGATCTAGGGTTGCTTGTTTGAAGAGATTTTTTCCTTTTCTATTTAGGAGAAGATATTAAGTACTATAGATATTACATGATCCATCCATTAGCTAAAAAATACGTCCAGATAAAGGTATAATTTCTGATATTCAGACCAAAAGAAAACCTGAAAATGGTGGGTTACTTCTAACATATCTACAGATAGCCAGCTTATTCCTTACACTTTATTAAGTGAATAAAGAGAATAAAAATAAAGGGAATAAACTACATCTTTAAGTAAATATAACAAATATAGAAAAATAAAGTTGAAAAACCTATGCTGATTCCAAAAGTCAACCAAGATAAGGGACACAGTAACTTTTGCTGCATATTAGTAATTTGTAGCATGCTCCAAAAAGAATTTCTGCGTTGTTTCATTTCTCAGTAATTTATGGAAAAGTCAAAGAAAATGATACAAATGATAGTTCTCTGCTAATCCCCACATCAGAACAGTGTTACCAGATATTCAGTACTATCAGTCTCATCCTTTTTCAAATTTTGGAAAAGGATGGGATGGGAGGTCTCATATGACTAAATGGTTATTTAAATCCCACCTAAAAGCATTTAAAAGAAATGACTGAAATCAAAATACTCTACTGGTGTTACAACTTGACTCAATCCCCTTGTCATTCAAGTCACATCTACCATCTCAAATAAAATTCTAATCAAGGCTTATTAAATCCATGCATACAAACCTTGACAGATTGTTTTTTCTGTGTTTTATATTTTCCAGAACTTGGTGCTTTGCTTTCCACGAGTCTGGAAAGCCTCAGTGTAGCTGTCTTGCACAGGAACAGGAAGGCTTTTGCTTAAAACCAAAGAGGAACAAAGTGTTTGTCCAGGTCAAAGGCTGATTATATTAGTGTATAAGTCAGTATCCTCTCCCCATTTTCAGAACTAAATGTCAGCTTTGATTGCTCACCCGTGAACAGGCTGGTTGCCCTCAGCAGCATGTGTTTCAGATGCAGTGAGTCTTCTTCTCAAAGTGGTCATCTTCTTTACCTCCATCATTCTCTCCACCATGCCAGCAAGCCATATTTCTCCACCCTTACTGACCTCCAAGCACACAGTCTCAGCTATGGATTTATTATCTTTAATTTCATTCTAAAGCCCTGTCTTACATTCCACCTCAGACCTTCCCTTTGCTCTCCCTAATATTTGGAAGCAATGACTGCCTTCATCCACGTTTCCTGTTCATTTCAACAGAGCAAATAAAAAGCTCAAGGTAAAATCTAGCTGAAACCTCTCTCTTTCAGCCTGTATTGCATCAAAGTCATGGATTTTAAAACCAAATTCCACAACACATTCACTTGAAACCAAGTCCAAGCTCACTATCAATATTCAGTGACTCCCCAGTGAACCAGTGCTTACAATTTGTAATGAACCCCCAAAGCAAAAGAGTTTTGCAAAGCTCTATGATTTGATCATGAAAGTTTTGCTGCACTCTGAGGTTTGAAATCCTTCAGCTGAATATAAAATTTAAATATATATATATTCAACCGGCTCTACTTGAAGGGTCTGTATTCCAGGTAGCAAGGACAGAACATCATCAAGAGCCTCCAAAAGGTCTTGATCCAAAGGAAGACAGAACTCCCTTGGCACAGAACTGAGGCAAACAGCTGCAGGTTGTCCTCATCTCTCATTCTGGCACTGGGGCCCTGGCAGGAAAGAGACGTGTCAGAGACACAGAGCAGAAACCACGGGCTCTGAAGCTAGAGTTCTGTGGGGTGGCACAGATACTGAGCCCTGACTGAGACACAGTCCCACCAGAATCAGTAGCAACATGCACATGATCTCACAGCATCTACAGGTCCTAGAGCTATCTGTGCATCCTGATCCTATCAACAGCCCTATCAAAACTTCCATGAAACTCAACTAGAGAGTTAGACCCCTTATAAAATAAAAAGCAGCACTGTTCAAACCCTCTCCACTGTGTCCCACTAGTTGGATTGTCACAAAGTTGGGCCTCGGGTTGATATGATGCAGCAGGCCAAACTAACCACCTTGTGTCAAACGTGCAGCTTTCCAAAGCACAGCCTTGGAAAAGTTGGCTTCACAAAAAAAAAAACACTTATTGAGAGTTATTTTGTATGATTGCCTGTGCAGTTCATGTGTTTGTGTGTGCAAAGCAATGCAACCCCCTACGTTTTGTCAGCAACACCAGAATCATGTATGCTTAACAATGACTGTGGTTGGGGTGTTGCATTTGCAAGCAAAACACACTCTTACTTTCTCAATATTGGCTCCTTTATCGCAGGCTCTTATAGCTGACAACACAGCAGAGAACTTCATAAAGAAAGTCTCATGATAGCTGTTATTTATTATGCAAATACTGCCTGCCATGGCAACATTGCATCCAGTAGTTTGCTTTATTTGCTCTGGTACATGCATATTCAAATTAAGGCTGCGTACATTGTGCCTACACATTACAAAGATTTTGTTTTCCTTGACACTTACAGGAGAACAAACTGCAATTAATACAGCCTGTTTAAGCAGACAGCACCCAATTAGTTATCATCCATTTTCAGATTGGGACTCTAGACAAAAAAACATGGAGCTGGCTTCTTATTCAAAAGAAAAATACATCCAAACTACAGGTTTTCAAAGACACATTTAACTCACAATGGCCAGGATACTCACTTGGCCTTTAATGTGAAATGGAGTGTTAATTTTTCTCTGTCACCTCTTAATTGCTTCCTTATTATACTGTTCAAGCAGTTAATTGCTAGACTGAGTGAAAGAGTGTTTTCAAGGGAAAGGAAATGCCACAGCATGAAAGAAAAAAAAAATAGAAGCAGTGCACTAGTGTAATTGGGCCTGATATAACGTTAGTTGTGGTATTGCCTTTAATGGTAACTACAAAAATTAATAGGAAGCCAAACTGTTTTCTATTGCAAAACAAGCTAGGAGACGTGTCAGGAGGTTTTGTGTGCAGCTGCCATGCACGTAGTGGGATCACACTTTCAGCAAGTTGGTTTTATACCGAGAGCATTTCTTTCTGCTTCATCTCATGCAATCAGGTACCATACTTATTTGTACAGCATGAGCTCTTTCTCAGATTCATGTTTCTCATCCTGCTCATGGTTACATAGATGACAAGAGCATTCCAGCGACTCAAAGGAGAAAACACAAGGACTGGAAAGTGCTGTACAGACGCAGCTTCTGGCTCTCCAGGCTGTTGTCTGTTGTCCACTCTGCTGAGTAATCCAGAGCCTCCTCAGCAATCCTATGCAACAGATTTGAAGGAACAACTATCAAACATTTTTCTGTCATCACTTCACTGGCTTTAAATGAAAGTAATTGGAATGACTGGCCTCTCTGAAGGCCGTGAGTGTACCTGACAGCAGTTGGATTCTCCTTTCCTGCCTTAGCCCAGCAACAGATACTCCTCCTCAGAAATAAAGACCAGTTCTTTTACAAAAGAGATGTGAGTCAACACAGAAAGGCTTGACTGATGTCATGGAGGGAAAATGGATACTCCAGATGCAAAGGGAAGAATTACAGGCATTTATTTAAACAACAACATGTGATTGCAGGCTCTAACAAAGATCTTTGCATGACAGCGCTACAATTCATGATTAGTATTATTTCCTCCATCCTCTAATTTTTATTAGAGAATAGTAATTATTAATGGAGGAAGGAAGCATAAAAAAGCAGACACCAATGATACTGTTGCATGGCGGGTTTAAATATGCACATTAAATCATAAGAAAAGTGAGTTAAATACGAATTTTGAATTAATTTCCTTAATGTAGCTTCCCAGTGGACAATAGAAAGTAGATGATCCAGTTACTAACTTGTGCTTATTAGCATTCAAACATACTGATTAACTCATTAGTAAAACTACATTTGAAGTCCTCCCTTTTGTTTCTTTCTCTAAACTGTTGGTCTTCCATTCATTTGTTTATTTGTCAGGAGGAAGAAAACACATTTATTTAGGACTGAGAAGAATAAGTCAACCACAGCTGAAGAATAGCAAGCTTTATACAACATTAAAAATATTCCCTTTCATTTTTACAGGAGTTTTTTTTAAGTACTATCATCTGCTGAACTGGGTGGGTGAAAATAAGCATGTGCTTGATAGGGTTGTAATTTCATCAGAAGAAAATTATGGGCAGCAAATATCAAATCAAAACTGAGCTTTCCACCAGACAGATCTCAGAATTGCACAGAGCACTCCAAAACTCCATTCCCAGTGTTGATCCATGAGGCCAGCTGGTAAAGCTCTACCTATGTCCTGCTGAGGGACCAGGCTGCTTACAATTCTTGTGGCACATTGCTGCTGTCCATTTGCACACATTGCAGGCATTAGTCACCCAAATTCTCAGCCACAAAATATCCCACTGAATGTATGGAATGTGCAATTTACAGTCTCAGAGCTGAGAGATAAGCTTTTGGCACAAAGTAGAAGGAGTAAGCTGCATATATCTTCACCACTGCAACTACTATATCCAGTAAAAAGATAAACATGGAGCATATTTTAAAAGCAGAAGAATCTACCTATTTGCCTTGCTTAATAAGGCTGTTTTCATCTCATACAAGTAAACAGCTGCAGAGAGAACATATCACCGCATTAAACCTTCTGGGACTGACACTTTGTCAGAGAGAGAATCACAGAATGGTTGAGGTTAGAAGGGACTTCTGAATATTGCCTAATCTGACCGTCCTGACAAGCAGGATCACCTAGAGCACATTGTGCAGGATGGCATCCTCTGTCTTGTGGGAGAATCTGCAGCAGAAACCTTGGGCTGCTCCACATAACCAGCAATGGAGAAAGGACCTGTTCTGTCCTGGTGAGCCAGAGGCCCTTTCGTGATAGGAATGACTTACCAGCTGTCACAAAGGTGAATCATTTTGTAGCAGTCACAGCACCAACTCCCATTCTTGACCACGCAGAATCAAGATATTCTTGAATGAGACATCATAGAAAAGTTTCAAAATGCTGTAGGCCCTTTTAGTGATTCAGTGCTTATTTAGTATTTCATTGGACTGACCCCCTGAGAATTTCCACAATAATAGCTTTGCAGTA
Source organism: Aythya ferina (assembly GCF_964211825.1). Lineage (NCBI taxonomy): Eukaryota > Metazoa > Chordata > Aves > Anseriformes > Anatidae > Aythya > Aythya ferina. Next base: position 6,976,540 of record NC_140311.1, read on the forward strand.
CCGAGATTTTCACTTCTTTTCATGCAGTAAATGCTATGTCTTGGTCATATCCCAGCGTCTCCAACATCTACATATCTATATGGCCTTCACTTTGACCTGAGCTCAAACTTTATGTCTCACAAGCGTTAATTTATTTTCTTGCGTCCCACCATTCTTGTGGAATATTTAATAGATAGGATGCTAAGGCATAGGATAAACTATATATTCTACCACAGATAACACAGTCCATCTTTGTTCTCTGGCCTAGCCTATAATCTAACGTCTTCCTGTTTAAACACAGGAAGAATTTGTTAAGAAGAGTTGAATCAAAACAAGAAATCTCTCTCTTCCATTGGTGTAATTAAAAAGCTTTATGATTCAGTTTAAATATGCCTAAATATCTCATTTTGCATAGCAGAATTCCTGAATCCTTTATCTGAAAATATTTGATCTCCAAATAATACCTAAGTGTATGTATATGTTACCCCTTATGCAGTACCTTGCTGTTATAGTATAGCAACCTCTTTACACATTTGTGCAATTTAACAGGACATAAATATGTTCTCTGAATAGGAAGTAATTAAATTGAAGAGTTTGATGTCTTATTTTCATAGAAATCCATTTTACTAAACAGTCTGTTTCCATTCTTATACATTAAGTTCTTTATCTAAATTTCTCTCCCTTTTCTTTTTAGCTTCCAATTTGCCTTTGTCTGAGAATACTAACAATGTCCTATATAGCCTTGAAATCAATTTAGCGAGACATCTCTTTGTACAGCAATTTTTCAATCTGTGACATTTGCATTTCTTTACCTTTTTTTTTTTTTTAATTCACAAATAGCATGTCTTATCCAAAGGAAACGGGAAAACTGAGCTCCAGGAATATTAAAATCTTCTACAAATTGGTCAAACAATTTAAAAGGTCCACCCTTAAACAAATCTTTAATACAAATGAACTCTTTTTGTTGCAAGGTTCTAAAGGCTCCATTTTTAACACAAGTGGAAGGCCCTTATTATAACACAATGGAGTTAAGGGAGACAATTTCTCATTCCAGCCCATGAATTTATGCACTTTCCCCATATTTTACAGACTAGGAAATAGTTGTTAACATAATCTTTTCCTGTCACACCATTTTTATGTATATTTTTATGTCTGTGTTATCTCTCAAGTTCAAGTTCTGTGTGTATATATATATATATATATATATCCTTCTACGAAATTGTAAAGGAAATTACCCTTGTCAGGTCCTTATCACTCAAAGTTGTGATGTGCTAATCCTATTCTCCTGTCGCAATTCTTGCAGACCTGCTCCTTTTTATTGCAATAAACCTTCAATTTAACTTCCCTTTACCTTCTAATGCACCGTGATCTTTATCGGTTAAAGAAGTCTACATTTCCCTTTATCTCAGCTGCATAAAGGAAAGAATAAAATGACAGTCATTCACATAGGAAAAAATAGAACTATAATTTAAACAGAAGTTTGCTTTACAATATTTAGAGCATAAGAGATTCAGATTCCATATGGTAGCAACATTCACTTAAACCTGATCTCCTCAAAATAGAGCCAGACTGTTTCAAAACTGCCAATTCAACCAGGACTGTAAGTTCTTCTGTGTCATACTGAGAAGTAGAAGTCTCTACCAGTCAGAGAGCTGCAGGACAGCAGAATTATTTAGGATGAGTTAATCTCACCTAATACTAGCCTGCTTAAACACAGATGTCTAAGCTAAGCTTTTTACATAGTTAACGGAGACATACAGCAGGTCTCCCACCTAAAGTATGGGGGATGAATTTCTCTCTGGAGGTACTGAGCCAGTGGTTGAAGGACCCTGGATGACAGACTTAGACAAAGTGCCAGACTCTGAGCTGGCTAAGTGAAGTGCAAGAAACTTTGTCCCACGGGTTTGCTCCCATCAACAATTCCATAACTTCTTCCATGTGACCACCTGTCTGGCATACATACCATCAGGCTATTTCTCAATAAATAAGATACCTCCTGAGAGCAAAGGAATGGCCATAAACTCTGCACAGTTAGTAACTCTATATTCACATATGGATCTCTCAGTTCAGGCTTGTGTAACATTCCTGCTCTGGTTGTCTTCCGGACTTAAAGTTGCCAAGGTATCATACCTCAGTAAAGATGGTGTGAACTGCAGCTTTCTGGCTCTAAAAGCCGGAAAACATCAGCATTTCTATGACAGACGGGAACTGAAAACACTAACAAGGCAACAGTAGAAACAGGGCTGTCAAAGCATTGACAGGGAAAGCAGTGCCTGAAGAAACTATCCTTTGACACCTTCCTGCCACAACTTCTTCCCCTTTCTACAAATTGAACAACATCTCAGCAGAGGGCCAGATTTCAGGAGATGCTAATCAGCCTACACTGAAGTCAATAGGCATTGAGGGTGCTCAGCACAACCAGTTACAAGAGGTCCAAGTCCCAGAGAAAGCATTGCTCAACTTCCACAGGAAGCACTGCCAAATAAATACAGGAGGTCAAAATACCATGACACCAATTTAAAAATCACACAATCCTACATGCAGCTTGTTTTCCCTTTGTACTAGTGTTCAGATTTGTGAGTGCTTCTGAGTTGGAACTATTCTCCAAGTGGGTGATTACAAGCCTTTTTTCTTTTAAGATAACTAAGACTTTGCAGAAAAACACGACTCCAGGAGCTGAGTATGGAAATTACATGACGGTGCAGTAATACTCCCACATTCACACTGTCACTGGAAGGTCTTCAGACTTTTGCCTGGAACTTAGAATAGATTGAAATGCTTCCTGTTCTGTGATCCACATCACTCTCTCAGTAATAGTTAATTACAGACCCTGAGCTACATCTACAACATCCCTATATTTAAAATCTTCATAAACAAAAAACTTAAGAATGTATTTTCTTAGATACACCCAATGGTGCCAGACAAAACCCAGGTGTAAATCTAGAATATAAAGACATTTCTCTTATGAGAAATATGGCACCTAATTCTTTTTCCAAAAAAAAAAAAGGGGGGGGGGGGAGGGAGTAGGTGGGGATTTCCGTCCCTTTTTGCTCTAAAAATCTATAGAAAGCAGCTACAAATTGGCTGCTGATGCCTACACCATGCTCTATTGCAGACTTTCAGACATATTTCTCTGGCAATATACTCCTGATTAGAGTTCATGCATGCTGTCAATCATCAGCAGCAAAACCAACCCAAAATCAGGTTCTAACCCCTGTGGTACTAATACACTTCTGAATCAACTCCAAGGATTAATGCACTCCAGATTGAAACAGGAGCCATGGAGTGCAGTGCTGGTGCAGTCTTAATACTGGCTGATGCAAGGGTTTTTTGAAGTTACTTCAGTTTGACTGTGGACACAGCACCATCAGTATCAACTATAAGCGTGTACATCGGGAATCTGAGGTTCAGAATAGAAATGCTAAAAATGCTACTCATAGGAAATCATCTGAATTAACCACCTACCCAAGTGCAGAAAACTAAGAGGAATGTAAAACTATGTTAATGCCAAAAAATAATCCGATACCATGTCACATGTTCACAGAATCACAGAATGGCTGAGGATGGAGTGATCTATACAGATTCTCCACTCCAAACCCTGTGCTCAACTCAGGATAATCTGTAACAGGTCACCCAGGTCTATGTCCAGTCAGGTTCTGAATACCCTCAGGGACAGAGACCTGCTCCAGTGTTTTGATTACCTCTAGAAAAATGTTTTTTATTATTGTTGTTTTTTAAATATTTTTGTTTAACTGGCTCAAAGGTTGAACACAAAAGTTACTACGTAGTGGGGACACACAAAAAAGTATCTTTCTGCTACTTGATAGATCAAAGTCATCTTTGAGATGTTTATCCAACCTGTTCTCAAATATTTCCATTACTAAAACACCATAATCTGCCTTCTCTGTTTCAGTACTTCACTTTCCTTCCACTCATTCACCTGCATTGCCTTCTGACTTCCAGCAGCATGTTAGATTTTACTTCCTTGCTTTAAGTATTTACTGTAACTAAACAAACACGTGGGACCGAATTCATTCCACTGCTGTTCTGTTAAAAATAGTGGATTTATTTTAGGATTGAATTTGCCCTTCTTATGTGAGAAATAGGGATTCAGAAAGAGATAAAAGAAGAATGGAAAGAAAAACTGACCTTGGTGGTCATATTTTCTTTAATCCACTAGGGCCACTCGATGAATGCATACAGCCAGACCAACAATAGTGCTTGCATTTAAACTCGGGTGGGTGTAAATATAGGTAAGGGCACTAATCAGCCAGGTGGCTACGTTACCCTGAAAACAAGCAATTAAGTACAAGGGCAATTTTCTCCCAGAGGTTAGTTATTTCATAGCCAATTACCCAGGCAGCTTCACCCCACTTTGAACTGTGTGTGGAGTAAGAGCCATGTCTGCATCTGGACCTTCAATAGATTCCCTGTAGCTTTAGCCATCAGCCCTATTCATCTTTTTCTAAAGTAGTTACAGCATCCACCTGCCTTTCAGTATTTAACTCCTTCATTTGTAAAGAAGCAAGCAGAACATTTGAACAAAAAGATATTTTTATCTTTATAATAGGGAAGGCAATTTTAGCACTATACGTCTATGAAACTCAGCATTCAGCCTTGTGTAGTATCTTCACAAAATCAGTGAATGCACTTTATTAAACATATACACTCTGCAAAGCAGGCCTTTTGAGTGAGAAATCTGTATTGTTTCGTGTTCAGAATATGGCAAGTCCAAGGAACATTGAATGCACAAGAAGAGAATACATTCAGCTAAAACAAGCTAACTCTGCTATCTATTTATGGAATACATTAATAATACAATTACATCTTAAACATTAATTGAATATGCTGAATATCTGTGAGAAGATACATATCAGAGACTGTACATCTATGTGTGTATAAGCAGTATTTATGTTTTATTCCCATAAGACATGCTTTACATTATGTTATAAACACATACATCTGCATCTCCATGCAACCAAGCCACACACATGCAAATGTGGGCTCAAGGTAGGTGAGGCCACTGTAGGAGCAAAGGCGATGTGGACCCCACAGGCAGGAATCACCATGCTGTCCCGCCGTGCACCTTCCTTTGCACTGAACTGTAATTGTATCATCAGATACTCCTCATTTCTCTCCCAAAATTTCATCCTGAAGGCCACAATACAGCAAAGTAATAAAGCATATCTAGTATTAGAGATACTAATGTATCTTCAATAGTAATCCCATGAAGATGTGTGTGTAACTGGACCAGGTTCTGCCTATGCATCATCACCACACAAATCCTCTGCTGGAGCAGCACCCTCTGCCAGGTCCCATGCCTCTCTCCCACCAGTGACAGAAAGAGCCTGGAGGGCACCTGAGAGCTCAGTTCCCAAGGACTGCAATGCCCTGGAACCCACTGGGGACCCTGAGTCCATGGTGTAACACAGAGCTTCCCAAAAGCATCTCCCAGCACTATCCAGATCACTCCAGAGGAGAATTAGGCAACAATTTAATGGCCTGAATTTCCAAAACACTTCTGAACTCCTGGGTGTCATTCTGAAAATGTTCCCCTAAATTGCAGTGTAGGCAGAGTAAAAAGTGTAGAGTTAGAAAAACATGAAAGTCCATAACTGATACTATGAATTTCTCTGAGTTTTCCTTTGCACCCTTTCTGAGAGATTTTAATAATGACAGGTATCTCAGCTCCTTTTAAGAAAAAATCTACAGTGTGCAACAGCATCCTAGACAAGCCACACATTCTCCTTCCATAACGATAAAAGATACTGGGGATAAGACAGGATCCATTGTACTTCCCAGTTTCTAGGTTGCCAAGTTCTTGCTAAAAGAACATAACAGCAGAACATAAATAGAATTTTGAACAAAAAAAAAAAAATCAGGAAAAAGAATTGAGCAAAACTTCAGGGGTTGCTTTCCACTCTAGACAGCTAAATAAATAGAAATAAATACATTGAAGTGAAAAAGATTTTTCAGGCTGTCACACCGTCTCTACTGTGCACAAGTGGGCGTGCACAGAGGCGATCACGCCCAGCTCTGCCAGAGTTGCAGTCCTGCCGAGGCGCCCAGCAAGGAGTCACTGCATGCTGCCTCCAACACCGACCTGCGGCACCGCATCTCTGCATCTCCACACCCCACGGGGCACGCTGGGCAGCGCTTGGCCGTGTTCGGCTCCCCAGGGCGTGTGCTTGCTCCTGCAAGGAATGTCCAAAGCAGGGTCCAGAATTTGTTTACTTTCCCCATGGGGGAGATTTCTAGCCCCAATAAATGGACTGTAAAAAATATCTCCTGGGAAGCTAAAATCATAAATGCTTTGCCCCAGAGTCTGAAGCAGAGAGAGCATTTAGCACAAGTCAGCAAATAAAAATACAAAAACAAACAAAAACAAAACAAAACAACAACAAAACTTCCCAGCTCACGGATAGAATTTACCTAAATATCTTGTAATTGCACTGTTTATTGTCGAGATCATCACAGAATAGCTTGGCTGCAGTTTGGCTGCACTAACTATCTAACTGCTCTTACTATTCTCTGTGCATCTCTCAGTAACAAACATGTCATTTTAAGCATTATTTATTTACCAGGCAACCATGATATTGTTTGATATGTAACGGAGTATTTCCATGAATTATATTTGCTAACAAATAATATAAAGTAAGTTTAAAATGTTACAATAAGTAGCAAAAACAAAACAAAAAACAATCCTGACAATTAGTTAGGAATGACTCTGATAATTAATTTCTGTCCACTACAGCTATTATTAATTTACAAAATAAATTACCATGATATAGTTTTGGCAGAGAATTGTAAAATACATGCAGGTTATATAGTTTGTGTGTGAAAATTAGCTGCTTCTAGCATGTTGCAGAAATGAAAGTTTAAATTCACTTTTAAAATGTAATCCTCCCACTTTACCAATTGAAAAAACGTGTTATATCAAACATCCACATAAATTATAAAAACTCCTTTAAAATGCCAAGTATAGATCCTACTGTGCCTAGGATGTCAGCATAACTCTAAAAATACGGAGTGATGAAGCATGGATACAATTTATAGCGGAAATCAAGCACGCTTTTCAACTTGCACGCACAAAAACTGTGGTAAATCAAACAGCTCCCTTCTTAAATTGCAGCTGAATTGCAACTGCATTAACTTCACACAAATTGTTCAGATTATAGTGATATCTGATTGCAGTAGTAAGAAATCCTCAGCTGTAATGTTGCATTGGATTTTTTTCGTTTGTTTTTGATCACTTCAGATTATGAAACTTGACACTGCAGTTTTGAAAGCAAATGCACTGGTTGAATGCACTGAGTTAGCCGTTTGCTTAAAATGGTGTCGGAGAGAAACCTCATCCTTTAGTTCAGTTGTGTCACCCCTCCTGGAGAACTGAATATTTCCAGTAAAAATCAGTAAGCAAATACTTTCAGGTTGAGCCTGCAACGAGCTGAGTCTGCACACTGCCAGCTCCCTGGATCTGCATGGAGCCCCGTTTGATTAAAAGGGGCCCCGTGCAAGTACGAGAATTTCTTTTTATAGATTTCATTGCAGGATCAAGCGTGGAGAATTCCTGCTGATTAATAACTATTTCTCAGAGAGCTACTTTTTTTTTTTTTTTTTAAGGGAAAAAAAATAAAAATAGTATTAATTATATTGAAAATCTATAGCTCTTGAGAAATTAAAAAAAAAAAAAAAAAAAAAAAAGAGAGAGGGGAAATAAAACATAATGCTCTGAATCAACCCAAAAGTAAGCATGATATGATTTTCATACATGAAAAGAAAATTCTTGGACTTCCCTCAACAAAAGGCAAAAACTCTGCTGTGTGGTTATCTTGCAAATTGCTTCAACTGCAACATCCTCAAAAAATGAGGTGAGTTATGGGAGAAATCATCAGTAAATAATATGGTTCCTAGGCACCTAATTCTTACTTTTTATTTACACAGCTCTGCACTGCAACTATGAGAAACGTCAGCCCAGTTATTATTTAAACTATGCAGTCATTCCCTTTTGGGCAGCCACCTTCCAGAAGAAGAAGGGGGACAAAACATTTGTTATTGCAGATTTTCTCCTGTTAAAACATTTTGCGCTGTGGTGAGACCCGTCGGCCATTTCCAAGCAGTGTCAAGAGTGAGGCCAGGCAAGCGGCTGCGGAGAAAAACGCGTCCCTCTCCCCGTGGGAGCTGCGGGGCTCTGCCCACGAGATGGCAGGCTGTGATGCTTTTTGCATTTTCCAGCCAGTGCTCAACTGGAAATAGTTTCCCCTCTCAAATGACAGCAGCCCCAGGTAGCGGGGGTGACATTTGCTTTACATTATGATACACACTAATTAATCATTAGCGATCCCAGAAGTATGTTGACTAAAAATGCTTTGCTATGGCTCGTCACAGTAGGGGCTTTCAATATTGATACTATTACACACACATATGTTCCACGGCTGGATGCTATATACTGATGGATTTTATTTTTTTTAGGCTACAGAATATCTTTTAAGTGCTTCTAATCATCGTTTGATCAAAATCCTTATAGTAAGTAATGAACTTAATATCTTGTACTCTGTGTGACAAACTCAAGGTTAGGTCACAAAATGATTGCTCGACTGGGCAGAGAAATAGGTCTTTTATAGGCTAAAGCTGCTGCAAAACTGACTGGAACTTTTTTTCAGGCTTTTCAGTCGGGTTGCCATTTTTCCCTGCGTGGTGGTCTCTGTGCCAACAGCCTGAAGCCATCTCCCTTCAGCTCCACACTAGTCCCCCCATAAGAGGCATACCCACTTGCAACCACAGCTGAACAGTGCCTCAGCAAACATGACTGAAGACCCTAGAGCATGGTAAAAGATTATGCCTTAACTGCATTTCAAGCATGATGAAAGCTTCATATGACTTCTCTGAAGACACTGAGGTGTTTTCATTCACATCTACCACCAAGAACATGTCTGTCTGTGAAGGAAAACAGGAGGTGATGAAGAGTATAGGGAAGCCCATGTTAATACTGCTTAAGAGGTCAGTACTACACCCAAAACCACAAGCAGCTCTCATTCCAGCCTCATGAGCCTTCAACCCCAGTGAAACGTACACAGGATGGACAGTGAGGAGAGGAGGTTTGTCCTTAGTTTCATGTAAATATAGATGGACTTTTTTTTTTTTTTTTTGGAAAAGTGAGCACAAGCCTTCTGCCTAAGAACCTTTTTTCAGTGGCTGCAGAAGTGCTGATCTGCCCACTTCTGTCACCTCATCATTGTTACACTGAAGCAACCCAAATCAAGCATACCTTATAACAGATCATACCATAACAGTCCTGCTCTCAGTAGGTTCATCTTCAGTGATCCTAAGCAAACAGCCACAGTTAAAGAGATGGGGTCAGACTTTGGCAGTCAGGGTTCAGGCAATGAGTAGAATCACAGATACTTTAAATATTCCGTAATGCAAAAAAATCCCAAGTGCTAGAACAATTTGTAAGGAAAAATTTTAGTTACAATGGCTTTAGAAACACTCTAGTTGATGAAGGGGGTTGCTTCAAGATGGTCCAAAGATGACAAAGCTTTGAAATTATATTAGAGAAGAAGACACCCTCAGAGTACAAAGTTAGGACCTGAATGGCCATGAGGGTTTTACTCACCATCCTTGTTTGGGCTTCCAGGTGCCTACTCAAGTTTTCCATAGCACACTTTTTTTTTTTTTTTTCTTTTGAATACTGCAATACACAATGAGGGAAAAGATCCAACAAATACAACAACTCTAGTTTTAAGGAAAGCTTACTGAACATCACACACCAGACAGACTGATATTACAAGTTTCTGTTGGGGGTCATTTGGTCATTTGCATTGGATGAAAGCTAAACTGACCAGAAGAAAAAAAAAAAAAAAAAAAAAAAAAAGACCTTCTCTAAACATAAAAAAATAAAACCTTTGAATCTGCTAGTCTTGCAAGACAAATGTTCAAAGGTGAAGAACGCAGGCTTTTGCAAAGGTTATGAAGTGAATATCAATGATGCTTCTCTTCAGGGAAGTAAAGCTGAAGCAACCAATAAACACTTGCTTAGGGATTTTTCTCTATCACTACATATCACCTGTTTGTCAGAGGGACACATGCCAGCCTGTGTCAGTCACTTCTACCTCCACGAAGGCTCTGCCTGGCAGTGGAGATGTGTCCACGTTTTTCTTACTCTCTCCTGTATAAGTTCTGGCCTAGATCCTGGAAATCCTGTTTCTAATGTGAATAACCCATTGGTGTAAGTCAAGACTAGGTCAGCTTTTAATAGCTAAAGAGCTGGCAAAACCATTACTGAGCTAATGCATCAGGAAATTAGACCTGTTTAAGTAATGGAACTATATTAAAAACATAGAAAACAAAAATAAAATAAAATAAAATAAAATAAAATAAAATAAAATAAAATAAAATAAAAATAAAATAAAATAAAATAAAATAAAATAGGGAGAGAGAGAAAGGAGGGACTCCCACTGAACTTTTGATACATCTGTAAGAGTTAAGAAGTACAATTTTGTTGGCTATTTACACTGACCCTCACCAATGAGAAATTGGGGGTTGTATATAGCAAGCCAAAATTACGAAAAATGGGACTTAGACATTCAACCCCTGGATTCATAATGAAGTACTTCACACGGGCAGACAAAGAAGAACACCATTATCATCAAAATCTGCAGAAATATTGGTCTTTCATTGTGAAATTCCAAGGCACCTTTTATTTCAGAAGTTTGCAGCTTTGCTGGTATTTGCTCCTACCCACTCCTACCCATGGCTTTTCCCACATAGAATTTTCCACAAGTAGGGAAAGGAGGAAAGTTGTCTCTTTCCCCATACAGCCATAAGCTGAGCTCAAGCATCCACACAGATCTACAGCTCAGACACACTGGCGTTCAGCCACATATATTTACTTGCAATGTTTCTTCATACCAGCGATCCTTAAGAAAGTTATCTAATTCAACAATAAAGCAGTTAATATGTTGTCATATTTACTGTGCCATTCCAAAACCAATTTTTTCACTTGGTCACTTGAAACTGAGGAGAGAACAGTAGTCAAGGAAGAACTTTTCAACCGTTACATTAGTTGATTTTTAAGCCTGTACTCTTCCATTTAAAAACTTTTGGAATGAAACCTCATTCTATCTTCTTCCTCTCTCATGCCAACCATAATACTTATTTAAAATTCCCTCTTTCCTGATGTATTACAGGTCTAAAAGCCCCTGTGGTAGTTTAAACTTCAGCATCTTTTCAACAGCCCTCTGATTTATGAGCTTACGGTTTCTACGTTTTCAAGCTTCAGCGTAAAGCAGCTAGAATGTAGCAAGAAAATAAAAAATAAATAAAAAAGAGAGCTGACTTCTAGCAGCGGGATAGTATCCCTCAAGACGTGCAGATTTTGTTCCCTTCTTACTTGTGAAACAGATGGCGTTTTATGCTTAACACAATCAGAACCATTCTCTATCTGTTGCCTTCTAACCTTCCCCACCTGTGTGAAACCCAGCCAGAGCTTAATGAACATACTTGGAGCTGTCTGGACTGAATTAGTCCCAGTAGGAGTTACCCTTCAGGTACTCCACAGTCTCTCATGGCCGTGTAACTGCAAAGGAATACAAGAAACCTTTACACTGTGGCTAATTAAATAAAGGTTTTCCTCTGTTAAGTGCATTTTTTCCCTTCCAAAAGCAGGTAACGTCTAATGCATTGAACTATTTTGGAAGTATTTGCCACTATCTCGAACATTCTAGTAGACAAGTGGCATGAAAATTGGGTCAGAATGTGATTTTAAGCCACATTTGTCTTACTTTTTTTTTTTTTTTTTTTTTTTTTAAGATTGCTTCATTTCCACATACCAAATGATGAGAATAATTGTCTTACAAATGTAAGGCCTTAGCAAAAGGACTTTTCAAAATTCACTTACAAGACATTTAGTTCCTAAAATTCATCCCCTAAATTTCCATTTTCCTCACTTGAAATGCTGCAGAAATTGTCTTTTTGGCAGCAGATTCTTTAAAATGAAGATTAAATTACAACCTGGTACCTCTGACCATATTCCATGTCCCCAAAGGCAAATTTTTAAAATGTCTCAAAGACATGCTAGAGTAATTTCCTTCATGCTAATTATAAATTGTAGAAAATTGTTGTACTGAAGTAATTCAGCAGCCTAAGATTGCTTCTAAAATACCTATGGTGGGATCTTTTAGCTTACACACTGAATTTCTTGCTGCTGGCTTTCATTCTTCTGTCTGACACAAGGCAACTGCAACTAGTTTCTAGCCTGAATAAGTGGAAAAGTTCCATTAAATTAATTGAGTCATTCATAAGAAGGGGCAAAACAAGATTTGCTTTGACCAAGGTTTGGATATCTTTGTATTGCAATCAAGTGGATGGCTAACCTTTCTCAGGAACATTCGCTAAAATAGCAAATGATGTCAGTTCTCCATCAGCATTTCAGAAGGTTTAGCTGTGAATACTTTCTGCAGTGTTAAGATGCACACAGACAAGATAGACTGTCCCATTTTATTAACAACACACTGAGAAGAATTCTGGGAAACTGAGTCAGGCACCTTGATGAGACAGTATGGGAATCCAGACGGTTAAAATGTTTGTCATCAAGAAGCAGAAGTGTCTTCTCCCACAGCTTCATCATGAAACCTATCACAGACAGGAAAGTTTGCAAAACTTCTGGTCAAAAGGAGCCATGCCAGCTTCTTCCCCTGAACAAAAGGAAACTTCTGCCCATGATATCAGCCAAGGTGTTTCTACTCTTGGTGAAAGAAGGTAAAAACTGTACTACCACTATCCAAAAGGAAATAACTTTCCTGTTCAGGATAGAAGAGAATAAGACAGGCAGGTTTTTAACAGAGGCAAGACAAATTGGTTGCCAGCAGTGAGTACACTGGATTTGCCTCTTTTCTTGGGCATCCCTCTGCACTTCCACACTTTATTCTCACCACAGTGCAATAGTTGGGAACCTCTATGGTAAGCAATGGCTGTCAGAACATCATTGGGCAGAGTAAGTCAACAGACGACAGCAGTGAGATAGATCAGAGGAGAAATGACATCATTATCATTTCTATAAGAAAGATCAATCTCCTAAAAGAAAGAAGAGAGCCAAAGAACTACGAGTCTGATCTAAAGCTACAGGGACATGAAATGCCACTAATGATAGGGTCTTTCCTGCAGGAGACAACTGCTGATCTTTAGTGATTCAGTCCTGGGCTTCAGCTCCTTGGAACACCAGTTCTTGCTGCCATCTTGGTATTGCAGTATAAACATATGCCTGGACATCGTAAGCAGATTCTGAGATACAAATCTCAGGAAGGAGACCACTGCATTGGGTACTCCGTCCACCTTGGATTCTGTAGGACTAGAAGCAAGAAGTGTGTTAGTCACATAAGTCTCACATTCATACTGTGGGAACATACCCACGATAAGAGACTTTGCCTTAGGGTCATGGGAATGGCTTTAAACTCCAAAATGCCTATGGAACAAATGGAGATCTTCTAACTCCAGGAGTGAATAGACCCATGGGAAGGATATCCACTGATCCCACGTGTAACTTTCTATCTGCAGTTATCAGCTTTTCCACCACAATGTTGGCTATGACAAGTTAATGTAGTTTTGGAGGAGTACACTGGAAGAGGACAACATTCATTGGGCTGTAGAGCTCTCTGCAGAAATGTCCCATTTGGATTATAAACTGAGATAATGGTTGAAAGCTTTTTTTTTTTTTTTGCCCTTTTTTTTTTTTTTTTAAGCTAATAAAAGATACTCTGGCAGTGAAAATGATATGCAAAAGTGAGTTGAAGAACTAACTATAGCTGAATCACTAAGTACAAAGGGGCATAGTGTAATTAAGTTCAGTGTCCTTGTGGGAGGGAATGCAACAAAACCTAGCACTGTGACATTAAGCTTTAGAAAGGGGATTTAAAAAAAAAAAAATGAGGAAGCTAGTCAAAAAGGCCCTGAAGTCAGAAGTGAGGAAATTAAAATCCTTCAACTCAGCATGGAGGCTACTTAAGCAACCATAATAGAGTCCCAGAAGGAATGTGTAGCCTTTCAAAGAAACACGGAAAGTAAGAAAAATAAAATTAGCATGGGAAAACAGTAAGGTTCAAGGGGTTATTTAAGCCAAACAGGTAGCATTCAAAAAGAAGTGAAAACCCACCTTAAGACAAGGAATGCAACCAATGAAAGCTTCTCCCCATCATGCAGACATGTTTTTAAAAGTTGTGGTGACTATGAAGTGAGATAGGCTAAAGGGGGAATTAAAGGGAAAATAAGAAAAAAAGAAAAGGGGGGGGGGGAGGGATACTGGAAAAATGGATACCAGAAAATTTTGATTGGCAATAACATTGTAAAAGTTGATTGCGGAGAAAGTAAAGTATTTCTCATTAGTGTGGAACACACCATAGGGATACAAGTTGCCTAGGGTGAGGTACAGAGGATGGGGTCTGGAAAAAATAGAAGGGATTTAAAAAACAGAAAGGAAAATAAATAAATAAATAAATAAATCCCAAGGGATCCCAGCTAGAATGGGCTACTGCTCCACAAAATGGTGCATCTGGGTACTGAACTCAAGGTATGACTTTACATTGAGCCAGGACGGAAAGCAACAAAACCACTACAGAGATAGTCTTCCTTGTCTCCGACACACTGCGCCAAGAGCCTCTTGGTGTCTCCTGCAACCCAGAGTGACTACTGAAAATATGAGGAGATCTGGAGTCCCTGAGAGTGTCTCATGACACTTCCAGACCATGAACAGCATGAGGCATCACTCCTCCTAAATGAGCCAGATGAAGCAGAGTCTTCCTCACTTCAATTTCATCAGGCTCCAGCAAAATAACCTGCTTCCAGCTGCACCTAACATGCAGCACAAAACACACTTGTTTGAGCTTTAGTCATTTGCGTGGTCTTTAAAGTAATTATCCACTGCGTTATTCAAAGAGAGCACACAGTATTTAGTGGATTACTGTGTCTGTACTCCTTTAAAGACACGACTAGCTTGGGAGCCAGCTGCACTGTGGAAAAGCAATGAGCAAACTTTTTTTTTTTTTCTCCTCCATTTTTGAGCTATAAACAAGGCTCTTTCAAAGAGAGAGAGAACAGGAACAGGGGGGATACTACAATGAAAACCCAGTGTGTTCTAGGTAGTTCTCTTATGCCAATATATTTGCTGACCCAGCCACAAAATTGGAGGAGGCCATGGCTCATTAGAGTGTCTTATACAGACTCCAACTGAAAATAGGCAAATTATCTTTCCATGGGCAAAAAAGGCTATTTCGCACACCCTTCCCCAACACACACACACTGATTTTTGCACACTCAAAAGGACTGATTCTCAGTGTGTCCAGCTGCAGCCATATGGATAATTTTTCTGGTGGTTTCTGCTTTTCAGGAAGAACATGCCCTCAGAGAAAAAAAAAAAAAAAGGAGGCTGTGGAGTACATAGTGGCAGCTAGCTGCCTCCCATAGAAACTATTTCTGTGTACATGCATGTGGACACATAGACAGGGAACCACGCTACGCATCAATGGATAGTGACTATGTGCTTTAGTATAAAGGCACAGAGAGAAATTTGTGTTGAGGACAGCAAGCCTGACTGCCTGGCAATCCTCTGTAGATAGCTCAGGGTTACCTTTCCAGCTGGGCTCTGCTGACTTCCCAAAGTGTGATTCCTAAAGCCAGGTGCAATGCATTTTTTTCTTGGAAAGCCTGTGCCATTCCTGTTCTAATTTCTAGTCCAAAGAACTGCTTGTCTCTTCATTTCTTGGTTAGGACAGATCAACCACCAGATTCTAAGTCCTGGAGCCATGGTAGGCCCAGGTTTTGACACTAAAAGTCAGAGGATAAGTAACCAGTAGTTTATTTGGGAGAGAAAGGCATGATCTCCCTCAGTAGCTGCTATTTGATATCCTCATGCTTTGTTCCAGCTGGTAAATATTCAGCGAGAGATACATTTAGCTGTTTGGGGCCTTATTCAGACATTCCTATTGACACAAATGAATTTAATAAGGGTGTAAATAAAGAGAATTCGGAGTTCTGTCTGTATCCCTAGACCAAGCTGTCTTTTATAAATATCCCCGGTTATCACTGCACTCAAATATTGAGCACACAAATAGCTGTAACTGATCAGACAAAAGGTCTTTTCATCCTACTCACTTGTCTCCATGAGCAGTCAACAACATACAAGAGTACATGTGCAAGCCAGGTACGCAGATTTATCTATCCAAAATACACTCCTCCAAGACTATTTTTAGAAAATCCCAGTCGCAGAGGCAATGTCGTTTAATTGAAACATTCTACAAGAGTTTTTCTCCCACTTTTCCTAATGCAACAGGTATTCTGCAGTCCACTTTATTGCCTCTAGTTCCATCAGCCAACAACAAAGCTACTAAAGTAGCTATCCCCTATATGGATATTGAAAAAATGTGAGCAGAACCAAACCTCAGACTCTGATCCAGTCTGCTTAAAGCTAATATCTCAGTATCGTTTGCTTTTGTTAGTCTGCTCTCTGCTCTGCTGATTGGAAGCCAAACTTTCTTCAGGTTTGCTCCACATAAATTATGATTCCAGCAGAACAGAAGGAAACTGCATTGTAGTTATATCACCGTTGTAAAGCAAAATTCAGTTCAATGTTACATTACTCTTTTATCAATCACATAGCTTACAGGTCAGTTAATAAACTCACTCTGGCTACACTCACCTAGAGCCAGGAGCAGGGGGAGGTTTTTGCAAAATATTGCTGGAATTCTATTTGTCCAGCATTATGTTGGCTGGCTTCCACAAGGAATGTGTTTAGTTAATTGAAAAGGTTTTGGTTAACATTTGCCAGCAAGAGATCATAGAGTTCTAGACAACACATACTGTGAGTATGAACTCCATTCAACCTCTGGAATACCTCTGTGAAGGCAGGAAATTGAAATATTGTGCTATATTGGCAACTAAACGGTCATTTATCATCCATGCTAAGTTTGGAGCACAGTGAAATGACTTCTAAACTCTCAAAGGGCCCTTATTAACAATTACAAGGTGTGTCTATATAGATATAGATTATGTATTAAAATAGTTTCAAAAAAAAAATATGAGATTATCAACAGCTGTATCTACTCTCCTCTTTGCGTACGATCAAATTTGGACTATGTTCAGAGGTAAAAACACTAAATTAAAATACAATAGAGTTAAGACACCTACTGACAAAAGCAAGGAAATTCACAGTTAAAGGGGAAAACATGCCATATGTTCTGCAGTACCTAGGAACAACAGGGAGCATTCAGCTCATCATTAAAGAGGCACCCAGTTGTGCCTAGGTATTGGAGAACATATGGAACACTTCCCTGCTCATGTCTGAATTTCCTTACTATTGTCAGCTTATGGATCAAGCCTGACTTTTTTTCCCCCCCCCCTAACATAGAGTTCAGGGGATTCTTTAAGTAGTTGTTTAGTTTGTAAATTAGCATTTTGTTTTATAATTATCAATCCCACAGACATATAAATTATTGCAAGCTTGCTTTTATGAAATGTTCAGGATCTCCAGAAACCACTACTTGTTAAAATAAAGCAGTGACTTGCTCTGCATGTTTCCAAGCAGACACCTATAGAAAGTTAAAGCTGGCAGGTCTGGTTGGACTTAATGCAACTGAAAAGCAGATCTTTCATTTTACACTTCACTCTTGATCTGGGTCTAGGATGAACCGAATTCTAGGAGCATCCTGCTCTGGACACTTCTGCCATTAAAATAACAGTGCAGCTAAAGCAAAAACTACCATGCACAGAGACAGCAACCTCACTAGCAAAACTTTATCTCTGGACACCATCCTATGCAGCAAGCAGCCCTGGGAGAACACAATTTCTGCAGCCCTGGCACGATGATGGGCTCCTTCCAATGTCAGCACGAGAGGGCAGCATTGCTCACAGCACACGCCTGTTTGCGTAGAGAGCTGTCTCTTGCAGGGGAAGGTGGCACCCCAATGTCCCTTATTACCACGGAGGTCCCAGTGGAGATGTGGCAGACACATTCTATTCAGAAGTTGCACAGAAATTAACTCTGCCTCAACTTTTTTTTTCCCCCTAATTTAAAGAAAGTAATACATGTCAAATTTTATAAAATACCACTTATGTTATGAATCCATATTGAAATCTGATTTATTTATAACCTCAAGAGTCTTGTAAAATTGATCTGAATTTGGTCATCTCATTCAAAAAACACTAAGGAAGAGGATGGGGAAGGAACATGTGTGGTGGGGGGTGTGAACACATATTAGGTCCTGTCTAATCTGAATCACAGCATGATCTCCTATAACTATGTCTCATTTTTCTATGACACAAGCTAAAAGAGTATGCCTTTCATGTTTTGCCTCCTGCCTCCAAGTCAGACTATGCTTTCAGTAAAATTAAAATAATCAGAGTAGAACTTAAAAAACTTCCAACATGCTACTTTGCCCCCACTTTGTTCAGAAAGCAACAAAGACTTTACAACTGTTCCCTTGGCCTTACAGGATGCTGAGCCTTCACTGCTACTTGTTTTTGCAGTCTAGGACTAAATCTGAATCCTGAGAAACTGACCTGAACATCACCTGAGACAATCCTGCACAGCCAAAGACAAACCTCCACAGAGCCTGTAGGATCCTTACATGCATCACTTGTGGGCTTGGATGCCTCCATTTCTCTCCCAGAGCCAGTTATACTTTTAGAAGCTTAGGTAAGCTTGTAAATAAAATCACAGTCCAGAAAAGCCAGGCTGGAAGCTAAGCCATGCAACATTTTCTTTTAAAAGCTTGTAAGTGGGCCCATAAGGAGCTACATGAGGTCTCTTCCCCCCTCCAGGAAACTGGAGGAGGAAAGAACTGAGGAGGAAGAGGAATGAAACTGCCCTTCAACGCCTTTCCCATGAAACATCTGGGAAAGCCCAGAAAATTCCCTTTCAGAGGCTGTCCTGAGGATGTGTGCTCCCCTCAGCCAGCAACCACCATCCTCACTTAGTCCTTACCCAACCCCAACCTGAGCAATTCTTGAAGACACCCCTTGTGGTTTGGCCAGAAGAGGTCATGGGGAATGGGCAATAACTGAGAAAGAAAACTCTCTTTTTCCCATCAGGTCACTTATCAGGGCATGAACGCAGCCCCATGGTGCAAAAGCAGGTGAGACAGGAAATGACAGGAGCAGGAGATCAGGGGAGTGCTTTGAAACAATATCATCATCAAGAAGGATGCAATGGAGAAAGATCCTGTTCCTTTGGGAAACTGCCCAGCCTCTTCTTACCTAGCAAAAGAAAGGCAGGAGGATGCAAGAGATTTTTTTTTTCCAGCTTGGGCAACAAACTCTGAGCCAAAGTCAAGCAACCTTGCCAGGCCAAAGTATGCCCATGAAGGCTATACTCACTACTCAAACGACACATAAAATGAAGCTAAGAAAAAGATTTAAATCAAAGCAGTGAAAAAACTCAGTCAGAATAATACAACTCATTTAGGTTCTTCCTTAAATCCGTAAATTACCTTTCTTCTCTGATAGAGCATTAAAATGTTCTTATAATCTGACTGCAAAAGTGAATCCTATTTGTAAAAGTAGTTTCAACCAGGATAATAGGTTTAAAAGAGAATGATATACTAATACCAGTGAATTAGCTGTCTACGCCAACATTGTCAATGGTCTAAGTGTCCCTGGCAAGCTGAACCATTTCAAGTTGCATAAAAGTTAGGGTGGAAGATTTGTAAGGAAAACTCTTACCAAGAACAGAAAGAAACAGAGGAAAGCACAGAGAGCACTGAGCACTGTTGTTGCACTTAATTTTCTATTCCAGTGGATCAGCTCTCCTGGGAAGCAACATCCTACCCTTTATTAAAGACCTTAAGAGGCTGGAAATGCTACAATTCAGATTCTAACAGTCTGCATTGATGTTGACTACACAGTTATTAAGTTGTCTTCCAGAAGTTTGTCCAGACCCTCCATACAAGGAGGCTGTAGAGCAAACATATCAGCGTTCCCCTTCAGATGCTCTCTGTCGCCTTGAGGATTGGCAGCAGTATGTCTAGGGCAACCGCTGTAACCGCTCTGCCCCATGGGTGCAGGAGAGAAGTGCTGAGCTGCAGCTGGGGAAGTACAACCTTCTGCACCCAACTGCTGAAGAATTCCCTGGACTGCAAGAAACAGCTCCACTGACCTCCCTTCCTAGGCACTCCACACTGACATGACTACAGCACTTGGGTGATGCAGTAGAGAGCATCAGAAATGTTCTTTGCCTTCTACTTACTGAACACTCACAGCCAGAGTGAAGTGTTAAAGAGCAAAGGATCCCTTGCATGAGCTGTGCCTTCTTCTTGATCTTTTATCTCCTTTTAGAAAACAACAAAACTACACTAATGACTCAAGATCTCAGAGGGTTCTTTCCAATCATTAGCATTTCTGTACCTATTTAAAAAGCCAGAAAGCCTTTCTTGAACACCTGCAATGCACATCTTGTGACAGCCATCACATCACCAAAGCCAGCATTAGCCCAGCTCCATGGTTAGATACCAGTCTTTCCACCAGTTAAAGAACAACTGCTTGGAGATGGGGCTCCAATCCATGAAGTTGGCAGGTGGGAATATTCCCACAGTGCTTTAAAATATTGTGGTCTCTCTGCTTCAGAAAAGTCTCCAAGTCTGGGGAGAAAACATACTGACCTTAAAACAGTGACTGATGTCCCCTGTAACTCTGTCAGCCTGCAGGGGACAGAAGGTTGGATGGTGCACTCCCTTCTGCAATGGCAGCCAAATGAGAAGGAAGCTGGTCTTGTGCAGGAGGCAGCCCAGAGATGGCAAAACCCCTCCATGTCACTGTGCAAGGAGTAGGAGCAGCTTGTCCTGTCCTAAGTGGCAATTAGTCAGACAGAAGTTGTATTGAGTAACAGGGCACAGAAACATAACCTTGTGTCTGATGAGGTTTTCCAAATTGCCAGTCATCTGGAAGGGGCGTGTGCATGCAAGGGTCATAAGTTTAGCAAAGGGTATATTAGCATTGTGGCAAGGCAATAAACTATCATGCACATGTGTGCAAATATTAGCTGTGTGTAGATCTGAAATCTTGAAACAGATTCACTGAAGATTTAGGACTTTATTAAGGTAAAAAGGGTTATGCTGCAGTTCATAGGCACATTTGTTTTATTAATTGAGTCATAAGTTCTGGCAGTCTGCAAAAAGATTTCAAAATATGCATCAGCTGCTTTTGATTGCCATAAGAGATCTGAAAACCTGCCAGTAAGTCTGTTTGCAGCTCTTAAAAATTTTGGCTAAAAACCTGTTTTAAACTATTAGCAATTACTTTCAATAAATAAATAAAGGAGGTTGCAGAGAAGGGGGAATGGGGAAGAGGAGGAAAAGAAAGACACAAGATTTGATCAGACAGAGAACAACTGCATGACGTAACCTTCCTCTAAAGGAAGCTCATTATTTTCCAGTCAAAGCTTGCCATTTCCCTTGTGTCCCAAACCTAGATGCCTATTATCTCATACAGTATTTGGCATGTTCCATAGCGAAGAGCACTTGGTCAGCCATCTTGCTGGAGAAGTAATGTCTAAGTAAAGGAGGAAGATTATGTCTCATTTTTTGCCTTGTTTTAAGTCTACTGAGCACTCAGGATGTGAAAATTAATTTAAGTACCAAACTGCCTTCAGCTATTTGGGCCCAAGTTCCTTGAAGGGTCTGAGGCAGAGCAGGTCTATCCTCCTTACCAATGAGGTCATCCCAGCTCTCTGGGGAACTCTGTAAACAACAATAAAAGACCTGATCAGGGGAAATCTCAGTATAAAGCTACTATATAGCTCAAGGGTGCCTCTTGTTAACAACTGTAACACAGGCTACATAAACTGAAATGCCGAAGTGTTTATTTAGCCAAGAACAAGGTTACTACCTTGTAAACAGGAAGCACCCTCAAGCTATCCAGGCTATATTCACAGGACACCCAGGCTTTGCTGAGCAGGCTTGGAATGACGGGATTGTCCCAGCAAGACTTCAGGATTCTGATTTGTCCTGGATTTCTGTCTGGGATGGTGTCTTCCACTGAGTATCATCTCATTTGTGGCACAAGTAATATATCTACCTATGCTGCCAAGGGACTGTCCAAACCAACACTCTAATAAGACACACATCATTTGCTGAAAAAAGAAAACACCACACTTTTCATTATCCATCACTCATTATTTACTCGTTATCCATCACTTGAGCCTTTAAGTCTTCTTCTGTTACTGCAGTAGAATTTTCATGAGTTTGGACTTCATTACTGTCATCATAAAAATGGTTTTACTCCTTTGCTGGTAGCAGCACCATGTTTTTTGCTGGAGAAGTTTATCCTCCCGTACTTTACTATAGCTCAAGTCAGAAGGGAGAATCCTTCTGGCCACCAGATACAGTACAGCAATTACCTTTGGGACTTTGTGAGGTTTAAGTGGCTTTTTTCACTTTACTACCTTTACGTCCTGATTCCATACTCTTCCCTTTCAACAAATAACCTGTTGAGCATTTTTCCTCAATAAACTCTTTTGTACTATCAGCTATTTTCTTCAGTAAAAGTATCTTACACCGTGGTTTCAGTCATCATCTGAGCCAGTAACATGTTAGTTATTTGTGAAATTTTTATTAATTCATCCAATCCAAAAAAAAAAAAAAAAAAAAAAACAACAAAAAAAAACCTTTTACATGTTTTGGTATTATTAATAATCAAGTTAGTCTGTTCCTATAAAAAGCCAGATTTTCTGTGTGTATTTATGATTTCTCATAGGAAAACCCATGTGTGTGGGAGCTAAAGAAATATAAAATTGAAATAAATGAGGAACAGCACTTCACTGAGGAAGAAAATTCAACTCTGGATTTTTTTTAGCATGCACAATTGTTTGGTGTGTACATCAGTCAAATCATATATGGATTTAAGAGTTCTCAAATGTTCTTTCAGAAATTAGACCAAATTAGTTACTGGGTCAGAAATGACCTTCCAAAAATTTGCTACATTAGCGTCTAGAGGATAGAACTTATACTTTCAAAATAACCATTAGTGGTTACGTGGTCTTCCTCATAATTCTAATTTTAGATTGGCTTGAACCTTCAAAAAGCTTAAAAGAGATTTTCACACACACGCAATCTTATTCATTACAGCTAACAATAAAAATCTCCAAGAAAATCTACCAGGGAATGGTGGCATTCTTAGCTATGCTGGTGTCCTGTGGTATTTGAAAAAAGTCATACCTACACAAAGCAACACAGCCCATTAGAGATTTAAACTCTGGCCTAAGTCCACATAGGATTTAAAAATGAAAGTCAGTGCTTGGCTCAGGATTTCGTACCTAGATATAACAGATGTTATGTTTGGCCACTTCACGTTTTTTGGGCAATGAGTGAGCTCACATTGTGTGAAATATCAGTACCCTAACCAAAACTGTGCCTTTCTTTTAATTTTTGTGTTCCCAAACGTGGGTCAGAACTCATAGTTCTGAAATAGCTTTCTTGTGATGTGAATATGGAAATTCAAAATAGATTATTAGAAAGTATGCAAACAACAAGTTCTTACTTTGGATTCTGACAAGAAGGCATGTGCAGATAATCTCCACTCAAAAAAGTATCTCTAGGACTCATGTATTCTCATATCTCCATTGATTTTAAAGGAGACAAACCCATTTCCATCTCTTTATTTAAAGCAGTACAGACAGCAATTGTGGTCTTATGTTAGGAGGGGTTTGTTTGCATTCAATTAAAATGGTACTCTTCCTACCAAACTGTAAAATACTATAACCAGTGCACTCTGTAAATACAGGCAGTATGTTGAAGGACAAAGACTAACACCAAGAAATCTCACTCTTGTAACAAAGAGCAATCGACAGCGTATGTTACCAGCAAGCTTATTTGAGGAACACAGTGCACTTATTCTATCCTGTGTGTAACAGGGCCCTTACGTTAATCATTTACATATATAGCAGCTTTACATTTATCAACAATTCCAGTCGAATTGCATGCATTTATTTAAAGTTCACCCAGAGTCTGGTATTTACAAATACTGCCATATATTCTAAAGCAAGAGTCACTCCCAATTAGCTGAAGTGTTTAAGAAAATCATCATATATCCTGAATGATGAAAGATCACAGAAGGAGGTCTCCTAATGGATGACAGGTGCAGGAGTGAAAGCATCTAAAGACTACGCGCCAAAAACTAAGGAGCCGCAGAGTATCATAATTCACTTTAAATTGCACCCAGGTCACAAAGTCAAATAAGACCTTTGGCTCAGAAGGTATTTAAAATTACTTCTCTTTTTACAACAGAAAGAAACCAAAGAAAATGCTGAATCTTAAAAATGAGATACCTTAAGTCAGTTGTTTATGGATAATAAATATAAATAAATATTACAATAAATAAATATAAGTAAAATAAATATAAAATTAAAACAGATTTTTACTTTTTACCTCTGCTATCTGGGAGCTATAAAGAGTCTTGATGAACTCTAGTTACTCCTGAAGATTTCCTACACTTGTTTGATTACAAAACAATTAGAAAAAACTCTAAGGTTATCACAGCTAATCAATGCAGAATAAAGAGAGACATCACAGCCCAGTCAGAGACACATGCGCAATGGACAGACAGTGTACAGGACCACTAGATCCAACAGGAGTGCATAAAGCCAACTAGCTGGTCTAGGTAGCACCAGAACTTTTCAGTGTGGAAGCCACCAGACCACTTAGAGAATGGTTATGTGTAAATCTGATCTGAGAAATTGTGTCATCTGCCCATGTCACAGCAGAGAGGCAAAAGAACACCACCGTCTTCATCCAGAGACCAGAAACGGGCAGAAGGAAGCAGAGGATGTGAAGAACTTAGTCCCTACAAAAATATTGGTAGGATTTAAATTAGTATAGACTCTTTTCCAGAGCAATGAACAGACCAGAGGGAACTCCAGACAACTGCAGTGTAACAACTGCAGTTACAGAACTGCACCACAACATGCAGTGCAAATATACCCCTGAACCATGCTCAAGGCAGATAATTAATCTTTAATCAGATTCCATGTGCATGTTCAAAACACATGCAAATGTTACGTGCTCATCCATCTGTATCTAGGCACGTACTTTGCATGTGCAAAAGGAGACTTTATAAGTATGCTTTTTATTTCCTAAGAGCTGTACCACAAATTCCATAAAGCATTCATTTTATACAATCTCAAGGTCTTTGTGAAACAAGATAATATTATGAAGATCCATAAAGAGTACAAAAAGCCACTGGTAGAAAAAGATACGATTCATATTTCTAGTAGCAGATCAGTGCAGTGGAATCTGTTTTTCATCTAAACTTGGTACCAAAGCTGCTGCAGCTGCTGATCACACGTAGACAGTGCCATATTTCAGTATCTCACATACTGCAGCTTCTGCTGCTCCAACTGCAGCAAGGACAGCATACAAACTACTGGACAACACAGTTCATGCCTTGCTGATTACTCTGCTCATGTCACCAAGCCCATTTTGGGTGAGTCGAGATTTAGGATAAAGCAAAATTACCCAGTCATGTGGCTGGATTGCAGCCCAAACTGCTGGGTTAACCCAAGGGATGGTGAGGACATCAGCTATCATTTCTGAGTAGCATCATTTCTGTCCTGATCCCAGGATGCCTGCTATCAATCACCCCACTGAGAGGGACAAAAGGCAGTTTCATTACAGGTGGCTAATCCCAAATGTGTTTTACACAAAGCTTATTTAGCTATTACTTCTCCAAAATGAACCTATAAGTACATTAAGCCATATGTGATATATACAGATTGTCTCCACTCATCAGTATTATTTCAGCCGTTCTGTAAAAGTATTTTTTAAAAGAGGAAAAAAAAAAATGTTAAAAATTAAATCCTGCCTTTGGATTTTGGCAGCATTTCTTGTATAGTACTTAAAAACAATATTGTGAAAAGTATTTAATTTCTATTTACACAACTTTTATACAAGTCTCTGAAGTTTTAGACATTTGTTTGCAAATTGAAGTGATTACAAATCGGTCTGAAAAAAAAATGTTATCCTGGGAGATGTAATGGCATATTGTTCCAAGCTTAATTGAAGAGGTGAAGGGTGTAACCACCAGGAGGAGCACCAGAACTGGGTGCCTCTTGGATTATACTTGGCCTGGCATCTTGATTTCAGTTGCAAAAGAATTTAAAAGTAGTGAGTACATTTTTAAATTGACAGATATAAAACAGAACTAAGTGTGCTGTGTTCTGTTTTTGTTTGTTTGTTTGTTTGTTTTGTTTATATATACATGTATATAGTCTAGTATTTTCTTTGTCTCTCAGACATTTCTTTCTGCCTTAAAAAATAATACTTTGCAATCGTGACAGCTGGAAAGACTACTACTAAACAAGAACTGACAAACTGTTACCTTTTGGAGTCTGCTGGCAGATCATGAGCACCTTTGCTGCCATTCATTGCTTTTCTCAAGCAAGAGGAGTCTCCATATCTCCCCCCATTACATCTGCAGAAGATACCCCAGGAGCAGCACAGCAGTAGATTAGAATCGTGCCAGTTTCAATCTGAAAATTCTAATGTAGATCTAACATCTAGCACACATAACAGTGTGTTAAGACATCCTATTTGCTTTAGGAAAAAAAAAAAAAAGGAAGAAGTGGCTGTTCAGCTCATCCACAGTAATATTTTCAAGTCAAGTCAAACAAAAAAAACACAGTACAGAAAGGGTTCAAAGTTCCTAATTTTCAACTAAGAAAAAGCTGAGACCAGCATTAAATATTACACCAACCCTGACAAATACTATTCCCAATCACTAGAAGAAATCCTTCCAGATTTGCCACATGGGGTACACAGAATCGATGCTCCAGAGACCATGCATCTCCCAACAGTTCTCCCTGCTGCTTGAATCAACTGTGAATACAGCAGGAATAGCACACTAAAAAATCACTGCACTGACTTCAATACATAAACAAGGCCGAGAAACCCAGCTCTGAGAACCTTTGAACTAAATCATAGCAGTGAACTTCAGTCCACACCCAGCTGACATCTGAACCACTGAAAAACTAGTCCAATTACACCCCAGCTCAACAGCAAGACTAGGCAGCTCTGAGAACATATAAGCCTTTTGCTATCACATCCAAACTATCTGAAGTTGAAGTCACCAGCCCATAATTCAGAAGAAGGAAGGCAGCACTTCCAGCTTTCAGCAAGCCAAAGAGGCAACTAAAACTTCCACCTTAAAACTAAAAAAAGTTTGGGCTTACCTGAGGGTCATCTTTGCTGAAGAGCACAAATTGCAAGGATGATACTATGTCACCTACAGGATTTCACAGGGCTTGATGCATCACCAGAAAAGTCTCAGTTCAAAAGATGGATTAATGGGTATTATCAGTGGAACACGGCTACAGCACCAGCCTGCTCACATCTCAGACACAAGCCCACCAGCTTGTAAGCTGCCTTTTCACTTAAACTTAGGATGTAACAGGGTGATGTCAAGAGTTCATTCCTCTGCTGTTTACCAGTTAAATAAGGACTGCCTTTGATTTTAAATTATTTAGAGTTCTTGATTAGACTAAGCCAAGATGATTAGAAACAGATTTTTTATAAGCAACATCATCCATTAATAAAGTGATTTAAAGAATACAATAAACGTGAGAAATCATCTGGGTTTGGCTATTAGGAGACAATATGCCTGCAGCAACACTTGCAAGGTACTTTATTTCTCCTCCCTTAGAGCTGATGTAATCTTTCAAGAACTGTAAGATTTCGAAAGCCACACAACACTGCAGTTGTTTTCCTATTAGCGTACCCCATGCAGAGAAAACTGGCAATTATCACCTTTGTGGAATGTGGTCTGCCTGTGTTACATTCGCTTTGACCTCCAGCGTGGGTCAGAAGATGTCACTTTCTGAAGAAGTCTGTAGCTATTGTGTCATCCAAATAGAAAATACTGCCCTGAGCCTTGCAGAAGGCCCAGGAGCCTTTTAAAACATCTGGTATAACGCACAGGAATTCCTGCATCCTCCCTCTTGCTGTGTTGCTCTACAGCTGGCTATGCAAAAGGTCTTGCAGAATGTTCCTACCTCAGACATTTTCCTAGCCCTGTCAGGAGTATCATAGTTGCATTCAGTTCTTTAGTAATCTCTTCAAACACATCAAAAATAAGGTACAAGTACAGTTGCTGTAAAATTAGTCGTCACTGGTTACAAGAAGACTAATTCAGCTTTGCAGTGCCCAAATCCTGATCCTTAAAGACAAAATGCCTACAGACTTCAAAAGAAACCAGGATTCAGGCCTAAAAACATGTAGAATGCACAGCAACTAAAATTACCCAAACACCCATTTTTTTCTTCACTCAGTATGACAAATCAAACTAGACCTAACAATTTCTAGTCCAACACTGGCAAACCTTTCTATTTGCTCAAACAGACCTCCTTCACAACACTCGTAATATCAGCCAAATAACTGCAGTGAAACCAACCACCCTGTTAAAGCCTGGAAATCCTAGGTTTGCTGGAGTGCAGAGAAGGCCACCATCTGCTAATCTTGGTCTTCTCCTTCATCTGGGAAAAGAAAAAAAAAAGCTCTGAAGCTTTGTGCCAGCACTGGAAGCACCTCCATTGGGCTGATTAACTTGATGATATTTGTATCATCAGTGACTTATCTGCAATTCAATCAAAAAGCAATCAAGGTCTGTTTATTAGCATATTTTCAAATGACATTTAGAGCATAGGTTGGGCACTTATTGAATAAACTTAATAAACAAGATTACAAGAATTAAATCACTGCTTGTTGAAAACAACATTTTCTGTGGCAAGGAGTGATTTACAATCATTACTGAATTGAAAAGGAGTGAAAAGATGAAAGAAAAACATCAGCAAAAATGGACAGAGAAAGGCATTTATTTTGATTTTCCAAAGAGGATTTGCTATCAGCAAAAAAATTCACACAGGATCCCAGAATGGCATTATTTCTCATTGCAAATCCGTACCACACTACTAGTCTCCTCAGTCCCCAAAACCGGTTCTAATATTTTTCTTGCTTAGATTGTAACTTGACCTGCACCTTCAATTCATGTTTTGTTCATGTATACCTTTTATGCTGAATGACTTTACTTGTCTTCATCACCTCAGCAAGTCAGAAGGGAAACATTTTTAAAAGCTGTGGCATTACTCAAGCTGTGAGGTGGAAGACTCAAGAGGAGCAACATCTTAAAACATTCTGCACAGGGGCAAGTAAAAAGTCAATAAGGAAATACCATAGTTAGGCTCATTTTAACTTGCTGAAAGTGTGAGACAGCAGTTCATTTCCTGATCACTCATGTGGAAATGGTAAAAAATAATTAAGAGCAATGAATAATTACCAAATCAAAGTAAATATTAAATAAGCAAACTTACTTTCTATTGTCAAGTTGAGGGTGGAAATAAGCAATAGCATTCAAAAGTTTATCCTTTAAACCAATTTTAAAAGGTACATTGAAAAAAGAAAAAAGATTCAGTTTATGGCTATGCTGATGTTAGAACATCAGCAATGAGAATTATGGGAGCTGCAGGAGCAAAACACAAGGAATTGTTGAAATTAGAAATAAATATACCAAAACAAAGAGTAAGTGTAAATGGGAAAAGCAAATTCTCCCTTTTGCTTGTATCCTACCCCAGTTACATTTCACTGCTGCTTCTGAGCTGACCGTTTGCGATGACAATAATTGGACGTGCAGTCCTGACTGGCCTGTGAAAGGTTTTGCTCTATTTCCCGTCCTTCACTTAGATCTTGATTGGTTTTAGGTCTATGCACAGGGTTATTCAAGCTGAAGATGAGGGAAAATGCATTGCCCCCTCTTTGGAAACAAGGTGTGCAGTTCCTCTGGGAAGAGGGACCTATGCTACTCATGGGAAGTGGTTTGCCATAACAACAAGGAAGCAAATTGCTGGAGTAAGTGAAACAAGCAGGAAGAGCAATAGGTAGATTTAGAAAACTCTGTCAAACGCACCCTTTCTTCTCCCCCAGACCACTTTAGTTCTTCTCTATTATATATTTTCAGATCTGCCTTACGGCATTGGTATTTATCAGCCCCTTAGCTTCCACTTGAACTGCACTCATCTCTGTCCAAAAGATGAGCAATTCCACCCTGTCAAGGGCTTGCACACACTTGTAATTCCAAACAGCATCTGTTGCATTACCACTTCTCAACACAATGCCTTTAGTTAATGTTTACTGAATTCCACCCCTTTCTTTAACTGGTAGTGTTATGCTTATCACTAAGATGCAAAAATCAATGCAGTTCTTGATTTTTAAAGAAAACTGCCTCATGTCTGTAATTCCTGTGTACAGAGCACAGATCTTTTGAAACAATGCATGAAGGACTCATATAGTAGCTCAGTGTCAGATAGGGAAATTGTAGTGGATCTTCCAAGCAAATCCTGTGAGTAAAAGACAAAGCTAGACTAATCGTGATGGAATCTCTTTTCCCAGATCTGCAGAGTACTTTTGTTAGGGAAATTCATGAGAAGCATGACATATCAGACTATATTCAGCCCTATTTTAAGTTCATTGAATTTATTCAGGGATAAACGTAGCCAATTATATGTTAAATTCTCAGAATGTAATTTGAAAATAGAATTCACAGGATTAAAATTTCAGAGAGTTTAGATGAGGCAGAGTAGGGCAAAAGTGCATGTATGGGGGGAGTCATCATGCAAAGGAAAGCTCACTGCAATTGTTTCCTGGCGTTGTAAGCCTCCTGCAACTGCTGTTCAAGAAGTCAGCTATGTGGTTGTCTTTATACTGATCCAAAATATTCATTTGCTCATCCATTTGTAACACTGGTTAACTCAAGACAAAGATTCTGAAACACCTGGGCACTGCAGTGTTGAAACAACAGAGGAAGTTGAAACATCAGCTTCAGGGGCAGTAAGGAAAAAAAAAAAAAAAAAGCTTCAGGGGCAGTAAAAAAAAAAAAAAAAAAAAAAAAAAGGCAACAACAGAAATAGAGCTACCAGAGTGGCCAGGAGGATAAGGCAAAGAGAAGAAACACACAGACAACTTGCAATTTGCAAAACATGAGAACTCCTCCCAGTAATCCCATTTCCTCTCATTGTTTAGAAGAACTTCTATCAAGAGGACAAGATCTGAAAGGAAAAGAGCAGCACAGCAATCCTCTGCTGTATAGGTGAGAGGGGCTTGTTTGTGATGAGTGCTGCCTTGTGAAACTGGGGGGAGAGAAAAAAGATTCTAAGATTTGCAAGTGCACATGGGCTAGAAATTAAGGCACTGCAGCTGTACTCTGACTCAGCACAATCATCGCAGTCAGCAACCAGTTCCAAAGTGCTCATAAAATCTCATTGCTATAACCATCCCAACTTCATTAGTACCCTAAGCAAAGGCTCCTCAACACGAGTCTTGTAGAGATCTGCAATACCTTAACCAATTAATAGATCTTTCAACGATGTATAAAGTAGGAATTTTTCTCTACATACTTTCAAAAGAGGTGTTACTTAACTTTAATTGCATGAATGGTAAAAACTATCACTCAAAAATTAACAATAACAAGGCCCAGCATTTTTTCCTATGAAAAGGCTTTGAACCAATGACTACATAGGTCACACACTACTCTTAGAGTATGTTGGACAATGGTCATTCGCCCTCAACATCCAGCCCTCTTAGATAAGATACATCTAGGGATGGGATTCATCACAGTGAAGGTTTTCCTACACCAAAACCAAGTCTTGCCCCTTCTCTGAAACCACCAGTCAATGCTCTGCAGATGCAGCAGTTCTAGCTGACAGTCCTAGGAATTAGGAACAACACAATCATGGAGTCATTTAGGTTGAAAAAAACCTTCGAGATAATCAAGTCAAACCATAAAGTCCTGGTTGCCGCCAGGTTTCACATGAGTGGCAAACATGCAGACAGCATTCTTTTATACTAAAAACAAACAAACAAACATATTTCAAATACAAAAACTGCTATGAATAAAGTAACAGCTGTTCTGCAGAGAGATAACTAAGGAAAATGAGTCAGATTGGTTACTTGACTTCAGCCAGATGAGAGGATCTCTCAATAAGTTGAAATCAATGTTTACTTTCTTTTCTCTTTTTGCCTTCTCTCGCTTCAAGGAATAGACTTTTCATTCATATCATCAGGGTGGCATAAAAGGCCAGAATAAAGAACTATATAGGAAATAATACAGTCATATTTTTACTATAGATTATGTCACAACATACAGAAATTTATATCTAGGTAGTGAATAAGGAGTATCAGCAACAGCTCCTGTCTCACCTCAATGTATTCTAATAATACTTGTATAATTTTAAGCACACTGAAGAACAATTATCACAAAGAAAACTAAGACTGTACAGAAATATGTATATGGAGAAGTTTATTTTAGAAGATTTAAAAGATCCTTTTAACAAGCAAACCAGATTTTTAAAAATATACCCATTTTCAGCTGGTTCCATAGAGTTCCATAGCTTCTCCCAGTATATGGCAGCTATAGACCCAACCCACATTCCCATTAAATTGCTGCATGAGTTCTATTCTTTTGTTAAAGTCAGGTGCAAGTGTATGCTTAACTAACTGGTAGATCTATAGGAAACAGGAAAAGAAATATTTCAGTATACTGAAAGCAAGAAATGGTCAATGTTTTAATGAATCAATTATATTTCAAAATGGACTTCTGTTTTGTTTTACGTTTCCTTCCCTTGTAAACGGCATGCCAACTTCAATATTTCATTCAATAAATGACTATTAAGCGAGTGCAAAGTTACAAGCGTTTTGGTCTCTATGACAGGCCATACATAATCACCACAGAAATATATAATTACACCTGTCAACCTCATCTCATGCAATTGATTCAATAACTAACAATGTCAGAAGCAGGCGAAGCTTAGAGGTTTCACTGTGTGAAAATACTCATACATGGCTAAACATCTTGGTATTTTAATTGCCTGTCATACTGCCAAGGTTCTTATATTGTACCTATCTCCACAGCAACAGGCTGGAATGAGTAAAGCACATCTAATAACTGAAGAAAAAAATAAAATAAAATAAAATAAATTTATAAGCTTGCAGTTATTTTATGGCTCTTACAGACACTGCAGAGTATTGTGAAGACAGCTGGGGATGTAGTTGTATTTGAGAAGGCTATTTTTTCTTCTCTGTGAAGATTGTGCATATGTGCTTACCATGAAAAAACTACTAGTATAAATTTGAAGTTTTTTTTTTCTAATTACCACTACTGAAGAGGTCAGCTCATGCCTCGAAGCGTACACATGTCCAGCTTGACAGGAAGTTTAATCTCAACACACCAGGAATAGTTGAGTAAAAACAGCTTCTTAAAGGCTCCTGAGGGCTTAATTATGACATGTTTGTTAATAATAATTATCAATATGATTCAATCTCATATTCTAAATTACTTGCAAGCTATGCTGTACTGAAAGACTCTAATGTGCCCAAATGCTAACCCCACTGAACTCAATGGCCAGGCTCCAAATGCCCTTACCAGCAGCAGGATTTACATCTACCATGCAGTCTGTACTAATTGCACATGAAGACAGCAAGAGCAAAGTCTTTGTGGCCTGAACTTTAACAGTGACAGAATAATAGCAAAACTACTAGGTCATGGAGAGGAACTATGCAGAGATCCATGAGGAGATTAAAGACCTACAGACACTGGGAGCTGATGGGAAGGAGAATCAGCTCTTCCCCAGGAAACAGAAAGGAGCTAACACAGTATCTGGCTAGTAAAAATCTAATGTGGAATATGAGGAAATAAGCAGGTGGAAGCTCTACATGTGTTAACAATAGATGGTTCTAGAGGCTTTACACAATTTAGGAGTTTAAAGCTGACATTGCAAAGCAAATTCTCTTCGCTTTTTCCCTAAAATTGAGAAGGCTGTATGAAATTTCTATGTGAAATGTTAAGATTGCTTTCAAAGAATTTATAAGTTCAAATCCTAAAGAACAAAGGTAAAGAGCATCATTGAAGAAATCCTTCTAGTCCCTTGCACAGTAACAGAGCGTGTGAGGGTGAGAATACACAGATGTTTAGTTGAAATAAAGCAATGTACCTCTATCACCTTACTTCCTCTGCAGGTCTGTCTGGCTGTACTCTTTCTCTTTGATGACTGTTCTCTAGGCTTCTTCACTCCTCCTCTGTCTTTTGACTGAGTTTGGCAATATTTCTTAGATTCATCCAATATCAACATGAACTAAAATCTTTAGAAATAAGAGAAAAAGGGGCAATTCCAAAGTAATCAAAAAAAAAAAAAAAAAGCTGTGACAATTTCCACCTACAAACAAAAGCTGCGGAATATTTTGCAGTCAAATGCTCAAGGTGAGCCTGCCATTGCAGAAAGATGAGTCAGTGCACTTCCATATTTGTTGCGGCATGGTTAGATATTGAACAAACATAGAAAGGGGATGGAGGGCAGGTTTTAAAGCCTATGAATACAAAACATAGGAAAGTAGAAAAACAAAACTAAACTAAAACAAACAAACAAAAGAGACTTTACCTTCTTGCTTTAATTTACTATAAATAAAATATGACAGAACCTAGGAAACAACTAAGTGAGAGTTGCAGACACCATCTTTATGAGGAGGTTATTAGCATCAGCCTTACGGAACTCATCTCCAAAGACAGGATCTTACAGAATAAAAGATATATAGAAGTCTCCTGTAAAGCCCAGAAGAGCTTCTCATTTCCCAGCTTATGTCTGGAAAGCAGAAACATAACGGTAGTGCCATACAAACAAGCTTTCACATTGAAAATTGGAGCAACAGATAACTTATTTATAGCAACATTCAATGGCCAGGTTGAAGGAGGATTTCTCACATGAATCTTAAAGATCTGAAGCATCACATCTAAACAAGTCTGTACCAGGACTGCCATGAGAACAGTATGGCCCGTAAGTGCACTCGAACCTCATTAACTGCTCTGTCCCAAATAGAGACAAACAGATCAGTTGGTAGCAGGGAAAAAAAAAAAAAAAAAAAAAAAAAAAAACAGGATCCACAGGAGGCGTTTGGGATCCAGAGCATGCCACAACAGATATCTCTATGTACCGGACATTCACCTGTCCAGGCCCTTACCCAGCTGACTCCTACCCTAGGCTGAGCAAAGGACCCAGGTGCTGAGAGCCAAGCCAAGGCACTGCCACTACCCAGCCTGCTGAGAGATGACAAGGTCATTGTATCCTGCTTCCCAACTCAGCCAAGTACTTCCCCAAATGCAGGGGAGATTTCCCACTGAAATAACTGTCTCCAACCTACTTCCACTGTCTTTGTTGGAAATACCAGTTTAATTTAAAAGAAAAATGTCATATCTGTGTGTACGTAATGAGCTGGAGTCCCAGATTTTCAGCTAGCATAAATCAGCATGACCATTTTGAATGAAAAAGCATAATACTGATTTCTACTGCTGTGGAGTAAGCCTATAAACAAACATACAACCAAGACATAGGTACACATTTGCCTCCCTGATTTTCAGGGCAGGTACAGTTGCTGTGGCACACTGCCACACATTCTTGGAGCTGGCTCCAGAACATCAATCTAGCATGCTTTCAAAGCCTGCCCTTGGAGAGCTCAGATGGCCAGAAGACTTCCTAAAGGATATACTTTCTATATCCTTTCAAAGCAGAGCATCCAGAATAAGTCTCAGCTCAAAGAAATTTACAGGGTCTTTATATTCATTGTGGTACTAAAGAAACAGGAAGTATATCCCAGCTTTAAGAGTGGTTCATAATATAAAAAAATAAAATAAAATAAAGTTATACTCAAAAAGCCTTCCATCCACATACAGTTACTGTCTTTTCTACCCATTCATCCTGAGAAAACCCCAAAGCAGGGACACTTCATCAAACCTTTATAACATTTCATATTGATGTTTTCAGGCAAAGGTCTTAAAATTTATAAGAAATGCATTTTCTATAAACTTAGTTTGTTTTTATTCTTGTTAATTAGGCTCATTTGTTCCTTGAAGCCAAAATAAAAGATATTGTTCTTTTATAAACTATGAAAATGTCAAACTACCTAAGTTCAAACTAATGATTATTAGACGATCTTTCAAGTGAAACATTTTTCCAATGATAATTATACATTTTAAACACTGTTCACAGAGCAATTGAAGCTCCTAAGTGAATAGCTGAATGAAGCAAAACCCAGAGCTCCCCCCCTAAACAGAAAGCACTGCCAAAGAGCATGCAGGACTAGAGCAGGAGTTCAGGATGTGGTACTGCTTGCCACATCCCCAGCAGAATAAGTCAGAATGGCTGTCTGACTGTCAGGAGTACAAAGCCATGTTACACCAGCTAAGGATCAGCCCCAATATCTGCAGCTGAATTTTCAAACCACAGACAAAGCTAATTCTACTCCCATTAAAGTCAATAAAACCCTCACATTGATTACAGTAGCAGTTGGATCAGGGCCATACTGATGTTTATTAGAAGCCAGATACTAGGTCTGATTACTTTTATACTGTTACAGATCAGATTCTTATTCATTCCATTATTTACGGGCTTGCAAACAAGCAAGAAATTCTGATCACACAGTCATACAGACCGCCATTTGCATCCTTGATTGGCATGATGAGAGCTGCAGAGAAAGGTTTGAATATGTATTACATGGAGTAGTAGTGCACAAAACCTGCAGGATGCAGTGAGGCAATCAGGCAGCATAAAGAAATTGAAATGGAATTCCTTGGAGAAAGGGATCATTAAGTGCTTAACAAGCATCACTCCGTTATATCTGTTTTAGTGATGTTAGCATAATTTTAATTGTTACCATCCAATCTGTTGTGATAGCTTTAGAGTTATCAAGATGCTAAATATTTTATGGTGACATTTGAACAATCAGAAAGATTAGCTACAAAGCCCTCTACCCGGTAGCCCAATGACTGTGAACAGACAAAAAGAGAGATCTATTTTCTGTGTGGAACAAAGACAAGACAGAAAGATCAACACAATTAAATATTAAACAGAAGTAATTACATAGGCAGCTAACTAATAACTCAAACACCCTGTATTTTATTATACATTTCCAACCAGCCAATTAAATGATACAATATTCTGAATGTTCCTGTCATACTCTGCTCCACAACATGCTTGTTACCATAACTTTTATCAAGCCAAGAGAAGTAAAGTATGCATGAAAGGAGATCCAAATATAATGACAAAAAGTGTAGTTGTTCCTATCAAAACATCTCAAAGTCCTAGAGTCCTATATTATGTTACCAGGTAGGCAGGTGCAGCTCCAGTCTCATTTAAGGAGTTGACTTAAGATATAACATGCTTGGCAATTTTGGGCTTCAGTGTCACACCTACTAATTAGATCATGGATGCATATTTTGAAGGAATAGTATGCACAGTTCCAACCTGCATGCAGGCATTTTTCAGACCTAAGGTTCAAGAAATCTGTGAATGCTAGGCACTAAATACCACTGAGGATCTAAGCTACAGTGACTTAAATGGACTCATTTGCTTGCTTTAAAATTACACACCTGCTAGAAATGTTTGCTTGAATCAGAGCCATAAAGGTTATTTGCAAGTGATCCATAATTAAATGCAAACTAGTGCTCCCTGAAGAACAGTAGCACATAATAATAACAAAGCTAAATATTATCCAGAACATCAGGGGCAAAGACATAATTGTTGCCATATAAAATATGGCAGCACTAGGGTTTAATATGCTTGTAAGAAAAGCTTGCAAAAGCTTTGGCAACATAGGTCTAAGACTTCCAACTGGACAAGTAAAGATCCAGGCTAACATCTGACATGTTTTCAGCTTCTTTGGGAAAACCCAGAACCCTGCAGCATATAGTGCCTTTCAATCAAATGATGCTACTATCTGACAATTTTGATCCTCATAGCTCAATTCTTTGTTTGATGAGAATATTAATGGTTTTTAGTTATTCAGCTCAGGTTCATAAATATTTTCAAAAGAATATATCACAGGAAAAATGGTATTCTTTACCTGGCAGAAGGAACAAGCTTCAGGTGTTTGCATTAAACTGACTACTTAGGACATCGCAAGGCTCAGGCAGGCAGAGCCCTGCTAACTCAGGGTCTCATCAAGATACCAGAGGATCTGAGTACGTCATACTCATCAAGGTCAGGCACTGGCCTCCATAGTCAGTGTCAACTAAAAACCATTAGACTCTTCTGCATGAGCTTTCAAGGGCAATGCCTATATGCAGCTAAAGAGGACACACTGAGTTTGGTCATTCAGCAGCAACTTCAGTTCTGATACTGGAAGCTCAGAAGTTAACAACTCAGCACTCATCAGGGGAGAGATTTTCCAACTGATGCACGGTGTTTTCAGTGCATGTTTCCTGCCAACTTGAAAACAGGAATCACAAAGGTCCTGTTAAGTATGAACAAGACAAGGGCAAAGGTTCAGGGATAGCTGCTGGTCCATACATCCCCCATGATTCTTAAAGGGAAATCTCTTCTGTTACAGCTACTGCCCTTCCTTCAGATGGAGTCCCCAGAATATCATCAAGGTACTCTACTGCGGTAACAGAGCTTGCTCCATGCGCTGTTACTACCCCTCTTTACTGGTGATGGGGCCTCTGACAAAAGAGGCAATCTAATGCTATAGAGGCTGTTGCTAAGATTTTTTTTCCAAACTCAAGCAGTGATGTTTCTTTCTTTTATAGTCAAAGGTCAAAGTTCTGATTCCTGCTGCCAAAGGGAGCAGGGCAGTATGCTGAGTTGGTTCATGGTAAGTTCATCTGTGAGGTAATGCTGTTTTCCAACTCACTGTGGATATAATTCAGGAAATTTATGGGAAGAGCACTCAGTTAATTTTACAGTCATTTAGACTGGGCACTGGACCAATCCCAAACCATCAATCGGTGCCTGACTTGCAGGGCTGGTGACAGGAGTGGCTGCTAGCCACTTCCTCTGGTATGAAAACAATGGCTACATGTTTCCCTCCTGAATATTTGCTAAACACTTCTGAATAATTTGATTCAAAAAGGCATCAAAGTATCAGCAAGCAAAGCTTTAGAATAAAAGAACAATATTCTAAAAATTAGACTGAGCGTACAAGAGGACTCCATGCTGACCACCAAAGGGGAAAATGGAGTAGTAATTGGGCATCTTCCTTGATGCATCTGCACCAGTTCTGTGTTATGCCCCTGGCAATGAGCTAGAAGCACCAGTAGCCCTGATATCACGTGGCATTTCCTCCAACATTTCTGTGCATGTTTGACAAAAAAGGAGAAAAACCTTCCAAAGGCAGAAACACAATAATCTAGCCCCTTACCTGAGGTTTCACCAAAGACAAAAGTGTTGGGAGCCTAGACACATAAAGGAAAGCCCCAACTTTCTGACAGAAGAGGTGTTTATGCTTAGCTCCTGCAAATCCCTGTCCCAATGAGCCTATAGATAGACAGTGCATCCCAGGAAGAAAAGAAATGGGGAGGCAGGGGGAGGAGGGAATAACACTAGCATCATCTCAGTGACTCTCACAGCAAGCTCTGATTGCGCTGAAGACTCACGTGGCATCTGCCTGACCTTTGTCCTGACACATCCCTGGAAATGGAAGGAGAACCATGAGCCATGGAGAAGACCATAGTGACACTCAAAAAAAGGGGCGCTGTACTTGCAGTCTGCATGAACAGCAATGACTCAGGACCCAAAACTGTTTCCCCAGTGTTTGGGTAATTTAGAAGCTCTTTCTTGAATTACATTTCTTATAACAATTTTGCAACTACTCCAAATGACAAACACTTCAGTCAAGTCTCAAGAGTGCCATTCAAAAAATGAAACCTCTTTAATCTTTTCAATAGGAAAATCAATTTAACTGGATAACTACTCTTTGTCATTTGAGCTCAAACTGGTAAATACTTGTCCCATAAGAAAATCTCTGAACAAAGATATTAGCTAGAAGGAATAAAACAAAGAGTTTTGATGTTAAAAGTCTGCAACATTTAAAAGATTAAATAAGGATTTGATATATTATTTTCAACTAAAGAAAAACAGCATTGTCCCTATTAGACATTTCAATTTACTTAAAATAATTGTGCTTCAGTAGTTTACAAAGGAGTGATTACATACAATGTGACAATTGTATTACTTATTACCCTTGACATCACTTCAGTAAGGGTCACTCTAGTTAAATATTTCATTTGTTATAATGTCCATCTTCATCAAGCTATTGTTGAAGCAATCTGAAAATCTTAAAACATTTGTTTCTTTGTCTTGCTAAAGACAGCCCTG
The DNA here is from genome assembly GCF_964211825.1 of Aythya ferina. Classification (NCBI taxonomy): domain Eukaryota; kingdom Metazoa; phylum Chordata; class Aves; order Anseriformes; family Anatidae; genus Aythya; species Aythya ferina. Next base: position 7,016,675 of record NC_140311.1, read on the forward strand.
TTCATTTGTTTCCTTTAATACCTAGCAAATTGCTGTAGCAATTCACATACCTTTAAAAGGACACGTAAGAGAAATTCAAAGTAATTTATTGAAAACATCCTTTTCTCACTGTTTTAGTCCTTTTCCCTGTTAAACACTAAGTCCAGTCTCTGCCAGAGATGCATAGATGCTTTAACATTGTACTTATAAATATTTTGTTGAATGAACAAGGATGCTTGACATTTAAATGCTTCTTATAATTTCATTTATAAAGCAATTCTCTAATATCAAAGCATTTCTCCATAGTTGCATGTGGAAAAAAAATTACCTCATTCTTATACTTCTTGATATAAGTCTCACATATCACAGATGCAGCATGATTGTCTTAAATTCATAATGAACCAAATTCTGTCTGTTGTATCATAACTACCGGTGTAATGCCATTGAAAAGCACACTGACAGCCTGAGACTTGGCTGAGGCTCTCTCTAAACCAACATTTGCTAAGCATAGTCAAAAGATACCTTCTCTTCATTCTGTTTGATCTGCATTTCTACTTAGAGGAGTGGAGGGAAGCCCAAAAGGCAGTTTTCTCTGCAGTGGTTTCCCACCCATACCTGTGTTGAAGATGAGCAGAACAAATGTGTTTTCAGCTCAAAAGCATGCCTTTATAGCAAAAAAATCAAGAAGTCCAAAGCCATACAGCAGCCTGCCACCAAGTTGTGACCAAGGGTTTCTGTCTGCATCAGAATGATTCCTACAACTAAATTCAACCCTATTGCCTTTTCTGTAAAACTGGGAGAATCCTGACAATATTTTGAAACTTAAGGATAAAAAGAATAGTTATAAATGCACTGCATTAATATTTATTAGTTGTTATTATTAATAGCACTATGTACCTTCATATGGTAAATATTACTTCCTGCTTCTCACATCAGCATGAAATGAGCCACAGCATGGAAATGTCATTGTGCAGATCTCAGCACAAGCAGGCTGACCTCAGTTCTCAAGAATTAATGCACAGCTTTAAAGCAAGTCAGACCTGAAGCATATATTACTTTATGGGTTTCTCTGTAAAATAACCTATCCCTCTTTGAGGCATGGTTTAAAGACAGAACCCACAGGACATAAATCATAGCTGCTAAAAATACAAACCCCTTTAGGACATCATTCCTTAATGACAGCAGAAATCTTCACAGGAAAAGACACCTGCCCCAGTGACATAGAATAATCACCTTCTCAAAAGCACGTGTTAGATGCCTGCTGGAGTTAGCAAGTTCAGAGTGCCAAGTTTTCCTTTGGAAGAGAAGACACGTTACAAAATGCAAACCAAAAATCTGTATTTCCTCTCAGAAAATATAACTACTCTTCAAAATGGTGAAGTATGTTATAAAAAAAAAAAAAAAAAAAAAAAAAAAAGTTAATGGTGCACTAAAGTTTCACATACGGCTCCTGAAAAGCACCTCTCCTTCTTGCATCCCTATTATTAATGCAATCAAACCAGTACTATTAGAATCAGCTGCCTAACAACCACTCCTCACTCACCTGTTGTACTTCCTTGAGTCATTTGTAAGAGATGGATTCAGAACATTAATTGTAAGAGGTCTTTCCCCAAGTTTCTTTTAGTGACACACCAGCTTATCAGTTTATTGCAGCATTGGTACTTCAATGATTTTGATCTAGTCCTGATTTTTGTTTATTTTCTAACAAAACAACAGTCCCGTGTTATGTAGACCACTTTCTTTGGTCAACAAGATTTCCCAACTGCCATGGGAAATGCTAAAATGTTAATACACAGTTTCATCCCAAATTTTAATAAAATGTCTGACTTACATCCTATTTAGAAGAATAAAGAATTTTATCTGGACTCATTCTTTTGATGAGCTTAAAACACATTTCTTCAAAGTGTTCCTTTCCTCATCTTTCCATGTTCTACTGAACATTCAAATAATTTTAGAATATAATCCATGCACATCCACAGGGGAGACATGCAGCAGACAGAGAGCACAGTCTGAAAAAATCCCCCACAGATTTTGTCCAATCAACACTATCTTACCAAAAAGTTATTTCACCACAAAATGCCTGACTTTTTTTTTTTATAATGCCAGAATCAATAAAAGCGTAGTGTTATCAGCCATTACTGTAAGAATCAGACCATATGCAATACAAACCAGACAGCAGATTTGGCACCAGCTTTCTCTTCCCCTCCCAACCTTAGCTTGGGTTACACAGGGCTCAGATCTGTCAAGGCTACGACATATATTCACCTTCAAGCCACAGCTTTTCAGGCTCACTAACCCTCTAGCAAAAAGCTGCCATTGAAGCTTTCTAAATACCTGAGCAAAATGCATTTTGAGTTCAATGCAGCCTGTTAACTACTGGCTTTGCCTCCATCCTCTCCTAAAACAAGCACTGTGTGCCACTCGGCTGGTGGGTACCACCAGAACTCCACTACCTTCACAGGAACACAAAGGATTTCTGGGGATTTGGTCCATGATGCAGGGTACTGCCCGTTCAGAGTGAAACATCCTCCCAGGCTCTAGCCCATGTGCCCATGTACTTCATGCCCATGTGCCAAAGCTGATTTGTTTACATTTATTTCATCACTTTGCAGATTTCCCTCCCCCATTTCCCTTTATCGGGATTACCTTAAATTCCAACATAATGACCCAATTCAGTAAGAAAAAAATGTCTGCATCATCCAGAAAAAAGAAAAAAAAAAAACCTCAGTTTGATATGAAGCCAGTTTAAACACAAGTAAGGCTGGTCCACTGCAGAAGCTCATAATAAGTAAAGCCTAATGACTCTGATGATAAAAGGTATAAAGCTGAAAGGGAAGCTATTTGTAATACCTAGCTTGGACCATGAAATGACATTCTATTCCCTATCAATTTTCCCACCCATTTGGCAAATGCTGTCCTTGCTGCATTATCATGTATTCATAGGCACAGTAAAATTGTTTTTGTCATATATTCTGATGGTTTTGACCATTTTTTTTTGTTTGTTTCTGCATTTTTGCAATTAAAATGCAGATATCAAAAGTTCTTACCACACAACATGCATCAGAGATAAAGTTAGCCCTCAACCACTGCATAAGGCAAACGAAAAATAAAAGAACGTTATGTTTATTTCACAGCTGGAAGTGAAAAAGATATTGAGAAAACTTGGGAACACATAAATAAAGATAAGAACAGTCATCCAAAATCTCAGGCTCATTGGAAATACCCTGAAGACATTATTAAAATATTCTGGATAATAGGCAACCATCAGGTTTTACCCGAGAGTAGCACTAATCCTGGCACATCGCTCGCCTTCAGCTATCTCGGAGGACATTCCTCCAGTGCACAGAGCCAGTACGTACACAAAACATCCTTTGGAAATGCTAGCCAGGTCCCAGAAGCAGTCAAATTATCTTGTCAGCAGGGCTTCCCCACTTGGGTGTAATACCACACTAACAAAGCACTCATGCTCCAGAATCCCACTCTTGTCTGATTGCCGTCATTTCAGAAATCTCTGCAATATGCTCCTGGAAGGGGTTAGACATAAAGCAAATGGAACCAAGCCTTGGATGGGGAATTGGCCCAGAAAGCAGTCTTGCTAGACATTGTACAATCCTGAACCAGATGCTTCTCAAAAACGTTATCCTACTGGCACAATCCACGTAATTTCCATTTCTCATTTAGGATCCCACGCTTCTTGCATAGCCTATGGAATAAGGCAGATGCCTTACTGATTTGTCAGGGACTTTATTTGCCTTGTGGAAGCTTCCCTGCCGACTGCTGAATACTCATAGGTATTCAAAAGTAGATCTTGTCCCCATTTATACAGACTAAGGAGGGAACAAATACTTCATATGAGAAATAATTTCTTTTGTATGAGTTCCTTTCCTGTGAACATCCAAGTTAAACCAGCCCTGTTTTCCTTTGGACTAGGTGATAAAGACAATCAAAGCTTTCAACCTAACCTTGATGTCACCCTCCCAAAATGGATAATATCAAAGCTGCCCACAAATTATCTCCCAGCATTACTTTTCCAGCCTTTCCAAGTAAACCTTAATCTTCCCCTCCTCCTCATAAAGATCTCACCAATGTTTTTAGCAACTTCTCTCTGTGACAAAACCTCTTGCATTTTGGTTTCACATGTCTTGAGGAAAGAGGGAAATATTCACATACTCACTCTAATATTCACATTCCCAGAAGACTTGCTGTGCTGTATTTATTCACTCACTGTATTTTGAATGCACAAGGAGGAAACAAAAAGGAGAGGGAAAGAATGGGAGGTGGCTGTGGGAACAAGTGAACCTGCTACATCTCGGAACAGAGAGTAAGTGTACTAGAGACTAGGAAAGCCCTTGGGCTGGCTCTCTTCTTAGATATACACATTCAACAATGACTGAAATCTGTGGGCACAAAAAAAATCATTAGAAATTCAGAAGTCAGCATTCTCCTGCACTTTTATACCTTGTTATTATTAGACTAGATGGGCTCTCTCCAAGGAGCAGGCTCCAAACCCATATTGCAATTAAAGAAAAAAGCCCACTTTGATTGCAGCAGTACTGCCCTGCACCTGACAGCAACAAAATCACAAATCACAAAAGTGCACGAGCACCCCACACAGGCTGAAGGCAGCCTGCCTGATCTTTCTACAGCAGCTCCTTTACAGTAACAATATAAAACATGACAACATCCTTATTCAGAATTACAGTGCCCAGTATCTGTACCACAGATAACAGAGCACAGATAGTAGCATGTCTGATATATCCTTAGCCATTCACTGAAACAGATACAGCATTTTACAGCACTTAAGACTGACCCTTGAGACATGACTGCCATTCTAAAGCCCAAAGCTTCAGCTGAAGTTCACATCATTCCCTGAGAGCTGTACGTGGTCTGTGGCAGAGGTAGCAATGAGCAGTGTTTTTAGCCATTCCCTGCTCCCACGCTCTCTCCTCAAATTAAAAGGATGTGCCAAACATGGAACACAAACAAATTCCCCGTGTTCAGTGGCACACACCACATTTCTGCCCATTATTAGATGTGACAAACACGAGAGGGGGCAGAGCAAAGGGCAGGCCACTTAGCAATCTTGTCATACAAAACTTCTCAAACATGCTCACTGCAGTGTGGGATTACTCAAGGCTTCCCGTGCAGTGGGTCGGGAACACCAGACGTGCAGCAAAATGGCTTCCTGGGGAACCAAGATGGGGAAAGAGGAAAATCCAGCCCCCTGCACATCCTTACCCACACCCACCATCAACATGCCTTTCAGGAGTGGTTTTCTCATATTAAAACCATACAACTGGGGAAGATTTTGCCAGGTGCGGCAAGAGATCAGGCTAATGCCAAGAATTTTGGGAGAGAAAAATCTCAAGTTCTCTCGATCTTTCCTATCATTCGTTCATAATAAGGACACATTCCTGGCACATCCCATTAATGTCCTGTTCCCCAGTGAAAACTGCAGGATAGTTTGTGCTGGGGGGCTTTAGCCTTCAATAAGCAGAAAGCACAATCTGACAAAATGTATTCCCCCAAGCGCTATATTGCCTGCAGCATCTACCTCTATCAAACTGCCTTCCCTGTAAACACTACCCTGGGTCTGATAAGTACATGGAAATGAAGACTGTGCCATTCAAAAGAGAGGGGGAAGGCAGGCTCTTGCCTATCCCAAGCACAAACGGTTTCTCCTTTCCCCCTTCTCTGGGAGTGCCAGGTAGCCGCCTCACACTGTGCTGATGCTCCATTGTTTATTTTTCAAGCATCTTCACAGAGCAGCTTTCCCATGCGGCAGCTCCCTTCCACAGGCTCTGTTCTCACGCAGACAGAAGGCTGCACTGCTGCTGCCTTTTTGATCTTGAGACAGAGGTGAGGGGGCTAGAGGAGGGGGATGCAGTGGGAATTCCCACCCTAATGCTATTGGTTTGCTTTTCAAGATGCTCAGCAGCACTGCACATGGCAATCCTGTGCAGCAGAGGCTTTCTTTAAGACTACATCCTCGCTTTCCTCTGTGACCTTTATTCCCACTGTTTGCTTTCTTCAGAGTTTGACTCCAGCTGTAACTGATACCAGAGCATCCCTGCCCCCATGGCTCCTTTGTACTGGCTCAGAGTACATCAGGATCTCCATCCTGTTGACTGTTTCTCCTGCTAGAAGATGCTAAAGTGCAAAGGAAGGGGTGAAAACCCCTGGCACAGAAAGTTTGTGTGAACAACTGCCCTTTCCTATGTGGTTCTTGCAGCTTGCTTAACCTCAGGCAAAGCATGCCAAGGATGAAGGAGGTTGCAGACAACATGGCTTTCCTCGTGAGCATTCCTCCTTTTGCCCCCTTGCTGGCACCTGCTTTCTCCCGGTGCAGATCCCAACATTGTGCTTTTTCCATCCACTCCATATAGGTGGCAGAGCATGAAAAACAACAAAATATTGGAATGGCTTCATATTAGAAAACAAGCAGCAGCGGTGGTTGTTCAAAGAAAATCTACTAATTTTTTTCACATGGATTATGGGTAAGCAAAGAAAATCTAGCCACGAAGCACAGAAGTCAGAATCAGGAGGACACAATCACATTTCCAGCAACTCTCACAAGCTCCCGGGGAAGTCAACTCACTATTTTTCACTTGCATTTTCACCACCATGTAGAAAAGGGCTAGTTAACTGTTCAAAACCATGCCTCAGTCTTTTCATACTGGTATTGTGCTTTGAGATCTAAGGAAAAGAGAAGCTTCAGTAGTGTTGTGAGGTAGACTTGAACCTGAGTTGCTTTCTGGAGGTGACACCACAAGTAGTCTATGATGAAGTTAAACAGAGGCTTACACTTAAAGTGAGCAGGATGGAACAGGAAGGGAAGATGGGCACGAGCCCCTTATCATCTGAAGATGTTTTGGCGAAGTCTTGCTGAAGTTAATGGCTACCAGTTTAGTTGTTAGCATTGCAGAGAAAGAAAAAAAAAAAAAAATAATTAGATCTGAGGCCTTCAGAGTTGCTTTAGATCCAGTCCAAGCTCAGGCTCCAGCCTTTGCCTTCAACTATGCTAAGACAACCTTGCCTTCTGCCTTACTAATACAAAACCTAATTCATTTGCTTCTTTTTCATTGTGTGAATGTATCTGATTTAGAAAAATAAATGGACAGTTTTTGTAGAGGGACCAAAACCCAAGGAAGTTAGAATTAAGGTCCCCAAACTGACTTCAAAATTTGTCCATCAAGAATTTTCAGATTACCCACAAATTTTTTGATTAAATTTGTATTTTCGCAAAACAGACCAATATTCGTAAGAGTTTATAAACTGTATTTCCTCTCATGGCATCTAATCCTCAAAACATATATTTATCTCACTGAATTTTCAAATGTTCATTATTTTCTTTGCAGATCTTCCTAGAAAATTCACTGCTGGCTCAGCATTTCCAAATAGCATTTCATACTAAATTATCATTGCCATCATCTTTAGCAACTAACTTATGGAAATCGGTCAAACCACAGAAAGTCACACCTACAGTTAAGCTGTATATAGATACCCAAGCAGACAGTAGCTCACAGCAAGCAATATGTGGGAGGAAGTGGCTAGAGTTGTTCACAGGCTTTATTCCTACTTTTAGAAACCAAGCAGGGATCTAAATAGATCCAACAAATGCAGTTGAAGATCTGTGTTTATACAGGAATTTTGTGGCAGTCAGAGGTTCAGATCAGTGTTTCAAGTGGACAGCAAAATAATTATTATAGTTTGTCACTGGTTTTCAAAAAAGACTGCTTCCCACAAGAAATATTAAGTGAATCCTGAGCATTTCTGAACTGCATCCACTGCAACCACAAAGCGAATAAAAACGTTACAATAACATGGGAAGATTACATGTAAAAGCTCAGAGCAAATCACGTCACCAAGTGCAATATTAAAATATTGAAGGTTAAATATTGAATTCTAACCCATATTATAAATTATAAATATTGAATTCTAACCCATAGATTCCTATTCACAGCAAGTAGGATGAATAAGAACAGATGATAAAGTTTTGTTATGCATATTGGGTGATGAATCTGCAGCATGTCCATAGCCTATATACTATGTTTGCAAACAACATCCCTTTTGTACTTTTCCCCTTCTGCCCCTCCTGCTCAGAAGAGCTCCCAACAAACATCTACAAAGTGACTTCATTGTTTGCCTTAATACTAGCCTTCAAAGTCTCCCAAACCGCCATGCAAACAAACAGTTTGTCATCACTTAAATAGCTGTTTTCCTGAGAGAAGATCTATAGACCAAAGTTCTCATTACCTTCTTACGTACTCCCATCTGACTATTTCTGTTACCTCTTGTATTGGACTTGCTTTGGAAGTAGTCTGAGGATAGGACCACTTTGTTTTGTCTCAGTTCATTCCCTGACATCCTGGACCATGACTAAGACTCATGGGCCTCACAAAACAAGTAACAAATTCTCAGAAAATGCAGCCATTAAGAGTGATCTATGAATGTCTGTAGACTCTTTGCATATGTTATTAATAAAAACTGGAAAACTTAATTTGTTCTTATTTTCACAGACAAATGGTTGTTCCCCAACTGATATACAGCACGACTTGGGACATATCACCATGACCTTTTCAAAACAAACAGAAGAGAATAAAGCTGAACTCACACAATTAAAACATTTGGATATCTAGTGGGCCAAGTACTACACACAAATGAATGACTGCTGCTTTTTGATACAGGTTTGTCTACAGGATGAGGACACTGCTGCAAAATACCCAACCTTTTTGTTTGTCACCTATCACAGAAAATGCCACTTGCAGGGACTTTTGACACTATTTTCCTAACCACTCATGATCTATTCCCACCTCTCAGCTGATTCATTTTATCTCCCATGGGAGTCTATGGGACTCTTCCTTGGTGAAGCAGTTCATCTACCCATGAAGCAGGGACACCTTGCTCATGGCTGTTAGGAAGGTAAGTTCACCTGCATTAAGATATATTATTTGATGGGAAAACAACAGGAGGGAAAAAAAGCTGCCACTGAACTTCCCCCTGACTTTTGTCCTATCTCCATCTTATCTAATAAAATAATTTATTTAGCTGCATTTAGGAAGTGATACACTGGACATCTGAAATACACCTACAACATTGTCTCCTTAAGCCAGTCAGCAGCCCCAGCAACAGGACAGCCATCCCCATTCTCAGCAGGCTCTCTGCCAGTTCTGCCACCTGATGTGTGGATGGGACAAATAATTTTGCTTCTCTGTGCCACCAGTTCCATTTCCATCTTTTTCAATCCTAAACTCTTTGGCAAAGGGCTTGTATCTCTCTATTTTTAACCGGAGGCAACAAGAAGATCTCAAAGTTTATAAGGGTCGTTAGACACTACCATGTCATATATAAACAATAATGAGCATTTTAAAATACAAACAGTTCCTTTAACTCAGTAAAATAATAATAATGATAATAATAATAATAATGATAATAATAATAATAAGTGAAAAAAATATCATCATCAAAATATGCCATAAAGATCCCACAGGGACAGAAGTATGCATCTGGAGATATCATTTCTCCCCAAAAGTTATGGCTACTGTTGAATGAAGTTGACACACGAATCCACACGCTTGCACTTCTTTTAAAAACAACCCATTTCTCGGAGGTATCATAACAGTTTGTGATCTTGCAGTTGCTATGGCAGCTGCCTGTGTGTTGAACAACAAAGTACTGTGTGTAGTTGGATAAATCTGCTTAAGTTATATCTGTCCCAAGTTCCCAATGCTACAGTAAGTTATTATGCGCTCTTTAAAAAAAAAAAAAAAAAAAAAAGAATGCAAATTGAAGAAATATGTTTCAACATTGAACAATGATATATAAAAAAAAATGTCTTCTCCATAAACATTGCCTTTCATGGTATTGTCATCATGTACCTTTGTTGACTTACTCATGTCAAATTCCTACTATGCGATTGCCAAATACATGTAATTTATTCAAATAAACCAAAGTGATATTAGGATAATGTCTTAGAACAATAAAAACAATTGCATGATCTTTTTGCATGTTTTAAAGAAGTCTGGTAACACAATAGGCTTTTTCTCTCACATTTGGTATCCATTTGCTACACGCACCAAAAAAAGAAAAAAAAAAAAAAAAGAAGAAAAATAAGATGTTTTAATATAAAATAAAACGCTGTGAGATGTACCACTATATCATTCTATGTCTTTCATCTCCTGCCTCTGAGAGCCACAGCATTCCACGGAAAGCAGTCTTCTATTATGGTACCCCAACCATTCAGCAAATCCACAACACTCTCCACCAAAAACAATCTCACTGGTGCCCAGGCCCTCGATTTCCTTCTGCATGCCATTGCTTTTCATAAAGGACTTCCTGCAGGAACACACACTATTTGCAGTTCATTTGCATACTACAGGGAGAAGATGTAGCATGCTTCACAAGTGCTTCATTTGCTCTAGTTGCTCACTTTATCTCAGCAGGGATAACCAGCATACAAGCCAAGTGTCTTTTCCAGATGAGAGGTATGTTCTAGCCACCAGCCAACATTTTTTCATTTTATTTTATTTTATTTTATTTTGGTGGCAATACCTAATCACAGATCAATTCTAAGAAGATGGAGAAATAAATATAGATTCTGAGACTACTGAGGAGTGAGACCAGGATACTATAACAAGAAGCATCATCCCTGCAAAACCACCGACGTTTACATCTCTGTTCATTAAAGCAAAGAAAGCCAAGGCAGTATTTCTGATTTCCTCACTGATTCCTTTCATACTTTGAAGGCCAGAGTAGTCACATTGTGCACAATTGCTGTTTCTGACAGCCTAACATAATCTGCACTAACAAAACTGGATGTGGTAGAGTCACAGGAAAGTCACACTGCAGACATCAGGAAAGGGGACTCTTCATTACCCTAGGTGATGGCACCCAGTCGTGTCTACTCACAGGCTAAAGATGCCTGGAGGTGATGGCAGCTTCAGCTGTTGGCACCCAAAGGACATAACAAGCAGCCACTTTGCACTAAGACAAGCACTCACAAACATGCATGTGCATGAAAGCAAACATTCTGTAATTCTCACACCAAAATTAGATGGCTTCAAAGTCTGTGGAAAAGCAGGAAAACCCTCTGGGAGGACAAGTTTTGCTTTTAATGACACAGTATTTTTTTAAGCCAAACAAGCATACCAGTATAATTTTGAAGACACCCTTTCCCCACTTAACACAGTGTCCCCAGAGAGCTGAGAGAGCCGAAATTTATTAAGGCAAAAACCAGCCAGACTAGCTCTGCCCTCCCAAACACACAGGGTCTCTCATGTGTCCTGACAGCAAGCATTGCAGCACTCCAACACGCTGAATGGCAAGGAGCTTCACCTTTTACTGCTCTTCCACTGACACCACAAAACCAGATGAAAGAGTTGGGTTTATCTTTACATTTTTATGACTTTTCCCACCCCTTTGCTATGACGCTTGCAGCATTTCTCACCCCCACAACTGCGCAGTGACCGACCCTATAGGAATGCCAGTGCCCAGGAGGGCAGAGTTGAGGTTGCTATGACAACTCTGCCTCCAAATTTCCTGGCCTCCATGCATGTAACATACTGACTTTATCACTTAATTGCTAGATATGTTTCAGAGTGGCACACGCTGGGAGGCAGCAGTGGGATGGCTGTGTTGTAGCCCACATCACAGACGTACAATGCAGGAGGAGGTGTAATGGAGAGCCTGGCACTTCGCCTCCTCCCACCAAACCCACTGCTCACAACTCCCATCCAACACTGTCACAAGAGAAAACAAACCATGCACCCTCTGCTGATCCCGAAACTCCTGAAGCACATGACTCCTCCAAAAACTTCTTGTTTTCAACACACCTCCTCTGTACTGAACTTGAGATTAAAAGTCCACTTTGGCCCAAGAAGTACTGTGCAGAACTCCTTGGGCTTGGGAACTCTTAAAGCTGGCAATTGATTTTGTTGGCTCTGTCATTTTCTTGACCATCTGCAGGAGTGAGACCCAACCACTTATTTCTTTATTTTTTTTTCTCAGCCATTTATTATGAGCACATAGGGGAAGGAGAGAAGTGGGAGGAATCTATTTATTTACTGACCACTTTAACTTGTTTATTCTAGAAAATAGTACCTAAACACATTTTCCAAGAAAACAGCATGACACTAGCTACCATCAGGAGCAGGTGTGGAGATCTCTTTGCTCAGGAACTTTCCACAGGCTGGCAGAAAGACTAACTTTTGGCTGTAAAGACACCTGAACCAATACAAAAATAAGAACATGTGAGCTTATTTGCTGTTAGAGTGACCAGTAACTCTCCACTAAATCACTTAAATCTATAAGGCTACTGCAGTATTACACAAAAGATACTTCCACCCATTGCTTCTTAACACTCCCACCACAATTTTCAGATTTTCAGGGTACTGCTGTATGCTATTGTTGTACATGGAACAAATCAACATGTTCTATAAAAACTAGTATTATAGAAGCAGAATTCACTTCTACATTCCTAACAGTGTCTACAACCACGGCTGTGTTTTCTACATGAAAAATAAACCTCTCCTCTGTGTTGAAAGTAGCCAGGTCACACCAGATTAGAAAGTGCCAGAAGCAAAGGGGGCTTTCACCAGTCTTCTTCAGACATGGCTAATTTTATTTCCAGAAATACCCAAGACCGAATGGCACAGGCTAAAATTTGCAAGCTGGTTAAATTTGGCTGGCTCTGTTCCCATTGTGTGTCCTCACCACAGTAGATCTTTCTATTTTCTAGATGTTATGGGCAATAAATATTTACATGAAGGTCATTAGGGCATGGTGAATCCTGACAGAAGGGCAATATATCATCCCTCAGCCAGCAGCATCCCACAGAGAAATGGGTCCAGTAGTACACAAGATGTGTGAGATACCCTAAGCTGGAAAGGGCAAATTCCCAACAGTCAGCTCTGTTAACTCTCACATACTGTACAGCTCATCTTAGATACTGGTACAAGGGCAAAGGAACTGAGTGCCCAATGCTAACCAGAACCCACCAGCAGGAACAAACCATTCCAGCTGACAAAACCTCACCTCAGATGCACTTGGTATGAACAGCTCACAGATCAAACGTTATCACACAGCCTTCACTGGGCAAGGGTTTTGAATAAGAAGCTGAATGCACGGAGTAGGACTGTTGGAGAAGAGCAAAGCAAACGCAACAATTCCCCTTAAAACCCAAACCTTTTATGTTTAGCAGCATAGATAAGAAGCTGCAATTACACAGCAGTCATCCGGGTGGAGTGGAAAGCAGAATGAGCAGCCCTTGCAGGGTTACTGCAGCAAATACTCAGAAGGTATTGCAAAGGGAGAAGCTGTTACAGCCAGGTCTGGGTTCCTTCCACAGTCAACTCTCCAGTCACTTTGGGCTATGAAGCAAATAGAAAGAAATGCAGCGGCACACTTCCAGGTTGTATTTACACTGGGCATGGTTTGGATGATCAAAAGGAACTCGAATAGGCTGATAGCCTGGCATCACCCTTTTTTAAATAGGGCATATGAAGCATAAGGAATGTGCCTCCCTGTATTTGCTATGCCACAGCTCTGCTATAAAAAACGGGTAGTAGAAAAAAGACTACACTGCTTAACAAACCTGCCTGCTCTATTCATCCCCTCCTCTCTCCTCTGACACTACATGCTTCCAGCCCCTTCATTCAGCCCCTCATAAGACCTCTAGATGTCTCTTAAGTTCATTTATACACCTCTGCTTCACTGCCTTCACTTGGCAGCCTTGCTGTTTACTGCACTCTGAAGCAAACAGCTCCACTGATTCTCACGTTAAAAGTAGCTTGCAGTGGACACTTCACCTCCTCAGCAGTGCACTTCCACCGACCCCAGCTCAGGAAGTCACTTGAGCATGACCAAGTGGAACCAGCTCATGCCCCAGAAGGGAACACAGGAGGGAGGGAAGGAAAGCACTGAGATTTCCATGGGGCACTTCACTTCTGTGGGTCACTGCTGAGGCAGACACTCTCCAGCAGAGCTCCCGGCAGGACTGGGGCCCTCCCCTCCACAAATCTTCACGGTCAGAATGTTCCAAAACCTTTGTTTCAAGGCCTTCTCACCCTTTGCCCTGTGCAGAGATGTGATCATATTCCTTTCTCCACCACCCTCTTTACTCCTTGAAGTTGACACGTCTCCCCTTCCACCACAAACCCACCCCGAGAACATCCTGCCTAAAACCCACATGGCCCATGAGGTGAACCCTTTGGGGCTGGCCATGCTCTCCCCAGGAAAGTCTGGTGCCGCAGATCACAGCTCTGCCTCCTTTCAGGGACTGCAGCAGAGTTGTGATGTGTGCTTTCCTCTGCGGATATACCCCATTAACCTGTTTGCCTATTTTACGGCAACTATGTAATAGTCTGATTGCCGCAAGGATTATTCTATAATAATCACTAAATCCTCTCACACCTGCCTCCTGCTAAAGTAGTCCCCTATCCATGCAAACACACACTTGGTACATCACCTCTCTGTCCATTCTTCTTGCTGTAGTAATTTGGACAAATAATCTTCAGCTACCTGCAAAATTAAGGCAATAGCCACTCAAACCTGTTTTTAATGATGAAATACAAATTACCCCACAATCCTACATATGGAAAAGACAATCTGCACAACATTCACTTCTTTCTCAGCCAGCCACTGCCTCCTCATCTGTAAAATGGGGCAATCGCACTTCTTGCATCTGAGTGACAGTGTTTGCAAACATCAAGAAACAACTCCACAGAAGCCAAAAGGGAGTACTCTATTTGCATGCAAATTCATGTAAAAAATTAATCCTCACATGGTTCCAGAAACATGATGCATACAAATACATTACTGCAAGCCTGAGAAATTTAGCTTAAGAAATTCAGCCAACTGTTTTCTACACTAAATGTAGGGAAATAAATAAAACAAACCTTACTACGACTTACTTTCTTTAACTGTTAACTCCTCATTCTAAATCTGATATTGATCCTTAATTTTCCATTTGCATTTTGACTGCAAGAGAGCAGGAGACAGACAGGAATGGCAAAGACAATCCATTTATTTCACCCTTTCTTCATTCCTTGGGTCAGCTACTCCCTCTCTGAATCAGTGCTAGACCTGCTTGAATAGCTGAGAATGAACCTTCCACAAAGTGTGGATTTACTTTTACTAAATCCTCTAAGTATTAAAGCTCTTCACACCATTTGGTCTTGAAGTGATGCAAGAGCGAGGTGTGGACACCAGTGACAATAAAGAACCATCTGGCAAAGTGAACTCCAGGCAAACAATGACAAGCACAAATGAAAAGAATTGCAATGATTTCCACAAACATGTGAAATACTATAAACTGTGTGACTTAGCAGCTTCCTCCTCCTAGCAAGTAAATAAACATGTCTGCAGTAGGCTGTTTGGTTCTGCCTTTTATATGAGCTGAGAATAAACAGAGACTACCAAATTTGCATTTTGTCTCTAAAAAAAAAATATATGCAGATTGGTGAGCAAGGGGGAAAAAAGGCGAGAAAGAAAGAAAAAAATAAGAACTAACCAGACTTCACTTTTTCTTGGTTCTTTACTGTCAGGGTGATGTACTGGAAGTCTTTATTTCTTTCAGCTTGGGCCCCTCAGTAGCTCATTCTCCATCCAGCCTGTTCTCATGCCTTTCTTATCACCTGCTGAGGCCTTGATCATGGACAGAGCAGACAAGCAGCAGGGGACAATTAGAGAGGAGTTCAGACTTTGATCATTTGACCATATGTGAATACAACAGCTGACCACATG
Source organism: Aythya ferina (assembly GCF_964211825.1). Lineage (NCBI taxonomy): Eukaryota > Metazoa > Chordata > Aves > Anseriformes > Anatidae > Aythya > Aythya ferina. The sequence continues at coordinate 7,032,395 of NC_140311.1, forward strand.
TTTTAAAAGACAACTAACTTAAAAGTATTAAAAAAAATCACAAAGCAGGCATAGATACTTAAATTTACATTTTAATTATCTGGCACAATGGTGCATTCAACTTTTCAGAATATTGAATTTTTTTCCCTAAATGTACACATCTCCAAAAGGAAAACCAGCACTTTTCTGCTTCTCCAGAGTCTGAATAAGCACACTTTCACTAAAATAAATATTTGGATCATTTAAAAAATAAACAAACATATCTATCTAGTAACCTGCAGTTCCTACTGACAGATAAATTCACAAATAATTTCTGCTCTACAGACAGCCCAATTTAAATGGAGTAACCCACTATTACTTTACATTTAAAAATACCATGCATTCAATAGTACAAAGACATAACACCCTATAGTACTTACATTAGCATTTTTTTTTTAGAACCTGTTATCCATTAAAACTTAATGCAGGAAAACAACAGGATTTAAATGTTCAACTAGTGGAGGGATTCCGTTCTGACCACTCATCTGCTTGCTTTTTCTTTAAGAAAAAAATCCTCATTCACACGATGGCATTACTTTTGTTAAAACTTTAAGTTAGCAAAGTAGAATGGGTCCAGTTGTGAGCAGTTTAACTGCAATCACATGACCCCAAGTATTTGAAAAAAAAAATCCTTGTTGGAAATTTTTGTATACAATAGAAGCTTTGTCATCATTTGTGGAGATATAGCATGTACTTATCTTCTGCACCTTCCAGGTAATTAACATATTCATGAAATGGCTATTTACTCTCAAATAGGAGGATAATAGAAAAATAACACTAATTGTTTTGACAGCAGTTTGCTTAGGAGTTATCTACAGCAACAAATGTTTCTTTTGTAGCTGTAGGAAGACAGAAATGTTTCTTTCTGTAAACACTTCTGACTTCAAGTTTTCCTCTCTCTGACTTTTGGACGCTTCCAAGGAAAAACTGTGGAGTCAGTGAAAAGAGGAGGAGTAGGATTCAACATTTAAATCATATTTAATTTTATTTGGATAATAAATGTTTGCATATTTTTTCTTTATAATGAAAACCATAGTGTATAACAACATTTTGGAAGACAAGATGCAACATGTTTTGCAAATACGAGCAGAAAGAACTATACCGCATACTAACTAAATGAAACAATGCTACTTAATGGTGCATGAAGGGTGTGTGCATAATTTTTTAAGAGGCTTGGGCTATTACGACGCACAATCTTTCAAAGGCTATTTTTTATGTTTCTCTGACTAGACTATAAAATGTCTCCTTCCTGGACCAAGTCTGCTCCTAATGAGGACAGAGGGGTGAGTGCTGAGACCAGGTCGGCGAGCATGTTCTGCCTTTGGGTTGCTACCACAGCAGGAGAGCACAGCAGCAACCCACCTGCAGGATTCAGGCCTCTGGCAAGAAGGGCACGTGCCAGTGGGGCTGCTGCACCTCCTGCTCTGCCATGCTAACCCCAAAGCATCGCCAGCTTCTGCAGCCCTTTCCAGTATCACATCACACACACCCATGCTGCAAGCGATGCCCCAAGGTAGCCCCAAAAGTGACCAAGGCCACCCCAGCAAGTGGCCACCTCTCGCATACACTCAGCTCCACAGGCTGCCAACACCGCCCTGCCGGCCTCATGGACTGACTCAGACCCACCAGCAGCTAACAGCAACCCAACCATGCAGGACAGGAATGTGACGGCCATGTTAATGACACATTGCATCTCCTTGCTGGGGTTTGGAGCCAGAGAAGGAACGCAGCGTGCAGCTGGAAGAGGGGAGTATGCTCAGAGAATCTAAAAGAAAACCTCTCCAAGCCTGGCAGCTTATCAAAAGGAAAAAATAATCAGTGCAATATTTGTCTGCAGCTCACCAAGCCTCTCTCACTCCTACTGGTGAATTAGGAGATATTAAAGCTAATCAAATATGAATTATCAGCAAATTTGCCACTTGCTTTGCAGCCTGAGGCTGGGAGGTGAGTGGCAGAGGGTTCCAGGGCTTCCCCAGGTTGCCCTGGAAGGAATTTGGGTTTGTTTTTAAAACCGAAGTTTGCCTTCTCAGCACCACACAATGGCTCTAGCCCTCAAAAGCAATTGTTCTCACTGAGAATCTTCCTGCACCTAAGGGCTCTCCGCAATAAAATATGAATGCAGTATTAATTAAATATAGATGCAATTTCCTCCTCCTTTTTCTCCTTAGCTGCTATCAAGAACATTAGTGCAGGTGCCTAAGGAAAGCATTGCTAACGGAGAACAGCTGCCACACTAATTAAGCACCGTGGTCTATTGGCCAGGCATGGGCCCAGAAAGCAGCCACCTGACTTCTCCCCTCCCAGCTCTCACACGGTGGCTCTGGGTATGTGTCTGTGGCTCTTGCTCAGCCAGGTGCTTTGCTCGGTCAACTTTAAGCACAGGAGAAGCCACTGTTGACTTCAAAAGAATAGGATTACCACTGACCTCAACGGGGTTTGATCTAGCTCCTTAAACACAACAAGCATTGTCCCTATACTGAAGACACTACTAATTGTTCGAGTTTGCAATACATTTGGAGATATGTTTGGCAGCATTGCCATCTTTGGGAAATACTAGCGGAAAGCTACTGCCAAGGAATAGTGTTGCTGTGTGTTAGCTGCCAAGAATTCCTGCCCCAGCAGACAGTCTGCTCAGAGCGCCGTAACAAAACAAAGCAACCCCTGAGCCAATGGCTGTATTTTAGACTGCTGGGCTCATCCTCACCTTAGTGCCACAGAAAAGCAGGGGGGGGGGTCAGGGGGAGAGACATCAAAACCCCTCCAAAAACTGCAAATTCAGTGAGCAAGAGGGAAGAGTCCTGCCATTAAGACATCATTTGCTTCCACTGCCGGACTAAGAGGACTTCAACCTACACCTCTATCCTGGCTGAACACTTCTAAAGCTTTTTATAGCTGAGATTGTACCACTGGGACAAAATTGATTTTAAAACAATATTCAAGATCGAAGAGGCCAGATCAGGGACAGGGCATGACTGGGACCTTGCAGTCCACTGGCTACAACATTCATGTCTGAATGGGGAGACTTGCATACCCAGTGCTGCCCCATGGCTAACAAACCATTGCCTAGGATGCCATTTTCTGTACCAGATGTATTCAGCCTTCCTCCTCCACCACCGCCACTGTCTCTGCCTGCTCCCAGTTTAACCAATTACCATTGAACATTCTCCATCTGTACAACAGGATTGATGGTACTTCCTGACCTCACAGGTATGCGTGTGTGTCTGCATGTGTGAAGATAAATATATTAAATATTGGGAGACATTCAGGTCCTGGGCCAATGGGAACCATATAAGTGCCAAAGAGACTAAGACAAATGAGGGCCATATAAATAGATGGCTAGAGAGCTGCAGCCCTCAGGCTACAGGCAAGAAAGGGGCAGAGGCAGAGACTAACACAGCAAAACCGTGGGAAAGAGCCCTGTTTGAAGTACCTAACGGAGCACGCGACTGCCAGGAGAAAGCAGAATAAAGCCCAGCTCCCTCACATTGGGAAACTGTGCTGACACCCTGCCATCAGGATGCAGCCCATGGAGGAGGAGGTGGGGTTGCAAAAAAAAAAAAAAAAAAAAAACAGCTGGATAATGGAGCCTGGTCACATGCATAAACCCTCCCATGGTTTCTGACCAGCAGCAATGTAAAATGAACTGCTGCACTCAATGCTGCTCTCCTAAGTGACGAGTCCTGGGTTCACCTGGCACTAATCCCTCTCTTGCCACAGGCAGATTGAGCAGGGAAGAAGCAAGAGCTGAGCAAGCAGAGGCTGCCCCACTCGCTCCACGGGTGGCTGCAAGGCACAAGGACAGGCACTGGGGGTACATCCATCCCCTGCTCTGCATGCCCGGTCTTGGGTGGACTTCAGTCGCCAGCTCTGTCAATCCAGCTGCAAAACACACTTCTTAAAGTGTCATAAATCATAAAACGCATCTCCCCTTCAGATCCGCTGCCTCTTCTGCAGCTACTGAGGAGGAAAAAAGGCACCTGGGAGAAATCTGGCCCACGAAGGTTCACAGAAGACTGCACACAGTGCCTTGCTAGCAAAGAAAGAAAAGAGAACAGAGGAAAGGTAGAGACTGTAAGAGGTTAGAGGGAAAAGCAGAAACACCCTTTGAGAGCTCCCTGAGCTTTTCTGCCTGGCAAGCTTTGGAGATGTCTCACAGCTTTCAAGAAGGCGGACACAGCATTTTTCAGGAAGAAAAAAAAAAACAAACAACAACAACAAAAAATAATATTGAAGAGCCACAGATTCTAACCACCAATGTATTTATGAAGGAAATATGATGATGATTTTGCTACAGTGGGTCTTTTAAGCACCTCCCATGCCCCCAGCTGGCTAAGCAAGGGGAGAGACTAACAGGATCTACTCTCAGTTTCTTCACTGGTAAGCCCTGATAACTGTTAAAGCAGCCTCTCTTCTGGGCTTTATTATTTAACATATTTATTAAGGCAGTATCCGGAGGCCCTCCCAGGTCCTAGATAATGTACTGACATGCTGATCGTCCCACCACCAAAAATATTTAAAGGCAAGCCACAAAGTATAGCAGAGGAGAGGGAACTGGTAAAGGGGTAAAAACAGAAAATGCCTCTTTAAAACTGGAGCAGCTGAGAGCAGTCACACAGTTGATTAAAGGATGGGACAGGCATTTTAGTGAGAGACCTCTGCCTAATTAGCTTATCAAAGCATAGGTTCATACACACCTATGTGGGAACCAAACTGATAACAAAGCTTCCCAGACTAGCAAAGACCTAACAGAAACTGAAGTTAAACACAGCCAGGCTAGGCTAGAATTCATTCATTCACCACAGGTGATAGCGATGCAGATCCATTGACACAGTTTCTCAAAGAAGACAAAGCAAATTGTCTAGAAAAGCACCCTCATTCAAACAGAAAATAATTCTCTTCAGGAAAATCCTATTGCCTATTTTATAGAGGTGATCAGACAGTGTTATCACAGTAGAACTAAATACAAATTTCTCTGCACTTCACAGATTAATCCAACTTAAAAGCATTTAATAGTGAGGTAAAGCATAACCAAAAAAAAAAAAAAAAAAAAACTACTAGAATGCAGCAACCATACATATTTGCTCCTGTTTTATTTTAGAGAGAAGAACGGGATTTGCATTGCTCTCCAGGGTCTCAAACCACTTTAAGATAAAAATGAAGTTCCTCAAATATTCCAGACTGAAATATACTGGTACTTAGTTTTTGCCTGGGGCTTAGAAAACTTCCCAGCATTGCCACTCCCTGTAGGTCTTCAGTTTAAACACTCCCTCAATTCTCCCAAGAAAAGGGAAGAGATCTGAAGTCTCTGAAATTGATATAGATGCAAAGCAGAGGAAGCTTTTTCTAGGAGAACTGATCTTCCTTGATGCAAGAGACTGATGCAGCAAAGCCAGTAAAAGCAACATTTTCATGCACCGTACTAAACTGTTTTCCCCACAATCTCATACATGGCTGAAATCTGTTGCGCTCATTATTTCCAGTATTTCTGCAGCGTAAAAGTTATCTGAAGCAGAAGAAAGAACACACAGTAGCAAAATCCAGCAGCTAACCTTATTTTGTTTAAAAACATAACAAATCAAGCTTTTTACCTAGACTTAGCCAAAAATGTTCAGAAAAAAAAAAAAAAAAAAAAAAAAAAAGGGTTATAATACACAGTTGCTTAAGCCTAAGGAGCCATTTACGATATTAAAGAAATGATCCCTTCACTGACTAGGGTTTTTGAGTTTTTAGAAAGAAGCATGTGAAAGGACTGCTAGCCAGAAAGATCTTTGACAAACTACTCTGAGGCTGCAACTGGAAGTGGATTTGGTTTAAAAGAGAAAGGTATTGTGTACCACCCTCTTGGAGCTGGTCGTTTGTTATTAATCTTGAAAGTAAGAGAGCCCAGCACACAGGGAGGCAGAAGCCCCCACATCCAGTCCTACCACTTCTACTCTGCAAGGCTTTGATTAAATCCACCTCCACTCCCTTGAATGTAAAACAGGGATAACAACACAGCACTCCACAGCCTGTGGTGAGGATCCCTGGACTGCACATTCTTGCTTTCTGCCCAGCAAAAGGGATCACAGGAGAAACAATCTCTCACCCTCACGTTGCAGTGGGACGCAATTCAGTAGCTCTTGAAAGTTTAGTTCAGTTTTTCTCTCCCCTCAAGACCAGCAAGGCTGTGCCCCATCCTCAGCCACTTGCAGGAAAGCAAATAGGAGGACTGCAGCCTCCAGGCATCTCGCAGACCCAAGGCAAGTGGTGCTCCTGGCTAAGGGGAATGGAGTACCCTGGCACTTTAGAGCTGCATCCCTGTACAGCTACGCTGCCTCAAGGGCTGGTCCGCTAATTCAGCTGGTCCCTGATCATGCCGCGGGCTTATACAGAACTCATTTCCCTTTGTTTGCCCTCACAGGCCCAACAGCAGCATACAATGAAAGGGCACATCCCCAACAGGGTCAAGTGAGCCAAGACAATAAGGAAAACGAGACACAGAGATCTCCCTTTTGTGGTGTTACTCTTGATTTTTCAAGCGTCCACAGTTACAGAGAGAAGACTATAAATTTTGAGGAGAAATGGAAACTTGGATCTTCTCCCAATTTTTTTATATTTTTTTTTTCCTGTTTTGGATTTTTTTTTTTTTTTTAAGGAGAGGGAGACAAAGAAACAAAATTATTGGTGTTTGTTCTTTGCTGTTTTCATATTTTAGAAACCCAGACTAAAAATAAGCATGGCTAATAGGATCTGTCAGCCTTCCACCACATTTCTCTGGCTCTTGTAAGCAACACACACTGTTGCACAGCTCCCAGTGTTGTCCAAAGGAGAAATAGTGGCAGAAGGTGAAAACATGGTAGAGTCTGTGGGAATTGGAAACCTCCCACACCAGTGGATCCCTAACAACAGAGATCCTGGTCCAGATAACCAGAACCCTGAACCAAATTACCCCAGATCAGGGACACCCCTGCCAGGCGGCTGAGAGAGGCTCTCTGTGGCCCAGCCACCGCTAGAGGAGGTCAGAGTGCCACAGAGAGAAGGGGTGCAACACTCCCAAAGCTGTGGGAGACAAACTACTGCCGGAATTATGGTAAGTAGACTTTGCACTCTCTTTTTACCTTCCATGTTTCCATAACAGAGGAGTCTCCTTAATTTTACTGAGATTCAGCACTAGCAAAAGAGAGAGGGGAAAAAATAATCAAGGCATCTCTAAATTTTATTTAAGACCCAGAGAATCCTGAATCAGTATTCCTTACTTCTAGACAATAGTCATCATTAATGACACTAAATAATGACATCTCAGAGAATTTCAGAAGCAGAAATCAAGACAGTAGTCTTTTTTCTTTTTAAACCAAAGCTGAAAGTTTATGTTCCTTGTATTCCTTTCTGATTCCCTCACAGAAAAATATCAAAAACATGAGCTGAATGCAAAATAAAAGCTGGCAAAGCAAGACAACAGGACAGCCTTCAAAATAGCTCCAATTTAAACATAAAAGATAATCTTCCCACTTTTAAAACCATCTCATCATTTTGGGTGGACCTAATTGCTAATTTTCAAGGATGCAGGAATGGCTATTTTGTGGGCAAGGCTATGACACTGGCAGAACAGAAAAAAAAAAAAAGCTATCATTTAGGAAGACATCAAGACTGCAGGCTTCAGCCAATTTGAGCCTGTGGCTGCAGTTTCAGAGTCACACCATGTTTACCTTTCAAGTATTCTTAGAGCCATTAAAAGAAGCAGTATGGTTGCCAAAAACTTCAATCCTGCCTTTCCAAAGGATACATTTGACTGCATCCCACTTCATATGGTGACATGCTGCAATTAAATTCCTGGCCATACTTTGAGCATGTTAAAACCCAAGATTCCATCACACTGAAAGGCTCACCAAAGACACCAGACTCACCGTTATGTGTTATCGCAGTATGGAGCGCTGCTTCAAGGACAGCTGATGGTTTCATTCTCTATGGGAGATGCTTGGATGGAGTTCCTGAATAAGGGCCACTCCAGCCAGTCAAGAAGCACATCACAAAAACAACTAGTCCTAGAGCTCTGTTACAATCCCCAGAAAAGGAAAATTCCCATGGTAATGCCTTAAGAATTCAGCTGGGGAGAATGGGAAAGCGTGCATTATTAAGTAACTGTCAACAACATGAGCAAGCATTATGCATTATGCCAACTAGGAGTCTAATTATGTCTATATACACAGACACATACACAAACACACACAGGCATATATGTATACATCTAGGTAGAACAGCTTCTACTTTTCCACACTGCAACTCCTGCAATTATTTCCACTTAGGAAGCCAATGCTAAGATCTCCCTATCCCTTTTTGAAAGAAAAGGCCTGATTAAAAAAAAAAAAAAAAAAAAAAAGGCACTTTCTGTTGTGAAAGCCTGTCCTGAAAAAATATATCAACTACAGCCTTACAGCCTGCAGCATTAGACTGGAACTTCAACAGAAACAAACAATATATGTAGGTATGGACATATACATATTAAGATAAATATATGATTTATCATAGGCATTATGCTGGGACACAAGAAAAAAGAATCAATTATAAGAGAAAAACATTCCAAATACTGAATTTAAAAATCTTGGAGAATAAGGTCTCTCCCAGTCTCCAGAGAGTTTTCCCACCTCTGAAACGAATTACAGAAGCCAGAACACAAGAATTAGGAGACAGTAGAGCACTACTCTTTAATACGCATTTGAAAAACTAACAGCCAAACTAGATTACGAGTGAACTCTACTACAAGAAAATATTTTCTGAAATATAACACAATGGTGACTACTTCTGAACTTTAAATAAACAGTACTACTTAACCGTAAAATAAACTCTACAGACTCTTGCAAATAGCTCCATCAACTTGCATTAAACAGCATACATGTCTTGTGGCAAGAGGTACACCATATTCAGTGCTGAACTTAGCTATTTTAAAAATTAATTAGGCAATTATACTCATGGGGAAACTGTTCTAGTAATTTAGCTGCTTAATCAAATCCCAGGTACCAAATTATGGACCTGATCCTGCAGTTCTTATTCAAGTCAAACTCCTATTGATGTCAGTGGGAGTTTTGCCTAATTAAAGATCAGGACATACGCGTGTGCGAGCTTGCTTTTAAACGACGGCTTTGAATTTAGTCTTAGGAATACGAGTATGGCTTTGAATCCCAAATCGCTGCCTACAAGTTTCTCACGTGAGACTGTGCGTATATTAATATATATTTTTCCTAAGTCTGGCTCAAATTAACTTCCAACAAAAGTCTAGAGATTTATCTAAATTCTTACAAGGCCCAATGGCAAACTGACCTAGTTTTGATTTTTTTTTTAAACCAATTAGATCCTGTTACAAAGCAAGAAGAAGGTTGTAAAAATATTGACTACGAAAGATGCTCAGCAACACTTACTGGGTTTGTATCATTGTTCTGCTCATCTCAGTCCACACAACTGTCTCCACAGTGCTAGATGAGTAACTTTGCTTATGTTGCTCCAAAACAGACCAGCTCAAACACGAGAATTCTGGGTGATGTGCCCAAGTCTCTTCGGAACAGGCTGTAACACCAACAAGCAAAGAGGAGTATTTGGGGGGGTGGGGGGGAGGGAGCAGTAGGAACAGGGTCCTTCCTGAAGCTTTCCATGCCAGTCCCCAACTGCTCTGTAGGGTGCACTTTGGGCAGGAGCAGGCTGTGCTCATGGGGTCACGCCAGAGAACTGTCTTCACCCCTGGCTGCTCATTCTGATGCTCCTGACTATATCAAACCTGATGCCTTCCGAGCGGCTGTACTGACATACTCTGCTGATCTTGCTTCTTAGATGCCTTGGTGATGTGTCAAGGGGCATACGCTGAAGCGTCACAAGCTGGGAAAAGGTAAACCAGATTCAGTCAACACGAGATGAGTCTGGTGGAGCAGAAGATTGCTAAACACTGACAGTTGCCTGATTAGTATTAAATTCTTAAAGGGAAACCCCTGTCTGCAAAAAAGCATGGGAGTAGGCCTATATCACACATCCTTTCTGCTCAGTGGTGAGGAAAAGCAAAACTCTTTTCCATTTAAGCAAAACAGGAACAGCATTCACCAGAGAGCACTGGGTTGTCTGCTCACTTGCTAAGTTACATCCCTAAAGTGGGAAGGACAAGAGCTTGTGTGTCTGAAGATAGAAGGAAATCACACTTCTGTCTAATATACTGAGGCAATTGACCATGAAAAGGTTACATGTTAGGAAATAATTATCTCTAGACACAGCTACTGACAGGGTCAGCGTCCACAAGGATTATTTCCTCCTAACCCAGCGCCTGCTGCCTAGAAGGGAGGTGGGTCTCAACCAGCCATATCCTGCACCGCTCCCTGGCCCCACATTCCACTGATGCTAATGGCACTTGTGCACTGAGTGGCCCAGCAGCTGAAGCAGATAACCAGGAGTGAAGGGGTTAAGTGCCTGTCACAATAGAAACCTCTGGGGGCACTTGACCTTTTCACATTTTTTATTCAGGAATGAGCATTTTGTGCCTGTTTGAGGAAGTTCATCTACATTTGTCCTCATTCTTCACTCTGTTTGCGTATTGTCCCTTCCCTTCGCTCAATGCCCAAGCGTCCCATTAAGTACTGAGCAACCTCTGTTGATGAATATGAATTTAGGGCAAAGTTACAGGGGGGACACAAATACTCCACATTGATCAAGTGACTTGCAAGGAATTTTAACATATTCAAGGCATATGTTCCTGCTGAATAGCTTCCTACACATATAATACTCACCTGTCAGTACGTTCATATGAAGAGGAAGAAAATCACACTCATATGAGCAGAAGCACTACACAGGCTGGAACAAGACTGACAAGAGCATTAGGTGTTAAAATACTGAAAAATTCTAGCAAAGGGCACTGACTTTCACATGCAAAACAGTGTGCCCCTCAAGAGAAGGCTCGATGATACCTGCCCTTGGTCTTTCATTCAGCAATTAGACTATGAACTCCCCTGTCCCTAGAGAGAGTCTGCAAACCTCTCTTGCAGCAAATCAGTCAAGGAGTCTAAATCCAGAATGAGTTTGTCACCGGCTGTTTCATTTAGAGGCAGATATTCTAAAAAGGTAAAAGCAATATTCAAGAGCTTGATCCTGCTGGGATCAAGGAGAATTTTGCATTGGCTTAAGTAAGAACGGTCTCTAGTCTCAAAGCACGTGTGTCCAATTTGTTAATGTTTTGGGTTCAAATAAAAAACAAATCTCCAGTCTTCCCTGCATGGGAGTTTTAACCACATTCTTCCACTTGGGGAGAGCATCAGGGCTTAGACAAGAAAGAGTTTCTGAATGATCTAAGTGAATTGTCCTGAGGAGACTGGCATTACTGTGAGCTTTGAACAGAACTACAGAGGGTCTTTTATAGATGTACTCCAGAGGGGAGATCCTTAGATGGGTCCTTTAATGCCTGCCCCCATATGTAATCCAGATGAAGTTCTTTATCAGATGGGGCCCGGATCTTGCTCCCATTAAAAGTTCTGCCACTGAATTCAGTGGAACAAATCTATTTGTCTTAGATGCTTATACAGCTCCCCTTATCTCAGTGCCTTAAAATAATTACCCTTCATTCTTTCAAGGAAAAGGAATATTATTTTCTCCATACTTGGCACATGGAGCACAGCCAGGCCAGGTGACATCGCTGTGTGTGTCATGGACATCCAACACCAGGAAAGGACTTCACTCCAGGTCTCCCAAACCTCAGGCCAAAGTACTATCCCTCCCCTTGCCACCAGCAGGAAACCACCTTTGCTAAATTGAGACACAGAAGTCAGATTAGAGCAGCCAGCATCCTTCTCCTGTTTGGACAAGGAGGAACAGAACTACATGACAGGACAACATGCAAGTATCTCTCACTTCTTATTTCAAGTACAACTGTTCTCCTTAGGATACCGTGTCCCTGGCCTTCCTCAGGCACAGATACACGAACAGGAGTTTGCCCATGTGCACTCAATGATGTCATGCTGTGTTAACACACCTGCACACGCAAGACATCACAGCACTTCCTGGAGAAGCAGCAGCATACTTGGCAGCTTAATGGCATACCTGCTTATAAGCTATCCAGCAGGCTGCTGCACCTGACAGCTACTAATAACCATTTAGCCCATGGCCACTTGAGCATTAAAAAGGAAGGCATTCTGAAAGCAAAATCACCTTCCTGAATGTTTGTTATTGCTTACACTTCTGTTAGTCCCCAGAGGGGCTCTAACTGGGAATCATGCCAGCTGGTCCCTGTGCGCTGGAGGTTTAGTGTGCGCAAACCCAGAGTGAAGGCTGTTAGCATCAAAGGGAGCCTGGGTAGGTGATGGAGGGGTTGCCAGCAGACTTCAAAGCAGAACCCAGGTTCCCCATTTCCAGTCCAATACACTGCCCAGTGGCTCCCTCTCCATTTTCAAGAGTACTGACCCAAATACATAAATGAAAGCAAGCACATGGTGTTTATTTCCAAGTTTGAATGGAATGGTTTCCCCTGGGCTCCGTATTTCTTGGAATTATTTGAACTGGAAATCAATCTGCCTGTATTCACTATTGATTTATTTTCTAAAAATCTCTCATCCCTAAAGTAACAGTGCCTTTCCATGTCTCAGCCTGCTGTTTAGTGACACAGTAATCTAAAAGCTATTGATCACTTGGGTCTCTACAGCCATAACACATCTTCCTAAGTGCCTTCACATAGGACTATATTTGCAACATGAGTACTATAAACGGCAGGGTTGCTAATACAATCAACAAAAATATTAATATAGATGTTAACACTTGTGTAGTAACACAACGTGGACAAGGGACAACAGAGACTAGCATCAGGAGGAAGCAAGTATGGGCATTACAACTGAAGCTGCATTTCTCTTTGAACTCAACATAGGTTGTAACCTAATTTCAGTCTAAACAAGAACACAAGGCTGGACATTCATTCGTCAAACTTCGCCCTACCTGAGCAGAAAAGTATCAGCACTGGAAAGACCAAGACAGCCTCAATCTGCTCCAGCAACTGTAGCTGATTTCAAGTTTACTTGTAGTTCACATAATCCTGCATACAATTCTGCTTTTCTACATTAGCAACTGGGGTTGGTGTCCCCACAGAAGCCTGGCTGAGCAAGCAGTTTACACCTCCCAGGAGACCTGCTGTTGCAGAAGTGCAGTGTCCTGCACCTCTCACTACTTTGAACAGATATGGTTAGAAGGTAGCATCTTGGAAGTCAAGATCTTCATTACCTTTTTTCATGCTTCTCCACAGAGTCTACAACCATGAACATGAGAGCTCACAACTCCAACTGATCTAAAGACGGACAGCACAATAGCTCATGTGACCATCAACATTACTGCCTCTGGGCCTGCCTCAGAGTCACTCAGAAAGAGCCTATGCTACTTAGACTTGGTCCTGCTCAAGTAGAAATATGAATAAGTACGTCAAATTAAATCAGAAACGAGGTCTCCAGGGACAAGCATCTAGTGCATGACTCCAGCTGAGACATCCCAAGAGATACAAATTCAAATTGGAAACATTGCCCAACAGAGAGATAATGTGTCTACAAGTCAATAGCTATCAGTGTTCACCACCTTACCCAACAGAGCAGCAGTGAACTGCAGCTGTCCAGTCCTCTCAACCAACAAGAGCTGAGATGTGCTTATTTTACACAGCATAACTCAGCTCTGCAGCCTGGACTCTGCTCCATGCTCTGTGCAGCAATGTTGCTTTAGTGACCAGAACAGAATATTTTCTCCAAAATGCAACACTGATCATAGCATAAGGACAGCTCTCCCTGACACTGTTAAGCAGTATGCCTGGAGACAGCCTTGCTCAGTAATTTTTCCAGAAGCAGCTTTCAGGAGACATTTGTAACCATTTAAAATTTCCCACCCAAGGAGTTTTGCACTTGTCAGTTTACCTTATGCCACAGGTTTTTAATTTAGTTGTACGGGAAGAAATTTTATATGCCTCAAATTTTATATGTTAATGCCAGATGTGAACACACTAGCACGTGTTCTCTTGCTCCCCCATGCTGCACTTCTTGGGAAAGGATGCTTTAATGCTGCAGCTCCAACTACTCAGGCAATCAGTAAAACTAGTGGCAGACCTGGAGGCAGAAGTCCCTGTTCCTCAACATTTCTCAGTGCCCTGAGGAATTCCAACTGGCAAGACAATCTGCTGGCATATACCTCCTAGCCTACTGAGCACAAAATACCCCTAGATGCAAAGGGACTGAAAACTAAAATTTGATTTATTAATTATGAAAGTCAATAAGAAAACTGCTGAAGATCGTGCACTTTCTATTGCACAATGAGAATGCATTCTAGGTGCTTGTATGTACTGGGAGAGTTAAGAGTATTAATGCAAGCAACCTTTAAATAAATGCAGGTGCTAGAATTTTTCTATTAAGTAGACCTGAAATGAATGAACACTAAAAGGTGCAACTTTTTTTTTTTTTGAGTACCATTTTTCTGCTTTAAATTGACTACCTTCTTTGTGCATTTTATTGCGTTTTTGTTTGTTTGTTTCTTGAAGTTAAATATTTTTGCAGCTTTTGTTGGTTATTGAAGTGTAAGTCAATATATGATACCATTTGCTTTTCTGGACTTCCAGCATTCTTCCCAATGCATCCCTGAAGAAGAGCCATGCAACTCCAAACTCCTATAATACTATAAAGCATCGGAAATAACAATGCTTGTTAATGGTGTTTATAAGCTTGCACGTGTTAAACAACATGCAGTATTTTCTTGCTAGCAGCAGTGACCAAATATTGGTGTCACTAGCAGAACACCAAAGCCTTGGCTAGAAGAGACAGCCTGCCAGGAACTCTTCCTTCCCCAAATGCACCTCTCATTTTCTCGTTTCTCCTTTAGCAAGAACTGTCCCTGAGCATTCTAGGAAGCCAGACAGGCCCTGGGGCCAGCCAAGGTGGGTGAGCAGGCAGAGCAGACCTCCCTTCTGGCCTCACTCTGTATCAGCAGGCACCCACGACCTGCGTCTGCCCCAACTTAAAACACTATGAACTAATCCACTTCAGAGCAGAGTCCATCCTTAACAGGACACTTCTGCAATTCAAAAGCACGTGTTTGCCTCCAAACAGCCTGCTTCAAGTATTCCATCAGCATTATAACCTTCAGCAAAGCGGGGGGAGAAGGGGCCCAAGGGCAGCTCAGCATGGTAGCGCAGAAGCCACGGAGGGGCCCATTTCAGTTTGATTTGTTGCGGCACTCTAGATGCAAGATGAAATCTGAGAGATGAAATCTGAGCAATTTCTTGCTTCTCTTCTTTCTGGACAGTATATTAACACTATAAAGAAGGCTGAACAGTGGGGCTTCCCAACTCCATTATTGTCAAGGCTTTCAAAGGCAGTGGCTGAAATGCCCAGTGCTGTCTTTGTTGCTCCTGGACTCAGGTCTCCGCCATGTTGCTCTCCTGTCAAACCGCAAGGCCGAGCAAATTAAAAATAAGCTTTCTCTGGAGGGGTGGAGGAGGGGAGAGACATGAGAAGCACTGCCTGAGCCTACACACAGTGCCCGCTACATTCATGCTACTCTCAGGTTCCTTATGTAAATAGGGGAAGCAGAAAAGCCACAATAGATGCCAATTCTCCTACATGAATTCCTGCACATGACTTTCTAAGGCACCAGTGTGAAGCCATGCCGTAGCCCAGGGTGTAAGTGGGTGCTGCAGTCCAACCAGAGCTGTCAGTCAGTCTGCTGTACCTACCACCAATCACTCTGGTCAGAGATAAACACAAAATGGGTTATTTTCCACCTCTAGGAGAGGGTTTTCTTGTCCCCAAGACCTATGACAGGCTTGTTACAGACCATTTCAATTCGAATCAACTTGTCAAGAAAAGAAAGTGGAGAAAACGCATTAATTAAGTAGCTTTACTCATGCAGAAAAGCTGCCAGCATGAGCATTTTAAATTACCTGGGCACACCTAGTGGATTTGCATTCCCTTGGCACAGCTTTGCTCTGTCCCACAAAGCATCATCCACCTCATACTTCCATCTGAGCGAGGAACAAAAGGGGCTGACAGCCCAGCACCACCTTCCCTGGTTGGGGGCTAGTGCCCTTTCCAAGGGATTTTGTGTTGGTTTATGCAGAAACCTCGCTCCTGCTAGATGCAGGGAGAGGGAGTTTGGATTCTTCTGTAGAAGTAAAGACCGAGGCAAAAAGAGGCCTTCCAGAAACAAAGGAGGTGGAGCTGTGGCTGGCAGGGGGGTAACTGCATGCCATTGTTAAATATTAACATAAAATAAAGCAGTAGAAATGGATGTCCATCAACAGAATTAGAAGGAACTAAGTGAGTTTAAGAACAAAAGGTTTACTTATTTAAATTACAGGAGATGAAAAACAGCTGGGAATGCAATTTATAGCACAAAGTACAAAGCTACAAGACTGTTAAATGTAATTATATTTCAAAGTACTTTTTCCCCTCCATTTTAAACTAAACATGTACAATCATTTTAACTAAAATAAAGCTA
Organism: Aythya ferina; assembly: GCF_964211825.1. Classification (NCBI taxonomy): domain Eukaryota; kingdom Metazoa; phylum Chordata; class Aves; order Anseriformes; family Anatidae; genus Aythya; species Aythya ferina. Next base: position 7,048,868 of record NC_140311.1, read on the forward strand.
ATGACAACATAGCCTTTAGATGTTCCATCCTGTCCCTCAATTGCTTTTCAAATTCAGCTCATCCGTTTGCATTAACTAAATAGTTTGAATCCCCCCTCCAAATAGAGGTCGGCCTTTCAAATAGGAGACTAAAGCTTGAAGAAAGAAAACCACTATAAGCAGATCATTATTTTTAAAAATTACCTCTTACTATTCAATTCATGGACCTTCGATTATACTTTCATATTTGTCTATCACTTCTCTGCACAAAGGACGAATAGAAAAGTAGCTGACTAATTAACTTTAGTATATGTTACATTTGATTTGTACATTCGGTCACAGCAAAGATGCCTATCACTAAAGATATTTAAAGGTCCAAGTTCTATTTTCCACTCGAGAAAAAAGAAAACCAACATTCAGCCTCTGGACCAAGAAGGGCCTAGCACTGAGATGTAGCCTGCATCAAGGACTTGGGTTTCACTATCACCCTGTACTGCCTTTATTGTGCCTCCACTATTACCTTCAACAAAGCCCTCCAGGTGAAAATTCTACATCCACCTGAGACACTGGTATGGTTTTTTCTTCTGGAAAGCCACTGTTTGGCTCCACCACCCTCAGGAGCAGCATATATCCCAAATCTCAACTGCACTGGGCACCAACCAAAGTGAGACCTGTCTTTTAAAGCTATTTTTCATTTCAGGTGTTTCCAGCACTGAATCACAAAACCAGGTCCTGCCCTGCAGAGCACTGCACCCCCTTCTGCCTCTTTAACTTGCCTCTTGTGCCTTACCTGATGAGACCCTTTATTTAGAAGACAGTGGGTTCTACCTCAGCATAACAAAGGGTTTATCACCATCCTGCAGTGTGCATCTCTAATGGTCACTGCTTAAGGCCATAAGAGTTTTAAATTTAGAGCCAAGAAATGTTTTCCAGCAAATCAAAATGCCAGCATAACCAGCTTTATCATGACATTAGCTTTTCTGCCACCACCACCAACAAAAAAAAAGTTCAGGAACTCTTATTACACAACAATATTTTATGTTTGCTAAAGTTTCCTTCCAACAAAATTTTGAGGCTTAAAATATGTTCAAGAGCTAAATGAAACCCCTTTTGTTCCACTTCAAAATTATTTCTTTCAAAATGAAATTGCTTGCAACTCCTTGCTGTGACAAACTTTTTCTTGTTTTAGGACAGCTTAAAAAATGTAACTTGCTTCAGATGCCAAAGAGCTGCGAAAGGGAAAAATAAAATCAGCCACTTGTAGAGATTTTTTTAAAGTTAGGAACATACTTTGAGTGCTCTGGGCTGCAACAAACCATTGGTTCCGATTCACCTAAAAGAATACCCAGTGCTACCAGCTTATGCTAGCAAGCTATGAAAAACACGTGCACACATAAATTAGTTTGCTCTTGTTCTTGCAACAGCCCATACCAGATGTTTCAGAGACACAAGAAGCCTTGAATTAGACAGATGTGAGATAATCTACCTCCCACTATGGGTGTCTTCCTAATCCCTTAAAATCTGAAGCAGAATGTTTAGTATCCTTCCAAAAACACTGCAGCAGTTTGTTTTCCTGAACTATTATGAAGTAGAAAGCTAGCAGTGACACATTTTACAGGTCCTGTTCTCAGTTACTTACAGCTTTGCCAAACTTTGGACTGAAAGTTTCATTCCAGGTACCTTTCTTGGGCTAAGTATTTGCATTCTATTTGATAGCTCCTGCGAGAGATATGCAATCCTAAGAAAATGGCTTGAGAATTGGACATCACTCCATAAGCACTTTAACAAATTCTTGCTTGCCATTTTAAAGCACAAACAAATTCCCAGCAAAACAATCACTTAAATTTCACTACAGGGACTTAGCTGTTGTCAGGGCTGTGCCTATTGCTAATTTGAAAGAAAGGGAAAAAAAATAAAAATCACATTTGTCCAGGTTATAAATCTTTGGGGAAGAGAGATTCATCAGAGCTCTTTCAAAGCACCATCTGCAGAGAGCAGTCTCCAGCCTGGCTCGACAGGCTGAGCTGAATTTTCTCTTCCCCAGCTCCCCACAGCAGCAGGCAGAAGAGCTAAGGCTCTGGTTGTTGCCCCTCCCAGGATCCCGCTGCTTCTCGTACCAGCACAACATGAACAGGCTGCAGAAAATATGGGCAGGGAGAACCACATCTGGGAGAGAACAAATCAGGGAGAAACACTGAGCAGGATAAGTTGGAAGCTGATAACTGCAGATGAGGGACAAAGCTCAGAGAAAGGGAGTGCAGCAAGACCACTATACTGCAGGGACCAAGGTGGAATTAGAGGTTCTTCCATTAAAAAAATATATTCCTAAAAGGTTTCAGTCCTCCTTGGCCAGTTCACACATTAAGGTATTTGTGTGTTTTTCAATTTGTTCTATTACAACTACTGAAGAGGCGTATAAAGTCTGTCATAATGTGCAAGTCTTGATTACTACAAAGTTGCAACACATTGATACAAACACATCAAACAGTAGCCCCTGGGAGAAAAAGCCTCATCACCTAAAAGTTACTGCAATGCCTTGCATAGAGGTCATGTCAGCATCACATAGACAGCCCCAATGCTGAATGTTTCTTCACTTCCATACAAATAACAACAACAAAAATATCTACTGTTAATTTGTCCAGGCATTTCATTCGATACCAAGATCTTGGTAGGGCTCACTTCCAGCCACTTCTGGTGGCCATGGTTATACACACAGTTTTACTAGCTTAGCACAATATCCATCTTAGATCACTTCAGCCAACAAAAGTAAAAGGCTAAGCAAACAATGTTTTTGTTTAAAGTAAATCTTAAACAGATTAGGAACTGGTTAAATTTAAGATCTCTGCTGGGCTACTCCACCGAGTCTTTTGGTTTAAAAGTGAAAATACACACCTAGACAATCCACAAGCAAGACAGTTTATGTCAACATACTACAGTAAATAAAGAAAGCTGGATACTGAAGTACTTGCAACGACAAAAATGGAAGTCAGCTCCTAAAGTTTAACTGCAAACAACATGTGAACAATGTAAGGAGGTGGAAAAACAATTATTATTGCCCTGAATGAAAAAAAAATAAATTAGTTCCCAAATTACTGCAAGGAGAGATATCTTGTTATTAAGACATTGATAATTTTGCAAAATGAACTATAAAATATTCAGTATAATAATTCCAGATATACTGTGCTCAACAAAGGAGAGTTCATGTTGTTGTTGTTTAATTTTTAAAGGGATGCGTGTTCTTGTTTTGTTTTTGTTTTTTATTAGGCTTGTTTGAATATTAGTTTGTTTTTAAAAGCCACAGCTCTATAGAAGCCTGACCCTGTGATGGCAGGGGCACAGGCCTAAAAGCACACGCTGCCTTCCCCCCCCCTGCCCCCCATGCTGCCAGGCCACCAGGTGCCTCCAAAATTCCTTTCCTGAAAACAACAAGAAAACAGATGATGGGAAGGATGAGACTATGTGGTATCGTATGGTATCAGGATGAGACTATATAGTAACTATATTGTTCCATCCTGGACAGCTACCAGCCCTAGCACTGATAACACTATTGTCAAATTGTGCAGGGCGATTACTGTAAGTGGGACCACGATCCTTGTGTAGATTACCTGGGGAAGAAAAATAGCTTTAAAATGTCCTTAAATGACATAGATTCCACTACTATTGAATAAAGCTATACTAGGTTTCTCTGAATTACACTTACACTCCAACATTTTCACGTACTTTCCTTTAGATGGGTACTTTTTATTTTTTTTTTGCCCTGGCTACCTTTTAAAGTTTATTGCTAATTTTCCAATTTGTTGCATCAAAAAATCCCTGCAAACACTGTTACAAACCATAGCTAAGCATCTGCAAGTTATAAAATATTTAAAAGTTTTACAGTTTAACCTATCTATTGGCAATAAAACATACTCCAACACAAATGCACTATTTGAGACAGATGTTTGAAATATGAATGAATGCTTGAATATTCAGTTTTAAATACTCATGATAAAAGAAGCTGCAGAGACATGCCATTGATCTAATACTTGTTTGCACATTCCTTAGGGCTATGCATGAAACATAATGGGATTTCTATGTTCCTAAACAACAAAAGGTGTAAAAATGCCTTTTCAGTTGCAAACTTTGTTCATTTATTCTTGTGGCAAAAGAATGCAAATCTTAAGTCATTTTTTGTGCACTGACATCAAGTCTTTCTCACACAAAAAGTTACTTAAAGAAACAAGAAGAAAGTTCAGAATAAAGTCATGCTTCCTCCCCCACTTGTCCCTTAAAGAAAAGAAGAGGGGGAGAGAGAGAGAGAAGGAAATTTCACTTAACTCAATTGTACCTGCCAGCTAAAAGTGAAGGCTGCTTAAGTGAATGACCCTAAGCTATTAGTCCTATATGTCATTAATAAGAATGGGTTTGCAAGGTCCAACTAAAATATTTGTTTCAGTATATTTAGGGATTCAATACATCTACTGCATGCATTTATGTCCCAGCTTTGTAGTTAAGTGACAGAACCTGCCCACAGACAAATGGCAAAACAATTTTCTTTACATTAAGGCAGGTAATAGCTGGTAGTTTATAAACATGAGCAAGAAGTTACTGCATACCAAGTAACGTTTGCTGTTAATCCCTCTAATTTTGCTTTTTCAATCTTATTCACAGAGTGGAAGCGGAGGGAAGGGGAGCTTTTTTTTTTTTTTCTGCTATGAAACTGCAGACATTTAAAATTAATATTAAAGGAGGAACTGAAGGAATGGGCTGGTGGGATGTGCTTGCAAGGAGAAGTGTAGGGAAACAGTGTTAATGTCAGAATCAATCCTTGAGCTATGAATAACTTAACTTCAAAGCTGATGCTACTGTCTGACGGAGCACCCTATGTCTTCAAGGAAGATAAAGCCACATCTGCAGTCAAACCAATGTTTAATTCAGATTACGCAGAACAATACAGAATCTTGACTGCAGCCAATTAAACTAAGCTTTCACTGACTGATAAAAATGTCATTTTGAGTCCTTTCTGTGCACAACAAGAAACAGTTTGAGAGTGTTACAGTTCTGAATCCACACTTATTGACCTAAGACATTTTTGTACTTAGTACATCAATACCAGGATTTCAATTATGACATTTTATATTCTCCTTTCAAAATGGGAAGGATCTCTACTTCTATAACAGGGGCAAGCTCTCATAGCTCTGTAGGGACTATGCAGAAGTACTAGGAACATTTTCCAATGAAAAATGTAGTTGCTGTAAAAACGTTAAAATAAGGTAGGGTGATACTTGGAAAGTGTAAAATACTTTGCTCAGGCATTGTCCATACATTGAGGTGCATTTCTCCAATCAGTCTCACAGCTGTAATTCAAGAGAGGTCGGCAAATCTAGGCTCTGGTCCTGCACCCCAACAACACACCCACTGATCTGTGGTGCCCCATGGGAGACACAGTCTCATCCAAGGCCCGATCGTACATGAAGAACAAGGATGGTTGTCTCCCAACTCACACTCCTACAGAGTAACACACCACATGAAGTGGCATGTAATAGCTGTTCAGAAACAAAACATTGCAGGTTAGCTTTGGAAATTTTAATGAAACATTTCAGTTAAAGATTTCAGAATGAAGCACTGACTTCACTGAGTCACGGTGTTTCAGAATAACAGTTACTGGCACTGTCAACAGTAAACACAAAAGCATTCAAATCCAAGAATTGATGGTTAATCCAATTTAAACTCTGAGATCCATTTCCATGATAGCAGAACAAAAAATCATAGGTAACACATGGGTGTCCAGACAACTACAAGTTAGCACAGCTGTGCATCAAGACAGGGTGGTCACAAGGCAGTCAGATGGAAGTGACAGCATCTGAAAGTCTGAAACACTGCACTTCACCACTGCAGAAAGAAGCTAGATGATTACACTATTGATCACATTCAGCTGCAACTCTTGCTCACTGCCCTATTTCTAAGAGGCTGGCCCCAGTATTCTTGGCCAGCTTGTTGAAGAGTTACTTTCCCTGTGCCTCAGACCCCCACCCGTAAAACTAAAGGAACTTCATCCCTGCCCTATTCACTGCTCACCTGTCCATACAACAGCAAACTCTCTGGGAGACAAGGACTGCAGATAAATCCTCAAACTGGGGTTGTGGCCTTTACGATACCAAATACAAATTAAAAAAATCATATGGAAGTAGTGAAAGACTGACCAACACCTGGAAGGGAGCAGAAGTGTGAAAGCAGCTGCATCACCTGAAGTCTAAACTTTGCCATTGGTATCAGACAAATGGCATGCAAGCAATGTTAACTGCCGGCAGTAAACTTCACCCATAGGCAGCCAGAAGTGAAGGAACAATTGAACTAGTTTCCATAAATCCCGGGATATTCTAGCTAACCACGCAGCTGTACAATTGTAGCATGCAGGCTGGTTTCTGTGATAAGAGAAAGACAATATTACAGGTAGTCAACATATTTCAAAACACAGTAGTGTATTTCTTCAGTATTTCTTTCTTTCACCCTCATCCCGATTCTGCTTAACAAAATGTAAAACCCACGCAGCTGACATCATTTCCAGGGGCAAGGTGTGCTGGCCACCGCTCACACCTCAGCCAAGCGGAGCAACTGGCCGTGCAGATGTCCCAGTCCCTCTCGTTGGGGCACACACGGCAGAGGAGAGCAGCGAAGAGAGAAGCCGGCTTGCTCAGGAGCTCTTCGAAACGGACAGCGCCTGACGCGATACAGAGGGATAAAAGGAGAGCGATAAACGCTGTTGTTGTCAAGAAAGAGAAGAGTGCTTAAAAAGGCTTTCAAATAAGCAATTTCCCCTCTCATCAGTATCCTCTTGACTGCTAAGCTCTCTCTTTTGTCTCCTACCTTGAATGGTGATCAGCAATGCATGATTGGCCAAGGGGCATCAGCTGTAAGTCTAACGACACCAGCCAGCTGAAGCCTCCGCAGAAAGGAAGACTGTGCTCCTTAGGACCTATCCAATTCGTAGAGAAGGAAGAAAAGACAAAGCGTGACAGCTTCATCTGCCTTGCTTGTTTTGGCAAAGGATATAGGATTTACCATCCCCTATATTAGGCTTGCTTAGCATCCCATCTCTGAAACTAATCAGGCTTGAATGTGCAGGCGCCAGAAACCGCACTGCCAAGCAAGTTTCCACCCTACAATCCTTAATGAGATTTTGGCTTTTATCCTTAAGGATGAGGGTCAGTAGCTCTTCCACTTTGCGTGCATCCTGACTTCATACAACTGCACTGCAACCAAGAAGTTTATTCCTTGCAAAGCATGTAACATCTTCTGGTCACATTTGCCTTGTGCTTCAGCTGAGTAGCACATGCCTAATAGCAGCCTGAGCACAGTCAGAGCACGCACTGAGCTAAAGGTCAGCAAAGATCAGCTTTACATTGACTCAGAAGTGCCATGGCCAAAAGGTGCCAACTCTATCCTAGAAAGCTTGGTTTCTCACTAGGATCTTTCTCACTAAGATCAATTTGCTTGTGATACTTTAACATTGTTGTTTAACTTGGCTGCATGCTGAAGGGCTTTCCAGAGTTGATGTTAGCCATGCAGAGACTCTAAATAACTTCTTCACTGATCCATCCCTATTCAAGTATAGGGCAAGCAACAAAGTGGGAGAGTTTTTATGAAGTGTTAGAAATTTGCAGTAGTCATCTTACAGCAATCAGAAGGCACCTCTTTTCACAATACTCAGACAATGTGTTTTTGGCTATATAACAATTTTCACACAAGATTGTTTTGACATACAGCTGTCTCCAGTTCAAGTAAGTGAATCATCTTGGACTGCAAAGCAAACCCACTCTCCAGCCAAGGAGCCACTTTGCCCACCACAGAGTTGATCTTTACCATAAGGTTTTGTTAACTGCATGTATTATTGTTACTACTACAATTACTTTTAAGTTTTGGAGCGACTCCCTCTGCTGTAGCAGCTTCAGACTTGGCAGTTCCCTTTCCTCCAGTAGACCTGCACCTTATTTTTGAAGCGACAGAGGGAGGTGGAAATGAAGAGTAAGAGTGCTTTTCTGCACCTTGGAAGGCCTATAGCATGAAGAGCCTAGAAGCGTTAACAGAATGACAGTACAGACTGTACAATGTCAGTAGATGCTTCGCAGAATAGGGTTCTGACCAAAGAAATTCTACTTCTGGGAGAAGACTGGACAGAAAAAGTGGTTTGAAGACTACCAGAATGTGTACCTATCTGCAACACAGTAAGCAATTTGCAGGACTGCTGAGTACTCACAGAAGCAAATGAGACCAGTGAGGGATCTGCTCCGAGCATACCAAGAGTACAAATTAGTACAATTCTGTGGTCACACACATTCTGTTGGACATCCCCATGGGTTAGCACCATCTCCACTCCCTTGTTTCTACACGCTGTGTTATCCTCTCAGCTCAGTGTTGGCATGAAGATTTATACTTGCAGAGTGTTTACAAGCCAGAAGCATTTGAAAAGAAAAAAACTTAGTAACTGTCCACAGTCCAGGATCTCCATGGCATGCTGTAGCAAGGCACAAGACCACATGTGGAGTGAGAATAGAGAAGCAATGAGTGCTTACACAGCCCATATATACCAATCCTGTTAGATAAAGAAATCTGGCATGTGAGCCTTGCTCATGGCTCACACAAGGGGGCTCACTGACAATTGCATAGGCAAACTTAAGTGATTGATTTAATGCAACCCTAACACTTGATAAATACTGGGAACTGTCTTCAGTATTGCCCCAATAAGGTAGGCAAATGCTCGGAGAGCTGCCAAGTTGCTGAACTTCCTCAGTTCAGAGCTAAGCTGCATGCTCAGCTATGAGGAACTATTTTCCTCGGAGTATTATACCAGGAGCTAACTGATTACCAGCCTGTTGCCATGTTATTTCTACCAGGGCCACAGTCCCCTCTCCACAAGTCTTAGAAAATAGAATAAAGTTTTAACTGGAACCAACCTCGCTACCGGCAATACCAGCTACTACTAAAACTCAAGTGAGATGCTACGTTTGAAGAGCATCTTCCAGAAGGCGCACTTTGTAAAATTAAGAGTGCCCTTTGGTCCAAATCCCAGCACATGTAACTTCAGTTCATGCCTTCACTTCAGACTCTAAGATTTTATGTACTCAAAAAACAAACTGCCTCCTCCATAGAAGGTTCTCCATCTCTCTGTTGGTCCTTTCACAAGATACAGCTTCCAAAGATTGTTTTTCCTGATTTACACAGATGATAACCACAATTATTTATCATTCACATTCTCCTAAAGCCCACAGTGCTATAGGCTACATAAAGACCACCACTGTACAAAGCAACACAACATCAGAGAAGAGACACCCTCCTCCTCCAGCTCCTCTTCCAAGTATCATGGTGTGTTACAAACAAGGCACTCCTTGCTCCTTCCACTAGGCATAAGGTGGAAGAGTTGCATAAGTTCGCATCCCCATACCTCCCCCACAAAAAAAAGACACAATTATGCTTTCTAAGTTTATGTTCAGCTTTCTAAGTTTATGTTCAGCTACACCAGAGCTCCCAGATTTTCTTAATTATCCTCCTGAAGGGCAGCAGTTCAGGACACAGACCCTTTCCTTTACTCTTCTCTAGCAAACACTTATTTTCAAAGATATTTTGCCAGGGGAGGGAAACAAAAGGAATACTATTTTTTGTTCAGAAAACAGGAAAGAAACATACAGAGTTTATGTAAAACAGAGCAGAAATTAATAGTCTGCCACATTTTGTGTGGTCATTTTTTCTAAAGAGAAATGTTACCAGGATGATTCTCTGAACAACTACAACTTAACAGAGACATCACATATCCTATTTGCACAAATAATTACACATCATTTAGATATCAGTCTTCCTTCTCAAGGCATCACAAGGGAGTCTGTTCACTTTTTGAGCACATACAACTCCCATTAACATTAATGAGAGTTACTCACATGTACCGGATGGACAGTAGATCTCTTGAGAATCTCTTCATTCACCATACCATGGCTAGGGAAACAATGGAAATGTAACAAAGGCAGACCCTAAATCAAGGACAATTCAGCCACTGAACTGCCATATCTGACTTCCAGTGTTTCTCCTCACTGTGCCCCCTGCCTTATGAAGCATTGCTCTGGCACAGCTCATCATGCTCCCTAAGAGCTCGTCTCCATCTCTGCACACCCCAGAGCTGGTCCTGCCTTGGGTTTTGCTGGAAGAACCCACCACATTGCCAGTCAGTGTGAATCACTTACTGGGGATCCTGTTTCTCAAATGCTAATTAGTGGATCAGATTCAGATTTTCAGATTATAATTTTTTACTTGGACCTTTTCAGATTTTGCATCCACTGACAAACAGAGTACCACAGCTAGCTATTTTTGCCAGCAGTTTCTGTTAGGGTTATGTCAATCAACATCATTGTTCCTCTGTGGTGTTAGTGCCTTGAGAACTGACATATGCGAAGGAGAGCAGAAGTGCTAATGCTTTTCCACACGAGCGTGCCAGTCACATCACACTGAGACAGTACTAGCAGGTCTCTTAACCCCTCCTTTTCCATCTCTGCAGCCCTGTCACAACTGTTGAGTACTGAACAAGCTGCTGTTCTCAGCTATGCCAGTGAGAAAAATACATTTCCATGTGCTATACAAGCCTTATGCCTACTTATAATTCCGCAGAAGCTCTGAGGGAAGGAAGATGGTAGCGTCACAGTTAGAGCAGAGGAGCAGTTATCAGGGGTTTTAAGCCCTACATCCACTCTCCTGTTGGGAAACAAACCCTTTTTTTCAGTGTCTCAAGCTCTAAAACAGTGATTGCACTACTTGTTTATTTAGAAGAGTACTGAGAAAGCAAACAGTATTTGTGAAGGGTATGTAAAAAGTAGAAGTGCTTGGTATCCTTGTGCGTCTAAACTACGACTTTTATAAATCCCTTACAATACCCCTTTGGTCCCTTGCTTCTGTTTCACATCCAAATCCATGAAAGGCAGCTCCAGCTCACTTGCAAGCAGGCAAGTAAACTTCATAGGAGTTCACCGAATCAACAGAATTTTGATGGGAAGTGAGACACTTCAGTGTCACTAAAGATGGCTTTATATAGTAGGACATACTAGAGCCTGAACCTCAAAAGCTATTATAAAATTATCACACTTAATTCTTTATTTTTGTTAGTAGGCTCTGTGCTCAATAGATAGAAACAGCACTGACTTCACAAGCTGCATCTTCTTGCACAAACTGGATCCCTCTCTACAAATGCTGTCTGTGATATGCAGCGCTGTTTTGTGTCCTAAGAAGTCCTTCACTCATATAAACTCCTAATCTAAATATATCACTTTCCATGTCTAACACTAGTTGATAAATTGTGTTCCCTTTATTTGTGCCATTCCACAGACATGAGACTTGGTAAAGAACTTTCTTCTGAGCAAGTTAAGCCAGATTTAAGCTGCTTCAAAATGCTGATTAGGCTTGCTTGTAGTTCACCCCTCAGAGGAAAACAATATTGTATAACCTAAGAAAACATAACTGGAATAGACTCCAAAGAGAAATAGAAGCAATGTTTACAAAATCTACTTAGCTTGTCTTTTGCTAGTTTTCACAAAAGTAGAGCTTACCTTTAGAAACAAAATAAAACATATGCCAGAAAAAAAAAAAAAAAAGAAAAGAAAAGAAAAAAAAAAACAGCTTCCAAGATCATGATGCCATATTAAATTCTTTCCCAAGCTCAATAAACTATGACTTATAAAACTTGTAAAATCTTTACTAGACTCTTGACAGCTCCACATGTGTCTGTGGCAAGAAGAATGGAACCTTTTGCTAAACATCTGCTAAACCTTGTGTCTTGGCTAGAATGACTCTACCCAATAGCAGCAGTCTAATGCTTGCTGACTGTGGTCCGGGACTGTGATGGAATCTGCCTTTCTGCATGAAAACACCACGCTGCTTTGCTGTGGTGCTCTGTCATAGCTTGTATTTCCAGCAGCCAATTCCAATAATAGCGCATAATGGCACATCTCTTTGGGCAGCTGTGCTCAGCATTGATGCACTGTTCATCACGGGCTGAAATCATACAGCTGTCAGCTACGTTTTCAAAGAGGATGCACACCTTTTTTGAAGAGCCTCCATTTGTACATGCTGCTTTGGAAGAGAGGAGTCCAGTAGCCTTGTTTGTGAGCAGTCAGGGTACAAATCTAGAGGACAGCTTAGGAACTGCTGCTAACTTTAGCCTAAATAAATTCCTGAGAAAAATCAGAGAAGAGAACTTAAACATGCTAATTTGTGCAATATATACTAAATAGAGGAAACTCTCAATTATTTAATTATATTCTCCTATTCTACACAGTGATGACTTCTGTTTTTCCAGGACATGCAAACACATGTATGTTAAACAGTTCTACTCATATATAACCAAGTATTGTGACTATTATGTCTCATCTTATTAAGTTCACAGTGTCCTGTCATGGCTTGAAACCCAGAGGACACTCAACCAGGAAAACTCCCCAATTTTTCTGGGGGCTCTCACATCTCCTTCTGAAGTATTTTGCAATGGACGGTGCCAGAAACCAGACATCTGGCCAGCAGCAACTTAGGCGTGGTCTGGCATTTCCTATTTGATCCTCTCTGGGAGATCTTCAAGAATATTTCCTTCATACAATTGTCATTTTCCTTAACTGAAGTTGTTCTATAACACCTGACAAACCTCCCAAAATTTAAAATAACTTTCTTCCCCCATTGTAAAGCCTTTTATTTTCTAAGGCCGTTCCTATCCTAATACTGGAAAAAATATATATATAAATATAAGCTGAATACTTTACCTGGGAATACAGCAATACTTAAGATAATTTTTCTGGCTTGTTCTTCAACATGTGATGCATCATAGGACATGAAATTCAGAAGCATTTCTACCTGTATATCACACATACTTTCACTTACTGGGATGTATTTTGTTTGTTTGTTTGGAAACTGGTATGACATCTTGACAGCCTCCTCAAGAATATCTTTCAGAAAAATGTTCGCTATACCAACAATGCTTACCCCCCACACCTCCCTCCTCTGGAAAGCAAGAAGATTGGAAGACAAAAAGCATGTCTGCATTCTTGCAAGGAAAAAAAAAAATCTCTCACATCTCAAAAAGAAAATACCATGGCAATCTGGGAAATCCAGTGCACTGGAAGATGAAAGATAAATTGTGTTATGTGAATGTTGCACATGTTGTTGTTATTATCTCCAAGAGGAGGACCCCATTGTGCTTAATACTACACACGCTCAAAGTAACAGGCAGTTTCTACCCCAGAGGCCTCATAACCTAAGATAAAAGCAGTATTGTTGTCCCCTTTTTATAAAGGGGAAGTGGCACACCAGAAGATTCAGCAACTTGAACAAGTTACTCAATGAAATGGCGGATCAGAGAATTGAACCCAGATTCTCATGTCTTCATCCCCTGATTTAATCCACACATCATTACTCAACCATTTTTAATTAAGCAGCAACATCTAAGCTTCAAACAAGTACCCATGATTATTTCTATGTAATGAGAAAGCAAAATGCTTTGTCTATTGTTCATTCTACCATTACTTTTAGGTTCCTGTAAGAGTAAAATTGTCCAAAAGATGCTACATAGCCACAATGGAATCATTTGTATTCAATTCACGTTCAACTCCTATGACACATGGAGTGCATTTCTAAGTGGAATACTTTAGTTCTACCTTGGTATTTAATTTTGTAGGCCAGTGTAAAGGATTTATTTGAAAAGATTTATGCAGTTAGTAAAACATGGGACATGGTTATAAGACACTGTGAGAGCTTTTAACTGTAGGGACATTAAAAGGGGAAGAAGCTCAAAAATGGCAAAGATTAAAATGTAATGTTAAACAGAAAACTAAAGGTGTTTGGTAGGTGAAGAAAGGGAATTTGCTGCAAGAGGTACAGAAGCTGAGGAGACAGAAGATGGAAAGAAGATACAAAGGGCAGACAACAGCAACTTGAGGAGAAAGAGGAGAGGAGGGGAGTCCTGGTCTGAACTGTGTAGTACACGGGAAGTAAGGATGCAAGTACTTGAAAGTTCTTGTTGATAATTTACATTCCATAAGTCCAAGTTTAATTGTGTATTGCCATGTAATTATTGCCAAATGAGGGAAGGATCCCTCTCCTAAAGAGTCCAAATGAAAGGCTGAATTGTAAAGAACAACAGACTACAATGAGAGTGGGTGCCTTGGGACAGCCCCCAAGAGGGAATACAAAGACTTCTGCTTCTGTGTTACTATTTGAAAAGTTACTTCAGGCAAGAGAGCTCAGAAGTGATCTGGCCACTGAGTACAAGTACAAACGCTGGTGGTGCGCAAAGAACTGGGACAGCATTTACTGCATGAAGAAATGAGAGTGCCCAAAAAAGGCTTTGCTAAAGAGAAAGATGAGTCAAAGGATTGGCCTAATAAAAACAAATTACTTACATATTCAAATTCAGAGCACTGACATCTATCTTTAAACAGGCATGTAAAAAAAATATTACATGCAAGTATAAGCAGCAGCGATATTATGATTCACAGCTGGTCACAACTTAGAAAAAAAATTACAACCACTGGGAATAGACTAAGAGCAGCTATTATGTTGCCCAAGAGCCTGACACTAAGAACTCAGTTGATCAAAACTTTCTGCGAAAAAAAAAAAAAAAAAAAAAAAAAAAAAAACACGGCAGCACAAGCCACGTACCTTGAAAAATTATGTATCTTATGTATCTTAACAACTATCCCAGCCAGTAGCTTCAAATTCCCACTTCATCTCACAGTATAAAATAAGCTGTGAAATCACACACTTAAGAAGCTACCTAAACATTAGTCCATTTAATATCTGAACCCAAATCAACATTTCAGGAATCTTGAAAATGTTTTCTTATCTTAGAAAATTAGAGAAAAAATAGGACTTAAAACACAGGAGGGATGCAAGTTCTCTGAAAGTGCACAGAACTATATTAGGCTTTCTAAGCCTAAAATTAATCTGAGAGCAAATTCACCCATGTAGAGCAGCTGATAAAATGTACGACATGAAACTGCAACCTTAGAAGAGTTAACCCTGGGCCTAATAGAAAAGCCGAGGTGGAGGATGACATTTGCACAGCAAGAAGGCTAGACAGGAAGCTATACCCTGGGGAACTGTGAAGTTTGTACAGGACGAAGAGAATGAAAAATCATAATGAAGTTCAGATACTTTCAGACAGGGGAAAGCAATACAATCTTGCCAAACTGGATGGGTTTAGGCTGGAAAACAGCCTCTCACAACCCAAGAATTGCTTGAATTGCAGCAAATTCTTCCAGTGATTTTAAAGAAAATACAGACTGAATGCTACTCCCATACAGTGAGCTTTACCTTCATAAGACAGCAATCAAATTTGATTTGCTGTCAATACGTGATCAGAGCTTTGTTTTTGGCCCTGTTTGAAGACAACTAGTCATAAAAGGTCAAACGTATAGGAGGGTGTAAGGTTCTCCCGGCAGACCAGGCTACTACTACTTTAACGTGGAAGTCACCATAGCAATCAGAGCAAAAAGCTAAACATGTTTGAGAAAACACTGAATTCAACTCTTAAGAGAACTGATTTTCATTCCTCCATCTTGAGCAGAGACTGGGAAGTGCCTCCCACTGCAGCTCTTGGGACCTAGGGGAGTAAGAGTCAAACAAAACAGTATCAGAAACTGAGATTACGTTGAATATTTTGGAAGTGCACGCAAGTGGACCATTATTTTCACTGGTGGCATTAAGCCATTCTCCCAGCCCAGTTACAATCACTGAGTTTTAAATCACTGAGTTCCATTTATTTCTATGGATTTTCACTCTTGAAAGGGTAAATTTACTTCCTCTGTTTTTACGAAGAAAAGTAGATAGGGTTACATAATAGTGCTAGACACCATATTTGGCAAATTAGGGAAGGGTAAAGCTATGTTGCATTACTGAAGCTGTACAGGAAAATTTCTTGGGTAATGTCTAACATTCAACTTTATCAGTTCTGACAACTGTCTAGCTTTTCAGCAAGAAATCCTAAAACAAATATTTTAAATTGCTACCTCAATAAAATCAAATTTGCAGAATTTTTATTTGGACAAGCCTTTAAAAAAAAAAAAAAAAAAGAAAGAAAGAAAGAAAAACCACCACCTACAAAAAATATAAGTTTGTTTTCTCCTTTTTAAAGAATAGAACATTTTCTTGTTAATTTTCTTCAAAGACTAGCAAACATTTTTCTGAGAAATTTCAACTAACTCTAGAGAGTAGTTCTGGAAAACTCACTCTTCCTATGCAAACTGCTATTCAGTATCAGCATCCCCACATAGCTATCTTAATCCTCTGCTGAATGAAAGTACACTTGAAAATTAACAGAAATTTCTGTCAATACATTCGTTTTCTCCTGGGAGTGCTGCAGCAGCTCAAAGTCTACCTTCCTTTCTGTGTTATTTTAGTTATTTTCTGGATAGCAGCATGTAATTTTTCGATACTACTAAGTTTGAGAGAAAGATCACTCATCTCTCAATCTTCTCCTTGATAATTTATCATCTAATGTTTGGGAGGAAAAATAATATAAAAAGAGAAAAACATTGTATTCTCTCTGGAGAAGTCAGATCTGGGACACTATACTAGGAAAAAATAATTGGTCCCATTATTATCATTGTCTCTAGCTTTACACTTAAGGGAGAAATATGTCTGAGTAGCTGGTTACATCAGCAATGGAGATAGAGAAAGAAGAAATTCCCACAGTGTGAGCAAGGCTTCACACACTTAGAGAACGTGACCACACACAATACACATTACAGTGGAGAAGAACAAAGCAACCTCAGGAAATGTCCCTGATTGTTTTCAGATGATTAAGGACATATGCCAACAAGCCTCTCCTTGTTCAGGGAACCTTTGCAACTTGGGTAGGTCAAATTTACATAACACAATTAAAGATATCGAGTGGTTAGGGTCTATATAAAACTTGCATTCAGAACAATGTCAGATGCAAGTTTCAGACAATTTTGTTGTTTCCGTCCAATTCAACCCAGGGACAGCTTTATCTCTCAAGTTAAAAGAGCCGGGAAGAGATTAAAAGTCAGCTTAGCTAATGTAAATAGCCAATTTACATTAACGTCAGCCATTTGTTTCAGAATCAAAACACACACATACTTCAAGCAGTAACAGCAGTTTTAGAAAACAGCATTAAGCTGGCATGAATGTCAGGCTTTTGAATAAAGATGCTGCCTCTTCTTTCAAAAGCCTCTGCACAAAGACCTAGAGCTTTCTGGATGAAATAATATCCCTCCAAAAGCTGCCCTGAGGTTAGCAGGAACTCTCCGGGTTGTTGCTCTTTGCAGCAGAGCAGCCAGAACTGCCTGCACCAGGTGCTGAGCAAGAGCAGCCATTGCCAGCCCCAAAGGCTTCCACCAAGCTCCACAGCGGGTGAAAAGAGCGCTCCTCCAGGCACTGCTGATTCTGTTATCACCTCAGAGCTCATTCATAGAAGAAGTTTCAACTTTGAGTTAACCTACTGCCAGCATCACCTTGGTGTTAGGTCTGGTGTGCCAAAGGCAGGCTTCGAGAACAACTCACCTCTACAAGGATTGTTCACATCTCCTCTCCCTCCCCTGGTCAGCCAGCCTAATAAAAGGTATTATAGCTCCCTACAAATCATTCAGACTTCCATAGAGAAGCATTACAAAAATAATGCTTCAAATGCTACAAAGAAGCATTAAAAAAAAAAAAAAAAAAAAAAAAAAAAAAAAAGATAAACTAAACATAGTACTTGGAGAAAAATGTAAGGCTTCCTGTAAATTAAACTGAACCTTTTTACATAATAGATCGCTCACAGCTATTTGTAAGGAAGTGACAAAGCTGCTGCAGATCTTAAGATATTGTAGCAAGGTTCACAGATGCACTTATGTAAATATTTTCTGACAACTCAGCTGCTACTGAAAACATTTTTGAAGTTATCAAAAAGAATTTAAAGTATTTTCCACTCTAGTCATTAACTATGCATTTGCAAAAAGGCTCCATCAGAACTGCTGAGCAACGGATCCCTTCTGCAGAAGGCACAAGTTAAGACAGCAATGCTTACAAACTTGCCACCAAAATCCAAAATCCAGCACTGCTGACAATGGGCAGTCCACCATCAGCTCCATGGACCAAGCCAGCAAGAAAAAGGTTTTCATATTCAGAGTGGTATCACCCACCACACAAGGATCCCCCTCATACTATAAACTGGTTGGGCTGCTAAACCAGGATGTGTTTCCCACTCATCAGGCTGCCAGATACAACACTAGGCCAATTCAGCCAAGGTAAAGTTATACAGTCAGAGAGCAAGAGCCAAGGCCTGACCATGACCAGCTTTTGCCACATGAAAATACTGAAACAGAGTGCTTTACCCCAACACTGTTATCTCTTTCTTGGCATTATAAAGCAGAAATACTAGATGGCCTGGCAGTGGTCCATTAGCATATGTATATATACCGTCACATATACATTGCCAGTCAGCTGCAGTTTCTTTTGGAGCTTTTCTCACCAGACACTTAAATTGAATAATTTTTACTGTTAAGAATGTACGAAAAAGACATTTATTAAATAAAGACCATATAAATTACAGACAATGAAGAGCAGTCCATTAATGGTTTGTTACCACTCTAGCATTCCTCCAGGAATCATTGTGTGGGCACACCAGATCCAAAACTATTAAATTCTCCATTTAGGTCTCAGATTCGAGACAAAAAACTTTGTGAAAACATGTCTGCAGACAGCTCTCCTGACTGGGTATGCTCCAAGCCACCTCAAGCAGATGAGACAAGATATTACTGCTGTCAGCAGGAGCTAACATTGCTAAAAGGAGTTTTGCTATAGCTCTGTTTCAGTTGGCACAATGACTTGGTGCTTGAGGCTTGATACTGGTTGCCTGTTTTTTGCCCAAACAGCACATCCTTTGCAGGGTGAGGGCAAAGGATGGGACATACCCGCACTGATAGGGAAGGTCAGGTGATAGAAAATTGCCAGGAGACCACATCTGAGGTACAAAAACTGCTTGACAGCTCCTCAACCATGTAATTCATTCATTTTCTCACAGCTGCAGAACGCATATCTCACAGCAAAACAGATCTTCAGGGCAATCTGCTTTCAGAGTTCAATACGACATCACACTAGGGATGCTTAGAGAAGTGTAAAAGACAACTGGACATATTTACAGCACCATCTCCTGACCAAAGTACTCAATTAATGATTAAAAATCATACATTACAGACAAAAGAAAAAAAAAAGTATTTAAATCAATTTACCTGTGTGCGCGCAGTCACGTTTCAACCCCATACAGAGATTTGTGCAATGCTTGTTATTCTACTAGAATTGATTCATGTCTTTTTACTTGGTTCCTTTTAATTGTTATTTGATTTCTCTGTATGGGTGAGAAGTATTTATAATACCATCCACTGCACCAACAGATCAGGCAGGTCATGCCATCCTGGGGAGATGAAAGATTCTTCTCTCCAAAGAAAAAGCCACATTTAAAGCCAGGGAATGGTCCATTTCTTAGCACACTCTCTCCTGACTATAAAAGGGAGTGTAGGGAGTTTAACCCTACAAACACCCCCCACCCCCAGGCTTTTCCTGTGTTGTCTGAATATGCGCATACAAGTTTGAGTGCTCTGGCACTGCAGCTGTGACACATTTTTTCTATAAAGGTGCTCATACTACAGAGCAGCAGCAGCAAACACTGCACTGGACATACCTCCAAGTCCTTCCCCACAGCGATGGGAAGGAGTCTTCATGTTATTGAAGTCCAAAACAAATTCGTCAGTGACTACAGTGGGGCTTGAATTTCACCCTAGTTTTAAAGGAATCTCATTTTTGGCTGGCACAATTTCAACTCTTTAATTCCCAGAAGCTCAACCACAAATCCCTCTTCTCCTCCCACACAGCTGCTCCAGAACTCCCTGAGCTCCTCTAAGACAGCAGCTGAGCAGGCCTCCTCAGGAAGACACAGGGCTTTGCTTGCAGGAGATCCCCATCTCCCCAGACCATCTCCCAGCTCCAAAAAGCCAATTTGTAAAAATCTTCACATTGATTAAGAACAGACACTCCCTGTGAGCTTACCAAACCTCCACCCTCCCCAGGCTCTGCACATCACTGCCCACAGCAACTCACTCCTTGCTTTTCCCACACCATGTTCAAGGGAGCATGGGCAGAACAGAGCATGTTGAACCTGGCACAGGCAGGGCCCCTGAGACCACTAGCTGTGAGAGGAGTCCTCAGCCTAGGAATGTGCAGCAGTCCCATGAAGCCACAGCACTGGGTTCTAGCTCAGAGCCTGACCCTCCCCAACATTTGTTTTTAAAGAAAGCAGGTATTAGATAAAATGATCAAAATGACAGGAAGAAGATAAATCAAGTACTGTCCAGCCAATAATTAAGATCCCTGCCTTTTGGTTTCCCCGAGGCTTACAAATACAGAGCTTATCCCAAACATCTAGCCATCAAGCAGAGAGATGAGATAAACAGCCTAACATAGGGATAGATGTCAGAGACTGACAAAGCAAAATTTAACGTGGCAAATAAAAGGTTGAATGCAGCCTCCTGAGAAGAAAGTGTCACTGTGACTGGGAGGAGAAAGGAATGGAAAAGTCAAAAGAGGTTTCCAGACTGAGAGCCTAGAAATACATCTACCAACCATCCTCAGGCATTAGCACATTTATTTTAGGTGTCTTTGACAAAATCTGGTAGTCCCAACAAAGCAAGCAGTTGGCATGTCAGGGAGACAAGGGCACAGCACTGCCAGTAGGAGCAACCACCCCCAAGAAAAACATGTTTTTTGCTTTAATGTGGCTGGACATCGCATTGGTTACAGCAACTGTTGGTTTGTTCATGAACCAAGCACAGCTCTAGCTGGCAGGTCATGGAGGAGTTAAACCCTCGTTCTGCAGAGGCTCACCATGTACTTTACGCTCAGTCACCCACTGGCTATGGAAATACTCCAACGCACGCCAGTCTTTAAGGGATGGGGGACTCTGTGCAGCTCTGTCTGCTAGAAAAATCAAAATTCCTGGGGCTTTTTTTCTGGCCAGTCTCATTACTTTTTCCTCATGGCGCAGTAAAGCCTAGAGAGGTTTCAGTCAGAAACTGGGGCCATTATGATCTAAATACTGCTACACTCAATAGCAAAAAGTCAACCCTTGACCGGAGCACTTCCCTCCCTAATATGAGACATTGGCACAGGGAGACTCACAAAATCTTTCTGGAAGCCCTTGTTCTTCCCTTGGGAAGAACAAGATGAGAAGATTTCATAGTTGAAAAACATAGCACACATTGTAATAATAATCACACAGGAGTCGACTCTTAACTGTTCTGTTACGACCATAATAAGCCTCCCAGGCCAACCCAGTGTCAAGCAACACAGTCCAGTTGGGCACTGGAAGGACTTCTTCACCCTATGTGTGCTCAGTACAGCACTGTGCCACCTCTAGGCCCCATCCCTGCTGTGTTACATCAAGGGCTCTTTGCTGCCATGTCCTTGCTTCACCCTGAGCCACACATAGGAAAAAAAAAATAATAAAAATCTACCCATGGTGAATTTTTTGTCCCTTGTGGGCTTCCACCCACCCAGCAGTACTGATGTCCAGTCAGGGTCAGTCAGCTTTTATCTGACCATGTATTCTTACCAGTCATGTGAAAGATCCCCACAAAATTTCTTTTAATAACTTCTGCTTCACAGATGTTACACATCTTAAGGCCCCCATCACAGCACAGCATTCAGCAGGGAGCTGCCATCTCATTCAACACACAACAAAACAGCAAAAGTCATCCTGTTTGAAGCAGAAAAAAACATCCAAATCACAAAGCACTTCTAAATAGGACCCACACAGCAGTTCCCAGGGGCAACACAGGGCACTGAGCCCTTTATGAGTCGCAGCTACCTGTCTGCATGAGCAAGGGCAACTGTCCCCAGAGCCTTTGCTCAGCAACATGGTGAGCAGCCCCCTGGGATGCTATCCCCCAAGGCTGTTGCAGCTGTGGGGAACGGACTTGCCTCAGTAAGAGCCTGCTACAAAGCACAAGCCAACATGCAGCCCCACAGACCCTGGGCTCCAGCCACCTAACCTGGCTCTTTCTGCAGAGGACAACCCCACTGTGTCTGCAATCCCATGTGCAGGGCAGCCCTCCATTGGTTTGGTGCCTTCTACCTTCCCTGTTTGGAGCTGTGCTACCACTGAGGAGGTGATTAGGTCCTTCCCGAACCCTTTGCAGGCTGCTGTCATTGATGTGCCCCACAAATGTATTCTACCTCACTTGCCAAAAACATACAAGAGCTATAAAAGAGGAAGCCATCCTTCAATAGCTCCTAAAGTGACTTTTGCTCCCTTCCCTATAAAGCTGCAACATAAATTAGGGCAGAGATGGGCTGCTAAGGGAAGCTCCTTTGTCCCTGTTACATGAGAAGAGAAACATAATTGTTGGCTTTCCATCAGCCAGCAGGAGCAATGGCTACAGTGCCATGCCAAAAGGATTAGCACCTCTCTGTACTTCTTTGTGGACAGCTATGATCTGCTGTTCTCCAAGTCAGTGTTTCTTTATTACAGCATCTATCAAAAGAACACCATTCATTGTTTAGAATATGCTCCTTATTTCACATTGGAAAGGGAAAATGATAGGAACACAAGGGCTCAAAGTTTGGAAGATGAAAAGGAAAACACAATAAAGACAGTCATCTTTGAGCTTACGAGACTGTGACATGTCACAGCTGTAAGCACTGAATCATCTCCCCGGTATACCTTGTGAACCACTTCCACTTCAAAAATAAAAATAAAGCACTAGGTTTCTTTATGTGCTTGATAAAATCTGCAGTGCATGGCATTGAGTTGTGTCACATTATTTCCCTCACAGGTGACCTGGGAGGAGTTTTTAGAAAATCGATTTCTGTTTACTTTCATATGTTTCTTTACAATGGATAAATAAAGTCCGAAGGATCCTTCCCTCCCTCAAAATCTCCTTCCGTTCTCACCCACTGCCCTCAATCTACTTTATTTTTCAACAGCATTAGGAACATTGAATACAGTCTCACACCTGTATATTGACTGGTCTCACACACACATTTTGATGTGTTCCATTGGATGGAAGGACTAGGGACATAAAGCCAAAATTCGTCTTTTCCCATGCGTTTATGAGAGCCCAATATTACAGCTGCCTCACAGGCTATCAGCCAGCTCCAATGCCTCCCGTCCAGCCAGCCACAGCAACAACTTGCACAGCTTCTGCAGGTCCTCCCGTGCTGCGTGGCTGCTGTGATGTCTCACCATACCAGCCTGCAGGCAAAGCAGCTACTGTTGCACAGAGCTATGCATATGTCCACCCGTTCAGATTTTCAACTGCAGGAACTGCTTGAGGTGGGGTACTAGGCAATAAACATCCAGGGCGAGCCTACCGGTTCTTACTAGTAGTGGCAGATCTGACACCTGGAAGGTTCCTGCTTTTGCTTCCAAGGAAGAGACAAGCACACAAAAATCCCCCAATCCAGTGCAACATCCAGAAAGTAGAGAGTTAGCAACTTGTATATTTCACCTGGACGTTAAGCTTCATTATTTTTGTGTCCATATGACTGTGAGGTAGAATTGGCCCTCTCTCCACCAGAAGGTTCAGAGAGACAAGCTCTGAATGCTCACATGGAACCAGTGACCACCATGATGGCCCAGCCTTCACTCTAACAGCAGCACAAAGGATTTCTCACAACCGTTCTTGCCCAAAATCCAACAGCAACAGGATGAGCATATCCTGAGTCTCTGCAAGTGGGCCTACAGATGAAAACATTCTGCCTTGACACTGAAATTTTGAACAGCAATGAATTCACCATATTCCTCAGCACAGGATTCCAGCGTTAAGCACTCCTGATATGAAAGATGGACCTTTTTGAGTCTGTATATTCCTACCTCAAGGAATTGGGCTGCATTATGCCTTTCTTCACAGGGCCAAAAAGCATTCTATTATGAAATATCTGCTCCTATGTAAGTAGGTGCAAACTATGAGCATCCTACAGAACCTTAGTTTGTTTGATCCAAAGGTGTCTACCAGCATCTTACATGCTCTCACAGCTGCTCTGCACCTGCTGTAGCATCCTTCTTAGAGTGTAAACACAGTACAGCATCACAGCAAAAACTAATCCAGTAATTCCCTATCTGAATGAATGCCACTGGCTGGTAGCCTTTTCCAAGAATTAAAAAGGTGCAAAGACCTCAGTCATTTGGATTCAAAACTTGCTCCTTTACACAAGAGCAGGAAGCCAACAGGGTTTACTAGGTTGGGTGGGCAAGTGCACTCAAATCCTGAGTCTTGGTCTGTTTCCCCAGTGACTAGCATTTCTGCTCCTCCCTCATTTCTGCTGGAGATGAGCAAATTTGGGCTGTTTGAACCTGCCAACTGTCCCTGTCAATGGTATGCTTTTGGGCTGCACCTTCCCTGGGAGCCAAGTCACCCGTGCTCAGTGCACTGCTCCCCATCCTGCCACCATGCCCAGACATTCAGCCTTGCAGCAGCCATTCCCTGACCTTCTTCACCGATAAGTACAGGTATATCCAGGTCTCCCTAGTTTTGTTTGCAGGGGCAGCTGCTGTCTCTGTATGGGTTTACCCTGGTCTAATCAGCAATAAACAGCCTAGAGGCACAGACCCACTTGTCCCCACGCACCATGAAGCGGGGAGCTGCAGAGAAGGGCCCGGTTGCTGCTGGGTCACTAGCCCAGGGCTGCCCGCAAAGCGTGGCAGGACTCCCCCGGGTGACTGGCTGAAGGAGTTCTGAGAGCCAGAACAAAGCCCAGAGCACTAACTATCTAACTGGTAATTACTTTCTGGTGAAGACTGAAAAATGGGTCATTAAAACCATATTAAACCGTTTTCATTAATACAAAAACCTGATTTACATTTTTTTTCCCACAGAGCCATTATGTTCCAAACACACTGCACGGATGATTTGTTTAATCACAACCACATGGAATAGCAATTTTAAGGGCCTGTGACAATCACTTTTTTAACCAGGAAACCTGGTTTGCAGTAATTGTCATGTTTTCTGTTAGCCACCCTTCCCACTGCTGTCATAAACCTGCTTCTTTCTAAACACACTGCCTTCCTAGTTGCACATAAAAGCAGCACAATCCACTGATACAATTAATAACACTGAATATTTAGGTCAACATCAGTTCTATTAATTTTATCTCTTAAAGACTCGCACATTTTCTAAACAAGTCTAGCCCTTTGGGGGGTTAAACTGTAATTTGCAGTCTGGTTGCAAGTCCCTATCACATAATAGATCAATTAGGTTGAACACTCTAGTATATTAATCTTATTCACACATAGTAAAGGCAAATATGGCTAATTACTGTATTACAATATTGCCTGCTTTTCCCAAATATGTATTAAGGAAAAGGGGAGTTTATTACATTGAACTATCAAATAAAATTATCTTGATATTAAATTGACAGTGAAGATGAATGCTTGTATTAATCCACCTTTTTTTCCCCCTTAAATCAATATCCATTGGAAGATCTGTTTATCATTATTAATGTGTTGGATCTTTAGGAGAGACTGTTTCATATCAAGAACTCAGCACTTCCACTTGCAGCAGTTTCATCATGGCATTCTGTTAAAGAGTAGCTCAATTTCTTTTACCACATCTATCACCTTTACGTTTATATTTTCAGGTTATGAATTAATGGGTATGATTTCAGTGACTCCAGAGAAATGCAGGTAGTTATCCAAGCCTATTTTCTGTGACTCTCCCTGCAAACTTGCATGGCCAGAGGGCTTGTCTCTATGATGAAATTAATTGAACTCAGTTTTCAAAACTTCCAAGTTGATCAAGATTGGCACCACATCTGAGCGGACAGCGGAAACAAGGAAGACGGAAACAAGGAAGACTCATGGTCAGCATTAAGTTTACCCGAGGAAAGCTGAGGTGAGCCTCATTGGGACTTGTCCTTGTCTGCACTCACTGATTAGCAGATATCAACTAATTCCATCCACGGGCTCATAATAAAATGGGACAAAAAAGTACTGTAAGTAGTCACCTAGTCTGCCTCAAGGCACTATGAAAAATGAGTTTAGATGCAACTGAATATCCTATCAGAGACCTAATTCTACTCCCTGTTCTGTCTCTGATCTGCTGTGTGACCAAGTCACTTCTTCTCTTTCCCCTCCATGGTGATTTCCCCAGCTCATCTCACTTCATTCCCACTCAAGACCCCAGAAGGCATGAATTCTCCCTCCCACCTGCATGGCACCTAGTACAATGGGTCTCAACAGGAGCTGGTGCTCTAGGCATCACTGTTGTCAGATGTTACACACTATTAGTAGCAAAGACAGAACACAAATTAAAAGGATGGCTTGCTTAGAGCTTCCTTTAATGGTTTGCACATTTGAATCTTCCAGCAATAGCTCACAAGCTGTGAATTTGTTAAAGTGGAAACCAGGCCAATAAAAATAAAGACAAAAATCTAAATGCTTCAGCTGCTGCAACAGAAGTCTTGTATGAAACACCTTACAAATGTGGAGATTAATTTGTCCATATAACAGACAGTAAACTCAACAAAAATGTTACTTAAAAAAAAAGGTGCTATTTCCTCCACCCTGCTGCAGCATATGGAACAGCTTGGGTTTCCAGACTCATTTTGTGGGACACCACTGAAAATAGGTTCTTTAGTTTTTCGAAGAACATGCAAGTGTTTATGATAAGCACCTATACATCCCAGAAGCTAGTCACTCTAAGACAACCTCTACACCACACGGAGAACATTGGTGTGATTATTTATAAGGTTCCAGATATATGCATGCTCCCACATGCAGGAAAGAGGCACAGCCATGGAGGATGCAGAAGCCAAAACATTGATTTCCTGTCTTTGGCTGACGTCACTGGTTTACTATTTGCTGTTGGAAACATCCTTGTTTGAAAGCATTTACCAGACTTCTTGTATCTCTTCTCTACAAGCTTTGGGAAGATACGCTACTCTCAGGTGATCCACAAAATAAAATGTTCCATAATTGATTCTGTTGAGCTTACACAGCTGCATGCATTATAAATTATTTCTGCCATGAAAAACATTATAACATAGTCTGAGGCTACACTTGGTCTTTTCCACTCATGACTGGAGCTGTTCCCAGCTAAAGGGCTTCAAACATGTAGCTGTTCCATAAGCAAATCTCATTTCTAGAGCAATTCATCAAATGTCAAGGATAGGTGGGGTTCTCCTTCTCCTCCCACAGGCCCTCAACTTAAAACCCTCCCTAGATTTATTTATTTTTAATGACTATAAAGTTGAAAGTGTACATGGCCAAAGATATCCAAACGTTTGCTGTGGAAGACCCAGAAAGCAAGTAACAATGCAGAAAGCAAGTAACAATGCAGAAAGCTTTTGCTATTTGTTTACTTATCCTATTTGTTTACAGAGGAATCTGATGATCTCTGCTCTCACCTTATTAAGAACTGATCATTCAGTTAAATCTGTTCTGTTCTTTCAAAGAGTAATCTCAGAAGAAAAAAAAAAAAAAGTCAAGTTCTAGAAAAACTGTGTAAATAATCGTTTTATTTTTTTCCCTTGATTGGGCCAAACTGCAAAAAATGAATAGTGTAATCATATCATACTAAGCAAAAGCTTAAATTAATCATTCTGTGGCAGAAGCATGACCTGCAATAGGGTTATTGTCTTCATAGTATCAGAAGTTCCAAAGGACCCAGATTTACCCCATTTAAAAGAACTCCAACACTTGAGGATGCCTGAAAACAGGATAGCTGCTCCAGGAGAACCTCCCAGACATGAAGTAGACATCTCCCACTTCCCAGAGACAATTCTGCTGGGCAACAGCACCCAAATGAGTTCATTGCTGAGCACTGCTGTAGAACAGGACAAAATGGCTGTAGGAGCTGAAGTTTGCTTACTTCCATCACTGTCCAAGGTAAAAAAGTAATCAGCTCCACCAGATTTATATTTTCATGCAAGAATGCATGCTCTCTTCTATAGAGAACAGCATTTGGGGAACACCAAAGGCTTTCTGCAGCTACAAGCATAGGGTTTGCTGATGTCAGAGTACTATTAGACTTTCAAGCTTCTGCCTTGGCTGTATTCACTTTTGTATATAGCATCTGTTTTCCTTTGAATTTGGCATCTTTTGCATAACTCAGGTAAATCCATTCTACACTGCTGAGTGTCAGTGAGCCTTGAACTCTATGACCAGACAGGGATGAGCATATCCAGTAAGTCCTTGGCCCAAAACAACTGCAAGCAGAGGTTTATGAGCAAGGTACACCTGTTAAAAAGTTAACTGGTTTTGGAATGGGAAATATTAGGTCTTTATTTTTTTGTGTGTGCACTTTTACAATTAAAATCACTTTGATGAAAAATGTTAATTTGCAGACCATTTGCTTATGACATAGGACCTCTAGGTCTTTCCCACATTTTTTCAAGAAATGCAAGAATAAAACAGGAAAGACACAGACGTGCAAGTTGTTGCTACTGGACATTCAAATGGGCAGTTTTCAGGATTTACCTTTGCTCTGCAGAAGTTCTTCATTGCACGTTATTTTTAAAAATACAAACAACCTTCACCACAACAAGACATTTTTAAAGACTCTAAAGGAGACAAGCAGACCAATAATCAGGAAATCAAAGATGATTCACACAAAACACACAGGAGATTGTTTGGGGGATTTTGTAAAGTATCTTACAGAAGAAAGATTAACATTCAAACAAAAGTTAAACTAATGTGAGTGTTGGCAAGGAACTGTAAGAGTTAACATTCTCTTCCTCCATTAAGCACATCAAGAGTGTTCTTTTCCTAATGAGTTAACCTCTTATTATTCAAGTTTAATGGGGACACATTTGTTTAACCCTATAGCCTCAGGAGTCAGAATTTCTGGTGTTAATTATATTGCATATATGCAGACTCTTGGCTGGCAGTGTGAAATGGCAGCTCCTGCTAAACCTTGATACTAGGAATCTTCAGTAAGCCTTGGTCTATGTCACAAAGGAAATATACCTGAATGTTGTAGCTCCCCACAGTTCCTGGGGATCCAGACCTTGTCCTCAGAGCAGGGTAGTGAGCAGCAAGCTTAGCACACACCTCTTTTCCTATAGTTTGGACTTCCGCAAGTTGAACAGGCATGGGGCTGCCAGGAGAGTGCTTCACAAGCAGCAGGGCAATGTTGCCTTTTCTTTGTTAGGAAAGGGAAGTGATCCAGACAAATCACACACAGGTGTAGAAATTCCAACTGGGACTTCCAATGTGAACTCAAATGCATGCACAGCACGCTTCTCTGCTAAAACATCCCTACTAGTTTTGTTTTCTCCTTTCAAGACAGAATTATTTAGCACCAGGCCACTCAGGAAGAGCCCACACCGTAGCACCACAGAGATGCTTAGGCAAGCAGCCAGCCCAGGAGATCAGGAACCATTAACTCTGTCAGAGAAAGAACAGGGATACTTCTGGCCTGTATCAGCTCTGACATGGGGGTCAGGCTTCTTTCTTCACACATTCCAGCTACTTCACTTAACAGTACTGAACAGAAAATGCAAGGGCTCAGAGATGAAGACTTATCCGACTCTTCCAATGATTTACTGGAAAAGATTGGACAAATCCTTTTTCTTCCCCCATTCTTCACATCTCCTACTTCTGGGGAGTGCAACACTTTTTCATGGAGCTGTCTTTGTCAAGGCAGACAAGAAAAGTGCAGAGTTTTACATCTATCTTCACACTGCTGACCTCACAAGAAAAACCCATCTGATCCTGTGTGGGCCTGAAGACAGTTCTTGTGCTTCCAAGGACTTAAAAGAAAAAAAAAAAAAAAGAGAGAGAGAGAGAAGGCCCAGCAGGGCAAGGTGCTGCAGATCTGTGTTTCCAAGATGCCTGAGCTGGAAGCAAGACTGTCCCAGAGCACAGTGACAGCCTTCCCACAACTCACTCACCAGGGCATGGAAATATGATCCCAACTGACAGGTGAAAAGGGGATGCACATGAGATACACAAACGCACACCACATCAAATAGTGCCAGCTGGAGAAAGTGGAAGGAAACAGCCCCCTCAGAAACCTCCTCCCATACTTTCTGCAGATAAAAATAAAGACATCTTGGTAAACACAAAGATATTCAAAGCCAAGGTTACACTGGTTATTCATTTGTCTGATGACCGTACAGACACAGAAGAGCCTAACACCTGTGATAATAACATTGCAGATTAATTAAAGATGTAGAGGGATATACACAGATGAAGCTGTAGCAGTTTCCTAATGCCACTACTTGTTATCCCAACAGGGAAAAAAAAATGTAGATGTGACAAGTTGGGAACAGGGAGCACACAGTAAGTAGGATATTTCTTTTTTGCTTAAACTGACTTGCATCATGAAACAAAGATATATAGTTGCCTTTGGTAATGCCACAGATTCAGCATCTCCCCTCCACCTTAGTTCTTTGCCAAATCTCAGAGCACTCAAACGAAAGGAGGCTATTTGTAGTGAAACAGGAGTTAGCAGGAGGCTGATTTTCCATGTCATAGTATGATAATTTGAAAGGACAGCAAAGGAGAACAAGTTGGTATTAAAATGGGAGATCAGGTCCAACTGCCTCCAGTATATAGCAGCACACAAACTCTGAGTTCCTCTCCATCAGGGAAAAAGCTGTACTTTAATCTCTGGAAGCCAAACTGCACCCTGCAGTTGTATCCTCCTTCACCATTTTAAGCTGTATACAGGATCACCCAGGAAAGCCAGTCAATATCACAATAAGTTTAACATTTTGTTTCCATTCCAAAAGATGGCTGGTACACACGCAAGACTCTTTCAATCAAATCATGGAGATGTTCCTGGGCCTGGAGAGGCAAAACTTTTTCAGATGCCCACCAACATAAACAGATGAGAGCTGCAGATCCAGAAGCTCCTTCTTGTGACCACCACAAAAACCCACTGTACTTGCACTCACTTGCAGATCAGCTGAGTCTACCATAACCCTACTGTTTCCACTCTGCTTATTGCAATGAATAAATATATCAATAATTAACAGCAAGTAAGGAGATCATTTGCACTTCTGTAGGGCTCTTCCTCCAAGGAGCTCGTTAACAGCACAACAGCCTTGCAAGAGCCATTGTTGTCCCATTTCACAGATAGGGCTGTCCACCATGTCCAGCAGTGAAGTGCCACCTCTGAGGACCCTGGGACAACCCACCAGCAAGAACAAGTTGATGCTGAACACCCATGCTCCACCCACTGGGTAGCACTTAATCTAAGGGAAAAATGCCAACAGCACAGGCTGCCTTACCAGCTCCCTTAAAAGCAATAATTTACTGTAAAGCCCAAGAGACTTGTGAGAGAAGCAGATTCCTTTCTGTTGTGCAATGCTGTAGAAAGACAAGGTTTTTGGGGTGGTAGGCAGGGTCGAGCACCAGGGAAAATTGGTTATTTCTAAATAACTGTACAGCCATGCATGGCTTGTGAACCATGGTTAATTTAATACCCACACGTGCTCATTAGAGCTATTCAAGCGCCCACTGCAATCAGCTTGTTTACACTCTTATCAATGACAACTTTCAGATTATTACTTTAATTAAGAAAGCCCCTTCATTCGTTGGGATTACCAAAACACTTTCTCTTCCACTGGGGGAAAACAAGCAGTTACTGGAAGATGACAAGCTAGTCAGTGCAGCTGCAAGGCACAGTGTGGGGTTCATGCCTCGTGGAGAAAGGCAGGGAGGCAACACCAGATGCCTCTGCCAAGAACAACAGAAAACAGGACTGTGATAAACTGGGACAGACTAGCTCTGGGTGGCTTTGTGACCCGCAGTCAGCGCCCAGTAAGCTTGACAGCAAGCCCTGTGGCACCATGTTCACTTCTGAAAACATGTCCTGTCAGAAAGAGCCCTGCAGCATCTTTCTAGCAGGCCCTGGTGCTCCCAGCAGTTCCTGAGTGTCCCACACACTATGGCACAGAAATGCTCACGCTCAGGCATCCCTGAGTTTCCTCTGTGGCTGGACTATTGTCCTCATGCATGCTCTGCTAATTGGGGGCAAGGCAGG
This sequence comes from Aythya ferina, assembly GCF_964211825.1. Taxonomy (NCBI): domain Eukaryota; kingdom Metazoa; phylum Chordata; class Aves; order Anseriformes; family Anatidae; genus Aythya; species Aythya ferina. The sequence goes on from NC_140311.1 coordinate 7,080,832, forward strand.
ATGCAGCTAGAGCTGCCTTCAAGCACTGCCCTCCTCATGGTCTTCCCACCTCAGTGCCCTTGGGGACCACAAGCACAGCACTGTTGGTGCAGGACTGCTGGCAATGTGGGACTGGCCAGGAACATCCTGGCCTCAGAGCCTTAAGGACCGGGTGCAACAGGGTTCAGCTACCACAGGGGCATCAGTAGCTCTGGGCATAGCAGCTGCCTCACTCCAGCACCCACAGAAGGGACTCACCAAGAGCAAGAAGATGCATGCAGAGGCAGCAGCGACTGCCAGCTGTGGCCAGGTCCCAGCAGAGACATGCTCTCAGCCCTGCAAGCCAAGAAGCAGAGAGCAGGCTCAGATCACACCAGCTACAGGGGTGCCTCCAACCCATCAGAAACAGGCACTGGGGCACCAGATCCTCATCATCTCCTTATGAAGGCTCCCCAGAGGCCTTGTCTCAAGAGGATGCCCTTCAGTGATGCCAGCAGCATCAGGGCAGCAAGGATGCTAGCCAGAAGCAATCTGTACCCACCATTAGCCAGTGCTGCTTGCTCAGGCCCCACGTACCTCAGCACCAACCCACTGGTGACCCACCAGTAGATGAAAGTTTAATTCGAGTTGACCTGATTTTATCACAGTAATAATGCCTTACATATCTTGTTAGACACTAAGTTCACAACAAAACTGCTTGCAAGTCAAAAATAGCATCCAATTATCTTCAGTTTCTGATGGAGCAGCACTCAGCTGCAAATGAACAACTGATTAACAACTGGTTAACTCCACCAGCATTTCATAACATCCTCAAGTACTATCTCTCAGTGGCATATGTGCCATTATTTCCCAGGAGGGGATTTTAACATTGTTACCATTTTATAGAGCTAAAAAAGCTGTGTTAATAAAATACATAATTGAAATGTACCCCCCTCTTTTCACACTAAAAAGCTATAAAACTTCTGCACTCTGTCCTAAATATTTTTTTGTATTGTATGGTTGTAACAGTTCCCTGAAACAAGCTTCAAACTGACACATAAATCAGTATATTTCTTTAGTGGCTATTTCTGTAAAGGCAGTCAAGTTAATCTAGGTTATGGCATCTGACTACAAAGTATCCTACAGATTGCTTTTATACATTTGCCAAATACTTTCCAAAATGCAGCATGGAAGAAGTAATAGATAAAGACCAAACACTGAAAAAACACTAAAAAAAATAATATTTGTCTATTTTTCCCAGCACACCAACTTTGTTTTTTTCCATGTGTAGTTCCAATTTTCCAGTATCAATCTCAAAATCCACTTTTTCCCCCGTCTTTTTTTTTTTTTTTTTTAAATTGAAGCCTCAGCTAGCAACACAGAGGAGATTCTCTCATACCCTCAGCAGACACTGTAATAAAAAGTTGTTGAAAGAAGGAACCTTGTACAAACTGTTGTGAGCGAAGAAGCTCAGCTCTGAGCAGGCTCTGCACAGCCTGGGTATGAGCAGAAGTGCTTCAGCCATCCACCAGGGCCTCTCCAATCTCATTTTCCTTTACGTTATCCAAGGTTTGTTCTACAAGCTAAGAGCCAGAAGAAGCTAAATAACTGACTCAGTTTCCCTCCCTTTACAAATTTTTGCTCATCTATAATGCTGACACTAAAGTCACTGAACTACCTGAGCAAGTTCTGCTTTACTGCTCCAAACCACAACAGCTTGAACTCAGTGGTAAAACATCCCTTGATTTTAGAAAGCCTCTGTTTCTCTCCACACTAAACAGCAACTGCTCCAAAGAATTCACATCCCCACATCCCAGGGGAGTAAGCCAGAGGCCCTCACAGAGTACCAGCTTTTGGAAGAAAAAAAATATTTAAAAGATCACATTTGTTCTCTGTACAGCCAAGCCCTGTCAAAACCTCTTTCCAGGTTACTGGTAAGCGGCCACAGTCTCTTGCAAATACATGTCTATGCTAATACTTCAGGAAGAGGAGATTCTGGAGAAGCCCACCACAGATAATGTGTCTATAGCAAGGCCCGAGGTGTTAAGGCCAGCCAGATTTGCCTTCCAGGGCCCCACCTGCCTTCAGGAAGCACCCTAGACCTATTATCTCTAGCCCAGGACCTACACTGATATTCAAATAAAGCTCTTCTCATTTCAAGGCTGTCTCTTATCATCCATTCCTTGGATCAGGGCTTTGTACTGAATTTACAGAAATTACAGTACAGCCTGAGGTTAAGGAGCACTGAGCAAGAGTAGGAAATCAATGAAGCCTCTTCCCTCCCTCTGTGAGGCAGAAACCTTGCACAGTCTCCTTTCACCTGCCTCCCCTGGCACCTGCTGCTGGGAGGGATGGCATCCTGCTCACCTGTTGCCAAGCTGCTGTTCCTGCAGGAAAGGCAAGAGCTTCATGGAAAGACCATGTGCACTGGCATTTCATGCTTAGATTCCTTGGTAGATACAAAACTTAAACAGCTTCTGAAAACTTCTCAATTCCTTGTCAGGTCGGAGAAGAGCAGGAGTGAGTTGTCATCACCAGGCTACAGGAGTCTTCTGACAGAAAAATACTTCCATGGGAGTTCACTAATGCTCAGAAAACAGCCCAGGATCTGTAATTCTGGTACCATGGCTTGGAAAGGGTGCAGAAACACCAGTCTGAAGACCCTGATGGGCAGAACAAACAAAACATAAATATAACTCATGTTCCACAACAGAACTCCCAAAACAGTCTCCGCTGATCCAGCCTGCTCCTCCCATTGCCAGCGGGAGCTCTGCCATCAGCTCGGACAGGATTAGGACTCAGCTTTAGATAAGTAGCTGAAGTGGAAACCACAGTACATGCGTTGCAACCAGAGACATTGGAACTGCAAGGCAGAAATAGAAAGCTCCAGGCCAAGTTATGTCTCCTTTATTCAGCCATCCTTCCTTCACCTCAAGCAAACACAATTCTAGCCACAAAAACAACCCATTTGCTGCTTAGCAGATTCTTAGTTGTTGATGCTGGATACCCAGAATTCACAAGCCATGTTTAGATGTAACTAGAGATCAGTCTCAAGGCAGGATCACAGAAAGGCAAACCAAGCAAGACAGCCCAGCATTGATGGCACCAATGTGAAAATAGGGTAACAAACCAGTGCTGGCACAGTACCGACACCAGCACCAAGTGCAGCAGGAAGACTAAGACCCAGCAATGAGAAATGTGTAGATGCTGTGGGCACTCGCAGTGTCCCAGATGTCCAAGTGGATCAGCACCAGAGTAGCAGGGATGCTGCGATCCTGGATCCTGGCGTAGGGCTGGAACAATGCAGGGCACAGACAGAGCAAGGGCTGGTCATTAAAGCTTGAATAGGCAGAAAGGAAAAGGAATCTCCTAATCATTTCCTTTAGCCATCTCAGCTCCCCTCCCATCCTTCCACCCCCCTACCCCCGCCTCCTGGCCTTTTGAAGATGCTTGCTAATAAGTGTTAACGAGTTGCCTGACAAAGGAAAGGAGGGGGAGGGGGACGACACTGATGAGGAAGAAAAGGGACCAGACGAAGGTCTGAGAATGCTAGAGTGGATTCTGGATGTAAAGGATCCCCGGGACAGGACCCCTCGCCCTGGCAGGTCTATTTCGAGAGCTGAACTCTGAAAGAGTTTTCTTCCTTTTTAATGTTTTATTTTTTGCACACCACATGTCTCCTTTCCTTTCTTCCAGGCCATCTGGGACATGCCAGCAGCTCACACACACCAGCTCACTCCTGTGTCAGTGCTGCCACCTTCTTCAATTCCACCACTTGTTTTCTCTCTCTCTCCATTTCAGACCTCTCTGATGTGGGCAAGGACACAGCTGCACACACTAAAAAAACCCTAGGCTGCCCCATCTACCCTGTCCTTTCTGGCAGCCACAAGAATACAACTCTCCCACAGCTCAGGCAAAACTCACAAAACAGTCTGCATTTTCCGATTATCTCTACAGCAGCTGCTTCTTCCACCTTGAAGGATTCATCATCTTTGCCATACTCACACCATACTGCCTGAAATGCTAGTGTTCCCATTCCCCACAGCACTCACCATTTGTATAGAAAGACTGCAGCTCCTACCTGAGCTTTCCTCTGGGCTCCATATACCGCTATTCCTCTGTCCCAGTAAGAATCATTGACTTAGCATTTCATATCCCTTTTTCACTGAACCAACAGCTACAGAAGGTTGTGAGACGGCAGAGACATCCTTTCCCATAAGAGAGAGCTTATCCCATCCAGGTTCAGCTCCATTTGGATGGCTCCATCACACTGGTTGAACAGCCTGCCTTCCTCATAAGGAATCACAACACTAGGAGGGGGTGTCACAGAGTCCAGAGACTACAACCACTCCACTATTGTCTTCAAGATGAGAGCCTTTAATTGCCAAGAACCTTCTCAATCCTTTAAGGACAACCACTATAAAAGACTCCAGAGGAGAGCGCAAAGAATGGTTTATCTCAGCCAAGTTCGTAACAGACTGAATCACAACTTCTTACAACCAATACCCCCAAGCAGCAACACTACCCCTCTATAAGGCTTTTCTGCTACTGCAGCCTTATATATACCTCTCCCGCACCTCCCCCACCAGCAACCAGCTTATTTCTCCCAGCTGGCCCACCTCTACTCTCCACAGATCACTACCTGCTGCACACAACTTCCTCCAGCTGGTGCTAAGGGGCTGACTGCCTCCTTCCCTGCCAGCCACTGGAGGTTTGGAGCAGCATGTGACAGCCCTCATCTGCGCTTCCTCTTCCCAGTGCCTCTAAGATGAAAAAGGTCTGGGCTGCCGTAGAGGGCCCTTCCTACAAAAGAAGGTTATCTGGATGTTCACTTCATTTGGCTAATCATTGTCCTCATGTATATTCCTAAAAGCAAATTCAAGCTTCCGAATGCAAACATGGTTCAACTTTTAAATCTCAGCCCTCAGGAATCTCCCCCACCTGCAACTGACTCCTGTTGACTACAGACCACTTCTTGTGCCAGCAAAGAGAAGGCAAAGCTCTTACAGCATTAGGAGATATTTGTGTCAGCTGAATCTAAGTTAAATGGAGTTACACAGCAAATGAATTTGACCTATAATTTTGATTCCCACAACGTACAACTGAGACCCTCAACATATGGGTCTTTCTTAAGGAAGTGATTTTCTGAGAACAATAGTGAACTTGAAGAGACTGACAATGTCTCTTTAGTGGTTTGGCTAGTAAAAGAAGGTTATCAAGTTGTCCCGGGGGGGCGGGGAGGGAGTGAACTCTGAACTAGACAATCCATTTTTGAACTGCCAAAAAACATCAATTTAGTATCTAATCAGATTGTTGTGTTTTTACTCATTCATACTCAATTCATCAAGAAAAGTGGTTCATTAACCTAAAGAACTAGGCATAAAATTTATATATTGACTACTCTGTTTTATTGCCAAAGCCTACTGTACTATACTTCAGTTTTATGTGCATTGTAATAAAAAGCATGTGTGAATTCTCATATTTTAAAACAGTTGTGCATCCGTGTGGTTTGAGTTAATGCTTTTGAAAACATAGTCTCCACACGATGCTATCTGAAAATAGAATCTGCTTACGATAAAACTTTAACTCTTGAGATCTGGCATAATAGCATTTTATGATAAAAAGAAATCAATTTTTGGAAAAGGAAATTTTGTCATGTGCTCAGAAAATGTTTGTGTTTTTTTTTTTTTTCATCAAACTTCTAAGGAGGCAAAATAAAGATATTAAAGGGACCGATTTACTGCAGTACAAAATAATTTCACCTTTACCAAAGAGAAGAAATACCTCAGACATAACAGCATGGGAAGAATTTGGCAGCCCCAGTCAGACTGAATTCAAAAATTCTTATATCCTACCCTATAAAGGAAGAAAAAGATATTTTAGCCCTGGTACAGGTTAATACTATTCTACAGTTGCATGTGTGTATTATACACTGGGAAACGGGAAATGTGCTGTTGGCAAATGGAAGAATTAATCTCTGCATTCTTCATACATAATGAAGTCTGTAGTTGCAAGAGGTTTATGAATCAAACATTTGTTCCCATTTAACTGAATCTATTTATTGACAGCAAATATCAGCAGCAGAGATATGAATAATATCCAGTTTGTATTTTTCAGAAAACCATCAGAGCACAAGACCTCCTGCAATTAATGAAAAGAAGATGAAGGTAAATGAAGCTGTAAATATTTGTGCAACATCACATTCACATTACTTATGTATGGAAGAGTAGTACTTATGTCAAATGATGGGTATAATTTTAACCATTCAGATCTCCATATTTTTTTAGCCTAGCTCTGTGTACTTTGAGGATGTGCTAATCCAAGAAGCAGAATGTTTACATTGCTTGGGGTCTAACATATAAATAGAAGTGATATATCATCTTCATTTGCTTCACTTGTAACAGGTGCTACCATCTCTAGTCTTCACCAAAGGTCAAATGCAGCTTTCTTAGAAACACTTGGCTCTATTATGTTAACAGACTTAAATGCAATTTTTTATTTTATTTTATTTTATTTTCTGCTAAGGGAGACTTCTGTTTAACAATCAATGTCACAATATGGCCTATTGTTAGAACAAATTACCCAGTCCATTAATTACACAGCTATCTTTCCATCAGCTAGGAAAAGAAAAAAAAACACACACACAATTACATACACATCCTAAGTAACCTGTTGTCACAGAATGGTCAAAATGAATGGTGATGCAAACTAGTGGTGTAACTTGCTCCTGAAATTAACCAGAATGCTCTGGGCCCATTTGTCCAAAGAAGTCAGTGGTCTTCTTGTGTGACTGATTTTCAGTGACAAATCCAAAGTAGTTGTCATATTCTGAAGTCACTCACCCTACCCTCCAGGGTAAGCCTGTCTGAATTAGTATTTGGGTCCAGGTAACAGGAGCTTGACTCTTCTACTCTCCCACCCTGGGGTGCTGTACCAGTGCTGAATTGCCATCCTGATGAGCTGGTTTGGTTGTTGCACCTAGGCGCTGTCATCATGGATGTCCTTGAATCAGGCCCCTGCTTCTCAATTCTTCCTATGTGTAAAAAAAAATCTGCAATTAAGGACCAGAACCTGGAGCTTCCCTTCTCCAGGAAAGACACCTGGGCTCCTGCATTCATACTGGATCAGTGTAGCAGTATTTAGAGGTACTAAATTAATGATTTGGCAAGCCAGCCATCACATGGTGACAGAAACTCCAGTCCCTGGTGACATTGTATCTTGACTTCAGTTTGCTTTGAGTAAGTCAAAATAATACTCAGCTATATATGGTCATCTTCTGAATATTTCTGGGTATTTCCAAATGAAATAGCAAGGGCCATACATCCTTTTTCTTGATTTTGTCAGACTTCATTATTCCAGCCAAAAAAATGCTGGAAAAACAAACAAACAAACAAACAAGTTTTTATACAGAAAGATCAGCACAGATTAAAGCACAGATTGGATTAAAATCATTGGAAGAATGGGGACCTCATGAAAAACAAGTGTACAGTCCCCCCTGTGACAAGATATGAGAATTCCAGCAAAGCCTGGAAAACCTTCTGTCACATCTGCTTACCTCTGCCCCAGACATGTTCCCCTTCGGTGTAAGTGGTAACCTTTAACCCTAACCTAAACCAGGGACCTTTCACACCGCTTGGGCAGGATCTAGTCACACAGCTAAGCCAGCCCAACACTCCCCCTTACACATTCAGATCAACAGATGAACATTATCAATGGTATGTCTGCAGGAGGAGGCACAGATGTTCTCCTGCCCCTCAGAGGAGGTTATTAGCTCAGCCCCACACTAAGTTAATTCTTCCTGACCAAGGCTGGCCTGGGTTTAACCAGCTCAGAAAGGTGGTATATAACCAGTATCCTAGAAAGACTTCAGTCTATATCAGATTTGCATTTTTGGGACTGGAGCTTCCAAAGTGGCAATGGACAAGTAACAGCCTTCATCTGATGATTCCCAGCTGGACTGACTAGAGAGTCACACGATGAAAACATGCTATAGAATATATATGTTGGCTCTGATGTTGCTTCCCTTTGCAATCTCTCGTCGGTTAAATGCTGCCCTTATTGTTTGCTGTTAACAGCTAGGATACAAATTGTTTGCAGGCGTCTATTTCAATCAATCTTGCTACAGCTATGTGGGAGGATTCACTGCTCACAGAGCGCTATTATTCAGGGAGTTCAAACACCTGTATCACAGCACTCTGCCTCATGCCAGGTCAGGATAAACAAGCTCCAACAAATACCTGTTTTGGTCCTGGTTAACATGTCTGTTCAGAAAAGCTGGAGACATCAGAAAGATTTAAGCATATACATAACACTAAGTGTACATCTAAGAGTTTTCCTGAATACGTGTCCCTCACAGCCTTGTGATGATCATGTATGTATCTTTGCAGAAACAAAATGTTAATGAGTATTCATCAGAATCCTTTTCGCTTCACATTAAAAATACTCTCTGTGCAAGTGTTCCCAGGAGAACAAGGAAGAGAGGATGGAGATTTCACAGCTCTCTGAAGGCTTTTATACAGCATTCATCCTATTTTGTCCAACTCAATAGTGGCTTTTGCTTCAACCACAAGTATACGTCACCATTGCCACTAACCCCTAAAAAGGCAGATATAGACTCACACTAAAAATGACAGCAATGAAGACGAACTTGGCTGAGTATCATGTAAAAGAAAGACAGAAAAGACTGAATGGAGGTCATAAAAGAAAAATGGTAGAGTTACCAGGATTATAAGAACACAAAGAGAGCAGAAGGCCAGAGCAGAAGGCCAATCACTTCTTAAATAAGCCCAGATAGAGAGTGCTTTTGGGCAGAGGATGACTGAAAGAGGCTTGAGATGGGAACAAAAACTGCCTCAACATTTTGCTTAGTGAGGTGTCCAGGAGCTGGTGCATCTTATTGATAAAGATATAAAATTACATCAAGATCACATCTGTTTCCCATCTTGCAATCCAGCAATCTGCATGCTCCAAATATTGACTAACCACCTCCTCCAAAGCAGCAGCACTCCAGAGCAGGCAGGCTGAGAGGCTGTTCTTTCTCAGGGAGCAGAGGTAACACTGACTGAAGTCTATAGACACTGAGGGCAAAGAGAGTCTCTGCATTTGGATCTCAGGTTCATGCTCACACTGAAACAGGTTTCAACACAAACCTAAGACCATATGGTGTCCTTGACTCCAGTGAGTCATATTTTACTGGACAGTCAGTGTGACACCATCCTCTGGCACTCAGCCACATCCTGGGGCTGTTCAGATCTCCTCAGACATTTGGGTCCCATAAAGAGCCAGTCGTGTTTATTAGCACTGGCTGGGGGGGCTCCCTGGGGAACGCCCTCCACCACCCTTCCCACGGTGGGCAGCCTACACTTTCCAGCTATCACAGCCACCTTTGAATGCACAGAAACTCAATGGGCCCTGAGTTTCAGGCTTTGGGCTTGAATGAATGGCCACAATTCCCTGCTAATTTTTCTATAACCATCACATAGGGAAATGCACCAAAAGGGCAAACACTTCACCGAATATTCCAAGGGCTTTACAGCATCTCCTGACAGGCATTAAAAATAGAAATGGTTGAAAGACAAACTGCGCTTTCAGAAAGATTGTCTGTGTTGCTGTGATGACACTGTGCAGGCAGTATCTCTCCATGCTGTCTTTCAGGCAGTCCAGCAGTGATGCAGGACACATTGCCATTATTAGCAGCTCTCCGAAGTGTAAGAGACAAGTTATTGTCTGCTAATAATTATTAACAGCGAGAGCATGTTGTACTCTAAGATTTTTGTTTAAAATCTCACACTGTACAAAGATTTTGAATAAACTCACAACCACAGCCACAAAGAGACACAGGTACTGATGTGGCACCTGAAAGCATTTCTTTGAAGAAGCTCAAACTCTAAATGTTGCCACCATAGCATGGTGCAAGCAAAGTAACCAACCTAGTGTGTATAGATCCTTTTTATTTTTTTTCAGCAGGAGGGGCACTGGCAGCTCGATCACAGCCAGCATTGGTGGGCTCAGGCAGTGCTCTTGTTTGCTGTCTCACACAGATGAGGACTTTGCCTCTCCCCGTGGCCAGGACGCTGACTTCCAGGCCAGTCTCCTAACCACAGGAGCGTGGTGCCCTCCCCACCCCTCTCCCAGCACCCTAAACTGACGGACAGATTAGATTTGTGGAGTGAACTCAGTTGCTTTTGATCTCTATTCAAGGTGCCATCAAGGGACCTTAATAGGTAGTATCTTAGCAAACACTTTAAGGCCTGGAACCATCATTAAAGAAACTCCTGATTCTCACACTTGTCTGAAAGAATAGAGGAGCAAGCTGGCTTCAAATACCAGTTGACAGATGGGAAGACATATGGACTATAGGATTGCTGATCTAAAGAGTCAGAGCCATGGTCAGGCTGAGGAAACATACATCTTTATTTTGATGTTGACCTCAAAGGGAAGAGGTCTGAGTCAACAGAAAGGGGAAAGGGCAGAAAATATCACAAGTCTGAGGCCAGGATTGCTTTGAACTTGAGGACAAATATACTAAACAGTACCAAGTTGACAAAAAGGCTTCCTGACACTCCGTGTCTACAAATTTAGCAGTCTGACCCATATAGCTGCTTGATGCATTTTCAGTAACGAGCCGAGTGAGGATCAGTAACGCTGAAGCAATCTCTTGTGGCACCCAAGAAGTTTGTCATTTCTTCCAGCCCCAGCTGTTCACAGAGCCGTGTGGCAGCACAGAGGGCCACTTGGGTTGAAGCCTTTTGCCCATCTTTGCAGGGGTGACAGAAGCCCAGGATCACACTGTGCCACACATCAGTGGGTCCCTGCAGATCGTTCCTCCTTGTGTTCCGTATCCGTTTCTGTACTGGCTCTATATGGAAAAACGTATGACCCCTTCCCAACTCATTAACATTGCACATAGCATTTTCTATAAAAGTCCCCCTGGGACATTTAACTCTATTCCTTTCCAGCACTGAAAAAATGCCCAGGATAAAGTTTACACATTTGGAGCCTTCTGCTGAATTTCAATGGCTGTGCGAGGAATCCGTGAAACAAATGAAGAGACAGATATCCTATTGTCTTCCCAGAAAAATGCAGGGCCTTTCAGTTCACTGGCTTTCTTCATGTCGCTTTTTTATCACAAGTGTGCACTGATGAAACTACTTTAATGCAGTCTGTTCCAAGAGATTAAATTGAATGTCTGTGCAGAGTTTCAGTGCTCAGCAGCACAGCGCGGCAGCTTCGTTTCACATCTCTGGGACACTGGGCAGGCAGAAAAATAATTGCAGACTCAGAAACGATCAAGGAATGTATCCCGGCTGCAACAGATGCTGTATTAAAAGGAAAGACAAAAGCCAAAGTGCATAATGAATTTAAAAAGATTTCTTTATCAAACATGTCATTTGTTTGAAGGACTGAATTGCTGGCATCAGATCTGGCAGATCAGCTTGTTACCAAAGTGAAACATGAGGACTGCTACGCAATGGCAATTGATGAGTCAATTGAAATTACTGATGTTGCTCAAATGCGCATCTTCATTTAATATGTCAATGGTCAGAAGTTAACCAAAGACCTTCTGTTTTTGTCAATACAGAGGCAAACGAAAGGCTACAAAATACAGTGTGCTAGCACTGAATCTCAGAGGTCATATATACTTAATATATACTGATATACTAAATGTGCTTAATGGGAGCTGACACTCCAACTACCGTTGTCTGAAAAATAATTTCTGACATACCACCAACAACTGAACTTGGGCTCATGAGCATCAGTGCCTTGTCGATCAAACCACTCTCTGAGCTGAAGTAAAAGCAAGATAGTAAAATGGAATTAGATTACCCAGAAACACAGTCGTCTGTCTAAGGCTGACATCTATTCCTTGTGCTGATTATTTCAGCTTTCTCTTCATGGGGATGTTGTTGAAGGTAACAGTTTGCTAAGCGTTCAGGTGTTGTGTTGATTGATAAAAATAAAAATATTCTTTGGTAAAAATAGAAAAAGCTGTTTTGAAAACTCCTCCACACTCCAAAAACAAAACAAAACAGAACAGAACAAAACAAAACAAAACAAAACACATCCTTCCTAACCATTTTAGAGGAGAACAGTTATCTGGACTGAATTTCTTGCTCTTTATACAGCAAGCCCAAACAATCTTGTAGAAAAATCTTTATAACGTTAATTTTTCATACATCAGAAATCCAGAGAGAAAAAGCAGAAAGGGTGAATTTACACAGGACAACTTTCAAGAGAAGCACCAATCTGTATTTTCACTACAGAAAACAGCACTTTTACAGAGAGAGTGTAAAATCTATCTCAGGGTCTTTGGGATGTGTTTTGAAGATTTCATCACAGAGAAGAAAGTCTCCTCTGAGCTTGGTGAATAACCCCCCGGCCAAACTTGCTGGGAACACATGGGCAGATTGAAACAGGCAGGAAAATCTTCTAGTGCGTTTGCTCTATGGGCTGCACTGACACCGCCTCATCTGCTGGCTTTTTTCTGCCCCAAGATTTCATCTCCCCTTCTACCTCCTGACTGCGGCAGAGCAGGAGTGAGGGGTGATCAGCCCAAGGGGCCCCCACTGACCGCGTACCGAGATGGAGAGTGGGCCCTCTGCCTCTGCCCGCAGTGAGTGCCCAGCCCCAATCCAGCTGCAGCATGATGCCTGGTAAATGCTCTGGGATCTGTTAAAAATGAGGCTTTTCTAATATGCTGAAGATGACAGACCTCAAGTTGTCATAGATTAAAATGGTGTGTACATTCCTTCCTCCAAGTAACCAATAATGGGACAAAAATCCTTGCCAACTCCAGTCTGTCCCTCCTGCCAAGGATTGTTTGAGCTCAGCTCATCCCAAGTGCCCCATCGGGATCCAGATATAGATTAACACAGTTTTGAAATGCAGAAGGGCCACAACCATGCAAGGCTTGATCCAACCCAGACTGGAGTCCTTGAAAGGTCTGCATTGACGTAAGCGCACAGGGAGCAGCACCAGCACGCCTGCCCCGAAGAAACCAGCCCCGGGTCGGGATTGCCAACAGGCTCTGTCACCAGCCACATCCCACAGCCCCAGCACTGGAATGGTGCCGGCAATGCCCACGCACTGCAGCCGGCAATGGCCCTTCACCGCTGTGCCAAGGGAGCCTGGGCTGGCGTAGGACTACAGGGTGCCTCTCCTCACACACCGCACTTTGCTTTGCACAGGGCACGTCCCCTGTGCTCCTCCAGGGACTCCAAGTTTACTTCTCAGCCTTTGGGATTTGCTGCAGCCACAGTAGCAAGAACCAAAATGGGGAAATACCAGTCTGTGGCACTGGTACAGCGCTAGCTGGAGACAGCATGAACTAGGAGGACAACATCCATGTAGGCACTAACCCTCAGCTTGGGGCCTTCTACTCTATCACGGCAATAAAAACTGCCCATTCAAGTCCTTTGTCTTTAAGATTTCCATCCTGGCTGCAGCAAGTGCGGATTTATTGGTGGGAGCAACTGTAGGAGGAACAGCAACCAGCAGGCGCGTGCGTGCGTGTGTGCCAGCGCACGGTACGCCCTGCCTCTGCCCAGTGCAGCATAAACACGCCACAGCCAGGATTAAATATATGACTAATTCAAAATGGGTTTCCTGGTGCATTAAAAAAAATAAATAAATAAAATAAAAAAAAATCATTTGGCATGTTCTTCTGTGACATATGCTGCATAGCCAGAGAGTTACGGGGATACAGTGACCAGGAAGGACCAAAGCCAAGAGAGACGGCTGACTACATGGGATCGCAGGAATCAGACACCTGCCTTATTATGAACAGTGATGCACAGCGTGGCCCCAGCTTTTTCACAGGCCTCCACTCACGCAAGCAAAATTGCACAACCCATACCCGCTGAGGCTCACCACGCTCCTATTTAAAGGCACAGACTCATACCCAATGCAAAAGCCCATCCAGGGGCAGAGCACTGGCTCCCTACCCCAAAATTTCCCCTGCAGCCTCCAAACCCTTCCACAGAGGCCGAGAGAATGCTTAAACACTTGTTGACACTTCAAAACAATACGTTAATAATGATAAAATCAGCTACAGCATCTTTTGTTGACTTCTGTAGGAATTTTGCCCGAGAAAGGATTGCAGGACACAACTCCAAGCATGCTGAGTGACATCTTATATTTTCAAAACTGTCCTTAGACTTTTCATAACATCTAGCAAGAAAGTTGCTGACAGGAGCAGGATGGTTCCCAGTTTGTGGGGCAAGAAAACTGAGATTCAGTAGAATACCAAATTTGGTAGAATGTCTTCCACTTTGGTAGAATATATTACAAACAACTGTGCATTTTAACACGTTTTCGTATTACACATCATTCATTTTGGGGAGGGGGTGGTGATCATTTTCTGCAGACAGCTAGAATGTTTCCAAGAATGAAAATGTTCATTGAAAGATAATGAAAACCAGACATTTAGTAACATTTTCATTTTGCATGTTTAAATATTTATAACTATGTTCATAAAACCACATGTTTGCTCTCCTAATGCTCTGGTGATTGTGTTTATGAAATGCAGTATTTCTCTTATGCCCCTTCCTTGCGTCAGCTCCTCTGCCAGGCACGATTTACTCGCGCTGCGGCACTGACGACGAGCTTTTATGTAAAAGACTGTCCAAGATTAAAACCAGAAAATTACTGAAAAGAAGAAAACATATTTTCAGAACACTAATGTTTCACTGAGGAATATGTGATTTTAAACTTTGTAGGGGGCATTGATGCTGTCTTAATTCTTTCACAGCAATTTATTTTCAGCCTAAAAGGAAACTATTTCTTAACCTACAGTAAAACAATGAAATCTAGAAATGTAAGTGTGATAAAACTATGATGCTGATGCAAACCATTGTTCTATCTAGAATTTTTTTCCTAAGTTGGACGAAAGATAAATGACAGGAAAGAATTTTGCTTTAATCCTGTGGGTACTCAAGTTTCTGTTATAAATTTCTAAAAAGCTGGTCAAGTGGCCACAGCCTGAAATTGGGACTGTTACACTTAACAGACCCAGATGTGAGCATATTGTATTTTTCTCAGTCCTCTGATTACAGACATCACAATACAGCTTACACGGTTCATACTGGTATATTAAACATACAAAGATATTACGAATGCAAGGCAAGGCTTAGAGAATTCATCAAGACAGCCAGGGACCCAGTACAGGTCTTGCAGAAATCACAGACAGGTTTACACATAGCACACTAACTTTTTTATCAAGATCATAATTCATAAAATGCCATGGATCTGCTTGTGCTTTTAAAAAGGAAATAATGGTTATTCTTCCCCCCCCCCCCCCTTTTTTTTTAAACACTGACAACCTGAGCTTTCTGAAAGGGTGAGGGAACTCCTCTGAAACAAGTCCTCGGCAACATAAAGTGAGCTCTGGCAGAGTATTTTGATTTTAATCTCAGGCTAACATCCTCCCAAAGGTACAGGGAGTATCTTCAAGGTGCAGTTTCAACTTCTTTGGTCCTTTGCCTGCCTTCTCCTTCCACATCAGCAAAGAACGAAAAGGAAACAGAAAACAGTGTAGATTGCAGCGTCACATTGGCATCTCATTTTAAATACAAATTGAGTGCTTGTGTAGACATTAAAGTAAATCATTCCACTTACTGCATTATTTTAAAATACTTCTGCAGGCCAAGATTAAAATTTAAATATATATTTTACAGCTGCAGCATTGCCAATTCTTACAATACTACCAGTAGCTTCACTTTTTTAAAATATAATTTAAGCTCCAGAATCAGGCAATTACATGAAATCTCAGGCTCCACTTTGACACACAAGTGTATGACTCTTTGGCCTTAACAGTTCAAAAAAAAAAAAAAAAAAAAATTAAAAAGGCAAAATAAAATCTGATAAGTGAGGTTCACAACACTGGGGAAAAAAATAAATAAATAAATAAAGAGAGAAAAATTATTAAAAAGTCCACTCTCTTTGTCTGTCTATATCTTGGTAAATTACGCAATTAAGCAATTCTGGTTTCAGAAGCGCAAGATGTTTAAATATTTGTGACTGACAGTCAGCAAGTTGCTGCAGCATCTTCTTTCTAGTAAATATAAATATTGTGGGAAAATGTGCATTCTGAGGAATATCTGCCTCCCCCAACACCACTAGCCCATGCGCCAGAAAGCAGCGAGTCCGATCCATGCAAACTCGGCATGCGGCTGAGAACTTTATTCACAGAATCTGCTGCATAAAGATCTTTCTCTGAATTGCAGATTGTATTTGAGCCGAAACTCAGACTTCATAGTTAAGACCAAGTTTCTCTCTGAGACCTCAGCACAAGTTTAACGCTTTTCTTGAGGTTATCAATAATTACTGAGAAGCTCAAGTCCATGGATTTAATGGGATGCTAAATGCGAACAAAAGAAATGTTTATTTTTAGTGACAACACAGTGAGGTGGTGGAAACCCTAAAAATTCAACTGTGTTCTACTACCACAGGTAAAAAAAAGAAACACTAGGAAAATGAAAACAGGGAGAAAAAGGGAAAACAAACAAACAATAACAACTCTTTGACCAAAATAGTAAGAGAATTAAGCCATATAAACTACAGAAAGCAACAAAACTACTCAAAAAAAAAAAAAAAAAAAAAAAAGATTTTGCAGTATGACAATATTTAAGTGAAACTGGTGAGGAATTTAAAGAAGAGAGAAATAAAGAATAATTTTATTTAGGGCCAGTACTATATGCTGCTTCATTGCCTCTCAGGGCTTTCTGCCTGCAGCCAGATTTCCCAAAGTTGGTATTCTCCGTGGCATACAAATGCAGCCAGTCCACGGCTAGCAGAAACCAAAATCCTGACATTTTCTATCCTGATGTGACCCCGCCAGCAAAAGGCCACGTCGCAGCCTGCGGATAAACCCCAGTGCTTATTTCTGCCCCCAAAACCTTTTTGTCTCCCTTTGAAGGAGCAGCGCCTGCCCCGCACCGGCCAGGCTGCAGCACTCGGAGCAAGACACTGCCCCCCCCAGCGTGTACCACCACTCCTTTCCCCCACACAGACCAGTTTGTGCCCAAACACCAGCGTGGGAGCTTCTGGGAGCCCAGCAGGGCACAGCCTCCTCAAGAGCTTCAGCATCCCTGCCCAGGCCCTCGTTTGCCTGCCAAGCACCCAGCAGAGCCGTGCAAGAGCCATTTTGTCCCTCTGGGACTGCCACAGGCCTTCACTGGGATTATATGACGCTCTGGGAAAGGACAAAACCACGGGAACAGCCCTATGCTACAGGCGTCCTATATGCTCCTTGGGCATCCAGCCCCTCCAGCTCCCCCCACCAGGACTGGCCCTGACTTTTTGCCTTCCTAAGTTTTCTGGGTGTCTCAGGCCAGGCTACCGTGCACAGCATGCGATGAGGGGACCTCAGCGCGGACACAGTCTCCTGGGAAGGAACTTCGTGTATTGCCCATTCAGCCATTTCAGACCAGCCTGGGCAATTTAAAAGCTGACACTATTGTACAAGTTGCCAAAACAAAATCATTCAGCTAAACTCTTTTTTTTTTTTTTTTCTAGCCCTTTATATTAAAGTTTCTTTTCACGCAAGCAGATAAAATGGAGAACCGCTACCAAAGTGTTACCTAAAAGAAAAATCTAAACAGAACACAGCTTTATCTACCAAGAACAAAAACTCGCATCTTAACATCAAATTTCTCCTGCACCTCCCTGTCCAACTCCCTCCATCCGTCCCTGCGGAGGCTCTCCCAGCGGCAGCACAGAGCAGATGTCTGTAAGCCTTCCTGCAGGGGCTTGCGCCGGGGCTGTGGTCAGGCCCTGTTTTTGGCAGCCTCCCTCACCAGCGTAAGCTCTTACGCAAGCACTTTTACTGCTTTTGCTCACACGCAGGTAAGTAGGCACTCGCAAAACGTACATTATGTTTTTAACCCATGTAAATGGCATAGCATAAGGTTAACCAAATGTCTCAGTCCGGGGAACACGCAGATAAGTCAATATGACACAAATTATTTCCTTCTGCACACTGCACAATCCAATTAGATCTCTGTAAAGAATTTAAAGCTTCCTCCAGAGTTTTACCTCTCCAACACCTCTGCAGAGGTATTTTCCATATAGTTTGATCATACCGAAAGCATAAATAAGGGGGATAGTTTATCAAAAAGTCATGAAAGTTAGGCTCAGAACAAGCTGGTGTTAGTGCCTAATGCTTTTAATCTGGGAACATTCCAATTTTTATTTTTATTTTTTAAAAAAGGCAAATACACAATACCACAGCCCACTTACTGCTTTGGAAATGGAAGCTTTACAGCCGACAGAGTTACTACAGGAACTTAATTCCTGGAGCTGTGGTGCTGAGACACTTGAACACAACCTGATCAAATGCCTTCAGGACTGCCTTCACACTGCATGCAACCACTAGCTGTTAATGGCACGCACAAAGCTTGAAAAAAATACATTATTTTCATAGGATTGCACCAGACATAGAGACAGATATGCAAAAACAATGACAGCAAAGGAATCAAAATATTCATGGCTCATAAAGCGTGGTAGAAAAAGAATGGCTCCAGCTCATCGCCTGCCTCTGCTTAGATTCTTTTTAACACAATGAATCACCATTACCCCTTTTAGAAAACCATCCTGAGTTCTGTTTATTTGGGGACAAATCCATCTAATCCTGCTCATAGAAGCGAGTACAGCAACTACAAGGGGGCTGCCAGTCTGAGAGAGGACAGCAGAATGCGGCCCCTTTTTGTGTACAGTCCTGGGACTCTTCTGGGGTGCGACACAAGATCCATTATTAATGACAGACGAAAAACTGAGCTAACATGGCACCTGCTCTGCCAGCGCCATCCTGCCCTGGCCGGCACACTAACGAAGAAATCTGGAGCTGCAAGCACGGGGAGTGCCCGTGGGCCCCCACTGCCAGGCCCCGGCATTGAAAATCAGGAGCTGTCTCACCCCAATGCACAAAACAGCCTAGGAGACATGGGAAAAGGGTAGGAGCTTCCTCACTCAGGGACTCTGCCTCTCTCTGCAACGGGCAAGGGCTAGGAACGGAGACTTTTCGCTTCTTTTTACAGAAAAATAAAAATAAAAACAAAACAACAACAACAACAAAAACTTCTTAGCTGCCCACGAGTGGCAGCAGAGTGAGACAGTTCTCCCCTGGGCCGCACTGCAGAGGTCTTGGGGCCGGCAGCGGCCGGCAGGCCAGAGGAGCAGAGCCCACCAGCACAGCGTGGGGGACACGGCTCTCCTGCCCCCTCCTCACGGTGCTGGCACCAAACCCCGTGCTTTGCAAGCGTTTCAGAACCAAACAGGTTGCCAACCTTTTACACACCCATCCCAAACATACCGTCCATCCCAAACCACGCACACCCACCCCCAACTGCCCCTGTCCCATCCATCTCCCGTTTTGGGGGGGCTGCCCCAGCATGCTGTGCTGAGGGGGGGTGGCTCCGACCTCTCAGCGGGGTGCAGACAACAGTTTGCTCTCCCTTTCCCCTTACTGGGTGCAAGCTGCATGGAGAGACCCCAAGGTGGGGGACCGGCTGGCCACACAGGGGAGAGAAATTATGGAGGATGCTGTTTTTAAGCTCTTGTTATAAATACGGCTGGGGCTGTGCTACAAACCCGTGGAGACAGCCATCGTTGTGGGCCTGGCCCCATCAGAGCTCACATCCCAGACAACCCTGGCCTCCCAGGGCAGAGCCCCTGGCCCAGGATGGCATTTTGGGGCCTGACAGCAGCAGTCGCTCCCGGCCCGAGGCACCCCCACAGAGCCTTGCACACCCCGCACCCCCTGGTTCCGAGCAAAGCAGTAAGGAAACCGAGCCTACCAGCACCTTTCCAAGCCTGGCACAGTCCGGAGCGACGCAGACACAACTCAGGTGGGTGTCCGAGGAAAACCCGATGGCCCCCGGCAGCTCTGTTCCTCCTGGCCCCGCTCGCCCCCAGGAAGAGCCCAGGCCAGCAGCACTCTGCGTCCAGCCCCAGGGCTCGGCTCTGCACACAGCGGGAGAGAGACCTGACAGCAGCAAGAAGCGGGGATCCACGTCTGGCTGGGGCACCTCGGAGGGAAACCATTTACCTCCTTCAGGGGGACAAATTCAGCAATGTGGGGTGGGAAACTTGTCTTCGTTACTGGGATTTTTTTTTCAGACATGCAGCACCACAGATTGCTATCCACCTCCCTCCCATCTTTTCCTGCCCGATATGCTTTTTAATTTTTTTTTTTTTTTTTGAGGGCAGAGACGAGAAATTCATTTAATTTTTAAAGCATGCAAGGTTTCACGGGTCGCTTGCACAAGCAGACCCCGCGGCAGGCGGGAGAAGACAGGGCAGCCCCAGCCGCCCGCAGCGCCCCAAGTCAAGTTCAAGATGGGCCCGTCTGGGACCTCTCACAGCCAGCAGAGCTGGGGGGCCTGGGGAGCCGGGGGGTCCCTGCCTTCCTCCGCCACGGGGCTCAGCCTGCAGCAAGGTCCCTGCAGTCGGACAGAGGATGGGGATGCAGAGTCATACGCCTAAATCAGCAGCACTGGAGGAGAGCCGCAGCTGCCGGCCCTGCTGCAGCCCCAGCCGGGCCCCCCCAGCATCCCCCGCAGCGGGGCCTAGAGGTTTGCAGGGAGCGGTATCCACCGCCGCTCGGGTCGCTTGGGGCTCCTGGGCAGCACTGGAGAAGTTGTTTCTGGGGTGAAATTTCTCGGCTCAATCCCTTCTGTCTCTCAGGGATGGGGACGCTTTGCTGCATCCTGGTCAGAAATAAAGAAGAAGGAAAAAAAAAAAAAAAAGAAAAGAAAAGAAAAGAAAAAAAAAAAAAAAAACACACAACAAAACCAGACGATAAAGTCCAGCACGCCACGAAGTCACCCATGTCCCCTCCGGGAAGCAGCCCAGTGCCGACTCCCAGCCCCTGCACCCCTGCCGGCAGCCCCGGCCCGGTACTCACCGTCGGGGCCACCCCGTCGAGGCTCCCCGCTGCCCCCGGTGCTCCTCTCCCTCGGCGACGCCGCGCCGCGGGCTCCGGGCTCCGTCCGCTCGGGAAGGTCGCGGGGATGCGAAGCCGTTCGGCAGCGGAGGGCGGGGACAAAGGGGCAGCAGCAGAAGCAGCGGCGAGGAGCTGGAGGTTTTTTCCCGCAGCGCCGGCCCGAAAACAACGGCTCGGCCCCGGCGGCAGCGAGCCGGGACCGCGGCGGCACCCGCGGCTGCCCCCGGCCCCCGAAACGGGGAGGACGGAGGAGGTTAAAAACGGCTCGCGGGGGCTCTTTCCAAAACAATAAACTTTTAATGCTAAAGCAGTTATAACCAAAAGCTGTACAGAGTTGATTTTTTTTTGTTTGTATTTTTTTTTGTTAGAAAACAATTTTTTCTTCCCCATAAATATTGTTCAGTTCCCGGCACTTTGTATCAATAATTAAATTACGAACGATAAATATGGCATCGTGGATATGTATTTACAAAAAAAAAGTTATTACAAAAAGGCAACTGTTATACTAAACATCACAATCTGGGTAGAATAAACACCACATCCTCATCCTGCAAAATACTGACCGACCCCATCAGACGAGAATACATTCACAAGTGTAATGCTTGGAGAGAGAGAGAAGGAGAAAGAGGAGGAGAGCAGAGAAAGAAGCAGCAGGAGAGCTAGAGAGGAAAGTTCAAGACATAACAGGACTTTGGCACGGTTTAAGACTGTAAGTTTAAACAATCACCACTAAGGCGAAGGAGAATTTTCATCCTCATGTCAACATCCCACCGAAAGAAGGAAAAACAAAACAAATTAAAAATAAAAAGTGAGGAATCGGAGGAAGAGGTACTGGGACAGGGAAGGAAAAAAAAAGCCCAAACAAAACAAACAAACACAAAACGAAAACGAAAACAAAACAAAACAAAAAAACAACAAAGAAACGACTGCGATTGCAAAAAAATGACAACAACAAAAAAAGAAATCCAATCCTGAGAAAAGGACATGGCTAGTCCAGCGTCTCGGCTTGCAAAAAATAGTAATAATTATAATATAATAATAAAAGACCCCCCTCCGGATCCTGGCAGTTAACTAGGTGTAGCCCTATGCGGTCGTCGGTGTGGAAACTCCATTTCCGTGGGAGTGAGCTGCAGTTGGCTTGGCATGTCCTTTTTTCCTTGTTCCCAACGCATTTGGTCCAGTCTCTGGCTGGGCAGCTGCTGCCTTCACACATACCACTCGTTAAAATTGGGGGGTAGTCCAGGGTTGTGGCCGGGGTTACTCTGAAGGGCGGCCGGCGGCGTTTTAGTGGAGTCCTTGCCTCCGGCTGAGCCCACCGCCGGGGGGGTGGAGGACTCGTACCCCGAACTGGCTGCAGGGGAAGAGTCCGACCCCTGGGATTCGTGCACCTAAAACCAAGAGGCAGAGATGGGAACGAGCCCAGGGCCCCCCGCCACCCCGCTGAGCCAGGTCAGGATGCTGCCCCACGCAGGAGGGATACCAGGGGTCACCAGCTTGGTCCCCGCCTGGCAAGCAGGCGGTGCACGTACTGCCGGTCACCCGGAGCACCGGCGGCTCGGTGCAATGCCTGCCGCAGCTCCCAGCCACTTCCCTGCGTTACAGGGAGCTGCACCATCCCAGTGTGCGGGGCTGCAGCATCCCGGCGCACGGGGCTGCATTTGCACAGCACTCTGGAGCAGAGCCACGCTCTGGAAACCGGTTAGCACTTGCACCAGCGGCAGTGCAAAAAGAAACTAAGCCATTTCCCCAGGCTGTGCTCCAGCCGTGGCCCAGGCACCAGGGACCGCTCAGGCCATGCCGGGAGCACTGCGGCGGGCGCTGTGCAGCTCTGCCCTGTTCAGCCGCAGTAAAACGGGCCCCGAGCACGCCAGCGACCAAGCGTCCGTGCTCAAGGAGTAAAGAGCTGGGGCGCAGGAGTGATTACCTTCATGTGTTTCCTAAGTGAGCTGGGGTGGGTGTAGGATTTGTCGCACACCTTGCAGATGTAGGGCTTGTCCGAGGTGTGGACGTGCATGTGTTTCTTCCTGTCGCTGCTGTTGGCGAAGCGCCTGTCGCAGCCCTCAAATTCGCACTTGAAAGGCTTCTCACCTGCGAAATTCAGAGAGGGTGAAGGAGGGCCATTCCCCTCCACGTCCCCACCTGCCTCCTGCCAGGATGGCCTCTGCCCTGCTCAGTCCCCACCGTGGGGATGCACGAGGACCCCAAAAAAATGATGAAGGGGAGGAGGGACGGCGAGGTTTGTTTTGTGCCGAGTAAATTCGGGTCAGCCTTTGTTACTTTGAATTTGCCTCCCACCGGCCCCGCACCGTGCTCCGGCGGGGACAGCGCTCGGTGAGCCCGAGGAGGGAGAAGACCCGTGAGCAGTTCAGCGGCTCGGACAGTTTTATGGGACGTACTCAAGGATGCGAGCCGAAAAGCGCTTGCTTCCTGCCTTCCCCCCCTCTTCCCGCCGGCCGTGCGGAGGGCTGAACGGAGGACGGAGCTACAAATAAAAATACTTTGACAAAAGTATCGCTGATTTAATTGGGAGAGACGCCAATGGGGCCTAAAAATAAAACAGCGAGGAGAAGAAAAGGAGCGGAAGTCCCCGAAAACGAGATTTCATTAGCACTCGTACGGGTGCCTCCGCAGGGGTGCGCAGGGGGCCGGCGGCGGCGGCACGCACCCAGCCACGGAGCCCCGGGGGCCTTACCTGTGTGTGTCCGCTTGTGGATCTTGAGGTTCTCGGAGCGGGCAAAGATCTTCCCGCAGCCCGGGAAGGGGCAGGGGAAGGGCTTCTCCCCCGTGTGCACCCGAATGTGGTTGACCAGTTTGTATTTCGCCTTGAAGGACTTGCCCTCCCGCGGGCACTCGTCCCAGTAGCAGATGTGGTTGTTCTGCTCGGGGCCCCCGACGTGCTCCATGGTGACGTGGGTGACCAGCTCGTGCATGGTGCTGAAAGTCCTGTCGCAGCTCTTCTTGGGCCGGCTGAGCTGGCTCTCGTCGAGCCACTTGCAGGACAGCTCTTGCTTGATGGGCTGCCGCATGTACCGAAAGAAAGCCCCGGGGCCGTGGTGGTGGTGATGGTGGTGGGCCGCCACGTTCATGCCCATATTCACGTTCATGTGGTTGTAGTTGTGGAACTGGGCGCCGCCGTAAGGGTCCGTGCGGGGGCTGGAGACGGCCCGGTACGGGTCCGGCCGCCCGAAGAGGTCCCCGCGTAGCCCCAGGTGCATCTGCCCGTTGTCTACGTGCCCGGTGGGGGACGTGTGGCTCGGGCTCTGCTCGTGGAGCCCCGGGAAGAGCAGGTAGCCCGGGGTGTCCGGGATGCCGCCGGGGCCGTGCAAGCCGCCGGGCGAGCCGCCGAAGAGCCCGTGCTGCGCCGTGCCGGAGGCGGCGTCCGCGATGCCGGAGCCGCGGTTGCGGAAGAGAAAGTCGCGGGGGGAGTTGAAGGCGGCGGCCCCGCCGTAGGAGGGCACCTGGCCGGCGTGGTGGTGGTGGTGGTGGTGGTGGCCCAACGCGCTGGCGTAGCCGGGCGCTTGCGGCGTGAACGCCGAGCTCTGCCCGGCGGCGAGGTCGTGCGGGGCCGCGTTCAGCTTGAAGGCGGCGGCGGCGGCGGCGTGCGAGGAGTCCCCGAAGGGGCTCAGCCCCATGCCGGCGGCGGTGGCGTCGCGACCCGGCATCTCGTGGTGGCGGGGCGCCGCGAAGCCGCCCACCCCCAGCGCCGGGAACTGCGGCCCTCCGTCCAGCAGCATCGTCATGGGCGCGGGGCCGGCGGCGCGGCGGCAGCCTGCCCCCTCCTCCTTACCTCCCCCTCCCCTCCTTCCTTCCTTCCTTCCCTCCCGCCCCCGAAAAAGTGCAAAACCACCCCAAAACGCGCCCCCGCCCCCACCCCCCGCGGCGGGCGGGCGAGCACCCCCCGTCCGGGGAAGGAAAAAAAAAAAAAAAATTAAAAAAAAAGGTTAAAAAAAAAAAAAAAAAACAACCCCAAGCCCCCGAGCCCACCACCACCCGCCCCCTGAGGCGCCCGCCCCCGCGCCGGGCCGGGCCGGGCGGCGCAGCGCAGCAGGGCGAGGGCGAGGGCGCAGCGCGGCCCCGCTCCCGCTCGGCGCCGTCGGGCACTGACGGGGCGCCCGCCCGCGCCTCGCACATAAACCAACGCCGGGGCCAGGCCGCGCCGCGCCAATGGGGAGCCGCCGGCCGCCGAGTCAGCTGACCCGCCGCCCGGGCCGCCATTGGCTGCTCCCCGTTTGATTGGCACGCGCCCCGCAGCCGTCGGGGACGGGGATTGGGCGTGCGCGGCTCGCAGGTAAAACGGGGGGGGGGGGGGGGCGGCGGCGGGACGGGGCGCACGGGACGGGATGCACGGGACGGGATGCACGGGACGGGATGCACGGGATCGGGCGCACTGGACGGGGCGGACGCAGCCCCCCGGGGCAGCCCCGTTCCGGGGACAAGCGCGCCGAGCCCCGCGGGTTCCCCGTGCCCCCGCCGTGCCGTCCCGGTGCGCGCTGCCCCCCTGCCCGGCCCGCTGCTCGCCGCCCCACGCCGCGGGGGGAAGGCCCCCGGGCGCCTCTCCCGGGGAGGGGGCAGGCGGAAAGCCGGCACGAAGCCGCCGCGCCGCTTCAAAACTAAACCCCAAGCCCGCCTGAGCTCGCAGCGGCGGGGCGCAGTTCATTTTTTTAATTAGCAGCATTTCGCCTGCATGAACCCGAGCCGAGCGTGGACAGCCCGCTCCTGCCCCGCCAGCCCCATGGGGCCAACTTCGCCGGCCCGAGTCCCCCCGCGCCCCCCGGCCCGCTCCCTACAGGGGACAGAGGCAGCGTCGAGCACCGAAGGGTCCCTGCTCGCTCCCTGCCCTCCCCGCCGGGCCGCGGAGCACGGCCGAGCAGCGCCCGGCGTGGCGGTTCCCGTGCTCTATTTTTTGTACACTCGTTTGTTTGATCGTTCTTTTTTTCTCTTTCTTTCTTTATTTTTTTTCGTCTTTCTCTCTCTCTTTTTTTTTTTCGTCTTTCTCTTTCTTTCTTTTTTTTTTTTCTTCTTTTTTTTTTTTTTTTTTTTCTTGTTAATTTTATTTTTGCAAAGGCAACGTTCAGCCTTGGAACAATTATCAGTTGCAGACAGCGCTATAAATCCACTCATTTTCTGTTCTGGAAAGCATTTGCAAAGAACTATGGGGAGCAAGAGTGGAAATAAAAGGCAGAAAGAAAGATGGCTGTAATTGTAATATCCTGAGATTTGCTGAGCCCCCAAGTCTGTCTATTGGGCAGGTCTCACAGGCTCGCCGCCGGCTCTCTGCAGGAAACGTAAAATCTGATCAAGTTCAGAGACGCATTGAGAGCCTGCTTCAAGCAGCGCTTTATAACCGCGGCCCTTTCACATCGTTCCCCCCAATCAGCCCCGGGAAAGACTTCGCCTTCTTTATTTTAGGGTTTGCAGGGAGGACAAAAAAAAAAAAAGCCACCGATATAAAATCTCCCCGAGAGGTAACACCAGTGCCCATCAAACACTCAAATTGCCCAGGCCACATCTGCCAAGAACAGTCCCAAAGTTGGAAGGTGAGTGCCTCGCTGCCGTTACGGCGAGCCCGCAACACGGCAAGAGGCGGAAGGGGGGGGCCTCCCCTAGGGAACGGAGGGCGCGCAGCGGCCGAGGACCGGGCAGGATTGCAGCCCTCCCTCGGGAGCAGCGGAGAGGGCCGGGGCTGTCCGGCACCATCCTGCAGCTCCCGGGGCCCGGCGGCGGCGGAGGGCAACGGGGCGAAGCCGTCCCCCCCACCCCGCCCCGGCGCTGCGAAGCGGTGGTGGCTCTACCTGACTATTTGCGGAGCGCTGCGGCGGGGTAATTAATTACCTCCCGCACGTGGTGGGTTTTCTCGGCAACTACAACCCAAAAAAAAAAAAAAAAAAGAGAGAAAAAAAAAAAAAAGAGGGGGGGGCATAATTCAATTAGCCCATCAGCTGAGCGCCGGGGAGGGCCGCGCCTCTGAAGTCGCCGACCTGGAGCAACCGAGGGCGACTGACCCCTGCTTGTGCAGGAGGCCTCACGTGTAGCCCGGCGCATTGTCTGCCCCTAATGGGATGCGCCGGGGCCGCGCCGGGCCGGGGGCGGCGGCGGGTGCCCGCCAGGAGCCGCCGGGGCCGCGCCGCGCTGCGCGCTCAGGTGCCCACGCCGCGGAGCGCAGCGGTTCCCCGGGCAGGCTGCGCAGGGTGGTAGGGGGGCAACCTTCAGCCCTCCGGCCCGGGGAGATGGAGCGAGCGAGGCTCTGCGGCGGGGGAAGCTTAAAAAATAATAATAATAAAAAAAAAAAAACATTTATTTTTATTATTATTTATTTATTTATTGCTTAAAAAGGTCCCTGCGCGCCAGCGGCAGCGGCACCGCGGGGCTTCGGGAAAAGCATCCCGGCGGTGGGGGGATCAGAGGCAGCGGTGGGAGCTTTGGGCGAGGACTCGCCGTTTCGGAGAGTATTTGGTTGCTTTGCAGAAAGCGGCGCCCGCAGCCCCGCCGTGCCGCAGTGGACTCGCGGATCAGGCTACATAAATTGACCTATAAATCTTTTTTATACGTTTCCCATTTCTACTCTGCCAAGTTTGTACGGGTGTGTGCGCCGAGCAATATCCAGACGGACATACAGACACTGTTTAAATCCGATCGCTTCCTAGCTGGAATCTGCCAGCTCGGGAACCAAAAATGGCATAAAACGCGTTCGTTTTATTTCAGCGCATTGTCGCTGTGGCCTATGATTTTTATTCTCCGTGCTTTCGTAATAATAATAAAATGTATAATATATTTTGCATATATTTTAACGTTTTGGTAAATTCCATTTTTATTCATCGGTATTTCTGGTCGGTCCCAATTCCTGTATTTATTTTTCAGAGGCGGGGGAACATCACATCTCTCTTCCTTTTAAATCTATCTCAATTGCAAACAGGCAAACAACAGCAACCGGAAAAGTAGTCTCGCAGGCTCTCCTGCTCTCGTCGTGCTCCCAAAGCAGGGGAAGGCGGAGAAAGACACCCTGCTTTACGTCAGGAACAGATATTTGTGTAATTCTCCTCCACCTTTTTTTTTTTTTTTCCTCCCCCCTTTGGGATGATTTAGGAATTTAACAGCCACAAAAAACGCAAAGCCCCTTGGAAGCGGTGCGGGTCCCTCCGTGCCCGCTGCTGCCCGGTTCCCGTGCGTGCCCCGCTCGGTGGCCGGCCCTCCCCGGCCCTCCCCGCCGGGCTCCCCCCGTGCTGCCCTTGCCCTGCCCTGGTGGGCTCCCGGGGCCTGACTCTGCCCCGACCCAGCACCCGGGCACGGCTGGGGGAGCCTCGCCGGAGGGAAGAGCGCCAGGTCTGGGCCCTGCAGCGCCAGGTCGGCGCGGGAGAAAAAATGGTCCCCAGTGGGTGCCCGCTCCTTACAGCACATTTCGCAGCGGGGCAGAGCGGGCAGGGGCTGGGCAACGGCCCCGGGAGCGGAGGCTCCGCGGGTTTCCCTCGTCCCCTCCGCCGAGGGTGTGAGGAAAAGGCAAAAGGAGCCCGGGAAACCAGCAAAAGAAATCCCCCACACCGACCTGCGAGCCGGTCGGCGAGGGGAATATTTCATACGCCCTAAATACCTTTTAAAACGCAGTTTATCGTGGACAAATGAATATCCCTAACAAGCGTAAAGACAAGTAGCTTTTCTTCTGCCATAAACATATTGCACCTCCGGTGTAATTAAATGCAAACCAGGAGCGAACGCGACGTTTCCATTGCAGCTGTCACTCAGCGGAGGGGACTCACATGTACATTTGAACTTCAGAGATAGGGGCTGGAGTAAACAGGTCTGAACTTCGGCAACAGAGGGGGCGAGGGGTGCCAAAGGCCGGCCAGGCAGAAAAAAACGAAGGGGAGACAAAACGGTGGTGCCGCGGGGCTCCGTGCTGAGAGGGTGCCGCGGGAGCAACCAGCCCGGTTTTTTTTTGTTTTTTTTTTTTGGACCCGGGTCGGGGATTTTCGCGTCTGTGCTGGCGGTGGGGAAAAGTTCCGCTTGCAAAACCGAACAGGAACTCAGCTGCGCGCTCAGCCGGCTGGGAAACACGCGTCGGGTTCGGAAGCGAGTGGGAAAACCACGAGGAGGAGTTGAAGCGGCTGCGGGATGAACGGGTCCCGTCCCCGTCCCCGTCCCCGTCCCCGTTCCCCCCACCCCCCGAAGGCGGCCAAGGCAAAGCCAAGGGGCAGGGGACGTCGCGGGTCGCGGCCCCGCAGGGTGCCGGGCAGCCCCTGCGCCGTGCCCGCACCGAGACGGCGTGGGGCGAGTGACCCCGGGCAGCCCCCCGGCAAGGGCGAAAAGCCCCCGGCAAAGCTAGGGGGGGAGCACGGGACGGGACGACACGGGGCAGCCCCCCGGGCGGGCGGAGGAGAAAGCGGGGGGCTCGGCACCCCGGCCCGGCCGAGACGATCCGGGCCCTCCGGCCGCCCCCTTGAAATCGCCCCCTTGAAGTCCTCCGAGGAGCGGAGGGGGTGGGGGGAAGTGGCGAATATCTCAATCAGCGAGGAGGTGACCTGTGACCCGGAGGGTGGCTCTATTGTCCCGCTCTTGCGGGGGACACAGACTTTAGTCAGCCTTTCTGCGTGACTGAGCCCTGAGGGGCAACCGCAAGCCCCGGGCTCCGGCGAAGCATCCCGGGCTCGGGAACCGCCAACCCGGCATCAGCTGCCGGGGCAGAGCCGCCCTTTCCCCGGAGTCCCGGGGTCGCCGCCCCAGAGCCCTGGCAGTTTCCGAGCCCGCCCTGCCCCGGCCGCCCCCTGTCCCCCCTTAGGGGGCCGGTTCGGGCCGGGCCGCTCGGAGCATCCACACCACGGGGCCACGAGGGACCGGAGCGGCCCACCCGGTGCCCACTGAGCAGGGCCGAAAGCGGGGCTGCGGAAGCCGCCTCCACCCGCTCCCGCCCGGCGGCGGCTTCCAGCGGGGCCCGGAGCGGAGCCGGGCACCAGGCGGCGCTGCGGAGCGGCCCGGCCCGGCCCCCGACGGCTGCCCCGGGCCCCCCGGGGCTGCCCCGCTCCTCTGCCCACGCACGGGGAGCGATGGGCCGCTCCGCACCCTGCCCCGCAGCCCCAATGCACCTCGGAGGACGGGGCAGCAGGGGGACGTGAGCCCCCGGTCCCCAAATCAACCCCGACCCTGTCCGCCCCTCCCCGTCGAACCACCCCAGGGCCTCGCAACAGGTGTAAGCCCCGGTAATAAGCCCCTTGTTCGGGTGCAAATATCCCCGTTGGAACCGGCATCCCCAGGGGCCGCGGAGAGCGGTCTCTAGCTGTTGGGTCCAAACGGGGGGAGCTGCCAGGCTCCGGGGAGCCCTCTCTGGGCCCCCCCCCTCCCAGCCTGCAGCAGCTCCCCCCAGGGAAGCTGTGAGGACACCTGCACCCGCGACATGGCCAGCCTGCGGTGCACGGGGCTCAAGACTCTCTCCCCGCCGCCGGGAGCCCTGAACGCGGGGCTTCCCCTCGCTCCCAGCTTTTATTCCCACCTCTGGGAAGGGCACGGAGACGGGGATCGGCAGTGTCCCTCCCCAGGACACACGGCTCCCCGCGGCCCCGGGCTGGGGACTTTTCTCCCGGCCTGGACTCCCCGACACGGAGCCGTCCCGTCCTGCCCTGGTGGAGCGGAGGGGCCTCGAGGGGACCGGGCGTAGGTGGGCTCCAGCAGAGGGGTGCCGGGTCCCACCGGTTCCAGCCCGTGGGGTCGGGCCGTGCGCCCAGAGCCGGCTCCGACGGCGCCGTGCCGGGACACCAGCGCTCGGCACACCGACGGGCACACCGGCGACGGGAAAACGGGGGTGTCTCCCGTCGCCCCGGCATCCCCCAAAGGTGGGGACACGATTTCGCCAGCCCAGAACGTGTTGGAACAACGTGTTGAATGCTTTAAGGTCTTAGGAAAAAAATCAAAACGAGGGCTGTGCCGTTCCCACCGCTTGCCTTTCGCTATCCTCCCTTCGGCCGCATCGCCCAGCGACTTTCCCGTCAACAGCCGAGGCTTTCCCCCAAGGTGTGGGGCAGAGAGCTGACTCCTCCTTTCCCCTCCGGCCCGGAGACCCGTCCCCACGGGTCCCTCGGGGGAGATCTGCCCGTTCCCTTTGCCGTTTGCTTTTTTCTCCCCGGGAAAAGCGGTGCCGCCGCAAAGCCGCGGGGTACAAACCGCTGCCGCTCTTTTCTCTGCCGGCACCATTCCCTTCGCCAGCGAGGGGGAACGAAGCGCTTCAGCGGCTCCCCCTGCCCGGAGCCCCGACGGGGGCGCGACCTCCCCAGCGGGCCGGGGCTGGGAGCGGGGCAGGGCGGCCACGGCTCCCGGCACGAACCGGCCTCAGCCCTCGCACGCTTCCGCGGGTGAAACAGCCCCGCAACGGGAGCGACTTGTGGCGGTAACAGCCCGTTGGAAGCCTTGGGGCCAAAGCTGGCCGAACAACGGCACTGGGGCGCGGGCATGGCCCAAATGTTTCCACCAGGGCCGATCACCCTGTGCCTAACACTACGGGGCTCGGGGCAGAGCCCGTTCCCCTTTTGCATTTCCCCAGATTTCGGGCCGATAGACCAGTCCCCTTCCCCTTCCTTATTTTTCCCATCGAATGCCGCCTTTCCTCAGCTGCCCCGCGCAGGCCCCGCGCTGCGGGGCGCGTTGGGCAGCGACGGGGCCCCCCGACACCACTGACTACCCCGTAAACAGTGTGCTTGCCACAGGGTGAAGGAGTCGATGGTTTTTATTACCCTCCCCGGAGGATCTGGTCCGCAACGAGAACCTTGTGTAGCAAAGCTCGTGTTAGGAAAGGTGCCTCGACTTACAGCCCGGCAGCAGCCGGTGCGCTAACCTTGGCTGCGATGGGGCAGCACCGAGGTGAAAGGGAAAAAAAAAATAAAAATAAAAATAATAAATAAAAAAAGAAACAGATAGAGAAACAAAAACAACTCCAAAAAGCAGCCAAGCAAACCGAAAGCCCTATTGCAGCCCTCCAGTTGCGGCTCCCAGCTGAAGGCACCTCTTTGCCCCCACTCCGTCGAAGTCCCCTTGCAGGGGGCAGAAGCGGCTGCGGGCAGGGCTGCCCGCGGGACCCCGCTGCCTCCCAAGTTTTCAGAGCCAGGAAACTGCCATTTCCCGCTACCTTCGCCCATTCCCCGATAGCTTTCAAGGCGTCCACGTTTATTTTAAAAACTCTTCTGAGAGCTGTAGTAAATTGCGTTTGCTTGTAGCTACAAAGGAGAAAGTTAAGCATTTGTCTCTGCTGTTGTATAGGCAGCCAGTTGTTTTAATTAAAGGGTGGGGATCCGTGATATATACACCAGATAAAAGCAAATGCACAGAATAAACTAATTAAAACATTGTGTTTGGAACACATTTTATTTCTTTTTTTGATCTTAGTTGTGTTTTAAAGAAATGTCAGCGCACTATAAAGCAACCTTATTTCCCTTATAGTGTGCGGCGCTTTTCAAAGGCTAGTGTGATATATTTTAGAAAAGAAATCCCGCTGTGAAAGCTTGCGTGTCTTCTCTTTACCAAACTAAGCTCTTGTCAGTCATGCCAGGGCATATCCAATCACCAAGTCCCTTTTTGGAAAGCAGCTCATCCCGCTGTGCTTTTATATATCACACCGCAGCATGTTTAGATGCATTTTTACTATCACTTCAGGAGCGGTGACTGATGAGAGCGCAGTTACAGTACCGGCTTCCCCAAACGCCGGAGTTGCTAACAATTTGCCTGGCTATTGTGTGCGTGTCTTTCTCTCCCTCCTCCCCCTTTCCTGCCTCACGTTGCCTCTATTTGTCATGGACACCAAGATGCGGGAGGATAGCGGGGGGGGTGTTAGCAGATCCCGAGGTGCCCATCACCTGCCTGGGACACGGTGACGGGCGGCTCCGTGTCTGCACAGCCCCGGGGAGGGGAAAGACCCGGCAGCTCAGGGCTCCCCCGATGGCACTGGAGAACCGAGGGCACCCCACCTTGCCCCGGGCTCCCCCCGGCCCCCGCTGCGCGCCCGGCTCACGGCCGCAGAGCCGCTGCGCAAAGCCCCGGGGTCCCCAGGGCTCGTCGGGGGTCCCGCTGCGGGCGGAGAAGCCCCTCCCGGACAGGGGAAAGCCTCGGAGCACGGCGAGGCGTGTGTGGGGCAGGTCTGGAAACCTGCCGGTCTCCCCCCACCCCCCCAGCCGGCCGCGCCGACACGAGTGGTGACAAAGCCGCCTGAATTTGCTCTCTCGTTTCAATTCCGAGCCCTGGAATCGTTGCATGTGAGCTGCGTTTACCTCTTGATCCCGACTGCAAGTGAGAAAAAAAATAGACTTTTTTTCTTTTTGCTAAATTTCTGGACCCTAATTGAAGACAAGTGGCAAATGGTTTTTATTAAAATCCCTCTCCTTTTTCCTCCGCCTCCAGCTCTGGGTGTTTTCAGACAAACTGTGCAAACCTCTGGCGACGCACACGTACAGAAACATTCGATATTTCTCCGCTCAGTAACGCGTTCATATCGCCTGTCTCGGGCTCTCTTCCCAGGCGCAAATTTCGGGGACACGGCCGTGCCCAGAACCTCCCCGCTGCGTCTTGTGCTGTGACCGTGTCAGAGAACCCGGAAAGGGGAGCGAGGGGGGGCACAGGCATCCCCGGTGCCCCTCCGCCTTCCAAGGCGACCTAGGCACAAAGGCTTCCGACGCCCAACCTGTTTACACAGATTTCCTCTCACCTCTTTGGCTCCATCATTTTATCTCATCAGATTTCGCCCCCTTCGTTTGCCAGAGATGGTTGCAAATTTCCCCCAACCCTGAGCTTCTCCCCACGGTCCTTGGGTGAACCTGGTCGGACCGAGAGAAACGAGGTGATTTTATCGTTTGCCTTAAAAAAGGACCAGATGCGGACATTTAATTCTATTTTATTTCCCGTTTACCGCACAGGCTGTGGTGGCTGCTGGTACCGCAGCTCTCCCTGAAGCGTCGAGAACTAAAGGTGCAAATGAAGCAAGGGCTGACTGATGCAGGGGAAAAAAAAAAAAAACATATATATATATATATTATATCCTAAAAATCCCTGGCACTTCGGATGCCGGGAGCCACTCGTGCCTTCCCCATTTGTCCTCAGGCATCCGAGCCGCCGCGCCCACGCGAAGCCCTGCCGCCCCCCGCGCTCTCCCAGCGCAAGGCGCGCCCCCGCGGGGCTGGGGGACACCCCCTCCAGCCGATCCCTACCCCGGACCCCCGGCACGATGAATTAAAGACCTTCCAGGACCAGCACTCGCCCTGCTTTGTCTCCCTCCCCCCAGAAAAAAAACTTGTCCTGCTGGCTCTCCCCAGAAACGATGCCCGGAGCAGGGGCTCAGCCTCCCTGCCGCAGTGTCAGGCTGTGCGAGGGGACCAGCCGCAGCCCCCTGAGTGTGCCGGAGCTGCTCCTGTGTTCTCGGGAGGCTCCCGCTGAGCAAGGCTGGGTTGTTCCTTCCTCCCCAAAGCCCCCTCCCAAGGGACTTTGTGCCCCTTCACCCCAGATGACAGGAGGCAGACTCGGAGCCAGTGCCGTCTGGGGGCCCGGGGAGGGGACCCTGCTGAGCAGAGGTGGCTGGCAGGGCAGAGACCTCCCGGCTGGAGGTCAGGGTCTGGGGACAGGAGGCCACCTGGGTAGACACGAGTCCCTTTCACCCATTTAGGACATGGGAGGCCCTGTCGTGTGCTCAGTGCTGGAGAGCAGAGCTTAGATACGGTCTTTGCAGGCTGGGACTGAAAGGCAGCACCCCATGCTGAGCCCAAGCCCCACTTGCACGCCAGGGTGATCTCCAGCCCAGCCTGGGTCCAGCTATTTGGCAGCCCCCATTGCCATGTGCCTTGTCACCAGTATTGCCACTGCCAGGTGCTCAGCACAGGTACAATGCAGGGGCTTTGCTAGAACACCCGGGGGGAGCAGATCCCATGGCTTTGTGGGTTTAAGGAGAAGGGACATGGTGGCAGAAGCACCCACTGGAATAGCATTAAAATGGGTACAGTTACATGTGCCAGGAGAGCTTCAGCATCACCCGTGCACACTTGTCACAGGCAGAAGTCACTGCCAGGTCTCTGATATTAAAAAGACACACTTAAAACTGTTTTAAAATATTATCATTTTAGAACAGCAGTGCTGCTTCATTCCCCCCCACCAAACCCCAACACACACACATATTTTTACATTTCTTGAACATTAACACAGCACAGAGATACATTCATATGGGTTTTCTCCTGTAAATAATGAATGTAATAATTGTTAAAGAAAAGAAAGAAAGAAAGAAAACAAAAAAAAAGTAAAAGAAAAAGAAAGAAAAAAAAAAAAGAGCAAGGACAGAAATAAGCACACAAACCTAATCCATGGTCAGGTAAAAAATACAGACTGGTCTCCAGCCCTAAACACCCACATGCAACTCAGCGCTAAAGTAAGACTCCACAAAAGCAAGGAAAAAAATATCCATCTCTTCCTTCAGGACTAGAAAATAAAAGAAACAGACAGCTTTCTCAGCCTCCACCCAGTCACCGGGAGGCCACAGTGCTGGGCTTCACTCGCCACTGCCAGGGCCACCTCTTGCAGCACGAGGTGGGAGGCTGCTTCTGCAGCCCAGGCTTTCACTTCCCAACAGTAACAGCAGCACTGATCTAAGTGTAAGGATTTGGGCCTTACGGTCTCCAGCTCGGTTTTGCAGGTAAAGGGTTTTTCCACCTCTCTGCCAGTGCCACAGCTGGGAAGAAAAGCGGCTCCCAGAGCAGCCACTGTCCCTGCCCAGCACAGCTCAAGGGAGTGCACACTCCTCATCTCAGAGCTACCACAAGAGATACTGGCAAGCTTGCACCCATCCTGCTCACAGAAAAACAGCAAAAGCTGCCCAGGCAGCTGCCCTAGACAGGAGATGTGCATTGGCAGGGACACACCAAAGCCCCAAACCATTGCTTAAATACCTTTGAAAAAATCTGCATTTCAAATACTTCAGGGAAAGCCTGATGCATATCCAGCAAAACCAGCAGGTGGGAGCCATCCCAACTGTGTACCAGTCCCCTTGCTGTCCCAGCCAGCAGTGTACAGAAAACTCTGCACCTTCTCACCACACACTGCAAAACCTACCCCACAAAACACAAGCTCAGGTGTAACTTATTGAAGCCAGTGATGCTCCTCACCTGCTGACAGCCGAGGCTGTGCTGAGGTGCTCTGTAAGTGAGTGCTGATGCACAAATCACATAGATTTTGCTGTTGGAATTTATTTTCCACACATCTTTAGTATAAATGTAGGAAACTATGAGCTCCCAAATCTGTCCACCTGCAACAGTACATAAAGGAACAATACACAAACGGATAACAGTTTTTCTATGAGGTGCAAAATAACTCACCATTTCCACATGCACCCGAAGAAGAGAATAAAGTGTATGGCCTAAGCTCTTCAATAGTTCCTAGCTGATATTGATGGCAAAAAGATGCATAAATATAATCTGTGAACAGGGTGTTTGGGCCAGATGCTCTCTGCTCTCAGCCCCAACAAACCCCAGACAAGGCCAAACATTTTGGAGGTAGAAACACTGGCATTATTGAGCTGATATTTTACAGATGCCGCTGTACAGTTCTTATGAGTTTTTTCATAAATTCATAGTTGTTGCTGATCTCCAGACAGCAGATAGAAAAACTATTTGTGTTGGAAAGTTTTAAAGGTATGAAACAGATAATATCCAGACCAACTGTGGTATCATTACAATAATAAAGATTATTAAAATAATTTCGACCTTTTGAATTAGGAGTTGTATAAAATAGCAGCATAAAAATGACGTTTAGAATAAAAACTCAGCACCAAGTTCTTACTGTAGCTGCTGCAAAACTGCACACAAATCTTATTGCAAGTGTAGTACTATTGTTTTTAATGGATTACATTTTATTAGATTTTGAAGAGTGTTCACATCATAAAATGCAGGCAGGAAGTACTGTGTATGTAAAACACATCCACATTAATTATGAAAGCTAGTAAATGAATCATACATTACTGCAAATATATTATGCATTGCTTACATCGCTTTGCCATGGCATGTTTGCACGATAGAAATAGAAACTAGAAAGAAAGTCTGAAAAAAAGAAAACAAAGCCCTAGGAATAAATAATAGCATTAGCTAAGGAGGAAAGAAGAAAGAGGAAAAGCGCAGAGGGAAGATGTGATACCAACATGACCTTATTTTTGTAAGAAGCCAAACTAATGGCCCCTGTGATATTTCAGTACCTGTGCACTGCAAACCCAGGAGTTGACGAGAACTCATGGGGTGATTTCTGTGACCAAGTTTTGTGTTATTTTGACAGCAGAATCATGTGGCCTATCTTACAGAGCATCACTAAAACTCACACATCTCACTTATTTTTTCAAAAAATGACTTTTCTTGCCTGTTAGCATATTTTAGCAGAGTCGGTGAAGTACTGTGTATGGAGAGTGAACTGGCTTTTCAAAATGACGACTTATTTCCTGCCAAATTTGCTTTAAGAAACCACTTCAGTTCTGCGCACGAGACTTCATGTCGCTTTGATTTACTATCCAGAATATAAAAGGAGATTGGTTTGGTTATAGTGGAATTTAAAGCAAAATTAAATTTTTCTCCTGTAGGAAGAACATTATGATTTCATACAGCCAAAACACACACATCATGTCCGTAAAACACTCGCTGTATGCTCTTACATGAGGCAGGGAGGGGAGGCACACCATGAGCCTGTGGAGATAATACACATGCGGATCTGCATTCAGCCAAATCACGTTGAGATGCAAGGCTGATGATGAATCTTAAAAACTGCCATGAGGGTGGGGAAAGCACAGCTGGTGGCAGCCCTGAGCTCAGTGCCTGTCCCCTCACGCTGGTTTGTACCAGAGCATCTCGATGCCGTCAGCTCTGAAGGCAGCTGCCTGCAGAGCTAATGCTGGCAAGCTGGGCTTTTCTTCTGGCAGCTTTCTCTCCTAAGCAAGGGGTATTTTCCAGGTCAGTTATCCGACGGTTCACATTCCCCCCAAACCTGCTGGACCACTGTGCTCTCCACTCTTCCAGATGCGAAAGCAGGGCTCTCTGAGCAAGGCAGGGGGCTGTATGCCCAGGATAGGCAGCAGAAGCTGCCTTTCTCTTGCAAACAGTGCCATCAGCCTCACTCCTGCCTGTTTTGGAGGGGCCCCTCTCTGTCGTGCTCCTTGCGCTGGTGTTGCCATCCAGCGGGTCTCACTTGTGTGCCAGGCTCCACGCTGCAGCGCTAACAGCAGCAGCAAACACAATGTGCAGTCCTTAGGGCTTTAAAATCTTGTTAGGCTCTGCACTGGCAATGGAATCTACTCTGGCATTCCAAAGATAACCTCCAGTGGATTTTAGGAAGAATTTTATTTAAGGTCAATTTTGGCACACATATGTTTAATCGAAATTAATTGCTCCACCCCATCCCTCCTTAGCACACACTGTCCGGGGTAAAAATACTGTAGCGACAGAGAGGCTGTGGGCTATTAAGCCTCACTGACGGCTTTCATCCCCCTTTGTCATATATTGAAAGTATCTTTCCATGAAATTACTCATGTTAATTAACTCTATGGAGATGTCTGATGATTTTTACTAGACTAAAATCTTTGAAAGGAGGAAACTTGAAATGGGGAGTTTGTGATGAGCTCAGCCCATGGAGGAGGGATACTGAAAGCAGAAACCAGGGCAGGCACGTGCTGTAACTGCAGCAAACTGCACTGTTCAAGAATCTCAGTTTCACACAACCAAGCGACTAGGGCTGCTCTGGCCCATCATATACATGAGTAGGTCCCAGAAATATTTGGTGCTTGATGCCAACTCATCATTTCCCTCCAGGTCTGAACACCCAAGAATGTCAGTTGAATATTAATTTCTGTTAGACCTCACATCACTGAGATGAAATCATGGAAAAACATCAGTTGGAAGGGATCTATGGAGGTCTTAAGCCCCACCTCCACTCAAAGCAGAGCAAATTTCAACATCAGATCAAGATAAATTTTATAGCAGTTAATCTGGTAAAGCCATGAATGAATTACACCACACTCTCGCTCCCCAAGTGACTTTCAGTGAGATCTTTATGCTATTTCCCATCAAATTTTGTCTTTGTTTTATGGCTGGATAACCTATTCTAGGGAAGTCTCAGGGATTGTACTGAGAACAGAACTGGATTTGCTAAGCCTACAAAGCTCTTGTTGTCTAACATGTCATTCACCATCCATTCTTAAAACCTCCAGCACTGACCTAAGCCACTGTCCTGGAGAAGGACGTAGGCCACTGTATTTAAATGGCTTGGGTTGGCAGCAAACAGTCATGCCTGCCTTCTTTCTGAGAAATAAAAGGAGAATAAGGTGTAATTAAAAACCTAGGAACACTGCAAATGGATCCGGTAAATCAAAACCTTGAGGATGTGTTATTCGCATTTGATAGACCCCTATCTCCCAAATTTTTCAGAGCATCACCCATGCCAGAGAGGGGCTGCACAGCCAATGCCTCACATTTAGGGATTTGGGTTCCATGCAACGCCATCTGGCTGATGCTGTCATTAACATTGCAAGAGAAAATGCTGTGGCATTGGTGGCAGGCACTGGGTGATGGCTGGCACACCCTGTGCCAGTGAGGTCGCCACATGCCCTTGTCCCTCCTCACCCTGGGTGGCTCCAGGGCACGGAGCTTAGCTCCCTTCTGTGTTACATTTCCACCACCTTAGAGCTGGGAAGTAAAATACGGCTTTTGGATTACTTCCGCTAGCTCCAGGCAATCTAGAACCTTTGCCAAAGAATTACATAGACGTAGTGTTAAAAAATAGGGTTGTCTCCAAAGTCTTTTAAATAAAGAGGCTGCAGTCGGCACCATTCCTGGCAGGCAGGCAGGCAGGGAGACTGACCTACCCATCAGGACCCCATTTTGCGACTTACAGCAGCCTGTCAGGAAAGATCGATAGTTGGCATGGTAACAAGCTCATTTCCCAAGAATGGAGTTCCTTTTTATTAAATTTGGCTGTCTATTGATCAGTTCCTGATCCACGTATCAAAACATG
Source organism: Aythya ferina (assembly GCF_964211825.1). Lineage (NCBI taxonomy): Eukaryota > Metazoa > Chordata > Aves > Anseriformes > Anatidae > Aythya > Aythya ferina. The sequence goes on from NC_140311.1 coordinate 7,120,721, forward strand.
ACAAGCACTTAATGAATCACAGATTTTTATTGAGCTGAATAAAAAAATATATATATCAGGAGGCAGCTGGGAAGTGCTCCCTGCTCACAAGTGCGGCATGGACTGCAGCTTAAGGGGCTGGGGCAGGGATGGAAAACTAGTATGGATGCAGCTTGCTCTTCTGGTGATTTCAGGACAGTGTTTGGAAGCCCCTCTGTTCCCATGCATGTTTCTTACTGCGGCAGCCCCATCAGACAGCTTCTGGTGATGGGTGAGATTCTACCCCCACTTACTGCCCATGGCTGTCAGCTCTGGCTGCAGTGAAGTGACAGAGGTCAACCCACGCACACTTGGTGAAAACATCTCTCAAGTTCAAGTCTTGTGTTGTTCAAACTCGGTCCTGCCAAGCTTTCTTTGCATCCTCAGCCACGTGGCCCTATCCCAGCAGCAGCTCGACCAGTCCTTGCTGCAGCCTGGCATCCCCTCTAACTCATCTCCCCTGCTTGCCAACCCAGGGATCCACACAACTCCTGTTCCCCAGCATCCCTGTCCCAGAAGGCAGGTAGCTCTGGTGTGGTACCAAACCCTTGGCCTTTCCATGAGAGCCATACAGTCCATCAGGAAGATGATAGGCCTGTTCAAATTGCTTTAGTGCACATTTACAAGAGAGATAATAACAACTCCAAAGGCTTCTTCCGGACTATTAAATAATATCCACTTAAAATAGTGTCTGAATTCATATTGAAATGACAGACTATAATAACCCAGTCATAGCCATCCAGCATACAGAGCCGACTGTAGATGCTTAGCAAAATTGCAAGATGTACTTATTTACATGATACATTATATGATAGCTGATTTTTTCAGGTCATCTCCTTTGACTGGTCTGATACAGAGAAGTTGTTGTAAGATATCTCTCTATCCCCCTCTGTCAGCTATTTTAAAAGGAGACAAAACACCCTGACCACACACAGGAATATACTAGAGCTTTCAGACAATGAACAATTCTGCAAACTACAATAAAAATTTCAGACAGAAGCTAAAACACCCCAACATATTTCCTGTACGCCCTGGAGACAGTTGCCACATCAAAACCAATCAATTCACAGTGGATCCCACCATTTCAAGCAGCTTCACTTAAGGTAGTTCTTAAAAACTGCCCAAACCTTGCAGTGCATTTGGGTTTATTTGCCTACAGTGAGAGAAGTGATCCTATGGCAGGGAGAAGACTTCACATCACTGGTGCTTAGTGATGTGCTTGGTGCACTGTGCCCAGCCACATGTATATACGCACATCAGAGTGCACTGCTACTGCTCACGTTCCTGCAGGACCATCATCCTTTATCATTTAGGTTTGCTGACATTGCTTGAGCACCGGTCGGAAAGGTCACAAGAAGTCAGGCCAGGAAGCAGTGAGCTTTCGAGAGCAAGTGATGCCTAGAGAGCAGAGCAGAGCAGCCGTGTGCTGGCTGGGAATGACAGCGCCCCAGGTCTGAACAGACCCTGACATTCTCCTCCTCGACTCAGAGCAAAGGATGAACTTTGTCAACACATTACTCACGTTTTTTCCAGACACTACGAGAACAGGAAGAAATCAGGTTACATCAGTAAGTAAGTGGACATGAGCAATTCTCTTAGCTGTCATACCCCTCCAAGGGCAGTTTTGGAGGAGAAACAAAAGCGCTCCATCGTCCATTTGAGAGCTTAGCAAACCCTGCCAGCATCTGCACAGGAAGAGCAAGTCCCTATCTGTTCTCCATTTCAGGCTGTGCTCCCAGCCCTGCGTGTTCCCTTCCTGAGAATACTCAGCCCAGACAAAGCTACCTAAGTGTCATGAACACCTGAACACACCACAAGGCAAACAGTGCGAAACCTCTCCGGAGAACGAATTCCAAACCCATCACATCATTTAGGGGGGTTTCTCCACGCAGCCCCCAGGAGCTGGGGCCAGCCTTGTCCCAGCCACCAAGATGAATTTCAGGCAAACCAGCTCAGTGATGCCCGGGCAGAGAGTTCACATGCATTCAAGCAGCTGGTAAATTTCCTAAGGAAAGTGGTGGTTTGTGTGTTTGTGAGAATGAGCCATGTGTCGCTTTGAGCTGCTTTGGCAGGAACAGTGGGATTTCAACAGATCTGTGCACTCAACTCCGTCAGGGCTGGGAAAAGCCGATCAACCCCAGCACTGAGCGTCCTCCCCTTCCCCTTCCTAGGGCAACTAATTGTGGGGACAGGAAAGCAGACCGCGGGGACTAACAGCCTGATCTTGTGTGAGGGTTTAATTTAAGTTAGAAATAACATCTCTCTTTCTCCTATAGATCATCTTAGGATTTTGAAAGGGCAGTCACGCAACTTCCCCCGGCAGTTATGGCAGAACCGCGCTCGAAAATGAATGGAGCTCGTGGAAGCATTCAGGGGCTAACAATCGGATTTATAATTAGGCCTAAAAAGGGAAGAACACTGAATAAAAGCAGCACAGCCAATTTTAGAAGAAAAGGAAGTTCTGGATGGAATTCATTGGGGTAGGGCACTGAAGTGGAAATGGAAAGTGTTCAAAGATAAATGAGTTTAGGCCTAAGAGTTTGCTTGACATCTAGAAAATGTACTAGGAACACAGTGTCAAGAAAAGCTAACGTGAATAACAAAGAAACACAAGAAGTGAGAGAAGAGAGGAAAGAGCCACAAAACTTTGGTACAACAAAGAGTTGCAATTATAGAGGGAAATGTAATGAAGTGTAAAAAATCATAATGAAAGCAAAGATGGAGAGTGAAAGGATGATTGCATATTTGCTTAATGCACATCGGAGAAGTGTCAAAGACATGGGGAACAAGAGGTCACTAAATGAGAAAATAAAGCCTCAGAGGAAAGGCAGTGAATTTATTGCTTTAAATACAGATTTATTTGCCCAGGATTTACCACTTGAGGGCCAAGGACAGACACAAGCAACGGAAATGTTTTCCTAAAGAGGCAAGATTTCTGGAGGAAACTGAGCTCTGCCCTTAGACAGCCAGTAGCACAGTTCAGTCTGGCACAGCAGCAAACAGCTGGGGGCAACTGGGCTGCACATGGGGGGATCTAATGGGGTCTTGGAAATAGAGGGAAACCTCAGCCTGACCGTGTGTAGCATCCCCCAGGTACGTGGGAAACAACATTTGTTTTCCAATAGGCTTTACTGTCACAACAAACTCTGCCTCAAAGTGGCTCAGATTTGCAAGTTATCTGCATCAGAGATAGCGTTCCCCTTCTCCTCCCTCCCTCCATCCCACCTACCCTCCCTGGATACAACCAGGACCCAAAATACCCACCCCATCCAAGTGGCACTTCCCAGTGCCCTTGCTGCATGGAAACAAGTCAGTGTCACGGCCTGCAAGATGTTCTTACTAGGTTCGGAGCAGCAGGACAAAATGTGGTGGAAATCATCCTGGATGGGGGCCTGGGGGGGCGGTGGGAAGCAGCACTCGTGGCCCCAGCTGGGGTTTGGGCTCTGCTGCACCCGGCTGCTCTGTGGCCATCAAAGGGCAAACTCAGGGTTTCCCAGCTGCCGGTAAAACTGAGCTTTGCTATTGAATGTGAAATACAGACATAACACTGTTATCCGAGAATATATCCCTTTCCCAGCACAAGGCACAGCTGTGGCTCTGCATTCACAGGTCTATCACTGGTTGCTGACTCCAGCCAAAAACACAAACCACCTCTTTCTGTAGTGTTGTTGCCAACAGCCCGCTCCTATACCTGGAGGCTCACAGAGCCTGAGGTACCATTCTGTGCCCTGCAATGGGGAATACCCTCACTAAGGGCACAGGCGGGGGTTCTGCTTTGTAGGGGACCACACTGAGGGAAGGTGCCAGCACTCTGTCAGTTCCCAAAATCACAGCATGGAACGTTAAGCAGATGCTAATGGAGAACATGGCTTAGACCAGTCCATCCCCAGCACTGAGAAGCACTGGATGGGACATGGGACATTGACAGAGACGAATCCTCACCTCATCAAGGGTCCCAGCAGTGGAAGCCTGTGTCAGTGCTGGATCACCCCAGTGGAAGTGTCAGGATCCTGAAGAAAGCCCCCAGGCTGCCTCAAACCCTCCTTTCCCTCTGCACCTATGAGGCTCAGCATCATCTCAGCAGCAACAGAAGCTGACTGCCCATGGCTGCCCAGGAAACCTATGGAGAAAGCAAAAGGGAGAAGAATGAGGCTGCTGATGTATTTTCCCTCAAAATCTATATAAACAGCAGTGATGCCCTGGGAGCGAGATCCTACTGGTGCATTTATCAACTGAGCGATATCTAGACAATTAGTTGTTTTCTCTAATTTAAGACTAATTTTGTCCCACCAGTTTAAATTAAAGCCCCCAATAGGATAATTTCCTTGCAATCTTAATTTTGTTACAAGCGTTTCATTAATCCAATCATAACTTCTATAATATTGTTTGGCAGCTGATTGAGACTACAGTAACCACAGGGGTTCGGGCGCATTGTCTCATTTATGATAAAAAAAAAATAATAAGTGAAATGACTCCAATTAAAAATTCTTTTACTACTGTCTAATATGTGAAACTCCCCAAAGTCAGGCCAGAAGCATCATTATTCCATCCACACAGCCCGTCTGCGGGTGACAGCAGAAGCTACATTCTAATGTCAACCGTATATAAGTGTCTGCCTGTCTATCTGTCTATGGCAATAACATATTTAAGGAGAAATGCCAAGGTGGCTGAATGCCATTCACATTTGAAAATATTTGTCTGTGGCTTTGGAGAATTTTCTCCAGAGGATTTTGGATTTCCTTCACAGGTCTCCTTTGGCTCCCTGAAGTCATATATTCAAAGCATCCCACGCCATAATACAAATACTCAGCACATGGCAATTCCCTGCAGATCTCATATTCATAGCAAGAAATGGGAGAGATTGGAATCTGCTGCAGGAAAGATCTTGTGGCAGTAATTTCTATTAACACACAGTGTTGTTGGCAGCATGAACTTCAGCTTGGAGATGTGCTGATTTGAGGAGAAAAAAAAAAAAAAAGCAGTGGGGATTTTAAAGCGAATTCAAGTCTTAAAAACTGCACTTTCTTCAAGGCACACACAATCGTTCCTGACAGAAGTTTTCCAGATGCATTGAAGTATAGAAGGGAAGTGACAGAAAGCCCTTGAAATAAACACAACAAAGGAGTCAAAAGAAAATTAAAATTAATCTAGGCCATATAATAGAAATAATATAGCCAATGGGATTGTTTCTACTTCTCCTCAATGAACAAGAGCCCACAAGAATGGAGGGACAGCTTCACTTCGCAACCTGGACCAAAACTAAAAGGTTCTGAAGAACCCAGGGATGAACCCCAGCACCCGGTTTCTCCTGGATGAAACCCTGTGGTGTTTGCCAGACTCTCTCTGAGGAGGAGCACAGCATCAGGCTGTGCCATGGTGTTGCACCATTGAGTAGGTGCCCAGATAAGAAAATACAACTCATTTTTTGGCCAGCCCCATGCCACACTGCCAGGACAGAGGATGAGGGATTTGGGGCCATGCCACTGCCCAGGCTCAGAAGCTTCAAAGGCAGTGGGACGTGGGATGGAGAGGGGATCGGCCAATCGGCCCTGCTCCATCCTCAACAAGGGCATGTGAAGTATCCAGATAGAAAATGCTGTGTACAAGTGTGCTTTCCATCCCACTTAAGGGTGAGTCAAGATCCAGAAATTGCCCCAAAATGACCATAAACAAAGAAATTCCTTTGGGGACTGCCAAATTGCTCCCTTTTGGCAAAGGTAGGACAACAGCAAAACAAGAACTGTCAGGGACTCCTGACAGTTATTCCACCAACACAGCAGTTCTTCCCACCTAAAAAAAGCAAAAGTGAAGCACAGCCTGTTTCAAACCCTTTTCCCCGTACTTTCTCAAGCACACTCCTGGAAAGCAAGAAGAAGCGAGAAAACCAAAGCAGCTTCTACCACCTTTTGCTGTTTAATAATCTGCTCCTGCTAAGCAACCTGCTTGGCAAATCTGTTTTTCTCATCAAAAAACAATTCTGGGAGGTGAGGTGGGAGCACCAGCCATGTCCCTGCACGCTTGCCCCATGGCCATCCTGGCTGTGCTCAAGGGAAAGGAAAATCAGCACTCATCACTCCACACCAGCATCCCAGTGTCATATGGAGGATGGTTTGCAGAGTGCAAGTGGTAGTGCCCATATGCTAAGCTGGTAAACTCAGGAATTATGGATGTTCCTCCTCAAAATCATGATTTTCTTCTTTGTTTCTGTAAAATTTCTACCCCAAGGTTACAAGTCTGCCTTGCTCAGAAGAAAACTTCGGCCTTCAGGGAGGGCCAGGAGGGGTTGGTTGCTTTTAAACAGCGACACTTTTCCTTTTTCTTCCTACCCAACCAACCCAGGCAGATCTCTCATTTTGTCATTACAGCTCTTCCTTTTGTGTCCTGACCTAAAAGGAATTAACTTCTGCCCGACTTGAAAATAACAGGAGCAGGCAGCAAGGCCTGTACTGATAACTATGGGTTTAGAGGCTTCACGCTACAGTTTCCACACATCTCAGCTGACGAGATGCACTGAGCTGCACGGGGCCAAGCAGCTTTGCTGGAGGAGGACCTGGGTGCTGATGGAGGCAGCAGAGCTGGCAACGCAGGGTCAGAGCAGTTCAGCCCCTCATTCACAGGGACTCTGTCCTGGTGTTGCACTCCAGCCCTAGCCCTTGTGGAAATTAGTCTTTGCATGGATACGTATAAATAAATCCAGGACATTGCTTGCGTAATGCTAACGTTTTGCAGTATCTGGCATTTGCCGCTAGTTGAAGGCAAAGCAAACCATGCTTCAGTGGAGCATAAAATTGCTTTCCTTTGGAACAAGCAGGGCATTGTAGTAATAGGCAAAACTGTACATTGTGTTAACGGCTGTATTTTCACATTATTGATTTACATTGTGTAATGCCATGCAAGACCTGCTTTCAATGATATGTGCATCTGTCATATCACAAGAACTGCAAAAGAGCTAGGCTGGAGGCTGCTAGGAAAATGAAGCGCTGAGGATCCCGGGGCACATTCACATCCATGTGCCCATCATGTGGAGGTGATGATTAGGGGGATGTTGTGGTAATGAGCAGGTCCCAAGTGTGTGCTATGTAAATCAAGGCTGCCCGGGTCAGCTCTGACTTACTGCGCACATCCAACTTTTTCAGCCTGCTTGCTCTCCTGACAAGGAGAGTGTATGTAAATGGCTTCCCCTGGCAGCTTCCTCAGCTAGACATGTTTCAAGGCATCCAAGATGGATGTGTTGCATTTTTTTTCTCTCCATCCCAACCTTTTTCTGCTGGCGCCGGATCTGTGTGGCCCCAGTGTGGGGCTCTCCATGAGAATCCCCATCCCCTGGGTGAAAGGGAGCAGAGCGGTATAAAAGAGCCACTGAAGATGAAATTGGTGAGGCTTTCTATGGGAAAGGTAGCCATTAAACATGCCTCAGAACAGGAAGACAAATATTCTGCTGATACAACATTCTGAATCTAAGCAAACTTACCTGAAATATACAATAATGCAGTTTTGCTATCAAAATTTTATTTAAAAAAATAGTCACTAGTTAATGCAAAGTTTTGTTTTATATCTTCTAGTATGATGATAAATTAGGTAAGCTACATTTACTGATCTATAAAATCTGACCTCATTGCTTGCTTTGGCTCCAGGTGCTACATATTACATCAAGCAACATTGAAATAGTATTTTTCTTCCCTTTTATTTGGTTATTTCTAAAAGGATTAAATTGTCTCACTGCTTAGAAAGAAAAGACAGCTCTGGACCCAGCTCATCAGATCAAAAGTTAGGCAATCAGCCTCCAAATCCTTCCTCAGCTACTGACTTTCTAGCCTCAGGTAGGACACTGTGTTTGTGCATCATCCCCTCCAGGTGCAATAGGACCCAGCTCTGCCCTGGAGGATGCTGTGAGTAGCAGCACCAGAGAAGGGCTCAGCCACCCAGAGCCTGCAGAAGGCCATGGAACACCAGGACAGACTGCCCTAAAACCAAATATTATTTAAATATTTGTCTAGAATGTGTCAGATTTAATAATCAGAGTTGTTTTTTGTTTTTTTTTTGTTTGTTTTTGTTTGTTTTTGTTTTTTTTTGTCAGCAGGCAGTGACAATAGCTCTGTCTTTTGTTTTTACACACAGCAGGCTGGAAATTGTAGGAAAAAGCATGTAACATTGAGTTACATGTAGTTACTCGAAAGTTGATTGTAATCTCTCTTCTTAACATGCTGCCCCTGACTGGGTTTATAAACACAGCATCTGCAGACGGTCTTTCTTCAGAAAAAAAAAAAAAACTTAGATATCCCCTGAGATGAATTCCCATCAGGAAGATTTTAATGGAATATTTGAATATTGATCTAGATGTGAGCTCCTTTCTTCTAAATTTCTAGACCTGTGGCCATGCCTCAGGTGGAGTGCCCCGATGTTCCCAGCCACACTTCAGTCCTCACAGTGACATGTCATAACTTCGGACACCAGCACAAACCCACTGCCTTGGATCCAAGAGGGGGAGAAATGATTTTGGAAGGTGGCTATTAACCCCAGCTACTTCAACACAGAAACATGGTAGAAGCTCAGGCCAACACACTGCCTGTCTCCTCCCTGTCCCTGCGCTCATATCTGCTACATGCTTGTTACACACTGAGATGAAACCCGGGGGTTATGTGGCAGTTCTCCTTTTCAGTTCACCTTTAACTGTAGATTACTTGTATGTGTGCTCGTGGTTCTCCCTTACAAATCTCATTTTTTACTCTTTCCCAGCCTTAATCTTCTCTTTGTTTCAGTTGAAAAACTGGGGGATATTTTACCAAATTATGTTACATGGTCTGAGATGAAATCCAAGACATGGCATAATCTGAATTTTTACTGCCATAAACAGAGAAAAACAATCTAAACTAAGGAAAGTTTTTGGTTATATCATTATTTTCTTCTTTGGTAATTGCCCTAGTACATTTACATTGATTTCTTTTGAGCCTGCCCTATTCTCCAGACCTGCAAACCACTAACTGCCAAAACTTTATCATTGTGTGTTGTTTTAAATATCATTGTGTGTTGTTTTAAATGTTGGTTGTGTCACCAGCAGCTAACAGAAGTGATGCAACTCTGAACTTGGGTCTTGGAAGGTAAAAGTCTTTTCAGTTTGTCTTTAAATATTCAGATAAATCCCGTTAGCTTTCTCCACACCATCAAAGTATTTGGGTAGCATAAAGCCCCTGAATACATAAAAATGTATCTAAACACCTTGTAAATCCCTACATAGAGCTGTTGCCGACACTACTTTTAACCCTAGGAAAACATTTCACCAATTACTGATCAAATACAATACAGCTGAATTTTACCACCAGCACATCATTTTGATAATGGGTATGGAAATTATCCATTCAATAGCTATTCAGAAATAACTTAGAAAGATTGGTTTTCAGATACTTCTGAGAATCCTAGAATAATCCCCTATAATCACCGTGGTGAGAATCCACCAACATTTTTCCCTTTGAAAAAAGCTTGTTTGGGGCTAGAGCGTTGGTGGTCTCTGCCTGTCCTCCGACGGATGCGTTCAAACAATATCTCTGAAATCGTGATTGCTTTGCTGGCAGAAGACAGAGGGTTTCGTGCACTGACATGAGTCAGTTGAGAAAGTCTGCCAGCAAGGGCAGGGACCCCAGTGCTCCCAATCAGCTTGGCTACTCAGGTGCACCTCTGCAACCCCACAAGAGAAATTTTCTTCCTCTCCCACAATGCAAACCTGCATCATTTTCTATCTGGAATCAGGAAGAACAGAACTGAAACAAACAAAATAAAGTACCCCAAATAAGCAATAATGACACCGTGCACTTCCGTTACTCTGTGCCAGCTGCTAAATAAGACCCTTTGAAATGCTTTGAGTTTCTGTTTTTTCTTGCTTCTTTTTATGAGGCTGAAAGGATTCATTCTTTCTCTATTTTGATGCTATTTGCTGGTTTACCTCACTGATTTCATAGGTATAAAACTTAGTCTTTCCTGCCTTGCTACAGGAGATACAGCAGGGGCTGCTGTACAAGAAACGCTTCCCCCCTCCAACATTACTTGCGCACTGGACATAAGTATAACAAAAAGAAACTCCAGTTATTTTTCCTGTCCTCTCCAGTACCTCAGCTTTTGCTCCCTATGCCTTTCTGCTACTTCAAAATAATAATCATAATAAAAACAAATTGAACTTGCAGTCTTCATCCAACAGGTGACTGCTGCAAACAGACACGTTATGGCAATTGCTAGTCTCTATAGCAGGGTTTGTTACCAGCCCCAGAGTGGAGAAAAGAGAATTGTGTCACCCAGCAAGGCACCAGCCTGCAGAAAGGCTGTGGCACTGCCAGGGACCCACGTGCCTCAGATCCACATTGCAACAAAGTCATCCTTCCCTGCCTACCCAAACCCGCGGGTTTCAGACCCCAAAGCAGAGTGTGAAGGGGTTAAAGAAGGATTAATGCTGCAAAACACTAGTCCGGAAAAGTTTTCTGCACACGGGTCAGTTTTCATTCACAAGCAAGTTCACGGGAGGCAGAAAGCAGCCACAAAAGCATGTGTATGAGCAACTGCTACAGGCTCCCTGCACTAACTGGCCCCAAATCTCTGTAAATAGGGCAAAGTCAAAACACTGGTATCTGGTTCACAAGCAAAATCATGGTGGCTTGAAGAGTAAATCACACACCAAAAATGCTCATAAACAAAATGCTAAATCCCTAGTGATTTGTGGAGAAACCTGACAACAGCCCCCTACTGTCACAAACTGCTAGCCCAATCCGTCCACATGTTGTTCAAAGCCAAGAAAGCAGAAAATTTGGGTGCATAGTCTACTTCCTATAAGCAGTTATTGAAGCTCTATGGCAACATGAGCAGGATTGTTTTGAGGGGTGGAAAGGGCACAAAGTCACACAGAGCCAAGGGAGGTGGCACTGGTGCTGCACCTTCCACTCTACCTGCTGGGCCAGGTATTCAACAGCAGGAAAAATGGGCTGTGAAGAGCATAAAGACACCCAAATGTCACAGGTTCCCTTCCTCAGGAGGCAGGATGGACTTCAACAGCAGCAGTACTGGAACTCCCCAGGCAGCATCTATAACCACACTCCTAGCTGGGACATACAGTGGCCTCCGAGACCCACCAGCCCCAGCACAGTGAGGACCAGCTGGGTGGCACTCAGGGCAGCCCTGCTGTAGGTTTTTACATTGGCTTTAACTTCCACAGCAGATTATTGGCCTTTCCAGTCCGGTATTTAACAATCCCCATTCATCCCCACTCTCCCCTTCCTTCTACTTCATTCCCTTTCTTGCTCTGTAATAAGATAGGCAACAGGGCACATATTTCTCTAGAACAAAGCATTATCATCCTAATTACAGTTTCCTGGTGTTTTCTTCACTTTTACCATTTTATTAAAAACAATTAGCTGAGAAGAACCATCTTTTTTAATCTCTATTCTATTGTTCTCATCTCTTCCTGAATCTGGGGAGGTCTTTTCAGAGGCTATTTTATTCATAATTACATGTGTTGGAACAACTGCTCAAAAAGTGAGCCCAGTAAAGATTCCATTAATACTTTCCTAGCAGGACTGATCCTGCTGCCTCTGAAGTGTGTAATGCTAAGAATTTAATAAATTTAATAAAATGTGAAAATAATAGCTTATTTTCAACAGTCTGTGTAAATGACAGATACAGCCTAAAGTATTGACAATGGTGTTGGCAGTGAAATCTGGACCAAAGACTTTTGTCTCACTGCCATACTTGTCTTCCCCAGATCCTTCAAGGGATCTGGCTGCTGGCAGGTATGGCAGGCAGGATAACACAGCAAGGGATGTGGATTTTACAAGACAAAGATCTCAGTCCCATCCATTCACACTCCAAACCCATAGGACTTCGTTACTGGTGTAACCTGGAGGAAGGCTGACCTCGTGGTCTAGCCTGGTGCTGATGCTCCAAGCCCCCTTTAAACACAGACAACCCTAGCTTGAAAGACGCCTGCTGATTTTTTTATTTTTTATTTTTGCACATATAACAAAAATCTTATTCTGAAGCTTTCTCCCCCCCTAATTTTGTGTTCACCCTATAAGCCTTTATTTAAAAACAGTACACCCAGAGCACAATTTTCCATCTGAAAGAGTCCTCCCTCCCCTCTCCCACACCGGGGGAAACTTTAAAATGTATCATATTCAGTCAATTGGCTCTTCAGGTTTTTCCAAGCTTCCCCTCCACCACCTTTGTTAATTACCCGCCATTTGAACAAGGGTCTTCTCCAGCCTTGATCCTGCCGTGAAATCACGATGCTATATTTGTCTTCCTAACATCAAAGTCATTTCCATGGTCACCAACTGTGATGTCATAAACACATTTTTAATGGCTTGTTTACAGCAGGGAACAGAAGGAGAGAGTAAATTATGGGTGGAAGGAAACTCTTATCGATACACAACAGTTTTAAGCACAACTGTGAAGCTGAAGGATGAAGAAAACTTGAGACCAGGAAAAAAAAAATCCTTGTTGAAGTAGTTTTTGTTCTGAAGCTCATTCCAGCACAAAAATAAATAAATAAATAAATAAAATCCATTTTTAAATTACAAGTGAACAAGAAATCCCAATGGATTACTAATATGTCAGTCAGTCCAGAGAGTTGTGGAAAGTGATTTCTAAGCCTGACAAATGCATGCCACAATCCATCCAATTTGCTGTATAAATGAACACGTACAACACATCCAGAGCAACTACTCCTATAGAAGTACTTGGGTAGGATGCAGTGGGTTCCAGGCATTTTTGACTCATAGTTTTACTAGTCTCAGGTCACAACAAGGACCAGACATTCCCTGAGAGACACTTCAGTTGAATCAGAAAGGGTTTTTTTGGCCAGTGATGGCTGTAGCACAACACAGATAAAGCCTAACAGGAATCCACCAACACAACTAGTCCCTGTTTTGACCTCCACTGATGCCACTTTCTTATGATCTGCCTTTTTTGGTTCACAGTAGCTCAAAGTTAGCATCAGCTGTTGGTTTCCAGCATCTCCCCAAGGCAACCCTATTCAGGTGCTGCCCATTCTCAGTAAATTAATGAGTGGACCCAGACATGCTCTATGTTGAAGGCTGGCTAAGGCAGGGCCCAGTACAACACCTCTTGTCCCACCCCAGGGCAGAAATTAACTCCTTTAGACCTAGCCTGTTGAAGCTCAAGAGGGTGGTGAAACTTAGCCATACGTAGTTTCTCTCAGAAGTAACGCAGATATTTTCCATGGTTGCCAGAGGCCAACTGCTGGTTCAGGCATTGGTCAAACATCATGTCCTCAGGTGACAGGTCACTGATGGGGAAATGAACACCCCACATCCATCTTGGAGGTCATCTATCTGGAGGGCCCAGGTAGATGATCAAGATAGCCCTGGGAGATGCCTGGCAGACAGAACTCACTGTGGTCAGCCAAGGAAAACAGCACTGACCAAAGCTCCTCTATGCTGGGTAGCACAAAGCCTTGCCGTAACCTTCTCTGGGGACTTCAGGAATGGCCAGTGAAGGGCTGACACTCTTCTGGGTCAGCAGAGGAGCTGCAGCAGTCTCTGCTAGGAAAGGGTCTCCCAAACTGGGGTCCTGATGAGCTCCGAGGGATTCCTGCTCTCAAGGCCACCAGCACCAGGGCCGGCCAGCCAACCCAGTGGTACCCCCAGGAGTGCTGAACTCCCTCCACATCCATGCTCTTCCAAGCAAAATCCTCAAGTAAAGCTCACCCCAGAGCCTACAGGGGGAAAGAAGAGACTGCTCAAAGCCATGCAGCCATCCTGGCAATTGGCTGCCTTAGATACATCACAGCAAGGCATTCCTGTACATATGCTCCAAAGAGATTATCTCCCTTCCCTACCCAAAGAAAACACGGGGAGGGGGAGGAGGGGGACGACTCACTGGACGATGAAATTCCTTAATTCTTCTCATGGGATGAGGATTTATGTAGCTCCTTCCCTGCTCCAATACGGGGAGCTCCCCAGTAGGAGATCCTATTGTATATCACATATTAGCAAGGGTACATCTTTCAGCCCGCTCTTTCGCAGAGCAAGCGCAGTCCCTGGCACACAGGAGCTGGGATTTCACACACCCGATTCATCACCGAGGCTCAAAACAAGTGAGCCACCATTTTGCTGCAGTCCCACAGCAGGAATAAAATGGTGGCATAGATGAAAACTGCCAGATCAAACACGAGCCAGTTGTCAGTCACCACCTGCAGCTCTTCCCCGCCTTACACGTATCACTGAATTCATAATCAGGTTAATATTTGATTTCTGGGTGCTTAAACAAAACAAAACACACACACACACACAAAAGGAAGAGCATAACGACAAGAAGAAAAAAGAAATACAGTAACAGATCATTAACGTTGCAGCCATGATCTACCAAGATACTAACTACCAATGTTAATACTTAGTTTCTTCCACAAAATGTCAATGCCCCAGCTCTGGTGCTTAACAGAAGAGGCAACTGGCTCACTGAAAGGCACCACCACCAACCAACTGCACACACATCTGACATGCAAAGGGTTTAGTCCCTTTTGTCAGCCATCAGAGCATTTCTCATAAGAAACTGGAAAAGCGTTCATTTAATTGCTCCTAACCAGGCTTCCCAGCCCCCCCTTCCCACATTACACCAATTTTCTGCTGGAACACGCGGACATGTCAGTGCACACTGCTGGAGGATGGCAAGAAGCCAGGCAAGCACAGAGCTTCCAGGGAGGACACTTACCTATGGTCAGATCAGACACAAGAGTTTGCATTTTTCTTGGATTTGCACATTTCTCCTGCCTGCTGGTGTCAGTGGGAGATCAGAGCTGCTTTCTGGGGAGCACAGCACGCCTCAAAACACACATGTGCACATGCACTGTGAGTTTACCTTACAACAGAGCCTGAGCGCTACAACCCGACCAGGACAGACCCACAACCACCATGCTTAATGAGGGACCAGCAACAAGATGAAATTCATTTCTGCTCATGTACAGTCCTGTTCTGTATTCAGCTTTCAGTTTAAACAATATTTCAATACTCTATACAAAAAAAAAAAAAAAAAAAAAAAAAAAAAAAAAAAGGATTATTGTAAATAGCTTTTAATTTTTAAAGTTAAAATGAAGCAGTGTATTAGCTAACAGCAATTTTTCCCAGCAGCAAAGATTACCTTTAAAATGAAAGCATATACTCTCTCTTCAGAGCACAAAACACTTAAAATTCTTTATTTATTTATGTCAGAGACACTGACTGGGACAAAATATTTCTCCACGTACACTTTTGAACTAGGCTGATTCGTATATACTGTAGGTTTGCTGTATTCTGCTCTCCATCCCAGGAGGGATATTCCTTTGTCCCAGGAGGAGGTTATCAGTTATTAGGCATCACCCACAGGTGAGAACAACTGCTCAGGCTGGGCTTCTGCTTCCAAATGGTATGATAACTTGGGGAAAAAGATGCTACTGTGTTAAAGTATTTTACAGAAAAATGCTGGAAATAATGCTTTGGAGCATTCAGTTTATTAAATAGGATGTTTAGTTTAATAAAGAGAGGCCAAAGGGTCTGTAGAGTATCACACTGGAAGTAAGAAGGGATGAGCAAACTTCTCCTGTATATTGAGCAGCATTGCCAAAGGCCTAGACAGCATCCTGGGAGAGTGATCAGAGGGGGAAAACTCAGTGTCAAAACAAAATCCCTCCGATCTTAAAGGCAGAAGGATCAACCCCTAAGTTATTAAATTAATAGGAACCATGAGGGAAAATACTGAATGTCTTTGCTTTGGCTCACTGTGTTTTTCTGACAAGGCTGCAAAAGGAAATTTGTTGGGGGAAACAGTTTATGCTGCTCCTGGAGGTGGCCATCTGGGATGCGAAGATTAGTGTTTGAGATTTCTATTATCTGAAACTCCACTGGCAGAGTCCATAAAAAAGAATGTGTAAATTCTGTAGTGGGGTTTAAGTAAAACTATTTTATCTGGGGACTAAGAAATATGTGTAATTACTGTCAGTGGATAATGCTTTTTCATTGCCATTCACCTAAATTGGTTTACCAGATATTATTCCTAAGAGGTATAATTAAAATCAACATAAAATCTAGAACAGAGTGAAAATAAAACATTAGGAAATAATGTCTTTACAATTACTAGACCAAGCAGTGCTCTGCACTGCAGTACAAGCATAATCACTCTCTGGCTAGCAGTGTTTGTTTTCTCTGTACAGAGACACTTCAAACTCCCAGGCTTCTCAGAGAAGCTTCTACTTCACAGCCTGTTGTAAGGACATAGCTATTTAATAATGCTCCATATTAAACCCCTGCTCTGAAAAGCAAATGAAAGTGAGAGAAGTTTATTGAATGCATCTGCTGCAGTGTTTCAATGCCACGTTTGTTCCCTGCGTTATTTGCTGAGTTCCCACTGACAGCAGACGGGAATGGTTTTTAGGCAGGTTTGGATCCGGACTGATGTCCCTGTCATGAACTCCTGCCCTGGCAAAATGTCCACAGATGTCAACAGGACTCATGCCAGGGGAAAAATGAATGCAGAATCCCACACTGAATAGCAGGAGGGGCATTTTGGAGCCAGGTACTCGCACCAGATGTTTAATCCTGTTTTATCTTCCTATGGAAGACATTACCTGATGTTAGATGCCACCTCTGATTATGAATGTCTGGCCATCCTTGTTAATGAAAGACTTTGTTTCCTTTTTGCAGATGTTATTAAGCAAAGAACAAACTGATTGTCTAAATTGATTAAGCATATTCATTCCAGTGAAAAATTTATTATTTGCCTAGTTCATTTCATCAAATCAATTCAGAGGAAAAAGGCTCCATGAATTAAACTAATCATAAATATATATTTTAAAAGCCAGCCATCACTGGCAGGGTAGAGTTAGTGCAGTCAATCACTAGGACAATGACTGAATTTTAAAGCAGGACCTTGCACTGATTGTCAGAGCCTTCTTTACCTTTTAATTCAGAAAACTGGTGTTTGGGGGCCAATTCCTACCTATATTTACTTCTCTATATTTTCATTAAACTTCTGTGGGTGCCTAGGAGTCATATTTGATGAGAAAAAGAAACATAATATTCGACTGGCATTTCATATAAAATAGCAATCATGCAGTAATTAGAAAGATAACTCTGACAGGTTAATAAGAATTTCTGAGTGCTTTGGTGTAAGCTCTTGAAAAACACACATTTTAAAAATAAAATGCCATTCATTTATTAGACTCAACACACATTCATTAAACTCAGTCACATCACATTCAGAGAAGGTTTTCTGTCTAATCTTTTGCAGGACACAGATGGAAAAGTCAGACTGAAATGCTAATACTCAATTCTGTAAAAAAGAAAGATCAACCATCGCATTCATATTTCTCCAGAAAATTACAGACAGGGTTTGGGCTTTTGATGAATGCATACATGCATGCAGACATACACATATTTCATACATTTTTTTTTCTGCAAAGATAACTTTAAATTCATTATCCAAGAAAAATCTTTTGTTATCTTCTTTACTTTTGCAAATCTCTTTGTCACAGATTGCTAAAAAGCACCCAAATGTCACTTAACAGTTGATCTAACTCTAACTAAATTCTCCAACTTTTGCCTTTCATATCCTTTGACCTCAGAGGTGCAGCAGGCATCACTGCCAGGATCTTCTCAGTGTGGCCATAACTCCTGCACAACAAGCAAGGGTAAAGCAAACACATTGTGAGTACAGGTGCGTGGTGCAGCCCCAAGACACCTCAGCCACGCTTCCATCTCAAGCTCAGGTTAGCAGTTCGGAATAACGTTTTCCTACCTAATACTCATACCCAGTCCTGTAGCCCTTTGATGATGCTGGTTTCAGGTAATTCTAAATTGTCCTGTCTTATGTTGAACTTTCCAAGAGTGATTTCGTTGGCACCCCTGGTTCAGCACATGGGCACACATGCGGGAGAAAACACTTGAGAACAATTACATCTCACTGAGCTCCTCTTCTTTTTCTTTAAAAGCCAGGGGAAGTTTTGCTGCTGCCTGACCTCGTGGGGTGGGTGTTCAGCAGTGCAGCTGTCGCCTCAGCCCCCGTGCTTGCTGTCAGGTAGACATCAGGATCTTAACAGAAAAAAAAAATAGTACAACGGTGTAGTGTGAGAGCAAAAGATACAAACACTGTGGCATGAGCGGTAATGTAATTGCACATAGCACAGGCAAAGCAGAAAATCTCAAAAAGCTTAATTCTAAGACTGTAAAAAACAAACCCCTATATGGATGCATTACAGAAGGGATGTAGTGCTTTCAAAGATGCAGAAATGACAGCTCTGAAGATTTCATCCCTGCCTTTCCCAGGGGGTTTGTCCCCCATCCCCACCCTGCCAGGACTTGGAGCAGCATCCACAACTCACTAGCATCGTCCTCCTGCTTGGCTCTGTGCAGGGCAAATCCTCTGCTGCAAAAAGCAGTGGCCAAGGGCTGAAGCTGCCCCAGTGAGGCTGTAACCCATCAGGCTCTGATTCACTACAGGGCTCCCCACCACAGCACAGGGACAGTCGAGAGGCACAGCACCCAGCCAGCATTGCCCACTGATGCACTCCTGACAATGCGCTGCATTCATCAGGCTCTTCTGCGGATAAGCAGGTGTTTTGATTGGGAACTTTGAAAAGAAAGCAAGCAATGACAGATGAGAAGAAAACTCCACCAACGCTCTCAATAACAGAAGTTTCCTTCAAAACCCTTGTCTGCTACATCTTGATAAACACCCGCAGTATATATTTACACTGTCACTTTCAAGTGTTTTCCCCATCTTCTACTGAGCTTGTCTGTAAAGTCTGGTTAATGGCACCTCATATGCTGCTGTGCTCTCACTGTGCACAGGGACTAGCGCCCACCCATGCTAACAGATGCACCCAGCAAGGAGCACACAGCTCGGTTGCCACTCCCACACTAAAAGGCACCTTCCCTCCATGTAGGGTGGGAATTACCTGGGAACACGTTTTTCCATTACCCTTCTTTTATTCCCTCATGTTTCTACCCCAGGGGTTTGAAGGCGCTGGAGAAAATCATAGCCCATATGCTGGGAAGTGTGGGAACCATCCCAAAGAGAGCAGCACTCAAGGGGCCAAGATCCCTGCCCTGCATCACATCCTATGTGAGAAACTCAGCATTCATTTGAAAGCAAAAGTATGTTTTCAACTCCTATAGCCATGGGAAGGACAGCTCAGAAACAAGTGGTCTAAAAGTCCTGCCTTTGATAGATATAACATTTTTTTTTCTTTTTTTTCTTTTTTTTTTTCAAGCTTTTAAACCTATTCCCACAATGTTGCAAGGCCAGACTTGTGATTTCAAGAGTAATATAATATATAAATTAGTCCTGGGATCAGCTATGGAAGCACACCATGGAAGCACAACATCTCCAATTTATGGGTTCAGAGCTAGCAGTAAGACAGGAACAGACAGAAGTGGGAGCTTCATCTCCTCAAGAAACCCAACTGAAATATACCATGGTGAGAGATACCCCATGACCAGAGGAGGTGGCAACATCCAAAGCACATGCCGTTTCTCAGAGCAAACCCTGAGATTCCCTGGAGCCTGCCTGCATCGCAGGCAGTGCACCTGGACAGACCTGAGTAGCCTGGTGAATGCCAAGGCTTGCCACTGCTGGCAGACCTCCATCAGACCTGCTCTAGGAAGGACCAAGTGATGGGTGGGTTCATTTTAAGGCTGGAGCTCACCATTCCCACTGCCAGAATTGCTGCTGTCAGGTGATGGTGATGGCCACAGCAGGTATTTGATGCAATTCCCTGCGCTCCATCACTTCAAATTCAAATCTGATCTCAGTGGAGGAAAAGCAGATTTATTCAGGGATGCTTAAGTAACTGCTTTATCAATTACCCAGTGACACCCATGCTCAACTTCTTTGCCAGGTAAATGATTCAGCTTGAAAAACAGCTTTAGTAGGTCTTTACATTTAAAAATCCATGTATTTTCCATCCTGATTCTTTTTAGCATTTCAAGTAATAGAAAATACCTTTCAGATCATGTCTGCTGGTTGAGCCGGCTTCCCGTTAACCTATGGCATTAGGGAGGGGGGTGCTTCTCTGGCAGGCTGCCCAGATGGAGCCCCGGGCAGGCTGTGCCTGCATATCCAAAGGAGCTGCGGGCACAGCACTGGGTCCTGATGCCGAGGTGCCAGGGCAGAGCTCTGCCAGCACGCACCACGCCGGCTGACAAAGCCTGCCAGCTGGGACGTAACACAAATTGGAGCTGACACAGAAACATGACAAATTAATTATTAATGGCACAACTATTTTTTAATACGTAGAAGGCTGTACTAGGTTAATAAAAACAGGCTTTTACATTCTTAACTGGCAGCGATGGTGGTGTGTGATCTCTGGAAAAGCAAGCACTCCTGATGTGGGGGCTGGATTTCTCTCCAGGACATGGCAAGTCCTGCATGCTCCAGAAGGTCACACAGGCTGACTTGGTGCCCGGGTGAGCCGCTCACACAAAAGGTCAGTGTGCTGTGGGACCTGCACACTGCTCCTCCTCGGGGGGCTGCAAACCTCTTCGAGCTCGTAGCATTTGCATTGCTTCACCTTCAGCTCACAGTATTTTTTTAAGGGGGCTTATTTTTTGCATAGAAAGGAACCTGTGGTGTGCATCACTGACCCGTCTGCAAAAGAAAGCTACAAGAGCACCCAGGTGGGCTTCTGTCTTCCTTCTCTCCACATACCTGTATGTGCAAGCCCACACTCACACAGACAAGCTCTCTCTCAGTGTCTGTATATATACATACATATGTGGATTTACTTTTATTTTTACTCCAGGTGTACAAATGAGACCAATAAGCATGAAATTTAAATATTTAACTCCTCATTAGCATTTACTAACCCTATTTCCACGTTTTTTTTTGTTTTTTTTTTTCTCTTCAGAGGGAAGAAAACACAATGTCAGGGAAAACTATTTCAAACAAACCTCGAGAAGGATGAGCAATTAGGCAAAATGAAGTCACATTCTTGCCCTGTTTAACTCTTAGCTGTAGTGGTAGGCCATGGACCACTTACAAACAACCCTATGCAGTCTCAGAGCACTGTGTGGCTACAGAGAAATCCCACTCAAATTTCCAGATTTTCCTTTCAGAATAGATGCATCTTCATTTTTTTAAAGGGATTATTCCGATAACTGGCTGCTCTTTTCAGCCTCTTTAGCATTTTCTGCTACCAGTTTCTCTCTTGCATTTATCAGAGGCAGGCTATGCCGTCCCTTGCCATCTACCTCACCAGGCAGCACTGAAGGCTTTGGGGTGGCCTGGCTGACACGTGGCAGCCTCACATGGCACAGAGTTTGTCCCTGGGCTTGGAGGCAGAGCTCTGTACAGACACATGGACGCAGTACAGACACACGGATGCAGCCTGGAGCTACCTAGGACAAAACTGGGGCAGCGAGCACAGCTTTTAGAAAAACAAATGAGACTCCAAATTGCAACCACTTTTTCCTAGCCAAGACAATGCTGCCATGCAAACAGCAGCCCTGCTCCCTGTGCCCGCTCACTGAGGGGTGAAACCACCCACGCGTGGCGATCCTGCAGGTCCCTGAGGGTGCTCAGCTGAGTGTGGCAGCTCCCGAGAGCAACTGGAGGCCTCCCATGAGGGAGAGGAGCAATAAAGCTTGCGGCTAGCTGTCACTGTGGGGAGAGGGGCAGGGACTGCTTCCTGCGGGAGCAGCAGTTTGCAGGAGCCCTTGGCAAAGCCACCTCCACTGCACCAGAACTGGGGATGGGAGAAGCAAAGGATGGGGTGGGAATGTGCCATTGGCACATATTGTTACCTGGTGCCTTTTTTAAGCCCAAAGTGTTTGATGAGCCATGCTGAAGCACAGCCACCAGCTCATGGCCAGCAGGAAGGGATCAATCATCACCTGTCCCATCACACCCTGAGCGCTGGGCCACCAGTTCTGTCTTACAAGAAACAGCAAATTCAATATCCTCCAAGGGCTCCCACGGAAAACTATTTCCCTGAAAGTCTAAATTGAATGTAATCCAAAAGAAGAAATGCCAAAGGTGGGGATGGAGCTGCGGGGCAGCCACACAACCACTGTTCCTGGGAGTGATGTCTCCATCTGCTGCTTTTGTGCCTGCTGAGCCCCCCACCCTGCATATCCCTGGGACTGCCACCACTGCTTACACCTGGTGGGAAGCCCAACACAGAGCAGTTGTCACCATGCGTCCCACCATGATGCCCGCCCTGCCCAGACAGAGAAGGTTGAGTGGCTGAAGGGGCAGTGAACACCCACATCCCCATGGAGGTGTGAGTCCTTCCCCTGTGCCCTTCCCAACAGGTGTCAGCACCTCCAAAAAGCCCCACTGTGACCTGAAACAGCCTGCAGGGTCTCATCACAGCTTTTTTTTTTTTTTTTTTTTGCCTCACTGCTCCCATCCCCTTGGGCTCCCCGAGCTAACAGTGCCTGGAGCACTAGGACCATCTCCTCCTGGCATGGCAGTCACAGCCAAGATGCTGGCCCAGCAAGAGGGGACATATGGAGAACCCAAAACCACGCACCAGCCCTGCCGCATGGCTCTGGACAGAGAAGCCACACTGGTCCTCAGCAGCTGAATTAAAAGCTGGGGGGGGGGGGGGGGGGGGAGGAAGATGCAGCGGTTGGGATCCTTTGAGCCCGTCGCAGTTGGCTGCTATTAGCACACAAAAGCGATGCCGAGCAGCCGAGCAGGACAAAAGGGTGTGGGGCAGACAGAGGAGAGAGACGGAGGGGTGGAGCGAGACAGAATGGGAGAGGAGACGCACAGACAAGGAGGAGGGGAGGGAGACACACACTCACACAAAAATCAGAGCAAGGGGAAGACAACGGGATAACGAGGGGGGCAGAGACCCCATGGGGAGGGGCGGGCCTCACCTGGACACTCCCCTCCACCACAGCCCCTCTCTGCTGCACTTGTCCCCGATCCCTTCGCCTGCTCTGGGCAAGAATCCTGCCATGCTGGGTGCAGAGCACCAGGTTTAAGTCCCCAGACCAGATGGGATTTTCCTGCTAACATGAGTTTTGCACCATTACTAGTGTGTCTGCAATCAGTGGATTTGCAGAGAGTCCTGGTGAAACTTGCTGTATTTCTCACCAACAAACATTTTTGCCATTCCCACAAACGCACCTTGGACCATGGCACAGCCACCAGCATCCACCTAAGAAACTGAGAGCTGGTCCCAGTCAACAGCAGCTTAGGGACCAGCATGGATCCCCAGCCTCCCAAAGAAGCCTCAAAATCCTTCTCCACTTTCATGCTTCTCCTTTTACAAGCACCCCATCAAACCAGGGAGTGCCACCGGAGATGCTCCCCTCCCTCATGCAGCCAAATGTCCCCAGATGGCCCACCACAGCCTCACCAGAAAGAAGACGACGTGGAGCTCAAACACACATTGGCTTTAACTTCTCAATAACGCCCCTATAAGCGATGGAGTAAATGATAGAACAACTGTGAAACTCCCATCATTCTCAAGGATATTTGAAAAGCTCTCGTATTTCTAGTGTTTCATAAAACAAAAAAAAAGTCAGAAATGGAAAACAGATTTTTAAAGTATGAACTTTCAGGGAATTCAATAAAAATGCATTTTTTCTGACTGAAAACATTTCTTTATCTCTAGGAATGAAAAATAACACAACTGGATCGAGTGTCTCCTAGCCCTGGTGCCCTCAGCCCACTTCTCCTGCAGCACCATCTGCCTCTCTAGTATCTGGCTATTTTCAACACTTTATTTTTTCTACAGAGATTTTTCTAGTTTTATTTACTTATTTTTTTTTCTGGATTACCCACTCTTTGGCTTTCTTTCTCTAAAATAAATTAAAAAAAAAAAAAAATCACTGCTTTATTTCCCATGTTATTGTGTCCCTTTTGGCCACATTTCTTATAATTACTAACTGCCGGAGCTGATTTCACAGCAAGGTCCCTCTCTGAGCTCTAGTTGCTGGTTGCTGCAACACACAAATTCTCAACTTGCACCATCTAAGTGAGACCCAGCATCAGACTGGTCCTCCTTGGGCCAAAGCTCTCCAGAGCAAACAAAATATTTGCAACAACCAAGAACCAGCTGAAAGTAACAGAAAGTGAAGGCCAACAAATCCAGTACTTTTTCAGATGAGGAAAAGGTCCATGAAAAAAAAAGAAAAAGGGGAAACAAACAAACAAAAAAAAGGAATTAAAAAAAAAAAAAAAAAAAAAAAAAAAAAAAAAGAAGGAAACTTCTTGGCTTGGTTAAGGATGAATCACATATATGTTCAAAACATAAAAAAACGATCACTGAGCAGTTAAACCTTGACTCCAGCTACAGCTTAGCTGGAATAAGGGCTTCATTTCCAAACGCTAACCTGCACACTGATATGTATTTCATAAAGTTGGGGGCCATCACCATCTCTGGCTTTCAAACAGGGATAAAGCAGACAGTTCATGTGTGCAGGCAATAAAGTGTTCACAACACCTTTAAAAATGTAAAACAAAACAAACAAACAAACAAACAAACAACAACAAAAAAGCAAACACAAAACCAAACAGATAGAGTTGTTAGGTTTCAAATGTGTAAAGTGTTAACCTCCCCACAAAAGCAACTTGAAAGAATGATTTTTGATCAGCACCAGTATTGAGAGTAATTCAGTTCATATGTGTTGAGAGAGCTGTGGCAGACAAAATATTTTAGAAAACTGTTGCCCAGGATCCTTTACAATTTCAATTTTCTTCTACAGAATTTTGAGGTCTAATTGAATGATGAGCTGCAAACCATCAGGCAGAAAACAGGCAATAGGAGAAGAGGGGGAGAGCAAAGGCCCCTGCTCCCATACACACACACACACTGGTGCAACACATTTCCAGTGAGGTGGAATTCCTGCATTTAGCACAGATAACTCTACATAGGCTTCACTGTTTGCATTTTAATTTTGTATGCCTGCCTCTCAATTTCCAGCAGTGAATGTTGAGAACACTAGCTTTAAGTAAGTTGGAAATTAAAATAAGTGAGATGCTTTGAAACAGGGGAGAAGGCTGGGTTAATTTTGATATAAGAATTGATCAGGAAAGATGAGTTGGGCTTTGGTAAAGCGATAAGGGTATGGCAAACCTTTCTGAGCTAATCCAACTATCTTTTCCTCCTCCAATTTCAGTCCTGTACAGCTCAGGGTAACCTGGAACAGACCAACTTTGGTTGGTTTTCCCCATGCAAAGGACCCCAGAAAGTGGTTTAGGTGCATGATTTGAGATACAAAAGTTTCTTCCCAGCCCATGCCATCACATGGGATCCACTTCCAGAATGGTGTTGGGACACCTCAGTCTTCAAATCTTTCCCAAATTGTGTCAGGATACCCTGAGCCTTTGTCATCTAACTAAATGTATGTCACACTTCCTCAAGTTAATAACAGATATCCAAAGAAGGACAGCTCTTGAGGTCAGGGATTTTTTTTTTTTTTTTTTAACTGTTGTCTTTTTGCTTTCCATTTGGAAGGGTCAGGAGGGGGGGATCTGAGTACAGCCCCAGCGCCGCCCCTGGCCACCTCCCTGGCCAGCAGTCCCGGAGCGTTGTGGCTGCGAGTGCTCTGTTTATTTTACACAAGTGTCCCCTGAATGAGGAAAAATAAATAGAAGAACCAAACATATGACTCTCCTTAGCACAAAACCTCCCCACCTCCTCCTCGCCTTTTTTTTTTTTTTTTATTATTATTATTTTTTTTTCCTCCTCCTCTGGCGACATAAAAAGAGGCTGCGTCTGCCCCTGTTGAATGTAAATGCCTTTGAAGTGGAACTAATCATTTCAAGGATAGTTTGCGTTGTCCTAACAACGCAGCTGAATTGCGAAGCCCCGCTTTTTGTTGGAGATATGTTTTCTTTCTTTCAGCCCAACCTGATGATGATATACTGCTTTCACGCTCTGTCCTCCCGCATCGTAAATCTCTGCTGCCGGCTCCCCAGCCCCAACTCCCCCACGCCAGCGGGGGACCGGCTGCGGGCCCCCCGGGCCGAGCCGAGCCGAGCCGAGCCGGGCTGGACCGGGCAGCGCAGCCGGACGCCCCGACGGCTCGGCTCGGCTCGGCCCAGTTCCCCGGGTTTAGCCCCAGGCTTAGCCCCGGAGCTCTCTCGGTCCCCCGGCATCTCGGGCATCCCCTGCGGCGCTTGGAGGGCCGCAGCCCGCGGAGGCACGGCGCACCCCTCGGCTCCTCTTAATGCCATTAGTGACAGGGCTCGGGTTTCAATCGGGGCTCGGTGACACTCCGGGGCTGCCGCGGGTGCCTCGGAAATTCGGGTCAAGCGCCTCGGACTCGGGTTTCACGGTCAAGGCTACCGGGAGGCAACCTCGGAAATGCCCCGGAGAGCCCCCGGCAGCAAGCGCTGCCGGCTGGACAGAAGGACAGACAGAGACAGACAGAAGGACAGCAGAGCCAGCTGACTGCTTGCTGGTGGACAGCCCACAAACACCAGTCCAGCAGCACAGCTTTACTGGTCCCCCTACCCCATCCCATGCCCCCCCCCAAAAAAAAAAAAACAAACACATTCACCCACCCAAAAAACCCACAGCCAAACCAAACCAACCAACCCAAACCAACAAACAAACAAAAACCCAACCCACCAAAACAGCTTTTCTGGGCTTGGGTGTTTTCCCCACCGGGTCCCACTCTAGGCAGGCCAGGCCCTGGGTCAAGCCCTCCTCAGCAGGCATTTGCCGGCTGACAACTCTTGTTTTTTAAGAACAGAGAAACATATTTTATTTACTGCCTCCTATAAATTATTTACTAGCAGGGCTGAGGTAATTCCATTAAAGCCGCATGGTATGCTTACACCAAATAGTTATCTGGGGACTTTTTTTTTTTTTTTTTTTTGACATTGTAAAGCCACACAGTTGCCAGAGAGCAGGGAAAAGGAGGTCTTTGCTGGAGAAATGGGCCTCAGGAAGTGGCACAGGAACAGAATTGAAAGCAGTGGCTTTGCTCCTCTTTTTACAAGGCCCCACCAGCAAGAAACAGCCACCAGAGCAGGGCTGGGAGCAGCCTGGCCTCATCCCTCCTTGCCCTGGGAGGGACCTCCTTGGCTGGGGGGACTGCTTCATCTCTGCCACCAGCCAGCACTCCCACCAGTGACATGAAGCCACAGCAAGGTTTCACCATGACTTAGGGTCCCCAAGTGCTCCTGCAAAAACCAGCTGTTGGGGACAGGATTGCTCTAGCATTTGTCTCTATCACCCTCAGGCCCAACGTAGCCCCAACAAGCACCCACAGGTTCTGCTCAGAGAAGACTAACACCCAAGCCTGGGTAGGCTCCCCAGACTGGGAAAGCTATGAAGAAGGGTGAGAGAAAGGAAAATTCCAGGTAAATATTTTTTACCCTCAGAATGTGGTTTACTAGCAACCATTCCCAGGGGGGCTAGAAAAAAATCCCAGTTTTCCAATTGCAAGGGGAAGACATGAGATTTAAAGAGTCTATCTCTGTTTCTACTGTTTTTTTTCTCCACCCCATGCAGGGGCATTTTGCTAGAAAAGAAGTAGAGGAATTGCTCCTACAGCTCCAAATATTCCCAACACATGTCTGAGAAAAACAGGTTGTAAAGAAGCCACCCACCAAATCTAAAGAGGCAGTGCTGTCTCTGGTTGAGATGAGATGCAATGTGCAACTGAAGTTTTTATATTTATTTAAACTAATAACTCACTGGGATCCTACAGAGGTACTTTTATTGCAGCTGAAGTTCCCTGTGTTCCCCATCCGTTTACTTTCTAGTCCATGCATCCTCTGAATCCCCTCGAGGTAACGCAGGGGCTGTGAAGAAAGGAGCATAAATTGCAGCTTGCTATTTCACCACTGGAGAGATGTAATAATGTTTCTAATCAGTGAACTTGAATATTTTAAATTTGCTTTAATTCCTCCAAGCAAACACTTCATTTTCGCATGGATTCGGTCACACTTCATTGGCATTTTTCTGCCCAAACAGTCTTGGCTCAAGAACATGAATATGTTCTTGATATAGCATTTTATATGTAAAGCATGGAAAACCTGTTTCCAGCTATATTAAACCAAGGTGTTGCTGAGTAGCACAGATACACCAACATCTAGGAGGCCAGAGCACAAGTGCAGAAGATGCAGCCCAGATGCAGAGCAGCCGCATGCCAGCCCCCCCACGCTGTCCCACTGCCCCCAGAAGCAGGAAAGCAGACATCCCATAAAAGGGACTGGGTTTTGCAATTTCACTGGGTTTTATGGTAGCCCTGGAGCAGCTGAGTCACAGATGCTTCAGCATTTCACTTTGGTAGGTAGCTACATCCCGACCCTAAGTGCTTCCTGGCTGTGTGTCTTGTCTCACAGTACTTTTCAGTGCTTTTAAAAGTCAGATTTAATAGCACTATTTATAGAACAGACACTGAGCATGCTGTCTTTCCGTGTCAGCTCCTCCAGGTGCTCTCAGACATGAGCTGCCATATCTGAGGCTGAGATTGTCACTCGGATAGGGCAGCCCGTGGAAGCAGTCCCTGTCTTTGCCCATCTGTGTCAGCTGCAGGGATGCAGGTGGGGTTCACGTCTTGGGAATGGGACTCCTGAACCATAAGTTAAGCTCAGAAGTCACACAGTTCTTCCTGAAAAATGCACTTAGTACTTTCAAAAGTTTCTGGCTTTTTGAGCCTTCAAATCACGTTTTTGACCCTAAAGGCTGAGATTCTTAAATAGAGCCCAGAACTTTATGGCAACCCCAACAAGCACCAGACTGACACTATTGTAACTCACTTCTCAAGGATAACCATCATAAATCAGGTTTCTTTCTCTTGATGAATACATTTACAACATTTGTCAGTGTTGATGGCAGACAGAAAATGCACTCGGTGTTTGTGAGGTGCAAAACAAGAATAGTCACGTCAGTCTAGGGGCTTGAGCCAAGCACCACAAAACCAGCACTGTCAGCTGACTCCAGTGGCTCTGCTGAGCACTTGTGGCCATTCAAATCTGCAAGGAGGCCAGCTGGACTTGCACTGACACCTACATCCTCAGAGGCTTGAGACCCAGGTTGTGAAGGGACAGGGACCAGTTCCCTGCTGATGTAAGCAAGTGCAATCCCCAGCTGCAGGGCCACTGCACCTACTTGCACCAGCACCAGGTCAAGTCTTAAGCTTCCTAAAAGGAATTATTTGAACAGAAGTTGCCCGGTACACCTCTGCTTTCATTTAAAAGAAACCTACTTTTTAACATCTTAATAAGTACTTTGATTCTGCAGCCGCACCACCTCAGTAACCATGGAAATCGTTTATGAGATATGGTAAACCCACAACTCTTTAATAAATGTCATACCCAGTTTCAGAACAAGTGTTTTATGATAACAAAGGAAGTGTGCAGGAGTTGCCAAAGTGTTTGAATATTTCATTTAGCGTATTCCCCCTGTGTCTTGAAAATACACACAGAGCAACCACTTCGACAATACAAAATGACTGGAAAATATGCATACATTTGGCAACATGTGCTTTTGTTTTTCTTCTTTCTATATCATCTTTTCTGAAACTATCCTGCAGGAAGTTTGAAATTATCACCCAGCCCTTCATCATCTTAGTTTAGTATTTTTGAGTTCAGACAGAAGAGAGACAGCAACAACAATAAAAGGCAAAAAGGAAAAAAAAAAAAAAAAAACAACAAAAAAAAAAAAAAAGAAAAAAAAAAAAGAAAGAAAGAAAGAAAGAAAAAAAAAAACCAACTCGAAGCATCCTGGGATAAATTTTAAAAGGTTTATAAGACAAAAGACGGCAAACAGCATGTAGCATGAGAAAGGCTTAATGCTCAAAGAAACACCCTTCAAAAATAATACATCTGTTTGAGCTGCAAAAGCTCCTTTAGTTGCAGCCTGCTTGCATTAACACTTTTGGACAGCCCAGTGCCTCCGACACTTGGCTGAGCAAATATTTCAGATAAATTTTCTTTACAATATTCCAGATTGTCAATCTTTATATGACATCAAGAGTGTGTTCCCTTAAAGAAATATGAAGTGAATTATATTATTTAGAGTTAAGAAAATGAGTCTAACAAAAAAAGAGTAAATCTCCAACAACCCCACCACCAGCACCACCTCTCCCTCCTTTTTAAATTGAGCTAGATTCTGGTCTGTGATAGAAATCCAAGACAACTCTTCCCAGCATGTGATATGGTGAATTATCATTGCAGCAGACTATTGAGACATGGCTTGGTTGTTGCTGTTCTTATTTTTTTTTTTAATGCTGAAAAAAAATTAACCATACCTAAGTGACTAAAGAACAATTACTATCCTGCCATTAGAAGAGCTGCTGAATCAAAGTGAAAACCACACAGCATGCAGCAGGAGAGTCACGCACACTCTCCACTCTCCCTGATAACATGTATGAAGCGATGATAACTCGTATGCAGCAACGTAGCTCAGCTGTCCACATTGCCAACTCCTGACAGCCTCCCCTTTCACTTTGGGTGATTTTTGCCCCCCAAATTCCGGCATCCTTCTGCCAAAGCAGTTTGTTGAGCTGAGCTCCGGTGAGACACTTGAAATCTCACTCTTAATTATTATTTTTTTAATAATTATTATTATTTAATCTCTCCTCATTCAGACATTCCCAGCTTGAGATAGCTCTGTATATTACTACGCCTGTCAGGGAGATGGTGAGAATAATACGGGCAAAAAGGCTGGGCTGCTCCTGGTTGGGTTTGTGGCAGTGAGCACAAAGGGGCTGGCGGGGGGTGAGGGGGGCACGGCCCGTGTGCTCTCAGCATCTCCACTCATCTACCTACCTACGTGTCTAATCGCTGCTGAAAAAGGCTGAAGCAACGCGGCTCCAAGCCAGACGACACGGGGGAGTGCTTTGAAGTGCTCTGCATTGGTTTCACCCTTCGCCCCAAATAAAGTGGGGCGAGGCGTCCCCACGGCACGCTCTGTACGCACATGTCCACGCTGGCACCGTGCTGCACCCCCAGCAGCAATGCATGCACCTGCATCAGCAGCAATGAACACACCCCACGTAGGCAGCAATGCGTGCACCATGCAACAATGCGCAGCACCCTCAGTGGCAGTGCACGCAGCCAGGACTGCGGCAGGAGAGCCCTTCCCAAGGCCCCAGCACTGCCCACTTCTCTGAGCCCACTGATGCTGCTCCCTGCTGGGTGAAAGCAGCTCCTGGGATAGTGCATGCTGCAGAAGGATGAAGAGATGTACTCCCAGCAGGGAGCTCACCCCATCAGAACGAAGGGGACATGGTTTGGGAACCCTCTACATGTAGGCAAGAGCGTGCTGCACGCCACTACCAAGGGGCAGAGCCAGGACAACTCCGCAGCACAGCAAAGAGGACAAAGCCTCAACCATGGGACAAGGTGACCTCACCTGTCACATATGTAGAAGTTAGCAGCAGGTTTTCTTGTTGCTGTTTGCTGTGGATTGTTTTCCCCTCACTAAAACCACAAAGAAAAGAAAGTGATAGTATTCAAACTAGGAACAACACCCAATTCGCACCTGACACAAAACATACCACTGAGCACATTGTGGGTGAGGTTGTTCACACTCTGTATTTATGTACCAAAGCTCTGCCCTGGTTATTTGCTCAAAGACTTCTCTGAAATCATGGATCACCACACATTAGAAGCTGCCAGCAACCAACAGCAGGCAGGTCCTCAGGTCAGCAGCGCGCAGCCCATGACCCCACACCCAGCGCAAGGATTTCTTTGCAAACAAGACACTTTTCATGAAAAGTTCTGAGCTCGCTCAGCTGCCACCAAGGTGAGCTGCTGGTGGTCAGACAACCTCTGCAGCCATCCTCTCCCCTCCTGGGTCACAGGGATGGCTCAGGATGGAAAGAAAGCAGGATCAGACCCTTAACCTGTTAGCATCCCACATGTTTCAAGCACTTTTCTACCCTATCTTCTACATTACTAATTAGTGCCTGCGTTAACTGATTAGGTCACCCTGAATCTTATCAGAGTATCATTTGTAAAAGAATTGCCTTGACATCCTCCATATTTCCTCATCTCTTTAATTCTCTATCACAATTGTACACTAAAGAATTTTCCAATTAAGATAATTTACATAAGCAAACATGGTTTAGTGTAAACAATTAGCATCATGTTATTGTATGAAAATATGTAATTAATCCACAGATTTTCCTAAAGGCTATTGTGTTAAGAAAGAATCTGTGGCCATGCTGGTGTCTGCGTTAGTTTCCTATTTGTGCTGTTACAACGAGCGCAGCAGTGTGGTTGGAGTCCCTGCGTGCCCATCCCTGCAGCACACACGCACACACACCGCCTTTCATTCTGCATAGGTACCCAGCAGCTTATGCTCTAAGATTTACCTCCCAGAACAGCAAGCTGGGGGGAAAAAAACAAAACACATCACTGACTAACCTTTTACTCTGTCAATCTATTTGTTCCTCTTCCAAACAGAAAAATTACAAGCCAAATTGTATTAAAGTACTCTTCATAAATATTTTCGAAAGGTGAAGCAAAGATCAAAGTGATATACAAAACAGATCCTTAATTTTGCTTTAGTTTTACCCAAGCATCAGAGGGGCTTCGGGAGGCAGGCTGTGATGATTTGTAGTGATTCTGTCATTCCAGTGCTATCCAAATCTTTCTTTGAGTTTTATTTTTACAAGTTTTCTGTTATGGGGCAACAAAGAGCTATTCGTTTTGCCTAGCACAAACCTTAGTTTTGATTAAGTACTTCTGGTAACCATTTAGGGTGCTAAAATCTATCATTGCATTTAATTATCCTTGTTTTTTTATAGTCCTCTTTATTGCTCATTAAATTACTAAAGATGCTTCTGCGGTTTGTTCTTAAGGAAGGATCCAGCAAGCAACATATGCTGGTGAAAGGTTGCTCAGGTTTCCACAGCATCTGAAGCTGTCAGCATAAATTCACTGATTTTGTTTTATCAAAGGATAAGCAGCTCTTGTAAAACCCTGGTACTTTGGTCACCAAAGTAATAGTCACATAAAAGAGGCCTTTTAGGTATTAGGTTTGGTGAGCAGCATTTTTCCAGTGTTCAAAACATTTGGAGAAATATTTCTGTAATTCAAAGCTGAGCAAATCATGAACATGGACGTGAAGGTATTTGTTTTCCCTTGGCCAAGCCATTTTTTGCAATATTGCTATGGGACCTGCAACAAATCTGGGTGCATGACCAGGAGCTCCACACTGGCGATGGGCTCCACTATCCTGCAGCTGTGACCCCTCCCAAAAGCCAAAAGACCGGGGTGTACCGGTAGGAGACCTGGAGGATGCCAAAGCACTGAAAATACTGGCCATCATTCAGGAAAAATGGTCTGAGAGGAGCCATGCCAATATTGTGATCACACCACACCTGCAGGTGCCATGTGCCATCCAAGGTGCTAGACACCTCTGCCAACTGTAACCCCGGCTACTCCTGGTTTAACCACAAGGCATGGATCCTACCCACAACCAGACATAAGTGGAGACCCTTTGGGCAAAAATCCCACTGAAAAAGCACATCATTAATTTTTATTACTGCTGTTCCTTTATTACCTATTTCCCCCTAACCTCCTGATGCTCACTGTTCATTGCTTCCTCTTGGTTTCCTTGTGCTGGGACTCTGCCGCCCTCAGAGCACTGAGGATGGATGCGGCTTGGAAGCATTTGGTCCACCTGCACACACCTCCCCATCACCTGGGGATGCCACAGCAAGGAAACACAGAGTCTTCCCTGCATTACATGAAGGCAGACACTGGCATCATGAAGCACCTTCCCCGTATTTCCCAGCTGCACCAGCACTGAGGCCTCTCTCCAGTCCCACCTGACCCATCACCCTGCAGCATGGCATAGCCTGGGTCATCAGGCTTAGCACTTTGCAGCATGGCAAGCTTCAAAATCAACACCTGCTGCTGTTCTGACATGTTATTCCATCAACTAGTCTGTCAAGTTAGGGAAAATACAGTGATCACAAAGTACGTGGTTATATTAATTCAGTAATAAGATTACCAGCTGGTGCCAGGACAGAAGAGTGGTCTTATCTGTGTTTGGTTATTTTATGTAATGCTGAGCCCCATTGGTATTTAAACATTATATTACACTGTGTTTTTGTAATCTCAAAAGAAAGCTGTTCGGCTAATTCTCTGAGCTTCATTATGTTCTCAAATTCCTTTTAAACTGTTCTTATTCTGAACTATATTTACTTAACTATGAAACCATGAGCAGCCCATGTGAATACTGCAGGGATTTCCCCTCTTCATGAATTTATGCACTCTACCTTTTATCAGCTTAGCAAATAATATGGCTCAAAGATTTTACAGGTTTCCACTTTCTCAGCTGTTACCTTTTCACATCAGGTTTCTTAGCTTTCAATTTAAGCCATGTTATGGGCACATCCCAAGCTCCAGCAGCTTCCACAGGGCAGGATCTGCTGTAATTTAGGAACCCTGCTTTAGTGGCACTCAGTTGCAGTCCATAAGTAAGGGGTTCCTGCTCCAGCCAGCCTGCCCCATACCCACAGGAGCCTGGCACAGACTATCCCCACTAATTGTGGTGGCAAGGGTCCAGGATGACATCCCTGAAGGTGGGAGCACCAGGCATGCAGAGCTCCATCCCTTTAATCAAGGTACCAGCAGCCAAGCCCTAAATAGGGGCCAGCAGGTGTGGGTGCACCACTAAGAGACCCCCACCCTTGGTCCCCCTGGGGCAGAGGTGCCCAGCAGCTGCAGGAAGGCCACGGGCTGTGTGGTCTTGGTGTCCTTTCCGCTCTAGGAGGTGACCCAGCAGCACGCATCACGCTCAGGCATTAACACCACAGCAAGCAGAGCTGGGAAATGAAGCCACATCGCTTGAGGGAAGGAGGAGAAGAGGCATGAGAAAGGGAATATTAATAGGCAATTACTGTCAGGACAGCACACGCCAGAGAAGTGATCGCTGCTCTCTTCTCTAGAAAGCTTTCCTGTCTATCTCCACTGCTGTTTCTCCTTTGGGAAAAGCAGGCAAAGAAGCACCAACCTCCAAAGTGCTGCACGGCTGCAGGCAGCAGAGGCACGAGCCCATCTCCCCGGAGGCTGTACCCTGTGCCAGACACAGCCACAGCCCCTGCACCCCAGCCCCCTCCCCAGGGGCTGCTCTGCACAGCTGGGTCCCCCCAGGGTGCCAGCACACGGAGCAGGGCTTTATCTGGAGCTGGTGCTCCAGGACAGGAGCAGGACATTGAGACTTGGTTTCACCAAAAGCAGCCCTCGGAGAGTGGCACCGTCAGGCAGGAGGGAGCTTTCTCAGGGATCAAGTCAGGATCTTAGCAGGGGTTTTAGCAATTATTGGGAACTCTCAGCTGAAATACAGCGTAATTGCCATGGTACCTCCCGGCTGCAAGCAGCCCCTCACCCTGACAGCATCCCTGGGCAAAACCACGGTGTCATTGCCTGTGCTGAATTTTGCATCATTTGTTTTTTTGGGGAGAAGGAGCTGCTGATGTGGTGCTGGGGGCAATGTGTGCTATTGGGTGGCACAACCCCAACCTTTGACCTTTCGCCCTGGCTGGCCTTGCCCCGTCAACCATCCCTTCCTACCTGAGTCCCTCACAGGCTACCAGGGTCTACCGGGGTCTCTCATCTCTCCTATTTGATCCTCCCTCCACGGCCACTCTGTGCTTCTGCTCTCCCAGCCGCTAATCCACCTCATCCCAGCTGCTCCAGCACTCTGAGCTGCCCCTTCAGCTCTGCCAGGCCTGGCTGATTTCCCCTGGCCCCCTTCCTTAAGCCCCCAGTCCCCTCTCCTCAGCTGCTCCATCCGCCCTCTCCACCCTGCCACCACACACAAAGCCCCACGGCAAAATGGGGCAGCACACAGGGTTGTGAGGAACGGGGCACTGAGCAAAATCACAGCAGGCTCATGGCAAAACTGCAGGTGTGGGCATCCCCTCAGGAACATGCAAAGGACCAGCACAAATTATCATTGCCACGCCTAAAAGGACAGGCAGCTTTTGTGGAGAGGCTGTTTTCCCTTTTAGTGATGTGGACAGAAGGGAAGGAAATTGGTGGGTGGGGTGGTGGCACGCAGTTGTGTGATTATGTCCCTCTGATTATGAGAGAAAAGGAATCAGTGCCCCAGACCAGCTAGGGCTAAGTGATGGTGTTCTTATTCCCCCAGTAGCAGCTGCGTGCTGCCACTTCGCCTGCCCCAAATACATTTACAAACAGTGCCACTTGGGCAAGAAAACCCTCAGGTGAAGTGACACAGGGCAGGAGCACAGCATTGCTGACATCCCGCGTTCCTGTTTTCCTCCCCACCAGCATCCCTCGAGCCGCACCAGGAGCTGGTGAGGACCTTCCCCCGGTGCTGCCTGCGGTGCTGTGGGCAGACAAAACTCATCGCACTGCAGCCGAGCGGTCGGCGAGGAGAAATCTCCCTTCCCAGGAACATTTGCCTGCTAATTGTAATGCATTATCAGCTAAAGCCGTTTCATAATGAAGCAATAAGACCCAACAAAGTTGATGTTATCGTAGGATAATTGGCCATGTCAGGCAGCCAGATGCCTCAAGGCAAAAGCGAAAGCTGTTTAACGTACCAAAAAGGTCAATCAGCAGATAACGTCCATTTCCTCTGGATTTATTGCCACCGTATTGGCCATCTCATTGAAGGGGCTTTCAGCAATTCCACCCCTCATGGCATGTATATGTACTTGGAGAATGAGCCCTCTTAGTATAGGTCTCTTTTTCTTTTTTTATTTAAGGCAAAAACTGCCTTTCTGTAATAAATTTCAAACAGCTGAGATCATGCCCAAGTTCAGGGAAATATCCAGTGAAATCTGCTGAGGAGAAGCCTTGGTTCATGCAGACACCAGGAGTGTCTCGGCTGGGCTCTCAAGCACAGGTACCTGCTGGAGCCCAGCTCAGGGATGCCGGTCACAGCCCCTCAGCCCAGCAGAATCTCCCTTCAGGCAATCCCACCCTGTGCCATGCCCCAGCCACCAGCACCCAGCTTTCCTCTGAAACAGGGTGCTGAGACCAACCCAGAGTTCGTTTTCTGAAGGAATAAAAGACGCTGAAGCTGTTACCCCAGCACTCTGCACTCCCCTGCCCGCTCTGCTGCAGCACCCTGTTCTCGCTGACAGTATTTGTGATCCACTCACATCCACCTCACGCTGTGGCACTCTCCTCCTTCAGGCTCTAAATTGACGGTAACCACCACCTGACAGCCGCCGGGTAAATAGCTCCTATCTCATGGTCTCCTCCAGCGGGTGGGCAGAGCCAGGGCCGCACTTTGCAATTACATGCTCCAGCACAGAGCGATTCACTTGGAAATAGGTATGCATGAGAAAGAGAGCTGGCACAGCCAAAAACCAGGCTTTGTGTAGTCATACGAGACATCTGATCAGATTAAACAGCTATAACCATTCAGACAAAAGCCATGTTCCCTCCAACCCAGATAACAGGGAGGCTGTTTCACTGAACGCCTGGCTGGCACTTCACAGCAAGGAAAATAAAAGCAATGATATTTTTCCAGGAGGAGCACAAAGTGGGGCAGGACACACTCCCCAGCCAGCTCTACAAAAGGAAGAAACCAAGGCAGGGAGAAGTGCCCCACAATAGCTGTAGGGAAGATGGGAGTGTGCCCCAGCCTGCTTCAAGGCTGTTCCTCTGTATTGAGATCGTCATGGACAGACTTGTTCCTCCACAGCACTTAACAGGGATTATTAATAAAATGTGGGCATCACCATTCTCACATGCAATAAGGTGGCATCTCTTAGGAAGGCTTATACACAGGAGCAAAGCACAAACTTTGAACGTTCCTGGGTGCCTTTCCAGTAAGCACTGGAGCAGACATGGATAACACCCCCTGCAGCATCCTCCAGCATCCCCCTAAGGCTCTCCACAAAATGGGCTGCAGGACAACTGCTACAGGGCTCCAAAGCCTTCAGCTTCCCCTCCCAGGAAGGGGAGTCATGCTTGCAGATGTCAGGGATTGCTATTTTAAACCATAGACCGAAGAGAAATCCAGAGGCAGTGATGGGTACATGGAGGACCTCCCCAAGGCAGCATGCAACACCCCGTGCAAAGAGCTCCACCACCAAGGAACCCTTCCTTAGCTAACGCCAGTTGAGAGGGCACCCTGGGGAGGAATAACAGAAATGTGGGGACACAAGAAGGCTGCAAACAAAGCAAGTCTCTGGCTCTGCAGTGGTGATTATTTCTCTACCAATTAATTTCAGATTTAGAGAAAAAAACTCTGGTCTAGCCCTGTTTGTCTCCTCGCGCTGACTTTCTCTTGCCTTCTCCTGGCTGGTGGACCCGCACCACCTGCAGCAATGTAGCAGTGCCTCTGCTCGGCCTCCTACAGCAATCCTGACCCTTCCTTGCACAAATCCTACACAAACTCCCCCAATAACCATCCATACCACCAGGCTGGACAGCCAGCGTCAAAGGGCTCACTCCACATGCCCCCCACAGGCTATGCAGGTCAGAAGGATGATTTCTCCCAGCAGGGCCCAGCAGAAGGGCTGTCCCACCAGGAGGCTGGGGGACCCTCTGCACTTTTCCGTAAGTACAAGCTTTTTTCCTTCCTAATCTCAGCAAACTTGAGGAATCCAGGAATTCCTCCAGATACAGCAGCACAGAAGCTCTAATTCAGCATGGAAGTTGGATCTTCTAATTGTATTAGGGATTTATACACTGAGTTAGTAAAATACCATATGGCCACTGTAACACAGGCTGTTTTTTCCTTGGCAGGCTGTGTAAGCTGCTAACAGCAGACAAGGTCAGAACATGTCTCCTCATCACTGCTTTATGTTCCGTGTCCTGGTCCAGCTTCTATTGCATGCCATCCAGCAGAGAGACTGGACATACTTGTTAATCTCGCCTTCTCCAAGGATTTCCAAGATTTCCCACAATTTGTGCCAGAAGCACAGCACAGAATTGCCTTCAAAACCATTAGTGCATGCCTGATTTTAAACCTCCATCATAAGAGTTGCCCCACCTCCATGGACCTCAGGGGTGGGATCTGCGCAGACTTGTCCCAATAAAAGAAATGGGTCAGAATTGTTCGCTCATATAATAAAGTTCTGGCACCTGTTTTGGGGTCCATGGTGGCCACGTGGTCATCCCCACTCAAGGTTAGTAGTGTAGCTACTCCATTACCCCCACAGCAGTGGCATGAAAGCACGAACATGTGATGTTTCAAACCAATCACAGTTCCAGTGCAATTTCCAACCTCTGCCAATCAAACCAGATGGAAATCAATAAGGACAGGCTCGCCCTCCTCTCCTCATTAGTCACTTCCAGCCTGACATCATCACATCAGACCAGAAAACAATAAACGCAAGCAACCAGAACAGCAATGCAAACACTGCGTGCTCTCACTTAGCCTGAGTAAATCTGTTAAATAAATTAAATAAATTAATAGAACAAATAGGCTGGCCCAAGGAAAGGGAAAGGGCAGGCAAGGCAGGATGCATGCTCTCTACTATGCCTCCAAATCTCTCCACCAGCTGCCTTTCAAGCCTACCTCTGCCCACCAGAGCCTACGCTGCATGCCACAGGGTTTTGTTCCCAGCCCCAGGAAGGTGAGCACAGCTTCCCACCACAAAGGCAGATTTCTTGCATAAATGCCTGCCAGCGGCTGGATGTTGTTTTTCAGCTTTGCTTCAGGAGTTGCCATGATTTCACAGGAGCAGAGCCTTGCCCTCCTCTTGAATTAGTCACCTCTGGGTCGCCTCCCTGCTCGGTTTCATGCCCATGACTATGTCCATCTGAAGGGCAGATGTTGTGTGGGAAATTTTCCAGATTTCCAGGAAAGGGAAGGTGACTATTTATTTTTTTGTTAGGAAAGCAATCAAGTTTCAGGGGGGAAAAATAAGTCTGAATGGCTGGTCCAGAAGCAGTTTCTCACAAACACACTTGATGTACGGAAAATAATGACAAAGGCAGGGAGCAACCATTCTGTCACAGCTGCATTACCAGCTCCCAGACGGCCCCCTGTGTTAACTACATACATTCACTTTATGAAATCACCGCAGCAAGCTATAAATGATGCATGAAAATTAAATGAGAGAACTCCAACCAAGGCATGAATCCCTGGCCACATGGCTGGGCTGGGCTTGGGGAGGGCGGCAGAGGGGCAGACAAAGCCGCAGCAGACAGAAAACCCTGCACGTGTGGGAAACCAAAACAACCTCCCCAGCACTCTGCTTTCAAAAGCAGGAGGTGGTTGAAACAGCACCAGTTCAAAAGGCTTAAATGCCCCAGAAACAGGGGTGAATAAGGCTTTATCATCCCCGAAACCACAAGATGACTTTAGAGTTGCATCCAGGGAGAACTGACTTTAAGGAGAGGCATTTTCAATGGCTAAAGGTTCACTTGGTCATATGAAAACCCCCAGCGCAGCCATGCAGAAACAAAAGGGGTTGACAGAACCCGAGGGCTGTCATGCAGGACCCAGCCTGGTCCATGCCCTGCCCCAGACACTGCCTGGTGAAGTCTTAAAGTGCATGGGCTTAGTCTGTGCCCCGCCACTCCTCCTGCTCCTTCTTTGGGACAGCCACAGGCATTTCTGCTACAGTGACACACGTAAGAGCATGAATGTGGGACATTTCTGGAGGACTGCCATCCTAACCAGTTCACTGCTGCCTGGCTATTAAGAATAACCTGGACTTTTAGGGCAACTCATCTAGAAGTAAGGGTTTCACCTGGA
Source organism: Aythya ferina (assembly GCF_964211825.1). Taxonomy (NCBI): domain Eukaryota; kingdom Metazoa; phylum Chordata; class Aves; order Anseriformes; family Anatidae; genus Aythya; species Aythya ferina. The sequence goes on from NC_140311.1 coordinate 7,161,333, forward strand.
ACTGAAACTAAGAAGTCTCTTAGCAGGGCCACCAGCCCAACAGCAAAGCACCCGTTCACACCAGGACTTAGTACCCTTGGCTTTTCAGAAGCAGGACTTGCAACTGGAATGGAGGTCAGAAGAAGGGATATCAAGAGCTGCTCTTTCAGGGTTGGTGTTATTTAGTGTTGATGTGCAAATGGCTGGTGGGCAGCACTCCCTCTTCAGAGACCGAGCAAATGAGCCTCACTCCAGATCAAAATGCTCACACTTGCTCTGAAAGCTCAGAAACTCCACAGCCAGCACTGTTGCTGGCTGTGGAAGGACAACAGCAAGATATTGGAGCTGCAAACCCTTTGCAGACACAGGACTAGAGGTGTTTGCACAGGGGTCAGAAAGCTGGCAATCTGAATCTTACCAACAAGAGCCTGGGACTCCTTACACAAGCACACAACTCTGAAAGAAGCCCACAGGCTGTTCTCCCATAATATCTGTAGAACTAAATTGTTTTAATTGCTCTAGTTGAAATAGCCAAACCTTAGACCCTAATCTAGCTGCCTAATACTTTCCCTGCTGGCTGAAAATTATCCAAATGGAAGAAACCAGCTGGGACAGAGCTTATCAGACAGGAACAAGACAATTCTCAGCTTACAGCCAACCCCGTCCACTTCCAAAACTCCTCACCCTGTGGCCATAATGAAGTCCTAAAACACCCTGCCCCAGCACTACCTTTTCAAGGGTAACATTTGATTTATTTCCTCAAACCCACACAGCCACACATCTGCCTGGACAGCCTATAGAGGGATGGCTGGGGATGGATCTGTGCCTTGTCCAGCCAAGGGATGCAGGAGAGCAAAACCTATTTCTCCCCAGATGCACAACTCGTGCCTGGAACAAGCAGGCCCTGTGCTCAGCTGGATTTCTAGAAAATGTCATAACACAAACAATAACTACCCATCATCATAATTTAAGATTCCTGCTGACAGCGTAACATGGGTCGCGGCCAAGCATTCACAAAGTTTTGGTGCCTGGAGTTACACAGCCAAATAAAGAACCGGACTGTCAGGGTGCTACCCATGTTGCCTCCCATCAACAACAGGAGCTGTCTATTAAGAGAAGACAAAACATGACAAGAAAATGTGTGCATATCCAAACCAGGAGGCTGCTCATTTAGATGCCAAAATACTGACGTAGGTACCAGCTTTAAAAATTCCTCAGCCTTTTTGTTCCATCGATGAAATAAACCAACTGCATCCAAAATGGTCATGCATACTTGACACACGAGAGGACAGCTGCATGTATATACTACAAATGGGGGAATCGTTAAAGAAATGCAGGCAGATATTAGGTGGGGATTTTTTCTTTGTTTATCTGTTTTTGTCAATTGTATTTCTATAGAAAATATGTTCTTATGAAAAAGCATTTAGCAACTATCTAGTATCATTTTCTTAACCCCCAAAATATTTAAGTTTCTTTAAGGACTCCATGTAATTAACATACTAATTATTTAAGAAATAACCAGTAGCCAAAATCAGAAAAAAAGTTTGACTTTGTAACTTAGAGGTTTCCATGAAAAGCAGAAAATAAATTCTCACCCAACTCTAATTTACAGAGAAGGAATAACCACTAATGAAATGGAGAGCTTTCTAACTGCTTTCCTGTTACTCCACAAAATGTACTAAGCAGAAAAAAAAGCAACCCAAAATCACAAACCAGAATCTCATATTGAGAAGTATATTAAAAACAGGCAGACAGATACGTGCCAGCTTTATTTTTTTCTCCCTTCAAAAATGATTTTTTCACTTCCTTGAGCTTTCAAAATGCTCTTTTGCCCCTTTCTCAGTCCCCAGCTAACAGACACGGTTACATCAGTGACACCAGCCACACCACAACCCCTGATCCAGCACATTTGATCTCACGTTTGATTTCACACATCCCGACATACAAATGGCTGCAGACAGTGCAGTTTCCCTTTCAAAAAATGTTTTTATTGAGTGTAATGCAGCTCTAAGAAGAAAAGACGTGCCACGTTTTCCTGGATCATCAGAAGGGAAGCACTCAGCAACACAAGTGCTGCTGGCTCTTTGCCTCCTCTCCCCAGCCCAAGCCTGAGTGCTGGGCTTTGCTGTCCAGAGAGCCACTGCCCCAACCCTCCCCAGCCCAGCTGGCCAGGTTTCTGGTTTTTGGAAGCTGACATGGAATCAGCTGAGTATGATTTCTGAAACAACCCTTTGATGTGAGAAATTATCTTGGATCTTTTCCAACCTTAATGATTCTACGATTATTATATTATTATCATAACTTATGGCGCCTCTGCTAACACTGTTGTGTTGGTCACTATGAAGGTTTTACAGCAATCCAGCCACAGGACAGCACACAACACTAACTCTGCTGAAACCTGGGCTGTCCTGGGACTCATCCTCCATTCCCAGTCCCTGTGCAGAGAGCCATGCATCCCAGCTGCATTTCTGAAGTTAATTTTGAAAAACATTCAGGAAAGGGACATTGTAAGTGCACCCACATCTGCACAGATCTGTTGACAAGCACTGCAGTGCCTCCCCCCAGCTATGCCATGGACTCTCACCTTGGGTGCTGGGCTCCCCGTATGGCCAAAGGATGGTGCCTCAGTGATTCGGGCATCACGTATATTCCAAAATTAGATCCCTTGCAAAGCACCTCCCACACACCTCTCCCTCTCTCCTCAGCACAGAAATAGCTGGATCCTCTGGTTCCAGGAGGTCTGCAGCATCTGCCTGGACCTGAGCTCACCTCAGCCCTGGGTGCGTTGGTGGGGCAGCACCCCTAGCCCAGCCCATTTGTAAGCCCACCACCACCACATGGATGAGCCCATGGCTGGGCTGAGCACAGCACCATTAATTAGAAGGCGCCCCCACTATACTAATATGCAAAGCAGTGAGCCTGCTAATCACTGCAAATTGCTCATTTCCCTAATTACCTTCCCAGGGTAGAAGCAGCCCAGCAGGGTGTCCTGTCGCCCTGGACACCTACCTGTGTCAGGGAACAGTGCAGAGGGCCCAGGAGAACAGAGCTGCCTGTGAGAGGGCCAGCACCATGGGAGCAGTGAGGAGGGCTGTAGGGACTCTCAGAGACTCATGGCCCTTTTGAGCCAGCAGACCCAGAGGGTTTCCCCTTTTGCTGTGGGAAAAAAATGGGACAGCCCCATCTGTATACTGGGTTTTTTATCTCCTGTGAGGACACAGGCAGCTGTGATGAGAGCTCTGGCTGAAGATGCTGCCTTCCAGGTGATGCTTTGTATTGTAGCAGCTGTCCATTTCAGTGCTTTATTTTTTTTTCTTCCAAGGTAGCTTATGTCAAGAAAACATTAGCAAGCAGGAGTGGTTGAGTAAATGCACCTACAGGTTTTAACTACAGGCATTTAAAAATGAAATAAATCAAAGTGTAAATATGTTATCATGCACACCCAGGGCCTGATCCTGTGGAGAGCTACTCCAGAGAATAATCTTTACCCAGGCAACTGTAGCAGATCCTTTGAACTCAGCCAGACTACCTGGGAGAGCAGGGAGCAGCTCATAAATATCCAATGAAGGGAGGCTCAGACCCAAGGCTGTCTTGGCAAAGGTGTAAAGAAATTTGGAGAAGGCATTACCTCCCTGGAGTTCCCATAGCTTCTAGGAGCGATGGTGACTGCTGGTGTTATCTCAGTCTGCCATCAGAGACCACTGACCCCCTTCCCTGAGCCCACCTGTGTAGAGAAGTTAGAGAAGTCCTACACCATCAGCCCAGGGGCTGCCTGATTTCCATTCTGTTTTTCCTGTCCCTGATATCTTGCTGCTTTTTTCACTCCAAAGACCCTCTGTTCATACAGAAAACAATTTGGTAAATGGGAAAAAGAAGCTTTATGGCTTTCCAATGAGAAAAGAGGGAGGTTTGTCCCTCACAGTTCCCTACAGTCCTTGTGCAAATAATCCCAGGTAACTCACCAAGGCCCACCAAGACCTGTCCTCAGTACAACAAAGGAGAGGGAGAACTGGAACTTTGCTGAGAAAGGAGACTGATGTTGGGAGAAATTCCTGATAGCAATGGCCCCTGGAGTAGGCATCTCCTGCACAGCTCTGCTTCTGACCCATCGTAGGTTAAAGAGGAAATGAAGATATTCCAGATTCAGTTCCTCTGCTCTGGAGCCCACAGCAGGACAGGGCTGTTGCAATCCTATTGCCCTGTCTGTGAATAACTGTCAAAACTGTGGTTGACAAGTTCCTGGGAGAACATGAAGAGCATCTAATCAGGATGGTTATTAGCTGGAATTAGCAGATCAGCCTGTGGCTGCCAAAGGCTCAACTGATCCAGTGAATCGTCTTCTTTCACATGTGGGACAAACCACTCTTCTCCCACCCACACTGTGGACCTGGGCTGGACATCAGCCTTTGCTGCCGGGGGGGAGCAGGGAGTGCGTAACTGGAATCCAGTGTATTGTATGTACTTGGGAGCTCTAGGCAGAGGGGAGAAGAGCAACTGTGCCCTGCACCCAGGGAGCAAACATTCTGACCTAGAACAGGACCCTTGGGCATAACCTTTATGTTTCTTTGATATTCATTTTTCTTGATCTTGGCAATTCCTTTTTCTGCAGCTTTGGGTTTGATGATCCACACGCACTAACTTCTCTGGCCTCCAGGTAGAATTACAGATGTATCTCATTTCAAAATTACCAAGTTTGGAAACAAGACTTAGTTTGGCAGGAAAATATTTTATTTTACTTTTTTTTCTTCTCCCTGGAATCATTTCTGATAATTCTCAGTTAATTCCATGGTAAGATACTTGAAATTGGGTACCCTATGTCCTTATGTACATATTTGCTCTCCACAGTAATCACTTTCATGTTGTTGAATATGTGGGTCTTTTACCTTCACTACAAACAATGTAGGCAGGAGAGAGACTGACTGTGCATGCTAGCATGTGAAGAGAAAGCAATGAAATAAAAAAGAAACAGTATTCTGACCTAATTCTAAATGCCTCATTATCAACTGATAATTAGCAATCATAGGCTTAGAAAAATCATTCAAAGGTGAAGGAAATAGATACACCACTACCTGGGTGGTTTAAAAATTGAATTCCAAGTTTCCCTTCTGGCTACTGATGGATGGCTGCTAGGGCAGATGAACCAAAGCAAGGGAATGCCAACCAGGCTCCTTCCATGCAAAGTGCCTAAGCACTGCCAGCAGCTGCAGCTCCATCCCTTCATACAAATCCACCAAATACTTGCCCTAGGTTTCCAGCCCAGACAGAGCAGCCCCAGCAGCAGTGGTAACATGCCAAAAATCCCCAGTCCAGTGTAGCTGCAGCCTTTGTCCAGCACTGAGACTTGCACAGGTGTGCCTTTGAGCCACAACACCATTGCTTGTGGGCTTTTCAACTTTCTTTGTGCCTTCTGGCAGGAAATCTCTGTCACATTCTGATTTTCAGGGGAAATTCTCCCTTTTTAAAAAACTCCTGAGCATCATCTTGTCCCTTCAGAGTGATTTTCCTGAGCATCTCAGCTTGGCAGCCTCAAACCTTGCCAGATAAAGAGTGAGCAGGCAATTTGTACCCTCTTGTGTGAAATTTCTAGATCTCTGGCATAAACGTGGGGAAAATACCATGGTTTGCTATGGCAAGGCTCATGCTGAAATCTCCAGACAAGCTTTTCCATTGAGTTTGTTCTGGGATCTCTGACAGGGCTTTTGGTTGGCCAAGAACAGCAAGTCCTTATGTACCACGTCCTGCTTGTGCCCCAGGTTAAGAATAATTTGCTTACAGTTTGGATTGACTTCTCTCCATCCTGCAACTACGGGAAAGACTGCAATAATTTCTGTTTACAAGCCATGTTATTTGGCAAGATGAAAATCCCCTACTTTGTTTTTCAATAGTCCAGTAGTTTCACATCAAACGTGTTGAAGTTTTTACTCTAACAACACACCAAAGAAAGCCATATATTTTCCCTGGCTTGGTCTAAGCCCAGAGAATGAAGAAGGCAATGCAATGCCATCCAGAACAAAGCCCTGTAGTGAGCCAGGGTGATGTTCAGCACAGCAAGTTCACAAATATCACTGTAGAGACTGTACAGAGAATCAGCTTCTGGAGGGGCCATGCAAAATTATTCATAACGTTGGTTCTTCCGTAAGGACCACATGCCTTTTAAGACTGACCAGCTCTTCTTGGAAGCAATGCTGTGAAGTCCCTGCTCTGCCCCATACCAGACTGGAAAGTCAGGAGGCCCAGTCTCAGCCTTAAAAAAAACAAAACAAAACAACAAAAAAAAAAACTACTAAACACGCCAGACAGAGATGAAGCAACACTTTTTACTAGCTGAGGCACTTAAAAATGCCCAATTACTGCATATACTTGTAAGGAGAGAAAATTAAATCCAGATCCCACCTTCAGGTTGGGAACTCTGAAACAGTCTTTTCTGGCACTGGGAGCCTCTGGGAAGGCTGAGCTTTCCCAACAGGGGGGGAAGAGACAAAGTTTGCTACAGACCCTGCTCTTCCCTCTATACCATGTCCCCTTGGGAGGCTGAACTTCCCAGTCATTTCTTCTTGCCTGTTCAAGTAACAACTCATGGCCATTGAAGGAACAGAAGCAACACCACTGTGTGATTTACGTGACCAAATGCAAACAAATGAAGGCAAATTTCAAATATTGTGAGCCATTTCAATTAAGAGAACATCAGTAATCTCCGAGGGATTAAAAAAAAAAAAAAAAAAAAAAAAGATAAGTGAAGAAATTGCAGCCCACTTTTAGGTATCCCAAGAGGAGGAGTGGAGCAAACCTCACCAAGTAAATAATACACTTAGCCTCAATTTTAATTTAAACCATATTTTAGTGCCTCAGCATAGCAGGAATTTCATAACATCATTCTCATCGTTGCTACAAATATTTCTATCCACGTTTGACATGCAGCAATGTGATAGTTGTGCTAGCAGCTTCTCTACTAGGAGAGAGATGAAAAAAAGCATGATCTTCACAAAGTTGTTACTTCTGACTGCTGCTTCTAATTCAACTCCAATTCAAGGTCTAATATGGAAATGGCTACTACAGACATCAAAATTACAGTTTTACCAGCAAAACAATAACCATAGCATAAGTGTTTACTAAGAATGAATGGGAAGTGGCTGCTCAAATGAATGGCACGACACAGCAGAAAAGTGATGGCGACGAGTCACACGTATAAAGAAGAATAACACCACTAAAATGTTCACAATCAAGAAAGAAGTGTTTCATAAAATTCATAAATCTTTCAGGTAGGAAGCTCAATTTTATCTTAATTTGGGCAAATAAGTAAGGAGCTACACACTAGCTTGCAGTGTGACCCGGCATACAGATCTAGGAGGGGATGAGCATTTTTCTTTGGAAACTCCTGAGCCAGAAAGAGAGGGTATCCTGAACGGATCCAAACACCAGACACAGCAATGTGCATCTGTACTCGGACTGGGTGGGAGCTGAGGTGGAGCTCCAGAAATGCTCCCCACAGCATTGTGCTGGGTGCTGGGTGTATGGGTGTGCAGATCAGAGCAGCAATGCATGCACAGTGACTTTGTGAATGGGGACGGAATTGCATCATGGCACTGTCAGGCAAAGATGCTTCCCATGGGAGCTAATAAGCAGTGTTAAAGCAAGTTAAATCTCAAAGAGATTTTCTCCACTCATCAGAAAGCACAGACACGCTACAGGGGTTTGGTGCCAGAGGAGCAAAAAGTAAATTTTGCTGAAAAACAGGCTGGCAGTAAGCATATGTCCCTTCAGTTTCATGACATTTCTTCAAAACTCCCCTCCAGCAGGCTTGGAGGCAAATCTCAAGTCATGGGATCAAATTAACTGTCCTGGAGAAGTAAGATGCAGTATTTCTGGAAGTATCTGCATTGTTTCAGAAGTCTAAATCATATTAAAGTCCAGTGTTGTCTGGCTCTGAATTCACAAAGGCACTTTGGGAAGTGATGCCCAGGAAAAAAAAAAAATAAATAAAAATAAAAAAATATATAGGCAGAGGATAAAGGAAAAAGAGAGAACATTTAATCATTTAATACTCAACTGGCAGGTTGCTAAAGAACAATGCAGACAGAGATAAAAGAGAAGGGGTTGAAAGCTTTCAAGGTGAAGAGGCAAAACGCGTTATTTTTGTTTAGTTAACCAGATAAAGAGTATGCTGGACATATATATTTGATTTTCACGTGGGGAGACCTGACAAACCTGTAAGTCTCAGAAAAGTTAGAAGAGGATGAGCAGCAACAGTAGCGGTGTTTTTTTCCCTAAAAAATGTTAAAGGGAAAACTACAGGAATGCAGTATTAGGGAGGTGAGCTGGGAGCCACAGCAGCCTTGCTCCCTAATTTCCTGTGAGAGCTAGGCCAAGGTAACTGGAATGCAAGTGAGGTACGACTTGTATATGTTTTATATATTTATGTGTATAAATTATAAATTTCATATGTGTAATACAATGATACATATATTTTGCTTCCAAGATCATTTTAATCCTTTGCCTCTTTTTGTTTGTTCTACAGAGATATATATACTTGTCCTCATAAAGGATGTAAGTCTCTGGATATGCCGAGTTTTTTGTGGCTTGGGAAGATTTTTTAAACTTCTGTGAGATAATTGGCACAGGAGTTTACTTGGTTAAATCAGAGGGACATTTTCAAAGACTCAAATGGCGATGAAGCGCCTAACTCTCGTCAGCGTTCAGGGTCTGCTGTCCTTAATCACTGCTGTACTTTGGAAATCAGAAAGCTGTCACAATGCACTGTGGTCTCCTCTGTACTCTGTGCAATAAAGGATACCACCTTTACATTTGGTCTTAAAAAGGAAAAGGCCCTTTTAATTCGGGCCGGGGAATGCAGTTCACTTGCTTCCTGACCTCTGTGACTGCTTCAATCAGGACCAGGAATGCCAGCAGCAGCCAAGGGCTGGTTCGCAGCGCTGCAGAGCTGCACATGGACAAGCCACGAGCAACTTTCTCTTCAGGACCAGCCTTGTTGGTGGCTACTGTTCTCCCTCATTTTCCATTCCATTTAAGCCTTGCAAAAGCCCAGCAGGTGTGTTCCTCACTTGGGCTTCTAAATCCTGGGTGGAAACAGCAGGTACTCAGCTCTGGGCTGTGCCAAAAATGCCTGTTTGTCCTTCAGTCCACAGGCCCACAGCTCACAGAAATAGGAATCAAGACACTCAAAAATCATTGTGTTTCCTGAATGTCCTTCCTTTGCTCTCCTGCTGGTGCCACCATGTTTCTGGACTGCGTCAGCCCAGCGAGCAATGCTGGGGCTCTGCAGAAGGTGGGCACTGCAGGGAGCCTGTGAAGTGCCCAAGGATGGCAATGGCTCTCAGTGACAGCAGCTTGGGAGTGGGACAGGGAAACGACATACTGGTTTGCTCAACTGCCATGCTACAAAACAAGCAATGGTTTAGTGTCACTTCACCCAGCCAGATGCAAAATCCTTCTCCATCTTTCTCAGAAAGGTGCACTGCCCATTTCATTCAACCCAGAGCATCCCTCCAACCTCAGATCAGCAGGGACTAGGCGGCTTTACATTGAAGAACTAGTCAAAAATCCACCACCGCCACCCATCAAAAAAAAAAAAAAAAAAGTTTAGCACAGTTTCATGAGACTGCTGGTGGGGTCAGTGGAGCCTCCACATAGCCAGGCCCTCGGGTCTCCTCACCAGCATGTGCAAGCCAAAGGTCAGATCCTCCACAAGGGAGACCTTCCCAAAGAGACATTCCAGATCCGCAGTTCACGTCAGGATCCTGTTTCAGGCTCCCCAGCATTCCTCACCCGCTTTATTTCCCTATCCTCCTCCCTGCTGCCTTAACCACTGCCTTCCCCTCTGTTTGGACTTCAGTAAAGCAAGAATTTTCAGTTGAATCGTAAATTCATCAGATGCGTGGTTTTGGTCACCCTGAAACTATTAGCTAGTCTGGGTCAGATTTGTCAAATACTTTGGGCTGGAAACTATGTGTGCAAGGAAGGGCGGGGGTAAAGCTGCTTCACACTTGAGGCAGGCAACCCGCAAGACATGGATGGTGGCCACACACTCACCCTCTTTCTCTCAGAGATTTTTTGGAGCTTTTAAAAGTAGAACAGGTCCTATGGGGGACCAGGAAGCCACTGCAGCATTTCCAGAGTCTGGGATCAAGTAAAGGGCGGAATGGTGCATATCCCACCTGCCAGGTGAGGCTGGTTAGCGAGGAAATGTTTGTTTTGGAAGAGCTCCAGTTCCTACAAAAAGCTTTAAAAGCCACGCAGGAAGCAAAGAGAAGCAGAAGTGTCCCTGGGCAGCAAGGGCAGGAGTCCAGCTCCCATCCCTGCTCCAGAGATAGCTAATTATTGACATGAGAGGGTGCTCCCTTTTCGGCACCTTCAGATCACTGTCAATTAACAGAAAACTCAAAGCTACCAAGAGAAGGAGTAAGAAGAATATAAAATCACCTAGCTAATAAGCACATTGTGAAATTTCACCAGAAAAATAGGATTGGTGATATCAGGAGCTGAATTTTGCCCCTACCTCTGTGGCAGCCCGGCAGCAGCCCTCCCCAAACCTCACTGATGATCACTGTAATGTCAGGTGCTAATGTGTAGGCAGGTTCACAAAACCACCCACGGCTTGCCAGCTGGGTAGACCAGCCCCAAGGCAGGGAAAGCTGCTTCCCACAGACATCCATGGTCTCGCTGGCAAGAAGATCTCTGCAAAGGCTCCAAACAAGGCTGGTGTCTTTTCTTGCTAATCTGAGACCTTCAACAGATGTGGCTTCAACACAAGCAAAGCCAGTGCTCTCCCCAAAAGCTCACACTGCTCACACCACTGTCACTTAAGCCAAATCAAGTCCAATACACGCAGCTTTGGGGATACCTGCAAAGGGTCTTATTTTATTCTCTAAAGGAAGAGAAAAGGATTAAGACAACCCTTTCTGGAAGGAGCAGTAGTGTTGCCTTTACCCAGTATTCCTGACACGAGGAAGAGATTCTGGACCTGGCCAATGTTGGCTTGTTTTCTAAGACCTTGATCTGCTCGCTTTTCTGCTGATGGCACTAGTGGGAGAGCTTCAATGCCCTGTGTCTGGGCTGTGGGAGCTGGGAGAAAGTTACTGGCTGACAAGGAAAAATGCTGAAACCCACAGAAAAAACTAACTGAAGATGGGAGAAGAGGCACATTTTGCTAATTTATTTTATACATTGCAACAGCTGTGCTTACATGAAAAGGGTCATTAACTGAAGATGCACAGAGTATCTGCATGTCTACTGAGACTTTGCACAATTTAGGAGATCACTGTGGAGTACAATGCAGTATCATTTAAAATTCACAAACAAATCCTATAAAATACCTTTGTAGGTATTTTAATGGCCCAAAACAAGTACTGTGTACAATTCAATAGATGCAATTTTTTCTTTTTACTAAATTTCATATGTAAAAATCAATCTGTTCTTTTTAAAAACAGACTTTTTTTTACTACGCTATTTTAAAAGAATAAAGACAGCTCCCACAGAGATGTCTGTTTAAAAGTTCAGTACGTTCTGCTGCCTTATTTTATCTAGCAATGACGAACTAAAAGAACACTGAAAATTCAATCACGATGGCAATAATATTTGAAAAGGCTATAAAAAAAGAATGATTTAGATGGTAAGAAACATCTTTGCTGAAATTCCGAACTCAGTATTTCTGTTTCATTACATGAAAAATAATCCGGGCCCTATGCAGAAAACGTGTTTGGTATACCACTTTGACGGAAACAAAACAGCCTTTTAAAAGCGTGGTGAAATGAAAGGTGATTTTTTAAAACACGCAGGTATTTACACAGAACCATTTACTCAACATTAGGAATCATGCCATTCCCTCTCTATAGTTTAGCCATCTCTTGAATAGTTTGCATAAGTATGCATTTATTTACTAATCTTCAAAGAGTCCCCATTTTTCCTAGCTTTCCACTGTAGTCATTAGAGGTCACAACCCTGTAGGAAATATGGGCTGCCATGGTAACACAAAATGTCTGCTACAGGCTTAGTGTAATTCCTCCCTAATAGAAAAACAACAGCAGCAAATCCTGCCTTTGATAAACGGGCTTATACGTTGTAAGAAGCTGCTACCTAGAAAGGTGTCTATCACTTCAAAACAGCTCTAAATGAAATAAACGTTATAAAAAGGGGGATAGCAAACTCATATGCTCAACATGATTAAAAAAAAATGCTACTAGCATACACAAAGGAGAATGCTGAATTAATCTGCCATACCAATCTGCAGCCGCTCGTTAAATACAGCTGGGTGAGGTGGGCAAAGTTTGCAGCGCGTTGTGCACAGACCCTCAAAGCGATCCCGGCTATACTCAACAACAAGTGTCTGCTAAGCACTTCTAACAGGGTTCCTGGCAAACCTTTCCAATAACAAGGAAAAAGCTGCATTTCCATATGTCTGAAAAAGCAGAAGTCAGAGGGAGACCGTCACCTCTCTGATTGCAGCAAGGTACCCGGCCTTCCCCTCCTGGAAATTCCTGTGGAAAAAAAAATGCATCTGGTTCCAATAGATAACTGGGGTTTGGGAGTGAAGAAAAAAAAAAAAAAAAAAAAAAAGAAGCTCTGTTTGATCTGATGGTCCAAGGGCATTGCTGGTATTTTGGAGAAATGCCCTGCCTGCTGCTCCTAGAAGCTCCTGCTTCTGAGAGCCCTTCTCCTGCATGAAAGACCACGTTGCTTTCCTGCACTAGCCTGAATTTTCCCAAGAACATGCTTTTCATGCCAATTTCTGAAACTCCTCAGTCTTTTCCAAATATCTTGTGACTGGTGAGGGGGTACCCCTGCTCACTGGCCTGCACCGCCACTGGGGTGCCACTCGGAGCACACACACCCTGCGTACGCCTGCGGCCATGCAGAGCCTCCCCCAGCCAAATCCTGTTTCTCGTTGTCTTTTGTTTACATTCCTCCAGCCAGCTTTCAATCCAGAGAGAAGCAGTCATATCTCCACCAATCCAAGTTAATTTTTCTATTAAGTTGTGCATTACCTCTACTCCATTCCATGCCTCTGTTCTACCTATGCCATTAACTTTGCTCTCCTGCTTTTTAAAAATGAGCTTAATTTTGCCTGACAAAACATGGCTTCTCTAAACAAGAGAAGTGAACAGCTGCGAATTCCCATCACTGGGTCTGCCACAGCCCATGGCTGAGGATTCACTGCCTCTGGCAGGCATGTTGCTCATGGACATGCTCCCCACCCCAGTGACAAGCTCCTGGGGCAGCTGGAAAACAGCCCTGAACCTACTGCGAGCCTTTGGGCTTGGATATAACCTGCAAAAGAGAGCCAAACTCTGCTTATTGAGCCAGCTACTGTCCCATGCCTTTTGCAGCATTTTGCCAGCTTCTCATGCAAAGAAATTCCGGAAATCTCTCTGTCTGAAGCCTTTCTGTTTCCCTCTGCTGAGGCAGTAGTGATTTTTATTCTTTTCCTCCTCCACCATCACTTTGCAGCTTTAAACATCCGAGGAAGTTTCAGATTTGCCTCCTCTTTCTTCCCTGCCTAATGAGATGCTCTCTTCTTTCACCCTGTGCCCCCCAAAAAGCCACAACGCTATTTTCCTCTAGTAAGTCATCTGTAGGGCTGCTCTGGCCACCACCATCATCCTCCCCATCCTCTCCAGAAATCCCCAGCAGCAGCAGCAGCGACAAGCACCACCAGCAGTGCCCAGGCAGGTGTGTAAAGCAGCCAGAGCACATACTTTGGAGCTCACCGAAGCCTCTCTGCTCCTCAGAGAGAGCCTCACAGGTTGAAAGGAGCTCCTGCTCTGCACGGGTCCACGCATAAGTGGTGGCCCCAGCAGTTTTGGGCACACTGGCAACATTATGGCACATCTGGGACCCTTCTGGCTGCCCTAGCATTAAAGAGTTTTCACTGAAAGCCTCACAATTGTTCCCTGTAGATAGGGCCAGCTCAGCCCCCCACCTCTCACAGCAGCAGTACCGGAGAATTTCTCCTCCACCCCATTGAACACAACAGTGTGAGGCATTCACCAGGGTGCATCTCATCTCATACCACCACCCAGTTCTCCCCTGGGAGGCTCTGGGAAGAGAAGTAGGGCATTTCAACACTCCGCATCATTTGTTTACATATTACCCTCTAAAATAGGAAGGTCTGGAGCAGATTTCACCAGCATAATTTATTCTGCATCATTGATGAAAATAACTACGCTTCTGTACCACCTCAGCTCTCATCCCATGGGAGCTCCCAGCTGGCTCCCAGCACCACATCCACACTCCAGCATCTGGGATCACCCCCAGGGTTCAAGACAACCCACGGGGACCTCAGGTCTGGAACCCTTCAGCTAGGAGGTTTGATTACACCCACAGCCAACTTAGCATGGGTAAAGTGTGAGGAAATACAACAGCATCCAAATCCCTTCCACAAATTCCTCCTGCATGGCACAGCACTGCTGTACCACTAAATGTCCCCACACAGTACAAATGAGCGAGGCAGGCAACTGCTGTCAAGAGGAATACTGCTGCCTCTCAAAACATGCTCCAATAATTTATTTTGACAAGTGTAGCATTGGTTTTAATCATTGATAATTCTTCCGAGCAAAGAGTCTTTGGGTAAGTGTGCTGTAGTCTACTTTGTAAAAGTAACGAAGTTGGAGTAATATGAGGTCTCACTGCAACGTTCTGCTATTAATCAGTGCTAATAAACGTGGAGAAATCGCTGTTTTGTGTGTGTAAATTGTGGAATTTGCAGATAAGCAGAGTGTAAATGAGCGAGGTTTGGTGTAGATGAGATACTTCCACTTTGTGCCAAGAACAGATAATAGCAAAGTATCCGACCCGCTTTATTGTATTTTCTGATCATACATTCATTAGTCGGGCTGTTTGGACTTTGCCGTTACAACAAAGAGATCAGCTGCTCCCTGGAGAACAGTCCCTCTGTTTTATAGCCACAGAGGAAGCGGAGAGGAAATCGCTGCGTTTTGGGCAACCAGAACGAAGTATGTCATACCCAAAGCATGGTTATGTCCAGACAAGCCACGTTCCTTAGAGCGTCATGATGGTCATTCATCTCCATGTGTTTGCCACTGACCATTTCTTACCAGCCAGTCCCCAGCCCAACATGCAGATAAAGCATCCTGCAGGGCACACACCACTCAGGGCACACAATAACATGCAACAGCATCAGGATGCCCACAGCCCTCCAAAAAGCATGGTTGTGGTGGTGCAAATGGTCACACGTACACAGGAGGACCCCTCACTGTGCTATGAGCATCGCTCCCACGCACTGCTACAGCCACCCTGCAGCCCCAGTAGCACAAAAGGTTGTGCCTGTCCCTGTCCACCTCCTGGCAGCCCCTCCAGCACCTCCTGCACACCTGAGGGCTGCATTGAGTTCAAACAACACGAGCACCTTGGGCTGTTTAAGCAGTACCAGCCACATCCATGGAGCGAACGGCAATCCTGGCATTGAGGCAATAGGACATTTTTGCACCATTTACTACAAAAAAATACATGACTTGGCTCACCCAGGAGCTGTTGGCTTCTGAGAGGCCACCTCCTACTCCCAGGTTTGCCTCAGGGCACCCAACTCAGGAAGGCAGGCTGGGAGGCACCAAACCTGCAGCCCTAGGTGTGGAAAGCCTGATATGAGCATCTCTCAGTGCCACCAGCCAGACCCCCCCCCCACAGCAATGAAGATCTTAGGGCCGCATCTGTGCCCATCACCTCCAGCATTAGTGTTTTGGGGACAGGTCACCACCACCACATCTTGAAATTGAGCACAACAGCTTTTTTATTTTGATGTTTCAAAATGAAACAGCCCTTTCTATCAACAGTGAAAATTTTTTGCTGAATTTTTATCCACAATTTTGAAGGCTGCTGTACCAAGTCATTACTTTAAGTTTCCATCTTTGTCAATGCAAATGATATCTCACTGACGTCAAAATATCTGGAGAACTCTAGCTGACATTTCTGCTTGTAAGCGCGTTTGGGGAGCATTTATACATTTATTTGCCTGGAAGAAAGATGGTTTTAACTGACTCTCTAGTCGCTCGTTTTTCAGAAGGCATTATCAAAACACTGGGCAAGAACCTCAGCGCATAGCTCTGAAGGAACCAGAGCAGATTTTTGCCGTAGGAACTGATCTCACGTATCAAATCAGACCTGCGTGCTACAGCCCCAGTTCACTGCCATGCCATTTCTATTTCCTTGCGTTGCTTTATCCTTCAGGGAGCAGGGGGAAAAGGGCCACTTTCTAAACGAACAATATGAGAGCCTGGCCACAAAAGGCTCCTCCCAGTGTAAGTTATTTCGCCTGGGAAAGCCCTTTTTCCAGCAAAGGAGTTTCAGGGGAGAGGAGGGTTCCTCCTCAGGCGAGAGGAGGCCATCCTGGGCATGGGGGCTTCTGCAGCCATCGGGGCGAGAGCCCCCAGCCTACCCCAGGGCAGAGCATCCCCTGCCCATGTGGCAGGGAACCCGGCGGCTGCAGGGAGCATCCACAGGGAGCAGCCCCTTCCCTGCGCTGCTGATTTTTGACACAAAAGGGAAAAGCGCAGCCTCACGTCAAGCTCTTTTAAACTGAAAGTGGGGGTTCGGTGGTAAAAATCACTCACTTCCAGGCCCTTCAGTCACATTTTCCTTCTTTTGTGTGGGGGGGCAAATCTGAAACTGCTTTTCCTCCCTCAAAGGACATTTACTGGTTTTGCTGTGAGATGGCAGAGAGTATTTTCTCGCCCTGAAATCCAACCAGTTTGCTATGACTACTGCTTCACAGTGCCAAAAAGAGGGGAAAAAAAATCACCTGTAAAGAATTAGGTAACAGAGTGTGAAAGGTCTCTGCCATTCAGGAAATACTTCCCGCTGGATTTAATTACAGTTTGCAACTAAACTCCCCCCCTTTTTTTGAACTTCAGACATACAATAACATGACATTTATTGAATGTGCTAGCTATTGCAGCCGCACTGATAGTAAAAAGCCCGGAGAACCGTGTTGTTTACAATCAACTTTTAAAATATACTTTATACACAAGATTAATTAGAGTTTTATGGAGAAAGCACATTTTATCCGTCTGCATTACAAAGTACCAATTACTGAAAGAAGAGCATTTACAGTCGGCAGCAAGCCGTGCTGGAGACCTGCTCCGGTCCTCACGCCACGCTCACGGCATCGCTGCGAAACCTCTCCCCAGCCCCATCCTCGGGGCACGCACAAACCGCCCGTGCCCTCTCCCTTCACAGCCTCCACAGATATTGGCTTCGCGATAATGTTCCCCTCACATTTGGTCTAAATTGGGCATTTTCCCTCAGTATCTCAGCTAAGATGAGCGGTCCCGATACAACAGTATTAAATGTCAAACGAGCGAAAAAACAACGTGCAAAGCCAGTGCAACTCTGCATTTAATTTAGACAGTGTCAAAGCAAGGAGCAGAATGGAACGGCATTTTTTTTCCTTCACACATTTTTGTAAAACCACTGAATCCAGCTCATATTTGAGGCTCCTGTCCTAACTACCCTGCTAAAACCCATTTCTTCCCTTAGCCTGTATCAATATTAGGTTAATCAGCAGTGAGCAAAACAATATAACGATATCTGCCTACATTTGAGTCGCTAATTATATGTGGCAACATTAAAACTGTTCCTCTGTTGTGCATTTAATTTGCCCACTTTGGAATAAGACATTAGTATTTTATTTCTAAATGTGTTGATTAAATTGTGTCTCTCCGCTTCTGCAGCCAGAAATACAGATGATTTCCTCTCTCTGTAGGTAATGAGGCATCCAACGCACTGGAATTCATTTAAAATTTTGTATTCCATCATAATTATCTCCAGTTGTTGTGCATAATAAAACAATTTGTTATAGATCAAATACTGTATGTGCAGATACATTGAGCTGGTATCAAGTGTGTCACTTAAACTCACAAAAGGGAATAAAACTCAGAGTCAGACACAAATCTGCTCCACGGAAGGTGTATCCTGTCGGTGCTCCTGTGTAATTTACAGGGTCTGCCAACATTTAGGAGTCTCTGGCTTGACTTTTTAAAAAAAAAAAAAAAAAAAAAAAAAAAAAAAACACTTTTATGAGCTGAAAAACAGAAGCAGGGTCATTTGAGAGATTAAGTTTCCTTTCTGTGCTAACATTAGGGAGACAGAGAGACACAGCAAATGAGTGCTGTGCCGTACCCTGAAAATTAAAATACAGCTGGATTACTACTCTAATGATGTGCTTTCCCAGCTCTTTAAAGGTTCACAGCCACCCAATGTACAACAACAGGCATAGAGAACCGGTACTCTCAGTATTTAGCCAAAAACGGGGTGGTTTGAAATTGTTTGCACGCAGCTTGGCTTTTTGCTTGTTGGTTTGCTTTTTAACAAAACAAAAACCTGTCCCCGTTCTTACAGAGCATACTAGAAATCAGCAGTAAATTTACTCACTGCAATGAAGCTGAATTCAGTGAAACTGCAATTACAGTAAAGTAGCACAAAGGTAGAATTTTTCCCCCTCTCCGGTGCTGCAAGGAATGGAAATCTGGCAGCAACTTAGTATGAAGTGTAGAGTCCAAGCAGCAGCACAGGTCCCCGCTGTCCTTGTAATGCATACACGTGAGTAAGAAAAAATAAAACAAAGTCTGAGGTATTTGCAGTAGCCGATTTTCAAACATTTTTTCCACATAGTTTATAGATGTAAATCAAGGGTGGTAATCTGCTCTTAAATTTTGCCCACACATTTTATACATATGCACTTTCAATTAATCTGAGTTGCACAGGAGTGAAAGAGGTCATGTTTATCTCTTGGTCTCTGAAATGGAAGAAGAAAACCTAATTCTGCATTTATTGCAAATACCCAGGGCAAAACTGAGAACGCTTTTCTTGTATTTTTTTTTCCCCTATCAGCTTCCCTGAAAAAAAATATACATAAATATATATTTTCAAGTTACAAGACACTATTCCAGAGCAAAATACTATTCATCACAGAAATGGAATTTAACCTGATAAATCAGCTTTCAGCAGATAGTGATTGAAGTGCTTCATGTTCACATTTGAACGGTTTTTCTTTACCTTCACATTCTTGTTAACTGGTTTAATAAATTCTGACAGACCTTTAAAACCTGATAGGAGTTGTTCAGCCCAGATTTACGATTCGCCAAACAGCACAGCAGAACGTACCCTCGCAGGGTTTTAGTGCTTTCAAGATGAGGACTTTTCTTTTTTTAATTGTATCAAAAGAAAAGCTAAAATCCAACGCTTGTAGTGAATATTTTTCAAAGTAAACTGCAGAGACAGAAGGAAATTGATTAAGTTCCAGAAACTGTTTTGTACAAGTTAGCTTAAAAAGCCAAATTAGAATAATACAGTAATAGCAAGCTCAAAATATGGAGTAAGTTAAAATTGTAACAAAACCTGAAGAGGAAAACTAAGTATTCGATAAATTACTATCTCAACTAAATTACTTAAAACAGTTTATGGTATTTCAAGTCTCTCCTCTTTCTGCACTCTCTCATAAACCACTTGCAACCTAAACAGAAACTACTTCTCATTTCTTGTGAGGGATGGGATCAAAATGCTGTTTCTTAAATCACAGAACAAAATGGGTTAGTGCACTGCTGTTTCGAAGGTGGTGTTAATAAATGGTGGGCACGTAAGATAACGGTATCCTTTTGTGAGCAAATCATGAGATATCAAAGCAAGAGCCACATTTTAAAATACCAAGACAATTATATTTAAAAAATAAATTTCACAACTTTGCATGAATTGTTCTGTTTAGGTAACTGCTACATTTAGCATTACTGCTGAAATCTAAAATAGATATGTAGGGTTTTTTTTGTCTTTTTTTTTTTTTTTTTAATTGGGATCCATAGAAAATAGAAACTAATTAGCCACATGTATCAAAGTTATTAATGTAACCTAAGCTATTCAGTTGCCTTGCATTATATAAAATATGAGCCAATAAATAAGGTACCATAACAAAACTAAAAATAAGGCTTAGGTCTCAGTACAAATTAAACTATAAAACATTATATTCAGTGCTTGAAAACATCACATCTTTCATTTTTAGATTATAATTTAAAAGCTAATAAAGGTGGTTTTTATAAAATAAGGAAAGCAAACTTGTCCCATTTTGGTGTGAAAAATAATTGCATCTGACAATTTTATGAAAGGATTTTGTACTAGCATAGCTGCAAAGGTACAAATAAAAATCAGTGATTACGAAATAGCTATAATCATCTGTTGGGCAGTTTATGTGTTAGATGCTTGTAAAAATTTGAGATTATAAACATACCCCATACACCATAAAATACTGCATAATCAACAGAAGAAAAAAAAAAAAACAATTGAGAACACAATTGCTCCACACACTTCCTATGTCACATTAATTCACACCAAGAATGCTTTTAACCAAATCTGTCTACAGGACGAGGACTGAAAATGAATGAAATATGTGTTGGTTCTGCTCTTTCGTTCTCCTCTCACAGCCGTGGGAGAACAGACGGTTCAATGTCCTATTATTCACAGGGCAGAATTTCTTCAAATGTCTGTGCCTTGTCCTGACCACAAAGCTTTGCTGAACAAGCCAGAAATTAGGCTGTTTGCAATAAAATCTGCCTCTCCAAATGGAGAGAGCAGGGTAACACCACCCATACCTGTGCCCTCCATCTCATCTCACACCCAGACAAGGAGAAATCCTCTTACACTGAGTTAAGTGGGTGAGCGAAACCAAAAGAAAACAACAAACTTGTGTTTAAAAGTGGCAGCACAAGGGAGCTTTGAATTATACAGAAAAGGCAGATAATGCTTTAAAAACTTGTACTATTATGTTAGTATTCTGCTTTTTTTTTCTTTAAAGCATTGCTCCTTGATTAAGAAAGAACACACAGCTAAACTGTACATTTAGAAACTCTCGAAATCTCAAACTAACAACAAATGTTAACAAAACCAAAAACAAACAAACAAACAAAAAAAGACAAGAAAAATCCCCAGAGCAGCTCCCTAATTGCATCAAAGTGTCATAGTGGCATAGTGAAAGTGCTGGAAATTCACGTAAACTTCCAGAAGAGATGGGCTTATTTATTTATTTATTATTATTTTTGTTTTTACTTAGTAACTATGCTTGGTGAGAAATCTATAACAGAAACCAATCCAGTTTATATAGGTAAACTACCAAAACCAGCATCACTTTTTTTTTTTTTTTTTTAATACCTTGGTGCCCCCTTTTGGTCTACACAGTTCAAGGCATTTTCACATTTCAAAATTTAATCATAAAAATACAGTAACTTCACACTGGTGAGATCTCAATCGAGAGCCTTGCAGCTACTGCACCTACGGTGATGGTCCCCTATTGCCAGTTATCGATCTATCCCGTGTGAACACACACAAGTAGCAGCTGAGGTCAAAGGAGGTGCTGATTTCCATTAGAAAAATTGCCCCAATCCTGCTTTATACAGTTATCTTGATAGCCTAGATGGGAGGAAAAAAAAAAAAAAGGAAAAAAAAAGAAAGAAAAAATAGACCCATTCATTACCTTTGCTACAGTACACTCAATGGGGGAAGGCTGAGGCTGGTTTGCGGATGGTGACTTTGCCTTGCTAGATTTGTGCATGCAAAACTGAGGAGAGGAAGGCTCCCAAGGTGGTGGGAGCCTTTGCTCAGGTCCAGGTTCTCAGCAGACAGCGTGCCCAGAGCATCGCTGCGGTGCAAACACCAAAACCTCGCCCAGGGCGCTTTAAGGAGAAGGAAGCAAAGTTTGATTTATATTAATTAGACAAAAAAAAAAAATCTCATCCTGATGACTTTCATATTGCAGCACTAGTAATTATGCCACAGAAACAAGATCTTTCCACGTTCAACATCACTGTGTGAAGACGAGCTTATTTCCAGCAGGGATATTGAGTCCTGCCATCTGAAGGGCCAATCAAGTGTGAAGTACAGTATAGTTTTAGACTCAATTGAAAGGAAAAAGCTTGACTACTAGTTCATAGCATGACAACTTTCATGGATTAGCTCAGACCCTATTCTAC
The DNA here is from genome assembly GCF_964211825.1 of Aythya ferina. Lineage (NCBI taxonomy): Eukaryota > Metazoa > Chordata > Aves > Anseriformes > Anatidae > Aythya > Aythya ferina. The sequence continues at coordinate 7,183,292 of NC_140311.1, forward strand.
TCCTTGAAAGGGTATCACAGCATGAAGACAGTTTTCAATGCACTAAACTTTAATAGCTGAGTGGGGGAGCCAAAGCTTCCTTTTGGTCTCTATAGAAACAGTATAGCCAAAATTTGAGGCAAAATTAAGATTCTTGGGTTTCAGTCCTGTATTTACCCTCCAAGATCCCTATTCACAAAAAGTCTTCAGACTTTATATACATATATAATTGTATAGATAATTACAGATGTGCTCACGTCTGCCACTTTTCCAGGGCAAGATGAAGCGAGTTAAGCCCCAGTAACTAATTCCCCAGAGCCCCTCCACTGCTTCCCAGTTTCTCCCAGCCCCAGGAGGACACAGTGGGTGCCCATGGAGGCATCGCCACGCTTGTAGGCATCTTCCTCCCGCCCCAGCTGCAGCGCTGCATGCCCTGCGTGCCCCCCATGAGAGCCCCCCGCTCCTGTCTCTCTCTGAAAGCCTCTGGCGTTCTTTAGATGCCGGCTCCCCAAGCAGCTTGCTGGGGAACACCCCGTTTTGCTGGCTGATGACCAGCACTGAGCCCCGTGCCCTGCCTCAGGAGGGGATGGAAACCTCACCTGCAAAGAGCAGCGCCAAGCAAGCAATAGTGCTCAACCCAGCAGAAGCTACCCACTTGCTCTCTAAGAAGAGCACTCCCTTTCATTAAGGAAGCAAATACTAGCAAGGGGGAAAACACACTCCCACAAGAAACTCTTCCCTAGCCCACTGGACCGCGTGGACAGGAGCCCAGGCAACATCAGCCCGCCCGTAAAGAAACTGTGTGAGCTTCTCTGCAGCATTAACCTCCGCTCTTGTTTCACACTTGACCGTGCACAGTCACCAGCCCTTGCTAACTATGGCTCCCAGTAGACACCACTCCTGTACACCGACACAAGCACAAATACAGTTTTCTCTTCCCACCTCCTCTTTGCAGCCCTTTAACCTGCCCTAATTCTGTTTATCTGGCTTCAAATCAAAATAAAATGGCAACAGCAATTCAGCAACCACTCACAATTCAAAGAGGGAGATGGAGGAGGGCCGGACTGGGAGCAAGCACCCCAGGACGCACACCAGGAAGCAGCAAGGGACATTACCTGCATGCGCCCGCGCCGCGTTTTCGCTTTTGACACCCGTGTCCGGGGCGATCTGGCTCCTCAGCAAACTTGGCCGGGCCACAGATGCCTCCCCCCTCCCCTCCCCGCAGCTGGGATGTATGGGTGCCTCCTATGGAGAGTCTACATTGCACTATAATGCTCCTACCCGCCCTTTGTGGAGCACTAATCCTGACGCATCGGAGCCAGGAACTCACCATGCACAGCCAGAGAAGCAATTTTTTCCCCCTCCCTTTTGGGGGTTTGAAGTTAATCCAGCTCCGGGCAGCGTCTGGTCGCAGCGTCCCCACAATTGTAGACATGAATCCTTGCGCAGGCGGCAGCTTTCCAGCAGGATTTGCCCCAGCAGGTGCAGAGCCACTCAGCACCCTGGGCCAGCTCTCCATGGCCACGTGGGGGACCCAGGATCAGGCCAAGGCTGTCACCTGCCAGGCAGGGACTTGCTGTGGGAACAGGCATCTGGCTGCAGGGCTTGAAGCTGGTCCTATGTGGAGCAGTGGCACTGCTGGAGGCTCCCTGTCCCCACAGTCGAGGATGGCAAAGGAACTTTGTGATACTACAGATCCTGGTGTCACCTCCAGGCCTTATCACGGCAATGTCCCAGCAAGAGCCAAGGCTCCCCATGCATGCGAGGAAAGCCCAACTTTGCCAATCATCACTCAGACAAGTATTCTCCAAACCCTTCCTCGAACTCACTCTACTGTGTGCATTTGCCAAAGAGGTTTTGCCGAAGCAGGTTTTTGAATACAAAGTTCTCCTACTCACAGAGAAGCAAAAGTTGCACGTTATCCCCCTGACCCAGCGTGGCTCAAAGCTGCCATACACTTTCTTTTCTCCATTCCAGAGAGTCACAAAGTCCCAGGACCAGCAGCTCCACCACCCGCGCAGCACATACTTTCCAGAGCTGCTCAATGCAAGCCTACCCCTCCATCAGGAACCTCCATCCAGCTGCTGCCAGATGAAAAGTGAGATCCTGGGGCCACAAAGAGCAGCAAAAAAATCAATAGACACTGAATAACCTTAAATCTGGGTCATGGCTGTATCCCCCACAGAGCATGCCCTTCTATGGGATCACATCACAGTTGTGCACATTGCTGCAGCTTGCCAAACATCACATCTCTGTGGTCCAAAAAATGTTGATGGGCACCTAGCAGACGGACAAACTAGCACACGTAAACAAAGCATTAGCACCATAGCTGTGTCATACACAAACTTGTTTTTCCCAGCTGGAGGAGGTGCCTTCGGACCAGCCAGCCCACCCAGACACTTGCTGTACAAAAGTAACTGTGATGCTGGAGAGCTCAGCAGCAGGCACAGCCCTCACCTACTTCAGCACTGAACCATGGCCTCTGAGGACATCTCCAGCTGGAGAAGTCCGGGCCAACGGCAGCAGATCTGGGGAAAAAATTGTCCTTGTCACTCAGGACCTCTTCTTGTCCCCTGGCAGAGGGGATGAAATCCCTGTTGTGTCAGCATCAGCAAAATTGCCTTTGATGCTCAGACCCACTTGTGATTAGGACCGTAAGCAAAAATTAGAGATGTGCTTATGGTTAAACACTTTCCTCTGTTGGATAAACACTGCCTACTTCTCTCTCTCCATTAGATACAACATCTCCAAAGCCCCAGAGTCTAATAATAACAACCCCAAACTGAGACGTTTTCCTTTGTGCAGCGCTCAGCTATGCAGACGAAGTTTAAGCGACTTGCTTTCAACAGGCTGGAGATGGCCACGGGATGCAGAGCAGCAGCGATGCACCCCGCAGGACCTGCACCCCGCAGCTGCTCCCCTAGCAGCTCCAGCAGCCTTGGCACCCCTCGGGCACCGCTGCTGTGTGCGCTGGGCAGCAGCATCTGTTTGCCAGGAGAAGGCGGTGCCTCCAAGAAACCTCCAGCTCCCCAAGCCCCCATGCTTCGCACGGGACAGAAAGTCCAAACTTTGGTCCATCTGCATGCATTGACAGCTCAATCGATGGCTGGCTCCTGCCACGGACAGTCACATGCACGCGGGCAGGCAGATTCAATGCTCCTATTTAAACCTGCTCCCGGAGACCTCAGGCCCTACATGTGTCACCGTGTTAGATGCCATTGATGCCGAGGCAGCTTCTTTGCAGGACGTCAAAGCATAATGGAGCAAACCCCTCATGTGTGAAGAGAAAGCCGTCCTTTTGCACCAAGGCATGCTCTCTATTCAGCCCGGGAGATTTTTTATGTTTGGAGTCGAACCAGGCAGATGTCAGCGCGGCCGAGCCCTAAGGCCGAGAGAGCAAAACAATAGGGACAATTAGTTAGGATGTACACAGCCCCATCCCCATGGGACCTGGGGAGAGGAGGATTTGAGGATGGGCAGCGGGAGGTGGTTTCACCTCCCTGCAAACACCCAGCAGTGAAGGAGCTGCCCTGCTGGCAGTATCCCCTTCCCTGGGACAGTGGCACTGTGCACCAGCGCCCTGCCCAGAAGCAATGCTCTGCATCCCTCGATGAGCAGCACTGTGCTGAAAAATAAAGATCTGCAGTTATCAGCCTGTGTGTCCAGCAGCAGCAGCAAGTCTTTGGTGAGCTGTCATTCAGCCCAGGCAGCAGGGAAGGGTTTTCTGCTAAGAAGCAGAATTGCACAGGCAGCAATGAAGAGTTTGGTGGCTTCTCCTGGCCTCCAAACTTTTATCTGAAAAAGCTTCCCATGCACAAACGGGCCCTTCCCAGCCTGTGGGAAGCCCTGAGTGGGGACAGAAACAGCCTAGTAGGGGCAAAGTGGCACCGGCTGGCAAAAGAGATTCAATCACACTGCAACAAGGCCAGCTTGGATGGGCCTTCTTCCCCACTCTCTGTAGCACACTGTCCTGCTGCACTGCCTCACACCAGCCACCAGCAAGCATCAGTGCCACATCTCCCTTATGGCCCCAGTTCCATGGCACATCCCCGGCCAACACTGTGAGCCCTGAGCTGCCTGCAAGGAGAGCCAGATATGGAACATTGTGGCAAGTCTCACCCAGCTTCAGCTCCTTCTCCTCATTCATCAGCAGACTCCTAAGTGGACACTAGTCTGATAATCCCCTTTTCCAAGGCACATCTGCCTTTCTGTTCTCTCTGTTCAGGCTGTAGTTTAGCCTTCCCTCTTGAGGAATCATCTGAAGAATCTCTCACACTTTTTGCTGCCCAATTTTTGCAGCAGTCTGGGCATAAACTGCTTGATAGACTCTGAAGGCTTGCCTTTGTTTCCCCAAAAGGTGCTATTTTGTTCACAAACACTCTGAGGAGCTCAGCAGTCTCTTTTCCTACCACTCTTTTCATCATTTCAAGACGAAAGCTGAAGCTTTTGAAATCCCTGTTTCATGTCACTACGTTAGATACCTAAATTCTTCCCACATTTGAAGCCTGAGTCTGAATGTGAACTTACCCCAAAATCTCAAGTTTGCAATTTAAGCAATTTCCCTTGATGCATTATTTAAACATATATTTTAATTATTAATTGAGATGGCTTAGTACTGTCATTTAGTACCCAAACCCTGTACTGGGCTCAATCCTCACCTGCAGCAGAGCAATGCTGCTCCCCAGCACACTGCAGCCTTCCTTCCCCCTGCTCTCTGCTCCTACCAAAAATGCTTCATTGCATTATTTCAACAAGTTCCTCTAATTCGAGTTCAAAGAATTCAGCTAATGAAGTATTTAAACATTTCTGTAGCTAAAATTAATCAGTTTACAGAACACCTGGAGAAAACAAAATGACAGTTTTGCACAAAGTGCTGCTTTGCGATGCATAGCTGGAGAAAAGATTGTGCCACCTCTGTTACGTTTAAGGAAGAAGCTGTCACTTATTACTTTTCTTGACTTTATGGGAAGTGGTAGGTCTCCTTCACAGATGTGTTGCCTGCTTTGTCCCTGTATCTCCCCACCTGTGTAACTGCAGCTACTGATTCCCCAAGAGGGGACCAGACATTCCACCTCAGATGTCATCCAGCCAGGCCAGCACTTTTGTCCCATGCTCCAGGCTTACCCCTGTGTACCCCTTACACCAGGGTGCTCCCTGTTCTCCTTACAGCTGCAGCTGGGGATTTTGACCGCTCCGATCCAGGCTTTACACTGAATTTGGGGTATTGGGTGTGGAGTTTTGGGGTGTCAGCAAACCACAGCAAAAGCAGGCTGCCCTACCCGCGCAAGGTGCCCAGAGGTAGCATCACCTCTGCTCTGTGACATCTCCTACACATCCCCACAGAGACCTCTGAGGGTTCATTTAGAGCACCAGGAGACCCATGACCACCCAGCAGCAACCCAACCCCGTCCCAGCACCGGCTGCTTGTTGGGGCTCACACTGACAGCGGGGGGCTGCGGGAACAACAAGCTTTGCTGCTGCCGTATGGCCCCAGAGGAGTCAGGGGATTGATTTATCACCTCTGAGCTTTGAGTCCAAGTCATATGCTCCCCAAACCATAATTAACTGCCACGCTAAAAAAAATAATAAATTACGCTAAACAAAAGCACATGGGCTGCCCTGATGTGATGCGCTTTGGGCGATTGCTCAGCACAGCATGAGGGCTGGGCCCCGCACACCATGCACACTGACAACTAGGGGCCATCAGCACCAAATTTACCCATCCCAAATCTCCTGCCTTTTGTTCCAGCACCCAGCTCCCTTGGGCAACTGGAGTGCCAACCACAGAGGCACACCCAGGGCACAGGGAGGTGCGATTTCCCTAGGTGATGGGATAAACCCTACCTAACAGATGGGTTTCCCATCCATTAGGCTTATCCCATCCTAATGGGCACCTCCATCATGGCATTGCATGGGAGGGATGCTGTTATCGCTGCCTCTTCTTCTGCCCTTCCCTGTCAGCCTTCCCTGTCCAGCTCTGCCCAGATATGATTTTCACACACACACACCAAAAGTGAATGCAGTAATAGCAAAGATTTGCCCTGCCACAACGGGATGTTGCAAAGCACACAGCACCTAAGAAACTAGTAAATTAGCTTCACACAGCAAAACTGAATTTGGCTTCTTCTCCACAAAACCATGAAGATATTTATATATAATTTATCTTTCTAAGTTGTCATGTGGCAAAAGACCTCTCGCTGTGAGGCAAGCTTCTCTTCCTACTTAGAGAGAATTACGTGATTAAATAGAGACCTGAAAAGTTGTGAACAAGCATTGAAGAAGAAAAGGTTTCCTCTTAAAGCCTTAATGAAGTGGGTTCATTCCTCCTCCAACATCAACTTAGCCTTGTGTAGTTTGTTTTCACTCTGGTTAATCACTGACCAAAGCTGTAGTGCGGACCACCAGTTCCCAATAACCCATAAAAGGCAGATCAGAAGCTATTGTTCTTTTCTGTAGGGCTTAGCAGACAACAGCTGAATAAACCTGTTCAAAGTCAGAACAGTCAAGGAGGAACAGAAGCCCAGCCATCGGCTAGGGGGGATCTTGAAAAGGAAATTCATTTATTATGACATAATTGATAGCGTGTGCAAACACAGACCTGATGCAATCTTAGGTAATTAAATATGGAGCAATTAATAGCAGTTATAGAAGTAATGTTATTGCAAAGGGGGAATTTGCACCCACTTGCTCCCTGTGGATGCAGACACCTGCCCAGTGCTCCTGGCATCCCACTGCTGAGATTTTGGAAAAGTCCTTCCCTGGGAGGGGGCAGAGATGAAGAGAGAACCCGATCTTCAGAAATTACAGCCTGTGAAACTGTTACATCTGAAAGAGAGGCAAACAGGGCTGCAGTGTGCAGGGGAGGGACATAGGGCAGTTGCTGCTGTCAGAGCCATAGCGGAAGCACAGATACAGCCTTCTACAGGAGGCACATTTTGTCATCTTGGTTTATTTGGAGTCACTGCACTTGTGAATACACACATTGGGTGCATTGGCTATAAAAAGCGTCTTTAGTGCCAAAGTGACCCAGCCCTTTCCTACCCCTGCCTACCCAAAAGAAAAGTTTCATCAAGAATCCTCAAGTAAAGCATCGGGATGGTGGTTTTGCTCCAAATTCACTTCCACCCCTCCAAATGCAGTGGGAGGGTGGGTCTCTTGCCCTCGCCACCTCCTCCCATCCATGCAGTGGTTCGTCCCCACACCACGCTCCTCGCCACCCACTCTGACCAGTGTCATCTCTGTCCCCCATGCCCAGGGAGCTGCTGACAGCTGGCACTGCCCTCACAGCATCCAGCAAGGTGCCTGGCCTGGGGACACCTCAGCCCCTACCTTCCTCATGCAGTGAAACTTTGATCTGGGGATGGCAGCATGCACGTGGGGCACCTCAGCTTCCAGCCCAAAGCAGATGGTGAGACCTGCTCCAACGAGGACATTGGGGTGCTTTGGTTGGGGCTAGGGAGGGAGAATAGATGGGAGGTTCAGGGAAAAACAGGAGTCGAAGCGGTTTTCCTCCCCTTTGCTTCCCCGAGTTAAAGCAAAAGAAGTGAAAAGTGTTGGTAAAAATAAAGATTAGACTGATAAGTAGAGGCTGCTGAACAGCAGCAAAGTCTTTGGCTGAAAGAAGGATTTGTTGTTGCTGCCGGGAGCAGGGAGAGAGGGGAGGGGTGGGGGAGCCAGCACTTGGCCAGAGCACCACAAACTAAGTTTTAGACATCATTTTCTATTTTTCAGTAGTTTATTCCTCTCACCTGCGCACTCCATGGGGAAACACTGATTGCTTTAATTCTAACATTTGGAGTGGAACCCATTCACGAAACTTTCTGGCTGTGTGATTCAAACGAGCCTTCTCTTTCCTCTTTTTGTTCTCACAAGAAAATCAATTCACTTGAAGAGCCTCTTAATCCCATTTTTGCAATCAACAATTGCCACTTGTATATCGCTCTAATAGATTAAGAAGTGGGATGATGCGGTTGTCTGGTCTAATTCAACCCTATTCAGGTAACTGCAGCCTGAGGCACTTTGTAGTGCCAAGTGTAGAGCTCTACAGGAAGACTTTTGCTATCATAATTTCCTGTGGAGCTATGCACTGCCCCCACTGAGTAGCCTGAATTACTTTGAATTAGGCCCGACAACCACAGAGAGCAGAAATCCAACAAGCAACAATAACCAAGTCTTTCAGCATGACTTGCATGGGTTATTTTTTTCTTTGCATTAGAACAGAAAGAAGGAATTTCAAAACGCGCATCTATTTAAATGACAGCGACCTGCCATAAATCAAGTGTGAAACAAAAGGGAAAACAGTTTAAGTGAGGGAGAAGTTGAAGTGGAGGAAAAATTAATCAAAACAGTTTTCAAAAACTTCATCGTAAGAGCCTGTGAAAAAATTTCAGGCCTACAGCATCTCCATGGCAACAGAGAACAAGCACATGTTGGATACCAAAATCATAAAAGGTTTGTTTTGCAGGGATGAAACAGAAACAGATGGATTGGTGCTTACTTTTAGTTTAATTTGTTAAAATGTTTTGGGCCATTTATCATCTGGTATGCCAAGATAGTAAAGAAATACTGCAAAATAAGAAAATCCACACAAGCTCCCACTAAGAGTTCTGCAGCACCCACCCCAAATAGCTGGAAAGCGTGAGAGTGGATTTAAGGCCATAAATATAAGGTTAAAAACCCAGATCTGAGCTGAAAGTCAGGCTGACATCACATCAGGTAAAACAGCCTAATGATGCTTTCCAAGTACGTGTTTGAATCCCCAAACCACCTCCACAAAGGAATGATTCTGCATGCTGGAAAAAAAAAAAAAAAAAAAGATATAAGTTAAATTTTTTGTCTGGTTTCAGAGAGTGAATAAACTGAGCAATGTGGTTAAAAATACAGGGTCTTGAGGGGTATGAGTTTAAAATGTATGGGGCAAAAAAACTCCGATCTCGGAGGGGTGAGAAGAGGTATCTTTCCTTTCCTTTTCCCTTTTCTTTTTTCCTCTTTTATTTTTTTATTTGTCATCATGCCTTAATTATTACCAACACAGCAAAAAATGAATTAAATCTAAATAAATATCGAAGGTTTCTCTTCTTAAGAGTTTCAATCACTATTCCTACTCTTTTACCTTTCTGTGTTCAGAAAATAAAGAGAACAAAGCGGGAGCCCTACTGGTTCAAAACTAGCAGAACAGACAAACAACAGAGCACAACTGTTCCCTCATGCATGCCTGGGATTAGGATAAAAGCAGAAAAGACTTCTGAGAAAAAGAAAACAACAAAAGAAACAGGAGTGCTGACAAAACTTTTTTTCTTTCTATTGAGGCAAAAGAGAGAGAAAAAAGGAGCCCTGCTAATAAAAAAAAAAAAAAAAAAAAAAAGGAAAAAAAAAAAGAAAAAAGAAAGAAAGGAGAAAGAAGAAAGATTAACAAACAGAAGTAAGGGTTTTCACCTCCTGTTTTACTTTTTACTTTTAGCCCAATCTGGGCAGAGAAACAGGGCTCAGCAGTGGAGCAGAGCGTAACCCAAGCCTGTGCCGCGATGCCTGGCACCACGGGATGCGCTGCCGTGCCGGTGGCTCTGTGTGCACCCGTGCTGCCACTGTGCTCCGCATTCCCTTCCAGCTGAGGAGCAGGATGCTGAACAGCTTGGAGCTAAACTCCTGATGTAGCTCAGTGTTTGGGTGCTCTGATGCCTTTATGATCAATTCACCCTAAATTAGGATGCATAATATGTTCACGTTGTGCCAAGACCCAAGGGTTTTCCCCATGCACGCAGCTCCAGAGCCTTGGATTCTCACAGAATTTGCTTGCTGAATATCCCACAGCTGTTTCTTCATCTCAGAGGCATTGCAGATGCCCACGGAGTGCAAGATGGGTCAATATCCTTGGGCTGTGTCAGTCTGCAAGTAGCTCCCCTTATTCCCACATTCTCAAGATCAGTTCAGACCTTAGCTCTATTGAGTTGTTCAAGTCCTTGCTTAGGAAAACACATTTTCCTGTACATATCTGGTTATATCTGTATAGACTCTTGATCCATGAGCAGCAAGGAGACCAGCCTTTGCACTGCCAAACACACAGGGGAGAAGCCCAGGCTGCCCACTCCACGTGCACACCCTGCAGTGGCTCCAGGAAGGGACCGAGACCTGACCAAAACAGATGGCAAATGCAGAGCACAAGGACCTCAAGCTCATCAGCTCCCACACAGCTCCTGACTTCTCTAAGTGGGGACAGGCTACGGTAAAACCACATGCTGAACACCGTGCCGAGTCCACCAGGATCCTGCAAGCAAGATGCAACAGAGCCTAGGTGGAGGCAGGCACTGGGATTTCTGCTTTTATTGGGATAAAAGCATTTCTGATGGCACGGGGCCCCACACACAAAGAGCCAGACAAGTACTTGATAACTTGAATGACTTCTTTGGGGTGGGAGGGAAAAACCAAAATGAGCAAACAGTGAGCTGAGGCTGCAAGGAGGGAACTGCTCTGAGGCACAGGGCAGGCAGGATGTGACTGCTTTGCCCCTGCCCAAAATAGTCTTGTTCCAACAGATAAGGGGACAATGCTATTCAAGTTCAAGTCAAAACATCTTCTAAAGACACTTCCTTTACTCTGGGATGTCCCATTGCAAAGGCTCTGGTGGTCAGGTTGCTCAGGACAACCCATACACCTGTGGGATGCAAATCTCCCAGCGTCCCAGCAGAGCTGCTGGGTGACATGCAGACCTCTGGGGAATAGACATTTGTTGCTTTCCTCCCTCCTGGAGGCACAAAGCAAGTCTTTAAGCACATGCCATTTCTGTTGTACTTGAAGTCACATGCACTTGCAGCATGCAGGGACGGAATAAAGGTTTTGCAGACTAGCAGATCCATGCCATCAGAGGCTTAATCCCAAACCCTTCCCCTGCCCACGCTCTAGCCATTTACACTCAGTGTTACAGCTGCCAGGTTCCTGGTACCAGACACCCAACCCTGCCACAGAAAACATGGGAGGCTGCCACTTGTGGGAGGTGCTGGCAAGCCCCTATCTCCCTCTGCTGGGGCAGAGCCCTGCCCGTGCCACCCCAGGGTGCTCAGCCTGGCCAGCAGGGATGGCACTCATCTTGGATTAGCCAGGTGGCCACTGGTTGTCACTGTTGCACCATTAAAACCAAGCTGTGTCCAGTTTATCCCGGCCGTATGTAATGTAATCTTTAATGGCAGGAGCTCCAAAACATTCCTGGTGGCAGTTATGCTCTTTGGTCACGATACAGCTTTAGGTTTCTGTGTCTTGGCCCAATCCTGACATGCAATACCATCGCCACCAACAGGCACATTCTCCACAGCAGCATCTGTCTCAGCAGCTCTGTCTGGCTCCTAAGGTTGCTCCTAACATAAGAAAGCCTTGCACATGTGGTGGCAACTGTAAGCCTAAATCCTTCTGGTGGGAAAATCACCCATGCAGCACTTGTCACCTTGTGAGCAGGAGCTGTCAGAGGACCAGCATCCCTGTGGGATGCAGCAACATGGGCTTAGCTTTTAAAGAGGTGGGGGGGGAGGGAGTGAATGGAGTGATTATCATGCGTTTAAAACAAATTAAAATAATTGCTTGCAGTGCATAATTTTGGCCTCTCTATGGAGAGCCTTAGACTCCGCTCTCAGAAGTGCTGCTGCATTATTTGCCATGAAGAGACACAAGTATTCTCATCCTGTCACTATCCCAAAATGAACAGTTAGCAGGTGCCTAAGAAGATAAATTCAAAGGGGATGATAATGACTAAGACTCCCTATTCCTTCTACATGGTCTAAACCCTCAGTCTCTTAGAGGAGCTGGTAATACTTATTTTAACTGCAGATTATGCTCTATCGTATTTTCCTCACACACGCTGAACACAAGCATGTGTTTACCTTTTCAAAGACTCTCTGGGGGCTTTTTCTCCATTCATAGTACATTCCTAACAGACTCTAAGGGACTCAGAGTAATAACTGTGCTGCTGCAATGAAAATCAGTCTGCAAAGTAAGGTTTCAGTGGTTTTTGTTGTTGATTTTTTTTTTTTTTAACAGAAGTTACCTTTTCTTGCAGCACTCTGCTTTGCTGAACTACAGAGTCCACAAGCAGCCTTCAAAAAGGAGGTAGGAGAGCTACAGTAATCCCACTGAAAAGTGAATATAGTAAAACTAAACACAGACTTACACCCCATTAAACTAGTCCATATAAAAAATAGGAAATTTAAAGGATGGATAGAAAAAGTAAGCTATCAGATGTCAAAAACATCAACCAAGTGCAAGATATTTGGTCTTTGAGATGTCTGGGGTCCAGCTTACTGGATTCTTAACACATCAGGTCAAGCAGATGCTCCCCTGACCCCAAGCACCACAGAATGGAGAGGGGTGTTCAAAGCTGTGCAAAGCAATAACAGAAAAATAGGATGAGACCAGTTAGACTGGAAAAATAGAAAACGAGGTGGCACGGTGATGGCTGCTCACAAGAGGGTATGTACCATTACGTGGTGACACATTTGAAGCAAACATGCTGATGCTGTAATGCTGGCAATCATTAGTGTGTCATTAAAACCATTCCTGCTCATCAAAGCACGATCACACGCTCAGCAGCAACAAGGGGCTCCGTTCCTCCTTGGTGGCCAGGATGCCTGAGCACGTGCCAAGACGCTTTGCTGCGTGTGACCTCTACAATGGGTCTCTGGTATGGGATTTCTGCAGGGAAGGACCCCCTTCAGTATCCAGGTAGGACAAAATCCTGTAACCTTACCCAGAGTCTATGGAAGTTTTGATCAGTACTAAATGCACCTTTTCACTGGGATTTTCCAATAAACCAAATCATTCTAGTGGCTTATCTCCTGGCTTTTTAATCCAGTATTCAAATCACGTGCACACAAAATCATGTATAACTATCAAGATTAATAATGTAATCAAGTCTCATTTGGCCAAGATATCATCTTGCTTGTACTAATACTTGATTTCTATTACAAATTCCTCATGCTGTTAAAACCTTCCCCTCCGGACTAGTCCGTAACATTTGCTGCTAAGGATAGAAAACACTAAACCCACCCACAGAAGTAGATCTCATAATTATTTAGTGCATTTACATCGATAGATCTGGTTTTACAGTAGGCCAAAACACTGGACTATATGCAAAATTAATCTGGCATAATTAAAATAGTTTTCTGGGCTTGTATATCATACATCTCTTTTACAGGCAGATGCCAAGGACCAGGAAGGTTTTCAGATGGCAGCATCACTGCTTGGCAGGCAGCTCATTAGCAACGGAGCACTTGTTTCTGCAATGCTGATGCAGCTACAAGTGTTGCACAAACTCCTATTAGGTGATCTGGGCTTGATGCCACACACTTCTTTAGTAGCAGTTGTTTTTTTTAGGCAAACAAATTTTACTCCTTTCATGTTCAAATATGAAACACTTTCATGCCACGTAAAATTATGTTAAAATGCCCAAACTTAAACACTGAAGTTTATTTTCAGCAGAGAGGCATCAGACATATATAGATAAAATAGAAGGATATTTCAGAGTTGTGTATCATAAACATTCATTGAAGTCGAGCAGAGTGGCTTTCACTGACTTCAGCAGACACTGGATGAGATCTTTGAAGATCAAAGGGTGCAATTATATCTTACTTGCTGCTGTGAATCTGAGTCTTAAGCAAATTATTATGATGGTCTCTTTTTGGAGGAAAGCTTCCTCTGAAAAAAAGAGAAGGGACAGCTTTAGGATTGAAGCCTGCAAGAAGGCCACAAAAGAATTGCTACACCCCCCAAAAGACAACTGAGATACCTGTCAGCCTCCTTGAGGCTGGGAAAACTTATGTTCAGAGCCATATTACATCTAAATTCCAGGAATAAGCAGCAGCAGGAGACACTTGCCAAGGGAGAGTACAGGTGACAGCTAAGAGCAGCCTGGTATCCCAAGGACTGGAAGCACCAGCTGACATTCATGGTCTGAATCAGGCTGGGGTCACACCAAGCCCCAGGAGCTCCTCTGCTCTCTCAGCCCAGCAGCAGGTACTGTGGGCCCTTGGTTTCTGCTTATTACCTGAATTGTGCACTCATTATGCTTACATGAAGAGAGAAGGGCAACGTGCAATTATTTAATTCGTTAACTAATCACTTCCCAAAGTTTCCATTCACTGTGCACCATTCTGACACACCTTATGTGCCAGGTGGCTGCTCACAGCAGGCCAAAGGCAGAGCTCACCACCAGCAGCAGGCTGGGGATGCTGTGTCAGACAGATCCTGCAGAGTGGAATTACACAGCTGAGGTGCCTGGGTATGGCAAGGCATGGGAAAGACATAAACTCACGCAAATATCTTGTTTTGGACAGTGCTACATGCCTGCTGGGAGCTAACAGATAAAAAATGCATTCTTGCTCTCCAGCGCTTGGGTGGCTCATGACCAGCTGCCACCTCTTGCTTCCATGTGACCGTCCAGCATCTTGGTATGGCTGTTTGGTGCAATGCCACAAAAATCCCTGCCATCAGAGATCTGAAGCAGCCCAGCACCTCAGGGACTTCCCTGCATGTAGACTGAGTACCTGAATGCTTTCCAGTACACAGGACATTTTGAGGCTGGTCACAGCAGTATTGGTCTGAACTTTGGCTCAATTCAGCAAACCTAGTGTCTGAGCCTTAAGCTAAATTTTGTCTCATCTTCCTGCCCATCTTCCCTCCTCCTCACCTGTTTTCCCCCATTCCAACCCCACCTCCTCTCCCACCCCCCTGGCCCACGCTGTCCGTCTGTCCCCAGCCAGGCTGTCCCAGGGACACAACCGCAGCACTGAGAGGGGCCGCAGTGTTTTGCTCAGACAACACTGTCACCAGCAGAGCTGAACAAGAACTGCAGCTTTAGCTGCAGCAACCCCCACAGTATGCCCAGACAAAGCCAGGGGCTTTAAGGAGCTTTAGGTGCTCCAACAGGAGCTTTTGCCCACCCCAGAGACACAAGTGCCATGAGGACCGTGCCCTACTGGGTCCCACCTGGGTACCCAGTGCCACCTCCCTGTCTGAGGCCCTGCCAGACGGAGCATCCCAGAAGCCCTCTATTGCAATTAATGCATATCTTTTCCAAAAATGAAAATCCACAAGGAATGCTATCAGACAATCCCCGGGATCACCCCTTACCTTACCCACGCAGCAACAGCCAACCCTCTCCCCAATGTGGCTGTGGATGAACAAGTGTAAGTCACTGACAAACAGATCATATTAGGCCGGATTAGTTAATTAACATCTGTAAAGGCCTTTGAAGTTGACAAGGACCTACAGCTGCTACATGTTGCACTGCAATGGGACCTGGAGCTGGTCACTACATGGAAAGCCACCATGCTCTCCCCTGTCCTTCCCCACAAGTAACCCACATTGTGGTAGGAGGACTCGGGGCACAGCACCATCCCTAGGCACAAGCCCTCACCCAGCTGCCCCCACAGCTGCTCAAAGCAGAGCTGGGAAGGAGGAGACCCAGAGGTGCTGGTTTTATCCACCAACATACTCCTTCACCCTATGTGCCTGCGTCACTTGTGTGATATGCAATTCACCTGCACTGACAGCAGAGAGAAACTAATGCAATTTGCATTTCTAAAGCACTCTACATCCAGTCTGAATCTTGGTGCTTTAAAAAAAAAAAAAAAAAAAAAAAAAGAAGAAAAGATGAAAACCTATTAATGAAAAGCATCACCACCCTCCCCTGCCCCACGAAGGGCCCTTTGCCTTTGGTTTCCAACTGCCCTGCAGTCTCACCGTCACTTGCAGCTGGAAACACCTGAAGTGCAGCTCGTAGTGAAATAAAGCCCGAGTCTCTCCACATAAATCATCGAACCCTGTGACTATCAAACCTTCTGGGAGGAACACAGACAGAAAAAGTCTCACCCTATTTCCTCGACTACTGGAAGTTGCTGCAACAGCACACACCAACTGCTGTGCAACCCCCCTCTCCCCACTCCGGGTGGCTGCAGGGGCAGCCACGGGCAGAAGCTGGGCCAGCTGCCTGCTTGACAGCCAGAGTTTAAACAGATAACACAGCAAAGATTAGTATAATTAGCCCCAAAGTAAAGAGTTCCTGTTAAAGTGTGTTTTACTGCTGTGTGTCTGAACTCTTTTCTAGACCGAGCTCGCGAACCTCGCCATTCCCCCCGCGGGAGCCCCCCAGTTCGTGTGTATTCACTAAAATCCTGTCCTAATTGCTCCCTCATCAGCTATGAATCTTAAGAAGCTTAGCTGCTAAGTGCTTAAATTGTGTTTACTGACAGAAAATAGAATATTTGCTAATGACTAGATGGTGATGACTTGGGATTATTGCGGGGGCCTCACACCTTAGAAGAAAGGCAGCTATGCTTGCTTGCACTGAGATTTTGTCCTTAAGGATGGGAGACGTGATTTGTCCAGACTGTAGTGCCAAACACAGCCCTGCAGTGCTGATGGGGAAAAGCCTCCAGCCCAGGCCGTGGTCAGGGTCCCCTCCAGGTGCAGGAGGAGGGAAAGGCAGTGGTGTTGAAGGGAAGGATGCTCTGTGCCCTCAGACCAGCCTGCAACTCTACAAGCGCCTTCAAGGCATCCACCCATCTTGCCTGTACAGGACAGCCAGCAGCCACTGCTCAGGTACCAGGGCTGTGCTCAGCACCCAAAAAGCAGTCTTCTAAGCCTTAACATGAAAGAAACTGACTATTGCAGAAATATATATTAGTTTTTTTTGGTTGGTTGGTTGTTTTTTAAGCTCATATCCCTTGGCTTTTGCTCAGAAACTGCTGTGGGGCAGCCCTGCATTGAGTAGCTGATATATTTATGAAGTCCTAACTTCCAAAAATATTGCCAGCAGCAGGCCATAATTCTCTGACGTGTGACCTATGGTTTTTAAATACTGACCTGAACAAACTGGCTACTGGGAATATGTGTGTTTTTTCCTTCCCAAGTTCTCCTCTGAGACATATTTACTGAAATACTTTATTACCTCATCAGTGAGCATAATTTAAAACTGCAGTTAAGCACTCAGCGTTTAAGTAAAAGCATGCATCATTCTGACAGCATTTGGTTGTGAGGGTATAAAATTTTCCACGAACTATTAGCCCCCAAATTTCTTAAGATTCTCAGCTATTAGCTCTACAAGAAATGCTCCAACTTCAGCACGCTCACTGAAATGCATCTCAGAGCTTTAGCTTCAGCTGTCTGTGCTTTAAGGTAACTGTTGTGGATTGGCAAAATGTGTGAATTTAATTAGTGTAATCTAAACAAAAGAATCATTTCAGGGCTGCTTTAATCCATATGAGACCAATATGTTGATTTGTCAATGTGAATTTAATTAGTGTCTTCGAGTCTAAACTCCAACTCCCCCTTCTTTTATCTAATTATCACATTTATAAAAAACATTATCACATATTCGTTGGCCTAACTGTTTTGCCACGCAGTCAGACCAAAGTCCCAGAGTCAACATGCACTTCTAATAAGCTCAATATGTTTCAAGAGCACTGCGCTTGGTTCAGTGGCACCCCGTACAACAACTGCAGCACGCTTCCTCTCGAGAGGCCGAGGACAACTTAGCAGCCATTGTATCTTTTCCCTGTACTTTGCCATGCAAAGAGAGATCCTTCTGGTGTAGCCATTGGTGAAATGCATCAATTGCACGCCTTTCTGGGGACGGCCACCACGAGGCATTCACTTATGGATGACTAATTGAGCAGAGAACAATTGCTATTCATTTCACAAGTGGTTCCCAAGGGCTGGAAAGGGGCAGGGGGGACTGCGTCAATTCACTGTTCATCAAGTAAACATCCAAGTCATAAGCACGACCCAAATCTCTCTGGGGTGGTTAAAGATGTTCTCATTTCTCCCCGCAACCCCTATTTGTTAAAGGCGGTGCGGCAGTTCCCAAAACCAGCAGCACAGCTGCAGGCAGGGTGCTGGCCCCAGGAGCCCCACAATCACAGCAGAGCCCACAGTGGCCAGGGACCTGCAAGGAAGCCCTGGTATAAGGTGTCAAAGGTCCCCATGGGAGCACACCTCCTATGCGAAGGAAGAAGCAAGGGGAGATTCCCACCTGGCCACCCACCAGCATTGCAACAGCTCTTGGTGCCTCTATGGGCCACAGCCACCAGGCTCCCCAAACCCTTCCATCTGCCCCAAGTCCCTAGACCAGGCAAACTCACCTGCTGGAGGCATGCAGGTGAGCTGTTGCTACCTACCAAGCTAGAAGCAAGACCCTCACTCATCCCTGGCTACAACTGCACTGCCTTGTGCCTTCCCCTACAGACAGAAACCCTTCTGCAGGTTATTCATCAGGGAGCACACAATATAGTTCAAGGAGGTTGAAACTTTAGGCCCAGATATTGTCTTTTTAGTTAGGTAGATTTCCCCCAAGTGCAACCCATTGCAAGTCCTTTAAGATAGACATAGAAGGAATAATCCCAAAACTCCCCCAACCCATTCACAATACAAATCAGAATTACCCCTCTTTTCCCATTATTTAAAAAAAAATAAAATTAAAAAAAAATCCAGTACGAAAGACAAAGGTTGGATTTTAAGAGGAAGAACAGTGCTCTTCTCCAACACAGCTGTGCCCCATCCTCCAGATCATTCTCCTGCCTGCTCTCCTTCAGCAGGACAGCAAGACATGGGTAGAGCAGCACATTGCTAGATTCTCCCTTCCACATGTAACTACTGTATTTGAAGATAAAACTGGCTTCATATTCCAGTTGTGTTTATCAGACAGTTTGACTAAGAGAGATCAACAAGACAACATTCACCACAAGCTGCTGAAGATAACATGAGGCTTTACAAGAACACTGATCAGGTTTCTACTCAGAAGGAGGTAAACAAGCTCTGCTAAGAGCTAAATCCTTCAAGTGTTCATACTGCACTTCAAAAGCCAAAACCATGTCAGGATTGGTGTCTATGAGTTGCTTCGCTATCTTGCCTGTGTCATCAGCAATCTATGAGAGATTCTAATGTCCTGCAATCTAGCTCAGCTCCTCTCCTTTCCTCACATAATGCGACGGAAATGCACACCCACTTCAGGAACCACATGCTGGAAATTAGAGAAGAAAACTTGAGAAAACTAGCCTGGGAAAGTTATTTAGGTCAAAGTTTCCTGAAAGTCTTAACCATGGACGAGTTGTTGCTCTCTAGAGATCCTGCCTCATGCATGTGGTCCTTGCAAATTTGGTCTCCTTGAAGTCAGCCTGAGCAAGCAGATAAGATGGAGCAGGGTTTTTTTGGGAGCTCATTTAACACAGCTGGTATAAAGAGCAAAAGCTTAGTCTTGCATTGGCTGGAGAGAAAGGGTTGCAGAAGGGTCAAAAACAAGCCAGATCCAACCACTAAACAGCCAAGCCACTACAAAGCTCTCCAGAAACAAAGGAACTCAGGGATGAGGCCAGCGCTGGGAGCAGGAGAGCTACACAGCCAGCCATCTCCTCCAGCCATCTCAGAAATTACAGGGAGTGGAGCAAGAAGAGAGATTCCCTGGTCTGTTCCCCCACCTCAAGATCATATAAGCCTGCATCCCTACAAACATATTTACCATGCTGTCCTCAAGCCCTCCAGTGCCAGAAATGCCCTGGGCAATCCCGTCCTTGGTGACTCCTAACATCTCAGAAGGATTTCCAGGCATGAAGCCCACACGTTCCTGCTGCAGCCCAAACCCCTGACTCCTTGCCTTAGCAGATACAAAGAACAGATTACTCTTCTTCCCTGCAGCAGTTTTGGGTATTTGTCTGCCATGTGTGCATGAGATGGGGTGGCAGGAGAGGGGGAATCTCCAGCAGCAAGAGCCACTCTGTCATGCAAAAAGATGAAATTCTGCTTTTTGGCAAAAGTGAATTTTCATTAATTCCCCCAGCTGGAGATTCACCATTTTCCAGAGGAATTTGGCCGTTTTCCCAGCGTGCAAAGCCTCTGTGGGTTAGCACCAGCAGGGTTTCATTTTCACAAGATCAGTCTCCAAATACGCAATACAGCCTATTGTCTAAATACAGTATGAGTACAGCTAACACCACCTGATCGGGGGCCTGGTTTCCTGGCATTTTACTTCCCCCATCTGTTGGCTTTTAGCATAAATTGAAGCGAGAGTGCCTACTAATACTAGTCTCTCATTTGAACGTGCTCATGAAGCCATATTCGAACATGCAGAGCATGTTGGACCAAGTTCAGTGTTTGCAAAACGCAAGGCGCATCCCCAAGACAGAACTGGAATTGCTTTGAGGGCGCATTCTTTGCCCAGACCACTTTCTGCTATGCATGCATATGCTGGAGTCTTCTTCTTGGAAAGAGAGAAACGCACGTAAGTGGGAGCTTCCCCCAGGCTAACTCTGATCCTGCTCCATTTCTCATCTGACCCCCAAACGGATTCCAAATGAGCTGGGAGGAATCAAGACCATTACGTGGAAGATGTGGAGTTCTGAGTGATGATCTCCCAAATTTCCTCGCACGTTAATGGCTTGGATGCATGACAGTGATGCAGCTCTGCACAGCAGGATGGCTTGCAAAAGCCAGGCTGGCATTTCCAAGCTGCATGGGGCTTTCATATTCTGCAAGGATCCTCTGTGCAGAAGTGCTATGGCAAACCTTAGCCCCTGTAACTGGTGAAAATGCAATGGATGGGTACAGACACCAAAGCTAACATTTCACCATCAATCATTTCTGAAGAAACTTTTGTGAGCATCACAGCTCAGCTTTGTCTCAGGGAGCTGGGACTCTGAGGGGCTGGGGTTTGCACTTGCCCTTGACCATTTCCTTCACTCTTCTGCCCCAGGTCACATCCCTGCAGAGCGGGGCCCCTTGCGTGCTTCCAGGGATTGCCATGCTCATCCCAGGCCTGAGTTTCTGAAGGTCAGTTACCCTGTAGCCCGGGCAAGGAGGGATCACACTGATTAGGTGCTGATTTTGGTAAGCTTCTTAGACCCAACCCATGAGGCTTTTCTGGATTTGTGTGCCTGTAATTTCAATAAAGGAGCTTCTTCCATATGTGCACCTTCTCAGTATCTCAGTTTGCCTTTATCTCTTTGATTCATCCTTAAAAACAACCATAAAGGCATGTTTCACTTTTCATCCTGTATTTCTCAGAAGTGCCTCCCAAGGACAGAGGTGCACCAGCTCCCTTCCCAGGGACCTGCAGGTCAGAGCATGACTGCACCAATGGAGTTTGCACGCCCACGTGCATTGACTTGGTGATATATCCAATATTCTTTCTAGGGCACCCCCTGGGCCCTGCCCTTTGAACATCCAAGCAGCAGCACAGAGCTCTTGACAGTCAGCATGCTATTTTCTACTTTATATTCCTCAGAAAGTTCAGCCAAGACCTTATCTGCATCCCTACAAGTGCACAGCAGACCAAACTCCTTTCTGAGCTCAAATCTCCATTCACTTTCTCCTTCCGCCAGCACCACACGCACATTTTGTCCTCCCCCAGTGTCGCACGTGTGAGCTGCAGGCAGGAGCAGGAGAAACTGAGCAGGCACAAGAAGAGGGTGGCGTAGGGTGAGGCAGAAAGGATGCCAGGAGAGCCACCACACAGCAATGGATGTGGTCCAGCAGCTGCTCCTGCCACAGGCCAGCTCCAACCCTCCACCAGAGGCTCACAGCTACCAGAGGAAAAGAATAACCCAATCATCTTCCCCCACACAACGCCCTTCTTTGTTGGGAGGTCTGAAACGCTCAGCTGGAACCATCCCCCCCCTGCAGGAGGGTCCCAGCCCCTCCCCTGTTGCTATCCTCTCTGCTGCTTACCCCTCCTGTGGGAACCCCCCACACCAAAATACACTGACAGTACAGGCAAAAAGGGTGCCAAAGCATTCACAACGTCCCCAACAGCCACTGCCGGCAATACAAGTGCCTCTTTTTCACGGCATTTGTTTCCTCACCCTCAGTTTGCATCATTGCCTGCACAAGCCCTGAGCTGCCAGGAGGTCCAGGGCCACATCCAGCACAGCGCAGCACTGGCTGCATCCATAAGCCAGCTCCATGGCACTTGTGGGGCTGGGGCAGATGAGGAAGCAGGAACATCCCCCAGGTGAGAATGAAAAGTGGTTAGAGATCCTCCATGCACACCTCTACTGCCTCTCCTGCTCCTGCCCTCATCCCTACCCAAACCCCACACGTTCAGGCATGTTTTTCCTAGAAGACTTTCCCCTTTGCTCCAGCTTTAGTGGGAAAAGGCATAGGTGCCCCACAACTCCGGGGGCTGTTCTGAGAGGGCAGCAGTGCCAGCAGGCATCATTCCTCCAGAGGACGGTGCTTTGGCAGGGAACATCCCGTTCCTCCTCTGGAGGAACAAAAGGACGTGGGTTTTAACCGCAGCACAAACATCTCCGTATATAGCCCTGTGCTATTCTCAACCCCATGCAGCTCCTGCCCAGGGAAGCCACTGAGTGAGAGGCCCTGTCAGGGCTTGCCACACGCCCCAGCGCTCCATGGCAAGCCTAGAGAGACTGGAAGAAAGCTTTCAGGGGCCAGAGCTACTTCTCTTGCCTATGCAAGACACCTCTCAGTGCTGGCCCTGCTTGTGCTAGGAGCAGTGTAAACATTCTCCAAGCGACGCTGCATCCCAGGTGAGCCTCCACACAGGCATTGCCTCTCCTGAAGGCTGGGTCCAACTCGGCAAAATCCCTCCCCAGGCACAGAGCAAGGGGCTCTTTTACTTCCTCGTGCCCAGGGCAGCTCCCCAGGGCAGGACCTCAGCCCAAAGAACCTCTCGCCATTAGCACAGACCACATCAGGAGACAACCACTACTTTGCAACACCAGGAGTTTCTCAGCAGCCCTGGGTAGGTTTGGAAGCTGTGAGCCCAACACTGGGGGCACACGCACACACCCCTTCTTTAAGGAAAAAGGAATTCATCTCCCAGTTGATGAAGGAGTTAAATGGGGTGCTTAGCAACAGAGCCAAATGGTTGGGTCTGTCCTAGGCAGAGAAGGCTTTGGAAATGCTGTGATTCTCCCTCACTTATAGATGGAAAGAGAGGGAACTGTTGCTGACTTCCCCACCAGCAAGTGGTTTTGGTTGGAACTTGTCCATTTCCACCACTTTCTTGACAGCAAACCAAAAACCAAACTTTCTGCTGCCAAAGTGCTTTTTAATGTTGAAGCTGTAAATTCTCCTCAAAGCCTGTAACTCAGTCTGCTGCACGTTCCCTCTGTGTGGCTGTCCCCAAGGAGAGCTCCGCAGCCCCGTGCCCTGCAGCCCCCACTCCAGCAGGGTCACCCAGCCAGGCAGTGACACATTACTGGTGTAAGAGGGGAAAACATTCTGTAATGCACCACACCAGACCTCCTCAAAGAACAAAGCCCCTTTTTAGCTAACTTTCCTCCAGTTGAGTGCTTTCTGCCCCATACCCATTGGGGCAGCTGTGGGCAGAGCCCATGCCCCTTCCCCTTGCAGGGCAGCAGAGACAGGCCTCCCAGAGGGAGGGACTTCCCACCTATAAAATCCACCCACTTCAGTAGGAACTTCCCTATGGACCAGTGCAGGCTCTAGATCACAGAATCATAGGATATCCCGAGTTGGAAGGGACCCTTAAGGATCATTGAGTCCAACTCCTGGCACCACACAGGTCTACCCAAAATTTTAGACCATGTGACTAAGTGCACTGTCCAAATGCTTCTTAAATTCCAGGCTCTGGTTTTCCAGAGCTGTTGGATTTGATTACAGTCACCTCCCAAATACACCCACTGCTTTTATTAATTATTTTTTCTGACAAGTATTTCATCCAGGCAGATTTGTGCACATTACTGCACGCCAACTTCAACCCAGGTAGGAAAGTAACAGCATATCACACCACAGAGAATCCAGCAGAGTATTTATACTGCGGACTTCAACGTAAATCACATAAACCTTGTATTTCTCAGTAAACACTCCGCCAAAAAGAAAACGCCTGCTCCCAGCTCTGTCCCTCCCTATCCCAGCAAGCAGCTTTGGATTCCTGTGACTCCTAGACAAGAGGAAGCCTTGCCAGCACAAAGACTGAGTGGAAACACAGCTCAAGCTGGCCATCACCACTCCACATCCCAGGGAGCAGCAAGAGCCAGGCACCAGCGTTCCTGGGGAGCCAGCAGTCCTACACCTGGAAGTGACTCCAGCACCCACCACATGCGATCTCCATTCTGGTCTAGTTCTGCATTGTCAGAAACCAAACGAGACCCAAGTCCTGGGCAGATTTTGGATGCCATGGCTGGCCCCAGCAGCAGTCCCACAAAAAACACATTGCCTGGTTGTCACCTTCGAGGTTGCCAAGCAGTGGTCCAGCCCCAGGAAAGATGCTCTGAATTTTAAACAAGGGTGCTGGGATTCACCTACTATAGGCAGCCTTTCAGATGCTGATATAACACTGCCTTCCACTAGTGCATGACTGTCTTCCTTCAAGCACAGCAAATATGATGTGTTTTTTGAACAAAGCATTACTTGCAGCTCCTGGGCTGGAGTTTAAAAATGCTGATGTCCTTTGGAGGTGTCATTGACTAATCAAGGGTAAACAATGAAGTCCTCCTGATTTGCTAACAATAAAGGTGCAAGCACTTTCAAACAGCAGTTGCACTGTGACAGCAACTTTCTATTACAGTGCAGAAAGGCAGCTGGTGGGCACGAGGCTGAATACCTCGTGTACTTGAGAAAGTGCATTTGCACACATAGCGTGCAGAGAACCCAAGCTCCTGGAAAAGCCTGCTCCAGTCAGATCAGATCAGACTTTAAAAACTGGCTGCTTTTGGGGAGAGGGGAGGGCAGGCAGGAGGCTAATGGCTGCTTTATTGCATTAGACAGTATCTTCATTAAGGCAGAAAGGAGTAACCGAGGGGAATGTGCACGTAGCGTGACTTCTTTGCTAGAACCCCACAAACCGCCAACTGGCAGCTCCTTGGCTTCTGGCCACTCAAATCCAGGGGACCATCTGGCAACTGGTTCAGTTATCCCTCCCCACTTAACAGATGCGCACTAGATGGTGTGGGAACAGCATTTTGCAGAAGCAATTAGTTTAATCCTTAGCTAAACAGTTTAAATTCCAAGCTATTTTGGAAAAAAAAAAAAAAAAAAGCCACCCCAAACAAGCCAGCTTGCTTCTAATGTCATAAAGAATAACCAACTAGCAGCCAGTTCTGCTGGTGACACTGCTGACACGTGCCCATGAGGCTGGTGGCAGCTGCACCAGCTTTCGCTCCTCGTGCCAGACAGCAGAACGCTGCCAGATTTGCTCCAAGGCTGCAACCAGCATCACATCACCTCGTGGCGCCAGCATTCACCGTCCGACTGCCGAAGCCCAGCTAGGTAGAGGCTGGTCTGTGAAGTGTAGACCTGAACTCCAGCTCCCGGTCCAACACTGGGAAAATCATTTAGCCTCTGTGCCTAGCCCGTGCTTCTCACTGTCTCCAGAAATTGGGGTAGATTATGGGATCCTGCTCCAGGGAAGGTGGAATCAATTAGGGTCTGCGAAGCACTTGGAGAGTCTTCAATAGGATGAGTCATAGAAATGCTGAACATTAATGACAATTACACTAACTGATTAATTATTAGTGAATTAGAACAATTTCATTCTCTCAAGAGGAGAGAGATTTGTTTTCTAGCCATTTCTTTTGCTTGTTTCCTTAAAAGAGTGACTTTCCGACCGGAGAAGACTGAATGAGGAGCTTAACCCAAATAAAATAAATTGCCAGTAATTTCTGGTATCCCCTATGCCATTATTGAACAATTTGCATTTGAATCAAGGCTTTTTCCATCACAATCCTGCTTCACCTGATCCTGCTCTATAATCACCATCCCCATTTATGAAATCCCAGCATGTTGCCGCAGAAATTATGTCACAAATTCATCATTATGACTTCCTCAGCAGGAGCAATTGGAGCTGAAGATTGGCTGTAAAAGTTGCCTTTTTACCAGTCTTGCTTTAAAGATATTTTAATATTTTTAAGGTAGAGAAGTGAGATTAGCTACCATGGGGAATTAGGCGAACATGTCATAAATATCCCGGGGATATGAGATTACACCCATGAGTTACAGGAACCATAAAATATGATCAAGAGACTTTATAGAGGATGATCTTTGAAATCAACTCCTAATCTCTAAGAGGTTTACATAAAATAGACTATTAGTTAAAAAAAAAAAAAAAAAAAAAAAAGTAATTCAAAATTCAAAAGAGAACCAGACTGATAATAGCAAAGTTGTATCTATTTCCATTAAAAAAAAAAAAAAAAAAAAAAAGCAGACCTATCAAGACACTCCAAACAGCAAGGCTTGCAGGTTTGTGCACTCCTTTGGTAACATGATAATTAGTCAGATACCATGGCAAGAAGCAACCAGAGAGTGAACTTTTTTTTGTTTGTTTATTTTTAAATAATTCATATTTACGTACTTCAGACTCTTCCCACTAGCTCCTCTCACTGCCACTTTTCAGAGTTTCAGAGACTGGTATGTGTCATATTTCCTAACAACAACTACTTAAGAACTTTGGGGAAAACCTTGAAACAAATAATATTTACATTATAAACAATGTACTTTACCTGTAACTGTACTGTTCCTGCCCAGCCTAGGAACCACATGCAGCCTCAGCCTGCCCCACGTTTGGTGCTGCTCTCCCCATGCACTATGTTGGTACCCCACTGATCACTGCTCCATTGCTGCCAGGCAGCCCCATGCACACAGGTGGGCACCACCATGACCACAGCATCCACCTTACTCCAGCTCTGCAAGAACAATGCTGCGGCCCTAGCCTCTGCATCCTCGCAGAGACAGAGCTATGTGGAGTCCCCCAAATATCCCCTGGCAATTAGCAAAGGAGAAGGGCACAGACTTTTTTTTTTTTTTAATCCTACTTCAAACCATCACGCAGTCCATTTGGGTCCTTGTCCAATAGGCTCAACATCACCCTGATGCTTGGCAACACATCACATCTTGGAATATATTTACCATCTTCCACTGTTCCACCAGTGCTTTGTGGAGCAGGGCATGATACAGAGGAAGTGGCACAACACAGACAGGGTTTGAGGTGACCTGCACAGCAGAGAAGCAAAGCGATGGGGCTGGAAAGAAAGAGCACATGGAGGAATGAAGGGAAAGCAAGAGGAAGTTTTCTCCCAGCCACCCTGGGCACTTGCTGGGCTCTGCTCCACTCAGTCCTTTCCAGGGATTGCTCCAACACTTGTGCACCTTTCCCACGTCGTCCAGGCAGCTGCAGGGCCAGAGCTCACCAGCTCCTTCTGGGTGGCTGGAGAAGAGGCTGCTCCTGTGGCAGAGGAGATCAAAGCCACCACGTGCCAGTTCCTCTCCGCACAGACTGTTAACTCAAGCTGCCATCAATTCTCATTTGTGCTAACACAAACTATGGCAGCTGGAAAATTACCCCGTTGTAAATCACAAGCACTTGTTGTCAGCCATCAGTCTGCTGGTTCTACATGCAGATTTCTCCTCTTCTCCACACCAGCTTTCCAGCTTTTCTAAATTAAGAAGTGAGGAAGCCAGACAAAAGGTATGTCCTGTATTTAGTAACTATATTTATATATATATATATATATAATGATATTATTAAGCAGTCTTGCAGATTAACTAGTTCTTTGATACTTCCTACCATGCACAGTTTGACTGGTAAAGGAGACACCAGCCATTTTAGACTAGTTAAAACAAGCAAGTGGCAAAACACAAAACTTTGCCAAAAACGTGAAAAAACAGGGGGGGTCCTTAGCTTAGGAGATCAGCACAGCACACCACCAGTAATCATCAGCATTCAGGTCCCCCACAGCTATAAGCAGGAGTTCTTTGAGCACTGTTAAGTCTGTTACACCACAATTGTACCCTTCCACTTCTGAGCAGCCACAAACAATAATTAATTAGCAGCAAACGCTCTAATGGCTATTTCATTCCTATTCTAGCAATTAGACTCTTTCAGCCAAGAGATCCGTGCCTGCATGTTCCCCACTTAGCTCCATGCAGCACAGCTCATTAAAGGAAAGAGAAGGAAGAAAACTCCAGAGGCATTCAGAGCCTGAAGAAGGGGGAAATAAAGGGGCCCATCCCTGTGGCTGGGTCCCAAGGAGCAGCTAATGAGATCCCCAGCAGGCAACAAGCAGAAAAAGCTGGTGTCACCCACAACACCTCAGCACCCATGGCAGGAACACGCCTGCCCTGCCACCACGAGGTAAGCCCCCATCTCCTGGTTCAACACTCAAGTTTAAGTTTCACAGTTCAGGCACTTCACCCCAAAGCCATTTGGTCTCAGTCAAGCTCAGGACAACCCTTTCCCTACCCTTAGGCCCTGCAGGGCCAGCGGCCCTTACTGTAGCAGTGCCATTACAGCCTGGGGACACCCCACCACAGCTCAGTCATCCTCCCAGCCCAGCGGCACCCCCACCCTGCAGGGAACCCCAGAAGCCAGCTCCCACCTCCCCATTTCTGACCAGGCAACCCTTATGCCAAACACTGCCAAAAACACCCTCCTCTTTCCTAGGACCCCATTCAGAGAGGAAAAACTCAAAAAGCACACCATTTAACTCACATTACCGCCTGCTGCTCGGGACCACAGGACCAGAAAAAGCTCCCCCAGCACACGCATCCTGCCCCAGCTTCTCTCCCCACTGCAGCTGGGAGCACTCCCTATGGCAGTCAGGGGGCCCTGAGAGCTTTGCTGCTTAACCACCCACAGCTGCACAACGAGCACCAATTCACTGCTTGGTTTTGGTGCTGGAGCTGCTCACACAACCCACGGAGACACATGCTAAACCACCTGATCTGCTTTTCTTCTTCCTCTGCCTCAGTATCCCTAATTTCCATGGGACTCCTTCTGCCTTCAACACATGAAGGATGACGGGCAGTTGTTTTGGTGTAGTTTCAGTAACCTAGTTGCTTCTTTTTTTTTTTTCTTCCCCTTTAACCAAGGCTTCACTGCCAATGCAACCTCTAGAGGAGGAGTTTAGCGAGGACACCTGGCTGTGTGACCACATTTCCCCCAGCCTGGCCAGGAGCTGCCCACTGCTGCCCCATCCACCCCACTCCGGAGGATACCTGACCACATGCAGCCATTTCACTCTGCTTGAACACATTGAACATTATTGGAAAAAATACCCCGTGCTAAGGCAGAGGAGAAGCTCCACATTGGTCCCTGCCAATCTGATTATCTGGATTGTTTCTTCTTCTTCCAGTCTCTGGATCTGGCTCGTTTAACCCCAAACACATGACTGACAGACAATGAGGCACCTGGGCAGAGAAAGGCACCAGCAACATCTGCTGAGTTGAGCCAAATGCAGACCTGGCCTGCACAGTTTGGGGAAAACACCTTCTTTCTGCTGGCCACAGCACCTTCAAGGCAGCAGCTTTTTCCTGCAACCCCCCAAAATGCCCAGCTATTACTCACATCAAGACCTCAAAAAGCCCCTAAAGAAGAGGCAGGGCTGCTGCAACCACGATGGTCTCAGGACAAAAATGAGCAAAGCTCCTCTGGAAGAGGGATTGTCTTTTACGAAGCTAACTAATCCAGCCTGGACACTCAGGTTTCCTCACTGTGTCTCTTTTTGCCTGGAGCTGTATCCTCGGGGATGAGCATTCCTGAGGTGCTGGCGTTGCACCTTCAGCAGCACACCAGGAGCAGAGGCACAGCTGCAGGGATTTCCTATGTTGCCCTTTGCTGAGAGAAGTTATAGCTCAGTTACATGTCCTTTCTCTCCTAATGGTAGCTCAGGAGGGAGACACATACCCTCTAGATTTACAAATATAATCCTCATACTGTAGAATCCACTTTTTTTTTTTTTTTTTTTTTTTTTTTTGCCAGGTCTCCCACGCCTTTTCACATTTTGCGAAGCCTGTCAAGGAGCAGCACAGGGAGGAAAACTGAACCAGAAAATATGGGAGGCACATGTGCACATCTGATTAACCTGACTTTTTATGATAAACAAAGCAGCTCAAGGGCCCTGTTCCCTCTGTCCCTGCAATAAATCTCCTGGTTTTACTGTTTTATGATGTCAAACAACTAGGAGTTTTCCTTTGCTTGCAAATAGAACATAAATTACCTTGGGTAAACTCCATGGAGGCTAATGTTATCTATAAAATCCTGGCACTAATAACTTCATGGAAAGTCTAAGGGCTTCCTATTTTATATGAGTAATGCTAATTAGCACTGTAACCAGGAGGCATCTAGATTGGGAAGATAAAGTACTGCACTGTGAACACGGTAACTGTAGCTACTTTGGATGCCAAAATCGACAGTGACTCTGACCTGAGGTTTTGGGTACAGGCTTGCAGCATCTCAATAGAACATGAAAGGCATCCATCCTCCTTTTATCCCATCAAAGTCAGAGACATCTCACCTGGGTGTAAAGTAAATGTACTAAGAAGGGTACTCCACGTCTCTGGGCAAGTTGCATGGCTGGTTGTTCTCCCACTGGAAAGCTTAGGCTGTTGTTAAATCCTTTCCTACCTGCTCTCTGCCACAGGAAGTTTGTTCTCCACAAGTGAATCATACAGCGTCAAGTCACCATTTTGCTCTTAACAAAGAGGCTAAAACAAACAGGTTGATCTCTTCTCGTAACACTTTCCCCTTCTGGCTTTGTTGCAACCCCCTGGCAAAAGGGACAGGGTGTAATGCTCAGATGTTCATAGCTCCCCCAGAGCAGCACAGATTTTTAGTCCTCAAAGAGGCTTAAATAGGTAACGCATGAATCCCATATGCATATTGGCACCTGACTTACCCTCGCTGTACATCAGCACGGCCTTGTTCTGACGTTTTCATTCTGAACTGGGAGTGAAGATGACGTTGTGTCTGTGCAACACCATTCAAGCAAGTAGAATGAAATGTAAAACATCAGCACGGAAATTCCTTCCTTCTTTGAGGCTCTTTTGTAACTTGTCAAGATTTACTTAAAATATGACAAACATGACGTTCTACAAACTTTGCTGGATTTGGGTGTTTCTTACAAGAAGAGTCTCACAAGGGAGACGCTTTACTTCATTTTCTGAGTCCATTACTGGGAGGGATGCAAAAATGGGTTGTAGATACCTATAATTCTATTTCAGAAAAGGTAAACCTTAGCTTAATTTTTTTATTTTTATTTTTGAATAGAGTGCAGAAAGGCTCAAGTACCGGCAACAGGATAGGGAATGCTTTACTAAGTCCATTGTTCTACATAGAGGAAAGCCTATTCTGTGCCCAATAAAATTAAAACCAAGGAATTTGTCTACTGCTTTCTGGCTAGGTAAGCACACAACCTTTAAATTGATACATGCTCCTAACAACCTGCGTTTAACTTGCAGCCCTGTGGCTTTCTCTAGGGGAGGTGTAAAGCCAAAAGACAGCTTTCAACTTTTCCTCAGTCAAAAAAGATGCCAGAAAATTCTTTCCAAGGGTTATGTCCAGATTCTTTCCAAACTGTACAAATCTCAAATCTGGGACCAGCAAAAATATTCAGATGTGGAGGACTTCAAGAGACGAGAAGGGGAATTGTCTCTTCGGTAAGGGGAGCACAGTAGTGACAGCAAATCTCATTGCTGCCTGCTGGTGGGAAAACGACAATGGACAAACTGTCTTGAAACATGCATCATTGACTGTGGTTTCAGTTGCCACCTCCCCTCTGGATTTTAATAGCCAGGGTTCAGACACTAGTCAAGATACAGCCTGGCCCAGCTCACCGTTGTAGCATACTTAAAAGAAACGAAAAAAAAAAAGAAAAAGAAAAAAAGAAAGACACCTTAAAAATTCACTTTAAATATACATAAGCATACAGCCCATGACAGGCCATAACAGCAGAAAAATTGTCTTTGCCACAAAAAAAAAAAAAAAAAAAAAAAAAAAAAAAAAAAAAGTTTTTTAGTGGCTGCATGAGAATGACTGGCTTTACTTTTACAGCCATGGCTCTAGCCTGCTTGCAAGCTTCAGAAACTTACTTAAGTCAGCTTTACTTTTTAACTCCCTACTATTCACAGTAAAGCAGAGAAAGCATTGTGAATATAATTTTACAACTCATTTTATTTTGTCTCTTGTGAAACACATATTTATTAATCTGGCAAAATTTCCTGCCAGCATTTCACGCCAATTGTAGCTCCAAATTCTCTCATGAATTCGTTTGCCTTTGAACACGTAAAATTGAAAAGGAGCTTCAGCCAGCAATGCTTTTTTTTTTCTTTTTTAATGTATCCAATAAAATAAAAAATATTAAATATATGATTTAATAGAAAGGACCTTTTTAAACAGAGCAACATCAATTTCAATATGAGCATTAAGTCTTTAATAGAGGGAACGGTGTTCTTGGACTTGCAGATAACTGCAAGACGATCTCTCTCATGGCAGCTCTCTGGGCAAAACAGAAGTGGAAGCAGAGATTTTGGTGGTAAAACAGTCGGGAGGCCAAGTTGTGATCAAAAGCATACCTGAACCTCACTTGAAACAATCTTGACAGTTGCCAGTTCCTCCTGGTACACTAACTTTAAAGTGCTTGGATCTTTTTTTAATCAGTTTGTCTAAAGCTGGTATTCCACAGAATAAAATATATTGTATTGTCATAGCTTTATGAGAAGAACTCCTAAAAGTACATGCAATAACATGTATCCTTGTTGTATGTGCTTTGTAAGCTTTCATTTGAAATTGCTCCCTGTCTTGCCTTGGAAAAAGAAAAAAAGTACATGTATATGGCTTATGTGCTCTGTGGGACCTACCAGCAGTCTTCTCAAATTTGTAATAATTTGAAAGCAGCAGAAAAGCATCCGCTTGAAACAGAGCTATTAGTATAACCCTGAGCACAACAGTACGACACAGCCACTCCTCGGTTAATGCTCTAGTTGCTTGAGCAGTGAGGTTTCCACTGTGGCTGCACACTCCACCCAAGCTTCCTCTCACCTGAACTTTATATTCATATCCTGTTCCCCAAGCATCAGGATTTTTAAAGCTTTTTTTTTTTTTTTTTTTTTTTTTTTTAAATGTCACAGGCACTGTTCTGCAGATGTAGCCAGGTACATCCACTTAGCCAGGTGATCTGTCCCACACATAAGTAACCTGGAAGGAACTACAAGAGGTGAAACTTGAAATCCTCATACCAAAGTTACAGCTTTGAAAGGATATTAAACACTAACTACAATTACCTGGTATTTATATGACTATGAAAAGATATGGAGTCATTTTGGGTCTTGTTAAATTGCTGGCTTAGACCTTGAAAAGCAGCTTCCAGCAATGAATGTTTCCATATGCCAGTTAATAAGCTTTGAGTATTTCACCCATTAATCTGAGTGAACATCCCCTTATTCATCTCCAGCAGGGCCAGTAACACAGCCATTTGAATTATGTCTGCAGTGACTTTCTGCTCAGCCTCAAGTGCAATTCAAGATGTTGGAGAGTCTCTTTAAAGCCTTGACATTCCTGAGGGAAGAATGCCTGCAATCTTGTAACTGAAGAAGCTATTAAAATATCCATATCATGTAATCCAGCATTTAAGCACAGCTCTGCAGAGTGGGAAGAAAAGGTTTCACCTTTAAGAATCATCAGTTCTCAAGCCCACTAGATTCACGGCTAAACCTTCTGACAAGTTGCAGAGTTTTCCTAGGATGAAGAACAATGAGATGCATGTTTCAAGCTGCTAAAAGAAGGGAAAGGGAATTTGCTCTAGTATAGAAAGCAAAGATTTGCTAAGCAAAAATGTTGTGGAGAGAAAGAAAGTGCACAGCTGAAGCACAGCAATTTCATAAACCTCTGGCCATCCTAGAGACATAGACTCAAGTAGCATAGCAGTCCTGTTTGCAGAGTCAATTTCCATCCATACAAGAAAAATAGTGCATGGATGTCATAGCCAAGCTACTTATAAGCAATATAAATTGGACGGCTATCAACGGGTTAAGCTAATGTGATCTGCGTTCAAATAGTGAAGGCCTAATTAACAAAAAAGGCAACAAGTCAGGTGGAGTTGTGCAGTTTTATTTGAACAAAAACCAGTGTCGATATTTTTAATAAAGTCTACGTTACACTAAGAGCATGTACAGTTGTAAGAAGATATCTAGTTGTACAGAAGGTATAGGATAATATGTACAATCATAGTTAAGTTAAAAATTCACATTTTACATAGATTTACTTGACAGTCCTGTGCTTTGATGGTATATAATTGGAAACCAAAAAAAAATTACAAAAAAAAATGCAAGAAAATTCAGCTGGAGGACTGGTATAACGCATTCATCTCTCAAATAAACTAGTTCACAGGGTTTTTATTTCTTCTAAATCAAATTTTGGATACAAGTTTTAGAATGATTAGAATTAACATGTTCAATGAACATACTGATGTAAACTTTTTTTTCCAATGGTGCCATTTCCTTCCATTAAAAAAAAATGTATTTTAAGCTCTAGTCTGCTGTTCAGCTTTTACAAATTAGAATTACACAGTGTGTTTCTCAATACATGGTAAAAAAAAAATATCAAACAGCAAGGGAGATATGTTCAAAAGACACTTTGAAGCTTTTCAGTCCACTTTCACAACACTGTAAATCTTACTTACAAACCAGAAGCAGGCAAAAAATCCAATAGTTCCTAAAATGAGAAAGTGAAAATGGTTAGTTTAATCCTCCAGTCTGTGTTGAGAAAAATTTAACAAGCATATCCCAGCAGGACAGAATATAACATTGTAATCCAGCTAACTATCCAAAATAACAACACTTGTTAAATTTAACAACACACGCACTCATCCCCAGGCTAAGTTATTTATTTAGATCAAAGATGACTTTTAGGACCAGACTACTGGATGGACATTTAATGCACTGAAGGTGGTGCTACTATCACCACTACCGGGCACACAAGTGCCATTTAAGAAAATGATTTTTAGATACAAGCAAAGTCAACATTTACCTAAATCATTCAAATTATTTTATTTTATTTTTAAGGGCTACAGTATCTCATGGTCATCTATGACTTATGCTAGAAAACATGAGCTTCAGAAAAGCCACCTGGCCTGGTTTTCTGTTCATTGTGCTCTACTGACACTCAACAGCAATGATCTAACTCTGTATATCCCGTTACTTCCTTTCGCTAAAACAACGCTCTGAGCACTACAGCAGTTGGGAGCAAGAATCAAACAAACTAGCACTAGCAAGCTCAAACCAAAATGAACAATTTTTATGTAAAGTATATTCAAGCTGTGGATTTGCTTGCCACAAGTCACTACGGATAATAAAAACATAGATGTTTCAGTCAACTGAACAAATTAATGAACAAAGAAATCCAAAGGCTATTAATTACAGAGACACCATTTCAAGTGCTAAAAATGCCTTTGAGCCACAGGTGATGGAAGGCTGAGAGAAAGTGTCACTAACATGCTTGCTCTGTTCTCACACCCCTCCTTTGGAGTACTGCTGTTAAGGTTCTTGGCTATAACCTTCCTCGATTTCTTACCAATCCATTTCTTTAGCCATCCAACCCAACAGGAGAAAAAAAAAAAAACAACACTCTGCAGGCACTTTGTACTTTGGTAACTCAAGCCATAGGACTTGACATGTGCCACAGAGTAAGATGACGAAGAGATTATGACAACACTGAATGAGATTGGCTATACCAGTTTTCTGTTTTTAACCTGAAGAACAAGACTATGTTTTTCATCCCACAGTAACTATTATGGGACAACCGCAAAGACATTGTCCAGCACATTTATTTATGAATTCCTTTAAAAACTTCCTATGCAAGGAGACATTGACTCCCATACAATTAAGTCTTAAGCTACTTTGGGAAGTGACGCATTGTTTCTCATGCTTTTACCTATGTGTAAATTGCTATGCAGATACTAATATTTGCCAGTTAAAAAAAAGTCTGTTTCAGCTGAACTCATTTCTCAAAGACACAACTACACACCATCCATGTGACAACACTTAATAGCTACACTACCATCACTTTCAAGGTGATGCATTCAGCTCCACCAATTTTATATTCCTCATTTTCTATTTCTACAGCCCACGTTTAACATCAGCTCCAACCTTTTTCACTATTTCATTGAGACT
Organism: Aythya ferina; assembly: GCF_964211825.1. NCBI lineage: Eukaryota > Metazoa > Chordata > Aves > Anseriformes > Anatidae > Aythya > Aythya ferina. Next base: position 7,219,169 of record NC_140311.1, read on the forward strand.
GGTGTACTAACTAGGAGGTTCATTATTAGGTATTTGTCTCTTCTGCATTCATTACACTTCCTACCTTTCAGATTCCATCTATGCATTTGGTAAGTGAGGAATCTGTCTTTGGATGCTTATTATCTATATGCCAATTCTTGTGTCCTTCATGCTACCACATATATTTGCAGTTAAAGGCTTTTTGACAGCCTACTATTACGTGCCACAGATTACCCTTTCCCTCTGAGTTTGCAGTTATCATCCTCTGAAACAGTAGGAGACAGCAGATTTACTGCTCTTGATAGGAGATCAGACACTAACCACAGAAGGAATTTAATTCCTTTGTAGGCCTGACATCGCGAAGTCTTTGCAGTTTATGGTCAATTCTCATTCCTTCCTACTGTGCCCAATACTCCAATATCAGCATTGTTACTCTAAACCTTACTCTCATGTTTTCTTTTCCTAATAATGGTGGTCAGCATCTGCTTTCTAGTTGTATTTATAATATAGCCCACTTTGAGCCTTCTATGGCTTTGAAAGCAATGTTTCTTCCAAATGTTTAACAGATGACATACCTTAAAATCTATCTGCTGTTCTACAACAGAATTGTAATATCACAAGAAAATGGTAGAACTTTAACACAAGAATGAGATTTACCAGTTTTCTGAACGTGTCATAATTTAATATGGGAACATACTCTAAATGCACAGCATTTTCCTCCAATCCCTGTTGTTCTGAATTTTTATGATACACCAGCTTTCTAAAACACATGGCTTCATTTATAGCAGAATCAGCAGACTTCACACTGTGAACAAGCATTTTATCTATAAACAGATTTTCACAGGTTTCAGTAACACTGATTTTCAACTTCCTTCTTAAAAAGGCCTGTTTAGCTAATCAAAGACCAAGTTCCCCCCACTTCATTTTTTTAAAACTTTATCAGAAATTTTGCCAATGTATTGGAATTAGAGTAAGTCAGTGTTTTGTAACACAAGCAGTAAGTGGTAATGTTTGTCAGACACCAGATTTGAAGCATGAACTTACAAGCTCAAGAGAGAAAGGCTAGACTCATCACCTAAAATAGAGCCTTATGTACTCATTACCTTCTTTGTCAGCGGAGTTTCCTTCTGTTATTACTTCCACAGTGCTTTAGTCCTACATCTATAATTAGGGCTTACCAGAACAGCAATTTCTTCTTCCCCAGAGACACAAATGTATCCTACAAATTTCAGGTGTGGATTGCTCTACAGATCATAAAGGTCAGTGCATGGGTGTGTTGATCTTACACGATCAGTATTAATGGATAGAAACTGACATGAGGAAACGTTATTTATAAGGTTTCCTTGTATAGCTACTTTACCTACAGCATAGCTTCTGTTAGTGCAATGAAAAGCTTATTTATTTATTAAAGAATGTAAGCAGTACAGTGTCTGGTTCCACTGATATTCATTTTTTTTTTTTCGCCCACCTCAGACCTACAGGTGCCGGTGATTCCATGAACTTCTAAAGAGGTCCACAAATTTTGTCAGAAGGTTTCCAATTTTCTATAGAGCAGTACATATCCAAATTAGAAAGGGATATTCAAATGAGTAATGACTGGGGAAAAACAACTCTGACCTAGTTTGGTTTTATTAAAAAAAACAAACAAACAAAAAAAAAACCCCCTCTAGCCAGAGTGTTTCCTACATTTTAGACCGTTTCACAAATCTGCCATTTGTTACAAATTTTAGCACTTTATACAAAAGCTTCAACATACTGGACCTTTAGGACAGTGATGACTTGGGTAGCAGATTCTCAGATTCCTCTTTTGCTTTAACTAAAGTTAATTTTAATACAGATAAGCATACAACCAGTTTCCTACACCTGTCGCTCTACCCAGTAAAGTTGTCATTACTGGTTGCACTACTTACAGTACAACTTAGCCATCCAAAGTAGCATGACTTGAAGTGTATTTTCTTGAAAAGCACTCAGCTCTTCAATCTTGAGCATTTTTGTAAGCACATCCTGTTCCTAAATAAAAATCATCCCTCTCAAATTATCAAGTTATGCTTCTCTCATTAGAATACCAGGACTACCTAGATAAGCTGTAATCACCCAAGCATCTTGCTTACATATGTTTCTTTCAAACACATTCAAACTGAAATCAAAGTCTTGAGGCACTATCAACAAAGAGCATACCTCTTCAGCTTGCTGCTTCACTGACACACATCAATGAACGCAACAAAACTGAAAACAGATACATAAAGACATAAAGTCTTTTTTCCCTTAAAGCTGTTACATTCTAGCAGTAAGTACTTTCAAAAACAAAACAAAACAAAAAAACATCAAGAGTTCAAAGAAGTAACCTCTAAAGTTATTCTATGATTGGTCTAAACTCCTTTCCATTGTAAGGTTTTCACAGCTTTAATATGCAAATCTATTAAATCTCACAGCACAAAGATACCAAGCCTGACACCAATTCCTCCACTGAGCCTGTAAAGTCTGTTTGTTTTAATTTAACATGATCAATTAATTTTGTGGGTAATGTCTACCTTAAACCAATCACAAGTACTCAGAAGCTTCAATTATATGAAAAGGCATTTGAACATACATTTAAGAACTCACTTTCGCAGAATAAGCCTTTATTTTTCCCTAAGTTGGTGACCTTCATATCTTAAGATTCTGCCTCTCTAAATAACCCCTACTAGTCTAGGAGGCTGATACCATCCTAGTGCACTGCAGCCCACTGCACATGACTGCTCTTCCTAGGGAGGCACAGCTAAAAGTTCATTTTTGTGGGAGACAGTTAAATTCAAGTACCTAATTGTAAAGATGCCTTGAGTAGTTTCTCCATCCAGGAAGCAAAATACGTCCAATGCACCTGTTTATACTTACTAGGGACAAACTGACATCTCAGGTTGTTTTTTTTTTTTTTTTTTGAGTTTTTGGCCTCCAGTTCCTATAGTGTTGAATACTCTGGCCTGTAATATCACTCAGCAACAGTTTTCTTATATGAGAAAGAAGATCAAAAGCTAGCAACTAACTGGTTAAAGGAAGGTTATTAGTAAACTAGTTTAGATTCAATGTTAAAAACAAGGATTATTCCACAGAATAATGCCAAAATACATTAAGCAGACTTTTCTGCTCTATTCATCTCTCCTAGCTTTATTGTTTAATGGAGAAAAAAGAATTCAAAGCACGAACAATTTGTAAGAAAGCAAATAGAAAAGCACTCTGCACTTGGCTGATACTTCTTATGTACCTTAAAAGCTCTCTGTATCATACTGGTTTCAATCATTGCACAGTGGTGGGTGCTTCAGAATCTCAGATTCTAAACACAATCTACCCAGAAGATCAAAACTCAATTTTGAAAATGGCATTAACCCACAAGTGAAAATGATGTTCAAAAATAGAGGTCACTAAAGCAACATGCTTTGACTACGATCAGCATTTTTGTCTCCTAGCATAAAATGCATGTAATCATGTAGCTATCCACATTTAACCATACTTATTCCTTCTTGAAATGTTAGCTGCACGTTGAAATAAAACTGTCTTGTTTGGGTGTGCATGCTTAGTCTTCACCAGATTATATTATTGTCATTGTTGCCATACAAGTATTCAGTTCCTATATAGTTACTCACTACAATCTTTTCTGTAACATTCACGGTAACATAACACACTGCTATGTAGGAGGTATTAACACTGCCCTTCATATTTCTGTCACAGCTGCTGAGACCTAGTATGCAACACAGAAAACCAGAAAGCCTACTGCTAACTTAAGTGGAACAGGCCGACGTCCCATTTTGGGAACATACGTACAGGAAGAATGCTGTTACTACAAACAGTGTGCCAAGTTATGTTAGTAAAACATTTAACTTCCATAAACTTGTGAAGGACCCTTACTTTCCAAAGCAAGTGTTATTAAGGAATATTCTACAAAATAAAGCTGAAAACATTTAACTTTGAATCATTTATCAGCAGTAGCTTAAATTTCAGCCCAAACATCAACTATCAAACTAAATACTGGACAACAAATTATTACTGCATTTTAAATTAGCAAAGATTTATTACACACTCTACACACCTTTCACCTTTCTAGTGACTAGCTATTCTACAACAACTTTTTTTTTAAGTGACCACATAAAAGCTTTCCTCATGAACTACAAATATAGCACAGCCACCAACATATTTAAAAATAAGTAAATAAATATAAGTGACAGCATCACAGCAGTAACAGCAGCACAGTTTATTATTTATTATTGTACTTTTGGGGCCTCACTGGTCTCCACATCAAGAACTCCAGGATCAGCACATCTGAAGCTTTTAATGCCATTTCAGCAGCTGCCATGACAGTTTCAATTATCGTTTTATATATGAAAGGGATATTTTTAATTCTACCAATTTGCATCTTGTAAGTGAAATTGAAATTGGCAGAACAGCAGCTAACCTATGCTAAAACCCAGACACATTAACATATTGCCTTAGTTTAAAAGTAATTAAAACATTTCAGACTACAGGGTGGGTTTTTTTAATTTCTTTTTAATAAATATATTATATATATATTATAGAGGACATCTGGAGCTTGTCTGTTTTGCCAGGATTTAAGCAGGGTTTTAACTGGCAATATGCCAACTTCTGTGTTTGCCTCCTAATAATAAAGAATTAGAAGAATTAAGTCCTCCTTGTTTTCCTTTTTTTTTTTTTGTTTTTAAAGCTTCTTTTGACTTTCCTTAGAAGATAGTTCTAAATAACAAGCAACAATAAAGATCTAGGAATAGGTAACAGTTATTATTATTAAATTTAATTTCTAGAGAGTATTTGTTTTCTTCAGCATTTTAATATGAATAGTGCTATCTTTTTTGTACATACTCAACTAGTGTTAGAGACAGAAAGATGAAGGAGGTCCTTCTCACTGCTGAACTTACAAAGTATGATGCTAAGGCTTCTTTCATTACTTATTTTAGCCATTCTTTTCTAAATTGCATCAAGGGAGTTAAGTGACACATTCCATGAAGAAAACAGAAAGTATTTATGGCAGGCTTTGATAATCAGGTAGATGTTAAGAAGTAACAATGTGAGCCATTGTACCATCCACAACGAGATCCGTTTCTTTTGGAACAAATTTCAGGAATGAACATAAGGCTGGTTTTATAAACAACTCATTATCATTATACATGAACTAGCATTTCTTCTAGTTTTATCACTGCAGTACTTTCCCATGTCAAGTAGAGTAATACATAACTTGATGTGTTAAAACTACATACAGAACAGCAGCAGTGAAGAACACCAATACAGAACACTCCTGGCTATTAGAAGCTTCAAAGAGCTTCTAATTTCACATGGTAAAACTGGCATGGCTTTCCCATCAAATCAACCACAAAACTATATTTTGAGCCACATGACTATGAATATTGGAATAATTATGTAAAAGGCACTTAGTCTGCATGAGTACCATCAGGAACAGAAACTAGATTACTAAAATGGAAAGCTGTATTTCAAAGAGGTTCCTCCAGTTAAGGTGTTTTCATGCCATTAAGAAGGGGTGCCACAATTCAACAGGTACACGATTCACCTACTGCTAACAGTACTAGAGCTCACTATTGTTGTCCAGTACCATTCTGCTTCATCTACTAATAGTGAAAGATGAAAATACCTTTTATCCTCCATATACTGAGTACAATCTTTAACTACAGAAATAGAACCAATTATGAAATCCAAAATTAAGTTAAATACCCCTGATATCAAAGTGAACAAGAAAGGCTCTTTGAAAATACAATGGTTTGAACTCGCTGCTAATATAATATGCAATAAAAAGAAAATTGCACTATAAAAGTAATTTCAAGTTAAACAAAAAGCCTCTGAGAATATCTCGTTGTGGTTTCACAAACCATAAAAGTAATACTGACCAAGGAGTCATAAATTGTATTTAATGTTTCAGACTGGAACAAGAAATGTTAGGTGAAATTTAGACAAATAATGAAACCCCTGCATTCATTTTACATTGAATGCCATACTCACCCGTGAAAAGGAAGAAAATCAAGACCATGATCATTGTGTAACCAAAGTATAAAATAGTGCTAGCAGTTCCTGTTATTTGGAGTTTAGAGAAGAAGTAATGAACTGCATAGATAAAGAGATAAACAGCTGTAAAGCTGCTTGTCAAAAACGATCGCCACCACCAGTGATAATCCTGAAAGAAACAAACCAATAAGTTGGATAAATCACATAGAAAACAAAAAATAATCTGTTTTTTAAAAGATAGCATTGTTTCATGAAACAAGTTTTGAAGAATCAAAGGTATCTCCAAAAAAAACCAACATAGTACATAACTAGTTTTTTTTTCCTCAAAGTCTGCTGTACTGTTTCCACCATTAACATTAAATTATTCTAGGATCAAGGCTGTTTATTTGTGCTTATCTACTGCAGGTGGGTGCAGAAAATAAAGGTCCAGTCTACACTGTCTTACGTAAATGTAGGTTTTCCTGCCATATCTGTACCAATATTACTTATCAGCTACATGTATGCAAAGGGACTTTTTGCTCCAATGGATTAATCTTAAAGTTGTTAGTGCTCATTCTCAGATTGGCAACTTTACAAATAGTAACATATCACCATAAAAAAAAAAAAAAGTAGCACAGGTGCTCTAGTATGCAGTTTAATTGCAAGCACAATAGACACTAACTGTGAGGAACAGATATTAAAGACTGAAGTTCTCCCTGCTTGCAATGAATACAAATGTTATGGATGCTGGGAGTTTTTGTAAATCTGCCCTGGTCAGCACACAAAACCTTTAACTAACTGGATACTGAAACATTGTGCAGTGCTTGACAGGACAAACCTTAGGTTTTGCCTTCTCCCAAACATTAATGGAAAGATACCTTTTAATGATATAAATTTCAGTGCTGAAAAAAAGTCTAATAAAACCTGAAGCACATGCAAATCTCATAAGTCAACTTGAAAAATTTCTCCCCTTTGCACACCCATTGCTTTCTACCACTAAGATAAAACAACCATCAAATAAAGCCTGAAGTCTTGTATGACAAGTTTGCATAGCAGTCTTCCTCCTCAGCCTACTTATGAACAGAAACAGTATGATCAGAAGGTTAGTGCTGATGTCCATGTACTTTCAGAAACACCTGCACCATTAAAGGAGGCAGGCAGTTTATAATGGTAGTTGTAGTACCACTGGAAAAACTACAATAAGTTTTTGAAGCAGGAGGTGCATTTCAGAGAAGTGGCCAGGATAGGAACGTCAAGGGCTGACAATACAAGCCATTTACGGTGTCCAGCACACCACGGTATATGTGAACACCTCAATACTACTTCTAACGTATTCTAGCTAGAAATGATATCTACATCAGAACTGTACTTTTTACCTCTGCACAGAGATGGAAGTAGCACAGCAAAACTGTAGCCTCAGAACACGTAATTAGAAGAATTATAAAAACTAGGAACAGGAAACCAAACATGTAGTACATTTGATGAGACCTAAAATAAATAAATAAATAAATAAATAAATAAATAAATAAATAGGAGCATCATTTTCAGCTGAAGTTCTGAGTTAACTTACAGTGTTACATGGCCATATAATAAGCTAATAAAAACAGACAAAAAATCATCACACCCATACAGACAGGAAAAAAATTTCAGAAGGGGTGGAGTCCTTGTTTTACAGAAGATGGAATCCCAAGATATTGATCTGATTTAAGAGCTAAAACTGCTAGATATAATTAGTTTCATAGATTACATTATAGTTATACAATAGCTTAAGCTCTGCCTAAGCACTGCAGCAAGAAACTGTATGTGCTGTTCAGAGCTGGAAAGATAGAACAAGACAACTGGGACTCTAATTTTATGCTTCATGGGTGTCAATAAGAACTATTTTTTTTATATATAATTTCTAAGCATAGGAAAAAAATATGCAGATTCTAGAAATTCCAAAAAAGTCTGCATGACAAATTTGTTATTCCTCATACTAACTGGCTTAGAATGTTCAAACTCAATGCTCGCTATCAAACCAGTGTAACTAGAGCAGTAATAACAACAAAGCAATACTCACCAAATGCTATTCAGAATGAAAAAGAGTTGAATGAAAATACAGCCAAAGGGCAAGATGCCACCCATTATGATACCAGGCAATGGTTTTGTGAAAAAGGACTGTTCCGGAATTTGGCGAGGAATCTGGTTTGTACGAACTGGGTGTTCAATAGGCTTTGAATGAAATTAACATGATTAAAAGATAAATCGTTACATCATAAATAAGATTACTTTTCCCTAGTATTAAGTATCTAAAGATTTGATAAACTTAACTTTCAATTCTTTTCATCCATAAGCTATCACAAGTTACCAAACTAAAAAAAACCTACAAACCTGATATCTATCATTAGGAAAAATACACACATTTTAAACACTCCAGCTATTGGTCATTAAACAAGTTAGAACACAGAGGAAAGAATTCTGCCGTCTTTGATTGAAAAAAATAAAATAAAATAAAATAAAACTTAGTTGCCTGGCATTATCTCAAACTACTGAAACACAAATTGAATTTACTTCAAAACTGAAAAGGATGAAGTACTACTAAGTAGAAGAAACAAGCGCTTAAGACTTCTACAAGAGCACTATCAAATTCTGATTCCAGGAGTCAGAAAAAAAGTTTGGTGCAGCTTTTTTATGAGCATATATACAGTTTCAAATCATAAGAAACTGAAACATCATTTCAGTCACAGGGCTGTATTTCAGTCAAACCAGTTCTTGTATTAGGGATTCAATGGCTCAGCTGCAGAAGACAAGTGTATTTCAAAAATGTATTCAAAGAGCCCTACCTTCTCCTTGAAGCCAAAATATGCACCAATAAAGGTTAGTGGGACTGAAATTCCAAACCACATGGCTAGGATAGCAACCAAAGTACCAAAAGGGATGGCAGCGGAGGATCCTTTTACCCACAGGATGAGATTCATAATGAAGAAATCAGCAAAGACAATTCTGAAAACAAAAACAACAGATAATATAAAAAAAACACTCAGGAAATAATAAATATCAGTTAGTATTAAAACCAAGCCAGCTAAAGGCCTGCATAAGAAAAATGTTGCTTCTTGCAGTCTTTCATTCTCTAACAGTCCTATTTACTTTCAGCAATAGTGCAGTTGATATAAAAATGCTTGTAACATCCAATGCCTCTAGTGCAGGTATCTATGGTAAAGCCACTAACTAAAGATAGTACACATAAAACAAAGTAACAGAAAGATTCCATTATAAAATCTATGCTAAAAGACTAGTTAAAAAATAAAAAAAAAAAAAATCTCAAATCCGAATCAACTTTCCTAATATTGCCAGTCTTTAACTCCTTTACACAGGTCCTTTCTAATCAGTAAATTCTCTCTGAAAAAAACAAACATACTCAGTGATAGAAAAATCTCATAATTAGGAGGCCATGGCAGTCTCACAACAAACATACACCACACTACAACATTGCAGAAGGATGGAATGTTATGGGGAAGATCTCTCAAGAGCTGTTTTATTAACACCTTATGAAGTTACACAGTTCAGTAGCTCACACTTTGGGAGAAGTTAAATAAATATGTCATCAGTTATGGCATATCTACAGACCTATTCTTTCCTCCCACACAGAGTGCATACACCTCATTTTCTAAACAACTTAGAAAAACAATTCCAAGATGAATGATGAAGATTTCAAACATCCCATTCTGAAAGTAATACAAAACATTCTAACGTTCTACAAGGGAAACCCATTTAAAAGCCTGACTGAATTCCCACTGTCCTGTGTTCTGAATCTTCTGAATTCACGAAGATTCAGCCTCAGAAAGGGCCACAGCAAAATGCATCATCCTCTGTGTTTTGTTAAAAAAGGGTTCCCAAGGCAGAATTTATACTACCCTTAAGCAAGCATACACACTCCACTCTATTTAATTAAGAAACAAAGGGGAAGGAGGGTGTGACTAGATTAATAGGCAGGCAGAAGAAGCCTTACACTTGCCAAAACCGTTTGGGGGAATAGACATATTAAATAAGCACATTCAAAGTTACCTACGGTGTATGCATCTTGTTGAATAAAAAATAAATCCATTTTATAATCTGCCCACGCTTTTCATGCAGACCCCACTTACCCCCTCCAAAGTTAGAAAAAAAACCAACAACCTGCATATATGAAAACCCATCAGTCTACTGAGACTCTAAGTGCCTTAGGTTGTTTATGATGTTATGCAAATTCACTGAACTAGCATAGCATAATCAAGACATCTGTTCCTATTTTACCATCCCCAATCATTTTACTTCCTCTGTGAAACTTAATTTATTTGGGAGTTTAAATGATCACAACAATATTTCTTCCACCGATAAATAGTTTCTTCTCTCTCAAGATAATATCTAAATGACAGCAGGGAGACTGAAGCACATTTTGTTTAGAAATAAGATCTCGTAGAAATACTACACTCAGTTGTTATCAAACACATTACATTTCATTTGATGAAGGTCTATGTTAGTTGAAATCAATTTATACTTTTTTTTTTTGGCAGAAATACCTTAAAAAATTTATAACCTTTTCCTTAACCTTTGCCAAGGGCATTTGTCAAAGGATAACTTCATGTAGCCAAAGTTGAAACCACGAAATACAGAAGACTTGCAGAAGAAATTAGTTTCTATTCCCTTTCTTCACTGACCTAATTCTCACAAAAGGTCTTGAGAGCTACGAGAAAAGGAAAGGTAGGAGAACTGTCACTCTTCCCAAGCACAACAGCATTGGCCATAGTGTTATACACAACCACAGCAATCTCAGAAACTGGACATTACCTACATTTATATAAAGGCTTACAACGTTAGAGAATCTCTGCATTATTCTCACCTGGAAGCATATTAAACTTCTCCAAATTCTTAGATCTGTTTTGGCTTAAGATCAACTGCCTATTAAAACAGAGCTACACTGCCGAAGTTAACTTCCTAAGCAACATTTTTCAACTGGTCACTCAAAAGAATTCTAAGGTAAGAGGAATTTTAAGACCAAGGGGAAGCACTTACCCAGGACAAAGCAGAGCTGTAAGCAAAACGTTTGTCTTCCACTTCTCGCCTCTAAATGCTGAAGGGAAGAAGGAAAAACAATTTCAAGGTGTAGACTTTTTCCAACTGTTTTACAGCAGGGCAGCACAAAGCAGGTTTATTGTCTGAGACATGAGCTCCAGTTGGAAGTATTAAGCTCAGCAATTCTGAGTTTAACCTGCTGTGCCACATTAAACAAATGCTTCTACTTACTCTTGTACATTCTAGCAGACACATAACCAGCCGGAGTTCCTAGTAAGACCCACAGTACAACTGCACAGGTCATCAAAGCACCACGGTTGGCAGGAGAAAGAAAACCAAGGCAAGCTAGGACTAAAGATACAAAGAGATTTAGATATTCGTTGAAACATCAGATTCTCCTGTAACATATATCAGAGTACAGGCTTACCCCCTTCCACCACCAGGTATTCAGATGGAGACTACATGTATAAGTTCTCTTATACAGTATGAGAGTACATATGACAGTACCTCTACCATCAATGTTTCCTTCATAACAAAGCATTATTTCCAGGTCAACCTTTACAGGAAGAGTCTCATAGCCAGCAGACTAAAAAGCAACACCCCTCCCCAGAGACAAGCAATGAACTTGAACCACAATGCAGCTTGAAGAAGCCTGCTTCCAACATCCTATGTTTCTGCTGTAAACACGTATGGCCACTACTCACACGTGGTAAGTAATTAGAGAAGTTTGGTATGCACCATAAAGCAGATGTGAGAACAGTAGGTCTGGACATGCCGAAAAATTGGACAGAGCTAAGGGTTGTGGTTTGTTTGCCTTTTAAGATAGAAATAAACATGGAGATGAAAGACTAAGTCAGTTGCTTGAAATACCATGAAAGCACTCAGCCACCACGATGGACAACACTTATCTCAAGAACGCATTACCTTGAAAATAGGCCTGTCTATAAAAACAAACAAAAAAAAAAGTTGTCTGAGTCCAAAGTAATTATAGAGGCCTGCACAGCGAGATACTCAAAAAAGGAGTTTTAGTGATCTCAGGCAGAAAGTTTTGTTTGTAGCAGAAAGAAAAATTTCTTTCTATGCACTCTGGTTGGGCAGAAAACTACCGCGGTTAAGTAAGTTAAAAAGAGCTATAATCAATAATGAAGAACAAACCCACAAAGAAAATAATGTGAAGTTTATATTAGTCTTACAGCATCATTTAATGAATAGAAAAAAGAAGAGCTGTTCTGTGGTAGCACTGAAAGACCATGATGTCTAGAAAAATCCAAAAAAAAATGAAAGAAAAAAGAATGGTAATATGCTTTATAGATAACATAATAAAACACTGACTTGTGACAGGTACCAAAGTCACGTACATGTCTAGTTATTTATTGCAGACTGTCATTATCTCAATGTTATGTCAGTATTATTTCATCGGCATGCATTCTAGCTCTTATTTCTGCATGGCTGCAGGCTGTTGTGTCAAACGTATTAGATAGAAAGTGTTCTGAGAACATTAAAGCTTTGATTATACGTCTTTGAACTTGCATAACTGGATCCTTAGATAATTTACACCATGACAAACTGTGTTTTTTTTGTTGTTGTTGTTTTGTTTTTAAGGAAGCTTGTAACAGGGAAGATTCAATACTGCAATCATGAAGAATCTGAACTGGTCCAGGTACCACAACATTTTAAACAGGATCATTTCCAATAACATTACTGAAGCTATCTAAATTACTGTTATGAAACAGCAGTGATATTTTATTTTATTAAAGGAAGGACTTCACTTCCAAAAGAAGGCTTCTAATATTTGTGTAAAAACATTGTATCTTTCTTACACTATTGCACTACAAACACATCACCTTAGCAAACTAAAAAGTTACTTACATAAAGTAATAAATGTCATAATGAAAATCTGTGTTCCTTGGCCCAAGAAGACAGACAGTAACATTCCCTTCCTTGGAGGTCTAAACACATCTCCATGAACCAGCTTCCAGCCAAATTCCTCTTGGGCATCTTCCTGTACAAAATCAACAATGTCTTTAGCAAAAATACATAACGCAGTAGTGAATTAACAGAAACAAGAAGTGAAATACATATTTAGAGTTTGATTAACCTCCAGCTTAGTTCTAGAGACAGACTAATTGCATCTGATTCATCACTCATTGATTTTTATAACCCCCTAATGGTTCAGTGAAAGAAAAAGGCAGGATTTATCAAGAAAATCCTCATCTCAGAGCAAGAAAAAACAAAGTGCAATTAGCCAAACCATGTAACATCATTCTAAATTTAAACCAAAACAAAACATTTCATTTAATTTAACTTGGATTATAGCATTTCAATGTAGTTCAAGCTAAGCTTTTTTTCTTTTTTTTCCTCTTCCAAAGCATATCAGTCTCAATGACAATACTGAAAAGGATTAAGTGGTCTGTTCCCTGTACTCCAGAAGAAAGTCTGCTCCCTAGACTCACTAGGGGCAAGTACAAATATTCTTTGTCCCACTGACAGAAGTGAATGGATGGATGGCATGGGGGGAGGGAGGAATCCTTAGTCCATTGGTACTAAGGAACCACTGCTGAAGAATACAGCTTTTCAATGAAGTTGCTAAAAACAAATACCTCCCCCTCACAGAAAACAAAACCTAAACACACAACTGCAAGCAAACAACCACTCAAGAAGACTACTCTCTCCCTCATACAGTTAAAAGCTCCAGGTTTCATTCAACCCAAGCGAATTGCATATAGTTCACTGGACTGTTTAAACACCAAAATCACGGCACACAAGAAACGGTGCAACAAAGAATACAGACCAAACCGGTGAATGACACAAAGCATCTTATCTTTGTCTTCCTTATGCTGATACTTCTGCCTGCATTTGTTAGCTAGAAATTACTCTCAGAAGTCTGGTATATTAAAAACTGAGAAATGTTTCTTAAACACAAGATAACACTAATTGTAACTATGCCCATAAAGAAAGGGATACCAGGTATCTCAGTATAATTCCAACACATCAGTACTCTTCCAGTAAAGGTTTGTTTAGTTAAAGAAGAATGAAAACCACACTTTCTTTTAAGTCACCATAATTAGTTGAAGTTCAGAAGATAAGAAAGTAAAGGCAGAAGGAAGATTTTTCTCAGGTAACTGCAAGGAATGAAAGAATGTAAAAGGTTACCATCTGAAGCTAAATTTTATCTGTTTTCAAAATGGTGAACACTAAGCATAAACACTTAATACTTTAGTTCCTGACAAAATGAGGAAAATGTTGTGCAAGTTTGGAATGCACAGCCCATACATTTCTCTCCCTTCAAGTGTTCCAGTGAACCACCAGCATTCCCTAAGTGAGATTACTAATCTCATTCACTGCATCTTCCTCAGACTGGACCCTCTTTTGCACCATTATTTCACACCTTTTTAAAATCAGCTCCTTGAACTACAACAGATCTTTAAGTCTCTTACACTGGCTAGAATACAAAAAAGTGGATTTTTGAAAGTTGGACCTATCCCTGCTGTTATCCGTAAAAACTAATCAAACTTTTAAAAGTCTCACTCTTTATCACATTAAGAATGACCAACTAATAAAAAGACAACACAGTATAAGATATTGAACATGATTTAATTGAGAGATCAAACAGGAGCTTCATAAAAAGGAGCAGTTAAAGAACATGGAAAAATTCTTCCACTTTAATTACTGTCTGCATTTGCATTAACAAAAGACATTAAATATCAAAAACACAGAAGAATAAAAGTACTTTCAGATGTTTTAGTTTCAATATTAAACATTTTTGTGCATTTAAAGTATTTTTTTTTATCCAGATAGACAGCAACGACAGTGCAAATTCAAACCTTTATAGTATCTGACATTACTTCTCATCTTTGGCTTGCAAATACCACTTCTACTGATTAGAAAGAGTAAATTTTCATTCAGTCTTTCACTCTCAGTCAACTGGTCAAGTCTTTTTTTTTTTCCCCCCTCACCATCAGTTATATTCTCTTCCAGGGTAGCAAGCCACCATAGAGACTTGCCCCTTTCCCATTCTGAAGGGGTAAATATTTCAAAAGAACTTGTAATGGATTCAGGCAGTCAGCAACAAGCTTTGGTCACACAAACCAGGTTCAGTTTGATACAGGGATTACAAGGATAATTGTATTAGCAAAATAAACAGTTGCATACGCCAAGTAGTTCTAACACAGCTAGAGACTACTTGAAAATGTACTGAAGTCATGCTGCACACAAAATACAATACTGTGATCTCCTCAGTAGAGAGGGAGTATATGATTCCATCACACTTTCTAGCCACTGACAGAAGGCAACATATATTTGTATTAGTCTACATTAATCAGAATCTCTCCTGTCACATTTAGCAAGAAAATACTGTTCCTCACATTAATTTTACTCCATTATTAGCCCTTAGTTTAATTTTTATTTATTTATTTTGCTATAACTGTCAGTTACTTTTAAAGGATTTCGCTTACCTTACAAAGGTGCATAGTATGATATTTCTTATGAGAGTTTGCTTTCTGGACAAGCTACCTGACAAACTACTACTACCTTGGAACTGGAAAAGTTACAACAAAGGAGCTTCTTACTGCAGCTTCAGATAGACACAATACCTGTCTGCAGTAGTTCTTAAGCCTGATCTGTCATCAAGAGGGGAAAACTCGGCTATCAATAAAAATATCTGCTCTTCACAAGTTTGGCTGTTTTAACTTTTAAACACACTTCTAGAAAGAAAACATGCCAAATGGATAGCAAAATCTTTGTTTCTGTGCTGCACGTATACCTACAACAATTACAGCACAGCTCCTGTGTTAAATCTGTGTAACATGACTACAAACAGGGCTGCACTAACAAGGAATCTTCTGTATAATCAGAAGCAACCAGGTTGCCAGTCATAGACTCACGGACTAGCTGAGGTTGAAATGGATTTCTGAAAGTTATCCTGTCCAACCCCCATGCTCAAGTTGGGCTACCTAGAGCAGGTTACCCAGAACCATGTCCAGATTGCACTGGTATCTCCAGTGATGCAGATTCCATAAAGATCATTACTGGCTGCTTAGATCAGTGACATGTTTACCCTCTGTACATCCTGACTGACTCCATAATGCAGTCATAGGACTCAGAGCAATTGATACCTCCTGATGGTGAACCACTGACAGAACACTTTCCTTCAGCTTTTCAATGTCTACAGTGTATCCTGTGGCTGTTGGTATGCTGTGAAAATCTATGTTAAAAATAAAATAAAAACACCAGCTTTCCTTTGTTAAGACTTTGGAACAAAGGGACTTATGTTTTAAAAATGAGTTTCTTCACTAGCAAAAGAAAAAATCTGTGAATCACTCCACATACTTCCTAAAGCTGAAGTCTGTCCTTGCATATTAAAAGTTATTAAAACGACTCCCAAGAAGTATGACTGTCATATCTGCCCATTTATTCCTTCCGTTAGGAGAGATGAAATAGCAATAAAGCTATTTTTAACTGCCAGATAAATTATCATGTTTCAAATTCTAGATAGTTATACATCTCTTCATATTGTATACACTATTTGAGAGATATCCCCATTGCCAGAAAACATGCATACATATACAAAAGCTGTAAATCTTACTCACAGAAGAGTCAATCTGGTTGTATCTTGCAATATCCTTATGAAGGGTCCTCAGAATGATCATAGCCACCATGCCAGACAAGAAGAGAACAATTACGAGGGAATTCATTATACTGTAGGTAAAGAAAAAAAAAAGTCAGGCTTTCAGTCTGCTTATTCAGGTTTCAGGACATGCACTCCAATTCAAAACCACATGTACAGATCAAGTCAATAGGAATAGCCTCAGATACTCAGATATTAGACAAGACATTCCGTCAGACCTTTTAGTACTTTCTCATACAGAGAAGATACACCTTTTTAAGTTGTGTACCTTTATGACTTCTTAGGAGACAGAAGCAAGAATACTATTTACGTTGTTAATTCTCAAGACAGTTACATATTGCATTTCTTCATCTTCCTTTTTATATGGCTCCAAAGGTATTTTCCTAGTGAAACAGCTACAGCTCTCAAAGCTGATTTTACATGTATGAACCCATCAAATCTACATCATGCCAGTTAGTATTTTCTGGATACATATTTAATCTGATCAGCCTTTTCAAACACTTAATATTGCACATTATAATTTCAACATAAATCATATACTTACTTGATATATTTTACTCATAAAAGCAGCCCTTTTTTTTGTTTGCAGCTGCTCTGTACAAAACATGCAGTGCACATATGTACCTCTTACTTCACAAATGGAAAAAGTCAGTAACAATAGCAACATTGCAGAGCAGCAACTTCTCAGAAGTTTTACAAAATGGAGATGAAGTAAGACCATAGAGGTTGCCTTCCTTTTGGACACTAATGTTGCATTCCTTTGGTGAAATGCAATACTTCGGTTGCTCCCAAGAGATGCAAGACTGATAAGTCACTCCACATATGAAAACAAGAAAGTTTACTTGCCTGAAGACTAACAGACTTTGTTTTACCACAGCAGAAGTTATGTATCTCTAGAAGCACAAATAAGAAACCTTTGTGCTCCCCAGCAAGGTTATTCACTGCATAAATACAAGTCATACCTAAACCACTGGATGTTTGTGTGTGGCATGGATTCCAAAATGTAATCCCATCTGGAAGCCCACTTAATATTATTCTTTTCCTATAAAGAAATTAAATAGCAATTAATAGAGACAAATACAAGTTTGTTGCAGTCTCTGAGAAGAAATAAGCACACACAATCTCTTCCAGAAACCTTCCATTCAGCATTAATATCTAAGCTTGGTATCAGACCTGGATGTTAGACCTCCCTTGTGCATTAATAATTCTTTTCATCTCCTGAGCCTTTCAAAGAATATTTCATTTATTGAAATCTCCTATTCGTGCCTTCTACCTTCAAGTGGGGCTTCACTAAGCCTCATCTTCCCATGATTTGCTATGTAGCTGCCTGCAACTCCCAAATACAATCATGCCATTGCTACAAGATATTCCCAGCATAGCACATGACATGAATCTTCAACTTTGTTCAACACACCTTATGAGCATGTTTCTAGTTTCCCCTGGATTTTTCCCTTTCTCATCATCTTTAATGGGTTTAGCACAAACTTTCTTGCTCCCTGCCATAATGGTATATGACACAGACTATTTTCCACTCCTGGCAACATACCCACTGACAACTTTGATTTCTGTTTTCCCTTTGAAGGATATAAGAACAAATCTTTCAGCAAGTTTCCTCTTCAAAAGAGACTTCCATCCTCTCCTACCTCCTCCTCTAGATGCTTCGTGTTAAAGTGGTACAAGCGATAATTTCTTCTGACCTCCAAGCCTTATCCTCCACCAGCTAGTCTCATGGAAGGTACATTTGCTGTCCTGCTACTAAACTCTGTCTCCTGACTGGTGTGAAGTTCATACAAATTTCTTAGCCTCTTTACCAGATGATAAAACTGTACAGTTAATTATCAAAATTTAGACTATACTGGCAATGACCTAGGATTTAAGTTTCAAGTGGTGTTCTGGATCAAAAAAAAAAAGTTACAATGAATTGCACCAATACAGCTAAGTGGCTGAAATTGCCACAAGTTACTCTTTACTAGCACAATCTGTAGCTGATCAGTAGCAAAAGGATAATTTGGACAGATGTTCCAGAAGGGTGGTTTTAAAGTTTGTTATTTGAGTATCAAACTGCTCACGTGCTTACACTTCTGTACACTTGTGTATTAAACATGTGAGACACAATTGTAACCTTTCACACACACAAAGCTGAATACTTGGCCTTTTATAATGAATTAGAACAGACACCAAAGTTCTCTCATCAGAAATCAGCTCTCATATCAAAAAGGGCAATAAATGCATTTTACCTGTTTATGTATTCAAGATTACTGAAACTAATGTTCTCCTCTTTTAAAATATTTTTCACAGATGAATACTACCCTTTTAATTTATTTTGAAACTATTGATAATGCCTGATATATTTTATTTTTTCTTTCATTCCAAATCAAAGCTAATGGATAAAATAGAAAAGTCAATTTTGAAGTGCCTTGAGTGCCATCTGCTGGAAGCATCTGAACCAACAGCTGTTAAAACTTACATGCTCTATTCCCAAGAAAAAGAGAGTAAATAGCCCAAACACCTAACACATTGCATCTATAACAGGACAAAGTGCACATTGCAAGTCTACACTGCAATTCATCATCAAAATTTAAACAAAAATGTTAATAGACAGGAGGTTCAATCGCGTAGTAAAATCAGAGAGTCTCAAAGGAAAAGTAACAGCATATAGAGCCTCGCACCTCAAGATCTCTGGTTCAAATCAAATTCCATTTGGTACAACGAAAGCTGTTACTTGACTGCCTATGCAAAATAAGCCGGTGGTCTCAAGCCAAATCCTTTTAGATCAGTGTCTTACATCAGAAGAATAACCATGCCTTCGGGACAGACTGGAAGTGAGGCACAAAGGTTTGCAATAGTTCAAACCACGTTATTCTCACCCCCACAGGAGGCTCACTTTCCATGCTATGGTAAAGACACAGTAGCAAGAAAGTCAGATTTCCTCCTGACTAAGTTGTAGCAGGCTGAATAAAGCATAATACTCTAAAAGACAAATGGCCCACTATCCCAAAAGAAAAAAAAAAATGCTACCAAATGAAAGCATGGCACCATCAGACAAAAAAACTCTGAAAAACGCAGTATAAGTCAAGGAACAGAACTCTTTAAGTTATTACTAACAGAAAGTCATTAGATTGAATAAAACAGGGCAAAACTGAAGTCTATATTTTTTCCATTTGTTTTCTAATACCAAGAGATCTGGTTCTCAATAAGACAGCAAAGATTGCAGTTACAAATAAAATTTGAGGATATTTGACCCACAGAATCCTGAATGATGGTAATGATGGCGGGTGGATGAAGGCAAAAAGTCTCTACATATTCCAAGTGTCACTTGCAACTACAGCAATGCAATTGTCAATTGCAACTACAGCAATGGAAACATCATAGTTTTGGGGAAAAATGCTTCACAAGATCATCCTCATGGAGTTTACACTGCTTTAGCCCAGTTACGGTTCTTTGCAAATTATCCGTTTTTTCTGGGTTTGTACTTTTGGGGAGTTACATATAACAGATTCAATACTTACTTCAAATGTCACTGAGTAAGTATAGATCAAATTCAGTTTGTTGTTGAATTCTCCAGGAATCTCCATAGGTGGACCTTCACAGCTTAAGTTGTTTTCATCTGTATGTTTGTAACTAAGGAAAAAAAATAGTTAAATAAAATAACATTACATCTAATCAACAGCAGGAATTTTCACAATTTCTTTTTAAGGGTAATCAGAATGGGTTTTTAATGGGAAAAAAAAAAAAAAAAGAACAGGAAGAGCTCTGTATATAATTTTGATTCAGCTATTCAACTTCCTTGAGAACTTGCTTTTCCGTGTTTCTACCACTAAAGGTCAAAGATTTTCAAAGATACCTCTATTATCTCTTATGTTTGTAGTTACAGATAATATGAAACAAATACATGTATATAATTACGCATCATTATTCATAATTTCTGTAACAACTTTAGAGTCACAGTAGAGCTGAATACTATTTCTTACCAGCACTTGCAGTGAGTTAAAATCTCCCTAGAAAGCATCCCAGGGATTTGGAACACTATCTTCAGTTAATATATGTTCAGACTTTTGGGCACTTGAGAACATTACAGGTACACTCAGGATTGCCAGGTATGTGAGAGACAAGAAATTAAGACCTCCAAAACTATGGGAGATATAGTGTTGCCCTACCCACTTATATTTTTTTTTTTGCCACATCAGAACAGCATCCTAGTCCTAAACTAATATGCTGCTTGATTAACTGGGCCATGAAACCTGAAGATCTTTACCTGGTAAGAAGGTAAGTTTTAACATGAAATACGCCTTTCTCTGCCATCATACCTCTCCTCCACATTTTAAACAAGACCACGTTATTGATGAGGGACTTAACATCAGTATATGCTTGTCAACAAGGAAGATGGAGACTTTATCAGTCTCCCACAGATTCTTATTTTCCCTCAAGTGTCATTAGGGGAAGGTTGTATATTTTATTTTTAGTGGATTTGTGGTGCCTTTTATTTATTTTTAAACGCTGGGGCAACAGAAGTGACTGTGTAAACCTTTTCATTTTCCATTCCTATATAAGCAGTCTAATGTCACCTCTCTTCAGTCTTTAATACTCAAAAAATATAGAACAACTCCAAACAACATTCTACAGTTCAAAAGCATAAACCCTTCTCTGTTGCACCTTACTACAGCTATAGAAGCACAAAATCAAAGAAACCTTAAAGTTTGGTTGAATTTTCTCCTGTGAATCTTCTCTAACACTGGAAAATAGCTTCCCTCTCACATCCTCTCAATCAAGATGTAGTTACCCAGCTTAGCTACACAATTATTCCTTATATGCATTATTACATGACAACAACTGAGTCAAGCTACAAGATAATAAAACTTTCATGAACAGTCTAGGGTGCTCCAGCCTCAAATACTCCCCACTGGGAGAGGCTAAAGGTTGAAGCAAAGCACCAAGCAAAACATCA
This sequence comes from Aythya ferina, assembly GCF_964211825.1. Lineage (NCBI taxonomy): Eukaryota > Metazoa > Chordata > Aves > Anseriformes > Anatidae > Aythya > Aythya ferina. The sequence continues at coordinate 7,240,729 of NC_140311.1, forward strand.
GGTCAGAGAATGACAAAATCAAGGTTATGTGCAACCTAACTGTGCCCCCTTGTGGTTTGCATTACAATCAAGTTCTCTTACTTTTGAACCATTCAGGATGCAAGCGATAAAGCATTAAACAAAAATGGAGAAGGTTGGTAGAATCTTCTTGCCACCATCTGGGAGCAGAGGTAAATGGAAGGAATAAACATGCATAGCAAGTATAACTCACTAAAATTACACCATGCCATGGCAACAGAAAGAAAAAAAAAAACTACACCCAAATCTCCACACAAATCATATACATCTGTTTAATTTGAGAAGTTGTAGTCACGTAATTTAAGAACGTACTTAATCCCTATAGAAAAGGGGAAGACTGAACTGCAGTTCTCAAATACATATAAGTATTAACTATGCATGAGCAAACTGGCAATAGGCCAAAGTAATCACTTCAGTCCAACCTCTGAATTCTTGCATCTCCTTTCTTGGTCAACCTACTAGTGCAGAAACCAAAAAGCTACTTATAAGAAGATAAGTCAGTCTTCTCAGATATTATGTTGTTTTGAATGGCAGTATTAACTTGATACTTCACTTGAACCTCAGTATTCAAACTAACGCAGGAAAAAGTATATCTGTACAAATATAGTATGTATATATAAAGTATATCTGTACCTTTGTACAGAGCACATTTGGGGTGCAGTGCAGCAAAAGTAAGAGAGATGACAAGGGAAACTTTAACTCAATTAATGGATGCTTCTTATGTATCTAAAACATATTTTAGAAAGGAAAGATATGCACAACTATATGCAAATCAATATAAACATGAGAATGCTTCTATTGTTTGTGTCAGGTTATAAGACTTCACAAAAGCAGTTTTTCCAATCAGGATGGACTTCGGGAAACATCTGAAAAGCAAAGTTATATGACATTTACAGCCATGGAACTGCTCTTTACAAACAGTTCCAGCTGTGAACCAGTATACTGAAAACTTTACCAGAGTTCAAAATAACTGGTTCCTCAGAACTTAGTAACACCAAACATCATTTCAAAGTTTGCAACTACTGATAGATTCCTCAGTACCAGAATTTGCTGCTTTAATGCAGATTTACCTTTGTGGTCTCAGTCGTGCCATCACCAGTCTTGCACCAGGCCAGTTTTCATCCTTCCCACTATGGTACATGATTGTTATGTCAACGTGGTTGAAGAGGTAGAAAGTGTTCTTCTTGTTAAACTCTGACTAAAAAAATATCATCAAGAGCTTAAGAAACTTCCAGCAGGAGAGGGCGCAATGCAGTCATGAATTTTAGAATAAGACTACTGTCCAATAAAGGAGCAGGAAAAAACATTTTTCTACATGCTTGTATAAAATATATACACATTTTCTTAAACAGTACATTGTAGCATGTTATCTAAATAATACCCACATCATAGTTAAAGCATCACGTGTTTCTATTAAGATATAAAAGCGTATGACACTATTTTTGCACAAAGCTGCCAAAACAAGTTCAAAGATCTTACTCAAGCTGCCAGTAATTCAGATTTGCCACTGCTTCCCGCCCGACATACAGCCTACCTGGTAGACACTCCAGCTACTGAAGCTGACAAAATAGGTTCTGCTTCAAAAGAGTACCTTTCACTTTCAGTAGCTATTCTGCTTTGTCATCCATATCCTTCCAGAACTTGGAACTGAAGAACTATATAAAGTTCATATTCAAAAAAAAAAATCACAGTAGATACCTGAGTCAATTCAATTTGACTTGAATTTTCCTTTCTTCCCACAATTGTCATTGTTTAGAAAACTTTAACTATAACTTTCACTTGAATTAAGGGACCAGAATAATGGACTTCCAGTTGAGTTTCTAATTTTAAAGTTCCTTTCTTGGTTTTATATGTTAGCCATTTTCCAACTGCCATAAAATATTCCTCTCCTGTCCCTCTCAGCAAAACATTAAAGTGTCTTGCACTAAAGTTATCTGGATTCCTCATCTTTAACTGCCAGAAGAAGACTAGAATCATGCCTGTATCATACTATAACCCTATCTTTAGGTACCTTTTCCCTACAATTTAAAGTAGCAGCTGAGGCAGTAATATAATTTGTTAGCTACATAAATGTGAGGATGAACGGTAGTTCTGACACTGCATGGTAACAACCTCTTTTCTGCCCCATTTTGAAGGGATAATTACATCTTCCAAAATAGTTATTTAGGTATACTTCTTGAGAAGAATGATATTGCCCAACTCAGCCCAGAAATCAGTCATATTCACTGTGCTACGTTCTTATTTGCCAAGGTAGCAATCCTTTCTTCTACTGCTGTGCTTTGCAACGAGATGCTACAGACTAAAACTGAAGCTGAGTACTGCAGCTACACTAGCAAAGCACCCACACCACAGCTAGCACACCCAATGTGTGCAGCATTTCATGGATATACCATACAATCTCCCTGAGCACTCACTAGGAAATTCAACTATTGCCACTTACATATGAAGCTCATCCTATAAAAAAAATAAAATTGTTTAAGTTACTGACTTTGCCACAAACATTTTCCATGTACCACAAAGCTTCCAAGACAGCAGTATCAATGTAACATAAAATCAATCTTCTCAATAACCCTACAGCATAACATCACAAAGTAATAGAGATGAACACCTAACTAGAGCAGGTTATTCAAATCACCGACCATTTTCAGAGTTAAGTGAACATGCATGATAAATGCATCACATGTTAATACAAATAAATTGACTGCACTACATACAAGCAGTAAGTTATGTGGCAGAGCACAGCCACAGCAAACTGCTCTCTCAAGAGGGTGGTCCTCCACCTCAGAAGAACTGCATCACTAATATATGTAACAGCAGTAGTTCACCATACAACTCCCAGGATGAGTGACACATTTCAAACTGTTGTGAATATAATTCTTTCCTCTATCACAGCTGTGTTATCTTCCAGCCATCTGGGAAAAATCCTGAGATATTTAGGTTGTAAACTGTGCTAGACATAGCTTTTGCAACTAGAGCGCTGCTCATTTCTGGATCTTCACTAGACAGCTTGTATGTGAAATCCATAAAAGGTCTTGCACACAGACACAATTCAAGTTGTGTGGACACAGAATTAATAGGTATGGAGATGGATACATATGACATTTCAGAACAAAAACTCTGAGTTTTCTAAGGCTTTCAGACATCAAAACAGTTACTTTATAGCATCATGTAGACAAACAAACAAACAAAGTGTCTTTTTGGACACTTCTATCAGAAAGACACTGCATACAAAAGAAGCCATTCTGTTTTTTCAGTGCCCACATTCTGAATATTAACTATACTTACAAGGTTACCTATTATTTTTCAGGAAAACAAAGCTTAAAAATAAAACTCTGAAATAAATTACATCTACTATACTAAAGAAAAAAGTTCCACCACTTACATTTATAACACAAGCATCTTTAACTCTACCATCTGGAGTAACAAAACATCCTATTGGGAATCCTGGATTACAGTACTTTTGTCCATCTTCCACATCATAGCACCATGTTACAGGCATGTTATCAATAATCCTATAAAGAAATTATCAAAGAACAAGTCCTCAGGAGATAGGCACCTTATTTCATACTGACATTTAACATCCATGTAATGCACAGTTTTCAGTAGCACCCACAAGATGCACAGTAGAGGACAACAATCTGATAGAAGAAGGAAGAAAGCAACCACTTAGAAGAAAAATAACGTGATGCTAAAAAAGGAACTTGAAAAAAGCTCAAGCACACATTTCAGCTTACCAGTGATGTTGATAGTTCAACTGCATTCCTTTCTTCAAGAAAGCCAGCTTGCTCCTATCAGCACTGTTTTCTGGGTCATAAGACCTTGTACAAACTTTCTTGCATGTTTCCTGCTTCTTAAAAGTGAACTGGTATGAAAGTACACAAAGAGAGTAATTTAAGTTTTGCTTCAATAATCTGTCCAGACTTCTCCTGTAAAGCTAACTTATTTGACGTACATCCCTGACATGAAAGTTTGAGGCAGAATTCCCCATAAAATAAATTGCTTTGACTAAATTTCAAGAGTTCTGTATATCTGGAAACTGTATTCCCCTTTCATGTTGCTAAAAGTCTACAACAGCCCAGATAAATAACCTTCAGATGATCAACATTTGAAAATGAGCAGAAAAGGTACTGCTTTCTTATTTTTAACAGTTTATTTTGACAGTTTCGTCATCTGTTACACCAGATTTTAACTAAATCTTTTTTTAATGTTCTGCTTTAATTTTAGCTGTGTTTCCCTCATGATTTAAGTTATCAGACAACGCTGCCAAAAATGTAACATGTTGCACAATGTCTATGCTTCAAGGGCAGACACCACCTAATGCTAACATGCTCACATTTGTATATCAAACTGGTATTCTAACCCAGTTAGGATTTACCTGTTACTGAGCTAACATAACTAAGACCATGACTGAAAATTCTAATATTATTAAGGCTTAAGCGATAACCAATAACAGGGCATTTTTAATTACTGTACTATATAGCCATTTCAAAGACATAACTGTTACAGTTCTTAAATTACAGGTATCAAGCCCAAATGACACATCATGCTTTGTATTTAAAAGCTTCTTGTGGTTAGCAATCATACGACTACATTAGCTCAGAGAATAAAGGAGAAAGAGACCTCTAGGAGAGCAGGAAATAAGCCCCAGCTTGGCTTCTCTTCCCACTCTGGAAGTTGCCTGATAGCACAACTAAGATGTATGTGAAACAGTTCCTGAACCAGCACTTTATGGCCTCCTATATTACAGCTCAAAAAATGATTTCAGATCACCTAACACTCTAGGCTATATACCCAGCTGTTCAAGAACTACTTAGTTTCTTGATTCCTCTATCATAGAGAAACAGGAGGGAAGAGTGATTACTGGCTCACAGCTTCCTAACTTTTATTAGTCACCCTTCAATGCTTTTGGGACTGGAAGGATTTTTTTGTTCATTTTTATTGCATAAACTGTACAAAGTTTAAATGAATAACAAAACCAAAAAACTCACAAATTCTTCAGCCATGTCTTCAGCTATATCAACAGACTACAGCCATTAAAAAGAGAGCTATCAAATTTAAACAGGATTGTATTTAAGAGATGAAACAACCTTATATGGAGATGATGCTATTCTCTCTCCAAACAGCACTTGCCCAAGATTTTCTGATGGTCTTTTCTCTTCCTTATCTTGACAGAAGTCAAAACTGGAAAAAAAAAAAAAAAAAAAAAAACACAGTAGAAAAGATAACCTTTAATTTTTAATTACCATATAATTGTAAATAATAGCCTAAAACAATTTCTTAAGTTTTGTCCTTAGCATTGCAGTTTTCATGTTTCTTTCAGTAGGCCTGCAGCTGTTAATAAAAGTATAAGTGCTTCTGTATATATTAAATAGAAATATTCCTATTTGATGTCAGTTTCAACCAAGGTATTTCAAAGGTAAAGTATATTTAACAAAACACATGGCTTTTAGTCCAAACAGTCTTTTCAAGTAACAGTTTAAACAAACAATATCATGTTTTGCATTAAAAAAAAAAAAGTCTGTCCATTCTCTTGGAAAAAAAAATAAAAATAAAAATCACCCCCCATTCTTAAAGGGGCTTTTACAAAGACTCTTTAATATGAAACACGTTCCAAAGAAGTACTTCCAATATTAATATTCCACACTGCCAAATACCATTCACCAACTCTTTTTGACTCAATATAGTCTGAAACAGCTGAAAATTGGAGCGAAAATATAACCATTCTGTGTCTTTATTATTTAAACATGGGCAGCAGTAGGTTAAGAAAAAGAGATTCACTTATCTTTGCTGAATAAGTACTTTTCCTCAATGTGTGGGCCTAAATTCATTGGCTTTCATAAAGTTTAGTGCAAATAGAGATTTTGTTGACTTTTTGAGCTAGTCTGTGGCCTTGTTGCTACTGTTGCATTACACAGTGTTAGAGCTACATTAACAGCTAGTTTCTCTTTTCTATGTTAAACAGCAAGACGATTTTATTGATTGCGTATAACTGCTTACTAGCAGTGCTTTTGTAGATATAGTATACATCAACAACAATCAAAGTGAAAATAAAACCCAAAAATTAAATACAGAGCTTTGGCAGTGAAAGAAAAATAACAGTGACTTTCCTTTCAATTACTTTAGTTGCCAGAAACAAAAAACACAAAGATTTGGATTTGACAAATAGGAAGGAGTTTCAAATGTGTCAAACAGTCTGTGCTAAGTCTAAAACTGAGCTCAAATGCAAAGAACCCGTAGAAACTCAACAGCCTCATCTTTAACAGTAACAGAAGGTGGTCAGGAGGCACAGGGTTGGCCTTCATCCTTTCCACTGTTGCATTTTAGTCCTGCTGATGAGCACTGGATTTGCTCTGCTATCTGTACATCCAAAACAATCCTTTCTGTACACCCAAAACAAGGCTTACAGGAAACAAGAGCACTTGTGTTATGGGTTGTATCATTGCACTAAGAACAGAAAACAAACTTTCCAAATGCTTCTGGAAGCCTGTCGTGGTGTACTTACGCATCATACTCATATGGCAGGACCGATTCAACCGAGTCCAGTCTGTTCACAAAGAGCTCAATTAGCGACTGAAACGGAGAAGAGAAGTATGAAAATACAAATCTGCAAAATCAGAGGCACGGCCAACACGAGGCGCATCAGCAACTGTCGGGAGCTAACCAAAGTTGCAGCACGCCACAGTTCCTGCACTCTTCTGACAGGCCCCGACCGCAGCGCCGGGCCACGCCACAGCCATCCCCCAGCAGCCCCGCCGCCACAGGAGGCTGCAGCAATGAAGGGAAATTTGCTTTTTTTCCAGTCATGACTGAAAAATTGGGCGGGAAAGGGAGAATTCCGCCCTCCCGGGGGAAACGCCAGGTGTGCCCGGGAGAAGGCGGCGGGTGTCACTCCCCGGAGCAAAGGTCCGTCCCGAGAGGGACCGGCCGGGGCTCACGCCTGGAGGGTTCCTCGGTCGCAGAAACCCCGTCAAGCCCCCTCGGTGCCTGCACGGCCATCGGGGAGCCCCGCCGGGCCTCCCGCCAGGGCTCTCTCACCTTGCAGCCCTCGCTCTCCTTGTCGTCGTCGCAGAAGCTGACGGGCGCCAGGCCGGGCAGGTAGAAGGCGGTGCAGAGATGGGCCAGCAGCAAGATGCCGGCCGCCAGCAGCCTCATCTTCCAGCCTCAGGGGGCGAAGGCAGCATGAGGCGAGGCGGCAGCCCCGACTCCCACCCCCCCGGCAGCGCCTTGCGGAGGCAGCCCCAGCCCAGGCGGAGGCCGGCAGCGGCGGCGTCACCACAGCGCTGGGGCCGCGGCGCCTGCGTGCTGCCGGGTGAGGCGCCGGGCGCCATCTTGAGGTAGGGCGCTGCGAGGCGCGGCCGCTCCGCTCCTCACGGAGCTTGGGGCTGGCTCCGGGGCGTTTTGGGGGAAGCGATTTCTCTTCTTCCTCGCCTTCCACGCTCACTTTAGTCCTTGCTCTTCTCTTACTCCCCTGCTGGCGCTGGGTTCCACGCAGCTGCACCTTCTGCGGTGCTCCCTATTTATTTCCAGTTTCACGATAAATAGAAAGGCGCTCTTTTTCCTAAAGCCTCCTACGGGTGATTAATACCAGAACCTCTTTCCAGGTTCTAGCCCCCTGCATAGCAGAGAAAAACTTAAATTTGATCTTTACCAGCTCAGAAATTAGGGGTGGAAATCCCAGATATTGCAACCTTTGGTTGCAACCATCGCTTTCAAGAATTAAATGTGGTGGGGTTTGTAGGGAGAGCAGGGAGGGTTGTCTGCTGGTTGTTTTTTGGTTTAGTGTTTTATTTTTGTTGTTTGTTTGTATATCTGGTTCAGCAGCTTGTGATGTTTACAGCCAGTGGGATGCACACCAGCTCTTGGTGTTGCTTCTTCCCCCCTATGATGCAGCTACAGCGGTGCCATGAGCGTGGTGTCAGGCTCCAGGACCACTTGCTCAGGTAGCAAAGGCAGGAGCAGTGCCCAGGGGCAGCTGCAAAGCCTGTCTGAGAAGCAGGGCATATGAAAGCACTGGCTGCAATCCAAGCTCCATGCCACTATGGCAAGATGTAAACTCACTGCTGAGACATTAAGCTAAAAGTATTGCTCTTGATCCAGGGTAGGTAATGTCTCCATCTTCCTTTCTGTAATTCCTGCTTAGGCAAGCTGTTGCCACTCTGGTTTCCAATCTATCTGTGAAGTTACACGTGCATTTCCCATGCAAAACTTCTATGCACAACAATTTTATCCAACTCATAAGTCAGTGGTGTGTTGCCTTTACCATTTTGCAATGGGCAAAAGGAGAAAGAATAAAGGAAGGGTAATGATTACTTATCTCACGTGTCTTTTCTGTTGAATCTGGAGAAAATGAGATGTCATTTCAGGAAGCTCCAATTATAGATCAGGGAATTGTGATCCATCTTGTATTGCTAAACTGAAAGGGAGCACAACTAGATCCCAAATAGGTTATTCGGGAGAAACACATAATGGAGTTGTGGTTTAGAGAAAGTTGACAAAAGTTAATCCTAGAAACAATTGGTTTGTGCTGCTTTGATCCACTCTATCCTGATTTGCACAGAGCAAAAATACTGATTTTCTACAAATACCTATCAAGTGACAGCTGCCCAGAAAATTGTTCTTTGTCATGGAAGTATTAATCTGATCTTTTCAGTTATTAGTTTTGGACTGTATATCTGGAGGGAATTATGTTCCTTTTTTATTCATTCTGATTACATTTTCGAACATACTTTTAATTCTTTCTCTGCTCAGACATTTGGAAGATACGCAGTTTGTTCTCTAGATTTTGTTTCAGGCTTATTTGATTAGATGTTGTATGTGCAGATCTGTTTCTGTGATTATATATGCTTGTTAGCTTGGTTTTCTAAAAATGAAGCCAAACAAACAAAAACCCCAAAACAAGTCTTATGTGATCAGATTATTTATGTACTCCTCATCCCCAGCTCTCCTGATCCCTTTATCTGGATTAAGCCCAAAGTATGATGAACTTGGTGAAAGGCCAATATTTTTGATGAAAAAATGCAGGATCCAAAGGAGGATCCAAAGTACTACCCTTCTGCATGAGTTACAGAAGGTCATCTTTCCCTTTTCCTATAGACAGTAACATCATCCAGAAACTTGTAGCATCTATGCTGAAAAGTTATCTTTTAAGTACATACTGCAGTCCAGAGTGTTTGAGCGCTACCTTCTTTTGTATTCTCAGCAGATCTATGAGGTAGTCTGAAGCAATGTTGCTTTCTGCTCTCACTAACACATAGGGCAGTTGAATGTCAGTAACTGAACAGAAGGGACTGAAAAATTGAAGATAAGAATAGGGTCTGGTGTTCTCTTATCAGGATGTGACAATTATGTAGCCATGTGACTGTAAGTGCACTGGGCAGAATGAATAGAGTCTGTGGACTCTGCGGCACCTCTGAGGAAGAACAGTCTGAAGAATGCCACATTAGTGAATACAAGACACAGAGGGCTTGGGCAAGTGCTAAGAAAATGGATGAGAATGTGCAGCTGGACCCTTATTCTTTGTCTCCTTTGACTGCCACAAGACAACACGGCCTGGAAAACTATACCACCCCTTCCGATTACTTTGAGAAGCCCTAGGAAAAGCCATTGGGGACCTGATGCCACTGATGCCGACGCAGTACCAGAACATGGAGTGGCTCTGGAAACTGGCCCCCGCAGCTAACATCCCACAGCACAGCAAATCCATGCCTAGGAATGCACAGGGACTGGCTGCTGGCACCCTATTTATTACTCAAACCTGAGATGAGGGAGCTTCACATGGGGTTCTGAGTTTCCTGGTTTTTAGCTAGTAGAATTTCAGCATAGGAACCAGGTGTATTAATTTACTGTGATACATCTTGTCACCATTCCCTCAATGTACAAGGATGAGTTAGGAATTATATGAACCCCCTAAAACATTAAGCTACAATTCCCTATTTTTTCCATCTTGTAGGAATCAATTTAAGGGATCCGCAAAGAGTAGGAATGACATTAGTAATCCTGGCAACCAGCTACGCTTTTTGAATTTTTGTAAAAGATAACAAATTGAGAAAGCACTTACAAAACAGCTATCCGGTTTACAACCTCACAGAATAAACAATCAGGCAACTTCCCTTTTGGTTTTGTCACCTTTTTTTTTTTTTTTTAAGAAGGTAACAGAAAAATCCATTTTTGCTTTTAAGTTAAAAGACTGAATGATATTTATACTGTGGTGACTCTACGAAAACAGGCCTCGCTGACAGTTTAGATGAAACACAAATGCAAGCTGTGGAAACCTAGCGAATTTCTGTATGCACAGACTTCTTCCCAACTTTTCAGCTATCAAATTTACTTGGCAAAATAGCCACCATTCAACTTCAGGTATAATTAAAAATGGAGGTAGTTGAAATAGTGGGAAAATCCGTGTTGTGAATAATATATTTCATTTTAAACCAGGCTTGTTTCAGGTCACCCTAAGTCTCTGAGGAAGGGGAATTGACGTCCGCCTGGCGTATGACATACACATATATTAATTAACAGAGCCTTGAGACTGCTCCAAGTGTTGAACTCCCACACAGACACTTCCACCGAGTTTGACCCTCACAGGGACTTATTTCCAAAGCAGCGAGGCTCCCCGCTCCTACCGCACCCCGAGCGCGGTGCCCCCGGTGCGCGGAGCCTGAGGCGGCCCCAGGGAGACCCCGGCCCCCCCCTCCCTCCTCACCGGCGCCGCGTGCATCCGGGGCCCCGGCCGGCCGGTGACGTCAGCGCTATAAAGGCCCGCAGCGCCTTTGTTCGCCCTCATTGCGCAGTTGCGGCACGGCGGGATAGGGGGTGAGTGGCGCCGGGCGGCTCCGGAGGGCTCCGGGCAGCGGGGATAACGGGGTCCCGCCGCCGCCGCCGCCGCCTGTGGGCCGGCCGCAGAGGGCGGCGGCGCGGTGCGTAGGTGAGGCAGCCGGGGATTCCCCGAGGCCGCAGCATCGGGTCTGAGGTGCGGTGGAGCCGGGCCTGGCCGCCCGCCCGCCCCGCGCAGCGCCGAGCTGAGGGAGCAGCGCGGTCGCAGCGGGCCGCGGGGGGGTCCCAGGCGCGCGGGGCGCGCTGCGGCCGCCATTTTAGGTGCGGGGGGTTCCGCGCGGGGTCCCGCCGCGGGCTCGCCGCCTCCCCGGGGAGGATACGAGAAGGCCGGGGCGGAGGGATGGGGGATACGGGGTCGGGCCGCGCGCTCGGGTCAGCGCCCAGGCGGTCGTCGTGTGGGGCCGGCGGGGAGCCGAGTCCCCGCCGGAGGTGGCCGCCATTTTGTGGAGGTGTGTGGAGAGCGCCGAGGGTCTGCCGCCCCCCTCCTTGTCCTCCTCCTCCTCCTCCTTTTCCCCTCCCCGGCTCCGCGGGGCACGGAGGAGGCGGCCCCCGCGGCTTCTGCCGCCGCCCGTGAGGCTGAGGCGGCCCCGGCCCGGCCCCTGGCAGCCCCCGCCTCAGGGGGCTGCTTTGTCTCGGCGCCCCGCTGCGGGCTTTCCCGCCTGCAGGCGAGCGGGTAACGCTCGGCCACAGGCGCCAGGCGCTTTGCCAGGCTTTGCTTTGCTTTGTCTTTGTTCTGCTCTCTCCCCGCTCCCCTCAGCCGTGGCCTCCTTGTGCAGGGTTGCAGTGATGGAGTGGCATCCATTCAGGCTGCTGTGTTCTCTTGGCCAAGACTGACTGACGTAGCCTCGATGTTCTTAAAATAATGTAAATGGTGCTGCTTAATTTGGAGGATTGGCCCACCTGGCTTTAAATTAAGTACTTTTTTTATATTGATGCAAAAGATATATTTATTGGAAAACCTGTGGCAGGGCTCAAGAGCAAGCCCTAGGGTTATTATCAAGGGCAAAAAGGCAGTAAACCTGCTTTTCCATGTTCACCAATACTATTTGATGTTGAAAGTGCTTTGCTTTACTTCTCAAAGTTGACTTACTCTATTTGAGATAGCTATTTGCCTTAGCCTATTACTCTGTTTTTTTTGTCCATTATACATCAAATCGCTTACTTGACATCCCATTCAAGGAAAACTTCCTTGAATGTTTGAGGAAAGTTGAATATTCCATGGGGTTGTCTGGAAGTCTCATTTAGTTTAATGTTTTGTTAATGACAGCTGTATGCTTTTAATAGGTCATTCGTAGCATCAAAATGGTTGAAGCAGATCGTCCCGGAAAACTGTTCATCGGGGGCCTGAACACAGAGACAAATGAAAAAGCCCTTGAGGCTGTATTTGGCAAATATGGACGCATTGTGGAAGGTAAAAACAATTTAAAAAAAAAAACTGTAAGATTCAAAAAACCTTAGCTGTGATGACTCTTTGGTGTTGATCATCTGAGATGATGATACCTTCACGTCCTCTAAGAAGTTCTGAGCTTGAAGGTTAAATAAAGGCTGTGTTGTATCCTAATTACAGAAAAAGAATAACAAAGCTTTATTTCCACAGTCCTCTTGATGAAAGATCGTGAAACCAACAAGTCCAGAGGGTTTGCATTTGTAACGTTCGAGAGTCCAGCAGATGCAAAAGATGCTGCCAGAGACATGAATGGAAAGGTAGGAATTAAGATCAATCACACTTTGCTGTTGCTACTAACCAGAAATACTGATCTATGGAGTAAATTAACTAATAATAACACTGGGAAAGACAATCAGCTAGAAGATCCTGGAGGCAAGTCATAGCTTTAAATCTGTCAAAATGTATTACTTCTGAGCTTCCATGAAGTTGGAATCATGTTTTCCTTATCCTGGATATGACAGTAGAAAGTGAAGCCTGACCATCAGTCAGTCATAGTTTTCTTTTTCAATTGGTGATAAATGATTTTCTAGTAGACAGCTCTTCACTATTTCATGTTCTATAATGCTTTTTTTTTTTTTTATTGTATTTGAATGTAGTGCTGTAGAAATTACAATTTGGGGAAGTGACTTACCTGAAAAGTATGAATGTTCCCCTTAACATGGGTTTAATTTGACTTCCCTACTCTGTGGTGCATTGATGCACCCTTAATTTATAGGTGTCCTTACATATGTGAGTTGCATCGCCAACCTGCTTGGCATGTATGTGGAGCATCTTTCCAGTTACCGTGAAATAGTTCTGCAGTTAACTAGCAATTGAATTGCTTGTTTATACCCTACAGTGGAACTATATTACTTACTAGAGAAAATACTAAATAACTAATATGTATTTAATGGCTTTAAAAGAAAATAAAACCTGAAAATTTGGAGCAAAAACTTCTGAGATTAGCATCAGGATAATGTAAATTCCTTCAACAAGCTGTTCTGATCTGTGTCTTTTTCAGGATGTGTTTGAAAACATAGATGCAAGTCTGTAACTTAATAGTCAACAGCAGCCTATCTTCAAAGAGATACTGTCTTTTTAGACAGTGCAAGCTGTCATCTCAGTTAACTTGATTTTCAGTCTCCGGTCTTTAATGCATAATCTGAACAGGTCAGGTGTTAAGGTCATGCTGAATCGGCCTTTCTGTAAGCAGTGCTTCTGGTGGTGCTTTCTTGTAAGGTTAAAGCCTCTACTTAACAATGATTGAATAATACTTCGGTTTTTAATAGCTGTTGGTGCAAGATACTGAATTGAAAGAAAAATACCTGTTGCAGTCCATAGGTAATGCATATAAGTATTTGTGCTTCTAGCAATAAAAAAAAATCTTTTTCTAGTGTTCACTGAGAATGCATATAGTAAAATGTAGTTATTCCTTGGTTTGTGTCTGCTGTGTGTGCTTCTTAGTTCCTGTGTGCTTGAGGACAGTCTCATGATGGTTAGCGTTGCTTTCTTCAGAGGCTTGCTTCCTCTTTAAACAAGTTAGTCATTTTTCTCAAGGTGGAGAGTGACAAGTCAGATAAGGTCCTTTCTGTTGCTGGTCTAAACATCCTTAAAGGTGTGCCTGGTACTAAATGTACCTCCCATTGTGTAGTTTGCTACAGTTCTGAAGACCTGTTTACCTGCAGTTTTGAAACCCTGATTTCCTCTGAATTAATCATTCCACTGAACCCTCACATATGGTAACTTGAAGCAACAAAAACTGTCAGACTGAAAGGACTTTAGTCACTGTCTTAGGAATTGTTTGTGGAGTGCACCATTTTCATTTAATGCCTCTGAAAATAAAACACCGACTGATCTACATCTTTAGTACTAATCTTTTTGATCACACTGGAAACATTCATGCAAATAATGCTCAGTAAAGTAGCTAAATGAGATTTAATTCTTGTCTGAGATGTCTGTTTCGGACTGCACCACATGCATCACTCAAGAACTGCTAGAAGGTATTGCCTTGTGGGTCATCGTTCTAATGGATTCTGTCTTCAGAGCTGCAAGCCTAAACATGCCTCCATCAGCTTTGAAATTTGAACACCGAAGTATGAGAAGAACTTTCTCACTCAGGATTTGACCAAGAATGACCATTTAACATAAACCTTGTAGGTATTACTATATATCATTCCAATTCTGTAGTGGTCTAGCATGGTTTAATCATGGATATGGAAGATGTGGAAGATTATTGGGAGGTAGCCTCTCGTCCTCATCTTGAGAAAGCCTTCTGGACAATAAGTGATGCTTGTACTTCAAAAAGACTCTGTACTCTAGATCTGAAGAGGAGTGATGCTTGAGGAATGCTGTGGGAAGAGATCGTTCTAATCTGTCTGAAACGGAAGCTTCTCTTCACATTTGGAAGTGATGGGTTGGAGTTCTAATGAAAATTCCAGGCACTTCAAAAGACACAGCAGCAGAAGTACTGTGCAGACAATAAATAGTTCAAGCAATCTGTAAGGAATAAGTTACAGTCTAGGCAGGGGAGAAGGTTCTGTGTGGCCTGTGTGTAGCTCATTCTGTCATTCCAAAGAAAAATTAAACTTGCAGCCAGTAGAAGAGGCTGACTTCAATGACTTCTGCAAGAGTGTATCTGCAGTTGCTGTGTTGGGAGGGGGGAAGGGAAGAAAAGGATTAAAGAATTTGTTTTAAACTGAAGCAAGCAGAGACTAGTTTATGCCTGTTCGTTGAAAATTTTAGTCCTGAAGGTCAGAAGAGAACAGTTTTGGGGGAAGGGCAATTTTTGCAATTAGATTTATTTTCTCTGCAGAATTGGATCAATCTTAGCCTGAGCAGCACAGTAAAAATGTTAGTAAAAAATGTTAGTAAAAATCTTAGAGTGAATTCTTCAGAAAAACCTTAATTGCATGGCAGTAAAGTCAATATCCTGATGTCATGAAATGGACCTGCATATCTAAATACAAGTGTGAATACTCCAAGCATGTATTGAACATTCTGTGAAGCAGGCTGTTGTGATCTTCTGGTCTTAAGCCCTGAGGGGAAAAAAAAATCTATAATTAAAGAGAACATGACCTTAGAGAAACATACGGGACAAGCCAGAGATAAAATTCCATTTGAAGCATTCCATTCTTCCAATTGAAGAGCTGCCAAGCCAGCTGGAGTGTGTTGAGATATTGGAAGCAAATACGACAACCCAAATGACGGTCTAAACTGTACTCAGCACTAGAGAAGATTGTCTTCCTCTAATCATCAGAAACTTATTTCCCATTCTTCTGGTGAAGCATTGATAAAATAAGCAGCAGCTCAGCCTGATAGGAAATTATCTTCAGTTCTTGAATGTATTTGGCAAAAGGAAGCCTTCGTGATGTGATGTCAAAGAACATGGTGGAGTCACTGCAGCATCAATAATGAAATATTCCATTTGAGAGGAAAACCCTATGTGATGCTAGGCTGCTGTTTCATGCAAGTTTCTTTGGAGCTCTTAAATTATGGCCATTGAAGTTTTCAAAATACACTACATTTAACTTCTTTGTCAGAAAATGAGCAATTTGCAGGACAGTTCTCTAATTGTTTGCTTGAGGTTCCCTGGCACAGTACAAAATGGTACAGGTTGTTCATTTCACATGTGGGAGTTTTTAATTATGATTTCAAATCTACTACTAGCCTTAGATGATTGTTCAGTAGACTTCCCCACATTCTAGTACTAAGGTGATGCCACTCAGTGGTGCCCGCACCATACTACAAATGCTGCTGTAACACTGATTCAAGATTATAAACACCAACTAATCAGTTCATTTTGACAGTGTTTTTTTTCTTTGGGCCCATCGGAAAAACAATTCCTTATTCTGAGATGGCTTGTCTGAGTTTTATCTGTTCATTAAGATCAGACCTCTCTCTACTTGACCTGAAAACTGATAACATGAAAATGTTCCCTTCCTTTAAAATAGGACAAACTTTCACAAATGCCTTCTGGGTTAAAAAACTTTTTGGATTTCAGGACTGCTGGAAAGCAGTTTGAAAAGAAATCTGTGTTTTGTCTTGGTGAGATGCATGGGTTCAAGACATAAGGAAATAGAAATCATTGGTGAAACTCTGCTCCCTACATTTAAAAAAGCAAATCAAAAAAACACACTGACTTGGCATCCAGATACTCAAAACCCCATGGTAATGAAAAGTGATGATACTTGGTTTCCAAAATCAAACAAGCTGTCGGGAACTTCTCATGAAATAGGACAGCAGCGGTTGTGATGGCAAAGTTTAAGGCTTCAAGCCTACTTTTTCCAGTTTTGAGAAGGATGACTGAGATATGAGATGTGATGGCAAAATTATGAGATACAAACTAAGTTCCAGGGATTAGTGGTGTTAATGCGTTCTCCTGGAATGTTTCAGCTTGTCATGCCAGATGTGTTTTTGAGAAACTTCATATAATTAAAAGACTTCTATTAAGTCAAAGACAAGATCAGTGTGTTTCTGCTAGTATTTTTTTTCACAATGTCAAGACCTTTGGATATACACAGGTTTTTCAAACAATAGGTACAACTCTGGTGGCAGAATACATGAGCTACTAGAGTGGATGATTTCAGAAAGGGAGATCTCAGTGAAGAAGATTGCTGGTGATTATTTACCAAGATAAAACAGTCAAGAGTAACATACTGCTGGCAGTCAGTTTTTGACCATTATTGCAGTAAAGAAGTGCAATTAACAGCACTTCCCTTCTAATTCATTAAGTATTGTAGCAGAGTCAGATATTTAACAAAAAGGCAAATAAACATATTTGCCAGGATGGATGTGCAGTAAGCCAACTTCAGCAGAGCTTGTGATTTTGACTCTGTTCTCTTGACCAAATGTGAGGTGTCTGAAAGGCGATACAGAAATTTGATAAACTTAAGTTACTCAATATGTCTTACTACCTGCTCATATTTGAGGTATAATAAGCTGGCTGCAGAGTTCCTGTTACTGCAGGTCTGTGCTCCAGAAAATACACTTCAAAGAAAAGTCCCCTCTGCAAAAGCAAGTAAGAGTAATTTGTGGCAGTCACCTCTTTGAAAACCCAGCTTGAAACAGTAGAAAAGAGGGGTGAATTACCATACTCAGTCTGCTTTGTAGATGCTGAAATTACTTCTAAATACTTCAGCGATCACCGTTTAATCAGGACATCAAGCAAATGTACTTAAACGGCCTCCCCATTGCCAGAAACCCCAACTGAAGCTAAGATACCTTCAGCTTAATCCTGTAACTACTGGTGCAGTCAGTTTGGTACAAAAGTTCGTGGCAATTGGAAGTAAATTGGAACTCATAAATCATATTTCATTTACAGTATAAATGACATGGGGCTGCCGTAGTCATTGGACACTTGTTTTGACTGAAAATCCTTTTCGATGCTGCTATGTATTTTTCATCAATACAACAAGAATGAAGTACTGTAGAAATAGGCCCAACATGCTGCTGAGTACATGGGGACTAATACTGAAGACTGAAATCTGTTCTAGAGTTGCTCTAACTTTATAAAATGGAAGCCCTATAATAGTGAAGCAAGAGGGGCTTAATTTAAGAAATACAAACATGACTGAGCAATAAGTAAAGCAGCTTCTTCTTTAGTCATTAGATGGGAAAGCAATTAAAGTGGAACAAGCAACCAAGCCCTCCTTTGAAAGTGGTGGTAGGCGTGGGCCGCCACCCCCTCCACGAAGCAGAGGTCCTCCCAGGGGCCTTAGAGGTGGAAGAGGCGGAAGTGGCGCAAGAGGACCACCTTCAAGAGGGAGTCACTTGGGTATGTATTTACCTATCTCATTATATACTTGGACAACATACAAGACAATCCCATTGGAAGATGACAATAATCCTACTGGAAAAGTCAAAGAGCTGAATAGTGCACTCCTTGTTCACATTTCATCATTTTAATAATGATCTCGGCAGTTGAGTCAAATTTTGATTGGGCAAGTACACCTTAAGAAAAAGGCTTTCAAATATGAAGATTCCCTTCTACATCTAACACTCTACCTGACTTTTGGCTATGAAAGAAAAACAAAACTCCTGCCCTGCACGTGAGAAAGGAAGCTTTCTGGTATTCAAGTTGAAAAAGTGATTCTCTTCCACCAGGGACAGGGAACTGCCTTCTGTTTGTATGTAGAAAGTGGTCTAAACTCAGTAAACTGTAGGTGTTTAAATGACTGATCCTTCTGGGTCACAATGGCAATTAGGGAAGTTAAATGTTACTTGTTACAGTGTTTTAAGTTGAAGTTTTCTGAAGTGGGGGGGGGTAATATGCTACTTGATACTGGATATTCTTTAACTTAGGTATATCTTTATTTAGAGACTTTTCAGTATCAAAATAGTCATTTAAAAATAAAGCAGCACCTGAGGTGTAATGGGGGGAAAAGATAGAAATAGTGAGAACTCCATTCTTGGAGAGTCTGTGTAGTAGGTCCTACAGTACCTCTGTTCCCTCTTTATGTAGGATCTTCTCTAGTACATCTTCCCAGGTGGCTTTTTGTCTTCTGAGGACAGTAACTTGTTCAGCATTTAAGCTGTGATGACAGATACCAGTTTTCTTTCTCCCTTGCATCACACCCTGTGGCTTTCAGTTCACTTCTGTAAGACAATTCTTAAAAGGAATTTAAGCTGTGAAAGAGTTAATTTGGCATGCTCTCAATTCTGCCAGTAGCATCTAGTAGTGGCCAAAACACAAGAAAAAGGGGTTTTGAGGTGCCTAATATTAGAGGTTTGCTGTTGATGACATGGTAGTGGTAACAGCAGTTATTGCAGTTCAGGCTTTTAAGGGCATATAGATGAGTACCACAGAAGTAATGAGGTGTGTGGCTTACCCTTCTAGGGTCTTCTCGAGGACCACTTCCCATGAAGAGAGGTCCACCTCCACGAAGTGGAGGCCCTCCACCTAAAAGATCTGCACCTTCAGGACCAGTGCGTAGCAGTAGTATGGGAGGACGAGGTAAGAACTTGATAAACTACATTATTGTTTAGTCAGCCATCTTGCAGTATGTTAGTCTTCAGAAACTAATGCAAATCCTTGATTTTTTTAAGTTAAATCTGTTGTGGACTAGTGCATTCTCTTTACTAATCTGTCAGTTCTCTTATTTACACCACTTTGTAGCTGTTGGTATAATTTAGTGTGATTCTAAAGATGTTCCTGTTAGTGCTGCTTTAAAACTATACAAGCAGAAATGTAAATTATTGTAAAGGTAAACTGCAGATGGTGTTCCTAAATCACTGTAAACAGTTTACTAATACTTGGCTAATACTGCCTTGAGGAGTGTTCTGTGTGTTAAGCACTGGTTAAATTGTAAAATTTGGGTTGCTTCTCTTAAGCTCCTGTGTCACGTGGGAGAGACAGTTATGGTGGTCCTCCACGCAGAGAACCGATGCCATCACGAAGAGATGTCTACATGTCTCCAAGAGATGATGGCTACAGCACTAAAGACGGGTAAATTTTCTTACTAATTTAGCTTGGCTTAATTTTAAATTCTTCTGAGAAGAGTTTTGATACCCGATTGTTTCGAAATGTGACATGTAGTTAACAACTTGATTCTTGTTCTTTGTAGTTACTCGAGTAGAGATTATCCCAGTTCCAGGGATACAAGAGACTATGCGCCACCTCCACGGGACTATGCATATCGTGATTATGGTCATTCCAGTTCACGTGATGAATACCCCTCGAGGGGCTATAGGTATCTACTACTGGATTTTTGTCCATGTCCTTTTATTTCTGCTGTGGTCCAGCTGATTTATACTAAGTCTCAGTAGTCTTTCCTCTTACAGTGATCGTGACGGATACGGTGGCGGGCGTGACAGAGACTACTCAGATCATCCAAGTGGAGGATCCTACAGAGATTCATATGAGAGTTATGGTAAGAATTCATTTTGAGGTTCACATAGTAATTTTTACAGGTGTCATTAAAATCTGACTTTACTAGGTTGCTCGTGTTTTAGGGGGAAGTGGCACGCTTTTTTCCCCTACAGTGAAAGTGCAGTTGTTGGTTATCATTTGATCGTCTTGTTAAATAAGCTATAAACTAAAGAAGCAAAGTCTACAGTTCAGAATTGCAACTATCTCTGGAAAATGTCTGAGTTTCTTCTCTAAAGTAACAAGCTGTTCTGGAATACCCAGTAAAGAGCCTGCCTGAATAAACACCGTCTGCATTCCTTCAAAGTCTTTAAATCCACTCACTGCCTGATACTCAATTCCCACTTTAAGTACCCTTAACATGGCAGATTGTATAAAGAGCATCTCGATACATACAAAAGAGTAACAGTAAACATTTAATACAGCAGTTCTGTAAATTCAGATTGAAATTGTTATATATAACTTATGGTGTTGCCATATTACCTGACCATTGACCCTGCAGGTAACTCACGTAGTGCTCCACCTGCACGAGGGCCCCCGCCATCTTATGGTGGAAGCAGTCGATATGATGATTACGGCAGCACACGTGATGGATATGGAAGCCGAGAAAGTTACTCAAGCAGCAGAAGTGATGTCTACTCAAGTGGCCGTGATCGTGTTGGAAGACAAGACAGGGGTCTTCCCCCATCCATGGAAAGGGGCTATCCACCGCCTCGTGATTCATACAGTAGTTCAAGCCGCGGAGCACCCAGAGGTGGTGGCCGTGGCGGAAGCAGATCTGACAGAGGTGGAGGCAGAAGCAGATACTAAAAACACTCTTAAATTTTTTGGACCAAGAAAAATAATTTCGCAAACAAAAAAAAAAAGTGGAAGTTGTTCTATCTTTACTACCAGAGGACTACTAAAAGGAAAAGTTGTTTTTACCTTTTTTTTATTGTTGCCTGTTAAGTTTTCCCCTCCATGACTTTTATGCTTTTGTGAAGAAAAGTTAAACCAATGTTTAATTTCATTTCAAAATTGTTAACATTTCTTTCAAAAGGCAGATGTTAAATGTATAAAAGTTGAGCTGTGTACTAGTGTTGTAATTTTCAAAGTAAAGTTTCCCTGAAATGCCACACTTCCCATCTGACTTTCCTCATGAATGGAATAAGCAGTTCTTATGATCTTCCACACAACATCTAACCATCTAGGATGGAGCTGGATTGTTCTACATATTCAGCATCTCATTCTTAAAGTATTGATTGTGATGTGGAGGGTGGTGGGGATATTCCACACAAAGTTCAGTTTTGTCTAGAATTTGAAGTCAGTGTTCCCAGTTCAAAATGCCTTCAGATCCTTGTGTAAAGAAAATAGAGGATATCATTCAATTAACCTGAATGAAAAAGCAAGTGGATAATACTATTTTTTTTGCCTTCCTTCTGTTTCATGGGGAATTTAAAAAGATGTCCCCTTCAAATGAACCATGTACTTGTAAGTCAGCTACAGAATACTGTATAAAAAAAAAGTAAAAAATAAAAAGTTTGACCAATTCCATCAAAGAAGCTGCAAAACGATGCTTACTCATACTGTTTCAAATTTTTGCAACTCTGTAGTGTTTCACTTTTAAAGGAACATCTTTGATTCCAAAGGAGAAAATAAGATAAGCAAGGAAGTCTTTCTCTCCACTTCTCAAAGGCTTATGGCTTCATAAAAACAAGTGAAACTTTCAGCATTCCACAGCTGATTTAAAGCATCAAATGCCTGTGAAACAGCAAAGATGGTAAGCAAAGCAAACTAGTTTTTCAGTCTAAGTCAAAATTGAATCAAGTTGTCTTCCTCTAGTACAGTAAGACAAGCTGCACGTCATGGCAATGGAAGTGCTGTCTAGATTTAAAAAAAAAAAAGGAAACGAAAAGCTTCAATGCGTTAGAAGTTCTCCAAATTCAACATTTCTTCTTGGATAAAAGAATTTATGGCACTGATTTTGAAACTAAAGACGTGAGAATGCAGCTCGCTGTTAGACAAAATGCTGTGACGTAGGGTTGGGAGGGGATATTTTGTGCCCGGTATCTTTCAGTGAAGATGCTTAAACAGGCTGCATATACTATTATTATAAAAATAAAAGCCTTGTGAAATCAGGAATTGGTTTAGATTGACAAATACCATCTCGGCTATTGGGAGTTTGAAGCAAGCCATTGCAAACTTGACGTTTAGTTGGATGCCTGACTAGTTTGACACTACGTTACAGGGATATCTAGCACATGTGGCAGAACCTGTGGCAAGTTATGACTCAGGTAAAGCCACGAAGTTCAAAAGATGCTCTTGAATGTAATAGACATGAAGACCTCCAACTAAAAACAAAACAAAAGCATTGTGCTACTGTTTAGTCCTCAGTAAATTTTGTCGTTCAACTTATGGATTTAACATGGCAGTGCACCATTGAAAAGGAATGAGAATCCATAAGCCATGCAACCTATCACTAAGTCATTCCAGTCCATTCCAAGCCAGTGAATCTTCCACCACTTAGAAGAGAAGTAGTAAAACTTGCAAGAAACTAATCTGCAAACCCAAGCTTGTGACTTGAAATGGGGGGAAGCACTGTAGGTTGACTTGCATTTTTTAATGTACTCTTCTCAGTTTGTTCTATCTTACTTTGATTGCAGGGTGATAATTTCTGGAAGATGCCAATGAAGTAACGCTGGTTCATCTGTGGATGGCAGACATGAGTGTTGCCTGTACTAATAGAACAGGTAATTATTGTACTAATGAAGTAGCTGGATGGAAGATTTCTTGTGATTCTGTATTTATAGATTTGGTTGTATGCTCTTGGTGGCTAACCAATCCTTTATGATCTGCTGATAGCATATTTCAGAGGAGGTGGTCTTGCTGGGCTTTTTAATTGCCAAGTTAAGAATGACAATCTTACCAGCAATTTTAAGAACAGCAGATAATAAAATATAAGTCCATCATAAATAAAGATACAGAGTTTGCTTAATTTAGCAATCTTCACTAAATAAGACCAAAAAGTCCAAGTACTAGATGTTGGTACAGACTTTTAATCGGTCTTGTTAAATATGCAGAATGTAGAACTTAATAGTTACAGTAAGTGTAGTCTTCAACAATGAGTTAATCTGCGAGTGTCCTTGGATTAAATTCCAGGCTTACACTCATGTCAAAGATTGCATTAAACTTCTTAGGTCAGCTGTTCTTCACGATTTCAAAGCCTACCACATTAAAAGTTAATTTTCTCTGTGAGTGGAGGGACAAGTCAGTGTTGGAATAACTGTTCAGACCTCATGTAAAAGTGTCACTGTTCTGTTTCTCTGATACTTAGCAGGAAAAAAGAAAGCAGTAGTGGTTGCCCCACTAATATAGTGCCCTGGCGAACTTGTCCACTAAACAAACATTATTTTTAAAAAAAAGTGTGTAATGCCTGTTAAAAACTAGCATAGAGTGATGGATATGTGCAAGTCCTTTTTTCAAGGGCAGTACTGATGTAAGAAGCGTGTATACTTAGGGAAGTTTTGCAATAATTATTTTTTTATTAGTATTAAAAGTATGCTATAAATATAAGAACATATTTTGATGTTACTTTCAAGTACTGCTTTTGAGAACCAGCTTTGAAATGGTGAGAAGAAAAAGCTGTACTTGATAGTGTTGTTCATTTAATGCGTTATCATTGATTTTAGGGAAGATCCATCTTGAATGGATAGGTTTTGTTGCATACTGTGTGGTATTATAATCTCAGTCTGCTTAGTTTTTTTCTAAGATTCTATATAGAATGTTTTTGTCAGAACATTACAGTAATATTTTGTACATGATGCTCTTGACAAATTCTTCTTTCATTTCAGAGTACTGGATTTTAATTCAGATAAAAACAGAAGCATCAAGTGTATTTTCTATTCAGAGTTGGAAAATGCACATAGTTAAATAAAAGCTGTTAACCTGGCCAACTTAATATTTTGCTGTTACTGATAAAATCTCAATGAACAAAAAATGCTACTTTCCTTGTCTTTGTGGCACTCTTGAGTGTGACTGTTAAAATATTAAAATCACATATCCTGTTGGAAAGGAGACAAAGCTTGAATTACCACTGTCTTTTTAAGGATGAAGAAAAACAACCCTTTCTTTCATTGAATTACTGGTATCAGTAATAGGGTACCAAGGTGGATTAGGGAAATACATCTTAAATTAAGTTCTTTTTGCACCCTTCCCCACCTACAAAAAATTAGGAGTCAATTATCAAACTTAAAGTTTGAGGCTGGTCCAGGTCATGAATTCTCTAACAGAGATAACAGACTGTCTTTAATATGCAGCATCCTAAGTGACTTTAAAAGGTTTTGCCAAATCATCATATAGATTGTGTCAGAATGTTTTCAACTTCATAATACATATATGCCACGTTAGCTTAAATTCTTTGTATTAGTTGGGAAGTAGAAAATTTCCCCCCTGATTTGCTCTAGGCAAATGAAAAAAGCTCTCTAAAAATTAAGGGCTACTTACTTTATTTGATGTGTTTTTTCACTTGCTAGTGCTTAGTGTGGGCCATACTGTAATTAATAAACATAGTAAAATAATAACACGCTTTCTCAGCCTACTCTGCAGCTTATAAACATTTCCAAGTTTTTAACAGGAATTATGATAATCTTAGTTTAGGCAGTGGTAAATAGAACTGAAGTGACTGCCTGGCAGGAAAGGTAATAGTAACTTTCTAAAAAAAAAAACTAATTGTACTAGTTCAGAAAGCTGATTGCTTTTTTATCCTACGTTTTATTGAATTTGTAGCACATTATTTATAATTGGTACCTTTGTGTGTACCGGTTACTTAAAAGATTGTTGAGTGGTCAAAAAACAGTGGGTTTTTCAGGTAGACAGGATTGGAGAGGAGGGCATTACTTGGTACTCAGTCTAGAGACACTGTTGTTCCATATCATTAACAATTGTTTTCAGATCATTTTAATTACTATGGTTAGCTTCTGATGTATTTTATGATCCTGGGACAGTTTGGAAATAATCCAAATGTATTTGTTGAATATGCAAAAACAACTTAGTTTGGCTTTTTTATGTTTTTTAGTTTCTGAGAGTATATTAACTTGAATTTCCTTTTTTTCAGAGTAGAAGATGGCAGTGCAGCAGTGGATATGCTTGGAAAATTGAAGGATAACATAAAGCAGCTGATAGAACTTGTCTTTTGAGCATGGTGTTACGCAGTATTTGTTTTAGAGGGTTGTGTTACCATTCAGGGAATTGCCTAGTGCTACTAATCTCTTGGATACAAAATATGTTCAGATAGGTGGAAATCAGTTATTGTGTCTTGCAGTGAACATCTTCCAAGAGTCTCAATATTCATGCATCAGTAGATTGTGCAGCAGAAAAATAATCCAGGGTATTCACATGCAGTGTTTTCCCTCTCTGATGAAAAATAGCCAGTTATATGAAAGTAGGTTTTAGTCACCTAAATTGCAAAGGACTAAATTGCTGCAAATTCTACCTCACAAAGAAACCATCAGAAGTTTTACAGTATTCTTACATTAACAGTTTTATAATTATCCAAGCCTTCTGGAGTAGAGTAAGAAAGTGTTGATGTACTGAGATGATGTAGTGATAAATCTCGAGAATGATCTGTTTTTACGTATACTAGGTTCTTACAGAACTCCACCCAGCAGCACATCTTTTAACAGGTGTAGAATTCCATAGAAACGATGTTTTCTTCAGAATATTTTCTTGGTTTTGATGCATTTTTGTCCTAAATATGTGTTGATGTGCCAATGTATGTGAGAGTAATCCTCAGGCATTGGAATGTCAAACTAATTTCACATTGACAGAAGTACTTAGTGATGGCTGATACAGTTTATAGTATTTCAACAGTAGACAAACTTTTCTCATTTAAACAGTTCTGTTACTAATAAGAAGCTAAGGCAGAAAAAGCATTTATGCCCTTTCCTAGGCATTTATAACTTATTTTTTTTGGTATAAGAGTATCACTAAACTTCAGTTACAGACTGCAGACTCTAGCAGTAAGTCTGCCTGTGTATAGCAAATAGGTATAATAGCAATATTTTCCTGGGCTAATAAATACGTAGTTAAATAAAAGCATTATGTATTTGTTCTTAAGAAAATCACGTTACTCAGCTACGCTTGCATAGTAGAAATGTTTACCAACAAGTACTTTGTAGTGGTGGTATACTGTTAAGAAGTGGTCTGTGGTCTCAGAGACCATACCTTACTTTGAAAAGAAATAGTCATCCTCTGTAATAGTAAGACTTCTTTTTCAGCAGTAGCTTATAGTCTCAGTACTGCTGTTCAGGCTAAACTAGATTCTAACTGAAAGCTAATGCCAGTGTATGAGCTGCATGAAAAAAGATTCGTATGTACTGGAAATGTTACATAATTCACGTCATTGGTGTATTCTCATTAGCTCGTGTGCTGTGTTTCAGACTTCAACATTGAAAATGAATGGTTTAAATGTAAAGCATTGTTGGGTGTTTTCATCTGTGCCGAAAAAAAAGTTACATAAAAGTGACTTGCGTACAAACACTCTAGAATGGTTTCTTGATTCTTGTTACTTGTTGTAACTTGCTCCTGTTACTGATTTTATATGCTGTTTGTTAATTTGATCTAGACCTCCTCCTTCCTTTAAAAAAAAAACAACAACAACAAAAAAAAACCTAATACTGTAATATGGTCATTATTGGTGTAAATCAGGCTGCAAATAAAAGCTTGTTGGTAACTTGGGGGTGGAGGTTGACTCTGCAAGAGATGGTAGACAATTCATTTGTTTCATTCCTCTTAACTAACAAGCAATGTTGAAGCTTTTTCCAAAGACCAGACAAGAAATTGTTCCTTGCTTGGTAGGTGGTATACTTTCATATTCTGGGTTCCACAACAGACCTAATTCTACTGTGAGGGTAGGTGAACAAACTGGAAGATTACTAATTGGGTGCTGATGCTTTTCTGAAAAGTTGGCTTTTAAGTGGCTTACCTGAAATGTTTTAAATTTGGGGGGGGGGAGTGGGGGTTCTGAATATGTAAGAGGTCACCCTTTCAAGCTCTTGTTAAGTATTCAAGATGCAGGAAGTATTTTCATTTAATTGTAGTTTAAACCATTAGCACAATACATGCCTGGCTGCAACACATGAAAACAGGCATAAACCTCTAAAACTGCCTATCTGTGGGGGGGAAAAAAAAAAGTTTGTAGGAGAGAGTGAGTGACATATTCTGTGTTCAGGTTTGTGACATGAACTGTGGATGAGTGTGTAATTCTCCATCTACTGAAATAGCAACACACATGATCTCTTGCCTTATATATCAGAAACTTGCTATGTTCTGATTAGATGGCTGAAGTGGATGTCTTCCATATATATATAGTGTTCCTATACACATGTTGACCCCAGTAGATGAATGAATATTACCAGTTGTCTTACCTACTGTAGGTATGGTAAAAGAAGAAGCAAGCTATGAACATGGAGATTGCCTGTATTCAGTTCTACAGAGTAGTGCTCAGAAGAACTGTAAACTAAACGAACCAAACTACAGCAACAACAAAAACACGCCAAAGGTCTTGTAATTAATTTGAAACATTTTGCACACATATGGATAGCTATAGATGCACATTCCCAGATGGCACGGTTTTGTGATTTAGCTTCAGCCTGCTTTACTGTTCACGCTGGCTGCTGCTATGTGCTATATTTTCACACAGTGTAGAACTGATCTCCACATCCTGTTAGAGGTCAAAAGTCTGTATAATCCTAAAAAGGCAATGTTGATTTCTTATTGGTGGCTATTAAAAGTGATAATTAGGTAGGTCCAAGTACCAAGCATAAGACCTGGAAAATGATGAGACAAAGCCATGCATTTTCATTGTATGTAGCTTTCATGTTACTGTTCTATTTCTCTCTACACTTCAAATTACTGTGTAAGCAGTTTAGCAGAGCTGGTGTCTTGAAAGCAATAACAAGGTTAGGAACTGGCTTGGAATATTGTCATTGAGAAGTTGTCTCTGGGATAATTTCCTGTTTTATTACTTTAATCCATAATATTCTAGGTAGGCATCATAAACTGATGGGAAAATTGCTTTATTTTCTGTTTGAGCTGGTGAAAGCAGTTGCAAATGGAGACTGCAAATGACTGGGCTCTTCTAAGTTAATGTGGCCGATACTGATGGTTAATATCTCCCAGTTCAGGGTGAAAAACTGAAAACGCTTGTTCTTTAGACAGTAGATCTTGAAGAGCTGGTAGGAAGTGCCGTTTTAATAGGACAAGTAAAATTGCTGGAAATTTTCATTCGCAACGTTGGGTGACTTAGTTGTGAACTTTCAGAGTTACCTACGATATTTGTTCTGAGAGATTACATTTCATCCAAAGAACCATTTTGGATTATATGTGTTTCTTACGTAAAACAGTTAAAAAATACATTTTTTTTTTTTTTGTACATTAAGTGGATAATCAGAATTTATTTTTTAAAAATGTCTTGAAAATAGGCAACTAAAATGGCAATTTTACTAACAAGGCTTACTACAGAAAAAGTTAAGAAATGTTATTTAAAGTTATTGTGACGTTCACCCCCAGTCATCTTTAGTGGGAATTTCAATTTTACCTCTAAATATCTCAGTGTATTAAAGACATTTAGTACTTTGGTCAATAGCCACAAGTTAATACCAGGTTTACAAGATGATAGTGTCTGGCAAAAGGAGAAAGTCAGTAGGTAAGAGGTTTTGTGGAATAAAAATATCCACATTAAATACTTCTATTTACAATAGTTGAAGATCTGCTTTCACTGTCTCTTTAACAGAGCATGCTAGAAAGCGTTTTGTAAAAAAAGTTGTTTCTTACCTTAAAGTAACATTACTTCTGATAGTTTAGCTTTGGTGAGCATTGGTGCTGAGCAAAAAGGAGGGAGAAAAATAGTTTCACATTTGAGCTCTGCAACCAGCAAAAGAGGCAGGAAGATGTAATCGCGGATGTGGGTTAGTGCAAGCCTCTGCGCAGAACTGCGCTGGTGGCAGAAGTCTCAGCAATGAATCCAGAAGAGCAAATTGTAACGTGGCTTATTTCACTAGGAGTTCTGAATTCCCCTAAGAAAATAGTAGATGATCCAGAGGAGTTCCTGAAAACTTCTCTGAAAGATGGAACCGTGCTCTGTAGACTCATCAATCGACTTCTTCCGGGATCTGCAGAAAAGGTAATTCTCGTAAGATGTATTTTGCTAGTCTGAAATAACTGCATGGTCATTTTGAGAGAACATTTTCTTTTCTTCATCAATTAGATGAATGATTAACGTTCAAGTTGCTAGTTACACCTGAGAGCAGAATATGATTTAGCCTTACTTCTTTGGTTTTGTCTCTTGACATCCAGAAAAACAACCCCAGACGGTAGCAGTTGGCTGAGTTAGCGCATGTTCATTCAGTGACAGGAAACACTGGGCCTACCAGAGATGAAAATCGTGGGGTTGAATAGGATATGCAGTTTGTCTACATTTATTTAAATACCATGAATTACGACAGTGTAAATGCACTCTTTCAGAACTGTTACTGTAAAACACTTTGCTAATAAGGAAGTACACTAGAGAACAAGATTAGGAATAAATTAACATTACATCTATGCAATTTTGAGCTGTTCCAAGTCCAGCAAATCCATTGGTACTGAAGTCATTTAAATCATGTGAGTACCTCATATTACAGTTTTACAAGGCATATATTCAGACAGTCCAAAAGTGCTATGTAACTGCAGGAGAAAAAAAAAAAGGAAGGACTCCAGTGAGAGATAGGAAATGGCAACACAGAAGAGAAGCTGTTAAATTAAAAAAAAAAAAAAAAAAAATCTGCACTATAAAACAGGAGCATTTATTATTAAAAAACAAACAAACAAACTTGCTAGCTCCTTTTGCTTATCTGATGGTTTGGGACTGTGTGTTCTTAAAAGTCATCAATTTCCCCCTGTCATTTAGGGCATTGTCATATGCTGACATTCAAAACAAGATGCCGACCATTTCAATTTATGCATCACTTCCTCCAGTGGCTCTTTCTTCCTGGTTCGACAGCTTGCCTGCCACCCCCATCCGCCCCCTTAAGAAGCTTCCCTAATTCAGTATAAAACACACGTGTCAATATTCATGCAGGCCTTCTGACTAGAGGCTATGCGGAAGGTAATGCAATGATCTCAGTGGATTTTGTTTCTTTAGTATTGTCTGGAGCCTAAAAATGAAGCTGATTGCATCAGTAATATCCAAGAGTTCTTGAAAGGCTGTGCACTTCTTAAAGTGGAGGTAAGTAAGCTTATATCCTTTACATTATTTTGTTGTAATATTGTGCTTGTTTAATAAACCTGAATGGAAGCCAAATGCTAGACGGACAAAACTGGTAGTCATTCCTAGTCTTTTGTATTAATAGCATAAATAGGAGGATCAGTAATTTGATATTCTTGCTGGAGAACTTGAAGTGTATTGATTGTGAGCTTAACAGGTTCCTCCACATCTTTGAGAAGAATCTAAATGGTCAGGTAAAAATACATGTGTCAATAACAGGAGTTCTGTCTAAACAGAGCTAAGCAGGGTGAACCTGTGCATGTTTTGTTTTGTTTTGATTTTTATTGGAGGTAAGGGCTTGCAGTTTTTAGCCTTGTTTTACTATAAAGATTAAATACTCTTAATCCTGCAGTGTTTTTCATCCCTTTGCAAATGTTGCATGAGATTCTGCCAAAGCCATAATATTAAATTGATCCTTATGCATATAAACAATCCTAACGAAGACAAAGAGTCTATCAGTGGCTATTCCTGATCCTATATACATGCAGATTCTTATGCCTAAGCATAATTCATATTTGCAAGATCAGAATCTAAATGAATTACTTAAGACTTAAGCTAATGTGCCATTACATTTTTTACTAAATGCATATGGATTTAAAATGTATTTTAAAGAGTTTTGTATCACACTGGCATTCCTAAAGTAGAAAAGAAGCCTGTAATTAAGAGCTGTCAATGTCTCGTTTAAAATACCAACATTGTGAAAAAGACAAAATCTGCCAGAAGCAAGGAACAGCATCCTTGAGCATTATGCAAAACATTCATGCACCACAGTGAGGAGAAAGTCCAATTCATGGTAACCCTGTTCCTGCACGTCTCCTTTGAAGGTCTAAGCAAGCAAAGATCCTTTCTTCTCTTCAGACCTTTTCAGCTAACCAGCATGAAAATTTGCTTATTCCAGAACTGTTTCATTAGCCTGTTGTTTCCCAGTAATCCATTTCTAAAGCCTTTTGCAGCAGCATAGTTTAAGAGCAGATATATATAGAATCACCGAAGGCCTGTCACATCAGAAATCAATGTTGACAGTCTTCTAGTACTTGACCATGTGATTTTCTCAAATTTTCAGAGATTATTTTTCTGTTTAAAAACTTATCATAATGGTTGTGATGGAAAATATCACAAAATAGAAATCTTAAACATCTAAAAGATAAGACAGGAGTAGTCCTCAACTGTTGTGCTTTATTTAACATCTCATAGTATTTAAACCACTTCTGCAATACTGCAGTCATTTCGTGATTTTCAGATATTATGGACTAGCAACACTGTGCATCTCGCTCCAGGTGATGCTTTGATCTTCCCCATTCCTTTTCTTCGTTATTTTAACTTAAGAAAATTGTTCTAACTTTGTTTGTTTGCTTTTTCTGTTTCTTATTTATAACTCCCTTAATCTTTAAAATATTCTCAGCCTTCAGTAGCTTTGGTAATACTCATGTGGCTGTCTTGGCTGAAAGGAGACCTCGGCAGCCTTGTCTTGGCAGCCTTGTCTTGGCTGAAAGGAGACCTCAAAAACTGAATAAAAGCTCATGCTCAGATCTCTCCAGCTAAAATGTTTTTTTTAATTATTTGTTTTCAAAAAAAATAATAGCCATATTAGAATGCCAAGTGAAGAGGGATGCTCAAGGCAGGACAGCTGACATGGTGGACAATTCATGGTACATGTGTTATGTTTCTCTCCAGCTCTTCTCTCCCCACACTACCTGTTTTTTTCTGAGTGCTCTAAAAGGAAAGCCACAGGGAACTTGAAAACCTTCTGCCATTTGTTCCTCCCAAACACTGTCCTGTTTGGACCCTGTTGGCAATGGCACTCTAAAAGCATGCCTATAGGTGGCTCTCCGTCATGTCTGATACTTAGTTTGCCTTGGGAAGGGCTGCTGCCTTTCAGAGGGATTTTCTGCCCAGCTCATTACTCCGAAAGCATGCCGGGAGCATCAGAACAGGCAGGGAGCCTTCTTGTTCCAGGGTGTATCAGCAATGAAGTTGTAGTGATCTGGTGTTAGGTCTGAGGAAAATGAACACAGGACAGAAAATCTGTTCTGCTCCAGTAACTGGGCTAGAGGAAAGGGTAACATCAGGAAAGCTTTTAGTTTAATAATAGGTTTCAGTTCCATGACTGCCATGCTGCTGCTTACACAAACTTCGGATTTGACAAACAAACAAACAAACAAACACTAAAGTTCAAATTCAGTCCTTCTCCAAGTGCCGCAGAACACTTAGTTCTCTTAGGAAGCAGTAGCCTGGCATTAGGGCTGAGCTACTTCTGTCTTGAGACTGACAAGTGCACATTAAGGTGAGAGATTCTGTTCCTGTTGCAGATGTGAGCAAAAGGGGATGTTTGAGGACATGCAGAGCCCAGAACTTCCTCTGGATAAGGACCTGTATGAAAGGCTAGTCCAGGGGAATCTCAAGCATTCATGACATCAGCATCCCCTCCTAGCACCCCATGGCTTTGTCATGCTTTACTACAGCAATCCCTACCTTTATACTATGCCTTAAATTTGTTTCAGTCACCACACGCCTTTGTATAGCTGCCACTTGGAGCTGCATACATCCCTCACGATGCGTTGCTAGTGTGCTAGGAAGGCACGGGTTAGTGCAGAAGGTAGGTTTTCCGACAGAATATGGTTGAAACTCAAGTCCCACCTTCCGCTGAGTAGATGCTGCTTGGCTCTCTCTTGTGGTGGGGGCATGCGGAGAGGTTACTCCTGCAGAGCTACATACGTGCACTTTCCTCCCACCCTTCTTTGTTGTCCTGGTAACTCAGTCTCAGGAAATGGGAGACAGATAGAGCAAGGCAAACAGCACCAAACAGCCAGACATAGGCTTGGACCCAGTGGAAGGGAGGGAAAAGGACACTGTGTGACCTTTCTGCTTCGAGTGGCTCTGTAAAGTTGCAGGAGCTCCACAGGCTGGTGGGGTGAGCTGGAATAGTGCATCCCATTGCAGTGTGTAAGTATCCGGCCTCTTCCTTTGCTTCAGCCCAGGACTGAAGCCTGCAAAGATTTGCTGCTTCAGACGTGTTAGTCCTAAAACAAAGGAGGCAAGCAGAGGAGTCAACACCTACTTCTAATCAGACAAGTGCTGTAATAAGGTGAAACAATGAGACTGCATCTAAAAATTTCCTGCTGCTCTTCAATGCCAGAATTTGCCTATCAGGAATGCCTATCAGCCCAGCTCTGCTGCGACAGAGGATGTGGGTGCTTACTTGGAGCTTAACTGTCCTTAGGGGATTCTGTGGTGGACTAAGGAGCAGTGCAGATAACCTCACTGCACTTTGTTTACACTGGCTTCAGCTTCGAGCTGTGTAAATGACCCAAGACCTGGTCCAGTGAGGGTACTGCTAAGGAAGTGGCAGCTGGATGCTGGTGGGTCAAGGGGGAGACTGGAAGGCAACGGGGTCTGTCCCAAGGGCCAAAGGGAGTCTAATGTCAGAGGGATCAAAGAGAAGGGTCACAAGGAAAGAGAAAAATGATGAAGCAGATAAAAAGCCCTAGCTTGTTCTAAGGTCAAAAAATGGGAACAATTAGTTGCTTTTGCTGTTGATACCTCTGCATATATAACAACTAAACAGCTTCACTTACTGCTGAAGAAGCACGAGATCATAACTCCCATTCAGCAGCAGCATTTTATCGCTAGTATGACCACAAAACTTCTGGCAAGGGGATGGAATTTGCCAACTAAGACTGGTTTCTGAAGATAAATCAATATCTGGATTAAATCAGACTGTCCAGAATGACCGTGAAGCGTGCAGCGTGTCATTGGCATTGTGGGTGGAACTGAAGCTCTTTCTGAAGTTGGAGGTGCTTGCAAGTTTCATCAAAGTCTTTGTAGGCTTTGACATTGGGAAGGCAGCTGAAAAATCATCACCCTCTTGGCTCCCCATCCGTGTGCTTCCTAAGCCTGCTCTGCTTTGTCTTTGCTCCTGCTTTCCTAGCTGGGTGATGTCCCCAGCACCGACCAGTGCAAGTGCTGGGGAATGGATATGGCCAAGACAGCAACCCAGCACCTGGAGACCTCCTGCCCAGAGGTGTAGGGGGTGTCTGTGAAACCCCTGCATCCCCCTTGGGGTAGGGGCCTGGCTGGGCTCCGCAGGGGCTGCCAGTGCCTTCATCTCCTTTCCCTGCTGCAGCCCGCTGCTGTGCGGAGGTGTCGGGGGAATTTCAGGCTCCCCGCAGGAGCGCGTTCCCGAGCAGATGGGCACAGGCAGCGCAGGCTGTGCGAGGACACGGCGTTTGGGAGGATGTCACTGCCTCCGCCGAGCTGCGGCTCGAGCACAGCCCTGCTGCAGTGTGTCTCCGTGTTGCAAGAGCGCTGCAAATACCCAAATACCATTTCCACAGCTTGCGTTTTCCCTTCTATCCTTTCCCCTTCGTTTTTCCTGTCGCTTTTTTCTCTTCTTTTTTTTTTTTTTTTTTTTTAATTTTCCTCCTTTCTTTTCCCTCGCCTCCCCTTCCCCCCCTTTCCTCCTTTCCCCTTCCCCACCACCACCACCTTCTCCCTCCCGCTGCCTCCCGCAGGGAGCCGCGGCGGGGCGGAGCGGGGCGGCGGCGCCGCCTTCCCCTTCCCTTTCTCCTTCCCCTTCCTTCCCCTTCTCCTCGCCGCGATCCGGCTCCGGGTCAGAGCCGCAGCGGCCGGCCCCGGCCCGCAGCACCGCCCGCCGCCGCCGCCATGCCCCGGGGCTGCCCGCCCGCCCCGCGCCCGCCGTGAGTCCCCTCCGTGTCCCCTCCGTGTCCCCTCCGTGTCCCCTCGGTGTCTCCCCGCAGCTCCTCAGCTCGGGCTCGAAACGCAGCCCCAACTTTTTTGCTGCACCTCCCGGGGTTTCGGGTGCCGGGTGGCTTGCCGGGTTGGGTTTATGTAGGGATTTGTTTTTTTTTTTTTTCTTTTTTTTTTGGAGGGTCGGGGAGGTGTCCGCGGGAAGGGTTCCTCCGGTGGCTGTCCCCTCCTCGCCAGCGAGGGCTGGCAGCAGCAGTGCGGTCTGTCCGTCTGTCCGTCTGTCTGTCTGTCTGTCCGCGGTGTGGAGCTTGCGGAGCAGCCGGAGCGATTCGCTGCCCGAGATGCTGGAAGTAGGAGAAGCGTTTTAACCCAGATTCCCTAAAGGGGAGATTTAAGTGGGGTTTTGCTTCCGTCCCCCAGCTCTTCCATGAGCTAATTGCAGAAGGTTTCTCCCTCCCTCTCTGTTTTTCGTCCAGCCTTGCAGCTTGTCTTGTAATTAGGAATGGCATTATGGATGGATTGCACTGGAAAAAGCAACTTTTAGCTCATAAACGAGGACTTTTCTATAAGATCAGTTTATTCTGGTACAAGCAGAAGAGTGAATTTAAATTATGCTGGCTCAACTGGAAGAGTTTTTCCCATTGTTTCACAGTAGCTGTTCCAGACAAATTCTCCATCCAGAAAAGTCCTAAAAGTTTGCTTGCTTTCATGCTAGGATTCATTTGTGTATCCATCACCACCATTTTCCTCTGGACTTTTGTCGGTCTGATGACTCTGAGCTTGCAGCATTATTCTGTGCATTAAAGGGCTGGGGAAGTATTTCTCCACCTTGGTCCTTTAAGAAAAAGCCAGCATTCATTCAAGGCAGGACTTGTTTTTCTGGACTTACTGAAGTGGAAGAAAAAAAGGCCTGACTGAGAAAATGACACACCAGAGGGATGCACGCAAACACTGCAGCCTCGCTGTTTACTTTCCGCTGCTGCTTGGCAGGCGGGTGAGGACGCGTTGCTGTAACGTTGCATCCGCTAGTGGCTGCCAACGGGGTCAGCGTGCGCTGGGGCTCTCCGTTACCGTCTCCCTTTCCACGGAGGCTCTAACGTTGCTGCTCGGGGCTGGAGGCGATGCTCAGATAGCATCGGTTGCCAGTGCGAGGCAGGAAAATAGTTCTCGCTCCATTTGGCACGGGGGACAGGGTCCGCGTGGTCTGCAGGAGCAAAACCGAGTGAGAGCGGGCAATAGATGAGCTCCAGATCAGCCCGAGGTAGGTGGGGATGTCCCAGAGCTGCTGATTTTAATGCTTGTAACATTCGGGTGTGAGCCGCAGCAGTGTTTCCCCTCTGAGCACGGATTAAATTGCTTTCTCTCGGGTAAAGCCTCTCTCTCAGTATCGAGTGTCCGAGTCAGGTTTTAAAAATATAATCGACAAAGAGTGGCCTTGTACTGCCCGTGTTGGACTTCTGCTGCACAGATGTGTAGGGGAAAGAGACACCGCGAGCATCTAGGGCTGCAGAAAAGGCCAGTCCCATTCCTCGTTGAAATATGCCAAGCGTACCCAAGGAGCTGTATGTGGCAAGCAAGAGAGGGCCATTTTAGAGGGCAGTACTACCCTAAAGATAATTAATGCTCTTGTACTTATTTAGCAAGTTAAACTCCACAGTACATTGGAAGTATTTGTGCGTAGATGGTGTCTGACAGGACAGCTTTAAAATCACCTTTTGTACTTGTTGGATTTGCAGATCTGTAGCCTCTGTCTGCAAGACAACGTATTCATGGATTAGCAGGTGGTGTCTTGGTGGTACCACGACCAGGGGCTTTTTGTATCGCTTATTTCCCCTTCATTAATGAAAGGGTTTGTACAGTCTGTCTGAACTCTAGGGCTTTTCTCCCGTATTAGTGGGGATTGCAGTGCTTTGGAAACTCAGGTTGCCCCTCTTCGTGGTGGGGGTGATTTGTAGAGGGCTGGGTTTACAAGATCAGGTTTACCAGGCACAGAAAATAAGCCGTTGCTATCCGTGTATTTCTGCCTTGCCATTGAGACTCAGCAGCACAAAATTCTTTAGAGTGGGATTTTTGCACATAAAATAACCTTTTCTTGCTTCCTGTGAAAAATTGTAAATGTATTATATGTGCCATATTGCAACAGCAGAAAATTCTGTGTTTGTTTCTTCTGCTGTGGAAAGTGTGTGTGTGTGTGTATGTACAGCCTCAATCTCTTTAGCTTTAGATAACAAAAATAGCAACAAAATCTTTCCTTCCCTCAAGGCAAGCAGTAACCTTCTCAGCGATTTTCAAAGGAGTCCCTTCTCTGCAGGCGGCACCACTTGCTTCCCTCTGTGTCTGCAGCACTGCACTCCGTATGCCGATGGGTGCCCCTGCCCTTCCCGCCCCCCATGCCACTGGCACCCCAGCCATGCCCTAGCCCCGAAGGAAATTGGACTATCAGCCCCAAGTAAAGCCCCTAGCCCTGCGGAGACATTTGGGCTACTTCATCATCTCTGGTGCCGTGCAGCAACATGGGCTGCTCAGACGCGAGAGTGAGATGTTTTGTGCTAAACTGACAAAGTTCTTTTTTTGCAGCTATTTGATCCACATGATTTGTACACCGGAGAACAGTTCTCCAAGGTCCTGAGTACATTAACAGCTGTAAATAAAGCTACCGAAGGTAAGAAGAAGTTTTGTTTTTTTTCTGTTGTATTTTCAAATGCTATTTCATATGCATGCTGGGGTGGGTTTTTTGGGAATTCATTGTTTATGATAATTTCTGGAGGCTTGTCAAATTGTGCTGTCAGCCTTGTGTGCCTGCTACTGAACGCTAGGATCAATACTTCATGTTTCTACCAACTCCAGGTTTAAATGTGGTGCTTCAGAGTTGCTATATGCGCTTTGCAGAACAAGATTATCTCTTTGCTCTAAGGAACCTCTGTTCATTTTTGACAGCATTAAGGGACCTCAAAGTAGGTCATTGTAAAGGAGCCTCGACGTAAATTAGCATGTACCTCTCAAAATGCAAATGTCAGATTTCAAGTAGTATGTTTTAGAGCCGAGCAGAAAAGCAGATCCATCTGTGTAATATCTTTACTGAATGTCAAAACAAACAACGTTGCCAGATGCTCAGTCAATTGTATTGATGT
Source organism: Aythya ferina (assembly GCF_964211825.1). Lineage (NCBI taxonomy): Eukaryota > Metazoa > Chordata > Aves > Anseriformes > Anatidae > Aythya > Aythya ferina. Next base: position 7,278,987 of record NC_140311.1, read on the forward strand.
TCCTCCTCAGGGCTCTGTGGAGTAGGATCCCATAATTGGGAACCAAACGCTGACAATTGCAGCTGATGACTTTTCCTGTCGCACTCAGTGCAGGAGCAGGCTGCTGAAGCAAAGCAAATCATCTTCTCTTTTTACCATCCCCAGTATTTGGCTGTTCTCTACGGGCTGCTATATGCCAATGTATTCAGTCACTCGGGCTTTGAAAGCAGAGGTTTGATGGGAGGTACAAAAAGGTTTTCTGTATCTTCACAGACGGTTCCCTGCTTTCGTACTGACAGAGGAAAGGGTTCCAGTGTGGTGTTCAGGGGAGGGATACAAGGACCAGGGTCTCCTTACTGAGGGGCTGAGGAACACGTCTGCACTGAGCTGGAGAGGTGTATCTGGGTGGAGAACACTTATCACCCCATCATACAAAATGGATTTGCACAGAGAGTCCTGCACACCCTCCAAAATCCAACACCAGCATGCGAGTTCAATTTCCCTGTGGGAATTACATTTTAGATGATTAAAATTAGAAAAATTCAAAACCCAAAACGCCATTTTCCTTTCATGGGAAGGTTTTTTTGTTGATTTACTGTGTTTTGTCTAAATTTAGTTTGTTTTGGTTTTGAGTTGTTTCACTTTTTCCATTTAATTTTTGCTTTGGGATTCTTGTCTGCTAGTACAGTGCTGCAGAGCTGCTTGGGTGCTCAGTTAAACAACCTCATTGCTGGGACTCTTCTTTCTATTTCCCTATTCTGTTCTGATGCAAGGTTTTATAAAATCCTTTTTATATTTATAAGTAATATATACTGTGCTTATATAAACTATTACATAAACTCTAATGTATATATTATATAAACATCAAGGGGTAGATGATACATATACATACACACACACACAGAGAAGTAAGCGTGAGCATGTGTGTGCAGTGCTGCTCCAAAGAGCCACAGGTTGCCAGACTGGCCCTCTGCAGCCAGCCCTCAGCCCTGCCGCCAGCCTGCTCCCCAGCTGCCCGTGATGGGAAGGCAGCCTCAGCACATCTTACAGCCTCTCACTGGCCCATTAAATGGCAGCACCCAGTGACCCCATTTAGAAAATTCCCGCGGTTCAATATGATGTGGATATGAAATGCAGATCACCTAGACAAGGAGTAGCCTTTGCAAATGCTGTAATTGTGATAGACATTAGCTTCATTATTCTGAGAGCACAGAGTCAGAGGCTTTCCTGCCTCTCCTGGCATGTTGCTGGAGCAGAGGGAGCATGCCTGGGTGACGATGGGACAGCAAGGCTGCCGTGCTGTCGTTGCAGCAGTCCCCGGATTAACAGCCCCAAATTGTTTTTTGCAATCACAGGGGGAAGCTCAGGACACGGCTTTGCAGTGGAATAGTTTCTATCACGTGTTCCCCAAGGGGCTCTGGGGGAGCTGGGATCCTCTTGGTTTCATGGCAAACATCTGTTTGAGCATATGCTTTCTCTGTTTAAATGTTAAAAAGCGCAATGCCTGTGATATAATTAGCTGCTCAGGCAGAGAGCACCCTTGGGAAAAGTACAGGGTAAAATAAATACATGTCTAAAACGTTTGCTTTTTGGTGGCTTGGCCAAGTTCCTGAGAAACAGGAGCCTGCATCCTACAAGCCGCCACTGCGGATGGCCCGGTTTGTCTGTCCGCCAGGGCTGAAAGGGGTGGCAGGACCAGCCTGCTGCCGGCTCCTGCAGCTTCTGCTGTCACAAGGGCTCCGGCAGAGCTGCACATACAGCCCTTCCCTGCAGAGCACCCGACACCCATGTAGGAGACGGCGAGAAGGAGATGACAGCTAGGGAAGCGGTGCGAGAACGTGTTTCTGAGCATCCACTTGAAGTCCAAATCCTCACGTCTTCATGGGTCTTGCTATGCAAATAACCAGGGGCATGGTGAAGTGTTAAACTCAGTATTCGGCAGCTGTCCATCAGATAACAGCAACACAGAGCTTGATGCTTTTATCTGAAGGAGAGGGCAGGGGAGGAAAACCAGCTGTGATGGATCAGGCTAGGCTCTTCTGCCCAAAATAGTGTAGGAATGTGAGCAGAAAACCCAGCTATTTTAACCATAGTTTAAGCAACATATGGCAGCAGTGTTCCATGCTGGACCAGGCATAAAATAGGACGCTGTCATGATGCAATATAAATGATACACTTCTCTGCCAAACTGTCAAAGTCAGTTTTACATTTGTTTCTAGGTTGCTGCAGATATTTATAAAAGCTTTGGAAGATAGGGAGGGGCAGAGAGAAGCATAAAATCTGCAGCAACCAAGTCATTTCCGTGGGACTGTGGCTGATTGCTTGAATAAGCAGAGAAGTCTAGACTCGCGGTCTACGCCCTCCCTTTTTAGAAGGAATCAAGGGAAGAACATCTCAAACTGGCAGCTGGCCACCCCTCCTGGTCTGTGTGTTGCTGGGAGCAGCTGAAACCACTCCTGCTCAAATATCAGGGTGCTTCAGAGAAAAAAAAAAACTGTGTTTGCAAAGCGCCTTTTCCATACCAAGAGGTTTTGCTATTGCTGCTGCAGTCTGGGGAGCTGGGAATTCACTGTGTGGTCATCAGGCAATTGTGTAATGAGCAGGGCGAGAGAGAAAACTGACTCACTGATGGCACACTTGATTTAGCATGAACATTTTCCATCACTGGAGCAGGGATTGGACAGCCCGGTGCATGTTTAAGGTATGGCTGTTGACCTGTAAGGCAGCAGTGCCTGGAAGTCGTAGTCAGGGACCTGGTCCCGTTGTGCAAGGCATTGTGGAGAAAGACAAAGCAGAAGGCAGTCCCTTCTCCAAAGAGCTTGCAGTTTGTGTTGCTCCAGGTCTGATCTAAGGACGAGGTGTTTTTGTATTGAAACAAAAATCCTCTTGGGAGAATAAAAGCCCAGCTGAGTTCCAGTAACTCCCACCAAGCTTCCCCTTTGGAATGATTTTTCCATATTGACATTCAGATGGGAGGACAACAGGGAAACAGCAGTCTTAACTTTGTGTTTTCTGAGTCCTGCACACACTTGGTCACTTGATCGCCTTCTCCTGTTGCAGTACTTTCAATGAAGAACTCCAAATGTTATCCAGAGGACCTGCACACCCAGCAAAGTGACACCTGCAGACAGCAGTCTGCTCTTCTCAGGGCTTTTGTGATTTGCGGGCATGCAAGCTCCACAGTACAGCTGCAGAATAACTTCTCTGGAATACAGACATTCTCTTAGATCTAAAAAGAAGCTAGAAGGGAAATCTCAAAGTACTCCACACAATTTCCTGAACTGATAATATCTGCTGTTGCTTCATTTTTGCATGCTGGCACATAGAGAGGGGGTGATCTGATCATCTTCCCACAGTGTGGCATGAGGCACAGTAGCAGAGGACTACTGGAAACTGCAGTGCCTTGAAACTCCTCTTTCCACAGCTGTGCAGCATCTAAGCAGGATTAGGGCTGGGTGCTGCGAGGTCCTGCAGAGGCTGGTGCTTCCCTTCAAGGTGATTCTCTCTCAGCACGGGGCAGTTGCAACCACAAAACTTTTTACCCTTTGGCAGGTTTCTTGGTGTCAATGTAAAAGCAAATTGCTCATTGTGAAACATAGATCTGTGTCAGAGCAGCATTATTTCCATCATCGGGCATGTGGTGTCAGGATCAGGCCCAGAGACCAGTATGCAAAGCAACGAGTGAAGGAAGCAGCTCTGAGAGCTGCTGGGATGGTTTCTGTGCACTGTCGGTCTCCTGGGGGTGAAGCTCCTGTCCTTCCTCAGAGGAACCCGAATCCCTCTCTCATGTGGCTGGTGGCACCAGTCCATGAACAGTAATCAAAATTGTGCACAGGCTCTCTCAGCTGTGTACTGAACCCAGAAGGATTTATCTAGAGAAGGATGTGCTGAACAGCTGTTAGCATTCTTCCCCACTCTGCGGAGAAGCCCATGCTGCAGCTGCAGAGGTGACCTAAGAGCTCTCACTTGCGAGCTAACCTTTGAAACACCTTCAGTGGTGCTTACTTGGATCCCAGAGACATTCCCAGCTGGGCAGCACCGGGCTAAGCATTAGTCTATTTTTCAGCTGTTTTAAGGGCGATTTCAAACAAATAGTGCAATTGGATATGTGGCCACAGGGCTGGCGTAATGTAGGAGTGCCTTGGGATGTAATTCAGCTTCTTCCCTCATGGAAGAGTTAACCCAGCCCAGCTAAACCATCCTGACTGTTGACTGGGAGTCGCTTCGGTATTGTGCTCTGATAGATGCTCCTCCAGCTGTTGTCCCATGTTCTTGTTTCCCTTGTGGGCGTTGTTCTTTGCTTGGTGTGATGCAGAGGGATTGGGGAGTGCTGGGTTAAACTCAGATGTTGTTTTTGCTTTACCAGATCAGCCGTCAAAAGGGCCATGTTCGCATCTGTCGTCTCTTAGCTCTGCGGCTGGAGGTGCCCACGCTGACTCCAACAGCACAGCTTCACAGTCAGCAAGGGTGTTAAGGAGGCAGTCCAAGCCTGTGGTATCCTTTATTTAAAATTTTATTAAGGGTTTAATGGCTGTGGGGGCAGAGGGATGTGACCACTACCCCTGGGTTCTGCATGCCAGCGTGGCTTGTTCTGCACTGATCTCCATCGCAGCTTTGCTGCCTTGGCTGGAGAGAGTCTGGTGGCTTCTCAGACTGTGGTGCTGCTCTCTGGGAAATGAAGAGGGCGATGCTTATCTGCTTCCCAATGCACCGTGAGACTGAATTAATTCTTGGGAGGGACCTCGTGATCCTCTGGCGGGACTGCTTACACAAGAGCAAGATGTTAGTGCTGTTTTGAAGTGCAATACTGAAAAAAACAGCTGTAACAACAAAGAACAATGGCTTGTCCTACTGGCTTCTGCTTTTTTGGACTATCCACTAATGTTTTTCCATGTTTCTTTCCTTAGGAGATGACCGAGAATGGCAGTCATCAGCTGGTGGTAAAGGCCAGGTTCAATTTTAAGCAGACCAATGAGGACGAACTCTCCGTTAACAAAGGAGACATTATTTATGTCACCCGGGTTGAAGAAGGGGGCTGGTGGGAAGGGACCTTGAATGGAAAAACAGGCTGGTTCCCAAGCAACTACGTCAGAGAAATCAAATCCACCGGTAAGCAAATTGCTTTCAAGGGCTGATTGAATGACAGTGGTATAATGCAGTGTAGATCCTTATGCCTTTGGGAAATTGCTGCTATTTATTAAGGACTGTTAGTGTGCTTAAAGCAGCAGTGCTAATGGAAGTATGAATGGCGCCAGGAGGGGAAGGCCCAGTCTTTCGCATGACTTGTTTGAGAGCTGCTTTGCCCTCTTCCCCAGTGTGCTTTGCCAAGCCCCAGCAGCACAGCGGCACATCGCTGCAGACGAGGCTGGAGATTGCTCCGTGGGTCTGCTTGCCTCCCACTGTTCTGGGGAGCTGTCAGGTCGCTCCAGTGTCGAAACACAGAATTAGCTTTTTGTTAGAGACCTAGGTCAGGCAATGCATCTGCCTTTGATCCTGCCATTTCTGGCAGTGGTGGAATGGATGCTCCCAGTCTGAGTGAGGAAAGCAACAAAAACTCTATGGCCGTAGGGAAAGACCCCTGTTTTTGTGCATAGCAATGGCTGATTTCACATAGTACATTTTCCCCCAGATGCATTTTCTGCTGTGAAGCTGCAGGCAGTGTTGAGAAAAGAGTGAGGGAACAATCCATCTGATGACATTTGCCTTTATTGAGCATTGTCTCAAGTGTCCTTAACATCTTCTGCGATGTGATTTTAACCAGATGTGGGGTGACGATGACATGAAGCATGCCCCTGGCGAACTGCCCTTAGTGTTACATAGCCATTCAAGCAGTTCACCCTATCGTGCTTCTGAGGATGCGTGACAGTAAACTTGTTTTTTCTTAATGTGCCATGAAGACTTACAATAGATGCAGACCTGTTGTGTGCTCAGTGTTGTGGGTCAGAATCAGCCCTGGCCTCAAACACCGTGAGACATAAAGAGTGGGCTGCAAAACGTGCAACCCCCATTAGACATCGTTACTCCCACACTAGCAATCAAAAAAGAAGAGGAAGGAAGAACAAAAGTAATGAGTAAGTGTTCAGAATTAGGCCAGTTTTTATTTAATTCTAAATGAAATGATCTTTGTTAGGATATCTCATCTCCCACTATTTCCCTCGGGGAAAATGATGTCTGAGCTGGAGCAGGACGTTGCAGCAGAGATCGAAGCCTTGTCTGGCACAACCCAGGAATCACTAATTAAGTCAGTGAGTGGAGAAGAGCACCATTTTATAAAAGGAGAGCAAAATTCAGTCCCAAGGGATAAGTCAGATGGGAGCTGCATGAAGTAGCAGCACCTCACTGAAGCCAAGGATGAATCCCCCATTGATCCCGATGCAGGAGCCCATCAGATTTTTTTATGTGCAAAGCTTTCCCCCCTGGTCTTCCCACTTCATGTGGGAGCAGGGCTTGTTCCCGTGGTGCAGGCACAAAGCCGAGGAGCAGTCTCCTCTTGCTGGAGGGCACATGGCTGTATTTCAGTGACGGATGCAGGGAGCATCAGCTAACCCACCATGACTGCTGCTCGGGGGACAGCCCTTGCTGCAAGCCAGCGGGAGCTGCTCTCCTCGCCTCCGAAGCGCGAGACTTGTCACTCTAAATAGAGTCACTCGTTTTTCAGCAGCGTCTGTAGTTCCACCGTGTCCTAAGCGTGCCCTTTGGGTTGAAAAAAAAGAGGCTCCTCCGAGCCTTTAAACGAGACACAGAGCTCCTGGCTGGAAGTGACAGGAAGCTTTACAAGGGCAATAATTAGACAATACGTCAAGCTGCACTTCCCAGCAGCTAAATTTATCAATTTCAGCTTCTCCCCTGCTGTCAGCATGAAAGTAATTGCCTTCCCTGAGTGCATACAGGGAGAAAGGCCGGCCTGGCCGCCCTGCACAGCGCAGCCCTCCGAGGGGCTGAGGACTGGCTGGCTCCGCAGCTGCGACAGTGGGTCTCTCACCTGGGTCCTGAGACCGAACCCAGCCTGCAATGGGAACATCTCCCAGCAGATGTGGGAGTTTCCCAGCTGCATGTCCTGGCAGCAATGCAGCAGAGGTCCTGCTTCCTCTGCTGTGAGGACACCCTGCTTGGTGGTGGGTCTGCTGGCCGGGGACATGCTTTGCAAGGAAAGGACTGGTGTGGGGGTGTGTTCGTGCCTGTGCGCACGTGTGGCGTCCGCAGCGATTCAGCAAATGCATAAGAAAAGGATGACAAGAATTGACTGCCAGGTTTGTGTGAGCTTTTTGTCTTCAAATCTGCCTTCATTCACACATGGATTTTGCATCACAGCTGACTGCAGGGATGGGTCGGGGTTAATTTACTGATTGGTGTTGGCGTCGGTTTGCAAATTGCCTGGAACTAAACACTATATCCAGCATTTTTGGTAGACAACCGTTTTTAAAACCCAAATTTTGTGGGCCAGGTGAAGGTGCACTGTAGCTCCAAACAGTGAAAGACACGGGGCTGCTGCCAGGGATTTGGGAGCAAACCCGTGAGTTGCTGCCAGGTGCTGTGCACTGCCACGGCTGCAGCTTGCTTGGCTGCAGCCGGTGACTGTACATTGTCGATTAGCTCCTGAATTTGCTGAAGCAGAAAAACCAACCCTGCAACTGAAGTCGTGTGTTTACAGGGCTGATGTTATGGTTGCTGGACATGATGCAGCAGTGACTCTTCCTGCTAGAATGAGAGCTGTGCACTATAATTTATTGATGTGTTTTTTTGTACAGATAAACCGCTCTCTCCCAAAGCATTAAAAGGACTTGAAAGCACTCAGCTGACAAAGAATTATTACCCTGTGGTAAGTTTTAAAGTGCTGATCATACATTTTAATAAGTAGCACATTATTAATCTTCTGAACTGTCTCCTTACCTTAGAAAGCATTGAAACGATTTGTAACAATTGGTGACGAGACTCTGTATTTAAAATGCAGTTGTTGCCATTTCCTTGATTCAGGGCTATCAAGACAATAAACCGCAAGTGGAAGTCACTGCAAAATGTCACGAGGAGAGGCTGAAAGTAGGCAACTAAGATAGCATAGCAGAGGTGATAGTTTGAGATCAGTGTTGGAGAATAAGGCACGATATCTCAGTCCCAGTCCTTTCCTGTCTGTTACTATCTCCCATTGATAAAGATAGGGAGATAATATCATGGTGCAAGGCGAGCCAGATTAGGGCTGTGACCCACGATCTCTTGTTTTGGGTTTGGCTGGAGGTGTTACACCTGAGCTGTCTGCCCTCTGCCTCCGCCAGAAGCTGCAGCCCCCGAGAAGGGGCAGTGGTCACAGCTCCCAGCCTGGCTTGTTGGCCTGGTTTTGGAGCAGGTCGGTATGCCAGGCTGTGACGTGTGGCTGCGGAAAGGTTAGAGAAAGATTGCCTGTTCTGCCATCTCACTGCCAGAGTGCTGATGTCTGGCAGAGGGGGCAGGTACCTTCCTCCAGGCTTGAGTAAGGCCCGCAGTATAAGCCAGATAAAATGCATGCATGTGGATGTCCCTGCCTCTCGGTGCTGGAGGTGAAACATGCTCATCAGCATGTCTAAATATATTTCAAACAAAGCAAAGCAGAAACAATATCTCCAGACAGCTGGGAACCACCTCCACTGTCTCAAAAGCTCTTCTGCATTGAGAAACTGGAGTGATTTGTTTTTTTGTGTTTTTTTTTTTTTTTTCTGCATTTTGAAACTGGGAGCGAGGGCCGTGGGTTTGATGTACCCTGTGCTGGAGGCAAATTGGCTGCTGAGGTGGAATCGCAGGGCCAAGCCAAATTCAGCACTTCCTTGCAGTGGCCAGTGAGCTGTGCCCTGGCTTGAGCTATCTCAAGAGCCGTCCTTATTCCAGCCACTGCTGTGTTTAAATCGTTGCCTGCCTTTGTGCAAACAGTGGTCCCAGGATGCATGCACGAATCATTTGTTTGCATACCTTGGCAGCCAGTTCTGCATGCAGGGTTAGGCATGAGCCTCTCAGGAATCAAATACTAAACTCAGATCTGAACTTACATTATATTCATGCTTTGCCAGAGAAGAAGAAACAGCCCTTAATACCCGCTGTCCAGGCCTCCCCCGGTTTGCAGTGTAAAATCCATAAATTAAACCACCAGGGTTTTCCTGAGCATTCTGGGTTCTGCATTAACAATTTTAAATGCATTCATGGACGTAAAATACACTTCTGTGGTTTGCCACACTTGGAAGCTGATGTCATGTTCCTTTGACTAGTCCCTAGTACTAAGATCTACTCAGTGCTCTGTCTCTCACCCTAGGTGTTGCAAAATATTCTGGAAACAGAACGAGATTATGCGAAGGAACTACAGTCACTTCTGGGAACTTACTTAAGACCCCTCCAGTCTTATGATAAGTAAGATATAAGGGCATCTGAGATGGACAGAACCCCGTAAAATTGACCATAGTTCATTACTTTCCTGCTTTTGAATGTTTAGGGACTGTTACTGCCTCGTAAAGCCTCACAACTTCTCTGTGAACCAGAAAAAACCCACACGTTTGTACAGGTTTCTGCTCTTTCCCATTCCTCAGCAATCACGCAGGCGTTCAGCTGCTAGAGACGGGCATTTCTGTCCGACCAAAGGCTGGCTGCTACCTCCATGTGCAAGCTCCTGTGTGGCTGTCCTGGCATGCATGTTTCCTGGCGGTGTGCCTTGCATGGCTTCTTCCCTCGTAATTTGTCTTGCTGTGACTTCTCAGCCCCGGGTGGCACCTCCTAGTCATCTCTTTGTGTAGTGAGCAACAGCACATATTCCTGTGGTTAGGTTGCTTCTCGCTAAACCCAAACTGCTGCTGAGCAAGAAGTGATCTCCCCATATATGCAGTGATCTGTTTAAAGTCCCTCCGCATCTTGCCTTCCTTCCCCAAATCTTCACATTGGGATATCTCCAGCTGTGAAAATTTCCCGTGCTCCCAGCCTGCCTCCCTTGTAGGCAGTAAATGGCTGAAACGAGGAGTGTAAGGGAGTGACAGAAGCAGGATGACAGAAGCAGACATGGTACTTTTGGTTAGGAAAAATCCAACCTGGAAAAATCCAAAGGGAACAAAGCAACCCCCACCTTAGGGGCTACACTGCAGGACCCTCCTCATGTAGGAAACCCACAGCATGAGCCCACGAAGACAAAGTTGTCTCTGTGTCTGTGCACACACCTCCCTCCCTGCCCCTGGAAGAAATCCCATCTGTCTGTGTCTATTAGACAGCTAAACATCTGAGAAGATTAGCGTGATTAAGTGATTAAAATCCAATTAAGGTAATCCTTGACAGCAGACATCTTCTCCAGGAGGCTGTGTTCTGTAGCTCACAGATCATGGGTTTTGTGTTTCCCCACGCCCCATGGTGCATCTGGGGAAACAGAAATTCTTAGGCCTTTTTGGAAGGGCTGCTTGCAGATACCATGGGGTACTCCTGAGAGCTGTGCTCAGAGGCACTGCCCAACATCCTTTTGATGCTAATTGGTGATTTGACTCTTCTAGGCTCAGCGCCGTGGACATCGCATCATTGCTGGGAAATGTGGAAGAAATCAGCGCGTTTCAGCAAACACTGAATCAAGCCTTGGAAGATGTTGCAAAGTAAGTTCGTGCCACGGCACTGAGGGTGTTAAGCTATTGAACTGCAGCTAAAAATAATAGAAAGACCCATTCATTAATGTTCCTCCTGGCTGCTGTCTTAGGCTTGTTAAATATAGAAGAAAATAACAGGATTGAAGAAAGGCAGCAGGTAGTGCTTTGGCAGGAGGTAGAAGAAACGTTGACATTTCTACTATTCAGGTGTCTGCTGAAGCAGCTGACTTCAGAGTGTCACTAGCCCAAAGATGGGAGATGTGGTAGGCATGAAGATGGGATTGTCTGTGAGCAAAAAGCAAATTATCAGAGGTAATCCTTTCCCTTCGGGACCAGCCACAGGGGGCTGCAGCATCCCATCCACATCTCAGCTGGTGAGACAGGGCAGGCTGGGTCACCCTGTGTCCCGGGCTGGTACCGAGCTGTCTGCAGCACAGAAACCCAGTCTCACCTGAGGACCTCCTTCCTCCTTCTCGAGTGACAGGCATGGGTGTTTGGATGGGTGCTCCAGTCTTGCAGTAACCTGGGAGCGTCCCCGTGCAGTGGGTGGCTCCTGGGCAGATGGGTGAGTGTGTCGTAGCTGTAGGGTGCAGATGAAGAGCCTTAATAACAGTGTGCTGGTGTGTTGGTGCTTGTAGGCTCTCCGAGAACCAGCAACGTGTGGGAGGCTGCTTTATGAACCTGATGCCCCAGTTCCGGTCCCTCTACCTGACCTACTGTGCTAACCACCCGTCCGCAGTCAATGTCCTCACGCAGCACAGGTGAGTAATGGAGGAGGAGACCCAGACCAAAATTCCTCCTTTAAAAGTTACTTCTGACATTAGTATGTGAGCCAGCATGGCTTTTGCCCCTCATGTTGACAGCAAGGATCCTGCTGCTGGGAAAATTGCTGGGGCTTTGGGCTCTTCAGCATTGCCTCTACTGCAGCGTGCAGTTATCACCTGCTGCTTTGTTCAGCTCATGCAGCTCTGCCATGCACTGACCTGAGCTGGTCTCACAGGTCCTGTCTGTGCATGCAGAGCTCTCTTGCCTTGGGTAAAGCAGAGGCAATAACCCTTTGCAGCAGCAGCTCCTGTGCTTGTTACAGGCTAAGGCCCCGGATGCTGTTTCAGACTCACTGCTGCAGTGCCCACACACTTGCAGATGGGGGGGATGTTCCCTCGTGGCATGATGGTGTGGGGCACATTCTTGTAAAAGGAGGATGTTTGTTAAAATCACCCAGTTACCCAGTTTAATAATTGAGCTGCTGTTCAGCTGTCTGGTTGCTCTGCAGACTCTTTGATAGATCACAGTAATAACGCCTTCCTTCACAACGTGTCCCACTTGAGCAGACACCTGAATTTGTGTAAGGTCATGCTAAAGAGCACACTAAGCTGAAAGGCTGCCATTGTGTCATCCCTAATGCAACTTAGCTGTCTCCCTGCAGTGATGTTAAAGCCAGGATCCCAGCAGTACTGTTTAATTCTTCCCTTTCTGTAACGGAAGCTTGCAATATATTTACTTACCTGCTGAAATCCAGCTTTATTCAACTTAACAAAGATCCAGGTTCCTGTAAATGATTCATTTATTTGGTTCACTAGCCTGACCCCTTTACTTAAAGAATCAGCTTGGACAAATGTGCTGACACGGGAGTTGTGTGTGCTAAAAACACCAGCGTCCCAGAGGGGTCCCGGTGGCACAGCTCCCACCACATCACTGCACGTCCCCTGGCATGGCATGAGCATTGTCAGCCAGCCCACACCATCAACCAGACACCTTGCCCTGGGCTACTCTGCTGTGCCATCACCGATGTGCCCCAGACACTGCGTGCACAAACACCCACCACCACGCAGCATCCCCGGGGAGCAGGCTCTTGTGCTGCTGTGTTTGCAAATGGTTACTGGGAGGGGAGGCTGGAATGCCTGTAAGTCAAGTGCAGCTCAGAAGAGAGCCCCGGCCCTCAGGAGAGCAATGGGAGGCAGCAAAACACAGCCCTCGGCGGTGGTGAGCCCAGCTTCTTGTTGTTGTATCTATTTATAGTGATGAGCTGGAGAAGTTCATGGAGAGCCAGGGTGCGGCCAACCCAGGCATTCTCATCTTAACCACGAGCCTCAGCAAACCCTTCCTGAGGCTGGATAAATACGTGACACTGCTGCAGGAGCTGGAGCGGCACATGGAGGTAGGTGGGACACCAGGCAGGCTGCGCCCCTGGGTGCTGCAAGAGCTGTCCCCAGACTGCAGGAGGCATCTCTGCTCCTTCCCCTAGTGTTGAAGCATCACACTGCTAAATGCCCTTAATCCCCACTCCAAGGAGCTGGAAGGGGCTGTTCTATCTGCACGGGACATTAGCTGCCCCAAAGCGGGGGAGGTGGGGGAGGCTGTGGGAAGACATCGCCTGCTCTTTGCCTGAGCCAAATATGGGCCAATCCCAAAGTGGAATTCAGCGTCAGGCTACAGCTGGCATTTATTTGCCCAGCACCTAATAAATCAGAATTTTTATAACCGTTTTATGGGATTTCTATCCCTGGCTGCTCAATCCTGCTGCACACAGGCATGTCCCCATTCCTCACCCAGGGCTTGTGCTCGGGGCTGGAAGCAGAGCCGCGCACACAGGCGTGGATCTGGCAGCCAGTGCAGACACGGGGGCGGAGGAGCGAGTGCCTGGGAGCAGGGAGAGCAGCCAGCGGGTAGAGACTTCCTCAGCGGGCAGCAGATCTGCTCTCGGACGTTTGTCCCCCCAGGGATCGTTGTCGTCTCTGTCCCTCACTGCTTTGGTTCTGCTACTTGCCTGGTGAGGTGAGGAAAGCAGAAGTAACGGTCTGGTTTTAAATGTTTTTGCTTTTCCCTCTTCTGATATTAATTACTACCAGTTAATTATTCAGCAGACTTAGCCGTGATCATTCAAATCCACGTCCCAACCAAAGGATTAAAACCTCTGTGTTTGAGCAAGAGGTTTTTCTTATAGGAAAGGTCATAAGACCCTGTACCTTAGGCAAACCTGGCCTCCCGTCCTCTCGCCTGGCCTGGCTGAGCTGCAGGGGCAGAGCTGAGCTTGGATGCAGCCACTGTGACCATACAGAGACCAGTGTGCTCTTTGCAGAATGCCATGTCAGGGTCAGCAGTGGATGCAGAGACATGCACATCACCTGTTTCTTTGAGCTTCTAAGCTGGGTGTGGGAGTAGAGGTTTTATTGCATGAGTAAGGAGGGTTGAGGTTTAAGCTGTGATGCCCTGGGAAGTGTATATATGTATACAGTGTGGGTATACGCAGTGTGGATGTATATAGCACAACATTCCCTGCACTGCTGCGCAGCTGGAGATGGGGCAGGCCTCTGAACAGCCATGGGAGTAGCTGCATCACAGCCTAGATACCTTATGATTTGCTTGGCATGAGGTCTGGATGGTGAAGAGCTTGTGATGTAGGGTCCTGAATGCCCAGGGAACGTACCAGTGTGCAGCTGCAGCCAGAGATAAGAGGCAGCATCCTGCTTTCCCCTCCCTGGCCTGGGATTTGCCCTCCCTTAAACCAAGAGTTGGAGATCCCACTGATGCTCATGGAAACTGCATCCTTTATGGTGCAATGGCTGGAATACTTGCACCCTTATAGAAGTTCCAGTTGTGAATGTGAAACTAGAAATCCACCCTACCTGCCTGTAGGGTCAGCCTGTTTGAATTTATTTTCCTTAAGCTTTGTAAAATCATATCAAGTCTTGCTCTGTCCTCTTTACACTCTTTAAATAGGCTGATATCATTGAATTGCATAGCTGCTTTAAAAGATGCCAAGTTGAGCAGGGTGGTGAGGAAGCCAGCACTGGTATCTGGGGGATTTGGGCTGCCCCCTGCAGTCCCTGATGCCTACCCCTGGGGCCTTGCAAGCCCTGGGAGCACTGGAGCCGTCAGTCATGTTGGGCGCTTTGCAGGGCTGTTGCTGTTAGTGATGCAGGGTTTTTTCTCTCCCTTCACTAGGAGGCGCATGCAGATCATGAAGACATCTTGAAAGCCATCACATCCTTCAAATCTCTTGTGGTAGGTGGCAATTCTTAAAATAGAGCACTCCATTTCAGAGCTGCATTTCATGAAGAGTGAGTCAAGCCTGACATTTGTCTCCTCATTTAAAAGAAAAGAAAGGTCTTTTGGAATGGAAAAGATGGGTGATAAAGACGCTTAATTTCAGGTTTCAAGCCTAGAGTGCCCCTCTGGTTGCATGTTTCAGCAGTTAGACGCTGGCTCTGTGCACTGCTGCAGAAAGCCATGTATGGGTAGTGGTGGTGGCTGGGTCCCTTTCATCTCCTTTTGCCTTTTTACCCTGGTAATTTCCCCCTTGAAACTATACAACTATACTGCCCCTTGCTCTTGCAGGTGAGCTGTGAAAGGTTAGTACTGGCATCTGACTCAAATGCTGGTGCCAGCCAAAGGGTCCCCTGTGTGGACAGCTCAGGGCTTTGTTGAGATGCGCACCATGGGCATCAGGAGGCCCTGGCCATGGTGCAAATATTTGTGGCTCCTGGTTCTATGGCCATCAGTGGGGAATGGACAAATAGCAGCAAACTGATGAGTCAGAGGAAGATACCAGCTCTGTTTCTGTGCGCTGTGTTACCTATGCCCCTCAAAATCCTAGTGCAATGAGATCAAAAAGAGGGGTGAAAACCATCCACATGCACAAAGGTTTTACCTAGCAAAGCTTTTTTTCGATTATAATAAAAGCTGTCATTTCCCTTTGTAGCCATTAAATACCTTTCACTATAACCGCTCCAGATGTGGTCCAACTTCCTTCCTTAGCATGGCAGATGCAGGCTTTCAGTGCTTAGCAGTGCAGATAAAAGATGCGGAGGAGAAAGTTCATAGAAAACAGGAAAGGGCGATCATGTTACATTTACTTAGAAACTCAGCTCCCGTTCCATTAATTCTAGTAGGTAGTAGGGGAATAATTCAGTTAAATTAGAAGATGTCATTCATCTGTAGGAATGCTCGTAAGTTTTTTTACTTGAAAAGTGCACTGAGCAATGCAGTGTAATTACGGTAGAACGAAAGGGGTTTGGCATAGGTTTGAGGTTAGATGGGCAGAGATGCTCCTCGCAACGCACACGTGGTGGCTGGGACCAGAGGCTCCTGGGCAAAGGCAGAGCAGTAATTGCAGAACTCTGCCATTTGCTGCCTCTGTACAGATCGTGGTGGACTGCTGTGCATTTAGTATGAATTTGCATCCTGAGAACTTCAAATTCAGACAATCAGGTAGCTGCTGAAGCACCCAGTAGTTGCAAAACCAGAGGAAGCCCCCACAAAATTGTGTCTTTTCATACTAGACCCAGGGCAGCCTTTCCTTTGGGCGTGCCTGAAGATCTGGATAGTCAAAGAATTTACATGAAATTCAACTCCTTCCTGAGTCTGAAAGGAGGAAAATCTCCATCAGAAACCAGGGTTTGGAAAAACCAAGCAGTGGGTGAAAACTGAGCCCAGATTTGGCCTTGCAGCAATTTTTCCCATTGGCAGAAAGGTCAGTTAAAACAAGTTTTGCTTGGATTTGCAGGGCTGCCTTTGCTCAGTCAGCATTGTCCTTTGCTTGCTGAAAGCAGCTGCAAGACCGGCTGCTCCATGGAGCTCTAAGAGTCCACAACTGCAAGTATCGCTGCAGTCTTTCAAATCGTGGCAGCTTCAGAAGCTCCCTTTTGTGTTGCTGTACTGCATTGCTGAAATACTGCGCCAAGTTCTCACTTCTGGGTTTGCAGATTTTGATAAGAAAATATCTGCCTATCTGAGTTGTGGGGGCTTTGCAGTGCTGCAAGGATAAGTTTTTTTGCTGTTTCAGCAAAGTAGGACGAATCTTTCTGAGCACCAGCGAAATGAGCAACATTTAGCTCTGTGGCTATCTTGGTTTGGAAAATGTGACCCTGTAGTCTCAGAGGTAGAACTGGTTTGGAAAGAAAGGTTTGCTCGGTACAGTTTGCAATTTCTTTGACATTTTAACATATTCATTACATCATAAATTGCTGTGGTGTGATTTTTGACAAGGTTTGTGTAATAGAGCCAAAGCAGGCTTTTCTGGTTGAAAAGTAGTGATGCTTTCACAAGATGGCAAGTGTTTTGTATGTGTAACTCTGGCCAATACTGTCGACCTTTGCTAAGTTTGTCATATCATTCTGGGTCTCTTTTGGGGTAAAGTAGTGAAACCTGGAGCACTGCAGTCAAATTTTGCATGTGATGCAATCTGTTGAGCACTGAGCCCACATGCAGGCTTGGCTGGTGAAACCATCTTCCTTAGGATGGTCTGCATTTTCATCTGCACTTTTGCTAACAAAACATACCATGGTGATTTCCAGTCTCAGTGTCAGGAACTGAGGAAGAGGAAACAACTTGAGCTGCAGATCCTTTCTGAATCCATTCAGCGCTGGGAAGGAGAGGACATAAAAACGATGGGAAACATCATCTACATGTCCCAGGTTATGGTGCAGAGTGGGGGGAGCGAGGTGAGTGCAGCTTCCAGGTAAAGACATTGTGACCAAATGCCCTCTGCTTGGGGGATCGGCTGTGCAAGGTGACAACTACTCTGACCCCAGGCCGGCAAAGTGCTCACAAATAATGCCGGTACATAATTTTACCTGGACAAACACTGCACAACTGGAACTGTGCACGTCTGTTAGAGTCAGGTATCAAGACCTGGTTGCTTAGCTTCAGCCCTTCAGTGACACACTTTTCCAGCAAAAGAAGTGTCTTAGTGTCATACAGTACACTAATTCCCCGCCTTTCCCCCTGTGACTTACTCTGAGAAATGAGAGTGACTTTCAAGTGTGCATTAGCATCATCGTTTTGCCACGTCCTGTGCGCAGCATGATGGCTGTAATGATGTTCCACTCCAGAGCTGTGTTTAGCAGGGAACTGGAGGGATCCCTGCCAAACCCATCGCTGGTCCCGAAGTATCACACCTGTGCAGATGCTTGCCAATAGTGTTAGACCCATGTATGCCGCATGTTTGGTGTTTGCTGTCTGTGAAAGTGCCCACTATAGATGAATTACTTGCTTGCTATAAAAAGTTTTTCCTGGGAAGGGAAGACCTGTAAAACAAAACCCTGCAGAGTCTAGTCCCCGAGTTTTGTTTGGGATGTGAACTGCTGGGGACAAATTAGTAACATCTTTAGGACTAGCAGGGTGCAGACAAAAATGCATGTATGCTCCCTTGGAAAAGCTGGTACAGAAATAAGATGCTGTAAAGAAATAAAAGCCAAAATAATTGGTTTGAGTTTGGTCTCTCTAAGGCTGTGGTTCCAGCTGCAGTGGGTACCTTTTGCTGCAGGAAAGTACTCATGGTACACTGCCAACTGGACTAACCTAAATTCTTACCCCCGCAGGAGAAAGAAGAGCGGTATTTCTTGTTGTTTTCCAATGTTTTGCTCATGCTGTCTGCAAGCCCACGGATGAGTGGGTTCATCTATCAGGTAGGCATGCTTAATTTGAAATTGCAAGGCCTTAGGTGTGAAAAAGGAAATCAGATATCTCTGATCCAATTCAAATCCCCTCCTTCCGTAAATCTCTGTTTTATGTAAATGGGCTGGGAACCAAGGCTTGGTTTTGCCATGCATGCCAGGACACTTACTGCAAGTAGCTTTGTCCTGCCAACTGGTCAGGCAGCCTTTTGCTAAGTGTGAATACTTTGAAATTAGAAAAAATATAAAAATCAAACACACCAATCCCTATCCTTCGTGCTCTTCTCAAGAATTCAGTGTGTGTGTCAAGTGTTGTGAGCCAGCTGTGGGGTTTTGCCCCAGACAGCCAGCTGGTTGTCAGTGTTGTGCTGTCTCCGTACAATATCTCACTATTACAAAGCCCACTATAAACAAGCCCAAATCTCCTGTGTGTGAGGCACCCCAAACGATGCGCTTCAGGTGTCTTACTATTCTGAACGGCTGCCATCAGGCTCTTTCGAGCTTGGCTTCTCTCCAGTTGCCTGAAACAATCTATGCCCTCCAGGAAAAGGACACTCCGCTGCTGATGTGTCATATGAGAAGGTGGTGAGACAGACGGTGAAGATTTGGGAAGGATTTGGCTGGGTCTTTAGATTTTACCCACCAGTGGGAGTAAGGTGAACGGGCAGCGCGCCATGCAAAACAGAGGGAAAGGGAAGGCTTTCAGAAAAAAAGAGGGGAAGTTGATAGTCCTGACTTCTTTGTAAAAAGGGTTTGCACCTCATGAATAGAAAGGGTGGCAGATGAGCTGGGGATGACTCAGTTGTCATGGGAGCCTCTTCTCAGGGGGTTGACCTAATTGTGCAGGGAAATCTAGATCCATACATTAAAGGATACTCTTCCTGCAGTCTGAGGCCTTCGCTAATCAGTTTTTAATGGCAGTTCCCAAAGAGTCAGCAGAAAGGAGCAGAACAACATGGGAAGTAGATGCAGACATTGACTCCTCCTCAATTCTCCTAGGGAAAGCTGCCTTTAACAGGAATGACGCTGACAAAGCTGGAAGATGCCGAAGGGAACGAGCACATGTTTGAAATTGGAGGTGAGTGTGGCCCCTGCCTGGGGCCATCCTACCAGTCTGAACAGCAGCTGTCACCAGTGATACCAGTCCTCCTCCTCCTCACAACCACTATGCTGTACTTTTTGCTCTTTTACCATGCATTGTCTGAGTTCTGGGCATGTCCCTCCTGGTTGAGGCTATCTCCTCCCAGTGCTGGTTCCCTTGGCTTCTCTGTGCTGCTCCAAGGCTCCCTAGCACTGGCAGCCCAGAGCAGGACAGGCAGCCACATCTTCGTGGTCTCTGGCCACTGAACTTTGCAAACAGAGGAGCCACTTGCTGCCCTGCTGAGCTGAGCTCCTCTTGTGTTTCTTCCTGTATCTCTACCACTTGCTAAAGATGGTTGTTTGACCCTCTGCTGCAGGGAACATGACAGAGCGGATCACCGTGTCCTGCAGCACCAGCCAGGACTTGCACGAATGGCTTGACCACTTGCAAAGGCTGACCAAAGGGACATGCAACACCGTATCCAAAACGCAGTCCTGGAGCGCTCATTCGGTAAGCGTGCTGCCTCCCAGCCTGTTTGCTGCCTGTTGTTTCTCAGCCCTGGCTGATCTCTCTTTTTCAGCAGCGTGCTGTGATATTGAGGTAATACAGCTATAAAACTTTTCACATCCTGCAGTTTTGTTTATAACCATGCAGTGCTTGTACCATTGTTCATATATCCTGCCCTAATTTTGTTGCAACTCAGGTATCTAAAAGGCATTCATGGTGAACCTTTGTCCATCCCCCTCTGCTTGACTACTTTGTTTGGTGGCTAACAATCTTCACTGCTTCTCATCTATTTTCTCAGACATTTAGCTCAACCGGACAGATCCGTGGCCCTCTGGAACCCCCCAAAATCCTCAAGCCTTGGAGCTTGAGCTGCCTCCGTCCTGCTCCTCCACTCAGACCATCAGCGGCACTGAGTTACAAGGAGGTAATCCTGCGTGCGTGCAGAGGACCCTGATTTCATGGCAATCCCTAGCGCTTGTGCCCAGGTTTCTTACCCATCGCGAAGGCACAGGTTTGCTGCTCCTTCAGTTAATAGGGATGCTGAGAAAAAATACTGTGTAAAGCTATGCCCAGCCGTGCAAACCAGTGATGGATGCTTGTCGCTGCAGCTGGCTTTGAGCTGCAAGCAAAGCATGAGCACGTGTTTGCAGAGTCAGCCCTGTCCCTGGTGTTTGCTGTAGCCAGCGCTCTTGGGACAGGTGCAGGGGATTTTGTTGCTGTAGCTTGCAGCGTCCTTACCCCGCCTGCCGGATGTCACCAGTCTCCTCCTCTGGGTTTGGCCAGAGCTGTGTCACAGCAGCGCTCAGGATCGAGCCCCCAGCCATGCTGCACCAAGAGGAGGAGGGAAAGGCCTGTTGGTATTCTGTATGATTCCCACCTATGTTTTTGTGGGGTGCTCAACCCCAGTGCTTTGCATACCCGTAACTTGCGGGGATGCAGCAGCTGGGGCGTCGCTTCCCCCGCAGCAACCCCCAGCCTGGGAGGCAGGAGGTGGTGTGGGGAAACCCAAAATAAACCCCAGCTCCCATTCTCACCCCCTGTTGCAACTGCAGTGCTGTCCTTCCCTACCTTGCGGTAAACTTTTGGGATTACTCACCAGTAACTCTGTAACGTTCCTTTTACTGAATGAGCACTCCGGTTCTGAGTCACCAGCCTTTCTTGGTACAGCAGCCTGGGAGCGTCACTGCCCAGGCTCCCAGCAGGAACAGGGACAGGGATGGAGCTCGTGTCTGGCTCAGTCCCTCAGCATCCAAGGACTGGAATGCCCAGCAGCCGGCGGGGCTGTGGGTCCTCTGCTCCAGGCAGATTCTAGGTAGCTTCACAGCGTTTTGTTAGGTTTACTTCTTAAAATTCATTAAGCAGTGCGTTTCACTTTGGGAATTAAATTGTTCCAAAACCAAACAAGCAGGCTGGAAACCACTCTTAATCTTTGCATGTTCCAAATCCCTGATGTAGACTAAACAGTCTTGTGCTTGCATGGTGCATTAAAATATAAGGAAAGGCTTTAATTAGAGGAGAAATTTTTCTGTGTGAAAGTGCAAGGATGGTATTTATTTATAATGCAGGGCAAAACCACAAATTGAGTGATATCATTAATACCACAGCTCTCTGCAAATTCTCAGTTATTCTCGGCTGCACACAGCAGAAGTTAAACCATCTGCATAGAAAGGAGCCGAGAGGTTTTTCAAGAGAGGCTGTGCTGGCAGGGAGCTCCAGGGGCAGGATGGGGCTGCAAGCTGGATGGCAGCATGCAGGGCGTGGAAGGACCAAAAACGTGGACACAGGCATCCCTCCCAACTCTAATGAGCCTTCAGGTAAAGGCACTGCAGAGGGTTCTAAGTCCCCAGATAGAAAAAATCCGTGTCCTTGCATTGGGCGTGGGCATGCAGCCCATGGACACAAGCTTGTGACGACAAACACGAAATAAGTTCAGTTGTTGGCCCAAAATTAAAGTAGGGCACAAAGTGAACTATGCTAACAGCTCAGCACATCACCTTTCTATAACAAAAAGATAATGAATGAATACAAATATCAAATGGTATTTGCAGGGAAGGGAGTAGGGGAGTTTGGTTTAAAAGATTAGAGATTTTCAGACATCCAGTGTTACTTTAATTGGCTACTAGTAACGTAGGATGGGATGGCATAGTCTTGTGCATTTCCTCATACCTAGTTGTGTTCAGGAAACCCCAGAACCTGCTCACATACCGCACAGCACTGTTGTTATTTCCATTGAAATTGGGTCATTTTTCCTGTTCTGTTTCCAGTAATCATTTGAAATGACAGAGCAGGTGCTGTGGGTAAAGCAGTGTGTCCGGATTCAGGTTAGCAAAGCGAAAAAGATTTACAGATGATTTCCACTTTTTTTTTTTCCTTTTCTATTTTTAAGCGGCCTGCTTTGCATTAGGTGAAGGGGTTTTTAACATCGGGATTTCTAGCTTTTGTTGGCCAGACTGGCAGGAGAGCAGTGAGGCTCCCTGTGCCGGGCATCCCTCGGATGGGACCATTTGCAAGGTGTGGAGGGAAATCCTACTGCACTGATGCCTGATACTATCAGGTTTCCAGTGAGCATGGCAGGTGCCCTCCAGGCGGGTCCCCTTTGAGAAGACAAGGTCCTGGAGGATTGTCACCAGATTGGGCAGAGCAGCACATCCCTTCCTCCCCGGGGCTCGACGGAGCCAGGCGTGCTGGGTGGCTGCAGCACTGGCACCAGCTATGTAGGTGCTAGCCTATTTTAAGCACTTTTCTCTTAAGCAACCAATAGGTACAGAAGTCTACTACTAACACAGGAGGCATGTTCTCTATTTTGACGTGTTCAGAGTGCATTAATGCCCACTTACCATGCGTTTCACATGTAACTTTTTCAGTTTTGCATAACACCGTTCTTTGCATGTTGATAGCAAAACCAGTACAGAGGGTGTGCCAAATTAATCACAACACTAACATTTAAATGTGGTTTAGAAATGTTGATTTAATGGACTTGGTCAGTAAAATCATCAGTCTCTCACACTCATCTTCTCTTTCTTTGCATATTCATTGTAGAGGATGTCTTATATCTTAAAGGTAAGGGTAGATACATCTCTTTGGCTTATCGTGGCAAAGACTGCTTATTGCTGTTCATGCTTCTTGTGCTTGCATGACTCTAATTTTGCCTGGCTGTATCAGTAAGTTAACATGAGAGTCAGTGGTGACTGGTAAATGTATTTTGAGAGATCTTTCATGAAGGATTTAGGATTGTGGTACTAAACTTCCTCGCATGCCTCTCCTGCCACTTGTCATTCCTTAAAGTTTGTATTGCATGTAACCTATTAATATACTAATTCTCTCCAAATCAGCATGACTTGTAACTCAGTGAAGGAGATAAAAGCTAAAAGCTTGTGTTTCTTACTTGTGGAGTCAAAGCAAACACTAACTTTGTGTGTATTTGTTTGTTTTCCGTGTATGTTGGGGGGTATGTATACTCTCAAACAAATTGTATACATTGAGAAAAGATGTCATTTGCCCACTTCTTTTTAATTAGAAATCAAATTGAGTCAAGGAAATAAACAGTATTTAAGGTTTTCTAACAAAGACCACGAAGTTGATAAACAGACCCAAAGTGCTGTGAATATGTTGGAATTCTTTGGCCAAAGGATATTAGCTGAGGGATATTTGCTAAAGGAGTGTGTCCTGCCCTGGACCTGCAGGTGCAATTCCCACCGCTGTTAGAGGGAGCAGTGGCTAAAGGACTAGTGCATGGGAAAGGCAAAAAGCATAATGTCCTCCAGCTTTGCCATTGTCTGCTTTGTAGTTCTCTAATGTGTTGTGCATAACACAGATAGCCACATTCAACCTCAGCTGCTCCATTGTTTGAGCTGCCTTTAGTTCTGGTCAAGTACAAGAGTCTGTTTCTCTATAGGACTCCAGCAAAAGTCCAAAAACCATGAAGAAGTTTCTTCCAAAAAGGAAAACTGAGAGAAAAGCATCAGATGAAGAGTTTGTTATTAGGAAAAGTAAGTGTTGAATTTTTCTCTTCTTTTCTGTGGTTTCTTTGTGCTCAGTAATCTCCACGGGGCTTTGAGAGCAACCTTTCTTATGGCGCTGAATGTGGCACGTGAGCAAGCCTACGTGCTGCTGAGCATGGGAGGCTCCTGCACATGCAGCCTTTCCCAGGCACTTACAGATCCCCTGTTCTTGCAGAGATGTTCACCTGCAAAGAAAGATGTCCTGACTGCTACCTGAAGCCAGTCTGGGGTATTCCTCGGGAGAGGGAGGGGTGAAAGGCCAGTGGTACGCTGCTGCAGTATGACCCTGAGGTTATTTGAAGTTAGCACTGAACTAGGGTTAGGAATGAAGACTTCACCTTTCAGAGTCCTATTGTGTTGTGGCTGTACCAGCCATCCCCAGGGCACTGTCCTCCTCTGGGAAGCCCTCCCAGGAAGGCTGTTCTGCCTGCCCATCTCCCTGTGCTGCTGGCACCCAAAGTCAGGCATCATCCCCCAAATTTTGCTAAGGTGAGCCCTAGAAGGGCTTTTTCATACCATTTAGTCATAGTGCTTGATGTCACAGGATGTTGCAAAGGCCAGAAAATGTAAGGGAATTCAAAAAGGGATTAGGGAAAGTCCCCAAGACTGTCAGTCAAGGAAACAATGCTCTCTTGCTCTGAAGTCCCTGAACAGGAAGGCTGGGAGAGAAGAATCCAGAGCACCTGGCTTTTTGTGGCAGCTGTTGTCTGCAATGTTTTACAGGTACTGCTGCATTGGAAGAAGATGCTCAGATCTTGAAGGTGATCGAGGCATACTGTACCGGGGCAGGCTTCCAGCAAGCTCTCAGTTCAGGTGGGCACAAACAGATTATTTAATGTTCATTCTGCCTGTAACACTGATAACCTGTCTGGGAAAAAAACAGATGGTTGCATCAGACAGCAATGAGACTCATGCTAGGAAACTGTGTGGTGTTCAATCTTCAAGATAAGGGAGCTTCATCTACCTAGTGGTTTAGTTGCCATTGTTTTTCTTCTAAACACAGAGAATGAGGAGGTAGGAGGGTAGATGAGACACAGCTACTTCACCAGCACTTGCAGCACTTGTTAGGAATTAAATGAACCTAGTCAGTGCCTGTGGCTGTCAGCACTGAAAATCTGATAGTAATCTCAGGTTGCATATAGCTTTAGAAAGGAAGCATGAATATTATCTCTCAATCAGCTGCATGTTAAGAACAAGCTACTTCATAAGAACCTATCTAACATCTTAAACTCTGGAAATATAACTATTTATCATTGCTGGTAAGATGTCAAATTAAATCACTGAACTATCAAATAATGGCATATTTATAGAAGGGAGACCATATTTCTTCTGAGAGCTCTTGACCTGAACTGAGTGATTTAATTTATAAATAATGATGTAGCTTTAGGTGCCCTGAGCGCTCTTGGAAACTTTCCCTTCGTGGCCTGGCTCTGGCTCAGCCGCACACCCCAGCCCGCATTTAACCCTGCCGAGCCTCCCGCTCCCAGGGCGAGTGACGGCTGCATTTGCTGTGCTGCCTCCGGCACGGCGTGGGCGCCAGGGAAAGTCTCCCTTTTTCTTCCTGATGAGTAATTCTTGCACACAGGCTCCCGTAAAGACTCCATCCCCCAAGTCCTTCTTCCTGAGGAAGAGAAAATCATCATCGAGGAAACAAGAAGCAATGGCCAGACTGTCACAGAGGAAAAGTAAGCAAGGCTGCAGATTCCCCTGGCACTTTTTGGAAGGATGGTTAAAAACCAGTGCCCTCTCCGTCCTCCGCCCACAGAAGTGGTCAGGAGCCTTATCCTGGCTGTGCCAGAAATGCCGGGCTATTCCAGTTGCTATTTTGTCCCTTTTCGAGAACAGAGTCACATTCCCAGCTGCTCTGACATGGCTGCAGCCTCCTGGGAGCCTGTGCCTGGGTCTTGAGAGCATTTATTGCGTCCCAGAGCTTCTCCGGATGTGCTGAACTGGGTCAGGGAGGACAGAACCAAACAAGTGTTTTTTTGTTGTTTGTTTTTTTTTTTTAAGCTACAGACATAGCAGGCTGCTGCTACCCCTCGTGAGGCTGTGTGATGCTGCCTGTGAGTGCTCCCAGTCTGCTCCATAGCGCTTAATGCTTCAGCATCTGGGTTATTAGGTTGGTCCCCTCCTTTTCTAACCCAGGCAGTGCATTCCTTTTTTTTTTTTTTTTCTCTCCAGCACAGCCTCAAGGAATCAGGGCCATTTAACAAAAGATACGCAGGCACTTCAATTTTAAAACTTTTTTTTTTTTTTTTTTTTGCAGTAGCATAAACAAGGAAGCCAAAGCCACAGACCTTTGTTGTTAACTTAAAGAGAGCAGAACAAGGTTGCTTGGTTTGCTTTTTTTTTTTTTTTTTTCCTTCAGTGTTGAGAAAAGAGCCCTGAATTTTTGGCTGGTAGTCCATAAATGCTCCTGGGCTCTGTTTCCAGAGTGACTTCATAGGTAACAGTGCCAGTGGCAGCCCAATGCCTGCAATTGGCAGTGGAGAAAAGGGAGCTGGGAGCACCTTCCCCATAAGTGCTTCAGTCACAAAAGCTCCCACGTTGTTGCTGTTTTACTGCACTTCAGCTCGTTCTGTTTTAGTTTGGTTTTTGAGTTTTTGCGTATTTATTTTTTTTGCAGGAGCCTTGTTGACACAGTTTATGCACTGAAAGATGAAGTCAAGGAACTGAAGCAGGTAATTGGAGTGGTTTTGTTTGTGCTGTGAGTCGACTGGTCCATGCCCAGGAAAAGTCTCACCGATTGCTGGTCCCATCCTGAAGCTGCTCTGTGCGTGCAGCTGGATGGTGCCGTGACAGGGTCCTCCATCCAGGCTTGGAATTAGGTTTCCAGGAGGATGCTTCTGCCTGCTTAGTCCTGGAACTTCTTTGCGTGTCCGTAAGGTGGTGAGGGTCTGCTTGAACAGCTCAGACCACATGTAATGAGTGTTCATCCTCTCAAATGAGCATTGACCTGCCAAATGTCCCTGGTATCTTGCCTCTGAGCCACATACAGCCAGGTGCACAGAAGTACTTCATTGCATCAAGTGCATGAGCATTAACTGCATCTTTGTTCCTTTATTTTTCACCTTGTAGGAGAACAAAAGGATGAAACAGTGTTTGGAGGAAGAGCTCAAATCCAGGAAGGACTTGGAGAAGCTGGTCAGAAGGCTGCTGAAGCAGACAGATGAGTGTGCCAGGGAGGACACGGGGCGCAAGTCGTCTCTGATTGCCTGAATTTGGGGAGAAGCTGCTGGCAGTGGTGTGTGACCTCAGGTGTTTTTTGGGAAGCAGAACTGGATCCTTTGCCTCTTCTTGCTCCTTATTTTGTTGGTTTGGGGGATTTTGTTACCAAAAAAATGTCAGAGAGAAAAAAAATAGTTTTTCTTCCATCCAATAAGGAAATAAAGCAAACAGAAACAATCGATCACAACTAAAACAGTCAGCAAGCGGTCCGTGATTCACAATTCATCTGCAGCAACTAATACCTCATCGTACCTACTACTGGGAGCAAACACAATCTCTGCTAGCGATTGCCGCTCACAAAGGGTATGGCAGCAGTTTCCTAGAGGAAGCTTAAGCACTTTTTAATGCTTTCATTCTTTTCAAAAGCACCGGTACCTATTTATTGAATGAAAACATTACTGAGTTGGCATTGAGCAGAAACCAAAAAGCACCTTGCTCCTTTTTTTCAGATAATCACAACTGGGGAAGCTTTTCCCATCCACCTTCTTTTTTCCCCCATTAGTTGACTGTAGCGAACTAGAGCCCAGCAATACTGTGGTTCCCGTGTGGCCTTGATACTGATTAAAATGTGCAATTAACATGAAGACATTTTAACTCCTTGGGGAAGTCAGATGTGGAGCACCTGTCAGAGCGCACGGGAAGGTATGTTGCACAGTACTGCCTCCTAACAGCTCGTGATTAGCACAACGGGTAACTGCTGTTCTGTCCCCAGCCCCTTTTGTTAAGCATGACCTGAAACTCCTACACCCTGCCTTCTTTTCACTTTGAGTGTCCAGGTATTGTATGAATTTATAGTTTTGCTGTGCTTCCCCTTGCAGGACATGCTTTTCTCTGTATGAAATGCAAACACTGCTTGACAGCAAAAACAACACCCGAATATGCTTGTCCCCTGCTCCCTTCTGCCCACGTTAGGCTCTCCTTCCCAAAGGCTAGGAACGTGCAGCCAACAGTCACTTCTCCCCCATTGCCCCAAAGGGGCTTTGCTGTAGGAAAAAGGAACTTTTGGTATAGGAAAGGTATTTATATTTAGGCTTTGACAAGAGCTGTAATGCTCCTGGGGCAAGGACGTGCAGTACCTTCCCGATCCATGCACAGCTCCTCGAACACAGCACACAGACAACATGCATATGTATCGGCTATCTTCATCTTATTTGGTGTTACATCCTAGTTTGTAACTGATGTTTTCCTTCCTTAGCAGCATTATACAAGTAACCTTCTGTTAAAGTTAATAATAAGTCTTATGTATATCACAGGGCAGCATGGTCCCAGGGCGTGCAGATACACTGCAGCTCCTTAGTCATACCGTTACATTGTTCATGAAGGATATAATAGAGGCAATAATAACAACTCCCTCATTGCAATTAAAATTCAGCCAGAACATAGCAAATGGTGTTTGGGGAGAACTAGACTCTGAATCATCACAAGGAATGTAAAAAGAAGCCCTCTTTAAGCTGTTTCTAGGACAAAACGGGCTTTTTAATTTTTTCCCTGGCTACATTTGCCATCTCCAGGGCATCCTAGTTGGACAGCAGCTCTCTGCATCCTTGCCTGGGTACACAGTTGAAAGATTGGGTCAACAATTGAGTTCTGCTGTGCTGGATAATCATTTTCTAGGATAAAGACCTTTGCTGCACAAGTTAGCATGGCTGAAGTGCTGTTCTGGGATGCCGTGCCCAGATGCCCCAGCATCATCCAGGCCAGCTGCCTGCTCGAGGGTGGGCTGGAAACAAGGCTAGCAATGTGCAGTCAGTGCGAGGAAGTCAACCAAGGGCCATTTGTGCTCCCACGGGAAGGTAGAAATGTTTCCCTGCTGCCCACAGTTCAGTTAAAACCCATGCTGTGTACATATGCATGTTTCTAAGATGTAATGTGATGCAGGGCACACTGGGACATTTTGGATCAGGCACTTGTCAAGAGCTAGAAGCCAAAAAAAAGAAAAGAAAATAAAAAGGAAAAGAAGCCATGCCAGATGGACAGCAATGTTTCCATATTTACTTTGTTTACAGTGCTTTGTAAATAGGTTCCAGTGAGTCCGTCTTTAGATGGATGTTGTGTCAGCTGCCTTCCAGTTTATCTTTGTCATGTAGGTTTATTTACTGTAACTACTTATGCAAGTTCAACTTTTCTAACATGTTTTTATTTTGAACAGTTTTTTAATTGACATTTTCAACAAATAAAGAAGGATAAAAATTGCTTCTTAGCCCTCAGTGCTGCTTCCTTTGCGTCTGTCTCACCTCTCTCTGGGGCTGCACCCGGGGAAGCAAGAGGGTACATACGAAAACCTCACTGAGCGCTCAGCAAACATTAGAATGAAAGCAAAGCCAACACTTGCTCTGGGCATTCCTGATTTGAGAAAAGATATCAAAACGCCACAGCTTCATCACCCACTCACCCCCGGTCTACTGGGCACCGGGGGGTGCTTGTGTGAATGGTCACGCTGGCAGTTGGACTGTCACTCCCACCATTGCACGGTCCCACAGCAGGGAGGGAGGTGGTCCTGGGGCAGGGTGATGCACTTCCATCCCTCAAGTCCCACACGGACTCTGCTAACAGGGATGCTTTATGGAGAAATTGTTCTTCTCCATTGCACTAGTTGGTTGCTGTAGATAAGTCATTTCCTGCCTGAGACTTTTTTTTTTTTTTACTTCTGGGGATTAGGTGTGGTGACAGGATTTCCTTTGGTCTACCACTTGGACAAGACCTCCTGCATGCTGGTATTTTTAACTCTTTGGTGAGGATGCCACATTCTCAACCTGTGCCTGAAGCGAGTCTGGGGCTTGACCGCGGCTGCTGCTCAGAGCCAGCAGACCAGCGGCACAGGAGAATGGCTGAGGATGGCTGTTCTCAGCATGGAGGAGTGCCCAGCCCTGCTCTTCCTCTCCAAGCACATCAGTCAGAGCAGGAAAGCAGAAAAACAAGCAAGGCACACTGACCGTGGGTGGAAAACACTGAGGTCTGAAAGGGAGCACATTTGAGCCTAATTGGTGCTTCAGGGAGTTACTGTGGAGCCAGAACAGGACCACATTCAGACCCAGGTAACCCCGAACCTTTTGGAAGGAACATTTCCCCTCTTGTGCCAACATGAAGCCAAATCCAGGCCTTGTCCCCTTCTGTTATGCCAGGTCCCAAATGTCCCCTTTGCACAAGCAATATAATGGAGGCAGCACCAGCATCCTCCAAGCAGCAGGGTTTGGCATCAAACCACCATCAGTGTGAAATCAGACCAGGAAAGAAAACACCAAAAACCAGTTTCATCTGTGCAGCCCAAACCGCTGGTGTGGCCGGGGAAACCCCGGAGGTGCCAATTCACAGTAGCCTCCCTGGCACATGGCACTGCCACAAAGCCCCTGAGCCTGAGCCAAAAGGATGTGGGAAGTGAAGGCTCCTATCGCCCACGGGGCTGCGTGGTGCTCAGAACACCGCCTGCTGCATCCTACTGCATCTCGCCACCCAGTGTGGGGTCAGCAACCGCAACACAAGGGGAAGCAGGTGAGCAGGGCTGGTCTTTCTAGGGACAGGAAAAGATCATTTGCTAGGCTAGTAGTTGGACTTGACAATAGAGGTCTTTTCCAGCCCAAATGATTCAGGAAGGGATGCTAGGGCAGGCTCGTCAGATCAGCAGCCACATCACCGCCATGCAGCCCTCGGCTTGGTGGCACAAGCTGGGGGGACCCCACTTGGAAACTGGTATCATGACTTTTGTTTGAGGAAAACAAACAAAACCAAAAGCCTCATTTCTTACACAAACCTAAAACCCAATACATTTCCCAGTGGGATCAACACTTGCAAAGCCACGCGAGCACCATCCCCAGCAGATGACCATGCTGTTGTGCCACGGCTCATCGATGTCCCTCTGTGCCGGTCCTGCCAATGTGCCCAGTGTATTCACCTCCCCCTCAACCCCTTTTCACTTCACTCAGAACAAAGAAAAATCAGCTCACAAACTATAAATTCCACAGCCCAAGAAGTGACTGAGAGGCCCCACAGTGAGGGAAAAATCAATGTATTGACGACCTTCATACTTTCCACGGGGAGAGGAAAACTGTCCGCCACGGCACCGGGGAGGAGAACAAAGCCGCTCAGGAGAAGGCCACGGTCTGAAATGCACAGCTGGATGGCAGCACACACATCTCCTCCCCTCCCACGCATTACCTCTCATCTGCATCCCACAGGCTATTTTTGGCAAGCGAAGAAACAGAGGCAAGAAACAAAAGCCCCAGGAAAGACAGTGGCACGAGGCAAGGAGCCCCACTTGCAGTGGAGGCAGCAGCTGTTGTTGCACAATTTCATTTAGTGGTTTTTCAGCCCAACAGCGTTTCTGCTCCTGAAGGTTTCCTGCGCCTGAGAGCAAGCACTTCCCTCCCCACCCACTCGCACCCATCCTACTTTTTCTCCTTTCTCAGAGCGCACAGCTTCGATAGCTTTTTGTTCCCTCATGAAGTATTCAAGACCCTATCCCCACAGTGGCCATGCACATCCCCAACCCCATGCTGTCCCTGCCACCCCCCACCAGCCCATCCTGCAGGAGCTGCCTGGGTTTTGGCAGCAGCAGGGATGCAGTCGAACCTGTGCCACTGCAGGAGCTGACCAGTAGTCCCTGCCACCCCGTATATGGTAGGTGAAGTATCTGACCTGATGCAGCATCCAAAGCAGACAGCCCTGCAGGGCTTAGGTGAGTGTGGGAATCTTCTCTTCTAGCCAGGTGCTGTAAATCCCCCTAAATGAGCCCCTACAGCTGTACCTCATGCCTCATCACTGCCCTCCTGCCCCCTGCTCCAGCCCAGCCTGGCCAAAATGCATCCAGTGCTGCCCAGCCCCAAATCCCCACCATGCCCCAAGAAGGGTACAGAGGCTGCTGCAGGACGTGTTTGGGACTGGCCATCCCCACTGTGCCCCTGCACTGTCCTGCTGCACTCGTGGTCCCCAAACCCCGAGCAGGGCCCCAGGAAGCCTCAGCATGCCCCAAGCAAGCCTCAGCCCCAGGTGAGAAGGGGCAGTGACTTCCAAAGCAAAGTGCCCAGCCACAGATGTCCTAATTCATCACTGGTGTTAGCTGTAGCATGATGGTGTGCAAAACCCTACACTAGCACATGTTGTGGGGTACCAAGCTATGCAGCCTGTGTGGTGCTTTGGATGTGCTCAGACAGGGGGACCCGAAATGTTGAAATAAACTGCAAAACAACCATGGCCACATTCACCTCATCACGCTACACAGTTTCCCATGCACTTTGTGTTAGTCTCCCTTTTCTGTCCACAAATACCAGGCAGTTTTAGCTCTAGTTAAATAAACACTTTTATACATAGCACTGGACAAGAACAGTCCGTTCTCTGGCAAAGTTATGCAGCTTTGAAGAACAGCTACCCAACTGCAAATTAAATTACAGTGATACCAGGCGGGCAGCCTCCGAGCAATCCTCTCCTGCCTTTGGGAGGGGACAGCAGCAGGCACCCACCACTGGCAACGTGGTGCAACGACTGCCCCGTCTGTCCTGGCACTGCCTGCAGTTGAGCACCGCAGTAGGAGCAGGTCCGCAGCCTCAAGCCAAGCAAACCCTAACGAGTGCTCAAATCTGAAATCTCTTCCACTTGCAGACCTGCTGACTTGTAAGAGTACTGCCAGTCTTTGTGCTCAGATAAGCATGACCTGGATACCTAAAATCACTGTACCAGCAGCCTTGTGTCCTTCTGTGGCTCAGCTCACCCTCCCTGTGTGCCAAGCTGGAGGAAGAGGGTGAGGGGATGCCCTGGTGAGCTGTGTCACCTGGGTGCCCCTGCCTGAGGGCATGTCCTGCCCGTCTGCATTGTCCTGCTCTCCTGGAGCACCAGACAATGTGCCACCGTGGACACATCCGTCCTCATGAGGACAGCCAGGAGATGCTCTACACATGCTTCTTGGAGGACTTGGGAAGAAGCTGTTCCTGCCACCCCTGTGCTTTCCTGGTCCTCCTCCCAGGGGAAGACATGTCTCAGGGAAGAATGCTGGTCCAAATCTGACCATGGTGGCCAATGCCCCTTCCACAGAGTCTGAAATAATCCACAGGCAGAGGGCCCTCAGCCTGGGAGGAGGACAGCCTCACGAGCACATTCAGCTCACCACCAGAGCCTTACCGGAGCTCTGGGCTGAAATCAGCAGCCACCCCTTGGCCACCAATAACCCCTCTTGGCCAAGTGGGGCGAATTTTGCCCAGGGCAAACCTGGCCGAGACAATGCCACTCTGAGCAAGAAGGCTTGTTGAGCTCTGTAGATAGCTATGGGTGGAAAAAAAAAGGGAGTTCTCAAGATAACACAGGCAGTTAGGGTGGCAACGATGCATCACCAGCAGCCACCACGTAAGGACAGTGCATGGCTGATTGATTCCTTTAGAGGAGACGTTCCTAAGCCTTTTAATGTTTTTTCCGTTGATGTTTTGTAAGCAGATTGGTACAGGAGATAAGCATGAACCTAGCATGGAGGGAGTACCCTGAGCCATCCTATGGTGTTAGGAAAGAAAGGTTGCTGGTAGAGCCTGCTAAATAAAGCTTATGTGGTACAACTGAGCCACCAGCGGGGCACAGTGGTGCACAGCCCCAGCACCTCCCAAATGGTCAGGAATGAAAGAAAACAGCAAAGTGCAGACAACGACAGCTTCAAACTTTGTTCCATTTCTGTTCATAGGGCCCCTTGGCCCTCATTAATAAATAACAAAATATACAAATTAACAAACAAGGGCAATAAAGAGGCAGAGGAACATAAATACGGGAAACAGGGAGAGCCACTTGGCTCAACAAAGTTGGGCTGGGCCTCCTGGGGAGGGGGGGGCGGCTTGGGGTGGCCCCCTCCTACAGCTTGAAGATGCCAAAGTAGGTGCTGCCATGGCCGTAGTTCACTATCGTTGAGTCTGTCACGTTGACAAAGATCATGTCGCCCTCCCGGAGCTCAAAGACGCCTCCCTCCCGGATGGACTGGAAGTCACAGACAGCCGTGGAGGTGCTGTGCGTGTTGAGTCCCTTCAGCAAGAGCCGGTCCTCTTCCATGGGGAGGTACAAATAAATATAGAGGGTAAACGGTGCCGAAGCCGCTGCCTTGGTGCAGAAGCTGACTTGTGCATAGATGTAGTAGAGCCCTGCCTTCTCCACCTTCAGCTTCCCTTCGTGGTAGGATATCAAGCTGTTCATTGGGGCGTAGCTCGTCGTCTTCCACTCCAGCACTGTGAGGAGAAAGCATGGCTGTTGAGCTGGGACAGATCCAGCTTGGGAGGCTGATTTTTAGGGGATAGCCCCAGGGACATTGGGCATCACAGCCTCCATCCCCTGTGGGGCAGGCAGGGAGGTGCTGTCCATCTCAGGACACCTTCTCCAGCCCATGGGACATGGGTCCCTGTCTCTGAGGCTGGGGCATGCTTAACCCCTGTTTCTGGTTGCTGGCCTTCCACAAGCCTTGTGTTGATGATGTGAGTGGAGGAGCACTTTGCTTTCTTTGTCTAGCCAAATGGAAATACTTGGGATGGAGGATCTCCATGGCTTTTGGTGGCCCAGCCTCCAAATGCTCTGAGCACTTCCAGAACACCCTTCAGTTCCTATATTCAGAGGCACCCATCCCAAGCCACACAGTTTTTCCAAGCTGGAAAAACTGCATTTCTTCCAAAGTCCTTTCTCCACTTGGCCTCCACTAGCTCCTGGAGAAGATAAGACTTCTCCAGGGAAGGACAAAAATGACCGTCCCTCAGTTTTGGTGCACTGGATCCCTGGCAGGGTGCAGAGCTCCAAGGGTTTGCATGGTACATGCTGCTCCTACCTCCCAGAGCTCTGTCCACCTCACAGACCTGCTGCTGCCATAACTTTTGGGGCACTACTGGTATCCTTGGAGCAGCTCATGGACATTAATTCTGACTGGAGCCAGCACAGAGAGCTGAGGGAAAGAAACCAGGAAAGCATGGCCATGGGTATTGAGCCGGGCTATGGCTCTGGGAAGGGTTCTGCACCTTCTTCCTACAGAGACCATCATGTGAGCGGTGAGGGTGAGCAAACCAGCTCCAAACCCTGCTCCAAGGGGAACCCCATGCAGCCTGTGGCCTGTGCCTGTGCAGCCCATGGGGACACCCCTGCTCCCCACCACCGAGCTGCAGAACCAGCTCCTGGCAGCCCGCTGAGCGCAGCGCAGCGTCAGCCTGCTTTGTAATCGCAACAAGTGCTCGAGCGGGGAGTTTTAAAATGCAGCAAGCATCTCGCTTCTTTGATCTTATCTAACACAGAGCTTTCCACAGGTAGACTGAGCTCTGGGTGAATTGCTGCGTCAGAGATGGAAAGAGCAGTTGCTGATTACTGGCAGTTACTCCAGAATTAAATCAAACATGCTCAGGTTGAGAAATCCTTCCCAGATTGAGAGGCTGACCTTGCAAACTCTTATTCACCTCGGAAAGCCTTACTCCTGCAGGTGGGAGGCTTGCTGTGCCATGGGACATGTTCCTGTGCTGGAGGTGCAGTGTCCCCATCCCTGTTGGATACCCACCACCATACCCAGCCCTGCCGGGTGGCACCGAGGGGTCTGCCTTACCTGGCACCGCCTTGTTGCTCTTCTGTCCTGCCATGTGGGCTGCAATCGGCTGCCTCTTCTCAGCTGAAATTGGGAAAGGTCAATGTTATTGAAGGCCGAGCACCCTCTCTCCCCCTGCAGCACGGCTCTCCACCAGGACCACAGCACCTCCCAGCCTTGGGGTTCCCCCAGAGGCCAAATCCAGCTCAGAGACACGGTCTCCAAAGCAGCCCCTGAGTGAGGCAATGACAGGACCTGGATGTGTCCGCTCCTTACCTGCCACAGATGTCTCATTCCTGCTCTTCGAGTGGGGGTGCTCATGGCCTGCAAGGAGAAAAGGCCGCAGTTTTAATTTTGGGTTCATTTTCATTGACTTTGTGCAGTGCAGCTGACTGGTGAGATAGCCGTGCCTGGCACCCAGTCTCTGTCAGCTTAGCGTCGTGCAGTCCTACCCCATGGGGACGCCCTGCTACGCCCAGCTGACCCCACCACGGGCACCAAAGGACCTGACCCTGTCCCCTGCAGCCGCTCATCTCCCAGCCCTCCAGCAGCACCAGGACACTCACCTCTTTGCATTTCAAACTTTGGCCCCTCCTTGCTGGCTGCCCCATCCTGAAACAACAGCAAAAATATACATTTGAAACACATATCCTTACATTTCTAAAATATAATATTTTAAGATGTACATATCAAACATTGGTAAAGCCTCTGTGTAAAAGATGCTTTCTTTTGGGGTTGGTGCTGTTTGGCACCAACAGCCCTGCCAGATCTCGGCAGAAGGCTCCTGACCTACCAAGCCCCCCAGGATTGTGTGTGGCCATGGTCTGCCCTGCTTTTTTGCAGTGGAGGGGGGGAGGGGTTGCAAGGCTTTTGTTCTTAGGTTTTATGTGCCTAAAATGCTGTGCAATTAAAATGTTGTGCAAGGTGGCTCTTCTGCACCCAAATGAGAGAAGTCTCTGGACTGGCAGGAGGTGGTGTCCCTGAGCCATGGGGAGGCATTTGCACAACGTCTTCCTCCTCCTTGCAGGAGCTGTGCTGCCTGGCCCAAGCCCTGCACTGTCATCAATGTCAAGGCAAAGAGAACATAAAGCTGCTCCCACCATCAAGTGGCCATGAGTATCCTCATGCCTACCAGGTGCAGGATGCAACAAGGTGCCAGACAGCAGAAAATCAATATTTTTCAGGCCACGATGGAGCATAGAGGTGGTAGCTCCATCCCACCCCACCTTGGGCATGCCACAGTTGGGCGCGCTCTGCTCAAGCCCGCTTTGAGAAAAAATGGATGAGATTTTTCAGTAATGTCAATACAGTCTAAAAATATTGTGTTAAAAAAGAAAAGAATAAAAAAGGCCACATGCTCTGCAGCCCCAATGTTAAGGACCCCCCCTGGTTTTCAAAAAACCTTTGGGTGATGTGTGTGTGTCAGGGATCCTCCCTGCACCTTCAGCATGGTTTGTATCCACTCAACATCAATCTACCTTGCACTGGAGGTCCTTGAAGCTTTTTAAAATTTTTTCACAGTCCAATAATGTCGACTTCTGACCTTCTGCTGTTTGGCATTTCTGTACTTTCCTCAGGAAGATGTAGTCTTCATTTAAGCTCAACGCCTCTTCCATCTGCCAGCGGGGGAAAGAAGAGAGGGTCAACGGGCTGTTACTGGGAAAAGCAGGAGCGCAGCCAGGCGGTATCTATCCCTTCCCACAAGAAATTGCAGCCTGGGAAGCTCAGTGGCAGTTGCTCAGCTTCGGGAGGAGAGGGGCAGACTTCCATGAGCTGCCGGCACGGCATGTGCACACACATCCACCTGGAGCTGCACCGACCCGCTGGCTTGCAGCTCTGGGTGAGAGGAGAGCTGCTCTGAGCCTCCTGGACCTGCGTCAATAATTAATTTATATTTTCCACTCTACTTTTTACAAAAGGTGGCTGGCAAATCTGCATCGGACTGCACTTATGATAGTGGCACAGAAATGCCAGTGAGCAGGTTGGGCAGGCTGCTGGGAAGCCTGCCTAGCCCACCAGCGGCAGCTCCTTGGTTTTGGGTAGCTTATAGGTTAAACAAGCTGCCAAAAGGTCAACACAGCTTGTGAAATGTGGCTGAATTCTGCTAGGAGTTTGAGATTTATTTAAAAAAAAAAAAAAAAGGATTAAAAATTTCAGAAAGCTGAAAAAGAATGATATATATATAATTGTATATGTAATTATATATATATAATATACGCCATATATAATTATATATTATATATGCAATTATAATATAATATAGTTATAATTATATGATATAATATAATTATATTTATATAATTATATATATACATATATAAAAAGATTGATTTTTGGAATGACACCTGTTTTCGGAAAAAATAATAT
Organism: Aythya ferina; assembly: GCF_964211825.1. Classification (NCBI taxonomy): domain Eukaryota; kingdom Metazoa; phylum Chordata; class Aves; order Anseriformes; family Anatidae; genus Aythya; species Aythya ferina. The sequence continues at coordinate 7,316,633 of NC_140311.1, forward strand.
TTGGCTAGGCAACAAAGAGAAGTCCATACTGACTTCTGGCAATGTTGGGTCAGGTTTCAAACCTGCCACAAGCACTACAGAGAGCTGTAACTCTCCTGCCCCTTATGACTGCCCCCCATCTGCTCTGCTGCAGTGGGGCAGATGTCACAGCCTGGAGCTGCCACACTTGGCTCCAGCAGGGACCCCCAGCCCCCAGGCTGCAGCCCTCAATGCAACAAAGTCCCTCTTCCACCCTCTGCTCCAAGCCACCCCGTTCAGATTTGCTGTCCGCCCTTGAAGATCAGCAGTTACCCACCTTGTATCTCAATTTGGATCAAGACAACACATTTAAAACCCACTAATATGTATCTTATCTTTGCATCTGCTGAGGAGATGGGTTTTCTGTAACTGGTAGTCTATGTGTTTTCTGCTTTGGGAATGAAATGTTTTAGATCGGTGATTTTAAGCATCATGCAGTGCAGCTGCAGTTATAGCAATCTCAAAAACAGCTTTTCAATTTTTTAAATTTTTGGAATGTATTGTCCCACATGTGGGACAGGATTATGGATATTGTGTCCCTTTCATAAAAATAAAGACAAAATATTAAGATCCACTGTTTCCTTCCCAAAGCAGAAAGACAGTATCTAAAGTGCGATACTGGTAAAATTAATACATGCAAACGCAGAATAAAAATTAATTTCTGGACTCCCTCCTCCTCTTCATGAGCGCCCCAGTGCTGCCCGGTGCCATGGCATCAGAAAGACCACCAGGTAACCCAAAAAGCCTGAAACAGTCCTTCGTGTTTATGCCCCCTCTCCTCTCCCAGACTGGCCACTGTCTGCCAGGTTTGCTCTTAGCAGCTCCTCTTTATTGACCCGTTCTCTCTTTGTTAATGAAGGGAACAGGTCTCTTCCTCTGTGTACATCTTCACTTAGTTGCAAATTAAAGCAGAAATAAGAACATGGGTGTATAAACACCACTGCTGCATCAGTCCAGTGGCCATCATCATCTTGCACCATATTCATCCTGAGAGCGATCAGGGCTGTCCACACCGAAGGCAAATTGTGTTAGCAATCCGTCAGAGACACCCTTATTTTACACTTACCTTATCCATCTTCATGTGAAGATACAAACAGAAGAGTACAGTCCCGATCGTCTGTACTACCATAAATACAGCGAGGAAGCACATGAACATTTTCATGGTGCTGGGAGAGGTGCTGCTCATGGATCGGGGTGCAGCAGAGCCGTAGACTTCATTCATCCTCCGGGCACGTCGCTGGGGCGCCTTCAAATGATCTGCTTGCAAGTAGCATGAGAACTGTTGTGTGAGCACCCGCTGCTCAAGGGATACAGGTTGCAGCAACCTACACTTCCTGGAAAAAAACCTTCGTAGTGGGTACGTTTGTTCACTACCATCTCCCACAACAAAAAAAAAGGTTACTTAGACTTTCTTCTCTGGTTCACTTCCATGCTTTTTCCTACCATCCTACCAGAAGCAGATATCGATTCTTATTCCGTATATTCATATTTGCCTTCGAAACACTCCTGACTCTGCCCCGGTGTTTTTTTCCTGTTGTGGATGAAAGCTTCATGACTAGTCAGTCTCAGAGCAATGAAGACTGCGAATCCATGGGCAGCACTGCTGAATGGTGGTGCAAGCTGCCAGGGGTTAGGAAGCACTTGGGAAGCCAGCTGTTTCTCAAAAGGAGAGGAAGGGCTTTCTGCTCTCTGTTTTCTTCATGAGAAGGACAATTGTGTGGCTGAGGCAGGTGGGTTGTGCTGGCTCCTGGCCTTCCCTCATGCTCCCTGTAGGTGAAGTCTGCCCAAGTAAGATGGATGCTCCTGGGGAAAGGGACATCTCTTCAGGCACTGGGACCTCAATGTGGGTGTCGTGCTCCTTGATGGACAGCCAGCAGGACTTTGGGTCTCAGTGCTTGGCCACCAGTTTGGAGAGACAAGTTTTGAGCCATTTTCCCAACACCACAGTGAGGTTCTTACCCTGAATCCATGGGCACAAGGATCCTCAGATCATACTCCCATTTACACATATTATATTTATTTTCTGGGCATAAAAATGGCTACTGACGATACTGCCACTCCTGACAGCCACTGACATCCCAGCACCACCTCCATGCAACTTCAGGTGCCCTCCCCATGTCCCTTGGCCCAGCAGCAGAGGTGTGTTCCCGCCCCTGAGCATCCCCTGCCCATGTTTGCAGCTATTCAGGCATCTGACACTATGCAGCCATGCAGGACCCATACAAAACTTCATGGTAAATGCAGAGGGGTCCTGCTTTCAAGAAGGGACAGGCCTCCTTTGCTCCATGCTTGAGCAAAGAGGATGAAGCTGGGCTGCCAGGCTGCCTGCACGGGGGCTGGGGCGCTGGTTTAAAGGCAGCGATCAAACCATCATGCAAAGTTGTTTTGAAAGTAACAGCCTGAAGGCAACGGTCTTATCAGATGTGCATGCAGCAAATAAAGGGCCGGATCCTGCCAGCAGCAGAAGGGCACTGAGCAGGGTGCTGCTTGCCTGGCAGCCACAGCAGAGGATGGCACTCAGCACTGTGGGGTTGCTCAGCACGGCAGGATGAGGTCCAGCATTCGCTTTTTCTATCTACCCAATCTCTCGCATCCTGTCCTGTGTGGTTAGGGTGCTCTTAGCTGCAAATGCAAGCTCTGGTAACAAAGCACAAACATCTCTGCAACTCAGTCAGCTTGTGACCTTGGCAGGTTACCATGTGCCTAAATATAGCACCCAAATCACAAATGTGTGACAGCGCCAGGGTCTTTGTTGGCAGCAATTCAGTGACCAGGCAAAGGGCAGCCTGAGGCTGATGCCCTGATGGTGCTCTGGGGCCATTCGTTCCCTTGACTTGCTGGGGCTGCCACCTCCCTGCACCAAGAGGAGCTTTGGGATGGGTCTGTAGCACACCCCCCACACACACACACACAGCCTGAGGACACTGCCAACCAGTCCTTTCCTTCTTTTCTATCTTAAATTTGGTGTTAATTTTAGAAATGCCAGCCCTGGCCCCCTGGCAGGGGTCTGAGCTAACACCAAGCTCCCAGGCACTGTCTGCCATGGAGAGTTTGCCACCTTCACCAGCAAGAAGATGTTTTGTGGTGGACATCTCCAAGGACACCCCATGGCACTGAGGGCCACAGCTGTGCTGCTGTATAGGGTTTGGGGCCATGGCGAGCACCAGTGCCTGTTCCCCAAAGTCCTTGTCCCATCCATTGACCAGATGGCAATCACCGACATTTTCCAAGGCTCTTCAGAGTTTCCTCTGAACTGAAGAGTTATGTTTGGAGGAAGTCTTCATATGAGAAACAAAACGACATGAGAAGTCATTACTTAATACTTTCCCCGAATCCTGAGTGTCAGGACTCAGAGGCAGCCGATAACGTGTGAAACCACAGCAGTGAGTGATGCAGAGAGCAAGTGAGGTTTTGCACAACTATTCCTGAGCCCTGGCCGTCCCCATCAGACGAAACTTTTTCAAAGACGTTTCTGGATAGTCACCCATCACCATTTCACTGAAATGAGAAGAAGCTGCAGGTAATGACGGAAAAACCCAGCACAGCTCTGGCCACGTTGCACACACCTGGCTGGGGAGGCAGAAGTTCGGTGAGGATGAGGAACGGCTCCCCTTCAGCATCCCCAACATGAAACATCGACAGAGGGCTGGCCAGCTTGCTCTGAAAACCAGGAAACCCGTACTCAGTAGTCACCAGCACCCTGACAAAAAAGACGGGGTGGAAATTATGACAGGGGGGATCCTGGCAGAGATTCGTCAGCACGCCTCGCTGGGAGGGCAGGCTGGCAGCTCCTCTTCAGGAAAACATTGCTTTGTGTTGGCAACCCAGTCCTGGCCATCTCCTCCAGCCCCCATCACCAGGTCCTGTGGTGGCTTCTGCTGTGGGCAGGAGCCCAAATCGATGAGGAGGTGTTGGCTGAGCTCTGGGCAAGGCAAAGCCCCGTCGAGCCATGCCCTTACCTCTGCTGGGCAATGCCAGGAAGCCTGGTAGGTGCTCTGTTACTGCTTCACAGAGATGGTAGGGATGGGGCAAGAGGCTCTGAATCCTCAAAGCTAATGTCATCTCTTGCCAAGGTCAGGTTGTGTCGTGGCTGCACAACCTTGGCCACTTGGCTGCTGTAGGAGCTTGGGGGAGTGTTGCAGAGAGGTAAAAGAGGGTCATGGTCCAAAGGGCTGATAGGCAACAGAGGAGGACCCAGTGCCTGAGGGAAGAGCCTGCCTATGTGAGACTTCCCCAGGGCAGGTGAAGTTCACCCGCACCTGGTGACAAGCCCGGCACTGAGCAACCAAAAGGGTTTTCTTTCACCCCAAACTCTCCGAACATAACCATAACCGTCTGCTTGCGCACCCAAACGGGCACGGTTCCTCCAGCCAGATAACGCCTGTGTGAGACGATGGGAAAATGTGATCCATCGCTTGCATTCCTATTGACCTACTTGCGGTATTTCCGCTGATCAGCAAATTGTCTCCACTGCACTCGGCACTCGGCTTTGTTTACCGAGAAAATATCCGGTTGCCTGCCACAGTGATCTGTCAAAGGCTGGGAGCAGTTCTGAATGCAGTAAGGTGAAAGCTAACGAAAAGAGAGTGATTTTTTTGGGTGCCTGCTGTGGTTTCGTATAACTAGCTCTATAAATTGTGCTGCTCACCCCACATACTCTTTACAATTAACAAAAGCCAGGTGCTGTGAAGTACTAAGAACAATAGATTCAGAAAGAGGATTTTATTCTGAGTCACAAAAGGAGTTTGCTTGCAATGTCGTGGGAGGGATGCAAAAGGGAACCTGTAAGAGAAACCTGAATTTGTCCCTTCAGTGCGGGGCTATGGTTAGAAGGGAAATTTGAGCTTGTCCATGATTTGTTTTGCCATTTCTTTAGATTTTCCTTCTGCCATATCTCCCAAGTCTTCAGGATTACGCCTGTCACCAGAGAGACGGGACAGACGGGGCCAGAACGTCACAGAAAACATCACCAGCATCCGGAGAAAGAAAGGTTACATTGCAGTTTCCGTTCATTTCTTTAACTGTATGAATTAGAGAATGCTCCAGAGTGAAGAGCAGCAAGAGGCAGGCTCAAGGATAGGAGGCGAGGTCAATACTCGTGGTGGTCACATCTCCCTGTGGAAGAGAACAGCAGATGTTGGCTGTAGCCACTACTGCAGTAATGGCAGGCTGAAGCCTGGTTGTTCGTGGTGTCCTTCACCCATGGAGTCCCATGTGGAGGTCAGCAACCTTGTGAGGCTCCAGCAGGTGTGAACACAAGCCGTCCTGGGCTGTGACACAGCCTGGCTGCTGGGGAGCGCCCGGGCTAAGGAGCCAGGGGCCAATGCCCAGACAGGTGAGGGGACATCTGCCCCTTCTCTACCACCTTGCAGAGCAGCAAAGAGCAACAGGGAAAGGCTGCAGGGGACAGCGCCAGGGCTGCTCTCCCTCTGAGCTGTCCTGCTCCAAGGGCTGTCATCTCCTGTGCCCTTCCCACTGTCTGTCCTCTCCCCCAGCCCCTTGGATGCACTCCAAGCTGGTCTTTCCCAAGGGGATAGGGGGGGTGCAGAGCCAGGTAAGGCAGAGGAGCCAGCCCCCCTGGAGGATGGAGAGCACGGAGGGGCACGTGGCTCTCGCCACATCTGGGCAGTGATGCCAGCCCTGCCGTACTGAGCCACTGAGAGCGCGCATCTCCAAACTGCTGATGCAGAGCCTCGCTGCAGCCGTGAAACCACAAATGGCACTAGAAACTTCTTGCAGTGACGGCTGCACCTACCTCTCCTGGCTTCCTAAAAATAGAGCTTGGCACAGGGCAGGCTGCAGCCCTGGCCCTGCCAAACAAGCGTGAGTCACCACGGAAGAAGGCAGGAGCACCCCGCACATCCCGGGGAGCAGCTCTGCCCAGCACAGGGTGCAGAGACCCGGAGCCATCAAAGCCGAAGCGAAACGCGCTGGGGATGAGCAAAGCACACGGGAGGTTTTGCACCCAGCGGCCGCCTCCCACGGCAGGGTGCCATTGGGTGGGTGGGGGGGGGCCCAGCTTTATCTGTGCATCGCCCCCGGCTCTCCAGCCCAGGACAGGACCAAAACAGCCACGGCATCTTCATCTGTGTGGGACTGGTGAGCAAAACAAAAGTCTCAGGGAGGAGAGGAGGAATGCGGCTGCTGTGGGGGTCAGCAGTGCCCACCAGGACAGGGCCACCCACCCTTCAGCTCCCACTACCCCACAGGGGTCCCCGCCACCTGGGTGAGAAATGCCCCTAGGTCAGGGTCTCTACCTAAGGAAGGGGTCACAGCCCGTGGCCAGATTTCAGGATGTGAAATTATCAGACAATGGGGAATCATCCAAAGCTGATTTGGCAGCCTTTAATTTAAACTTCTGACTTGCTCTCCCACTCTGAGCATTCCTCCAGCGCCACCCCAACCCTCCAAAGCAGTACTTGTGCAGGAAGGTGGCAGAGGTAGCAAGTTGCTGCTGGAGCCATTCGGGCTTCTGTCTGCCTATGCCGCATGGTTTGTGTCACCAGGCAAGCTGGAAAGCAAAGGCACGTTGTGTTGTGCTCCTGTCTCATCACTCCATGTGAGATCGGCCACACTCTGAGTGGTGACAGCAGGGGCTGAAAAGGCTGGTTGTTAAAGCTTATTAATGTTTCCTCTTGCATTAACGTAGGATTTAGACACTGTGGAGAAGATGGTGACCAAGTCTACTTGAAGGGGTCCCCCTAGAAGTGCTGGACAGTGGGAGAAGTGGTGTCTGCTTGGGAGACACCCAGCGTGCATCCCCTTGGGTCACTGGGATCCCTTGGGATCCTGCACAGCCCCTAGGTGAGAACGGGAGTCATGCTGCTGAAAATGACAGGAGGCAGGATTGCAAGGGTGAGCTGCCAAGTGGACGAGCCTTGAGAGGGGCAGACAAGGAGAAAAGCCTTAGCCCCTGGCTGGGACTGACCATACCTTGGAGAAGGCAGCACCTGCATATAAACCCACACACTGCCACGCTCCCTAATAGATGCTCAGTCTGAGAGCCCAAGCAACATGATGCACACATGTCCTGAGCCAGCAAAACCAATCCTGAATCTCTCACAGAGCAACACAAAGGCAGGGTAGCATTGCCTTCAGTCGTGTGCAACAGACGCCGCAATGGTAACCCACAGCGCTTCGGTCTCAGCGCTGGCAGCAGCGAAGCTTTGAGCTGGGCTCGTGGATGCTGCTGTGCCTGCCAGGAGCCCTCTGCCCATGCCCTGTCCTGGCCATGCTGCAGCACCACAGCCTTGGCTGGTTTGCAGCAGGCCTGGCCACAGCTCGCTCCTTGGCCACGCTGCAATGGCCCGAGCCTTGGGACGCAATCTGGCTAACAAATCCAACACAAAATCCCTGTGAGCTTGCGAGAGATGCGGCAGAGAGTGGATGCTAAAACAACTCTGCCATCTACTGACTCCTCGGCTCCCCTCCCTCCCCTGCCCATCCCTGCTGCAGCCATGCTGAGGCTAAACCAAAGCGTCTGGCTGGATCAGAGCACCATTGCCTCTCTAGTGAAATTAAAAGGAAATGACACAGGCAGAGGTTGAAATAGAAGAAAAACAGCCCTGAAGGCCTCAGGCCTGGTGTCATGCACCCGTCACCCTGCCAGCATGGGAGGGCATCTCTCGGGCTGAGCCCTAGTTGCAGGGTCAGCTCTCTCCTTCCAGCACGGCAAGGCAAAGGAGCCACTGCTGCAGAAAGTATCAGTGGGAGGCACCAGCCACGAGGATGAGGACGTCACCTCAGGGTGCTTCTGCAGAGGAAAATGTCAGCAGCATGGTGACAAATGTCAGACCTGCATCTCAGGGGCCACGCACAGCCTCTCCCCGTAGCCCTCTGGGGCAGACGAGGACATTTCCATGGCCGTGTGGCAGCAGGATGATGCATTGATGTGAGGGTGTGTAGGATGTTTCTCTTTCTAAAGAGGAATGCACAGAGGAGCTGTGGCATGGCCATGGGCTCTCAGCTGGATGCACTGGAGGCTCTGGGTCCTGAGCTCTGTGCCGCTGCAGGCTCTGAGGTCCCTTATGCTCTCTCTTAGGGCCTTGGGTGAGAGAAGCAAAGCTGAGCACCCTGCTGAGCTATCTGGGCTACGCATCCTTTCTGCAAAGGGTGCTTCACACTTGAAAATGAGTAATGAGGTCAACAGACGTGGCCTCACACAACACCATGCAAAGGCACGGCATCAGGTAGCCCACCTCCACTGCTCCTTTCTGCCCTTTTCAGCCAGCCCCTGCACTTCTGATGGCACAGGCAGCTGCAGTGCTGAGATCCTGCTCCCACCCCCAGCCAAGCCCACCCCTCTCAGGCAGCTCCACTTCTCCTCGGGTGTCTGCCTTCAGCTAGAAGGCACAAGGCTCCAGGAAAAGCTTGGAGATGCTGGCTCTGCCCACCGAAATGCCTGTGCAATGGATGGGAGCTGGCACTGGCTCTGCAGACAGCAGGTTGGAGCCTGAGCCAGGGCAGCCAGTGGGTCCCTGCTGCACACCCATGTCTCTGGCTGGGCTTGAGAGAGGGCAGCTGGGTGAGCTAGGGGTCAGGATGCTGTGTGGAGGCGGCTTTGCAAGGATTCTGTGATGTCCCCAGCAACTTCCCTCCTAAGGGAAGTAGCTATTTTCAGAGCCATCAAGATCTCCTCCATCACCTGAGTTTTGTGACCAGAAGGGGCTCAGTGCAGGCAGTCTGTAGCTGATGGAAGCCTATCCCAGGCAGGCTTTAGACCATTTTAACACCCTGTTCTTTCTCCACCACTCAGCCCACACCATGGCCCTGGAGCATCCCCTCCATGGGCTGGGAGTCCAGGTTGGCAGATCTGCTGCAGCTGTCCCCAGGCATGACCAGTGCTTTGTGTGTGTACTGCTGCTGATCGCTGTGAATGTCACTGTTGCAACATCAACCTTCCCCAAGGTGCCAAAGGGAGGGAGCAGAGAGGGTTTAGGCAGGCCAGAGCTCCCCCAGAGCTCCCCAAGTCAGAGAAGAGGCATTTCCAAGAAGTGGCTGCAGCCCCTGTGAATCACAGCTCTGGTGGGGAGCCGGGCATCTCCCGTCCTTCCAGGAACGCAACAGCAGAAAATGCTGCAGCCTCACCCCAGGGTCCTCTGACACTGGGACCAAATTCACTGCAGTTTCTGGGTACAAGTCAGTCTTACCAGCAGATGTGAAACACTTCTCGGAGCTTGCAGGCTGCTTGCAGTGGGCTGGGAGACGTCAGCTTGCCTCGTGTTCACCACAGGGGCCAGGCTCGCACCCAGGCAGCTGCTGCAGGGCGCTGCTGTGCTGGGAGCCCAGCACCCAGCCCCGGTCATGGTCACATCCTGGCAAGAGCAGGGTGAAATGAGACAGTGCCTGGAGTCCCTTGGGACAGCAGGATGGGGCTAAAAACCCACATGAAAGGAAATGAGAGCTAGCCATATGCAGCCTCCCCAGGGTCACATCACACTGGAGGAGCAAAGCTGCATCTGGAAAAGGCTACTGCAAACTTACCCCACTCATCCTTAAATTGGACACAGAGCTCTGGGTGCATGTGCAGGGGCAGATCCTTACAGCAAACTGCAGAATCATGGGACTCAGCTTTCCTGCTAACATCCCAGTATCATGTTCCTACTGCCCCAGCAGATTTCTAAAAACCCTGAGAAATCCCTCTCTTGCTGCAAAACACCATGAAAGGAAAACCCATAGAACATGTTGAAGGAAAACACCCAAATGGCAAGAACCATAAGGAGAGAGAAAAGGATTGTGTTCAGGGAGGGGAAGAGGAACATGCTGCTCTCAAGAAACTGACACCATTTTGCTGAGCCATGAGAAAACCTACCCACATAAGTGCTGAGTGTGGTCAGCCCTGTGACTGTAACCTGGGGCAGCTGTGCTGGAAATGGGGCTGAGTGGTTTGAGAGAAATTAAAGCAAACCCCACAAACATCCCAGCTCCTTCCCTCAGACTCCTTCATGCCTGCCATGGGCCATTGGGATGTGGCTCCTGTTGGGTTGTGCTGCTGTAGTCTGAGTCAGGATGCTCGCGATACCCTGGAGAAGTCAACTGGGATGTATTTCACCAGAGGTGGGGCATCTCTGCTGCTGGGGAAGATCCAGGGGTGGAAAAAAAGCAAACCAACACATCGGGTTTAGAAAAGAGTCACTGTGCTAGCTCTTGCCCGAAGAACAATAGGATTTCAGAGGGGAATTGGCTTCCATTGCTGCACTCAGCATCCCAAGAGATACAGCTGCTGAGGAGCATGAGTGAGCTTTTGGATTTTCTGAGTGCAGAATTCCCCCTAATTATCAACAAACTAGGCAAACCCTCTGCAGTCAGCAGCAATATTGTAGCAGCTTGGTATTGCAGCACGATACTGAGCCCCAGTGTTGCTGCACACACACACGTCTCCTCCCCACCAGCCATCCCCCAAGACCAGCAAGGTCTCTGGCAGTGCCACGTGCCGCAGCAGCTTCCAAGCAGAAGCCTACATTTGGTGCAGGAAGGCAAATTTCCCCCCATTCCCTCTTTCTGTGCATGAAATAACATCTGAGCACATGGTCTCTGAGGTGCCCGTCAGGACCTTCAGAAAGGGACCGCTTAGGTTTTTTTCTTTTATTTTGCACGGCAAGAACATCAATGGAACTGAAAGTAGGTTCACACCACAATGCCCACCCATGCAAAGCTATAACGAACCACAAAACCAGGCAATTACACAATCTTCTTTTAATATTTACCAGGCTCATTTTCCGAGTACTGGCTGATGCTGGAAACGGCCTCCGAAGAGTTTAGTGGTAGAAATGACCTCTTGGCCTGCTCTCGCTAGAAAAAACACTGAGCTTGTCCTTGAGGGCAGAAGCATGTGATTCAGGTCTCTAAGAACGAGCCCCAGTCTTCAAATAATCCTGCAAGTGCTTGGATTGATTCTGGTACAGTCCCAGGAAGGCTTATAATACTCTCCCTCACGTAGCTCAGCTCAAAGAGAGAAGATGTGAAGCATCTCCACCCAGCTGACCTTCCTCACCCTCAGGCCTCTTCACAGCCTGTCAAGGCTTCCTGAATCCCCACTGCCAGCAAAACCTCAGCTGATGGCTGTCAGGGGGGACACTGGGGTTTCCTTCCAGGCAGAAATCCAGTGGGGTATGTGGGCAGGACATGAGCTGCCATCACAGCATGCCAAAGCTTGCCAGGGCACCTCTTGCTGTCTCCTGGGGTCTCGTGCCCATCAGATGCAACCCAGGACCTCGGGGCAGAGGCAGGACAACCCTTCCACCAGCAGCAAGACAAGCACAGCTTTCCCTGCCGTGAAACCTCCACTTCCACTTAGGTAATGAGAATCCCACAGTAAAATCAAAGCACCCAGAACATCAGCTCATTTGTTGAATTAGCACATTTAGCCAATTAACCTCAAGCCAGACACAAAAGCAGTGGTGGATGCTGAGCAGCTGTTTACACAATGCAGCTCCTGCCAGGACATGCTGTGCAGGGCAGCCCATTAACCATGGAGATCAACAGCACGGTCCCACAGGGCTCTTTTTCACCCTGACACTTGGGGGATGCGATCCAAAGAGAAATAAAAGCCAAGCTCCCCTTGTCAAGCTCCAGAGACATCAGTGCAGGCTCAGGAGGGGCGAATGTTTTCCTTCAGAGATGTGAGTGGTAGAGTGTGCTGTGCACCCCTGGCAGAGGAGACGTACCAAAGGAGTGTGGCCACATCCCGAAAACCTGCAATGCTTTCACAAAAGGCAGGCCGAGACCTATGTAGTAGGCTGGGGCAGCTGGGCTCTCACTGAAGTCCACAGACCAGGGAAGTGAGGATGAATTGCGGCCAGCATCTGTGAACAGGTTGAGAGCTGGGTTGTGATGCAGCCTGAACAACTGAGCCAGGCCAGCCCTGCTGGAGCTCAGGGGACACCATGAACACAAGACACCTTACACTGACACCAAAGGTTTGGTGCCCAACACCAACAGTAGCTGATAGTCAAGAAAATTAAAGTCCCACCAAAATCCGTCTGCAATTACCTAAACTAGGGTTTGCATCAAGAGCACTGCCTTTAGGAGAGCCTTGTGTGTACCTCTGGCTCTCCAGCATCCCAGGGCTGGGAGCACCACAGTTTGCTTACGCACTGCAGCAGAAACACTTCCTTCCCCTTGTTGCGCCCTGCTGTCTGATCCTTGCTGAGCCACTCTCCAGTTTTCATTTCCTTAACAGCACGAATTCACTAGTCCTGCTGATGCAATACAGCAATGTAGCACTTATCAGGCTAAACCTGGTGGGAAGTCGGCTTCCCACGCTGCACCACTTGCTGGCAGCTCTGGGATGCAGTGCGGCTCCCGGGGAAGCAGCGGTCGCTGTGGGAGCCAGGACCTGGCTTGCGGTATGCAGTCTGCTGTTGCCTCCTTTTGAGGACTATGGCACATGCAGGCACCAGCAGCATGCACAAGCTTTGCATAACCTCTCTTCCACTGGGCTTTGCAGTTTGCTTTTCCAAATATCTTCTTGTTTTATTATCAGGCAGGAGGACAGGATTTGCATTCCTTACCTCAAGCCATTCCTTATTCTTGCGTTTTGTTTTTTTGTTCTTTTGCTGTCTGTTCAGCAAATGTAATGTTCAATGCAGCAGACCATGAAAAATGTTAAAGTCTTTGGGATCAGCAAGCATCTTTTCATTCTGTGCAGATGAGCCTTGTCCTGAAGGAGCCTCCTGGAATTACCACGCCAGCATCAGAACTTTGCATTTTTCACCCAGGCACCAGATATCCATCACAGTCACTGGCAGCACAGTGAATCCACCCACAAACAAGTGGCAAACCTAACAGCGTGTGTGGCAGCACACTGCATGTCCTCAGGCATGCAAAGCACTGCTGTTAGCACTGGCAATATCAAACAGCAATATAATATACACAAGCAGCCAGAGGTGACCCTTGCTGTTTTGACTGCAGGTCCAAGCCCTGAATCAGGCCCTTTAAAGAAACAAAGAATAATGAATCACATTTATCCAAGAAATAAATGGCAACATTGAGGACTCAGGAAATGCACAACCAGACTCACTTCCTACATGGGGAGTAACAACATCTTCTTTCATGCCATAATGGCTTTCTGCTCTCAGGACTTTTACTGTATGCCAGATGACTGAAATAGAGCTACTTGTGTTTAGAGCCCCCGCAGACAGAGTGGAGTTAATGAAACTGTTACTTTGGCTGAGGTTTCAGAGGAAGGGCTTGTAGAGACCTACAGCAACAAACCAAACCTAAACGCAGCCTTGAGAGAAGGGCTCTTAGATTTATATCCAACCACTGTGAAAACCTTAGAACTGACAGATTATCAGCTGCAAAATTTACCCAAACCTACTTCTAAATAATCATGAAAGTAGCTGTCAACCAAGAGCAGTCTCAAAAACACACATCAAGAGCCAACACAACAGCTTAAAAAATCCTTCAAACGCATAGACAAGGGAAGCTGTACGGCTTGACTCACTTAATTGCTTAAATCAAGCAAAATTCCAGTTTAATAACAGCCTTATATACAAGGAATATGTCACAAATAATGCGTCAACAGAAATACGTTTAACACAAAGAAGTTAAACTGGTTCTGTGGCAGATGCTCGTTTACATATGTATTGATTTAATTACAGATTTCTGTCCCTGCTTTCAAGATTGCTAAAAAAGATTCAGAACACAATTCCAGAACCTCTCAAGTTGAGCCAGGGCGATGAGATGCACTAATTTTTCCTTTGGTTGTGCCGACAGAGATGTGCAACAATCCTGCTCTTATTGACGTAAACAAAGTCAGAGGCAAGGGCAGTCCTGGCACTGCCGAAGCTCCGGATGAACCACTGGATGTGCCGCTGTTTGTGGCTGCCTTCATACACATAAAAAGTGGAACCAGGCCAGAAGACCCTTGGGTTTTCAGTCGGATTAAAGTGAATTTCTGTGCATGTTTCAGCTGTGTACATGAAGGATGGGGGAAATGCGTGTGCAGAGGGGCATAAACCTGACTTTAGGTTCAAGCACTCCCCAGTTTGCAAACCACAGAAAGCATTGTTCCCAGGCAAGGAGGAGCAACAGAGAAGGCTCTTATTTCCCTGAAACCCCTCCCTTCCCAAGTGTTTCTGCATGGAGACAGGCAGCAGTTCTCATTAGTCACTGTTAGACAGTTGTTTTGTGCCCTCCGGCCTGTCAGTGTGGGAAAAATGCCTAAGAAAGCTTAGCCTGACAGCCTGCTGCAGAGCCGGCAGTGCGAGCGCCCCGCAGAGCTATTCCAGAGCTCGTTCCCAGACAGTTATTTCTCACCAGTGTTTCCAGGCTGCTTTCCTGTGTGAGGAACAAGAAGGAAGAACTATTTTTTGGGGTACCAATACAAGCCTGCAGGCAGACACTGGGTTTCTAAGCAGGGACTGCTGCAGCGAAGCAGAGATGGCACCAGGCACTTACCTATGTACCCAGTGATTGTGCCCAGATATAAGACATGTAAGAGATAGCAGAATTCACACCCCCATTAAGGGAGAGCCCCAGAATCAGACACCTGCATCTCAGGAATGCTCCTCACACACCCCAAAGCTAGCAAAGCATCCTGCTGGGATGCATGTGGTGACTGCTCACCCACGAACAGGGTACCTCTGCTTGCATCCACGCTTGGGCAGGACAACCCAAATCACCCAGGGCAAGCATTTGGCAATCGTTTCATGCTCCGTCAGCAAACAGGGAGATCAATGAGTGGGTGCTTGGAGTCTTCATACAGCAAACTGGAAACAGCCCCTGCCCCTCCTGCCCCAGCCCTTTTACTCAGTGTAAATCACGCACGGTCCTGCTACCTGCAACACCCTGTGCTCCTTGATGCTGTGCCTCTAGCAAGGACCTTTGTGATTCATGAGCAAAATCATGCCTAGCTGCTCTTTGCACGCTTCCAGTCAGCACCTACCGCCAACACCTTAGGAGGGGAAAAGAGTATTTGATGCTAAACTCTTCTTAAAATGTGGAGCTAAGCTAGCATCAACAGGTAATGCATGGTGGATGGAACTGTTAGTATAACATGGCTTAAATGCCTCAGTTATGCAGTAGCTTGACTGAAGTCAGGATTTTTTCCTTAAAATCTACTTATTCTATGTTTTAAAACCTCCTTTATGCATCAAAAAGTCCAGCTGGAGTACTAATCTAATTACCCATCATTTTTAATTAGCCCTGGTGTTTTTCTCTGGAGCGAGTTGAGCTCAGTACCCAGATTGCACACAACGTTCCTCACCCTGGTGAGCTGCACATGGTGACGTCTGTTAAATATCATTTATCCGGCACTCTCTTGAGAATTGATAATATCTAGGTAGTTCACAAGAAGCGATATTTGTCCTTCCTGCCTTCCTGAGAAGATCCAGACCTGATGTTTCTGGTTACACCATACTCCTACACAACACTGTAAAAATCCAGAGGTCCTGGTCTCCAGAGCCACCGCCAGAACCAGCTGGACATGGAGGCTGCTCTGTGGGACCAGGAGCTGGATAGGGTCTGTGAAGCCTGTGGATGAACAGAGAGTTGCTCTGCCAAGATTGTGTCATGCTGCCTTTTGTTATGCTTCCCCAAATTTTGTTCTCCTTCAAGTGTCTCTATCCAAGAGAAAAACCTTTTAGGGTCTCTTCATAATTACTGAAGAGGACAAGGGACTTTTAGGATGTGGTTTACCTGATCAGTTTTATACTTCAGGGTGGGATGTTCAGGCCTACAAACTCTTTTTGTCTGCACTGTCTGTAAAGAGACCTTAGAGAGATTCCACTGTCTGTCTACATGGCTAGATATGTATGGAGAAACAATCAAGACAAAGAGGAAGAAAGCAAAGCTTTCATAGGAACCAATCTTTAAAGAGCAAGAGAGAGTTAATCACATGAAAGGCCAAAAAAAGGTGTTATCCTTTGACTGCATCTTCCAGTGGTATCTGCAATAGTGGGGACCAAATTAGCTTCAGCAAGGATACAAGACAGGTAGGCAAGGCAAAGGGACAGAACAACAAGGAACAGAAAAAGAAGGAGAAAAGTTGTTTAAGTAATTGGTGGAAAACTCCTTTGTAGCAATGCACTGTGGTGGAGGCTCTGGGATGGACAGGGACCTGCTCCTTAACATAGAGGCAATGCCTTCTGAGCACAAGGACTCTGCTGAGCCCTGGGTGCAGCCACCACCAATGCACACCGAGTACTTCTCCCCAGCAGGGCCAGCACTCACAGACGGCCAGACACAGGAGGCAGCTTGCGACAGCTGCGACAGCCCAGGATTATTCTAGGCTGTGCTCAATTACAAGAGACACCCTTTGGGTGTTCAGTACATTCAGTTTCCTTCGATCCACTCAATTTGTTTTTCCAGCTGGCAGAGGGATTTACCTAGAGTAACATTTCTCTTTGGTAAATACATGGCTTTGTGAGCTAATGCAAGAGGTTTATAACGCTGAGCATAGAAACCTTTAATCCTGGTGGCTGGGAGAGGGTTGTTACTTTATGCCTCACCCAGGCAGAAAGGTAGTCTGTAGGAAGTGTACAAAGCATTGTTTGTTCCTGTTTATGTTACCTTGCCCATTACCTAGCACTTGCCAGGTGAATAAAGACATGAGGAAAACAGAGCTCGCTCTGCTCAGGCTGAAACGCAGAGTCTGCAAAGCCCAGGCTGAGAGAGCCTGTGATGGAGATGCAAGAGCACAGGATGATGCAAACCTTTGCACTTTCCTGTGAGCATGAGCTGGGTGCTCTTCTGCACAACCAGGACAGGTCTGCACCAATTCCCCTGCGCCCTAGGACCCGAAAAACCCATGGAGTGATGGAACCTGACCACATGGAGACAGCTCAAAGACCTCAGGTCAGCTTGGGGACAGCAGTGCTGCAGGAAGCTGGCACGCTGAGGGGCACTGTGGCTGCTGACAAGCAATGCAGCAGGAGTCGCAGTGGCTCAGCAGGGATGGGGTGCGCTCTTCATGCCATGCTTTGGGGACTGCCCCGTCTCAGCTGGCTCTTATCCAGCTCCAGCCAGCCAGGTCTGCCCCAGCTGCAGCCATGCAAAAGCCCCAGGAGCAGCAGGGCCCCACACTGCTGCCACCCCCCCACAATTGCACCTTTGCACCTCTTCAGCAAAGAAACCACGATATCTGGATGATGCGACCACAGCCGAGCTGCTTGCACAGCAGCACTGTCACTGAGGTGACACACAGCCCTCCGAAACGGCATGTGATACCAAAACAGGGAACAAGTCCCAGCACCCAGCCCCTGAGGCACTAAAACCAACAGCCTGCAGTGCTTCTCTGCTGAAACCCTCCAAGATAGAGGAGAAGGCAGGGGAGAGCTCTCTGGATCGCTTGGAAATGGCATGAGAGGAGGCAGCCCTTCAGAGCGCCACACACAGGGCTTGGCTCAGCCGCCATTTTCCTGGTAGCTTCTGGGCACAGGAGCTCACCTACCCCATATTTGCAAGTGAAGATGAAAGCCTCTGTTCACATCACAAGATTTTCCTACCCTTGCTTTCTCTCTCCATGCTGGGGGAGGGAGGATGCCATAAATTCACTGTTCTCTTCCCAAAACTGCTTGTTTTCTTTGATGCTTGGAGAGTTTTTTCTTAATAAAAAAAAAAATGGAAACCTACCACCACTCGTTTCCTGACCTTTGTAGCAGTGTAGCTGTCTGAACTAAAGGTGTGAGACATGCCAGGCCTGCTCTGGCCAGAGCTTGTCCTTCCCCCAAGACTCAGAGCTGCTCAACAGGAGCAGGGCTGCTTGGTGGAGAGCTTTAAAATCAATAAGATGGCTGTGGCCAAGTCACCTGGTAGCATTCCTGCCTTATTTTTCTTTTTCTTTTTTTTTTTTTTTTTTAACCTTTAGGTTTTTCTTTAATAGTGAAAGAATTGTTCCTGTTTGTCACCACAGTCCGTGACTATTTTTAACGCTGCTCACAAGTGACTAAAGCAGGGTGGAGCAGCTAAGCCAGTCACACTGCTCCCAGCCACCCACAAAGTTTATCTGACCATCAGAGCAGGAGCTGGAATGTGGCCACCTGTCCCTGCAAATGTCTGTGTCCAGGGACATGCATGGTTAAAAAGTGCAACAGTTCTGCTGGCTTATTAAAAAAAAAAAAAAAAAAAAAAAAAAAAAAAAAAAAAAGGCCATACTCCCCACAGGATATGTGTATCAAATATACTTGCATACTTGCAAGAGATAGATGATTTCTCTCAGTGTTCATACTCACAGAGCACATAGTTCTCATCTCAGCTGCCCCAATCATCACAAAAAGAAGGAAGGAAAGCCATCCATTCAAAGAAAATAATCCTGGGCTGGAGCAGAATGCTGTGAGCTTACACACTACCCAAATGAAGGCAAATAGCTGTTTCCTACAGGGTCAGTAAATTACCAGAAAATGTAATGCCCAGGCCACGTTTGTCCTTCTGTCCTTTGGAGCAGTCTCTGCAGAGATGCATGAGCATGCAGGGAGGCGGAAGCTGCTGAAATGGGCACAGACCAAGCATCCCTTCTTCTCCCGTCACCAAAGTGATTGCTGCATTCAGAGTGGGAACTGAAAATAAACGTGGGAAGCGCCAGATGGTAGCTGCTGAATGCAGGGCGCTGCTTGCCAAGCCCTTCTGAGCAAAAGAGCACCCATTCTGAATGGGAATGAAGATGCTGTCATCAGAGCATAACAGCAGTGTGAGAGCATCAGGGACACGTCGCAAGGCTGAGCAGAAAAGCAAGAAACAGTACATTCTGGACAAACAATATTGTCGAGGAAGAAATAATATATATTGTAGGCTTTTTATAAATAAGATACCCTCAGGCTGGCCAGGCACTTGCTCTCTTTTGCCAGGTCTGCTGCACAGGGGCAGGACGACAACATTGCCAGGCATTGCAGCAATAGCTTGAAGCATTCTGGTGTCAAGGCAGAAGCACTGATGTCTCATGTCCTTGCAATAAGAGACATGCATTTAAAAAAACATTTCCACCCCCAACTCTCTCCACACACACTTTGTCTGGCTCTAGGTGGTTGGCTCACCAGAAATACTGACTTAATAATTCACCTTGAATATTTTTTTCTGCGACATGCACAGGACCAAATTGTTTCAAGAAGCATTAAACTTTAAAGGCATTTAAATATATTGTTATATGTCTTTACAGACCTTAGGGATAAATCATTTCAGCATTTTCTTTTAGGGGGGATGGCAGAGGCAGACAAAAATTTTAAAGAAATAACTTCAATGGATTTACAACACAAATTGGTAAGGGAGATGTAGAGAGTACAGTGCAGAAATCTTTGCTTTGACTCATAGAGGAAGCCAGATTATTTTACCATGTAGCCTTAAAAAACTGGGAAAGGTGGATGTAATAACAAAAGAACTAATTGGAAATGTATTAGTAAAGTTAAAAGAGAAGAAAGGCAATTTTGAAAAAAAAAAAAAAATATATATATATATATCAAAAATCACCTTGTTCAGATGGCTGAGCCCTGCAGTATAATTATTAAAAAAAAAAAATCACACAATTTATTTAGAAAAAAGTTCCTTTTTACCTGCAGAGAGGCTGGGAAAATAAAACATTCCCAGCTCCAGCTTTTTGCTCATAGTAGGATTTTAATCACATCCAATGATTTCTAGATTTCTTTCCAGATCTACAGTTAAATTATTGTTTTCCAGAAAATTATACATTATGAGGGCAAAACAGAGCCTTCATGCATAAGCTTATGTAGTTTCTGAAGAATGTCTCCGTGAATTGCATTTGTGGCCACAAATTATCATATTTATATTTTGGGAAGTGCAGTAATGTACTTCTCTGGTGGCCTGTGGTTGTCTTGAAGTCTTGCAAAGGGAGCCCACAGTCTAATACTATTTTAAACACTATGGAGATATCAAATCAAGATAAGAAGTTGCAGCAATGAATTTATATTAATTGCATCCCTCCAAGATAGAATTGTGCTTCTTATCAAGAATGAATAAAAAGTGCTGAAAGTCCTTTCAGAGAGGTTTAAGTGTAAAAAGCCGTAAGTAGACAACATTTCTTCACAACAAACAGTCTGTTAGGTTCAATACCTTCAATACCACAACCATCAGAAATTATTTACTGAATAGAGAAAGATTTTTCATTCCTAAAATAGTAAATAGTATGTGTATTCTTCCATCTGAAAGAAAAAGCATGGCATAGCTGCAGTTCATTTCTTCTTGATTCACAGTTGCAAATAATAAAAGTTCATGGCAAGAACTTTCTCTGTCAGAATAAAGTAGAAACGTCCTGTTGCTAGAAGTACAAATCCCGTCTTCTGTCATGAATCTGAATACCTGAAAGACATAGCATTATCAGGACTGTCAAACAGCATAGTCCATGCAAACCCTTAGGATGTTGTGCAAACAAAATTGCACCTTTTGGTCTTCTCTGATGCAAGAGGGCACTTACTAGAATAACCAGAATGACCCATCCAAGGTCTCCCCAAAACATTGCACATCAAAGAACCAGCATCAGGGTAACCTCCCAGATACAGGATACAGACCAAAGAACAACACAGAAGCCCAAATACTTTGGGAATAATTTTGTAGAACTACCCTCCTAGCAGTGTTGTAGGTTTGCTGGTGAAAAATGGACCAGAGCTAGCACACAGGTCAAACAGGGAGCTCAGCATGACCTGGATGCTTGAGATACAAAGCAAAGAGCAGCCTGCTGCAAAGCCACAAACTCCACAGCTACACCTCAACACCCCTAGAGACACACAACAAACATAAGTCCTACAGAAAGATGTAGCATAAACTGTGCCTCACCAGCAGGGAAGACAGTACATTTCTTCAGCTAAGATTATGACAAATCCACCGCCTTACATTTGGCATCTTTCTGGGATTTGAAACTTGGACAGGTAGTGAAAAATAGGCATGTTGTGAAGTGGCAGTCTGATGCTACAACAACAAAAACTAAGGTAGATGTGATTTTTCTAACTTCATCTCATTTTAACAGAATGTTTTCCCTCTTTCTGGTTAATGTAATTTTAGGAGGTAGTATCTCTGAGGGAAAGGCAAATTTTGAAATACAGTCTGGAAGTAAACAAAACCAGCTTTAATCCTTTGTGCATAAGAAAGGCAACTATCCTTTACAAGTGAGCATTAATTTTTTCCAAACCTGCTAGCTTCATTACTCACCTGCAGTGGCATGGCTTGCACTTGTACCGGGATTTTCTGAGCCCTGGTAAGAGTTTGCTTTCCTGTCTTAAAAGAAGAAAAGAAAAATACTGGAGATGAGCAGAGATTCAGCATAGAGCTAAAAGTAGGAAGCAGTTCCTAAAGAAACCTTGTGCTTTTGCAGCCCAGCCTATAGCACAGGTGCTGGGGAGCTCTGTGCTGTCTGGCACAGAAATATACACTTCCATAAATATAAATATCAGCTGTTCTTAAACATGACACAGCGCAATGAGGAGTATATCTAACAGAGCCAAGAAACAGGGACTCTGACAGCCAGACTAGATGCATACATCCAAGGAACTTGCCAAAGGCTCCCTGTGAGCACAGGCCAGTTGCTTATCTATTCTTTTTGGTTTGCTCGATAAGCACATGTACAGCGTTACACAGGTGGTGTTATGAGGCTCCCCAAACATTCAGAAAGGCCTTGCGAACATGCCTAAAGAAAATACATTAATTGCAGGTGGTTGTGGGACATCAGGCAGTTTCATTTCCTTTCTTTTAATTTTTCACTCAATTCCTTTCTGAAACATTGAACTCAAGTTGACTGTTGTTAGTGTTATTTCCCCTTATTGACCCGAGTTTCATGAAACATCTCTTTTTTTTTTTTTTTTTTTTTTTTTTTGGAGGAGTCAGTTCCTCAGGCTCGAAAACCTTGGTAGGCTCACATTGCCCCCTTGGGGAAGAGAGCACCTACCCGTGTTCTTAAATGAAGTCCTAGAAACCCAGACAGTGTCTTTAAAGCAATTAGACTGTCCCTTAATAGCTGAAAAAAGTCTAGTATGCATGCCTGTGAAACACATACGTATAGTTTCAGCTAAATCTATATAGGTACCTATCATGAGCAGAAAATTTGCATTTTCCATGCATGGGTAGGCATGCATTAGGCACTCTAGTAGGAATAAGTTAGCAACACAACTACAGCTGGGGTCCTTATAACAACAAAGCTTTGGTGTAGCCTCAAAAGAGGAGCTGCGGACCAGACCACATGCAGATATAAACAATACTTTTAGCTCATGTCCTGCCAAATTCCTGCTGATGCAGATTAGAAACTGGGTAACCAGTAGGTGTTTTGCAGCTGGTTATTTTTCAAAACCAAAGGCTCGTGATCACTTCTTCACACGGCTGGTCCTTTTTATCTAGAAGCACCAGGTAGCACGTGCTGTTTTTTTCTAGCAGACTCCCTAAACAATTTCACAACCCACTTTCTGGGAAGCCAGTGCCAAGCTGCCATCCGTGAACGCCCAGGAGCAGCAATGCAGCTGTACCTTAGCTGAGCACCCAGGCTCCAGCCAGGAAGCTTGGTCACAGAAAACTTCTCAAATGCAGAAATTATTCACAAGAGAGCAATGCCATTCAGCAGCCCCAGGTGCTGTAGGTACGTAAGCGCCTAGGAAATGGACTTTAGTCCTGATGCACATCAGGATTGTGATTCCTATTAATTGTTAATAATAAATAAAACAATCTTTGCAACTCTGGTGTGAACTGCTTTAGGATTGGAAACTCTACTGCAGAGAGCAGTCTTAGCCTTTCTCTCTCTCACACACACACAGGGCAGCACAGCTTCATGGAAGAGAGCCATTAGCCATGAGGTGAGGCAAGGCTGGCCCACCAGCCCCCCTGCCCACATCCTTCCAGCTGCAGATTGAGACTAGGGAAGGGAGAGAAACACCCAGCCTTTCTGATAAGGGCTGCAATTTCACATCTCGTGTTCACAGCATCATTAATGCCACAAGTAGTAAGTTAGTTGCTCAGGGCTCTTACCTAGGCACCCCTTTCTAATAATATGGGAGCATCAGTGCCACCATGCCTGTTACCTACAGGCTAGAGATCTTGATAGCATATGGGTAATATCTATATTCATTTAAGTGAAGTGCCACAGTACTCAGCAATGGTTATCTACTGAAAACTATTTCTATGAGCCAGGCTGAAGAAGTCTCAGATTTTAGCAGTTTTGGGGCAGACTGTGTTATTTTGTCTCTTTGCATAAGTTGCCATCAAAGAATAAAGCGATAGTATTATTTCCTTACCTCCCCCAGGAACTGAACTTTGACTTATATTTTGTAATCCAGTAGGTCCAGTCATACAAGCAGGACTTGAGTGTTGCTTCATGGTACATTCTTGCATGGATGTTAGGCACCTTTCCTGTTGCAGAAGACCAAGAAGAGAACCGTATTTCCTGTCAGAGATCGGTTCATCTACCACGTGCAGGTCAGGCAAGGCATGATGATACACCGAACTGGTAAGAGCGGGAGTACCGATCGAAGGGAAGGGCCACAGATCTGCAGGTTGAGTTGGATGACTCCGCAGAGCTGATGGCTGGTACTGGCCTGCCATACCAGCAGCAGAAAAATTCAGACCAGAGTTTGACATGCTTGTAGCAGAAGATGAAGGATATGGTTTGGAGCAATGTGAAGAGAAATTCCATTGATGGGGAGACATGCTATCTACTTAAAAAGAGAAAGAAAGCATCTGAAGTCTCATCAATTCCTGCTTTTTTTCCCCCCCCAAGGCAAATTCCAACGTATTTCTAAGGAAACACTCCTAGACTGCATATTCATTTTTACTGAAATTATATATTCAGTTTTAGTGCTGCCTATCTTAAAAATTAATAATAAAT
This sequence comes from Aythya ferina, assembly GCF_964211825.1. Taxonomy (NCBI): domain Eukaryota; kingdom Metazoa; phylum Chordata; class Aves; order Anseriformes; family Anatidae; genus Aythya; species Aythya ferina. The sequence continues at coordinate 7,340,403 of NC_140311.1, forward strand.
TAATACCAAAAGCAGGCTAAATCACCACCACTTATGCTTTCAAATTAATATTATACATTTTTTTTTATTACAGGCCATTGGCATAGACCAAGTTTTAACACTTGCAAGCTTAGACAAATCTCTTTTTGCAAAAGACAACAAATTAAGCCATAACGCACTTACTGCATCTGACAGTGACAGAAGCTGGAAAATGAGGACCTGGTCTTGCCAGCAAGCCCGTGCAGAGTTTGGGAAGTATCCCAGCAAAGAGAGGGATTTATCCAGGAAGTCTCTGCTCCATAAACCAGTGCTTTCAAAGCATGATTTTGCTGCTATTTGCACACAGTTCCAAACTATTCATCGACAAGGTATGCATGAGAAAACACAGCACATTGCATCTTATATTTCTTAGTGAGAGCTAGTCACCCCGGCTCACCGTTCTTCAGGACAACAGTCTCGCTCTTGTGCTTCATGCTCAGGTCTTGTGGGTTCTTGGCACCGCTTAGAGCTCTAGAAAAATGTTCATCTACCACGCTGTTAATATCCCCTTGGAAATATGTAAACACGACACTCTGAGACCCCCATTCTGTTTTCACGGGTTCTTTGCTTTTACATGGCTTTGGAGAGAGCTTCCTTGTTTCCTCCATTTTCAATAACGAGCAGCTCCTGCCAAAAAAAATAGAGTGGTACAAGAAGTACTATTCAACTTACATCACACAGCCAGCATGAGCCCATCTTCCTCCTGAAACTGGTAGTGCCAGAAGAACTGCTGCTGGTAAAATGAGATCCTTTATCTGGGTTTCTGCCCTTGTCACTCACCTTTTCTTTCTGATTTCCTTAATATATCCTCCTAATGCAAAATACTTCAGGAACATAACAAAAGGAGAAATCTTTTATTAAATATGCATTACTTTTTTCAGAATCATGATGGAATTGCATTTGTCCCAATCAGATAAATTGAGTTATACTTATCTAACTCACTCAAAACGGCATCTTTTGCTGCTGAACTTTATGTTTGATATCACTATGCAATATATAACGTTATTAAGGGATAGTGCATCTTGAAAGCAGTAAATGGACCTAGTGGGTATCAGCATCGTATGAGTTACTGGTTAATGCCATAGCACAGGCTCTGTTGCAGAATAAAATGGACACTTCTGTCCACCAGCTGCTGTTTCTCACCCTGCCTTCATCTTTATAACCCTGGGCCTAGAATATGGTACTGTGCAAAAATACCCTGAGGATGGAACGATACTAAAGGAACTGTAGCACTCCAACAAGTAAATTAGACAAAATACAGAGGTGGCAGTAGCTGTGGATGACATTCAGGATGAGTGTATCAAAATGCTTTATTCAATTCTGTTTTCTGCATTGTTCAAAAAGTATATTGATAAAGTGAAAAAAAATAAAAAAGAAAAAAGACTAATTGAAGCTTAAAATAATAAATTAAAATAAGGGAAAGTACCTTGATGACTTGTCAGCGCACACCTCCACAAGGAAAAGATTTTTGTGAGTAGTTGTTTGCTTCACCTGTTAGACAGACAGACACACTCAACTTCAAATTAAAATAAAAAAAAGCCTTTTAAAACTTATTTACTATATATTTTTTTTGGGGGGGGTGGGGAACAACTTACCTAGAAAGGCAGTGGGTCTGACAGTTGCTTTAAGCTTTGGTAGCAAGACTGATAAAATATGCTGTAGCTCAACCAGAAATTAAGGATTTAAGGCAGAAATTACTCTAAAATCGTTTGCAGGAAGTCAACAGAAGACTGTAAGACTCCTTTTTGTTCTCCTTAAAATCTTTGCTGCCAGATATGGTAAGAGTAGGGCAAGGAACATCTCCGCTTGCACTGGGAAAACCTCGTTTTTATGCATTTGTGCAGTTTCTGGCCGCAGGGGAGCTAGTTCTATAGCCAGACCTCGCAAATTCTGCTGTAATCAAAATCATATTTAGCAGTGCTCATACTATGAATGCAGTGAGAAATGCCTGCTGTTTCTATTCAGTTTTTCAGTCCCACTGTCAGCTCATCACATGGCATAGTATAATTGATTGACCTTGGTAGCAATAAGGAGGCTGCTATTTTTCAGACACCAGGGAAACCTTTGGTCAATCATGCAAAACCTAAAGAATCATAGGATTTGTGTTTCAATCCACCTAACCCTGCAATGGGAAGCATTGATTAGCCCAATCCTATATATTTATGATATTTCTTTTCTAATAAACCCTCTCAATCCTCAGAGGTTTCCCAACAAACATTGGGTTCATCTGTGTGTCTGAAGTATCTGCAATGGCTGTCTCCAATTGTTTGTATTTTTTACACATGAAAAGACCATTCAGGCTGCAAAGTCAAGTACTCAGACATTAGGAAATGTGGGATTAACATTATCCAGCCATAATCCACCCCCCTTTTCATGACTAATCCTTACAATCCAATCCTTAATTATATATGTCATTTTAATCTAGTCACCCAACCCCCAAAGCTGAGGGGGAGCCTATTTCTTCCCCTTATCCTCTTTTTTTTTTCTCTCTCCACTGCCCCCTCCCCAGACATTTAAACTCTCCCAACTCCTGCACTCCCTTCATCTATAGAATTCTCATCCACATTTACCGTTCGCTTTCACATCTGGTTTTGGGTGTTAACTCTTCCTCCCCCCTATACTCTGTTCAGTTCTCCCCCTCATCATGGTCCCTCCCACAGCTAGCCTTAATCCCCTCTCAACAGCTACCAATTTGTGTTAAAACTCAAGAGTTCCTCAGTCCTCATTTTAGGATTTCAGCTGCTTTGCCTTTCCTGCATCCTTTCCCCAGCACCAGCCTCCAGTCCACCTGGACACAGTGGTGAGGATGGGACACACACAGGTTGGGTACCAGTTAGGAAATGCAAGGAAATACTCCATAACAGTTATCTGATCAGGAAGACAATCTTTCAGAAATTTTAATACTGACCGAACTTTCCCAAATGCAGTGAAGTTAAGCCAAAAACGTTCCTCCTGATTTACAGCTACCTTCCCAAGGCATATGAGGGGAACAGGAACTAGCACACCTCAGCCAAACAACTAGTTTAAGCACAAGGACAGGCACTACTTTTCTTCAGCCTTGTTTTAGAAAGCAGCACACTATTTAGCTTATGAAACTTTCTGGTTGCTCAGCTGGAGGCTGATGCTTGCCATGGAAAATTCCAACCCGAGCGGTGAAAGTTTGGCAAAGTCATCAGCAACCATATGGCTCGAGAGAGGGTTGGGAAAGATCAGATGATCTCGACAGCAAGCTCCAAACCAGCTCCTCTTACACTGCTCCAACTACACATCAGCATACAATTTACAAGGCATTAGCTGTGGCCCAGAGGACCATTTCTCTTGTTCCTCACGCACTGCAAGCCAGCCATTGTGTCTTTATACCACTTTATTAACATGTTTAAGTTGCTCATGACATTAATTGTAAGCTCCTTTGGCACCATTTATTGGCACGTAGCAGCTGTTAACGCTTGTGTGAACTGAGACGACAGTACAGTTACAACACTAGGAAAAAAAATAGGCTGATAAAAGAAATAAATCACCAGTCTTGCTTTCACGTTCCTCTTAAAAATCTTCTGGGTTTTCTAACAAATAGTCATACGAATGCTGGATATAACCTGTTTCCTCAGTCCTCTCAGGGCACATGGAGTCCAATGACATGAGAGTCAGGACTTAGGTTTTGGAGCACTGTGGTCTCCATTACCTGAACATCTCGCTCTTCTATCTTCTGGCAGGAAGACTGGAAAAAAGGCAGAACTCCTTCCAGTCTGCTTGCCACAGACTGCTGCCAAAATATAGTAGAAGTGGAGCTCAGGATGAACAGCCTCAGCTAGCCTTATGTTGCTCTCAGAATGAGCGGATTATGGCAAAACAGTGCAAGTAATTGTCTAAGTTATTCACTCTTCAGCAGACAAGGCTACATGGTAAACAGGCTTAAGAGATGTGGTTGTTGACTGCTCACCGCAAGTGACAACACTTTGTTTCTCACATTCCCAGCCCGTGTCTGTGCTGCTGATTTCCCATCACTATAGCTTCAGATAGGGAACTCTTTGCTATTTCGCACTGCCTGAATCAGTCTTAAAAATAAAAACAAAAAAAATTCCCACTTTCCAAGTGCTGAGCAATAATTCAGCAAGCAAACATTCTCCTTCATTAAGTGTCTTTCAAATAAAGGGGCATTTGAGAAAGCCAGTGAACATGCATTGAAGTTATCATTAAATTCTCATACCTTAACTCACTGTCACAAGCTCTGGCACACCGGTAAGATTTTCTCCTTGCGGGGTGGTCATACTGTGTCCAGCAGCTTGCGATCCTTCCCCTGTACAGCTATATACACAGGCAGCGACTGCAGGAGGAGACAAGCAACGTTCATGAACTCCCTACATGCTTTCTAGCCTCTAGCTGTGACTGAACTAGGCGTTTCCCTCAGCCTATCTACTAAGAATGCATGAAATGCACTCCAACAAGTCAACCAGGTTAGGAGGTTTCAGGAATGAGGAAAATAGGATTGTAAGCAGGGCTTTTTTCATGACAATGTACACAATCAAGACGACAGTGTCTGGACCTCAGAAGAGTTTAGAATAAAGTGATAAACAAGTTATAGTAAAGAGCCAAGCTGCTTGCTTGGCCAGGGTCAGAAAGGACTTTCCTGTTACAGGTTATATCACATTCAGCATTAAGTGTTTCACTAGAAATGTCTGCAAGGAGATCATCCATCTCCATTCCAGATAAACTGGCTAACCATTTGTGGTTTATTTATTTATGGATCTCTTTAAATGACTACAGAAATCTTCAGAAAATGAAAATATCAATCTTGTTCTGTAAGTGCTGTAGCAAGAAACCAGTGGGTTTGTTCCGTCTTTTGTTTTCATGGTAGGTTTACCAAAATTACCAAATTGCTGCCATTCCAAAAATGTTGCATCAAGGTCAAATTCACCAGTGTCAGCTAGAAAAATACACTGGTGAACTAGTCACCAGACTGGTGACAATACCTTCTCTCTTTCATTCAGTGGCTTAAGAGTTTGTTTACTCACCTAGGCAGAAAGTAGGGCAGCACAAGACAATTCCCTCTGTAGAAACACAGCACAGAACGGATTCATACATCTCCCAGAACAAGTTAACTATCAGCCAGTAAGATTTTCCAGGACTGTGCTTAAGTCTTTTGGTTGACACACTCTTCACGTAAACAAATTTCAACCACGAGACAGGCTGGATTTCCAGTGCATCAGCAGGGCCAGTGCCCTCAACACCTGAATCACTCTTGGATCCACCTTTCTAAATTCAGTTTTATATTGCAGAGATCATTTCTGCTAAAGCTTTTTTAGACGTTGCTCATGAACTTCCTCTGAGGTTTGTAGTTAAAGCATAGTGGTGTTAGGCGGCATCAATTTATAGCCCCTCAGCAAACACCCTGAAAAATGGTCATGTAAAAATGAGATTGCTATCCCTGTTTCTTTCCAGTGTATGAACCGAGACAACAGATTACCAGTGTGTTTGGTTTTAGCATTCAGAATGTCAAGCTTTCAACAAAATAACAGTTTTGATTTGTGATAATAATTAAAATAAATCTGGTTGTCCTAACTTGGGGTGGGAGGGAGGTCAGGACATGACCATGGACATACACACCAGAAAAAAAAATATCTCAATTACAGCTCTGTGGTTTCTGCAGTTATTCCTCCTGATCATTCTATCTTCAAGCAAGGTCCATAATGCACCAAACCAGGATGAAGTCTGGGGCAAAACCCACAAAGAAGGAAGAAAAAATGTGACCCAGTGTAAGCACTAGCAACTCTAGCAACATCTATACTTGACTCCAGTTCAAAAGCTCTGGCATGTTAACACACATGCTTTATGAACTGAAATCACTGCCCACCAAATGATACGGTACTTTTTTACCAAGGAAAAAACAAAAGAAATACATTCTCTCAGAACTCATAAGGAAAGACTTTTTGTTCACGAGTTTGTTTATTAAAAAGGTAGTATAAAACACAACCCCTTTAAGAAACAAAATTGAAGACAAATCAAGGGATTTTCAGATGCTTTCACAGGTCTAGAAATTATTCAAATATTTTGAAATGACTTTTTTCTAGAAGGTAACTGAAGATGATCAATTTAACTTATCAAAAGAAAATAACCTGTCAGAAAAATTCCATGTCAACTTAGTGAATTTTAATCTAACAATATACTTTGATATTACAGAATGAGCAAAAAAACCAAAAACAATCTGCTGCAAAAGATTCCATACTCCTCTAAATATTTTACAGAGTATCATGACAGTAAGACTTCAAGCCCTGTATAATGAGCACTGAAATACACACAAGCCAAATCAACACAAGTACACAACTTACATAGTTATATTGCAGTATGTTTCCTCAAATCAGAGATTTAAAAATCCAATTAAAATCTATAGGTATCTTATCCCCCTCCCCCTTTTTATTTTTTCTTTTAAAGAATTGTTAGGTTATACAGTTCAAGAATTCAGGGTAATGATACTGATTTTTACTGGAAAGTTTAAAGGCAAGTCTGGGTTTCTATGAAGCATCCAATACCTTTAAGTGAATTAAGCTAAATAAACTTGAAATTATGACTAGATTAACCTTAACTGAATAATGACTAGGACATGGTTTAGTTAAAATGCACTGCATTTAACATACTAATGATTTTAAATGAATTGCAATCCCTATACAAAGTGTAAGTTGTATGAAGGACTGAAATTCAATTAAAAAAAGTAATAAAAAAAGTCAGCAGGAGAAACAGGTAAATATTTTGATGCAAAATGAAACTAACTCTCTTTACAGCTGCATATGCACATTCGAGAACCTGTTGCAACTTCCATGCCTGTTCTTTTGGGGCTTTTTGTTTCTAGACGTCTACCTTGGCCACGCTCCTCAAACACAATCTCTGATGAACACTTTTAATTCCATACAATTACCTTGCCAGCAAACCACTAAATAGTGTTTTGATTGTAAAGCAAACCACAATATGTCTTGAATCTAAGCAACTGATTTTGTACTACATGGTTAGGAAAGTGATCACCTATGCTGAATTACATGGCAGTAACCATTAGTTGATATTCTTTCCCCGTTGTTAGATTTAAATTTGCTTCACATCGAATTTGTCACACCATGCGAATTAGCAGAAACGTGTTTAGTCCAAAACTGAGCAACAATTATCCACAAAGTGTTTCAACCTGCTGCTAGTTATTGTTTTCATAAAATATTGAGAGGAAGAGACAACTTTTCTTAAGATGAACGTCTCCCTAAAAGGCTAGGGATGAAGAAACATGCAGTACACTGGAACAGAACCCAAGGGCAATTAGAAACTGAGCAAGAAGTTTGATTTTGTTGCTATTGATGAGCAAAACAGATTATAAAGTCAACCCTGCATTCTCAGGAAAGATCCATTTTAGTGATTTTTTTATTTACGAAAAAAAATACAGTGAGAACTGGATTGGGGTTTTAACCCTTTACTAATCTATTTATGATAGTGCTCAGAGAAAAAATTAAAAGCAACTCAGCTTGTTCAGCTTCCAATTAGTTAAAATTTGGTACTAAACAATATTGCTCTACACCATGAAAATTTTTATAATCTTACTTTAAAAATAGTAATTTTAACTTTTGTGAAAAATGTAATTTATGTTCAGATTAATTTATAAAAGCTTGCATCATTTAGAAAAGGAAATCAGAAGAATTCGGTCTCAATGCTGAAAAGAAAGTCATGGCTGCATTAACCTCTCCATAAGCCATTAAACTATTCATTGAATTACCAAGGCATTTATAAAAATACATTTTTACATTTTACTAGGGAATAACAGAGGTAGACAAAAAGAAAATACCAGTTTGAGTGTAACGTCACTTCAGAACAACATTTTTGTGGAAAAACAGCTTTTATTTCCTTAAGAATCCTAGTTAATAGGAAAGCCAGTAAAGCATTTAGTCTCAGTCTTTGTCAGTGCTCTACTTCAGCATGAAGCCTAGAGGAAAAGGTGAAGCAACTAACATCACATTTTACTTTTGAAACAAGCCAATCAAATTTGTACATCAACCAGAGAGAGGAAGATGACTGCACAAGCAATGATTCTTTATTTTTCAAAAGTCTTTTTTCAAACACTAATACTAACCTTATTTTTCATATTTGATACCATGATAAGGCTTCATAGAACTGTACAATATTTATAACATTTGTCAAATAACTTCCTTATATCAATAGCAATTCCACTGTAAAACAGGTGATTTAACTGTGTAGAGCGTTGCATGACCAGGCTCTCTTAAAAAAAAAAAAAAAGCTAACAGAACACAATAGTTTAACAGATCTAAAACTTTGAGTCTAGAAGCTGGAAGAAAAAAAGAGCACTGAAAGCAGTACTCACCACATTAATTTACATTCTTTCTGTGCCAAAGCTCTTTCTGTGCCCTCAGAGGTCTGTGGTGTTGTTTACCAATAAAAATCCCAGGCTGAACAAACAACCCAGAGATGTAATCTGAATATGCCACCACATGCAGCTACATACCAAGCAGTATTTCAGATTCCCTGAACTGTTCAAACACTTGCTTTGCTTAAATGTACAATTCACACTCTTGTAAAGATGAGAAAGTGGTCTTAGACGGCAAGCGTTAAGAGTTCTCCTTTACAATACAGCTCATTAAAATTGGAATTTTGTCATGCCAAGTGAATTAGCCCCCAGAGTTTTAAACCTAGAATTCAAATATACTTGTTGTAAAACCATGTATTTTGTCACAAAAGGATGTAATTTGTAACCACAATGACAAGTGTTAACTTAGATGCTCTGGTTGCCATAACTACCCAAATATACTGATTACAAAAAAAAAAAAGAGTATGAGACAGACCACTAGAAAAAATATAGATGGCGATCTCAGAGCACAAAGTTTGAAAATACCAACTTTCAGAGTATTCTGAATACTTCAGGATTGAAATATACCCAAGAATTAGCATCTATGGTTTCTCACAATCCAATATGAATTAAAAAAAAATTAAAAGATCCTCCTTACAAACATGCACTAACAGCCATCCATATGAACAATGTGCTACGAATTTAGCACCAATATTATTAACAATTCCGTAAATCTTTACTCTTATATCCTTAGGTATCAAAATAATGGGATTACAAATGAAGAATGACCACGCCCAAAACAGCTCCCCCAGAGTTATTTTCAAAAGCCTGCTTATCTGAAGCTAGAATGTCTTCTAAATCTTTGTTCTGGGAAATATTTCTAAGAGAGCTAGCAATATATGGCTAGCTTTTGATTTTTTTCCCCCCATAGAAAAGAGTAATATTCTTTTAAAGCATGTGTTCAAGTATTCTAACATTTACACAACAAAATGTAGTTCAAGTTGCCAAAAGCCTTTAGGTTTTATGGAATACGGGAGATCTCCCCACTACCCATTGAAGGGCACATTAAGGCTAAACCAAAATGTTGAAGAGAACTCATACTCGCCATCCTAATTAAGTTAAACTAAAACCCTTATTCTAATACTAAAAAAAAAGTCAAACCATCAAAAGCATGTCTACTGCATACAGACCATAAGTTTAAGATCAGTCTTCTTTCATTATAGGCTAGAGTGTTTGCTCATGCATTTATAGTCTCCTTGACACAATTCCAGCCTCAAAAGAAGATCTAAACACCAATAAAGTTCTAAACAGGAGAATAAGAAAAATAATTTACTGAATGCTGTGATTTAACCATCTATCTTCACTCGGTTCTGTTATATTAGCTATAGAAATCTTGTTTGTTTTCTACTTAACTTTAAAATTTGCAACTTAATATTATTCTATCATTTGCTACTTGATGTATACCAACACATCCAATGCATTCACCCTATACATATCACAGCATCTGTTCCATAAAATGATCAAAAGTACTCAGGACAAGAGTAATTTTAAGGATGAGATACCAAGTTTTGAGGGCTACAGGAAAATTAATGGCAAAATCCACAAATCTTGTAATAGCTTTGCATTACTTAAGTTCTATTTAGTTACATAAACTTTAGTGTTGGAACATATTTTACATTTACGTAATGAAACACAGACAAGCATAGAGAGAACAAAAGCCTGATGAGTTCTGCTGTATTCTTGGCAACTTGAGTTACTTTACCTGAACAGCCAATTAATACAAACGTTTAGAACCTCATTAAATACTGCTTTTAATGAAAACTTCAAAGCACACAGTTGATGACATTCTAGTAATGCATATCATATGAACATTGTCTGCAGTCACTCTGAAGAAAGGGATAAACTCAAACATCACCCTAAAAACCATGCTTTCATAAAGCATTGAAAATGTTATGTATCTGCTTCAGCATCACTGCCTGCGAGGCTGCTGTCTGTGGATGGAGCACCATCTTCATTAATGCCCTCACCATTATTCTCCCTCTTATGGGCTTCATCATTTACATCCTCCTTAGATGTGTCATTAACTTTTGAAGGTTGTCTGCCTTCAGGCATTTTAACACTACTTGTTGCGGAATCTGAATCAGACGTAGTCTGCTGCTCCTTTGCATCAGGATCCTCTAGAAATGATCCCCACACCTTCAGCCTTTCTTCCCTTTCTCTTGCAGTCTCCTCCACCTATTAAAGATACATTTATACAAGTCACTACAATATCATACTTGTAGAGTGAACACATTTACACAGATAAAAGTTATATGAACATTTATATTGCAATAATACCTCAAGACTTCAATAGGACTTGTTTGACTGCAAACTGATAATATTTACATCCAGTAACCAATCCTCTATGTTTACATATCTAATACACAGTTTTTAACATGAAACAGGTCCTTTCTTTCTTTTTATTTCTTTTTCCTGAATTCAGTAATTAAGGATAATCCTGTCCTTCTGAAGGCATCCTAGCAGTTTTTGTGGAGAAGCAAGATAGGACAAGGGAGGAAATGGAGGGGTGTGGGAAGGGGGTCACCAAGCACTTCTCAAATGAATACATTTACAGTTCTGAGGGAGAATTTAGCGAAGTAGAACCATGAAAGACTACCTGATAATCTGTTACACCATCCCACGTTTCAGCACTGAGCTGACGGCCACCAAACCACCTTCCATTTAGAGTTAGTTTGCACAGATCAGCTTCTGTTGCTTCTTTAAAGGACACAGAAGCCACACCATCAGGATGTCGCTGTAAGGGGAGACAAGTTTATTTAATAGTATTCTAAATAGCATAACTATTCCATCATCTTATAGCTTGCCTTACAAAATCAGTCAGGATATAGCTCCATCCTGACAATACATAATCTTTTTTGAAAAATAAGTTGTAAGTTTACATGTTTTGTTCTACTGCTTAAGACTACTTTATATTTTTTTTGTCACACCGAGCAGAATTTTTGAACACAGAAAACAAAACATTTCAGCTAGTTTAGCTATAAAGAAATTTATTTACAGACTTCAGACTCGCGGCATGTATCCAAGTTCCTAAGAAGTTATGATTTTATCTTTACATAGGCTAAAGTAGACAAGCGATTCAAAATTAATTTCTGAAACAGCTAGTTTTAAAGTACTGAAAGATTAGGTCAGGTTTCCATCAAATAAATCCAAGAAAAGAAATGCTTCTCTCATATTTAAAGATTCCTATTTTGCACACTTCCAGACTACATCAGATCTACCAACACAACATGTAAAAATACCTACATCAAATATGAGAACCTTCTTTACTTGACCAAACTTCTCACACTCTGTCCGTAGATCTTCTCTGATCTCATTTAGCACTAAGGGATCCTCCTGCAATGCAATCACACAAACATTTTTTGCTTAACCACCAATGGAATACATCTGCCAATCTATTAGGAGTTCACATATCAAGTGTTACACTGTATTTTCAAAGCTGCATGGAGTTGACAGCCCTCACTTGAATAAATTTATTCAAAATAAACTACTTATTAAGGTTATTTTGTGCTAGCTTCTCCACTCTAACGGTTACTGTGGACTCTTGGCAGGAAGTTCAATGTTACCTATAATAGCATATAATCTATAGTAGCAAATTGCATCTTCCTACCTCAAAGTCCTTTGGGTGAAACATATTCCTGATAATAACGATGCGTTCATGTCGCATTCGAGCTGCACCATCTTTCTTCTCAGGCCTCCAATCCAGCTGTCTAATGAAATGAAGCAACAGTAAGAAGATATTGTTGCGGCTCTCTTCTGTTTCTACAAGTATTTGTTGAAAAAAAATCATTAATTTTTTATTTATTGCAATACATCAACTAAAATACATATTTTGACAGATTTAAATTACTCTTAAAAATGCAACCAAAATAAAATTAACATTTCTACTACAAAGTAATTGAGGTTTTCAAGTACTTAAATGCTCACAAATAAAAGCTACTTTAACAATTGAAGCATTTTTCTAAACAGTGAAAAAATCTTCCAAGTTTCAATTCCTCCCTCATCAATTTAGATTAACCAGCTGCTGCCAAATACAATAAAAGTGTCAATTCTAATAACCCTTCTAAATGAAGATTTATTTTGTAAAAGGAAATCCACTATTCCCTTTGGTAAAATTTTACTGCTTATGTTTATACAAACACGCAAGAACACCTCGGGTCTTACAAAGATTGCTACAAACACAGTGTACAGAGCCACTGCCACAAACTAGCAACGCAATTCAGGTTATCTGTCCTAGGACTTTGCTGTCTCATAAAAATGATACTTCTTGGAGAGAAGTCTACTTCATATCCTGTAACAAAATAAAAAGGGACAAATTCATTTACACTTCTAAATCTCAAAATCTTAGATTTAAGGGAAAAAAAAAATCTTGTTTAAATTCCTCTTTGTATCTGCTACTTCAGCCGAAGAAAGCCTGGATTCCCCATCAAGATAGTTTGAAAGTAAATTATGCTCTTCAACTCAAAAGGAACACCAACTGAAGTCAATTTGTATAAGACAGGTTAAAAACAGCTAAATGACTTAGAGAAAAGCACAATTTCTTATTCACACAAATTGACGTCAAATGCAATTTCATTATTTTCATGCGTGGTCACCCCCCTCCACACTAAAGACTTCTTAAAGCACTAGCAGTATATCTTTAAGGCAGATACATTTCAAGCTATTTTAACTCTTAGACTTTGATCCCTTCAGCTACAGCAAAGTATATCTGCATTATTATTTAAAATGTTTAGCAGAATGTTGCTTTCATTAAAATGAGAGTCCTATACAAACTTTTTCTTCTTTTTAATCTTCATCTTCCTCCAAAATGCAAAAAATCAATTATTAAAAGTTAAAAACAATATATGCATATATAATTAAAAAAACACAACACAATATCACATACCAAAAGGCAGATGTCTGGGGAAATCTACAGAGATATTTTGATATTTGCTTCTAAGAAAGACAGCATCTCTTGCCATTTGTAGAAAATAAAGTATGGTACAAACAGTACATAGACACCTAGGGTGTTACCACCTTATGCAAGTAAGCTTAAATATGACAGAATTCAGGCATTCTCACACACTGGGGGAAAAAGTCTTAACTCCCTCAAGTTGTAATATTTTCTTCTGTACCTGAAAGAAGATTACCTAGGGAGTGAAGATTCTTAATTTGGCAATTGTGAAGAAGTTCATTATGTCAACAGTTAACTTAGAAGCTCCTCCCCTCCAAACATGTATTATTTCCACTATTTCTCTCTCAGACTCTGGCTTTTGTGCAACTCTTAGCATTTCATCTAAAAGCAACATCTTACTAATAGCACTTAGAATTCAAGCAATATTCTACTGAAAGAAAAAAAGAATACGAACTTCTGCTGTTGAGATAATTTCTTCTTGTAGTCTTTACATTTCTTCTTCTTTTTGCTTGCATCATACTCCCCCTTCAGTTGGAACTTTGCAACTTCAACATGCAATTTATAGCCTCTAACTTCTGCCTCATCCAGAAGTCTCAAAGCAAGTTGAACTGATTCTCTCTATGTGAAGACAAAACAGAGTACAAGCTTTAAAAAACAGAAAAACAAAAAAAACAGTGCAGTCAAATTATTCCAGTAAGATTTGATTATTATTCTGCTACAAATTAATTCCCTGACACTCCCCAGCCATAAGGCTGGATCTCCTCTAAGTCTCGACTAAAAAAACTTCACTGAAACACACACGGTTGGCCATGTGTTTCTTTTATTACTATCAAAATAAAACCAGTATTTCTTTACCATTGTTTTAGCAGATTAATGCTCCCAAAAGCAATTGCTTACATATCAACCAAGTTGATCATAAAAACTAGTCTGCAATGCACAAGCTGGTGAACTTAAAGGAATAAAAAAAAAATCAGATGGTTGACTTATTTTCTGTTTTCTCCTAGAACAGCAGACAGTTAACACTCTTAAGCCATTTAAAAGTTTTTCCAAGAAGATCTTCAGAGGGGAGACTGTCTTTATACTTGTGTGCTAAGCAGCCCTAACTTCTAAAATTATAAAGCCAGAATACAGAATGCAAGACAGCTGAGTTAGTACTACCCGTTGCTTCATGAAGAGTTAAAGCAGATTGCACTAGTGTACACTAACTTGCCAAATGATCCGCAAGTGAAACACACGAAGGAAATACTACTGGAACACTAACTTTTATAGATTAACCAGTTTTAGCTGTTTTATTGAGAACAAGAACAGTTCTAAAATCAAAGTCTGAACTTAAAGCAGGTCTCAATTAAAAGCTATGAACACACAGCTACAGTATATGTTCCTTTCCATCAAATTATTTCTATGTTTTTGGCCACACAGAAGTGTATTTTTTTTCCTAAGTAAAATGTGAAGAGGTCTCCCGTTCCACACCATAATTGCTGGCACCTAAGACAGGAACCTTTTTAGACATCTTCGGCAGGTATTAATGGATATTTTCAGTAGGGGGGGGGGGGGGGACTGGATAAAGGAAAAACAAATGAGATACACAGACAGTGATTCCAGAGCTGCCCACATGTCTGCTTAAAACAGACACTCATGTTCTGAGCTATACTTCAGATACAGTAAGAATCTTCTTAACATGATTCTGAGGCAGTGGCCAAAAGGATCTTTACCAGAAAGGAATACCCCATTTCACTGCACCACTGACCTTTAGATAGCAACACAGGCCGTCTCCTTTAAGATTTCCTTCCTTATCTTTGTAAAGTTTGATTTTGTGTTCTTCTGTCTGAGGATCTCGCATAATGATACCACATTTTGACATGACTTGTACAAATTCATCTTTTGTAATGTCTGGTGGTAAACCTACAAAGTATGTTAAAACAGAAGGTTAGGTATGTTTAGTTGGTTCAATTATTTTTTTCGTATCTCACTAGAGCAGAAAAACCACAGTGTTTCTTAAAATGAAAGATAGGAAAATGTCTACATATAAAATAATAAATCACAGCCCTTGGAACTTTTTGTTATTACCTTTTAAATATTACTTCATACCAATATTTTGAGAACATTTTTACTTCTAAATAGGTTTAACATAGTGATATTGTTGTGCTCCCCAATATACAGACCTAGAGTATTCCTGTTACAGATAATACCAACCTTCCAAGTGCTCGCAGTGATCTACATGAATGCTGCTATCCTGACCAAGTTTTAAGTCCCACTACACCTCTAAGCAACATAGAAAAAGCCTTATGAACAACCATTTTCTCTACCCACAAATTCAGTAATTTTGCAACTGATAATTGCAAGTGATGCATACAAAACAAAGCATGTCAACTATAAACTTGTTCTCTTTAACCTATTCCTTACAAGTTTGCAGGGACTGGAGAATGTCCCTTAGATTACTTTTCTACATATGCAGTTATAAAGGTCACAAAGATGTTATGTGGACAGAAACAACGTTAAGTAGTTTGCAAATGGCAGACTAAAAATGCAATATTAGAAGTCAGTGAGACAAGTCCAATTCTCTTTTGCCACTTTTAGGTCAAAGTAGGTAAATAAATGCTTTTACTTACCAGTCACATAAACATTTGTGTTTCTGTCCTCTTCAACATGAAACCATCCTAAAAAATAGAATTTTAATCCAGTTACATCAATATATTAAACATGGGAGCACACACCAATGCACTTCTGACGTTCACATTCCATCAGATTTCTAAGAAGTTTTTGCTTATTCACAGGAAAACCTCTGACCACGCTTGAATTTGCTTATTTTCCACCTCGTATACAGTCCTAGAAAGATGCCTATGAAATATCACACAATTTAAAATTTGTTTTGGAAGCTTTCAGAACGATATATGCCTTTACTGTTCATGGTAACACTGAACAACTGACAGTTTCCACTTGGTACTATGCAGGTTGAGGCCTACATGGAAAGAAACACTTCATCACTTACCTGGCTCAAGCTTCCGTTTTTCTGATTTTTGCTTTGGATCTGTTTGTTTTGGTCCTTTCTCATTTGCCGATGGTTGTGTGTCTGATGTCTTAGAACTTACTGGTAGCTTGCTGTCAGTTGCTGTGCCAGAAGCAGATGAACTGTCTGTGTCATCTGCATGGAAGCCATAGTTAGCATGATACGTTGCCAGAAAATCTTCCGTTATCTGAAAAAGAAATTGGGAAAATTAAAACAAAGGTTCAAAGAACTACAAATCCAAACTGGTGTTTTAGTGTTAATGTTCTGCAAATGACCTTAATTAATGATGGTCATTTTCTAATACAGCACCATAGAAAATAACAGTACTTTAAAACTTAAAAAAAAAAAAAAAAAAAACTTTGTAAAAAGCCATACAGACAGCAAAAATTATTTCCTGACCTCAAGTAACATATTAATTTCACACAGTACATGAAGTGTTTTAAACAAACATTTCACAAGTTCTGCCTTTTTTTCATGCAAAGCTTTCTGCTTTCAATTTAAATGAGAACTGCCTGAAGGTCAGAAATGAAGAGCTCCTGACCACACTGAAGAGATAAAGTGACACTGAAGGTAAGCCAACAATTTATCCACAGATGATGAATGACGGACACTTGTAGGCATCTGCCTTTTCACAGAAACATTTTCAGAGATGAAATATATTTGTGGCGATAGACAATAAATATTGCACTTGAACAAAGTGATATTAACACGTTGTTTATGGCTGCATGTTGTACTTTATATTCTACTAATACATTCCATATGTTTTACTTTTTATTCTATGAACAATTAGGTTGCTCTTCTCTGGAGAGAGACAATATTTGCATAAAAGGTGATATTAGCTAGTTTCTATCTTTAGAGACTGAAAACAAACTACAAATTGCACCCAGTACTGTCAGCCAAGTGCATTTTAGTACTAGATACTAACATAACTTGCAAACGATAACATATCGTAGCTGATTTTACTACCATCACTGCACAAGAAAGTGCTTTCTTAAGTTACACACATTGAAATTATTCTTTCCCAAAGCTTAGTCTTAAGCTTTCACCTGTGCTGCATGTGCTTTATCTGCATTCAAAAGGGAACAAACTCCATTCCAGTATGCTATTGTAAGAATGACACAATGGACAGTAGCAAGAGACCATGATGCTCTCATACCTTCCATGGTGATTTGAAGCTCAATATTTCAACTCTAAACTTCTATTTTTGACAAATCAAATCAGCTATGCAGAGTTGACAGAGACAGGCTTGCCATGGAGCATAAGTGGCTGCTCTTACAGACATGGCATGACGTTAACGCCAAAAATAATGAAGAATAAAACAAACTCTGAAGAAAAAAAAGCTCTGAGATCCAATAACATTTAGTATGTTTGACACTAGCAATCTTAGCAAGTCCACAGTTTAACAGTTGATGGAATCAAGAGAATTAAAAAGCTTCTACACTTTCTGGTGAACATTATTGTCATTAGGTTCTCTGACAAAAACAAGTAACTTAGTGATTAAACCTCCTATAACTAGCCACCATTCTCTAACAATATCATTTTCAACTTCACAGGAACCCTTTTATTATATAAAGTTGAATTTATTCTTAGCATATGACCTACTACAGACTGTCAAATTCTACCAGTCAAGATCAAAGATTTTACTTCCGATATATGTGATCAGAGCACCATTTCTACCATGACAACTACATAATTTTTTAAACACCTCTGTACAAGCATTAAGGAATGCATGCAAGCATAAGGGCTTTTACTGGAATTTAAGTGACTCCATACTTGCATGGAAAACAAATACCCACAGAGTTCCTTGATCAGGACTTCAAACTAGTTCTGGTGGCAGACATCATGGACAAGTAGTAAAATTTACCTCCACACCCACTGTTGTACAGTTTGGTTCACTTAACCTTATAGGAAAGGAAACACAATACTTCAGGACATGCTAGCATATAATTAACTACTAATTACTCTGAAGTGGAAAGGAATCAATTAACCAAATGAAACACAGATACTCCAGGCTTACAGAAGAAAATCCCACGTGTTTTTTCCTAGTAAGCAAGGAAAGCAGATGAATTCAACGTGTGATTTTGTTCTTCATGGCTATAAAATGGTGGCATCTATTGATATGGTACCTTTGAACAAAAAGTCGTTAAACAATACACAAAGTTGCAATCACTTTTATTAAGTATTTGAACATCTTCAAATTTTTGAACAGTAAGGAACACTGGGAATGGAAGAACAGTTTTTAAAAAAAAAAAACTTCTGTGTTTACTGGATACAGCAACCCGCAGGGAGCCAGGAATATTCAGTTCTCTGTTCTGCTTTGTGAGCCTGGATTTTGCACATGGTTTTAGCCCTCTGTGAGCCATCTGCTGCACGGACACCTTACTAGGACTACGAGATACAAACCTGGCTTCATTCTCACACAGATTCTCTGAACTGCAGTGAATGCATGGCCACAAACACGAACTGGCACAACAGATTTCCCTGATAAATGGTGTAAAGCACCTTCATAGCTGTAAGCGAAGTAGCAGCCCCTCACTGTTGTATGGCAGCACGAGTATTTACATGCAGATCACCAGGCTGGTTCACCACGTGAAGCTGGTGAGAGGCGGCATCGGTTTCACCTTTTCTATTTAAAATACTCGAAGGAAACACCGCAGAACGAGCGTTTCCCACCTACACCTCACCTGCACCTCACGTACGCTGCGTTTCGACGCACAAAAACCCCAGGAAAGGGTGGCAAGACGTGGTTGGGAGCGCTGGGCACACGAGCCAGGCACTCCCCCCACCTCTCCGGGCCCTCTCCGGGCCCTCCCCGCCCCCTGCCCGTGCCGTGCCCGCCCGGCCCGCAGCACCTTGGGGAACCAGGCCTTCTTCTCGCGGTCCCACTCGTAGGCCGCGCCGTCGGCCGGGTCCACGTAGGTGAAGGGGTCGGGGGCGGCCTCGCCCTCGCCCTCTCCCTCGCCGCCGCCGCGCTCGGCGTCGTACTGCTGCTGGAGCTGCAGCTGCCGGTAGAACTCCTCGTTGCCGTCCTCGCCGCTCATCCTGAACCGCGACGGGACTGGGGGAGGAACGGAGGAGGCGTGAGGGGGGAGGCGCGCACCGGCAGAGGCCCGCCGCCGACCGAGCGGCCTGAGGCAGCGCGCAGCGCAGAAGCGGAAGCGACCTCCCCGCCCGCCCCGCCTCAGCCAGTGAGGAGCGGGCTGGGCGGTCACGTGACGGCGGCGCAGCCAATCGGGAGGAGGGAAAGGGGCGGTGGGGTGCTTCCTGGTTGAGGGCGCCGCGCAGTGCCCTGCCCTGCCCTGCCTCCTGAGGCGGTGCCCGTTCACTCACCCTGAGGAACAAAAGCTCGGGGGGGGCGCCGGGCGTCGGGCGTCGCATCCCCCCTGTGCCTCAGGGAGCCGAGCAGCCCCCCTGCGGCCGTCTTGTCACTGAGCCCCTGTTCATATCGTGCTGCAAGCAAACACAAAACACATTTCGGCGGTAGATGACGCCGAAACGGCGTGGAAAATGTCAAAACATCGGCTCCTGCCCTAACCCTGGCACAGGGGGGCAGCCCGACGCCTTCCAGAGCCCCCCTCGCTGCCTTCTGAGAGGGTTCTGGCAAGGCACCGAGCTTATCTTCGGATTTTTAAATACGTTTGAATTAATAAAGGTCGTCGTAATTAGGCACCCGCCGGTGCAGTTATCTGTAGGCGCTTAAATATTTTTAATAAAAAAAATATCTTGAATCAGTTCGTTTAAAAGAGCCTTACTTGGTGCCATCTAGTGGCTTTCACACTGCAGACTGGATAGATCTGCGTCCATAGCAAATTTACGTGGTAAAAGGTGTATTCAAAACTATTTTTATTTAGAGTAGGAGGAGGCACACTATTTACGTGTCAGTATGTTTTACACCGAGCTATAAAATGTAGGTATTAAAACAGCGCAGGTGTTTTAAATGGAAATATAACAGCTCCACCAGAGATGGTAGGGGCAGGTTGCCAGGTGGCTTTAGTGGCGCAGCAATCGGTGCACTCAGAAATGAAAATAATATTCTGTACAGAAGCTTTCTGGAAATAAGCATTCCAAGGACAAATATATCTTTGCTGTCATATAGACTGGAACGATAATAAAATCAAAGACGCAGTCCTGAGCTTGTGAAGCTCTGTAGGGAGAGAAGACCAGTATCAGCTAGCTGTCTGGTCAACAGACCGTCAGATAAAATTGCTAAGGATATAAATATAGACTTTTAGTAACCTTTGGCTGTTACACAAAGAACACGCAGCCTAGTTAACAACATCTTTCATGCTTCAAGAATTTTCTCTTGGCAGGGCTATTCCAATAGTTGTCAAAAGATTGTTTCATGTTCACTTACCAGCTGACAGCTTAGGAAACTCTTAATAGCTCTCAAATAGCTCATTTTGGTGGGGTGCATGTGAGGCTTAACATAGAATCACAGAATGGTTTAGGTTGGAAGGATTAAAGATCACCTAATTCCAAACCCCTGCCATGGGCAGGGACATCTCCCACCACACCATGTTGCCCAAAGCCCCATCCACCCTGGCCTTGAACACTTCCAAGGAGGAGGTATCCACAGCTTCTTGGGGCAGCCTGTGCCAGTGCCTCACCACCCTTGTAGTAAAGAACTTCTTCCTTGCATCTAGTCTAAATCTGCCTCCTTTTGGTTTCACATAAACTGCATATTTGAAAAGTAAAGTATATCTAACTGTAGGTTAGAAAAATTATTGTCCTTGCTGACACTAGTAAACTCAGAGTAGCCTAAACTGATGTTTGAGGAGAAAAAAAATAATCAATGGATTAGTTACTGAGGTTCGATGCCCACTCCCTCAATTTCCATTGTTAGATGGTAAAATGCAGGGAGGCCAAGTCTAATTGTTCTAAGCATTTACGAGATATAGCTGTGATGGGAGGAGTGGGGAGTGTTTTAACTGCATGACCTGCCTAAAATAAGTCATTAGGGCACTGTCCTGGGGAGTAAGACATCAAAGTTTAATCCCCGCCATTTGATGGAAGTGAGAGCATGGTTGCATGCAGCAGGGTTAACAAGCTGCCACACATCAGTTCCTGCACGGTAAATCTAATCTGTACACTTTTACTGCAGATATGAGGACAAACTACCTCAAATTCCTTCGCACTTCCCACAGATAACAGCATGCATGAAGGCAGCTACTGAGGAACAGCTGACATCCAGTAGCTTCCTACCTTGTCACCACCATCTGTTCTCTTCCTCTTCAGTAAAGACTGCACAGTGATCCAGCTCAGGGAGCTAATTCAGCTGAAAACCAGTAACTTTTTTTGGTTGAGACGGCATTCATCTCAATCATGTCCTTGAAACAATTGAATTAATGGTGCACAAACACAGCTGCTGCAGCAGTGGAAGGATGAGCTGCAGGTTCTGGGGATGCGGCTAAGAGCTGGAACATCACAGCTCAGATCAGCCTGAACTGTCAGGAAACAGCATTTTAAATGACAAAATATCTCAAAGCAAACAGTAAAAGGAGGCATTAGCATGTTAGGTAATGATGATTTTGTATCTGTGTCTGACTTCTCTGACTGATAAAAGGAAATCTTGATTCATCAGAGCTGATTGTTGTTCTGGAGATACCACCCACTAAAAGTACAAAATCTTGGCATAATAAAGTGTTTTGATTTCTATTAAAGCAGAACCAGCAATTCACTAGCTGATGCTGATCAGGTAAACATTTAACACTTTTTTTCTTAAGAAGATTCTTTGTTACGTTAAATCAAGGAGGCAGTAAATACTGATTAATTACAGAAAGGTTATTACTCTTTCTGTGCTTTCTGTGGGGCTAGAGCCGTAGCTGGTACACACACATGCTAGTGAGAGTGAAGTGGTGTCTTAACTGCGTGAAAAAATGGCAGGACTGGATCCAGATGTGCTAAAAACTAAAACATCTTTCCTATGTTGACAATGGAAATTCCACAGAACAGTCAGCCTTTCACCGAGGGCATTGTTTGCAGCACAGCCTGTATATTTTTTTTTAATTCTAAGTACCACTGATTGAAATGTACAAGTGGTGTAGCTGTGTGTAACTTTAGCTTATTCTTTAATTGCAATATTCTTAGCAGAAACACATGACCATCAGCAGGCAGACCATATTTAACTATGTAAAATAAAACAATGCTTTCTATGGAAACAAGAGGGTGGGCTTTAAAATGGCTATAGTTTCACAAACTGATTTTAATGTTATTCTGTGCCATTTGCTGGAGATGCAGCCTGTTACACCATATCCATGCTTTGACATGATTTTATTAATTTTATGTGGAAAATATTTTTTTGAAACTAAACCAGTATCTTATACTGAGAGTGCAAATCAGAGCACCCATACTGAACCTGTTGCTGACTCAAACATTATTTGTTACATCTAAATCTATTAAAGCTGGCAGCGTGAACATATTCACAAAACAAATTATAAAAAGGCACATCTTAAAAATAGTATTTACTTACCCAATAAAATTCCACATGAACAAGTCCTTTGATAGAGTCTTGTCTTTCAGTATTTTGTACCTTTCTTCTACATAGTCTTTCATTGTGGATATGAATAGTAAAACCCTAATTCCTCATGCCAATTGTTTGCTAAATGACATTCAATATTTCTGTAAACACACATTATTCCTATATTTTGTATAGAATTACATGTATATTACTTAGGGCTGAAAGAACTGTTTTTAACACTCAGAAAAGGTACCGAAAGAAACAATTCCTTTCTCCTAAATCCAGTTGTGGTAACATGGAGATATTTTATGGATAGTTATATTGGACGAATAGATGGAATGAGTAACATCAGATCATTTAGATAAAAATAAATATTTACCAATGTATCACTCCAATTCAACATTTCATGAAGATTTGAAAATATAGAATTATTAACATAGAATAGTTAAATTATGACTTGAAATATTGCCAGTCTTTAACCAAAATATGTGTAGCATATAGCAAAAACATCACATTTCTAATACAATATATTAGCAATTGATAAACCATCCAGTTGGAGGAGTAGTTACACAAGAAAAAAGTAGCTGCATGCAAAGCAAAGAAAATGGTGAATTAGGAAACTGATTTTTAAGGGTCTCTGTAAGGTATCGCCAAGGACTTTGTAATGAAAAATATGCCCTCCAGCAGAGACAAATTGTGAAGTCCAGAAATATGTGGCATATTTATTTTCTAAAAGTTTCAATAAACTAAAATAGAGAGTATTGTAAGGGACTATAATGTTTGTTGATCTTTCTTTTATTTAGAATTCCCTATAGTAAGATCTAGGAAAAGAAAAGTAGGGTCTTAAGTGTGTAGGCTTATTTGCCCATTTCAGTCTCACCCTGCAGCTCCATTAAAGAGAATGAGAAGGGGAAAATATCAGTGTAATGTCTTCTTTTTGTACATTGCTCAGTACCAGGGAATGTGTTCTGTTAAGACAAAGAGAGTAAGATGAGGTCTCTGGAGTCTGCTTTCCCATAAATTGCATTTCTGTGCTGTTATATTTCTATTTACTTCAATGATCCTATCCTGGTATACAATTGGTACAATAAAATGGAGAAACCATTTGAAAATTAGTGCTTACAGTCTTGCAGCAAATAATGTGAAGAGCATAGTACAATAAAGCCAGGCCTGATGGGATTAAAATGGGCTATCATTAAACTGGTTTAAGATGACTACAGAGGTTGTATTCCAATGCCTTTGGGATTTGTAGATTAGTTTTATTATTCTGATTAGGACAGTCAGAAGAGAGAGACTGCAAATAGATTTCCTGCATCTTATAATGAACTCAAATAACAGTGCACGGATGGATGGATTTCCATCCATGTGTTGTTAAGGGCTCTGTGCAACTGGAGGAGTGTTATGTCTTCAAGGGTTAGTTAGCCTTTCAAATAAGAGATAAAATTCAAACTTCTGTGACTGACAGCAGTGGTTTGTATAATTCATATGTTGCAACCTCTCTTCAATAATTCAACGCACAACTTCTTTTTTGAGAAAGAAGTTCCTTATTTTAAGCAATAGAAAATCTATTGTGGATTTTTAACACCAACTCCCACAGAACAAAATTTTGGTTCAATGTACACAAGCCTAATAAAAATAGGTTTCATTCAACATTTCGGTAATATGGGGCTGGAAGATTTGCTTCTTCTATCTCCTGTTAGGAAGACAGTCCCTGCCAGCAGTGCTGCTTTGCTTTTTAGGCATAAACAGGCTTCCCATGATAGGCTATAGCTGACTTGTTTACACAAGCAGAGTCATCAGAATCAGTGGATTTGAGATTAAAAGGCCGATTTCATAAAGACAGTCTATCATAATATGAAAAAGGGATGTTACTTGAATAACTCAAAAATAGAAGGCTGGTACAATAGAAAAATCCAGCTCTTCCAGCATGCTTGTAAAGGTTCAGATGATTTAGAAATGACCACGTTATCAAGCAGTACATTACAGGTGCAGTGAATCTGTATAGGGAAATGGTTAGCCTGACACCCACCCCGTACACTTTTGGGGGCTCTACTTCACTCCAGCTCCAGTCTGGTTCCATGGACTGAACACAGTTTTATCTGAAAGAAAGGCAGGTTGTGCACTCTGGGAGGCAGACCAAAGTAAGGCAGATAGGGTTGTCTGAGCAGTTTGCTTCAAAAGTGCACTACAAATCCAAACTACAGCTCTCATAAAGATCCAGACCAATTTCATGATGTAAAATCATTATAACAATGAATAATTCTGCTCATTTGAGAAGTATCTATAGATCACAAAGAACTTTACAAATGTGGCTAAAGACGATTATCACAGCTTAGGAGAGATGATCACCTGCTGGTTCCCTTGACCTTCTTGGGATGTGAGAAGGCCATCCCTTTAAACTGCAATCAGCTCATACCCAAAATTTCAAAGTTACTGGCAGAGCAAAACGTAGCATTGATCTGGCTCATAATGCTTTTCTTTTTTACTACACCAAACTACAAACTTTAGCATTTTTTTTTAACTTGCTTTCCAATGCATTTACTGATTTTCAACATCTGGGACAAGAAAAGAAATAAAAACCTGTCAGGTTGATGGTTTTATCAAGATGCATGGTTTTACTTGCTTGCTTTAGATGGAAGTACTTGACAGAAGGGAGCTCCCAGTCTCAAGTCACCAAGAACGAAACAATCCCCACAGCCAATTCTCACAGCAACTTTGCTGGCTCCAGTCCTGCTCAACACAAGGATCTCCACTAATGGCACATGTTGATGCTTGGGCAAATGAACAACTCCTTTGAGCCTATGCTGAAAATTTCAGCTGCTTTATCTTCGTCTGCCGCACACTTTGATTTCTTTGTTGTATGCTTTAAAAGATGAGGAACTCCTGGTGAAAATCCTTTCAGAGGCAGGGCAGCGCATGGCATCTCTCCATGATGCAGACGGTAGTGACTCAGCTGCTATTGGTCAGTTTCTGTCATTCTTCATCACAGATGGACTAAACACTTTCCTCTTCTTTTGTGATACTGTAATCTGTTAGCAGTGTAACACTGATTTCTGAGCCATGTGTGCTGCCTGTGATTGACAGGGCTCTGGTTGGTGAATTACTTTGGGTAGCACTGGGAGGCTTTGTACGAAGTTTTGCCTTGCAGCATGAGACTTGCTTTTTAAAATGTTGCCGGAAACTTTTACTCAGCCAATAAAGAGCAAAAGGATTGACACAAGAATTGCTGAAGGCCAATGCACGGGAAAAAATAGTAGCTATCAGATGAAAAGTGGAAGCATCTACAGAAGAATGGTATGTAAAGGAGCGGTATAGGTAGAGGATGTGGTTAGGCAACCAGCAAAAGGCAAACAAAGCAACAAGTACCAGAACTGTTTTTGCAACTCTCTTGCGGGATTCAATCTACAAGAAAATAATGCATACCTGGTATTAATAGCAATTAGTAACACTTTCATGTACTTGGTGCTGATTTTCAAAGGAGTCTAAAAGTCTAAATGCATTAGTGACCAAAAAAAATAAAATAAAAATAAAACATAAAATGGCAAAGAAAAAAAATAAATAAATCAAATAAATCAAACTTTTTTTGTTTAACAAAGTATTTCCAATGAAAAGCACATTCCCCTTCTATTATAAATCACATGGGAATCCCAGCTAGATTAGGATTTATAAGTAAGTACAAGTCAGCTAACATGGATGAGGTCTTACTGCTTAGAATTCAACTTCATAACTCCTGAGTTTCATAGGGTCATAATAAAGCAAAGCAAACTTTTAGGGAAAAAAAAAAAGTTTCTCTTTAGGAAAGCATGTACACTCACAATTAAGTTGATGAGACATAAGTATATGCGTAAGTGTACAGCTGCATTTGGATTGCTAATGTGCCCTGAGTTGAAGGAGGATTTTATTCATCTGTGCATATTATTAGGAGAAGGTTTTGCACTCAAGAATGAAGACTTGAATCAGCTTGATAGATTATGGAAAATTGGACACTTTAGTCCTTGATCGTAACTTACCTGCTTACGGGCATGACCGTGTTCTTCTGCTGGCATGTTGAATGTACTTTTATACAAAGTTCTGGCAATGAGAAAATAATAGACAGAAATGACAGCTAATGGCACAATGTAGAACACTAAGAAGCAAACCAGGGAGTGAGCTTCCTGCAGTATCTTCTCAGATACAGGATAGGGGGCACATGCCTCAAAAGTTACATTTTTCTCAGGATTGCTGAAAGAATACAGATCTGAAAAAACGGCCTCCGGAATAGCAAGTATCATGGAGACAATCCAGACAGAGCCAGCTTTACAGCAGGTCTTCAGGAGTGCATCTGAGGTCTGCAGTTCCAAGGGCTTAACAATAGCTCTGTACCTAAAAGCAACCAACACCACTGTCAGAGTAAATACAGTAGTAGTGCAAGCATTGATTATGTAAACTTTCTGAGGATAAAGCCACAGAAAAGATAAATGAGAAATAGTGCACAGAAAGATAAATGAGAGAGTTAGTTGCAAAACTGGTAAAGGTATGAAGTAAAGGTATGAATTAAGTTAACAGGCTTATAAACACTTGAAACAATCTATGTGCACTCTTACTTTCCTCCTTGTTCCTAAGATCCTAGCTGAGTGCAGTGATCTTACTCCAACTAATGCTCAGGTGTTCATTTACATTCATAAAGTATGAGCTAACACTGCTGTTGATTCATGACTGTGATTCTGCTGCATCCGGACTGAGTGAAACATATGAGAAAATCTGGGCAAATCTATGGATGAGTCAAAATCTCTGAGGAATGGCGACATGGAAAAGGAAGCAGCTCCCACAAAGGTGGGTAAGACTCACAAATCAACATACCCTGCTCTCAAAACACCAGGGACACTTAACAATGTGAAGAGGTCTTTCCAGGGGCGCACAAGACTGGTATGGAAGGAAACATAGTGAAAAAGGATCCAGAGAACAAGACAGTTTAGGTGTAATATTTTGCACAAGCTGAGGATCTGCTCTTCTCTTTCTCCTCTAGTCAAGTTTAATTTGAAAACTGAAGTGTGGATTGTTGTTTATCAAATAAACACAATTTTTCTTGACTTCGAGCTTTTCTAGTGTACTGGAACATGATTGTGCACATGACTTATGTTCTGAACTGTCTGAGTAAGTTTGCTATATAGTTATCCTGTGAAAACATGTTATGGAGTATTTATATAACAGCTACTATGAAGAATCAAATACAGAAACAAGTGTCTCAATGATGGATGCTGAATTGACTTAATGCAGGACCACAGTCTTGAAATTGTAATAAATATTTCAATGAAAATATTATCTTAATATTCAGCATTAGTAACAAATAAAATGCAAAATGTTAGGAATTATTAGGAAAGCAAAGGATTGAAAAGAGAGATTGTGCAATTATCTATCTCTGGTTAAAGCAACTCATGAATACCATGTGCTGCTCTGCACACATCTCAAAAAAACATACTAAGGATGGAATATAACATGAGCAGCCTGGAGAGGATGGATAGGGATTATTAAGTCTTCCAGCACAAGAGCCAGAGCCATCAAATGAAGCCATGTCAAAACAAAACAAAACAAAAATCAAAACACCAACAAAAAAAAAGAAAGAAAGAAAGAAGCAGTGAAATTCATTGCTAACCAAGTTCAAGAAGAGACTGGACAAGGATCTAAAAGAAAAATGCACTGAAATTATTAAGTAGACAGAAACCACATCTGCTCAGGAGATCGTATCAAGGCTTAAGTGTAGTGTTGTAACATCACTGTGTTCTTACCCTACCTATGTGTCTTTTCTTGTCTTTGTATTACCACTAGTGGAGTCTGGGTATCAGCCTGCATGCACCCCTTGACCTGACAAAGTATGTCTCGTTTTATGTTGGCCGAATTTTTTTAGGTTACAGTAACAGTAGCATTACTTGGGATTTAAAGTCTGGACACATGCTAATACACACAATCTACAACTGCTGATATCCAAGATGAAAATCTTTTTCTTTATTAGTACTAAAACTAATTTTGTCTTTTTCTGCTCCTTGCCATGCTCACGCTGATTGGTCTGGAATCTCATTGTAGTATTGTTCATTCAGAAAGGAGGTGCATTGAAAAATGGTTATTCAGCAGTTCCTTATGAAAAGAGTCAGATGGGAGCACTGATCCCTTTCAACAATGCTTCATTTGTAACCTGAGTTTAATTTCAGGACCTCTGGGTTAAGATATATATGGAATAATATAAGAACTGTAAACTCAAAGCAGAGAAAGTATTCCAGTTGTGCCACATTATCTCACACTAAGCACTTACTAACATGAAAACTACCATAAGTATTGCAGTAACCATCAAGTCATGAGAGTCATGAAAGTAGTTTGTCCCAAAGTCTGTTCTGAGTTTACTTTTGGCTCTTCATCCCACATGCCACTTGTTTTAGTTCTAAGATTTTAGAGCCTCACTGAGTGCACAGGAGTAAGACAAAAGATTTCCACTCAGTCATTTTTCACAGTTTTATTTTTCATCTTCATTGACTACTTTAGTGCACCACTAGATAGCACCAATATACTGTCTTTTCCCTGCCTTAAGCAATTTACCTTTTCTGTGCAATGGAGAAAAAAAAACCGTACTGTACTTCAAACTAATAAAAGGTCAGAAGACTTAAAGAGTCTCACTTCACTCTATTAAAAAGAACTGTTCCAATTTTTCTAACACACATTTTAAAAATAAATGGGAGATATATTTTTTTTTCAGTTCATTAAAATGTGCCATTTACTGTTGTGAAAATTATCATTTATGCTCTTTTATTCATTTCTAATTTCACACCTGAGGTATTTCCTGGCAAACCAGTTGCATCAGACCCACCTGTCAGCACTGAGAACAGTCAGTGTGAACACTGATACTCCAACTGAGGTTAACTGGATGAAAGACAGCAGCTTGCACCCAATTCTTCCGAAGAGCCAGGTATCCACAATGTAACGTGTTGCATCTACAGGCACACAAGTTAATAAAAGCAGTAGGTCTCCAAATGCCAGGCTGGTGATGAAGATGTTTGGAACCGTCTGCATTGATTTAATCTTGAAAAAGACTTTGATGAGTATAGCATTTCCAAGGAGACCCACTGAAATGATCACAGCATATGTAACATAAATTATGCACAGTATTTCTAATCCTGGAAAGGAGTCTTCAGTCCATTTTTCATTTGTGGTTTCATTATCAATGATTGATTTCAGTTCTGTACCATTTGTAGATGCACACAAAGTCTGATTAGATGAATGCAAGTATACTTGAGACATTTCTTTAACTGTTTCTTCTCCCCAGGCTGGACTTAAATTGATCCAAAAAATAAAAAAAATAATTATAAAGTTTAATAATTAGCTTGCAGCATATCAGCAAGGTCAAGAGAGAGGTACAGGTTAGTGTCTGAAGTTAAGATTCCCGTTGCATATTGACTACTTTCATCCCCTTCTAGGTCTCAAAGCATGCCTAGGATAAATGCACACAGATCTTGTTCTGAACTGTGTAGGAGGTGGAGAATTTTTTTATTGGCTTTTCAGCTAGTGGAGCAGAGAGGGAGGAGGAAAAAGAGAAAAGGAGTTTCCTTAAAGACAGTAGCAGAAATGGTGTTTTTTTTTTTCTTTTTTCTTTTTTCTTTTTTTTTTTTTTTTCTTGGAGGTATCTGGCAAATAACTATTGTATTATATTTACTGTGCTATTACAGTTCATGTAGTACCTATCAAATGTTTGTTAATATTTTTTTCAAAATACTCTAAAAAGGAAATAAAATTAAAACCTGAAATAGTTTTATAAAACATACAGGTAAGCATAGAATGTACTAATTTAACATAAAACTGTAAAGTATAACCTAATGACAGACAAAAATTCTCAAAATATAGATAGTATTCATTTTAAAAAAAAAAAAAAAAAAAAAAAAAAAAGCCTTAGAGACAGCCTGTACTCATCTACATTCTAATTAGTATTTCCATAAATGAGATGCAGTGACGTTCCTGAAGGCAACATAAGATAGAAATTTATGGCTGTAACGCTGCTAACACTTACATTAACTTACATTAAAATTTGGGTCTCTCCTTTGAAATGGTCCCACTGACAACAAAGAAGTTTGCTGAAGTTTGGACAGGCTTACAGACAGTTGCAGTACAGAAGCCCACTATTTTGCAATAGTCCGTGTATTTATAGGCTTTGAATGGTACAACTGATGATTCAAGTCTTTTGAGAGAAAAAAACAACTTTTCATGATGCTGTCTCAATCACATGTGTTAGTACTACGGGCTTTCTTATCTTTAGATCAGTCAACAGTCCGATATGAAACTGTAATCTGTGATGAACCCCTGATTAACGTTAGTGGAAACTAAGGTATGAGGAATGTGACCTATAGGGCTAAATTTCCTGAAAGTAAGAAAGTCAAAATCTTATTTATAAATAATGAAAGAGGAAAGGATGTAAAAGGGCTGAGTTTTATGTCTTGAAAATGAAGATCAGTAGCTGGAGTATTTTTTCCTCCAGATTGTTCTTCAGCTGTGATGTTGGAGTGAAGAAAGTAGTCTGCTCCAATCACAGAAACCATCTTATAGCCATGTCCGTTATCTTTAGCTATACACATACATAAACACACAAATCAAGCTCATTTCATTCAAATTACCTCATCTAAGTACTAAATATGAAAAATCCCAGTCCCAAGCCTTGAAAGCACAACCATGCCATGGTTATTAGGCAGTGATGCAAGTAGACCTATGCTATGGCCAGATGGAAGAAGTAATCACTGATACAGAAAGGGTGCAGGGGTTAAACATTCCAATTACATTTTTTGTAAGTGCTTTTAGAAGAAAGTTCTTGTCACGATCAACCATAATATGTCCTTTTATACAGGCACAGTATGTAGGTTGCTCACAGATTTAGGTGTCTTTGAGGATGCCCGATTATGTTGTCCACCCACACCAGTGTAGTACTGTGCATTATATTTAATATAGAGTTCGGCAACTGTAGCAGATTGTGACAGCTTAATGTCAGATACTTACATAAAATGTTTAGATTTCCTGTATAGGAGAAGTGGGGTATTAGCAAACATTAGGAACTAATTGTTATCCACCAAGTGTTGAATGCTCAAGGGCAACATCTGAATTAAATATCAGGTGTTTGACTAAAACTGCAATTTAGCTGAAAGAAGCTTGTTACTTACCTAGATTTGCACAAGAGGTTGGTTGATGTAGCAAAGTTCAGTTAGCAGCATAGATTCCCAGCCTTGTGCAGTCCCAGAGCTTTCAGACCCATCAGATTTAGGCTGACAACTTGAGATCATAACTCAATTTAATCTGCCCCTTGATTTTGTACAGCAAGATAGAGGACCCAAACTGGTATCCTTCTGTGTAAGAGAGAACCCAGAGGACTGGAAACTTTTGAGTTATGAGGTGCTCCCAGTGTTTGGCTTGGGGGATGATTCAGGTATGAAAGGAAAGGTGACAGACCTCACAAGCTGTAGTTAAAATTCTTGAGGTTGCTAACATCTGTCACAGATCAAAGCAACCCCAGAAAGGTGCAAGGGCTTAAAATTCTGTTTGCTCCTGACATTTTGTGTACTGTTTATTCATAACAGAACCTAAATTTAACTACCTGAACCTGAATGTTCTGTCTGATGCTTCACACCGTGAGGCCTGCATTACCTGGAAGCACAAAAACGTTTTTCCCACTCTCTCTCTAATAGGGCACGGTACATATGTCTAACCAACTTCACAGCAGCATGAAATTGTACTTGTTTCTCTCTTACTATTGAGAGAATATATTTTCCCCAACTTTCTGCCTCCTTAGTGGAATATGGCAGAAGGAAGCTCTTTTGTTTCTCACAATTCTTCCTACAGAGCTTGAATTACTGCAGGCTTTAGCTCATCAGAGAGGTCCTCTCCTTATAGAACATAAGATGTTCTTAGTTGACTGTCAGGAGGTGAAAAACATTATTTTGAAAAACCACACAGAATCATCTTCTATAGGAAAATCCAGGAAAATTCCAAGGAAATCCAGGAAAACTGACAGACAGATAGTAAACATCAGATACACAGTTTGTTAGTGATGGTAGAATTTCAGTGTTTCTGTTCATCACTTCTTGTGTGCTCTTCATTGGTTTCATGGGTAGAAACCAGGCAAGGTGAAACACACCACATTTTTAATACAGATTCCAATGACTTTAAATCTGAAAATCCAGCTTAAAAAGAAGATAATGACATATTTATTCTAAATAGTGAACAACTGTAAGATGTTATTTTACAGCTTTGTCTTCTGGTGTTAAGAGAAAAGCAAATTGGGTAATTCTGACTATTGTTTAAAGTACTGCGTTTCACAGAAAATGAATGTTCCTTTTGAACTCCATGCTGAAAAAAAGTGCAAATAAAACACTCAAGAGTATATCATGTAGCAGTATTTTTCATGCAAATTTTCTGTTTTAATGCAGTGTGACTGCTGACTTAAGTCATTTCCATGTGCTGTGTAGTGTCACCCACTCAGAAAAATCTCTTTTGGAACCATTTGCTCTGCACCAAACCAAAGTATGGAGAAAGCAGCCAAAATCTTATCGTGTGCAACACATTTTTTTTTTTGTTTCAGTATACACTGGTCATACAGAGCTGATTGTTGTTTACACAAATGTGTCAAAATGCTTTGTAGTTAGAGTGGTAGGAATTCAGAACTGATGCACAGGGAACTACAGCTGTATTTGCAAACCTGTTCTTTTTAGGCTTATTTTAACTCACTTTCTTAGGTCATTATTTGTATCAGTGCTCCATAAAACTATTTAGTTGTCTTATTTTTTCTTCTATGTCTCAAACGCATTTTCGACCCTTGCTTTAATTGAATCTCCCAGCAGTGTTGCCATCTGTTTATTGCTGGCTGATGTATCTTTCAGTCTCTCTGCTGAGTGAACTGACGGTTATGTTCTTAGGGTGTTAACAACAGAGAGATACCGAACAGCTTGTCTGTCCTAGTAGGTGGAGTCAGTCTTGAATTTTGGTAGACTCTGTCATGGCATCCTCTCTTAAAAAGGTTTTTCTCTGATAAAGAGCTCTCCTACAGATGAGCCATTTGACCACCCTGAGCACTCCAAAAAAGCCCTAATGCTCAGTCTCAATAATAGCAGTGCCGTTGGATGCCTTGTGAGTACACCATCAAATAGCTGCCGTGAAGTGCCATGCTAAAAAAATGGATATGATGTACTAGATTAGCACCTCAGATTGTGAAAAGGATGAAGGGAAAGCACCAAGGCAGAAGACAGACTGTGCAAACATGGTGGGAAATAGGGAGCTTCCCTGGGCAGCTGCTGTTGGCATTTGTGCCACAGAGGGCCAGCAGAGCAAAGCCCATCACACACCCTTTCCCAGCATGGTGGAGACCAGCAGACCCATTATTTTAGGCTGTTCACAACAGAGCAGAACTCTGCTGCACAACGGACAGTCCTCTTACTCCCCTCCTTTAAAACTTATTTGAAGCTTAGCAGTCTGCTGAGTTCCATGTAAATCTTTTCTTTCCAGGACAACAGTCCAGTGATTCTCAGAAGCCTTTTTTTTTTTTTTTAGCTTATATTATTTTGACATAAAGGTGAAGAAGGAGGATTTTTTGCTCCTCCATCAAGTAGTCCTAATCTGGAGTTCTTTAACAGATCTAGCTATTAAGCCACAGTTTACAGCGATAACTACAGTTATATTATCTGAAATTAATTTTTCTTCCTGGCATTTTCTGAGCTGGCTCTGCTCATGGCAAATAATAATAATAATAATAATAATAATAATAATAATAATAATAATAACGGTAGGAAGATACATACTTCTGCTTTGTTTTCACCGCCATTCTCTCCTCTCATGCTAATCTCTATTATACTTGGACCTGAGTTTAATTTCTCTATGCTCTTTACAAGCACACAGCACATCTTGCTGTTCCTCTTATAAGGGAACTGTGCCCACGTGACTGAAGAGCACTGCAGTATTTGCACAACCATAGCTCCTCATTTTTTCATTTTGAGCATGTCACTGTGTTGGGAGAGGGGTACCTGCTATAGAGACTGCAGGTTGGGAGTGTGCAATTTGTGTCTGACTTGCATCTGAGTTGCACCTTTAGTATCTTCCCCTTAAATTGAAATTCCTGTGAGCACGACAAATAACACCAAGATGAGGGATCAAAGAGTCTCATGTCTCAGGTCAATAGTATGAATGAAGCTTTTACTTGACACTTATTTCATAGGTTGTATGACACATATGACTTCTGAGTCCATTTTCTAGGGCCCAGGCAGGCAAGTATTAAATGGGAAAGAGTGAATGCACACCCAGAGTGAGTTTTGCTGTCAGAGACAGCAGTCCATGTTTAGAGCAAATTACCAGCAAATCCAAGGCTGTTTCCAGCTCTGCTCTGGATGGAATGAATCATTTCCGTGAACTGCATCTGAGTCCCTCCTTAAACAGAGGGAACATTTTCTCCCCATCTTGTCAGACATTCATTTTGGAGCTACCAAGCATCAGGAAATGGGAGGTTACATAAGGTACTGCCCATGCTGTATTTCTTCACTTGTGAATACAGGAGCTTGGTTTCCATGCCTGTCAATCTGACACCCGTATGTGGGAACTCTTCTCTATCCTGTATTTTGATTTTTACCATTGCCCAGTGTCCTTGGCAAAAACTGATGGAGGCAAAACATAGCTGGAGCTATTAAAAAGAAGAATATCTTTTCAGGACACTTTAGTGACAATTTGGTCATCTGTATCACATTCATACTAGAGTCTAACCACTCATTGTCAAGACTACTTATTTGTGAGAAAAATGTATTGTTCTATTACTGGCTCTATCCCCTGTCACCTGTGCAGAGCTGATACTAAATGAAGACCAGGTGGAGCTGTACAGGCACCAAGACTGAGTAATGTTAGATTGGAACTGGTTTTTGGAACTGAAGATGAGTAGCCAAGTTACACTTCCAAATGCCTCAAGACTTACCAGCAGGATTAGGAGCAAAAAAAATGTCATCCCATCCTGCAACATTATGAAGATGAGGTGGAAGGCCAGTTCAGATGAGCTGTCAAAAGCAGCCTTCAGTAACACAGCAACAAGACTTATATCTTGTTGGTTAAAACCTAAGAAAATATCTTCTGATTTTGTTGCTAAGTCTAAATCCGGACTGTGCAGAAGAGTTAGTGAGACTCAGTCTGCCTGTGACAAGATCTCAAAGGCACTTACTCATCAATGGTTCCAAATACCTTTCATCCTGTTTTCTCCACCCTTGCATCCCATTCCAGCCTCTCTTTCCAAGAGTTTCCTCAGCCAGCTTCAGTATGAGAATGGCAAGTGAAATACCAGTGTCAGAAAAGAGAGAAAAGTAAACATTAAAACATATCTTTGAATTTCTTCTCTCAAGGGAACAGTCAGGGAATGAAATAATATAGCAAGCATATTCTTTTGGGCATCCTTGAAACATTCAATGATTCATTTAATTTAAAACAATTAGAATGCCATTACATGTGAAATACTTTCTGATAGTTAAAAGCACAGAGTATTATGCAATAGGTAATTATCTTCCCAGTATTTTGATTTTCAATCTCAATTTTTTTCCCATAATGACATTTCTTTCTATGTCCCACTAATAACTGCCTTCTAAATTTAGAAAGAATTTTACATCTTGGGCGTAAGTACATACCTATATTGCTAACCATTACTGTAGATTCATAAACTGTCAGAAGGAAACTTAAAACAAAATTACTGACCTTTAACTGTCACACTATTTAATATCTATCTATCATATCATATCAATGTGCTGTAAATACAGGTGTCAGCTTTAGCCACCAGTCCATGCAAAGGAATAAAAAACCTCTATGGCCCTGTGGGTGAGCTACCAGACCTTGGGTCTGAATGCATGGGCTTAGCTGGTACAAAGGGTGGGAGGGCTTGGGGCTGGTCTAAGCAGCAGGATGGGAGTGGGGAGGGTTTTGTCCTTCTGAGTCACCACAGAGGCTGTGGGGATTTTACTATCATTTTTTATTTGTTTTGCCTGCAACTGGGTTGTCTAACCCATTGTTAACAACTCACTGAGATCTGACATCAAATAATTGCCTTCACAGATAAATACACTTTTAGAAATCCTTCTTTCATCAGTTTAAAATAGAGCATGCATTTTCTGGTGTATGTATGGCTAAAAATAAGCAATTTAGGAGTAACTGAGAACAACTTAAAAAATCAAAAGAGCTTTTAGATACTGTTTTTCCTGATAGTGAACAGAGACAAGTGATAGAATCAAAAGGGGGTACAGAGGACTCATTCGTGCTGGTAACACTCCTCAAGCCATCAGGTCCTATTCCAAGCTAGAGCTGCAGGAGCTATTCCTGTCACTTGAAATTGTCAGGATGTGAATCAGAAGTGCATAGCAATTTTTTATTAGACTTGTCATTGTGCATGTCCTCTCCCTGTGAAAAACATCAATGCACAATTCTGTGACAGAATGTCAGCATAGATACATTGGAGAAGAGCAAATGTAATGGTGCCAGTGCGGAAGATATTATTTCAGCCCAAAGAAAATTACACATCTTCATTCTGGCTGACAACCTAAACAATGCCATGCTTGAAACATAAATGATATACTGTTTAGCTGGAAAAGCCATTAGGCATATGATGGAGAGTGGAAGTGAGCTAACTGCCTTCCTAGAACAAACAGTGCTTTGCATTTCACATAAGCATGTTGACAGGTTTTTAAAAATTTACTTCCAGATTTTGCTTTTGAGACAGAAGAAAAAAAATCAATAGCAACAATTGAGAAGTGACATAGCTACATGCCATGCTGCTTGCTCTTCTTCCCACTCCTACACCTCTGAAGCAGGAACCATACAGTGACCTGCCAGCATTTCCATCCATTTTTAGGCAGTCTGAAGTATTCTAGCATGTCTCACTTTTATCCAAAGCTTTGTTCCTCCTGGTCATTTAAGAATATTAGGGCATTTAGCAAAAGCTTTAGAAAATCAAGGTACATTTCATATTTTATCAGAAATGATACAAAGCAATTACAGTATGCAGACCAGGCCAATCTCATGTTGCTTCCGTATTGATTCTCTTTGGATGCCATTTTATTTTAAACCAGAGTAACCAAAAACAGAGTTAGCAGAACTTTCAGCAGGTCTTGCACTCCATTCTTTGCCCTAAGGCAAAATCAACCTTGCTTTTACCAGTTCTGGCAGGTATTTGTCTTAGCATCATAAGTGCTTTTTAAGACTTGCAATGATAGAAGTTCCACGTGCTCTCTAAACCACTTACTCCAGTGTTATTTGACCTTAAAATCAGAAATTAGAAGAATTAGAAAAAAGGAAACAGTGTCAAGCTGTCCATCCACCTAGACTTGGTGATCTCACCGCAGAGGCAAACTGATGTGAACAGGGTTCAGGGAAGGACTGAAGCTCCTCTTCCCCCAAAGGCCTCCCACCATAGCCTCCGTCCTTACTCTGGCAGGACACTCTGGTGGTGGCACAGCCAGGTTCAGTGCACAAGGGGAGTCAGGCACTATGGTCAGCAGCAGGCTGTGGAACAGAATTTTCATTCATGCTACTAGTGAAAATAAGGAACACAAGCAGAGGATTATAGTTCACGTGCCCAACATATTGAATGGTATTTCATTCCAAATTTCTTTTTTCTTTTTTTTTCCCCTCATTAAAAGCAATTTCAAATTACAAACAAGTGGGTACTAGGTGGAACTTGTTTGGCTGTTTTTAATGCTAACATTTCTCCCAGAAAGCAAAGGATCTGAAGGTGGTCTGTCTAATTTCAAGTAGGCTGGCTGTAGCTACTGTACATTGAAATATTCATCTTTTCCACTAATTGCTGTGTGGGAGTTATTCACAGAATGAAAGAACCTTTTGTATTTGCTGTCGTACATACCAGCTCTAAGACAACGTTCCATTACGTGTTTTTTTTCTTCTCTGCCATTTGTACCAGTTAGTATTTTACTATATTAGCAATCATCCAAAAAATCTTCACTTGAATGATATAGAGAAGGGAATTCAAAATTGAAACTACCATTTGGTTAAGCAGGCACATTACTGATTCAAGCACGCTTGTTGAAATAAATACCTTCTTCAGTAAGAGAGGAAAGCTACATCTCCCAGTAGCCAGGATGGTGCATTTCTTCTTACCACTACTGTGATCAAATTTCCTCTTTTGCAACCACAAATCTCATCCATCTCTTGCTGCAGTTATTCAAGAGACTGCTGCAGACATTGAGTGTGAGCTGGTCACAAACAAAGGCAGAAGTGGTTGCTGATACCAGGAGCAAATGCCAAGCAGTTTCATTCCAACCTCTAATGCTCTACTGTTGTGATGTTTTGTGACGTTATGATTATCCATTACAGGTAGGAATTTCAATTTTTCTTGATTCTACATTCCATGTTAGGGTACTGGGCAAAGTTTTCCAACATTTAAATGACAGACTCTTCTTTAGAGTTCTAAATCTAAGGCAGAAGTGCCAATACATATGAAAACAAAAACATACAATTGACAGGAACATCTTGGAAAGCTGAGTCGAATTTGCGTAAGTTGGTCAGAGTCCATTTTAAAAAACAAGGAAACATGGTCATTGAGGAACCTAGACATCTATGTCAGAGATTGCCAGCTAACAGGCTCAAAAATATGACTGAGGACAGACTGTGAGAAGTGAAATGACAAGGAAGAGAAAGTTTCCAGTCATTGTTTAATATGACAGCTAATCTAAGAAACACAGGGGGACCATATTCTTAAGTGGTCAGTAGTGTCATGCCACTGAAGCCTAGATAGTTGAATCATGGGAAAGTTTAGCTCTATAACTGTGTGCAGAGTGATAATTGTACATTAAAAGTAATTATTTAGATCAATGTTTATTTCTACATGCCACAAAAAAACAACCATCATTAGAGAATCAGAAGAAAACAAATTTAATATCAATGAAAAAATCTTGCTGTCTGTGGATAGTGGAGCTTCTTATCCATGGATGATATTCTTTGTGAATAAGGATGTTTGGCCTCATTATCTTCTGGAGTTATAGCAGTTGGGTTGTAATGAAGTTCAGCTAGGGAAAATAATGGGGGGAAATTTTCAGTGATGCTAATTTGTTTTTACTTATTTAGAAAGAAACCTGACTATGCACAACTCAATAAATACAGCTATGCTTTAACTTCTTTGTGAAACTAACAGAAATCTGCATATTTCCAAAACCAGCTAGGAATGTTTGGTGCATAAGGTCAGAATTCCTATAAAAGAATTCTGTTTTCAGAATACATCTCTGTAACAATTTCTCCATCTTGAAAGGCAAAATATTCTGCTGGGATTCTTCTGAACTAAACAGGCTCACAGCAGGTCCTGTTCAGTTTCCTGTAATCCCCCAAATTTTTGGGAATGCATGAGATAGAATAGACTACAGTACTCCCTAACTGGAAGCAGGTGCCATGAGAATGACAGCCAGCTGGCACAGGGTAGAACATTTCTTAGGTGCCTAGGATGGAAGCTAAGCTGAGAGTTCCCCTCCTTTTGGAAAAAAGCCATACCAGGATCTTAAGGGTTTTCTTACTTTCCTTCATATAGCAAAAGCCATCTGTAACGCAGCCATTAACCCCAAACTGAAGTCTGGCATAGACAAAGCAGTGAAAGCTTTCCTATATATTTTTATTGGTTGGAATTTGACAGTCACCATATGGACCTTAGTATTTAGTCTATTTTCTTACCTATCCTAAAATTCATATCCGGAGAAGTCCTAGAGA
Organism: Aythya ferina; assembly: GCF_964211825.1. Lineage (NCBI taxonomy): Eukaryota > Metazoa > Chordata > Aves > Anseriformes > Anatidae > Aythya > Aythya ferina. Next base: position 7,380,883 of record NC_140311.1, read on the forward strand.
GGAAATCTGAGCCACTCGAAGTTGAGCTTGTTCCATTGGAATTTAGATTCCACAAAGCTGGGGAAGGGTGTCGGTGGTTTAAATTCCTTGGTGTAGATGCACTTGATCCAATCCAGTCTGAAATCAGAGACCAGAAGGCACAGGAATAAAACTGTGTATGGGAAATTCTTCCTGGTGTGTCACATTTCAAACTACCAAAGACCAGGGAGGAGAAAGTTCCGGTCTTGTTTCTTGTACCATCCTTGTACCTGCCCTGAAGCACTGGTCTCTGTGTGGCATAACGCACAATTCCTGATGTTAAGTTTTACACTAGCTATGTCACACTTGTGCAGGTAAGGCTGGATACCAGCAATTCAGTCTTCTATTTCCCCTTTAGGGATCAAGTCCAGTAATACTCATTTAGATAAGGCCATGACAAAGAAGTCAGGAGATACATGGGCAGAGGAATGGCAGTCTTACCCTTATTGTATCATACAGTACAGAGCTGGCTGATGCTCAAGGGAAAGTACACCATGTGCCGCTTAGAGCATTCTTGCTGAATTCCCCCAGCACAAATGGAAAGCTACATATTCCTCAGCAGCACACAATGCACAGGACTGTATACACAATGCTCATGACACAGTACATTTGTGTTAATACAGGATAAGTTTCTGAATCTCAACTTTGTGAAAATTGGAAATCCACCAAACACATAGCTCACACACTGGAACAATGAACAGCACATATAGAATTAGTGACCAAGTTGGAATCTGTTTCAGAAAGCTACATTTTTCACTGCATACTGACACCTCATGATCATATCATATAAGCAGTTAAATGAAGAGGAAAAAGTCCAAAAAAAACATCCAATGGAATGCAGAAATAATAGAAAACTATTAAGAAGAACACCATACTTCCTAAAGTAGAACAAATGTGACACAAGCCAAGCTAAACAAAACCCCTTAATGCTTACCAGAATAATTCTTCCGATTAAATCTCCTCCAACAAAAGTGCACCTGGCACTGCTTCATTACATCATCCTTCATCAGGCAATGAAACACAAAAATAAAGAATCCTAAAGAAGTAAGAAGAAAAAAATCACACTGTTGAAGTTGATTCTCCAACCTTCTGTCCCTTTTCTGATGTTTTTGTATGCCACCAGGTTAAAGTAAGTTATGTATAGGCAGAGAGGTGGCCTCTGGGCCAGTATCGTGTTGGTCCAGAATTACACTTGAAAGTCATTTGTGCATATGAAAGGGTAATGGAGAGAGCTGCCTGCACATTTGGTACAAGAATAATCTCAAAATCACTGAAGATTCTCAGCAACCATTTGTATTCCCAGATGAAAAAGACTGTACCAGCTCCTGAAAAGATGCACTTATTGGGATCCATGTTCCTGAAGCAAGCATTTGTGTCTTTAACAGTAATATCTATCACAGCAATGCTAACTAAACAATACTGTCATTTCACTTCAACAGAGCTTTCCTACTGAAATAGCTAAACAATATAACACAAAAGCTATATGAACTCTCTGCTTCCCCCATACTTGAATTATATAATATTACAAATGTATTTCTGTTCCACAGTCCTAAACTGTAGCATTTATACCCAGACTCCATTCAGAAATTACCTTGCAAGGTGTTAAAAATGCTGAAGAGATACAAGAAAAATATTCTTACTGCTCCCCAGGCAAAGAAGGCAAAGCCCCAAGTTAAGCCCAAAAGGAACATCAAACTGAAGGCACTTTTGACGTCCTGGAGAAAAACCTGCTTCCAGAATCTGTGTCTCTTTTGTGTCCTTGATGTCACAGAGTGGACTTGAAGGAGAACTGTGATAAACATGGCTGTATTCATCAAAAATGCTAACAAGATATAGGCCACAACGGAGATGTAAAATACTGTGTTATCTTGAATCCAGCAACTGCAAGAAAAGGAAGCATGCATTTGATAATGAATTCTGCAGACAGTGAAGCTAGCGAAGCCTGGTTTCCAAAATAATCCTCATGTATGGTTCTCTGATACCTAGCAATGAGCATTCCTTAACACACATTACTTTCCCCCAGTAAGGACATTCAGAGAATCTCTCTAATTGGTTGCCTTTTTCATGGATGTTATAGAAATTTAATGTCTTGGAGAATTTAATATTTTCCAAATTCAGATAAACTTGATAAATGTTTCATAAATTAATAATGTGCACAAAAAAGATACACTGCCTTAGGAAAACCAAGTTAAATATGACTTAATTAGGAGTTTAGAAAGACAAGCATTGGCTAGCTTTTCCTTGTACAGCAATTACTGAGTTTTGCTGACTTTTTTGCTAACAACTGGTAACAGTCTTCTCTCTGAGGTGTTATGGGTCTGTGTTGTCCCTCTGATGGTACAGTATTCAAATATTCCAGGTAATCTTCACCAAGTGATCAGATTGTGCTCAACAGAAAGCAGGAAAAAATAATTAAGCAGACGCACTCTATGTTATAAAACCCTTTTAAAGGATGAAAGAAATTTCCAGTGTTTTCCCACTGGAAAAGAGAAGAGGTTGAGATGATTAAAATAAAAGAATTTGAAATCATGAAAGGTTTCTTAAAGATGAAAGAGACAGTGATGTGAACTGACATAAAAATAGATAAATAAATAAAATAAAATAAAAATTAAAAAAAAAAAAAAAGAAGAAGAAGCAAATGTGAAACATACTAGAGCAATTATTCTGCCTTTAGGGTTTACCAGAAATCTAGAACATTCAGGAGCAAATACAAATGTCACAACAAACTGAGTAACTGTCATGTAAAGGAAGAGAGATTTTCTAGAGAGAAAAAGTGTAGCTATCCAAATTGGGCATAAAACTGGAAGAATCCCTTCCTGTTCTCAATTCCAGTTCACTCAAGTGAAAGTTACTCCATATATTAGCCACATAGTCCAAAAAGATCCACTCAACCAGAACCACCAAAAGGAGAGGGTTAAGATGGCGGAGAAAAGACAAAAGCAAGAGAGCAGTTGTAGCCTTTTTTCTAGGTTATTTCTAGGTTTATAGCTTATTTTCTAGGCTATTTCTTCAATCTTTAAGATACTTTGAAAAACATCAAAACAATTGCAATATTGTACTTACAAATTGCTGAACGGATTGTTCTCAGACTGTGATCCACCACCATAGAAGTCTTTATTTATAATGAGTACAATAATAATTACAATAGCTGGTATTCCTAAAGTGGAAAGAAAGAGAAAAGGAAATATTTCAATTAAAAAAAAAAAAAAAAAAGAAGAATATGGGAAGATGTCATAATTTCTGGTGAGTAATTACCACACACATGTACATCTTGGGATCAAACTGTACTCCTAAAGCTCCTTCTGAAATGAGTGTAATTAAATGTGTGGCATAGCAGGATTAATCTCCTTATTTATGTAAATTACAAATGAGTAGGCATAAAATATCTGTGTTTGCAAAATGTTTGTGAATGTTCAAACATCTCCAGAAGGGATCCAATCTGGTAAAATAAAACCGACTGATTATTACAAAAAAGCAGAGTGTTAAAAGATACGCAGACCACAGCATTTTGCATTAAGATCTGACAGAGACAGACATTTTCCAGCCAGTGTTTGATCAGTCTTTTTTTCCATTCACTTCCTATTTGCCACTTTTCCTTCAGTTCTGGCTCTTCTGTTCAGAATAACTGCTGCCACCAGTGCCATTACATATGGCTGCCCCTGAGAACAATTATGTGCAATATTAAATCTGAGGATAGAGATGATTATATGCTGCACACTGTTCAAAAACATAAAAAATGTTTTAAAACATTTGGCTAATGGCTACCCAAACAATGTGGGTCAAATTCTGCTCTAGGTCACTGCCTCTGATAACACCTTTTCTAATAACTGAGCCAGCACACTGGGTCCTTTTCATATTTCTCCCTAACAAGTCTCTTGACGCCAAGTGCTTAGAGGAAAGGTGAATCAGTGAAGTCCCCATGAATGAAAGCCAAATCCATCCCCTGCAGGGGAATTATGCATAGATACCAGCAAAGAACTCTAGGCCTGGTGAGGGAGATCAGAATTACCTCTGTGCATCGCCAACACAGGGGCACAGGCTGTGGTGAGCTCGTACTTCCTCAGGCACATGCACTGATATTAACTGGCATGATAAATCATTCCTGTACAGATCAGGATCAGTAGGGAAGGCATTTCTTTACATTAAACATTGGCCCTCCTTGCATATAACTGTGCAACATGCACTTCCTGCTACTTTCTCCTTGAGCAGGAGAAACTTAAGATGAACCTGCCTGGGGGAAGAATACATCCTTAAGGCTTAGGGCAAGCACCACATTTCTACTAGCTCAGTGTCCTAACTTACTTTTGCAAACATTCCCCTATCTTAGAAAATGTAATGAGCACGGAAGTTGAAAAGAAATTCACTTACTTACCCCATCCAGCAATGCAGCATTTTAGGATGTACTTTGGGATGTAAATATTGAAAACTTTAACAAGAGACAAGTAAAAGTGAACAGACTCCAGGCACATCCATGTGAAAGCTGCAAGCAGGAAATAGTGAAGGAACGCAGCTACGGTGATACAGAGACCTGGCTGGTTGAATGAGGACAGCCAGGGATTGACCAGGAAGACCAAGTTCAACATCAGCAGTGTGGCACAAAGATTTAGCAGGATTTTTGCAGGATTGTCTCTCCGCAGCTTTCTAAATGGAAGTAGAAAGTTAGAAGGTTATCATTGCACAAATTCTGCTGGGTACATTCTATAATACCAGGTAACATAAATGTGTGTTCAACACATTATAAACTGGCTTCCTGCAGTGTAATTTGTATCTACATTAACATTTTGAATCAAAACATTTGGTTATTTTTGAAGCACAACTTTCAGTCTGAAAAAAAAGAGCTTCTATATACATGAAAGACCTACTAGGCTATTCACACTCAGTAGAAGAGATATTTAACTTAATTTTTATTTTTATTACTACTGCATGAAATGTTAATTGTTTTTGCAATATTACTGTCTTAGAAAAACACCTACAGCTGCCTAAGGCTAGAGCCCCATTGTTCCAGGAGCTACTTGTGCATAAAGTTTGAAACAAAACCTATCCAAAAGGACAAACCACCAAAACAACCAACAGAAAGGGAACAGAAATATAATCTTTTCTATTTTACTGTTAGTGTCATCTAATGTACCATCTGTCTATAGAGAATATTCCAGTTTCTTGACATGATATCTTACCCATATCCACAAAATACCCATTTAGGAAATTACAAAAATTTAGGAACACAGAAGTTGTTGAACAGTTCAGACTAGTGCATGTCTCAACGTATAAGGATTTTAGTCCTTCCTGTTTCACCACAGTCAGAGGTCAAAATGAAACAGTACTTATACTTTCAGATCTCACTCTTGCCTCCTGAGCATCACATTAACAAATATTACTGAACATTCTGCTAGTTACAGAAAAATCATCATTGCTAAAACAATAAAGATGACACAAGACAAAGGATAAGACTTACTCAAAGGCTAGATATGTCACCATTGTTATACCCAAAAAAAGGGAAGAAGCACCACATCCTGCATAGCTTATCAGAGTTAATACACGATCATTTTTGGCATCTATCTCTGTCCGGGATAAGTCCTGTGTTACAAGATAAAGAATCACAGTTGTTTGCCAGATAAAGAAAATTGCTTTCCATATTTTCACATGGATAAGAAAATAAACTTATACTCTGCCTACTGCTACTTTAAGAGGGTTTCCATTAATATTTTTACATGTTTCTTATTGTATAGCCTTACAGAATATCCGCACTAGTATGGTCAGCTCCTATATTCAGTATTTAAAATATCTAATACTTAGTTGTGAAGCTAGAAAAATTGTACTTCAGAAGCCAGAAATTCAGGATTCCAATATCTCACCAACATTGTTCAACTTGCTTTGTAGGAGAAGCTCTGGTTTGCTTCACTGGCAGTTGCCATGCTGGGAAACTGCATAAACTTGCTAAATGTCTTGGAGTGTAGGAGGACTCTCCACATCCAGAAAGCATCACCCTGCAAAAGTCATCTGGGAGGCTGGGTCTTGCTTCTCCCAGCTGTTGCCAGGAGTGATATTGATGTGATTTTTGACGTTTCCTGCTACAGTTTTCACCTCTTTGGTGAAACTTTGAACTTCAAACAAGTAACCTAAATAGCTGGTGTATGATAGACTTAATGCTGTTAAATACTTGTATCCATGCTTATTTCTTAAATGGAAGTGAAAAAGAGGCGAGTTCTTAAAATCAGACTGATTTCTGTTTGCTTGAATAGCAGCTTCAGCAAGTTGTCTAAAATCTGTAACATTTAAATTTCCTCTTTCAGAAGTCACATTTTTAAAGCCTAGAGAGGGCTTTCGTGCCTCTTTTTGAGCAGGGCAATGCTGACCTCTAGGGGAGGCTGGGCAAGCATCTGACAGGGAAGGGACAGGACAGCCTTTATCCGGTAGGTTGGGTTCTACGGACATGAAACAATTCTCAACTATTTACTCAGTTTGCTTTGAACTTTCCTATTCCTATGCATTTGTTGCAATCCATTCTCAGGCAGCCATCTCTGCACTCTCATTTTTTGACATCTGACTTTCAGAGGCAGCTTTCTGTGTATTAAAATACTGACTGCCTTTCCTGCCAACATATGATTGTTAATGATATCTCCCATATTTATATTAAATTTACCTTCCTGAAGGAGTGTAGACAAAGCTACAGAAAAGATGTAATATCATTAGTTGCCAACTGGTAGGTAATAAATTTAACACAGTTTTCCAATGCAGCAAATAAGGCATTAATATGTATTAAGTTACATTTGCAAAGAAGTACAAAACACATCCATAAAATGAATTTGTCTTGAAGCAAGTGACATTTAGAGGACTTTATACCATAAAAATTATTATAACTGTTTTGTTTGTTGTTATCAATTTTGGCAAAATTGCAGATACCTTACAGCTAGTATAGATATGAATCTCCCATCTCTCCCCAAAATTAGTGATGACTTTGTCTAGTGCCACGGGACTTTTTTGGAGATGATTCATGGAATACTTACCAGCAAGACTCCAAAATGGGTAAGATGGTTACAAAAACAGATTGTGTAATTCATATCTGTATATTCCATTTCACACCCTGATGTATTCCAACCACCCAGTCCATCTGTGTAATATAGAAAAAGAGATTTTTAAGTAGAGTTAGTCATGCTCAGTCATTTATAGCTCTGCAGCATGCAGAATGTGTGAAGATGAGCTCAAGTTAGTACAGATTGCAGGGTCATTTAGCAGCACACAAGTGACATTTCACACAGGAACACATCTTACATATTTGCCTGAGAATCTCAAAACTTGGATGAAAGCCTCTGGTGGAATGAAGAAATATTTAAAGTCATTTACATGCTTGCACACAGAGAAAGCAAGAAGGTAAGTCCATTTGACTAGATTGTACTTCAGGGTATGGAAATATAGAAGGCAAGAAATATTTATAGGGCAGAGAAGTTGTTTAGACAGCATGTAGCACTGAAAAAGCCACATCTTCCCTAGTAACATTAAATTTATGACCCTAATTACGTGGCATGCATGGCATATTCAGAAGCTAAACTTCTGTTAAATAAATAAATAAAATCTAACAATAATAACTGGGAATCCTCTCTCACATGAGCTGTTAACCCAATACATGGTTATCTTTCTGTGTCTGTTTACTCTCAGAGCCATATCCAAGGCTCGACCACAGCAAAGCCCCAAATGACTTCCCTGAAGTGACTGTGAGAAGTCATCTGATGTTTCCTAGCATTTTTGCTTTTTTCTTAGACTAACTCCTCTTATCTGTGTGGATGCACCGTTGTACAATGCCAGAGGCATAACCACTAGCAGTAATGTCGATTGTTCAGGTATCAGTGCCAGTGGAAAGGAGCAAAACAGAAGGGGCCACACTGAAGAGCACAGACTCAAAGTCTCAAACGCCATGTCAAGGAGCCAAAGGCTCTGGTGACACAGCAGGTGTGACAGCTCTGTACACAGCACTTACTGTTCTTCTGAAAATCCCAAAAGGCACAGTGCACTGCTGCATTACCCTGAAAGCAGAGAAAAAAAAGGCTGTGACATTTATTCAGTACATCTGTGCATCGTCCGCACTTGCAGACAGTGCATCTTGCTTGTAATCCGGATTTATAACAATGGCACTTTGATTTATCTTCCCCTGTACTGCTTGACAAGAAAGCCCACTGAGGAATTAGGAGAGTTTGGTCTCTGATTAGTAGCACAGTAGTGCCTCAGAGGGTCTGTAGGTTACTGAAAATGCTGCGGTTCAGCAGCAGTGAGACAGCTGGTCCCTGGAAACCAGCTGGGATATGGTGCACTCATCCATGGCACTGAAAACCAGCAGAGGGTCCCCATTTTTGCCTTCCCCATTACTAAGTGAAATCGTAGCAGTCAGTGATTTTCCTGGTTTTACCAGTCTTTCTGCACCTTTCATTGTCTGTTTAGGCATAAAAGCTGACAAGTTGTCCAGTTTAGATTGTTTCCTGTGTCTGACCTCTTTGGCTTCCTGTGGTATCTGAGGTGTCATGCCTAATTACTGGTGACATTCAAAAGTTATGACTAAGACCTAGAATAACAACCTGAGATTTTACATGATAAAAAATAACAACAATAGTAATAACCTCAAGATAAGAAAACCTTTATTTCACAATTTCAGTGTTTCTGCTTTCTCTCTGAAATCAGTCAGGGAAGAGACCTAAGAGAAAATAAAGCTTGCCTGTAGGTCACAAGCAGATGAACAAATTTAAACGGATATTTAATGCAATGTTTGCTCTTGGGGACATTCTGTTTTATTACTCATAATGCTGCAGCAAACTTTCCCAAAGCACAGATTCCTTTTCCTTTATTATGAATAAAGTTTGGTAAGGCACAGAGTTTACAGGAAGCCACCCTAACAGATAAGCTGTTAAGACTTGTGATCTGTAGACTGCCAAATATAATTAGGAAGAGAGCCAAAGATGTAGGTTAGGATGATAGCTCATTAAATATTTAATTAGGATATTTTTAAAAGGTCAAGAAAAAAATCTGAGAGGTGCCAGATGGCCTGGTGGAGTAAAAATGACAGAAGAGAGAGGATATCTGGATGAAATTTTTGTTTTCTAGAACTGTATGTAAAGAGCATATTGCCAAAAAAGCAGCATTTTCAAGCTGTCATTAACTTGAACTTTAATCAAATTCATCTTATTGAGTAATTTTATTCTGCCCTCAGTTTGCAATGTGTTTGTGTGGAGACTGAACCATAAACATTTGCAACACCAAAATGTTAAGGAGGAACTCATTCAACAAGTTGGACTCATGCCCACTAAAAAGCAATTTAAGATAGATTTTTATTTTTGAAACATCATTTTGAAAGAAAACAAAGCAAAGTAATTTTGAAAACATCTATGCAATGTTTTTGAATTTTTTGAAATTTGCCCCTCCTGGTGACTAAAACAATTGGCTGAATTAGGAGCAACCACATTTCAGTCAAACCCAAGCTGCCATTTTTTAGCAAATAAATTATTCCTTGAAAAGAATTGCTCAGAGAAAACAAGAAAAACGTCCCTTGCTTCTAGCATGGATATAGCATGGAGACACAAGCTTTACTAACCTGCAAGAAAGAAATAAGCCACTGAGATTTGTGCGGATTGTCAATCTTTTAGTTGATAGATGTTGGAGAGGTCAGTCAGCAAAAATTTTTAAACTTATCTGACTAGTTGCCAGTTTATTTTAAGGATAAGTGAAATAGTTTCTATTTCAACAACTCTCTGATTAAATGAACATATCCTACCGTATTTTGGTTTATATGCTGAAGAGTTATATTCACAGGTTCATTAAGGTTCTGAATCAGTGAATTTTCAATGCTGGCACCCACAACATAAGTGTTCAGCCTCTCCTTCTGTAAACTGTCATCCTGCAGTGGAAAAATGCACACATGCAAACAATTCCAAGTCATTTAAGTTACCGGCAATCGTGCCCTTTGCTGCTTCCATTTTTTTAAACTGTCTTTCTTGGAAATTGTAATCAGCTAAACACCATGGGATGCCTGATATACTTTAGCTACTTTCTACTTAATTGGAAAATGTAGTTAGTAGCAAATTCAGGGAGAGTCTCCACATCAGCAGAAGCAGAACACAGTTTCAGATGCATCAGCTGGATTCAGAAAGCTGCATAGCCATTTCAGTACATCAAAACATTCAGTTGTACATCACTTAGCTCATTAGACAGTAGACACGATTGTGAATGCTTCTTCTGTGTGAAAAGCATTGCTCAGCATAACATATGTTTCATCATACCAAAAGAAACGTCTTCCTTTTTAGATTACATTCATGCCCCAGAGTTAGGAAAACACAGCAAATATTAGAACATTCCTAAATGCTGCATATTACTACTGCTATTATTTTGATGGAGAAAGAAATCCTGAAATTATTTTCATGACATTTGATGTATACCATATCTGTTTTTTAAGCAAGAGTTTACTATTTCCTAGAGGAAGATTAGGGTATGTTCTTTTCCTTCAGAACAAAAGTATTGGAATAACATCAGCTACAGAAAATGAAGAAAAGACCTACAGTCTCCAGACACCTCTTAGAGCATTATCACAACTGAGAAGGTTTTGCTGCTTGGATGTATTTTCCCTGCACATTTCTCAGTGCTCCATTAGTCTGATGCTAAAGTGCCTAAAACAGATTACACGGTTGGGATTTTCCTTTTGTACACATTAAGGACAGCTGAACCAATTCCTACCATGTTAGCATTTGTTAGAAATCACAGTTACCACAAAAAGTGAAGTTGTGCCAAAAAAATTAAACTGGATCTTTGGATGCTTTTCTGGGTCAGAGTACTCGTCCCCTAAGAATGTCTTCAGTGATTTTGGCAAAAACACTGAGGCCAATGCCTTTTTGAAGGAGTTTTCTTGAACATCGATCTGCAGGAAAGAAATGACATGCTCAGAGCTGCCTTCCTTTAGTCAAATACACAACAGTACAAAACAGCAACAGAAATTGCCTGGTTTAGTCAGTAGTCCATGAGCTTTCACTTATTCTCACCTTGAGATCCACTCCTTGGTCATATGAGGTGATACCAAAGGCCAGTCCTTCAAATACACTGGGATCTGGACGCATCACCAGCAAAGCCAAGGACGTGGTTATGACTGATGCATTTCTTTCTGTGTAAGCCATCTTATAGCCTATCTTCTCAGTTGTCTCCAGGATACTTTATCAGGAGCAACAGCAAGAAAAAAAAGAAAAAAGAAAAAAAAAAAAAAAAAAAGACATCTCTTGAAATATTATCCTAGTTTTACAATACCCATTCAGGAGACAATCAGATAAAAACCTCTGCTCTGGTGTATGATCACAAAGAGCACTCACTAGAGCAGGATGAAACCAACTTAGGACAGGTGGCATTTTGTTTGGCACAGGGTCAGTTGACTGCAAGCAAATGAGTTATCATAGAATCATCCAGGCTGTGTCATGCATGTTTCCATGCTGACCTGTAAAGACCTCCTCTGAGATGAGGTGCCAGCTAGTCAGTCTCCCTGATCTGCCTGCAGCATGAGATCTCACATACAACTCTGTGATGAGGACTTCTACAGAACTGATTCTGGTAAAAGCACCTTGGACAACACACAGAAAACAATTTCTATCCCTAGGAACCACAAAAATATCTAAGATCCAAGTATGGAAAATTGCTAACTCTTGTGGTAATTGTTTAACAGACAAAAAGCATGAATTTCCCCATGTTTCCATTTTAGATTACGAAGCTACTTATGTGCAGTGACATTACTTACATATTGGTCATTTTTCTAATGTTCTTATCTTCTATTTCTTGAAGTAAAATATAGTTCAATATAGTCAATACATTCTCTGCAAGTGTCACACTTATGTCTTCTAAATTCACAACATCAGAAATTTTATTTGCAATGATTTCTAATTCTTTCATATCCAGTGTTGCATCCAGCAAGAGATCTAAAATATGCTGTACAACATCTTGTGCATTCTCTGAAAAAAAAAAAAAAAAGAAAAGAAACAGATGATTTATGCAGCACAGCCGTATTACAAGTCTCCATGTTAAAGCAGGAGGGCAGAGTGTGCTTTTCCTCTGTCTCCATATGGTCATAATGCTTCTGGTCTATTACAAAATTATGACCCCAAAATATGTCAATATGCCCTCCACATGAAATCGTCAGAAACTTCAAAGCAAAATCTGGATGTCTCAGGTTATATTTTAAAGGGGGAAAACAATGTAGTTTTCATAAGAATATTATCACCTGCTTTTGGGTAATAAAGATTATCTGTAAATACTATTTAGTTTTAACTTTGATCATGTTTACAAGCATTTGTGAGCTCAAAATTAAACAAGACTCTCCCTCAACCCAAATACTGCTTAACTGGTATAGCAGCAAAATCAAATTATGAATGGTATAGTTCGAAAAACAAGTATTTGCCATTCATTATATCATCATTCTTCTGTAATTTTTTCCTAGAAAGAGAGCATTACCCCTGGGAATCAGAGAGACTACGCAACTGCAGATATCTTTCAATGATCTATTTATTGATGCCACTGCTGCGTAGGTGGATAAACTATGGTATTGGTTTTGCACATCATTCAAACAGCTTGCATAGTTTGGCATAGTTTTAAAAAGAGATATAACTGGGTGGTAATGGTCACCTTGTATATCACATGAATTAGTGCATACACTTTCAAATTCCATGTGCTAATTTGTGTTTATTTGCATGCGGTCTACAGAACATGAAGTCCTTTGACATGGTAACAGGGAATGTATTGACAGGCAAAACCTGTCATATTATTCTCTTGTTACTTATTTAGTTCTAAATCTAAATGTCTTCAGAGTAATAGCTAGAGAATTTTGAAGCAAATGCGAAATTCATTTACATTAAAAGCATTTTAGGATGACCAAGTGAGTAGGTTGCACGTAACATAACCTTGTAACTTCAGTTTTTCAGACATCCAACATACACATTATCTAAATATAAGCGTTCTACTTTGATTCACTGTGTCACTGAAATATCTGGTAGCTTACCGTCTGTTATAGTGATATCATGAAGATCTAAGATATTATTTGGAAGTTCTTCCAGTAATTTACATTCAGTCGTATTGGGATTTTCCCAAAAAGCTTGCTCAAGATCAATGTTAATTCCACTGAAACATGAAAACACTGCACATTAAGTTACATGAAAAAATATGCATTTTTTTATGTTCCCCATATTTAAGTACCTAAAATTGTTATTAATTGGCCCAATTTTGAAAACTGACTTGCAAGTGAGACCTGACTTAGCAGTCATTTAGCACAGTAGGAGCAGAGCCCAAATGCCAGAGCAATTTGAAATGCATCTAGAGATAGTGACATTCTGCCATTGGAGGGCAATGTGCCATGAATGGAAGGCACAAATGCTACAGTGCATCTGTTTCCTCTCCCTGCTAAAGCAGAAAGTCAGCTTCCTACTATGCTGGCTTGCACTTGCTGCAGGTGATGGAAATGATGCAATACTCCCTTTTCCTGCATCCTACACTGGACTGGCCCTGTATACTTTCTGTTTTCCTTGGCATGTCACTGTCATGTGCCATTACAGATGACCATCTGGACTCTCATCACAGGAAGCCTTGCACACCCTCCTGTTTGCCCTGCAAGAGCCAAAATGAGATGATCTCGTCACTCACCAACTCCTTTGAGCAGACTCCAGAGGGTTTTTGCTGCAGCTGACCTCAGCTTTGGTAGCTGGACTTGTTAGTGGCCAGGAATAATTACCCTTGTATTTTGTCTGTGAAAAGCTCTCTGGACAGTCCATTAGTACTGAGGAAGAAATAGAAAAAGCTCTTTTAAAAAGGTTCATTAGTCAAAAGAAGAATTCCTTGGCACCCAGGGACCAGCTGTCCAGTTTTGGACTTCCGCTCCTTCTGAGATTGAGCTATAATTTTTACTTCTTTTGTAGGCTGGATGGGATTATTTTAACAAGTTTACTGGCTGAAATAAAACATTTTGCCTAAATATTTTGCCTGTTCTTCTGAGGCCTTTTTCTTTTTTGTTTGACAAGGTCAGTTCTCAGGTGAAATGCTACCTTCCCAACATCATAAATTGTAGTTTAATGACAGTACATCCTGCAGTCTTCTCTAATCTATCTGAAGCTACTTTCACACTGCCTCTCATTACCCCATCAATGTCTTTTCCTTCAGATTTGCACTTTTATGCTTGACCTTTTGTAAGTTTTTGTACCAAAATATGTTTTTGAATTTCAGGTACAGTCTGTTATCTCTTATCTCTACCTTATTTCTGTATTGTAAGGACTGATAAAGATTGTAACCAAACCAAAGAGGTTACTTACAATTTGAGGCTTGATCCAATAAGCATTAGCGTTAAAAGAATGCATGCAGTGGGTTTGGTTTCAGTGTTTGGCTCGTGTCTCCCTCAATAGCCAGAACCTGGGGCACCACCTATGAGCAGGGGCTCCCAGATATGCAGCCGTATCAGTCTGCCCTTGCCTTCATTGCAAAGGTGCTCACACCTGCCTCAGTACCAGGAGTCATGGTTTAGCCTACCTTGTCATTGCATTGCATTCTATAGCTTGTGTATCAGATAAGGTCAGTTTGGATACTTGCAGGGACGTTTTCTAGCTCTAACATCTCCACAAAGTTTCAGTTTGATAAAACACTTGCAGCTAGAGTTACAAAGCATATGATTTCCAGCGAGGTTTTAACGAAGTATTACCTATTGGCCTGACAGCCGCATCTTCAGGTTTCACATATAATGATAACAGTCCATCTTCATAAGTGTCATTCAATAAGAGCTTTATCTTGAGAATCAGCACTTCTTGTGTTTCAAGTGACATGGCCTTTAGAATGGCCTTACAGACATAGCTAGAAGTATAGCACAAAATAAACAAAGCTACCATAGCAGTAATTTTCACAGTTATACCTTATAATTTTACTGGCTACAAAATTAAAGAATAACACAGAAAATTTTATTGAATTGAATAACTGATGCATTTTGTTCACTATAAGTGCTGTCCTCCAGCAAACGTCACCAAATGCCACTTCTTATGTACATTAGTACCTTATCACTTGAAATGCTTTATAAAGTACAAATTACTGGGAATGCAGGTACAAGAATCTATTTATAGTTTCACAGTAAATACCTCAAAAAGTTTCCTAATCATGTTATCTTGGCAAAGGAAAATCTCTGTGACAAGTAAGCATTTTTCAACCAAGTTTTAATGTTCAGAGTGAGCTAGTCATAAAACAATGAGGTATTTTTGTACCCCTGTGTCCAAACAGAAGCGGCAGACTCCAAGGCTCCCTGAAAAACAGAGATTTAACTAACTGTTGTCAGTGTCTCCATTAGTTTCCATCTTTTTCTCCTTGTAACGGCCAAGTATGTTTGCTGATTCAAGCATATTTGGAAAGACTGTCTCTCTCTTTTGAGTGGCTTCAGACATGGCAGAAAGAACAAACAAGTTGCAAGCTCTCAGTTGTGGGTGGATTACCTCAATAGACCTCTAAGTTAACTGAGGGCTAACCTATGAGACTTTCTTAGGAGTGGGATGTTTCACGTGTTTCCAACTCACTCCTGTTTCTACTTGGTTGTTCCCCACTCAGCATGGCCTTTGGGGTAACCATTTACAACCCTTTGAAGGTGATGGGAACTCAGTTCCCTCTGCTCTTCTGGCCTGAGGTCAGAAGGCAATTAGGATTTCCTCCAGAAGAGGTGCAGGATTCATCCTGGCAGACTTCTTGGGCACTGTCCAGCAATGCAGTCTTCCACTCATTGTTTTGGCCTCAGTGAAAGACACTGCTCACAGCCAACTCTAATAGCGCAGCACAAACCTCCCAGCTTGCCATGGAATCAGTTCAAGACTTCCCAGATGTGGGGCATGAGAGGGAAACCTTGGATGCTCAAATACATTTCCCCAAGTCAAGCATTACTGTGAATCTGACTCCACATGTGTTTTTCTGTTTTAGACAGCTAAAGGTTCCCACTTACTAAAAAACTAAAACTGAAACTAAAATAGCCAAGAAGGGGTATAATGTTTCCTCACCCTGTTTATGAGCAGGCTCATAGCAGGAGGCAGAATATTCTTATTAAATTAGTATGAACTATGAAAATCCAGTTCATAACCATGTGTCTTACCTTTGTGACATCTGCTTTGCCTTCATATTCAGTTTTCATAGGACACAAAAAGTTAGAAGCTGGTTAGAATCAACAGTAGAAACTCCGTGTGTTCATTAAAATAGAGCCGTATTGGTTTAAACGTTATTAGAACCTTATTATCTAGAGTAGCCTTCATTTCACAGTACTTCTGGATGTACATCAAGACAAAATAGAACGTCACAGTGCATGGACGCTAATTCATACAGAAAGCAGGGTAGATCTATATCTTGCAGTGCGCAGTAAGCTTGCTCATCAGAAGGCTATTCCAAGGTAGACTGCTTGAAAATAATGCTGAACACATCCTGCCTTGGTCTTATGAAGACCATTTCAATATTTATTGAGACACAGTGATTCTTCAGCCCAATTACTTACGTGGGATACATTATATTTAATACTTTCTATGTAACACAATAGTATCAGCATTTAGACCATACAACTACTATATCCTCTGTAAAAAGATAAGAGAAAGTAAATTTTAATATTAGAAAATAACAAGTTACATACTTGAGTCATCTTATAGACACTGCTTTGTGGAGAATTAGCCCTGCAAGCAAACCAGAATAAAATAATTAGTTGATATTAAGCATATGGATATAACATGTTCCATTATGCTATCACCTAAAAATATCTTGTGACCACAATGAGACAGATCTTGCAGCAGAGAATTCATCTTGAATTCAGCATAGATGTATCTGCATAAATCTCCAACAACAAACACTGTAACAGATATGCACTCAGACAGAAACCTCCTCCTCTTCCAGAACTGGATGCACAACTGTGGGGTTACAACTCCCACCCTGCTCCCCATGCCACCAGACCATGGCATCTCTGACATTGTCCAACCAATCCTGTCCTGCACAGCAGAGACAGGAGGGATCCAGTTCAAGATCTACTTTCTGAAGCATCTTTGAAAGTATTCTAAGCTTATTCCATATGCCTACAACATCTTATCTTGAAAGGTCAATTATTCAATAATAAAAGCCTGTATCAGTGTACAAATTGATTGTATCATGTTTCATATTTCTTTAAGTTTAACTCTTCCACACACTTCACAAATAATTTCTCTGTTAATTCCTTGGAGATTTTTAAGCAACATCCCTTCTACATGGGGGATGAAGATCCACAGGTAACCCTGTCTTTAGCTAGTCTATTTCATTTGATATTTCTTTTCTTACAGTTTTCAGACTCAGATTCACCTCACATAAATAGTACCATATGTTATTGTATTGTTGTCATTTGTAAAGCAAGCAGTAATTGCAGACGTCAGAGAAGAACGTAGGAAGACAAATATGCATAAAATGATAAAACTCAAAGACTATACAAATGACACCTTTATGAAACAGTGACTAACTATCCCTCTTAGTTGCTCACAGTTTGGCTATAAATACAGATTAATTGGTTTGAAAGGTACATAACTAGAGTCTTGGGCAAAATGCCTTTGTTTCTGAGCAGGGTTTTGGAACTGTACTGTACTTTCATTAGACCCTGCCATGATAAGAACCAGTGTGTGCCTACTTATCCAACCTGGACAGCCCATACAGGTCTGTGATGCTTGCTCTATGAATGGATGTGACCCTCAATTTCTCTTGCACTCACATGTTATCACTGAAACAGGGGTTCAGCAGTACTAATGTGAATTCTGCAGATACCAGCACTCTGCCCTCCTTTCTGTCTCCCACAAATACCAATTTCTACACACTTTGAATTGCCATGATGGCACACGAGATACATCAGCCCACATGACTCATTGCTCACATACCACAGAGGCAGTAAAGGCTTCATCTTCATCATGAGCCAATTTATATGGCCAAAGATGAGTTCTTAGTTTGGCAGCAGATACTTGCCTTGCATTAGGTAGGATATATATTTTCAGGTGAAGTGAGCCTCATAAACAAAATGTGGGTGCTACAAATGATCACAGTTGTATAGATCTGGGGGACTGATTTACACCACTGTCACAGGACTGGTCATATGTTATATGGGTATTTGGAACATGGCTGCTATTTCTCTCAAAGGACATAGTGTCAACGTGACATCACTATACAGCAAGAGGCTTACCTGATTTTAAAGTTCGTCACAACAAATTCTCCTCCAGTGAATATGATATTAAACTGGAAAGAAAATGATAATTTTTTTATTAACTTGTTTATCAGTGTTTTATCTAAACCTGCTTGTAAATTTAAATTGTCATCAAAATTCTAAATTCCAATGAAAAGGTCTAAAAATATTTGCAAAATGTCAACACTTTTCCCTTCTTTCTGAATTTAATTTTATCCTGTTAAAAATGCGTTGGATAACATGATTATGAAACGCCACAATATTGTTACATGGATACTTATTTTTGTGTTCTTCCATAAATTTGCATTCTGTACCAGCTGTCCTCATCATCTGATACTTTCTAGAAATAAAAGAGAATGAGAAAAGAAAGCTACTCACCCAGTTTTCTATAAGCTTCCTTGCATCATAGTAATCAGGAGCTCTCTCAGTTTTGTAGAAAAGATAAAAGTTCATGTCAACGTTATAGAAGCTGACTGTAATAAGAGAACAGAAGTGAGATGAACCCTATAGTTTGCACAGAAGGATACCTGCACTGCCCCTCCCTTTAGCCATGGCTATGCTTTCCATTCCCAAATTCATGAAGACTCTTTAGGAAATTCTACCCTCCAAGAGTCTAAGTCTAGATTACTACTGTGTTGCTAGGAATTTAAGGACTCTACGGGCCCAAAGTCATGGCCAAGTTATCACAATTTAACAAGCAAAGGCACTTCAGCTGATCTGATTTTATTACTTGAGGGTGCACTAGCTTTGCTTTTACCACATACTAAGAATGCATAAGAAGAGATAGAAAGATTTGCTGACATACAACACCTTGCCAAGCAGCAATAGCTTAAACATGAGACCAAGTCTTAAACTGTCATGTGTATGGCGTCAGCCAGTGTCAGTGATGACCAGGTCAGCACTTAAAACAGTCTTGTTTAGGAAAGTACTTACGTGCAATGGTAACATTGGCACTATTGGTCGGAGATAATGGTGGCAACGTAGGAGCCGTTGTTGATGATGCTTCACTTGAACCAGCTGAAAAAAATATTGAAAGGCCTAAGAATCCACAATGGCACAAAGAGCAAGAATTAACATAGTTCATAGGAGCAAGACAGTCCTTGGGCAAAGGTCATTGTCACGAACTGTTGTTATTCTGCGGACCTCTGAAGTGTAAAGCAAAGGCAAAGGGGGAAAATACATCTGTGCATGGTTTTGTTTTGTTTTTAATTTCTCCACTGTTTATGTTGAAGAGCAGCTCTCTTGCTCTTCCCTTCTTGTTTGAATAGTCTGTGCTGTTCTTCAGGAAAACCCATGTGCCAAACACAGAATGCTAAAGGGTTAACATAAAGTAATGAAATTGAAACAGACATTGACATTCATGGACTTTTATTTAATGATAACCTGGCATAAGGATTCCCATTATAAATGCCAGCCATCCTGCCTGTATATTTTCAAAGTAAAGAATTCTGAGAATTTGTTCCTAGCTAATTTTCCTTGAAGTGAATCACCTTGTCAAACCAGATAGGATTTTTGCATTTCACATGCAATCTGCCACATCATCAGACAGACAGGGACAAAATGGGTGATGTTTGCTCACACGTACTACAGAAAATTGCAATGAACCGAATCACCGTGTAACATTACAGGCCTCGGTGATGAAAGAAAGGCGTGATCACAACATTTTGTTCTAGAGATACAGTTTCCTTGCTATGCTGGTGATTTGTGTTTTTTCTTCATTCACATGACTGTCAGAGACATGACAATATAGTTCTGACTAAGAGAAATAAACTTAACACATGAATACAAAGCCAAATATGTATGAATAAGGAGTGCTTGGAAATAAGTAGCATAAGGCTATGCTTCATCAAACATTGTTTTCTCTAATGGAGTTCAAGGTAAGAATCACCCCTGCTTAAAAAAATAACAGCCCATCTCTGACCTATTTAAATCAAGAGCAACACATCCATGGACAATAACAGAAACAGAGGCTGTTAAGCGCTTGAAGTAATAGTCTACTGTTTTTATCCTAAATAGCTCAAATTATTTTTTGAGGTTGAAAAGACACCTGAAGCCAAAACACCCCACTGAACAGGCACAATACACAAGCTATCTTCTCCCATGGTCCTTAACCCATTGGAAACAGGAGAATTAGTTCACTCCTCTGCTTCACTCTTCCAGCAAAATGCAACTCCAGGACCAAGCTGTCACATTGCCATTTCAAATCAGCAGCTTGCAGTCAGTCAGACACCTAATCTGAAATAATGGCTGTCTGCTGATTCTTGATTTGGGAAAGATCTGCAGGCTTGAATCATTGAGCTGCAAGACAGACCTAGATATTCAACATACAGACCTCCTACCGATATCCACTAACACTGTTTGCATACATATGCAGAAAACAAGAAACCAGAAATTAAACAAACAAAAAACTAGAGGCAACAGAAAACAATTCTTTAAAGAAAACACAAGGACCTGAAACTGGAGACTTGTGCTTTATCCTCCAGCACCCATGCACACCAACCACTCCCTATTCTCACAGCACTCACCCCTGTGAGAGCACAGAGTAAAACTGCAGGTACCTGACCTGTGGGGCTGTGGAGGGCCTGGGATCCATGCATCCCATGTGACTCTAATCCCAGGGTTTAAACTTCTAGTGGAAACCTATATGCCTTCCTGTGACGTGAAGCTGCAGATGTGGGCTCCCTGAGCCCCAGTACGACACTACAAATAATTCGTCCCTGACTTCAAGCTGTCAGAAACAGTGGAAGAAAATGAGCGTCTTGCTATAAGAATTCCTGACAGATAGGAAGTGTGATGAGAATGCAGAAGGGATGGTGCTGTGCAGACATGCCCTATCCTTGGAAAAAAATCTTTTTTCTTTCCTTATAGGAATACAGACATGACATTAAGCTATGATTTATCAAGTCATAAGCCAAACTATTTGTAAACCTGAGGTTCAGTTTATCCTCCTGACTATCACAGTGCTGTAGATTCTCTCCAGACAGGAGCCTGCATAGAGCTGTGTGATTGCAGGCTCTGTTCTGTTTTCAAAAACCATTGCCTTAGGGGTGATGTATGATATCACCCAGTGTCAGTCAGGATGAATCAGAAAAAATCTGCTGGGGAAAAAAAATTAAAAAAATACAGAAATGGCCAAACAAAACCCAAATCCATTTTAATCAGGACTCACAAAGCAGTTTTCATCTCCTAACAAATGAAGCATAATTACAACTTCACAGATTCAAATTTCTTTCTTTCTCTCTTTCTCATTATCACCTGGAGAAAAAAAATCTGTTTATTCTCACATGTCAAGGATCATTACCAGCAGGCAGGTGTGGGACTAGCCACCTGCATCCTGTAATTTCATTTGCTTTAATTAATATGTATGTAATTCCCTTCACGAACTAAGGGCTAAGAAGTGATGACAGATGAGATTTAAAGCTAGAAAAATAGTGTACCAACACCATTCCTGAAGTTCCAGTTCTGGATTTTTATTTGATAATGTAATAAATGGTTTACTTGGTATCCTACAAATATGCTTTGTTTCCAGTAAAAGAAGCAGTAAAAATTAGATCAATGTATAAGCGAACTGTAATAAACATAATTTTGTATTACTAGCAGTAATTTTCATACATTGTATATTAATTCTTCTCCCAGATTATTTAAAATTAAGAAGAAAATTAGAAATCAGTGTGTGGGTGAGGTAGGGGGAGGAAAAGATGAAGACTGAGTCAGAGAATAAGAACGCACACTATTACTTCTATGCTTTTATTACTTAGCAAAGGCCCAGCTGAGCTGGAAAAGTAAAGAATCATCTTCAAGAACTCCGAGGGGGGGGGAGAGGGAAAAAAAAAGGAAGAAAATAACTTTACTCCTTGTACCAAGTAAAGCCAATGCAATTGCTACGATAATTATATCACTTAAAAAAGTCAACACACCCTTTCAAGGCTGTTTCCTTCTATATTTGTATGAACAGTTTCATTCATTTTGCCTAAATGTGCCTTGTCTTTCCAAAATTAATGTAGGATTCCCAAAACAGAGCAGGCTGCACAGCTTCTCAGCACAACTGCATGAACTGTCTATTGTTAAATCAAATCAAGCCCTGACAACTAAAGCAATTCCCAGGTATACAGAGTATATAAATATGAGAAAGAAATACAAACAAACAAACAAACAAAAAAACTTCACAGCTAGTAATTGTCATAGGACATAACTATTTGAGTCATGTCATTAGCACTGAAATGGCACTTCACCATGACATTTCATTACAAAGCAACACTTTGCCACAACTATTTTGTACATGTGTACTTCAGATGTTCTAGCATAGACTCAGTAGTTATGGTCCCATATGGACAAACTAGATCCAAGTGCAGCTTCCCCCGTAAGACTGAAATCTTGGTATGTATTTTATCACACAGGACTGTTTGTACCACTCACTGATATCTCTATCTATTATATCGCCAGTTAGTCTCTGTGAAACAGCTAGCTCATGAATTTCAGCTAATTAAAGTAAGCAGTAGATTTATAGTGGAAGCAAAGGTCTTGCCAAGAGCTGACACAAGACAGATTCTCATACACTACTGAATGTTATGAACACCTTTACAACTGGGACTTTATGATAGTCATCTAACTTTTGTTCCTTGGAAAAAGCCAGATTCTAGCATCCCTTGTCCCCATGTGAAACACCTACCCAGAGGCACATGGCACCATAGGCAAGACTAGCCTCGGTGCCTTTTAGCTTTCCTCTTGCTGATAACCTTTGAATATTTGGACTAACATTTTCCAGACTGAATGTGCCACTCAGGCTGCATTGGAGAATCCTAACTGGAGGAAATCAGTTGGTTCTTGGGAGTACTTTAGAGGAAAACAATGCTCCGTCCACTGAAAGCCTCTCTCCAATATATCTTGTCTCACTAAAAATCTGCTCAAATTCATCCAAGTTACTGTTTTGAACAATCGAAGTCCAGGAACACTGAGGGGAGCCTTTGATTTTAGGTGCTACACTTCTTGAAGTTTTCATCGGCAAACATGACTAAACCTCTCACAGCTCCTTGCCAAATCAAGCACACACCTTTCTCACAGTGCAAATGGGCCCAAGGGCAAAGGCAACAGTGGTGTTAATTGGAAAAGGGAAATGTACTGAGCCTTCCTTCTCCCTCACGACCCCGCAGTCAGTGACAAGTGAGGAAATAGCTCAGGCAACAGGCAGTGCAGAAACAGGACCTCCTGGATAAAGGCAATGGGGCAAGGAGCCAAGAGACAGATGGGAAGGTTGTGATTTACAGCAGTTGTTATTTGTGCCTCTTTTCTTCGCTGCAGAGCAAAGGGGTGTGTAATGAGAGGTGGGGGAAATCCCTCTGAACAAATGTTTCAGAAGCAGTTGTTTGTTTCCTGTTCTACTCATTTCCTTGGGACCCAGTTTGATGTAACCTGGAGCAGGAGATGCAAAAGTGTACAGGGAGATGAGGTGAAGTTTGCAGGTGCTGTGCTTGACAGAGAAGCACTCTCTGGTGGAAGGCTTCTCAGATTCTCAAACTGGGCACCAAAACTGAGCAATTACTTCTGACTGTGCCTCTGCACTCCCTGTGAAACCACCATCTTCAGAGAGCTAGTAAAGATGCATATCCTGTTATTGTTGAGCTCCTAAGTATCATGGCATGTCATTAGCTTTACGTAAATTAGTCAGTCACAAGCTTTACGTAAATGAGTCGGTCAAGCAGTCAGTCTCAGACCTCTAGTTCAATCCTGTGTAATTTAATTGCTGTTTAGTACACACAGACATCAGGACTGAATGGTGAGATAACACCAAACACTACTAAGAGTGTTTTTCAATGGAGCAATGCCCATCTAGGGCAGAGAACAGACAGAAGCCTTGTGGAAAAGTGATTGCTATCATCTAACTAATGGCTGTAGTTAAATATCATTAAACATATTGGAAGAAAGCTTCTGAGTTCAACCTATATCACTCAGTGCCAGGCCAGCTGAGTAGCAGGTTGGTACCCCAGCAGAACAACAAACCACAAGAAGGTTCATCTAAATCATGCCACCTGCCAGCATCCTCCAAGGGAATCTGGTGGCAGATCCTGGCTCTGCCAGCTTTCCCCCATCCACAACCTCTATATCTGCTCCAAGAAGAGCCTGTGCGGTGTGAGTGGGGAAAGCCATACAAAAGGCTAGCCCTGAGCACTCCTGGTCTCAGGCCCACAGCAGTAACACAGGATATAAGATAACTCCTGTTTATTGTCCTGAGCAGTGGAGGGTTTCCCAGTCTCTGAATTGCAGGATCCTCAGCAACACACAAGCCCCAAGGAAAGAAACTGTTGCAGAGACTCACCACAGCGCAGGCGATGGTCAGTAATTAGAGGAATGCGGAAGTCCCAGTACTCTTCCTTCCAGCTGACAATATTGCCCTCAGCACAGGCCTGTAACTCTTCCTGATGCATCACAGTGTCCCACATTTGGAAGTAGTACAAGCTTCCAATGAAACTGTTGCTTACTTGTACAATAAATCCATCCTTTTTTTTATGTAGGTGACCCAGCACCAGACTTCCACTGGGCTTCAGGCACTCAGTGCTGTCTATGCTTTCATTATGTATGAGATAACCATTACAGTAGACCTTCAGCAGTTGTGTTCTGTTGTCCCATAAGAAGCACACGCTATACCACGTGAAAAGGGCTAAATCAATCCCAATGTTTCGACTGGTGCCAAAAAGATATACTCTCAACTGCTTGTTTTCTCCAGAGAGACCAAGCTCTAAGTCATTTATGTCAGTGGATGTGTTGTTAGTGTCATAGGAAAATGCTGCCCAAGAGCTTGTGTTAGCAGTCCGGTTTAGATCAACGCACACAGTGAACTGACATAGCTTAGGAACACTGTGGTTGATCAGAGATGCGTACTTTTCATTCCTTCCCAGTAAATCCAGTCTTTCTCCACGCAGAGAACATGTTTCTGTAAGAAGAAAAAGCATCAGGAAAGAGGGTAATGAAGGAAAATGAAGTGTCACTTCAAAGAAAAAGCTGCAATATGACCTCATTCAGGTTACTTCACTGAAAGTCAATTAAACAAAAAAAGAAAATTAAAAGTTTAATCTATTTCTGGTTTCTGCTGGTTTTGAAATTTAATTTTGAGAACACCCACACTACCAGTAAAGAGAAGATGAGTTTAATTCTCCAAAGGAAATGCTGAGGCCCTCAAGACCTACCAAATACAGAATTCAGGTCCACATAGTCCAACACCTGCATGGGTGTTCAATGTAAAGGCATTGGCCTGGCATGCTCCGGGAGAAGACCTGTTTGCATGTTTGGCTCCCAAGTGACATATCAGACCCCTGACTTTTAGCCTTTAGGTTAGGGTTTCTGCTAATAATAAAAATAATCAGAATGGTCCTTCTCTCAGGCTCTAGAAAATTGGTCTGGACAGCTTTTTTTTTTTTTTTTCTGGACTTGCTTATTTTTTAATTATCTAGTTATATCTTTACAACCTACTCATACAAGTTTTGCTGAGAAAGGCCAGAACCTCCCTGAGTAACACCAGCCACAGCCCCCCACTCACAGAGAGAAACTTGTCTGCATGCGACCCCACTGCACTTTAGTAATGCAGCTCTGCAGAGTAGCAGAGCAGCAGTTGTAACGGCCATAAAACAGCCACCTCAGATCAGGGATCAAAAGAGTAAGAAGCCAGGCCTCATGGGCTGGCCAAAGAGAAGGGAATCATTACGGGATGTATGACTGGCAGAGCTGGCACCCATCCCACAGTTGACCAGAGTACCATTGTACTCTACCGGAGACAGGCTGACAGATAGGCCTTTTAGGTGTCAGCCCTTCTGATGTCCTACAGCAGACATATTAGGAGCCTCTATCCAAAGCTGAGAGAAAGTGGGTACACTTGGCAAGATCTAAACATAAGTGCAGTCTTTTTATTATGGGGGCTTTATCTGGAAAGAGCTAATTTTTTTCCCCAACTGCACTGTGTGCTGGAAGTGACCCCAGTGCAACAGGGTGCATTTTAGAAACACAAATTATCTGTGTGTTCTGCATTCTTCTCAAGTAAAATTAAAGAAGGGAAAAAAAAAAAAAAAAAAAAAAAAAAAACTAATTATTGGTCTTTGGAGATCTATGGTTGAGTGAGAGGGTGCTGAATGTGTGAAGCACAGCTTACCATGGTTGACTCAGCACCTGAATTATTATGGGGGAATTTGGTTCTGCCTGTAGCTTCATGTTTTTCCCAGAACACCAAGAAGCAACTAAATGCACAGTTCCTATTTTACAGGTGAATAATGACAAAACTTCAAGGCTTTTTACCTCCAAACATGAACAACTCTTGTGATGCAACAGAAACTTGACATTTCACACCTTTTCATATTTTCTCATTTGCACTGACTCATCTGTGGCCCAGACTGAACCAGAAGAGGGTATTGTATCTTGCCCAGACCTGTAAGTCTGCAGGCCAGCATGTACTTAGGGATGCATACTAGGCAAGGACCCCAGCCCCAGCTGGAGTTAGCAGCGAGAGGTCCAGGGCAAGGGTAACTCTTGCACTGGGGCAGAACAAGAAAAAAAAGACAGACTTCTATATATGTACTGTGTTTGGACAAACCAAGGGAACAGCACACACTTCCTGGGCTGTGGGGTATGCTGCGAGCCTCTGCCAGCAGCAATGGGCACCTGACAGCACCATTCCTATGGCTAATCCTGAGGGGAATTACCTGCAAGAAGGAAAAATCCAGCAGCAACCGTCAAGATGCAAAAAGCCTTGTCAGAAGGGGGCTGTCCAGGTCTACACGTGAACATCTTCATTCTTTAGGCATGTTCTGAAAGAAAGATGTTAACACTTACACACTTACCACATGCTTGGCTGAGAAATTCAGTCTGCTTTCTGCAGGTTGCTGAAATGGCATTTGCAGCACATAAGCCCAGAAGGCCTCACTCCCTGTGACTGAGCAGAGTCACTACATCAGTAATCTCAGTGGGGGTAACAGCTATATAACCCTCTGGTTTCTGCTAGTTTCTTAAAGAGATGAGGTCTAGGCTATCATGCTGTCAGTGCATGTTTTGTCCAACCATAACAACTCTGCAAACCTGCTATCTGGTTTCAATCTGCTCTGACGAAGGAGTCAATGTCTGAATTGGTGAAGATCCTACAAGTGTTGGGACAACATGAAGAGAAAATCCTGCCAGCAAAGTAAAGCCTGAAGTGCTCATCCATGGCTCTGTGCCACAGATTCTGGTGAGATGGGGGATCAGGGGGCAGCAGCCAGGGCAAGAGGCATGAAGAAAAGCAGGATGCAAGACTGCACACAGACAGCACAGTCAGACAAACTGTTTTCTCACTGTTGGCCTTTGTCTACAAAAAAGCTTTCATCAAATTAATTAAGCCCTGGGAACACACTGGTAATTGGGGAAAGACTTGCTCAAGAATATAAACATACACTGAGCACTTAAAGCAAAATGGAAAGATGCCTCTCTAAGCTGGATGAAGTTTGTCCTGTTTTGTACTTCAGTTTGACTGAAGTCAAAGACAACTGTAGTTAAACCAGAGCAAGTGAATGGACAAGCAGCCTAGATTTCTGAGCATCCCAGACTCAGTGCTGGCATCCTGCACTCTCCCCCATGGTGGTATGCTTTCTCTACTCACTTCACTGGGGTCAAATGCCAGGGCTTGTATTGGTTTAGGACTACACTGGATTAGATCTTCAACTCATATGTATAAAAAACATCTGTAAGGGAAGGACTTTGTCCTCAGATCGTCTAAATTGGCCAAGCTCCACCCAGAGAAGTCACCTGGCTTAACATCAAATGCAACCCATACCTGGGGCTTTCCACTAAGGGTTACTACAGTCTGACCACTGACAAAATGGAAATTGTTCTTTTGTGTCCCGATGTGCACAATAAACATTAGAAAATTATTATTTAAAAAAAAAAAAAAGAGAGAGAGAAAGAGTTAATAACCACTTTCTAAGTTTCCTTTTAAAGCTGCACTTTACAACATTTACAGAAAGTTAAGAAATTTCATCCAGCTTTCCATTTAGTGCTGTGACAGTGACTTTTGCAATAACATTTAAGAAATAAATCATTATGCTCCCAGCCTGTGGTAACTAAACAGAAGTTCCTACATATTTCAGGTGATTCATACTTTCTCCTAAAAACATCAGTCTTTAAAAAGGTGCTGCTCAAACACTCACCTCCCTGCGTAGCACAGAAATCAAGGTAGATTTTTACCAAGTCCTCCACACTGCTTCTTCTGGCAGATGCCAAAACATAGGTAAAGAGAAACATGAAGAGAAAATCAGGTGGGACGTTGTGATGTTTTCAGTGGGTCAGGCAATGAAAAACAAGTGACTTCCATTCTGAAACTTCATTCCTTAGGTACTGGAAAACCTGCTGTGACAACAAATCTCTCCTCCCAACCTTCTCCATTATCATTCCAGCAATGATTCGCTTACTTTTGCAATAACGTTTAAGAAAAAAATCACTATGCTTCCAATATGTGATACTTCCCAGGTTGTATTCAGTTTAGTCCAGAGCAAAGTCCAGAACATGTAGCATTATAAAATACAAATTAGAAAGGAACAGATGAAGTGTTTCCCTTGTTCCTGGTTCAAGAGTGGCTGCAGTAAAGGGCATTAGTTTCAGTTTCCCTACAACAGCTCTCTAGCTGTTTGTAGTGGGTAACACTGTAATGTAAAGATCAACTTAACTGCTGCTTGCTACTGAGAAATATTTCATGTGGTGAAAGTGAGGAATGAGAAGCACCAGGAAAGGAGAGTCCCACATGGCTGTCACTTCAGCTACCTTGAGGTTGTCTTGAGTTCAGGGAGTTAGCTCTGGAGGAAGGAAATGGTTTGCTCAGGACCCTGGAGGGTTTGCCCCTGTCTCCTGCAGCACCGTGTGTGATCTTAAATGTTTTGGCAGTGGCTCCCAGCAGTTCAGCTCTCTAACTGGATCTGAGTAGGGAGATGAGAGGAACCAGAGAAAGCCTGAACTTCCCAAGGCTGCTTAATGCTGCAGTTCATCCTGCTCCTCTAGATAGTCTAGTCTCTAAACAGGATGGAAGTGTCCCTCTCTTCCGCTCTCCTAAACAATCCAGTCCTCTGTCTTCACCTTTTTCTTGACAAATCTGTCTCCTCCTCTTGTATACCCTTATATAAGCATTCCAGACTGGAAGTTTCTCCTCTAAAGACCACTACAGCACCACTTAGCCAAACTGTCCCATGGCCCAGGGACTCCCCTTCTGCACTGCCTTCTCCCTGCGCAGCAGCACAGACCTGCTCATGGTCAGCAGCTGCTGCAGAGCACCCACACACCTTTATCCACCAGCCTCAGTGGGAGGTTTTGCTCTGTTTCTTTTATGGGCAGAGCATAATCACTGAAATTACTAGGCACGAACTACTTGCCTCTTCAAATCCACATTGCAAATGTCTTTTTTTCAGGTATTTACATAAACTCTTGCATGGAAAGCCATTCTTCAAGCATGGGACAGAGCAGGACTGTTCAAGGATGGGTGCTTTAGAAGTCATCCTTTTTCTATACCTGTTAAACCAGCATTACAGTATCATGGTATGGAAGGAGTTCCTACTGCAACCCCAGAGCAATTATTGAGAAGGCCTCACTGTCCCCTTTCTCCCCTTTCTCCATCTTCTTCTTTCTGTTTCCTGTTTTGTCTTCAGTTTAGTGTTTTTAATTATTCAACACAAGTTGTTTATTAACTTTGCTAGAGATTATTGCAAGGGATCCAGAAAACCCAAGTGGGGGCACCTCCTCTTTAACACTAAGTCACAGGCAAAGCCTGATTTCATAATCAGCATCCCACATCAATTTCTGATCAAAACTGTCCTGGGAGTCTTTAGAAGAGAACACTCAGGACTCAGAGCAGAAAACAATGCTCTCTGAATAAGAAGTACAATGACATGAACAGAAACAGAAAATGGCCATGAACACAGAACACTTTCAAACTCACTGTGGCCGTTCAGATAAAAAGGAGTTTTGCTTTACTTTGGATGTGCGAAGATTTTTGCCAGGAGGTTGCTATGGTGACTTTTCAGCTTTCCCAAACCTCTTCTTACTATAATTACATCTCATAGCCTTTGAGCTGGGAATCTTTGATTCTTTGGATGAAGAATGTGGGTGGATGACTCTTCAGGATGTTTTTCAACCAGACATATTTATTATAAAGCAAAACAAAAAGATTCATATCCTTGTGCCTTTAACAGCTGCCTACAATTCCTGTCAAACCTTCTGGCCTCATTGGCTGCCATCCTTCTGAAACCTTCTTGAATATTTTTTAACTAAAAGGCTTCCTCTTCAGAACACCTCAGTACTGCACTGACCATCAGTTAAGATTGTTTAGAGAATGCTTAGATCTCAGCTGGACTGAGTTTTCTTCACATCACTGTGCATTTACATTTGGTCCCTAAACTAAAATACGCAAAATGAGAGGTTATTTTTGCATTTCCTTAGCTTTTGTTATTTACATCAGTTGTCACTGATTGAAAGTTGAAGGCAAATATCCTCCTTATTTTCCTGTCAACAGACACCCCCATGTATGCACAGTTCCCCTGGGATAATGCACCACTAAACAAGAGTTAAGGCCAAAAATACATACCCATCAGTTGAGCCAGTATTCATTCCTAGACCACAGACCTCCCTGTGCTGGCAATGGGGCTCTGGTGTGCGTGAAGAAGCAGCTCAGCACTGTGCTGGATGGGGTTTGTTCACAGGGCAGCAGCTGACTGGGGCTGACCTCTGGACGCTGCCCTTCAGCACATGGCAACAGCAGAAATATGGTCTGTAAATAACACGCTTGGTCATAAACTGCAATCTTTCAAACTTTATTGTGAAGGATTAGATTAGATCACTAAATAAGGGTGGGAAGGAAAAGATTAGCAGTGTGTTAATCTTTCAAAAACTTTGAAGGATGTAAATATTACAATTGGGTTTGTTTTTTTGGTGCTTTTTTTGTTTTCGGAGGTAGCTAACAGCTACTCTGTGCAAACTGTTAGGATAAAATTGGTTTTTAGCACAAAATGATTTTTTTTCCATTCCTTTTTTATTTCAAAGCTATGAGAAAAGCTTTTTGATCATGATTTATTAAATCCCATAGTAGGTACATTAGAAGTCTGGGTAAAATCCTTATGAAGTTCTAGGCATTCAAGAAGTATTACTTTAATACAATCAAACTTTTGGAGTTATTCAGGTCCTTTGCTGCAGGCTGATTCAAGAATGACATATATTTTTGATTCTGTCAAAATATCCCAGGTATTTTTAGAAGAAAAAAATTCAAAATTTTTCTACATTTGTTTTTAATTTTTAAAAATACATATTTTAAAATTAAAAATGGGACAAATATTTTGTGACCCAAAATAACATGTTCTGAAACACGTTTTCCTCTTTCTTTCTTGGTTATGTTTCTATACAAGAAATAGTAAAATTTTTAATAAAGTGAAAATCCCACTCTCCCCTGGATGATTACCAATGAAAGAAACTAGCCATCAGCAAACATCTTGCACCTTGTTTATTGCAGTCTCCTCTGCCATCACCTCACATTGCCCTTCTATGTGATGAACTTCCAGAACATGACACTCAACAGGACCACTGTGACTTTCTTTTACTGCCACCATGAGACAGCACTACTGTTTTGGCAGACCTTCCTGGGCAAAATACACATCTGTGCATCCCCCACTGGGCAAAATACACACCAGGTGTTTGTTCACTTGCATCAATCTCATTGCATGCAACTGCTAAGAGGTACAATCACTTTACTCACCACATGTTACAGCTGGAGCACTGGGCACAGCTGTCTGCACTGAGTAAAGGGCTCATGTGAGGTTCCTGACAGCCGGAGTGGCTCAGCCTTGGCCTTTCACCTGCCACAAATGTTGTGTTAGCCCCAAGGATCAAGCCTCACCAACATTTCTTCCAGCAACTTTAACAGAGAATCTTCTACACGACCCCTGAAGCTCTCAGCAGCACCTACGAGGTGGCTCATTGGTCCAGTCCACTGCTATTGCTATTACAACCACAACACATAGTCTCTTAATGCTGGGATGGAAAATGCCACTTCTATGCAACACACCCATGCTCCACTCCCTTGCTTAATGGCCTTGGATGACTGCAGCATGAAGGCTTACATAAATTGCAGTGTTAATCTCATAACTGATTTTATTATCAGTACTGACTCTTAGTTCTCTGGAACTGTGGATTATGAAAATTGCCTTGAAAATCATTTGACATGATGAGAATTTAAAACAGGACCAGAATGGCCAGAGCAGTTAATATTGTGTTAGACTCACCTTGTGGGACATTTAAGCAATGAAAGAGAAGAAAAACAGAGGTAGATGTGAGTGGCTGTAGTGGGATTTTATAAGAGGAGAGACAGATCTGTAGCAAAACATAACTGAAATAAATAAATAAAATATTCCAGAAATGACCTGTTTAAACCATCCTGTCTCCACAACAGAGTATGATTGAAGACACCTGGTCTGCTCTGAAAGCAGTAACTCAGATGCCTTGCTCTGCACAAGCTAATTTACAACATTTATAAAACCCTAGACCATGCAAAAGACTAGTGCAAGTCCCTCACGGGGACTCTGATAAAATCTTCCACATTTGTCACATCGGTCTGCACCACCCTGCAGTGCTTTAGTGCATTTAGCTGTCCTCAATGGAACCAGTTGTGCCTTAGCTGCCCCCTGCCCACCCAGACAAGTGGATGCTGCAGACACATGTGCACAGACTGAACCTAAGAGCAGACCACAGGGCTTTGGACTTGTTGAGGTAGAGGGGATGTTCCTCACTTCCCTTGGCTTCTTTGGTTTTCCCCACTAAAATCCCATTTCCAGCCTACCTCACTAGGGAAAAGCAGTGATTCTTTCTGCTGCAAGAGTAATTTCATTAAGTACATCCCAAGATGCCTTCCTGCAGAACTCTGTGACTTTAAACTTCACCTCGAGAAACGTGAAGAGTGGGGTCCTTAGACTAACGGTTCAGCCTCACTAGACCTCCCAGTAGGTGAGCCCAGTAAATATACACAATAAACAGCAGAAAGGCCTACAATCACATACCATAATAGCTATGCAGGTAAACTGCAGATGCAGCTTTCATTTTATGAGGTATTTGTGACACACAGGAGGAAATAGTTTCATGGAATTGCACTTACGTTTTACTCTAACCAACTTCTCGTCCTTCCCTTGTTAAAGCAGTAATCACGTTACAGCCATGCCAAGGCGCGCAAGGTGCTAACAGCAGAGGGTGAAATCCTGACTCTGTGCCAGAAGTGACAGCCACTGACTTCAGTGGGGACCCAGTTCACTCGCCACAAGGAGCTGAACCCTGGCTGATTGATACTTGCAGATGTTTGCAGATTCTGGGCTGACTGGGGACCACTGGATGTCACTGTTGCCCCACGCAAGTTCTGCCGATGGGCCTTTTCCTGGGCTTACAGCAGGTGGCTCCTGCTAAGAAAATGCCGTCATTGAAGCAAGAGTGAAAGCAGCATAAAAAGGAGACGAACGCTGCTTATTTTTCCAAAACAGCATTTAAAAGAAAAGGTAGAATTGCAAGAAACAGAGTGTGAATTTTGCTCTCAATTCATTGCTTCCCCAAGAGTGACATGAGCTTGTTTCCTCGGGGCTCGCAGCAGCATGAGAGCAGCTGCCCTGTGGAAGGTGACTTGTGCCAACCTGGCACATGCTGAACGAGGCACAGGCTGCATCCCTGTCAGCTCCGTGTTGCTGCTTAATGTATGAGCCTGAGAGACTAAAAAGGTTGCTAAGCACGGCTTGCGGCACACTGTAACCCATCCGAGGAACAGCAGGGCTGATCTGCAGCAATAGGAGGAGAGAGCACTTTTGCAAGGGGTGCACCCCACTGCACCCAGCTGGGGAGCCAGAGCAGCCTGAGCTATGCAAGCTATTCTGCTAGGAAAGTGCAGATGACGCAGAAACTCAAATAGATAAGTGTCATAGCCAAGATTTTTTCCACAGCCTGAATTCAGTGTGTCACATCACTGCTGCTTTTCTCATTCCTGTGGCCGAGGAATGTCTTAAAGTGATCATAACATTTTCACTAAATGTTAACCAAAACCCTGCAAAAGCTTTGCAATTAAACATACGAGGTGAGATTCATATCTCATGTCAGTGGGTATAAATTCCTGCTTACTTTAGACCAGGATTTAGCCCTGGTGGTGCAGTCAGGGGCCCAACACATGAGGATGTGTAGCTGGCAGCACACCACACTGTGCCATCAGCACTTGGTTTTCCCAGGATGGCCTGACTTGCTAAGGGGCGATAGCCCTTCTCTTTAATGTGTCTTGCAGGCTATGATTTATTCCTAGTTTTGTTTTGGTTTGGTTTGTTTTTTGGTTGGTTGGCTGGTTGGTTGGTTTGGTTTGGTTTGGTTGTTGTTTTTGTTTTGGTTTGGTTTGTTTTTTCCTATTACTGTGCAATGCCAGGAGTCTTCTTACTTAGTCTCTTACCAAAGAGAAATGCATTCTATCCATTAAATTTGCATATTAAATGTGAGCGGGAGGAAGAGTTAATGTTTTCTCTCTGTTCCAGCTAGTCAACTGCTTGCATCTGGTGACAAGGCAAAACACTCATGCAGAGGTTTAGCCTGATCGATGGAAACATTGCTCTGGGGCCTTCCCTGAAGAAGCTGGGGATTTTGGTGCACCTCTCATGTAGGCGGTGTGCACCACACAAACTGCTACCAGATCCCAGTTACTCCTCTGCTGAAAAATGAGCTACACCTGTCTTTTCCCACCAGACATACCTCCAGACAAGTGATCTGCAAAGGGAGAAAAGGAAGATGGTGCCCTGTTTTAGGATGGGTGAAGGCCAGGACAGCTTGTTCTCAAACAGTACCTCAGCCCTCACTTGCCATCACACCTGGGGTCCAGGGGCTGGCCAGCAGGGGGGCTTCCTTCCCCTCCTGCAGCGGCCAGACCATGGTTACAGCAGCGCTCACATGGCCAGTGTTTGCCCTGGGTACAAAGGGCTTTGTCCTGTGGCTTCTGCCTCCTGCCCGTGCCTGCGGTTGGCTGTCCATTTTACCTCTGCTAGCACAAGGCAAACCTCAAGGCATTCAGCGGTTTGAACCAGACAGGTTTATTCTCAGTGCACTCTCATGCCATCTGCATTTTGTGCAGAAAACTTTGATTGGGAATTTCATAAGGCACCCTTTTAACTCTTTTAATTCCTCTGTAAGTAAGCAACGGCCTTCACTTAGCAACTGCCTGACTCATTTCCTTTCTGAGCAATCCCCAGGGTTCATTTGACATTACTTCCTGTTCACATTTTCTGCATCTTCTGATATTTTTTCCTTTTACAGCTGAGACAGGCAGTTAAAAATAGCAACAGGATTGCAGTGTGTTTGTAAAATCAATACTATCACCCCAGAGATCTTCTCAAGCCCTTTCTCTGAATCATTCCATTTTCTGTTGCAAAATTACCATTAAGTCTTGAGAAAGGACACATTTTAGTAGTCCTGAAAAAAATTCTTTATGAGCATGTTAACTTCTTCAGTACAATTCAGATTTATGTTTTGAAATACCTCTGAAATAATATTGACATTAACAATCTTGTCAGAGTAGAAAAAACAGACTGAAGGGATGAAAGCTTTTTGCCATCTTTGTATTTTCTCCAGATGCCTACAGGATTTATGAGCTTCTGATCCACTCTTCTGTACTAGTTTACATTATCATCTAAAACTGCCCTAACACAGAGATAATTTTTTCCTGTACAGAGATACCAAAATTCCAATACACGGAAGCCCAAACTGAGTGGAATGAGCTACAGGTGATTATCTGCTCCCATTCCAGGTGATCCTGGTCCCATTCCAGAGCACGGGCCTCACTGAGGTCACAAGAAATACAGCTTAAATCTGAGAACTCACTACCCATCCAGTAAAATGTCCTTTTGAAACCAAAAAGTTATGATCTACAGCTAGTGATACTTTTGTGACCGCCATTTGTGCTGGCAGAATCCCAGCTCGTGCTGCTCCCAGGTCGAATCCATCGTCTGGCAGCTGTCAAGGGCACATCTCTGCCAGGAGTACCAGGAGCCACAGCCGAAAGTGCATCTCCAAGCCCTGGGTGCAGGAGGTGCTCCCATCTAAGCCTAGGTTTGAATTCAGTGGGATGGATTTATCTTTGTAGGGACTGCAACACCCTCCCAGTTCCCACCCTGAACATTACATTTGTGCTGTTCAGGAAGTCTGGGAGCTGGAGAGAGCTTTTAATTGTGTTCTCCCAGCTCATTTCTAATTGAATTTTGCTTTAGCGTTTGTACATGAGAGGAGCAATAATTGAAGGGGTAGGGACTCTGCTTGAGTCAGAAGCATACAAGTTGAGCTGATTTATAACAGGTAATAACTAGGGCCTTACTGCATTGTTCCCATCAGGAAGAGAGGCTAAAAACCCCAGCCAGATATTTACATTATTGCACATAGTCTCGTTTCCTTGAGCACAGTAGAAGAAAACCAAGCAAACTTTCTTCTGTTTCCAAATCAGGGTCATGAGCATGGCCTACCCCCAAGACAGTCTGTCCTTCTGTTATTTCATGAGTCCATTAGATGAGTCCTTTTCTCACTGACACACAAACCACCTGGCTTCCTTCAAATCCTCTAGCCTTTACAATTGCAGGTGCAAGCTTTGACATGTAGACCACTGCTTTGGCTAGGAAACCAAAGAGAAACATTGACTCTTAGCTGTCATTATAGAAATAGGTGGTAATTGCTCTTTCTATTCAGTTTCAAAGAGCAGAGTGGTAAGAGAACCACCAGCTTTAGCCATGTCTGCAATTGATGCACCCACCACCCCAAGAAACTTCCATAAATCCCAATTTATTCTGTTCTGCTACAGCTTGCTGGAGATAAATTTCAGATCAGATGCTACAGAGCACCCCTGTGTGCTAAATCCTACATTTAATCACTTCACGCAGGTATCCATGTTGTTTCATTTTCAGTATTAAACCACACAGTGTGTTCAAGTGAATGGTAACTTAACAGGCCCTACTGCATCAAAGGCTTTTAAGGAAAATTGTCCCATGGCAGCAAGATGAAATCCAAACGCAGAACACAGCTTTGTGCTT
Source organism: Aythya ferina (assembly GCF_964211825.1). Classification (NCBI taxonomy): domain Eukaryota; kingdom Metazoa; phylum Chordata; class Aves; order Anseriformes; family Anatidae; genus Aythya; species Aythya ferina. The sequence goes on from NC_140311.1 coordinate 7,418,152, forward strand.
GTACCATTTCCCCCTGGAAATGAGCTATTTGTCAGAAAAAACAGCAAGCAGGCATGAGTAGTTCTTTCTTTATCTCTGCAGGTGGCACCAAGCATTTAGTTCTGAGACATACTTGCTCTTTTAAAGCTATTTTGAATATCTAAAAGTTGATCTCTGTGCTATCCTATAAACCCTTCCCAAATCAATATACATACTAGAATGATTCATAGCTAAGGCAATAGGTTCTGTTCTGATTCTTGTCCCTAGATGGCGGTGACATCAGATGCATCTCACTGAGGTGATGCAATGCTTATTCCACCAGCACCTGAGTAAAATCATGATATTTTCAGGAGCTTCCTCTCCCTCACATAGAACAGGAACTAAGCAATTCTGGCTAAAAAAGTACCTATCTTATAGAAGCCTGTATATGCATACTCCTTTAAATGTTCCTGCTAGGGGAAATGAAGCTGCTCCTTCCATCCTGACCACTGCAGAAGCCCTTACTCAGACAGGTCCTCCTGTGCACCATTTTCTTCCAAGGGTTCTCATGCTGTGGGTCAGCAGACAGCCTCACCTCACCCACCCTTCTCCTTTCCTACTGTGAAGCCCCTGGTCCTGTACTACTGGATGGAATGGGAATGTGTCTCTGAAACCCACAGAAGAAAGACAGTCCCATCTGTCTTCTGTGCCAGTCCCCATGCCTATCTGTAGGATGTTTTTGCAACCCCATATGCCTCATTTAATTTTAACTCTTCTTTAATTTAAAGAAGATTATTAAAGAATTTAGCCTGGGTTCTTTAAGCTTTCAGGACTCAGCTAGGGATTATCAATCTTTGTCAGTTACCTTTTTGGGTGCTCCTTCACACAGATGGCCTGACTTACTGCATTGTGTCAGAATCACACTGCATTTCACTGCAGTGTTTTGGAGCTATTACTCTTTCCCCAGGCTAATGTATTTGCCACACTCATGTGCAAAGGAGAAAAAGACAGCTTCATGGTCTGAGCCAAAAAAAATGTTATGACTTATTAATTTAGCAACACATTTTATTCACCACTGGCACTACTGGCTGCTGAGCAAAATAAGGAAGTCAGATTCATCCTTGACTCCTGCATTTCAAAATAAACAAATCCATCTATAGTACTGCACAGTCACCCTCAGAACAACCATAAGATGCTGGGCTGGACATTGATGGAAATAACTGGAAATAGACGATATTATAACTGTTCCATCCTCATCCTGTTCCACAAAGCACTCTGTTGTTAAACTGGATTGTACGCAGGTTTGGAACTATATCCGTCACATCTGACAGCTATCTGCATTATCCTTGATTTCTTAGTTGGGCTATCCATGTACTCAAGGTACATACACAATAAATTTAGAACTAATTAAGATTTTCTTTTATTTCTTTGTGTCTTTGGGACACAGGGTCACGTATTATTTCACTTACGTAGGGTCTTTGGGCTACAACTGAGTGTGCTGCTGTACTCATTAAAATATGTTATAGAAACATTATAATACTTAAAAGGTAGATAGTGTCTTATAGTTTCAAAGCACTGTACAACCGTGAACTAATTGAGGTTCATGGCATCACTTTTAAGCAGATAAGGAACTACCACTGAAAGGTAAATAGCAGCCAACATTTATTACCCTGAGGTCTCAACTACAGCAGTTATTTTTCCAGGTGTGGGATAGCAAAACAATTGAGTTTGCTCAGATGTCACTGCGCAGTAATAACTGGTAAATGTCAGTATTCAGATGGAAATTTGAAATGGAAACCCCCCACTCCCCTATGTTGTTCCACCCACTCACCAGCAAAAGTTGCACAGCTATGGTGCTGTTATTGCAGAATTTGTCATAATTTCTTTTCACACAAGCTATGCAGCCTTGATTCTGCCCTGAGTCAGGGGGTAGAGGCTGTCTGAAAATCATGTCCCTGGGAATCCCCTGAGAGGAAACAAGCCCACAAACCTGGTAGGCCGAGCAGGTTGCTGTTGTACCAAGAATAACCTGTATTGCTGGTGGATGAAAGCACCACACACTCACATCTTCTGAAGCACTAGGCGCTTCTTTCTTTTCCATTTCCTGTAGCAGAGCAAGCTTCAAAGGGCCTCTGCATGAGCCTCCTGCTTTCATCCAGTGCTAAAATGCCTTGAAATTGGGAATCTCATATACCAAGGCAGGTGCTGCGTCACCCTGGTAAGGTAAGGGATACTCTTTGGGCCTTTTCAAATGTCTCTCCCTTTTGTTTTTGCACTGGACATACCATGCAACCTCAACCACTGATTTGCAGCTGAGTCTATATACACATGGGTATTATCGCACTGTGTTCACAGTGATTTGTATAGGCCACGTACCACAGGATTTCAAACCACTTAGCACTCACCACTGTTGACCTGAGCCAAACCTTCACATGTCAAAGCAGAAGTCCTGGCAAACAAGCTAGTAGAGACTCTATTAGCAACTCTATGACCTGTGCCTATTACCTGAGCAATCATACCAAAAGCCATGCCAGTCACAGCAAACAAGAGCCCTAAAGTTTTCCATTGGCAGGGACAGAGGGCTGAACAGTACCCAAACTAAAGAGTTTGTTCTGAAAAACTCACTAGAGCATGAGTTTGAGTGCTTTATGAAAGCTGTTTTTTGGCTACTGGGCATTTAGATGATTGGTGGCTGTTGGTCATGGCATGCTGTGCATGGGCATGGGACAGTGATGGTGGGTACACTGGAGGGTTCTGCTTAAATTAATGTCATTTATATGGTCAACAAGCATTGCCACAAAATGTATGTAAAGGATTCACACATGCTACTCCTATATCTCATTTACTGCAGAAATGTGTAAATGTCTTGCTAGTTTGGCACTCATATTCCTTGGGGGGAAAAAAAATAAAAAAAGCTAGCTGTCCTTGGTAAAGATATAAACAAATGCAAGGCTAGAAGGTAACAGACTGGAAAGAGTGGATTTCTTGGGGGGCTACAACCCTGCATTTTGCTGAATCCATTGCCCAGAGCATCAATTTACTCATCGTGATGCACTTACCTTATACTCACAATTCTAATTACTGAGCCAGTGCTCATTACAGACAGATACACTGGAGACCTAATTGCAGAGTACATCACTGATTACATTAGAGGGATATGTGATAACTGATGGGCTATGCATGTAAAATGTAAGTGGCACACTTTTAGCATGTGCATGATTTGTACCTCTTATTTAAAAAACTCTAGTTACTATAGACAAACCTGACATATGCCACCTCTACACAGCAAAGTCTTGCTGCCGGCTTATTGAAAACTGATCATTTTATAGTCTTAGTTTTGATCAATTTTTTGGAAATGGAGCACATGTCCTTTCTCCGTGGTGGAAAGCCTACTTCTGTTGCAGCTCACAGTTGTATTTTGAAAATGAGTTCTGCTGGGAAAACTTTGCAAGCACATTCTCCAGCACTCAGTGATGCCCCATATAGCAAAGTTCAGCTCTCTGCAGCTCCCTGAGGAGGGGAAGCATGGAGGGAGGTGCAGGTGTCTGTTCCCTGGTCACCAAGGACATGACATGCAGGAACGGCACAGAGCTGTGCCAGGGGAGGGTCAGATTGGACATCAGGAAAAATCTCTTTAATGTGAGGTTGGTCAAAGACTGGCACAAGCTTCCTAGTGAGAAGGCTGATGCCCTGTGTCTCTTGGTGTTCAAGAGACATTTGGACAATGCCCTCAATACTACACTTTAAATTTTGGTTAGCCCTGAAGAGGTCAGGTAGCTGGACTTGATGATCTTTTCAAGTCCCTTTCAGCTGAACTATTCTATTCTGTTCTGTTCTGTTCTGTTCTGTTCAGTACTCCTTGCTGCTATTGCTTCAAAACCAAAATGCTTTCTTTAGATTGCAATATCAAAGTCGTCCCAGAATTGAAGTTAGAAAACAGATATGAAGCCAAAGGGATCATGGAATGGTTAGCTTTTGGGTGACAGATGATTAGAAAATGCTCAAGGAGAAACATCTGGCCTTTTGCTTCATACTCCATGCCACCATTCAGAGCTTTAAAAGAAGAGTAATCCAAATGGGAAAACACAAAACCTGTTTATGACAGATGCTAGATTTATTGCCTGTCCCTGCAATACAGTCCACAGTTTGAAGAGTAAATTGTACTGCTGTTATTCTGTCAATGAATTCTCTAAACAACCCCAAAAAACTCAAGCAGGAAAAACAGCCACAGATGAGCTGATGCTTGTGTTTTAAAGCTCTCAGCTCCAAATCTAGCCACTTATCGCTCCTTTCTGAAACTGAACTCCTGACTTTCCCAGTAGTACAGCTCTAGTTGGGTGACTGTTTACCAAGTGCCATCTAATGGGTTCAAAACTGACTTTGAGATTAAATTCAGAGGGGAAAAATGTGTTAAAAAAAAAAAAAAAAGAGTTTTATCTGTGTAAAATGAGCATAAACCTGATCAGAATCTGACCCTGCATTTCTCACTATGTGTGTGCGTGGATGTGTGGGTGCAGGGAGGCAGAGGAAATATGTGACAGAAGTCATAAAAGCTCCTAGATAATGCCTCTAAAGTATTTCTAAGGCATTGCACAAGTAACAATATTCAGAGACATAAATTCAGACAGAAGGGATCTATTTTACGTGGACAGAAGAATACTCATGTGGAATACACGCACAAAGAAGCTTCTTTAGGCAAAATAAACAAACAAACACTGGAGTCATTTATCTCCTTGCCCTCTTTTTTTTTGCTGGAATACAGGAACTCCACAGTGTTACAGCCTAAAACTGTGGAAGAGGCCTCCCTCTGTCCCTGCTGAGTTCATCTGCAGAATCCCACTTCAGCCTGTTCAGCTGGGCAGGGGTAGAGGGCCCATTTCATGGGCAGACAAGGTAGGGTCTATGGAAAAGCAGCCTGCGAGACTATGGCAGTCTTTCGAAATCACATAAGAAGCCAGTGGGAATTGCCAAAGCAGCAATCTCCATGCCAAAACAGGAAAGAACACCATAGATTACAGTAACAGCTACACTGCTGAAGCCTCTTTTCTAAATATTTTTCTTACAAAAAGGAACTACTCTGTTTGCTCAAGTGTTATTTCAGAATGAAATTGGTCTTTGAAAACTTATTAAAGTAAACCAAGAACTAAAATCTTTCTTGATATAGTTGAATAGAACTTTTACCCCTCATTGAACTCGATAAATTTGAATTAATTGCATAGGGAGAGGCAGATTCAACAGCAGAATTACCAGACTACAACTCCCAAACGAGAAATGGAAACACAGCTTCTTGACACTGCAAATGTAGCCAATATCCATCTGTGCCAGGCACACAGACTGTCATTATTGCGTAGCCCTAGCAGTATCCTTCTCACACCAAAAGCATATTTGGCTTCTGACAGAGAGGAAAACAAACAGGATGTTTTCACCCTAAAGTACAAATTGTTAGTGCCCATTCCAGTGTGTGGTGGAAGGGTCCCCTTACAACCTGCTTGGAACTGCAGCTAGATGGCAGTGGGACAAAGGAGGGCTTTTCAATTAGGTACATCCCCAGATACTGCAAAAAGTTGTAATTTGGATTACAGTAGTTCCAGCTATTAAATGAATTTGCAAAATCATTATTCATCTTTAGAGTTTTGGTGGGTTTTTGTTGTTGCTGCTGAAAAGCGTTTACTGCCTCCTCTCCACCTCTGTGAGCAGGGTAGTGTAGCCGTCACTGACATGTTCTCCTTGGCTCAACTTCACTCTCCTTCAGCATGGGAACAGCTGGGCAAAACGCTGCACATTGCCTATACTAAAACTGCGCAGGGAACAAAGATGATGCAAAGAGACCATTAAATCTAGGCCCGGCCATAAATCTGAGAAGAGCAAGCAGCAATATGAAGCAAAATGTCTACAAAGAGCTTAGAAAATAGGAGCTGTTCCTGACAAATATCACTGCTACTGCAGGTAAAGTATTCAAACTTCAAGTAAACAGCTTAAATCAGCTTAAGAAAGACAATAATTCAGCTCTCCTCTGCTCTGCCAAGAAGCTCTGCACATAATGTAAGGTAGCGTGAACAACTGTTCTTTTTCATCTAAGGAGACTTACTTGAAAACTGATTTTTCAAAAGAACCCACCTTTAAGCTGATAGAGAGAAAAACATCTAAGCAGTCTTGAGTTACTGAAAAATATGTTAAATTCTCAAATAACTGAAAAATTATTCTTTAGTCTCAAAATTCCCATGAGTACTCAGTTCTACAGGGAGAACAAACAGAAGGATTTTCAGATCGTTACATAGATTTGAGGGGTCATATAAAAGTTTTCAAAAAACATCCTCTCAGTCAGATGCACAGCACTGTCAGCATAATACTGTAACTCTCCACAATGGTGTTTTATCACAACACCACTTTGAACAATACAATATTCATAAAAAGACACTGCTGGAATATATTATCTCACCAGTACATGATGATAAGATTAAGTTGTTTGGTATTAGAAGTGATAAGGATTAGTGTTATCAGTGTTTGGCTTGTTGGACTTGTATTACATAGTGCCATTGACAATAATCACATCAAAATTTTGGATAATTTAGCAATAATTCAGTAATAATTACCAGATTAAGCTGTAAGGCAAAAAAAACAGTGCGGCATTTGTACAATGACTCAGTGTGATAGCTTTGTACCTAAGAAAACTGATTCTGCTGATTCACCTTAGTCTTTTATTTGAAGAATGTATGCCCTCAAATGAGAGCAGGACAAGACAAGAAGGATATATAAGAAAACTATTTTCAGAACCAGTCGGCTACTCTTCGAATCCTGCAAAAAATTCTGGCCTAGATTTTGGCTCGTTGGGGCTGGGAGCAGCTTACTGTGGTTCAGCCACTATTGCTGCAGGCTCCCAGGCACTGTGACAATACAAATAGCTAGTGAAGACAGCACTAGATGTTTACACATGCTGTGAGCACTTGAACACAAGGCATCTCAGTTCAGATAACAGATGCAGTGTTCACATGTGTTGTTTAGGCAGTCACTTTAGCAAATCTCACCCAAGAGATTAACTTTTGTTATTTACCAGTATTTGCTTGCTATCTTCAGCATACTCAGCCTACCAAACACATGCATATAAAACACAAATACAGTGACTGTTAACCTCGGAGGGCTCTGCTTGAAGGAAAGCCGTAGAACAAATAAGTAGTTGTATGAACACTGAAAAGAAAATAGATGCTAAGAACAGGATTTTAAATTCCTATTTTGACCCCAGTTATAACTAAAATTTGGATGTCATGGGCAATACATATGCTAAGGCAACACCTAGATGTTATTCTGTTAAATGAGACCTGGCATGCACAGGATGACAGACAGGAAAGGAACGGACCTCTTTCCATATTTATTATGTTCTAGTGCACCTATCATACACCTAGCACTTGTTCATTCTCACTTTATTCCTTTTCATATATATTGGACTCCTGTGTTTACAAAACTATTATATAGCAAGGGATTTACATACAGAATTGGTATTACGCACATCAAACCATTTCTGCCAGCTACCCAAGGCAGCCACAGTATCACACTGCCTTCTCTTGAACTCATTTTTCTTTTTTCACAGCTTAGTACATTCTATCTAAATTTAGAAGGCAGTTTTGCAACCATTGCATGGAATAACCCTTGTTCTGGCCAATAGACCCAAAACCCACAAGCAGGAATTGTAGAACCACAGAGCTAGAAGAGACCTCAAGAGGTCATAGAGTCCCTTCCCCTACCCTATGATCAGACCTCCCCTTCTGGGTTGATGCTCATCCACCTACAGATCTCCATTGTCAGAGATTTACCACTTCCCACAGCAATCCATGGTTCCCTATTTCTACCTGATAATGTTTTCCTTAAAATTAACCATTAATCTTCCTTAATTAAAATCAAGTCTGTTGTCTTTTATGCTTTCCACTGCAGTCACAGACAACAGATTATCACCTTTCATTTGTCTCTTCTTTAGGCTTAAAACAAATCATAATTCTTTAACTTTTTTCATCTCAACTCATTATTCTTTTTCACCTCCCCTAGATCTTCTCCAATTGGTTTATATTTGCAAATAAGCTGCCCTAACAGTTGTCCTGCTGGTTGGTGTCTTACCATTGATGAGCTGAGTGGGAGAGCTGCTGTATGTCTAAGAGCCTACCCTTCTGGTCATGCTTTCAGGAAGGGTGCTTCCCTTTTCACAATACTGTGACACTCTTGACTCACACTCAGCTTGTGACACCCCAGATTTTTTTCTGTTGAATTTGCTACTTAGCAAGCTCTCCCTTCTTGTCTTTCTGCAGCTATATATTTCCGTCCAAATGTTTCATCTTGCACTGGTCCCTATTTCTCTTCATTTTCCATGGTTTATGAAAATTTTTCAAGATCATCTTTAATTCTAAGCTTCTCCCTTCTATATCAGCATTACTTACAAATGCAATAGGAATGCCTTTCTATTTATGCCATTCTATTATTCAGGTAACAAACATACTAGACCATGAACAAAGGGCTTGATTCTGTATCTCTTATATTAAGCAATGTTGTCTGCTAACTTTACATACAAAGGATTATTCATACAGCTAAACAGAAGTGAACTTGAGCTAAGACTGAAAAATGGGGTCCTTAGAGTGCAGATGTATTAGTAACACAGACTGTTACAGGTACTTGTCCCAGCAGGAGAGTAATAAACAAGAATGTGCAGTTAAAGTCCATTTGGAAAGAATGTTCAATAGGTACAGCAGTTTTCATGCCACCAATTTTCTTCCTATCAATGACAGCAGTTACATTCACCACAGGAAACCCACTATAATCTGCCACAATATATGCTTTATGATTCTGGATTTAGAACACTTTGGAGTACTTTCTCCTGATTATTTATTTTTTTTTAATCCTGTGCACAGATATATAGATAGATCTAGTGTCCCTTGTTTCTAGTTTTAGCCCGTATTCATTGAGATTCTTACATAAATGAAGCTGAACACACATGGACATTTTACTGTTAGATACTTCAGTGATCAAAGCAGTTAGGATCTGCATGCCTACAGAAAATTTGGGGGCTGTTTTGAACTAGAATGTAAAACCTGTTATAACAGATCTCAAACTGAAGTCCAGTCAAGCACCACATCTAACGGTGTGTAACACTAGATAACTGGGGAAAAAGGGTAAGAAATAAGAAACGGGTGGGTGCCTCTTCTAATACCTTCCCCAGATCTAACAACGGCCTAAGTATTTTCTGAGCTAGCATTTTTAGCATCTGGGTCATTGTATGCACAAGCTTCTATTTAGTTAATTTCAACTGCTATTATTTTGATTAATTTTGGTATTGTTTAAACTGAAATAGAGAGCATAAAACCCCTAGAACCACAAATTGCATACAGTGCCATAGCTCTACTGACATTCATCTCATAATGCCAATATGAACCAATCAATTATTTGACCTAAAATATTTTGGAAAGAATTGTCTGAAACTATCGTGTGAAAACTAAAAGGACAAAAGAAATGATGGTAAAATTAAATTATTCACGTTTCCACGGGGACAATGGGGAAAAAAAAAAAAAGAAAAAGAAAAAAGAAAAAAAAAAGGACGGTCTTTAAAGGATTAGAATAAATCAGCTACTGCAATCAAATCTGCAAATGCAGCAAAATCGAAAGATGATTGCCAATGCTGCTGAAGCCATGCTAGGTCAAAATTTTAATGAAGTTCTTCTAAAAATGTATAAGCAGTAATTGCACGATTGAACTGAAAATCTGAGAAACAGGGTTAAACAGGAAATTAAGATGGAAGTTACAGTTATGATTGCTGAAACATTAGCTCAAACATTTCTAAGCTGCTCACTGAAGAAAAAGATATAATGCATTTTCCACATTGGGGCAGATTTTCTCAGATCAGTTATTGTGTGTTTAAAGATGAAAGATAACGCGCATCAAGCAGTATGTATATGTAGGGAGATCAAGAAGGGACAATGCCCTACTTCTAACTCAAGAGCTCTTTTATCATTCATGAATTTGATATGCTTGCCCTTTTAAATTGCCTCCACTGTCCCACCACAAACATACCAAGTGCAAAACACTCGGTTTATTGGCCTTACTATAATTTATACTCTGAAGCTTTGCATGTGCAGAGTATCAGACATTAAATTCCAAGGACTGAGGCCACTTGTATTCATGTCTATTGAAATGGAAAGAACATAAAATAATATCTCACTGGAAAACTCATTTTAGCTGGCCATTCCATTTGTAAATGTTATCTTCAAGCAGAGAGATTTCTCCCATGACAGTTATCCTATTTTTCTCAGAGGGAAAAAAAAAATAAATAAAAAAATAGACATTTACCCCTTTTATTGCACAGTGTGTTAAACAAATTCTGTAACTTAAGGGACATACATGCAGCCTAATCAAACTTCAAAAGCACCCCAAACATTCACGAGCACCCTATGCAGATATGAAAAGTACAGCCTCAGAAAATGTCACTTATAGAACTTGCAAAAACATAAAAATTACATTTTTTTAGGTAGTCTGACCATTTTTTATACCATGACGATTGTAGTTTATGCTGTAGAGAATGAATATAAGCCATACTGGTGATATTTTGCAATAGCTATTGAAAGAAATAGGGGAAAAGATGAGGATACAGAACAAGGAATCAAGACACCTCAGCTGTTTTATTTGCTGTACTGCTTTGTACATGACATAAGTAGAGACTTTGATTTCAGTGACTCAGTTTTCCCACCTGTAAAATGAGGATAACATATCTACATGTCTCGCAGGGTAATGGTGCAATTTAATTTCACTGTGTATATAAAGCTCATTTAGATTGCTAAGTGGCAAATGCTGTATAAATGCAAGGTATTATTATTACACATATTACAAACACAAATTTGGGAAATTAGGCACAGAATGTTTTGGTTTTATCTCCTTTAGCTGCCCTTTTGTTTTAAATAATAATCATCATTGGTATTCTATAACATTGAGAGGAAACAACAGACAAAGGATTCTCTGTACACACATGCTGAAGTGGGGGAAGCCAATATAACAAACAAGAAACAAAGAACAGGGCAAGTCTGTAGTCTGAAAAAGCAAGTTAAAATGGAGCCCTGCTCTAAATTTTTGTAAGGTTCCTTTTTACTCTCTTGAAATACCACATGCATGATCTTACAGCTACTTTTTCCACATTCTTCCCATTTATGGGATAATGCTGTGGCCCTCTGGCAGGTAAACTTTCCATTTGTGATTTCAAAGGGAGCTTTCAGCATAAGGTCCAAAGAAACTAACCTTTAATAGAGCCACTGATGTTGTTTTATCCTTGCTCTTCCAAGAGCACAAACCTAGAGGCAATTCAAGAAGGAACCGCTCCAGAATTCATTGATAACCAAGGCAGCAAAGTAACAAGAGACAAATTCAAATTGTCATAGAACAATAATGTCTGGGAATTTCATGTATGTATGTATGTATTTATTTACTTATTTTTGTGAAAGCCTTGACCACCTCTCCCTTAACCCCATTCTTCTTTTGGAAATGTGTAGAGAAACAGTGGTGCTTGAAATACAGGACTCAACCCCCAGCACAATCGCAAGCCATTGTGCGCTGAGTTACAAATGGGGTATAACCCAGCTCATACATTTGTGGCTGCTTGCTTCGTTTGTATTCAATGAATCTGAATTTCCATGGGACTGATAAATCCCAGGACGTGCTTCACCTTTACATCTGGGGACAACCATGTTTAGGGAATCAGCCACAGCATACAGCAGTGTCTGACAGCATTGGCAGCTACAGCCCCTGCTAGCTCATCCAGCTGTGTAAATCTTCTACAGCTCCAAGCCCATTCGGCATTTGTCACAGCAAGGTCACTCCACTTTACTATCTCAACTTCTCAGCCACCCAAGCTGAGACTAAAACTGGGTGCACCGCCTGAAAATTCACCTGCTTCTGCTTCCCCTGAGCCCCTCCACCAGGCTATACAGTTAGAGTGTTTGGAATGAGTCATTATCCTGGACATCTGGACAGCCGGCCGAGTTTATTTCGAGTGCTATTTGCGGGCAATTTATGATCACTAACAGCAGGATAACTTTTGCAGTTGCTACAGGGGCAGAGGGGTCCCCCCGGACCGAGCCGCAGTGCCGGCGGCGGACAGGCAGCGGGCTGGGGTGGGGTGAAGCACCGGGACTGGCCCTGAGGGAAGCACTGGGGGCGGCCATTTCTCGCCGGGCCTCGCCGTCCATTTCGGCTCGCTACGCCCCCGGCAGGCAAGCACCGCCCTGCCCGAGCGGCCGGAGGTGCGAGGGGCCGGCGCCGGGCGGCGTGGCGGCTCGGAGCAGCCCTGCCCGTCCCGTCCCAGCCCAGCCCAGCCCCGCGGCGGCGCTGCCGGGCGGCGCGGAGCCTGCGCATTGCGCTGTGGCGGCCCCCTCCTGCCCGGCCGGCGGAGCCGCGAGTCCCGGCGCTGAAGATGGCGGAGGGCGGCGGTGGTGGTGGTGGTGGAGCGGCGGCGGCGCCCCCCCCCTCCTGCTCTTCCTCCTCCTCCTCCTCCTCCTTGAAGGGGCTGCGGGAGCAGATGGGTGAGAGCGGCCGGGAGGGGAAGGGCGGCTGCGGATGGGTGTGGGGAGGGTGAGGGCACGGGCAGCCGCCGCCACCGGGTTCCCCCCCCCTCCAAGTCCCTTTCGGGGCCGGGGAGCGGAGCCTGGGGCCGCCGGGGCTTTGTGTCCGGGCTGCGCTCCCGGGGGCGGTCAGGCCTGCAGCCCCCGCAGGGCTTTGGTTGTGTCCCGGCGAGGCGCCCTGTGACTGCAGAGGGAAAGGGACAGGATGTGGCATTGCTTCCGAATCAAAGATTTGATAATAACTTTTTTTTTTTTTAACTGGTGTCTTGAGACCCAAGGAAACTCTGCTTTACGTTTGTCCTCCAGTGCATTTATGTGCCTATTTGTGCAGAAGACCCCTGGTAATTCGTACTCTGCAATGTGTGTTGTGCACGCATGATGTATGTCCCAAGCGTAATTTCATGGCACAGCTGCACACATCAGCTCTGTGGGTGAGCCATTGTAAAAGATAAATATTTTCTTAAAAAAAGTAAGGACACAGAATCATGGATTTTGATTTAATTTGATCTAAACTAACCTGGACTATGTACAAAAAAACTACTGCGGCAGCCTACCACTTAATTGTTTTCAGTGCATCTGTGTAATTACATAAAGAAGAGCGCTGGCAAAAGGTCCTGAATGCTCAATTCATTTCTGGCAGTCTTTCTTCTTCATTGTGTTCTGTATCAGAAATATTTTTTTCTCTCTTTTGAAATTAAGATGATCTAATGTTTGAGAAAGATAACAGCCTGCCAAAAGATAGCACCTCTCACCTGCACAGGCCATGTCTATTTGATCCTTATCCTCGCTGCTAGAACTGCAGAATTTCCTTTTGCGCATTGGATGCTCTTATACTGTAGATCCCACGTTTTTCTCTGGCAGAGGGCACCCATGTTTGCTGACAGCTGTCATGGCCTAGATTTAGTCCCCAAAAAAAAGAGGTGAAATGTTCCGTGAACCAGTCAGCTTCTTCTCTCTTTAACTACACACATGTTCTAATGTGCACGTTGTGTTGAAAAAACAAAAACCCCTCACTAGATCCTAGAAAGGATAGACCTTGAGGTTTTTTTCCTGAGGCAACAAAAGTCACTGAACCAGAATCTAAACTTCAGTTTATATAGAATGGATTTCTACCACTTATGTGTTGGAAGATGAGCTCATTGCTAATCTGAACTGAAGCAATGCTGTCTGTGAGTGTACAGTTCTGTTCCTAACTTCTCCTTCACTATCTGGAGAAAGCAAATAATGTTTAGAAATCATCCTCACAATCCAGTGTTTAACAGTGGAATTTGTGAGATAATTGCCACTGTATTTGCTGCTGTTTGGCAGAGTTGTGAGCAGTAGCTAAGTGATAGAGCAGCTGTTTGGGGAAGATCTGTTTAAAAAAAAAAAAAAAAAAGACAGCATGAGGAACCTTGTTCTGTCCCACGCTGCTGTTTGTCAGGTTTGGAGATGTGGGGAGAAGGACATAACATTTTGCTTCTGTAAGGTCAGATGGCTGAGCGGGGACCTTCTCAATTCCAAAATACCTGCTAGCCAGAATTCTAACAGCCAGACTCTGCTGGGCTGTGGACAATTACGTACTTTGCTGTCTTAATCTGCAGATCAAACATCTCTGCAAACAAATACAGTGCTGCAAGTACATTCAGTCCTTTGCCTTTGAACTTCTGGTTGGGAATCTCATGTTTAAGGCCACTAAATATAAGTGGGCAGCATCTTGCTGAGAAACCACGTCTCCTTCTGGTATATGTGTGTATATATATGTATGTGTATATATACATGCATATCTATGTATATATACATATACACCTTTTGTGAAGTTATCTTTTGTGTAGGTTCCTTTTGTAGGTCTTTAGTACAAGACACTGCCAGGTCCTTGTTCCCTGCCTCTGCTTTCTGCTACCAGCCTTTTGATACTGGTTTGATTTTCAGCTGATTGGTGCTGATTAGTTACTTTAGTCCTTGAAAATGTAGAATCCCAGGGTGCCACTAACTTCCTTATCTATGTGGTAAGGTTAAAGAGAATCTTTTTCTTGCAATTCAAGCTGGTATTGAGATAAGGAAAAGGTGTTTCTTTTTCTTTGAGTATCAGTTGTAATTAAAAATCTGCGCGCCAAATCATGCTTGCTGTATCAATTCTACAACTCCTTTGCAATATTTTTCTGCCCTTCACACCTGTCCAGTCTTATTTCCTTTAAGAAGGTGACAAAAAGCAGAATTTGCTTCTACAACTAGAAGCTATTGAACGTTGCAATCAGTGATGCATGAACAGGCAACTTTCATTATATATGAATTGTGATTATACACTATGAAACAGCAGCATGTAAATGGCAGATTGTTTCTCTGTTCTTGTGATCCACGCTGGCTGTTGTCACCCGTCAGGGACAAAGAAGATATTTTGCTCAGATTCTAATACCGTAAGCACTGCTGAGGCTCATAAACACTGAAGAAGCGGGGGATAGTGAATTACTTCCTAGGTTACCCAGTAAGTGAGGGGTTTTGAGTGGTATGGGTAAGCAGAATTTTTAAAATACAGTTTTAAGCTGTTGTAGTCCGCATTTACTCTATTGTTTAACCTTTGTTTTTACTGAAATACAAAGATCTTGTCTTGTCTTTTGTAGCATCAGTGACAGGGGATGTGTCTTTACTTTTGCCAGAGCTTGGATACACGGTTGCTAGGATTTCCACTTGTATTTTGAGTCACTGTAGTAAAGGTGCTTCAAAACATGCACTTCGTATATTAAAATGCTATATGTAAATTTTCCCTTCCAAGGCCTACACAGTCTTTTTGGGAAACCTGTTGCATGACATGGGACAAAACTAAAGAGCCTTTTTTCTTTGGCCTTTTCGACAAATCTAGCTGCAGGCACAATTCCCATTGCCTACATGGCCAAGCCCAGTTTGGTCAGTTGTCTACTAAAGCAACAGCTTCAGTCAATCCAATTGTTTGTTCTGCTCTGCTTAAGTGATTGTCTACTGTCTACCTTTGTCCATTTTTCCTGGAATGCAGCTCCTTTACCAAACACCTATATACAGAATTTACATTAAAAGAAGTCTAAATAGATAACTAATAAGGAAAATTAGTTGCTCAAGCAAGTATTGAGGAACATGTGCATTTTTGTCTGGTCTCCAGGTAATAGACATCTAATAAAATGTGACTTTAGTGCACAAGTTCATAGCAACAGCTATGGAGGTACTAGAGAAGTGGTGTGTAGAGAAAACACTTTGGGACCCAGTAGCCTCATCAGACAACTGATGATTTGATCTCTGCACCAGAGCTTCTGGCTGGAAGAGAGGAAGAACTAACATTCACATTTGGCTCTTCAAAAGCCTTTCAGTTTTACAGAGTGGTTTTGACTAGAGGTGGTCTTCATAATTTTTCTGGGAAACTGTAAGATGAAGAATCTGCCTTTGTCAAGTTCCTGATAGCATGGAGGGTGGTACAGTAAAAAGCATCTTCAGTATTCAGTTGTCTTACTTGGTAGTGTTTGTACAGATGGCTCACGTGTTTTCCATCTGTGGAGCAAAGGCGGCCTGGTGACTGGGGCATTAAAGTGGCATTTGGTAGATCTGAGTTCAGCTTCTTGTGTTCTCAAACTCCTCATGGCTTTGGAGAAGGCCTTTAACGTTCTCCTGTGCTTCATCTTATTACGCTTATACATAAAGAAAAAAAAAGTCTCAAAACTATATGCCTATACAACATATTTTGGGAAATTTCTTATTCACAATGTTCCATTTCCTGATTTCCCACTTGTTTTTTCATGCATTAACATTACAAAAGATACATTTGGATTCCATGCTTCAATTGAGATGAAAGTATTGAACAAATAATGACTTGCAAGGATCACAGCTGTAATGGTGGAAGCCCAGAGATTCTGTCATTTTTACTGTCCTCAACTGTATACATCCTTAAAACATGATTGGAATCAAGGGCTGCTTTTTCTTTATACGTTTGTCTTTTAAAATAAGAAAATGGATAGGAATATTTAAATTACTGATATGTTGTTATTGATTCTCAGTTGTTAAAAGCAATAAGACAGTCAAGCAGAAAAATGAGGAAAATGGAAGAAATATTCTGGGATAGTCATAATTATAGAAGTACTGAATTCTGCTATCTTTATGTAAATATGATTAAATAATCAAAGATACTAGACTTACCAGATGACTTGGGACGCTTTAAAAACAAACTAGGGACAACAAATTCCTGTCAACCACAAATGAATTGGAACCATTTAGCTTCTAATTATGCAGCTTACAACCAGGTAGTTCTTAATTGATGATATGCTTTTGATACGTTTGCACATGCCTGTCCAATAATTAAAACTGTTTTAGATGTAAGTGATTAACTTGCTAGCGGTGTAGGATTCGTGGAAGAAGACCACATGTTGCTCGATGTGTTTTCATTTGAAGGAGAATCAGTAGCTGCCATGCCTAATGCCTCCGCAATCCACAGAACATGGCTGTTCACAGCCATGTTCATAAATGGACACAAGCATTTGTTCATAAGGAACGCTGCTCTAGATGCTTGACCTTTGATTTCTTTTAAAATATTTTCATTTTCTGGTCGGTTTTAAACTTCTGCCTTGCAGGTGAAGGAGCCCACAGTTATAGTTGCCTTTGACAAAAATCGTTACCATTGATAGTGTTCAGAATACCTCTTCCTTTCCTCTGTTTTCTGTCTTCATAATTCACAGGGAACTTCTAAAGTACTGTTTTATGAGTATTTAGCTGGCTCTTAATTCACTGACACCCTCTGCTGTTTAAATGCACCGACCCGAATCCTGGAAGGGAGAAAAGATACTGCTGTGGCTTTTGAATAGCCTTCTCTGAGCAAGAGTTTTAATGTTTTTTAGTGTTAAAATCCTCCCAAATCAGAGGGGGGTTGGCTACAAGAGTATAGAAATTCTATAGAGATCTTTATACTAAAAGAACATGAATGAATAAATGTGTTCTATGAAATTGAATGTTTACCCTCGTTTTAGTTTTCTCAAGATAATTGTGTAAAGAAACAGTTTGGTGGAACAGCGCTGATCAATGATACGTAAGTTGAGTTCTGGACATTCAAAGCCTAGGACAGCAGTCTCAAGGCCAGACCAGCAAGTGTCACCTTACATTCAGCTTTCTCTGAAAGGTTTTCTGTCACTAGGTAATGAATTAAGCAAACCCATAGTATCTTGATTGTTCTCTCATGCCCTTTTACCCTGCTTGTGGGTTTTGTGTTGTGTTTTTTTTCACCCATTGGTCATTTTTAGCTTACCTTCCTTGTAGTGAAATGCCTCAGTACTTTTATTTTTTAATTGCTTAGGTTAAGCACGCGGTTTTAAGAAAATTTACAGTTTAGTTCCTTTTGCATTTTGTGCCGCCGTGTTCTTGCTGTTGACCTGTCAGCATCTGATAGCACTGAGCTGGTGCATGCTGTATGTGAGTGCTGTATGGGTCTGGAGGTTGGTCTCTTGGAGGTAAATGCCAGCGTAGTCTCCCTTCTTCTGAAGCAGAGAGAGTGTTGGAATGGGTTCTTAAGCAGCTATAAGAAATTCATCAAGTGTAAAAGGCAAAAGCAGTAGTTTTCACTGCTTTCATGTAAAGGAGCTATTATCCTTTCATCTAAAGAAAGCTCAAAATTGTTTTCACAGGATTTGTCTCAAGTTAGTTGTGACTTGTCGTGCTAGGCTGTGTTCTGGCATTGTTTTGGCTGCGTGAATTAAACAATTGGCAGCCAGCAAATAAGAGGACAAAAGCATTTACAAGAAAATGCTTTGAGCAAGCAAAAGAAACCAAGCTACTCAGGAAAGGGGGAAGTAGGGGATAAGAGAAGTTAGCTAATTTCCAGTGTTAAGGGTAGTGCAATATAAAAGAAAGAAATCATAAAATAGATGTGAGAGAGGAAAAGAGGACAGAAGTTTGTCCTGAAGTTACTTTTCACAGTGGCTGTGCAGGTGTACGAAGAGGAGTCAATTTAAGGCAACCTCCATAGCTGGGAGAATACACCAGGTTTGGCTGACGTCTGTCTTCCTTTTGCTGGCTCCTGGGCTGGAGAAGTACAGGAGGAACTCAACTGCTCTGTGTGGGTTCGCAGCGGGACTGCTCTGACAGCTGTTAAGCTAGTCAGCATGAGGGACAAAACACATTAAAAATAATTTTTGAATTTATTTAATATTTGAATTTTATTTGAATTATATTAAAAATATAACATTTTAAATTTATTTTTATTTCATTTATTTTTGAATTTATATGCAAAGTGCTAGTAAAGAAATAAAATTATCTGTACCAAAGAGTGAGTATAGATAATCTTCTGCACCATGTATAAAATGTCACCATTTTACCTTTTTGTTCCTTCTGTGGCTGTTAAACCTGTCTCATTCTGGCATGTTTGCATACACCTATATATAAGCATATAACCTATGTCATGTAACACTTAAATTTCATAGTGAACCCACATAAAATGATGTAAGGGTATATTTATTATATAAATTACTTTTGTTTTAGGATAGAGTATCAGGATATTAGGATATTGAAATTTACACAACGCAGTAATAGGTAAATATTGATTTCTGCTACACTTGTGGATGTCCACAAGAGATTTTCAGTCATAGTTTATTTCAGCAGCTTTAAAGTCATTATTTAATAGCTCTTTAAAAGAAATCACTCAGAGTGGATGAAAGCATTTTTTGTTTGTCTTGCAGTTGGCAGACGGAGTTTGTGGCTGCCAACCCACAGAAACTTTGTGCAGAAATATTCTCTTTACATCTAAAACGCACCTACAGTGTGTTCTGTTGGAGAATTTTATTGAGGCATTTTAGTGCCTTGCTCTTTCACTGAGAAACATAATGAGCATTCCAAACTTTCCAAATCTGTGGCCTCCCTGTACCTGTGTCTAAGTAGGACTCTGCTTCTAGACAGCAAGGAAACAGCAGCAATGCATGGCCTTTTGCTAGTGTATGCCTTATGTAGGAAGTGTCAGCTCTAAAGAGAGGTCATTGTGCAAATGAGCTTGGTAAGCACAATGCAATAAAGAGATTAATAACTAATACCACATAGAGCACAGAAGTGATCTGAGTTGTGTTAAACCTTTGCAGAGAGTTGGGAATACGTGAGCTGGGGAAGCATCCTCTTTGGCGTGCCTTTTTGTACAAATCATATCAGAAGAGATTGGTGAAAGAGTACCTTCCTATTTAAAATTAAAAAGAAAAAAAAAAAAAAAAAAAGGTGAAATCATGCTAAATGCAAAGCCTTTTCACTTTACTTTGGGAAGGCGAGGAAGAACTGTGGGGAAAAGAGAGTGGCAAAGGAGAAAATGAGGGATGCAGAAAGCCACTGAGTAATTGAGAATAGAGTACCTGCCATGACTCAGTTTCATTACTTTCAAGTGGTGAGTAATAACATACCTTACTCGTAAAGAACCCCAAGCTGTGATGCCTGGTCTCTTTTCCAGAAAAGGGGGGTGAATGTAGCTATTCAACCCTATAGAAGTCCTCTGTGTACATGGTATAGGCAGCGCTCCTACCAACTCTATGATGGCTTCTCAAAGAGCTGGTGACATCTCTTCGTCCTCTTTAAGCCTTGTGCTGGAAGTTGCTTTCCCCATTAAGCAGAGAGAAGCATAACTCTGGTCTGAGTGGTGTGAGCAAGGTTAAAGTAACAGAATATGAGAGAGAGGAGGAATTAGGGAGACTCCCCATAGGAGGCTGGTTCACAATAGGTATCGCTAGCTTTTGGACCAAGCATTGTACTCAGCTGATTCTGCTTTTGGACAATGGGATAGCTTCTCTGGCTAGAGAAAGTTTTTGCAGATGGCTGCCAATTCATTTAAGAACAAATTTTGATAATTTGGCCTGTGCTCTTACTACGTTCAAGTTTGGTTTAGATTGTGTGCTTCCCTTAGGGAAATGTGTACAGAGATCAACCCACAAATTAACTAACAATCTTCCTGGTGCCTTGCTGAGCATGCCCTAGGCTGAAAAAGCACGTAACATCTTTTTGAGATTGCTTCAGCCATATCTTTGTAGATTTCCTAGTAAGAAGTAGATTTTTTTTTAATTATGTGGATTTTTTTTTGGATGTTTCCAGTTCTTAATCTAAGTATGGATATTTTAAGGATAATTGCAAACTTACTTTCTTGCAAATATATCTCAAGTATTTGTTTGTAGAGCTGCTAATTTGTATACTATAAATGCTTGTGTCAAGCAGTTTTCCAGTGGGAGCAGTACTTTTGATGAGCTGAACAAATCATCCTAAGATGCCTTGAGCATTGGGAAGAAAAACAGATTGTAGTAGAGAATTAGGTGCAGAAATAGACTTTAACACCACAGGACAAATGCTGGGGGGGAGAAAGCACATAAAGGTAATAAAATAGATATCCCACGTAGGGAATACGTCTAAAATGAAAGGCTGCAAATAGAAACTAGAAAAGGGGTAGGACAACAGGAAGCTCTTCTGGCCTGCTGAAGCTGAGAGACGGCGTGCACTGTTTTCGGAAGATCTGCATGCTTCCCATCTGGTGAGTGCCCAGACAAAACAGGAGAACCATCTGCTTCCCAGCTGGTCCGTCAGAAGGTGCCTGCTGGGCGGCACGCGTGCCGCTGGTGGAGCCCGTCGGCCCCCGCAGCCTGAAGGTGGGATGTGAGGAGCACCAGGGAAAACAGAGAAAAAGGGGAAAACAGGGAAAAGAGTGTGTAGGGAGGGGGCTGTTCCGTTCATCATTAAAAGCCTGGTTGTCCACCAGTTCGTGAGAGGGTGCGGTGCGTCCTGCTGCCCAGGAGTAATGCTGTAAAGACAGTATCCAGTTTTTCAAACTGACTAATGCATGGTCTTGCATCTGTTTATCTTAACCTGTGGTAATTAATAGGTGGAAATCAGCTTAAAGGAAAATACGTGGAAATCTCAGCCTTGAATCCTAACTTCTTCCTGCTTTGGAAAAAAGGTTAAAAGAAATAGGATCTGAGGAGTGTTACAGAAACGGATTACTAGCAGCTAGGCAAAGAGTTACTGGTTGAGAAAAGAGCTAATGCAGTACAAAAATGACATTTTGCAAATTTGACACAGTCTGCTATAAAATCAGAGATGTTTAGTGGGAATTTCAAATTCATTTCAATAAAGTTCAATAAACATTTGTGAAAATGTGTAGATTGACAATGATGCTTAACATTGAAGAGATCCTCTAACTTTAGTTTGAAAGGCTTACCCTGGGTTTTTTTTTGTTTGGTTGCTTGGTTTACATGATGAGTCAGTAAATCATAAGAACCAGAAGGATTGCTGTGAAAGTCAGCATATTCTGCTCTCCCTTCTGGTTTGGCACAGGAGAGGAAAAGAGAGCAGGGCAGCGTCTGGTCGGGTGAAAGACACCGTGAAAGACGATGCGATGGGAGCCCTCAACCTTGCTAGGTAAAGGGACGGAGCCGGTTCAGGTCCTAATGAGGCTTGCTAAGAACAGCAACTGTGTGGGTCCTCTGACAGTCTTGGCAGTGGCCAAGAGCATTAACTCGGCGCAAGGATAGAAATAGAAATAAAGCTTTATTTATAGCAGCGGGCTCTTCAGGGCATATTGGAAACCTAATCAGAACGGGAAGTGTCGTCATGCTCGGTGCGAGGGAGGTGCCACTGGACCTGTGCTGTTAGCTGGGCTGCGGGCTGGAGGTGAACCAGGACGAGTCTGCCTTGTCCAGCTCGTGGCAGCTCCTGGTGCTCTGTTAGGGTTGGGTTGGGTTATCTTGTCCGAGGTGTGCTGGACTAGATGTATAATGTTAGATGGTAGTGGCAGGGCAGAAGGAAAACTGCTGCCCAAGTTACCTCACCATTTTCCATCCCAAATATCCCTATTTTATTATGCACAAATGCAGCTATTGGTACTGGCCGCATGGATGTCTTGTGCCTTTATAAATTTTAGCTGAAGTATTTAGTCTACTGTAAAATAAGCACACATATCATGCTGATAACAAATAATTGTTGTGAAAGCCTTTAGTGACTGCTGTGGGAGGGAAGCTCAGACTAGAAAGGAGATTTAGTTTGCCTCTTAGGGAATTTTTCTTCTCCAGGAAGTTTGCTGAATGTGTCCGTGAAGGCATCCCCCAGTACTACAGCACACAGTACAGGCTGTAGTGAAGTGGTTGTTAACTGGTTTCCTGTTCTGGGGTTTCCTGATTAATTACAGAAATACTAGGCTTATTTTACAAAAATAGGTAGGTTTTGTGGGAAATTCATTTCAGTGAAGCTTTGCTTCATAGCAGATTGCTGCATTCAGTATGAAAAAGTGTTCTAAAAAATCACAGGCATCTTATGCTAAAGAATATTTAAATCTAATTAAAAAGTCTTTTTACCATATTAAAGAAAAATAAGATCTGTGTTTTTTTAAATTTGTACAGTACAACAGTGTGCAGTTAATCTCCCCATACAGTAGAATGTTGATGTTGAAAATTACAGATTTTATCGTAAATTGACCATAAAATTGACAAAGGCCATTAAACCTTTCTTCTGATGTGAGATTTGGTGAAGCTGAGCTCACACATTTTGAGGATGCATGTAATGGGATAGCTGTTTCCCTTTTAATAATCTTGTGCTTAAATCTGTAGTTTGTTTTTAATTCTCATTTTGTTAGTTAAATGGATTGTTTTGGTGTGACATGAAGGTGCACTCCTAGTGCCTCTGAATCTTGCACTTCCAAATTTGTAAGCATATTGTTTCTATTAAAATTACAGATCGTTGAATCAGTGATCAGAAATGTTTTAACTGCCATGCAAAATCCTTTGGCTAAGTATTTCTGGACCTTTTCCTTCTCTGTGCCCTTTGCATGTTGTACTGTTTTTGTAACCCACTTTTATGTTCTTCTATAGAATCTCAAATATTTTTTGCAACCTTAGTTATATTTTTAAAATGAACTAATTGCCTTGTAGATGGGGCACATTTTTAAATGGTGCCTTCTAATCATAAACATTATTTAAGTTTGGTGTGCTTTTTTTAATGAATAAATACATAATCCCATAAATCCATAATAACCAGTTTGTTCATCAAGATTTCTAATAGTAAAATACTTCTACAGGTAAAGTAAGATTAATTAGATACCTTTTTACATTACAGCTTGCTTCTCTCTGTAACTGTGTTACAGAAATTTGGGTGTTCAAGTTTCTGGGAGTACAGGCAAAATTCCAGTGCTGGTTTTGACTAGAACCTGTGTCAAGTCGGGTGAATTTATTCTGTTGTGCTCAGTTTCCAGCTGGGCTGGGGTGAATTTTCTCAGCCCACCTGTGTACCTCTTTCAATGGAGACTGAAGAAAAACTGCAACTGGGTTTCTGTATTTTTCGTAATTTAAAATTGTATTTGAAGATGCTCGTATTTTTTCAGTCTTTGTGGCCTACAGGGGTATAAATGTTCTGGCTGTGTGTTCCTCTGCTCAGAAAAACCTGCAGTAGGCTGTTCTTCCTCAGAGTGTTTTCACATCTTGTTGTGTGCAGCAGATACAACTTGTCTGGTGACCTGAGTCAGATTCATGTCTATGTGACCTGCAGTACTCACAAAATCAGCTTTTTGACTGTCTTTTTGTCTATGTGGTGAAATTACAGTGTGCCTTGTTCTAGCTCTTCTCTTTGCAAATTGGTAATCTTACCATGTCGCATTATATCAGGTCTCTTATTTGTTTGAAAAGAGCCTCCAAGAAGCATTGGGTAGAATTGAGGAAGACTTTTGTTTGGGGCTGCAATGAAAAATTAATTCAAGACATGGCAACAGCTGCGGGTGACAATTTAGAGTTGCTGAATAAGTATTGTAATCAGCATTTATCACTGACATCACATGGGATTAAACACTTTGAGGTGATTGTTCTTGGGCACAGCCTTAGGGAGGATTATTACCATGACAGAGCTAGTTGTCATGGCAATACATGAAGAGGAGAGAGGCTCTTCCTTCCTCTTTTCCTCTTTTGCAGTTTGCACTCCTCTATTAAAGGAAAGCCTGAGATCATTGACAAAGCTTTTTTTTTTTTTTTAATATAACACCAAAATTGCTATTCATCCTCCGTGTTATGGTTTAAATCATAATTACGAAGTGGATTACCCTTTCTGTTTAAAACAGGCGTTAACTTCTACTTTTTTATGTGTAATTGATGGCAAATCTGAAGTGTCTGGTGCTGCCCAGTGCTTCCTCTTGCTTTTTCCAAAGTTAAGCATTTCTGAAAGACCTCAATTGATCTCCCTGTATCTGTGAGCCAAGGTGACTTGATGCTGATGAAAATGCGTCCCTGGTGTAAAGATGCTGTCCCATTCAAAGCTGGGCAGGGAAGTGGGGTAGAGCTGTCTGTCCCACAGGCTGCCCTGCCTGCTCTCTGTGCAACGTTTTGCCTTCAGACCCTAAACATCACTAATTAAAGCGAAAAGGGATACCAAAATAAAGCAGATTTGTGAAAAATGATACAGTAAATAGTCTCCCTGACTTCTTAAGGGCTCTTCTTAAGGGCTTTTGTCATTTAGTGAAATTAATATAGCCAGCATTCAATTTCTTTATGATTAACTGGGAGCCATAGTCCTGCAGTTCTCTGTGTTCACCTTGGGAGGACTCAGAGAAGGTGAATTGGTCTCTCCACAATTGCTCAAATTACTATTTTGGAATCTAATTTATAATTAAAATTTATTTTTGAAGATCCAATTTCAGAAGTACAATGTAAGCATTCCTAATGGTTTACTTTATACAGCTAACCCACTTTCTTTTTCATGTCATGAAATAATGAAAGATGCTCAGAAACTTTTTCCTGCTTGGGTCTCATCAAAATATTATTCGATCACTGCTAACAGTCTATTATGTTTGTTTAAGCCTGCAAATACAAGTGCGTAGCAAAAAGTTTTTATTAAGTGTTTAAGTCAGACTTATAACTTTACTAAATATTGTTTCTCTTATAATAGTTCACTATTAAATGTTCGATTTTTCTGAAACCATGTATTCCTTTTCTATGCATTGTAAAACATAAGCTTTTGTCTCTGTTGCTTTTACAAATAAAACCTGTGTCACCTCTGAAATCTCATCTGAAAAATTGTTTCTTCTTAAAAAATGAACAGGCCCGAGTTAGTTATTAAATTAAAGAATCTGCAGCCTCAAATAGAACTTGATGCTTTTATTTTATGTGTTTATTTCATGAGTTAGGGTTGTAGAAATTCTCTTAATATGGAATGATTCTTTCTCACAGTTGCTGCAGCCCAAGCCATAGCAGAAGAAAGAAGAAGCCAAAGTGGTGTTAGCCCTATTGCAGTCCAGACCTCAATAAACATAAAGACAGCAACTAAACCAGGTATGATTGTTGGTCATTGTTCTTAATGAAGTGTTGGGTTTACAGGGAGGTTTTTAAAAAGAAGTTTGATTCTCTTTCCTTAGTAGTGATTAGAGCATGAAGTGCTTGTTTAGATGGTTCACAGATTCATTGAAGGTCTAGTTCTGATGACAGGCTTTTTGTTCTCAGTGCTCTCAGTTCAGCTGCTGAAGTTGCCTATCATTTCAGCAGGACATAACAATGAAGATAAATGCATTCTTCATGTTCTGGTTTGCTTGCCAGTTCACTTCTGTCTGAAATTCAAGTTTTTATACCTACAAAGACTCAGGCAGTCTTGGTTCTGCTTAGCCTGAAAAGTAGGTATCCTGCAGCACTTTGAATTTGTCAAGATGCATAAACTATCTGTTCCCAGATGGAGTTTTCCTAGATTCCTGTATTTCTTGATCACGGGAATTAATATGTGCAGGAATAAGGATCAGAGTTGAATTTGGAATAAGTGTACGTTCTACAACGTCTGATGTTTCTCAGGCTTTCTTTTGACTGTACACAGTGGACTTTTTAATCTTGTGCATACTTTCAGCTGCACCCATTTAAAAAAGGATCGGTTGTAGTGAGGGAGTGGAAAGGGGAAGGGGAAGGGTATTCTGCCTCTTCTTAGTTTTCCAGTTGAGATCTCTAATCTCTATATAAAATGTGCAGTGCTTTGGTGGTATGCATCTCTCAGGATGTTCCATAATCCTGTCAGTAGGAAAGACTTTACAACTACTTTATTTAGATTTAAATGTTCAAAATATCTGACAATTACATGTCTTCAATTTTTCTTTTGACAGTGATAGATGGTTCTACTCTAAGAACAGAAGAAAGGCAAAGACTAGCCAGGGAACGTAGAGAAGAGCGGGAAAAGCAACATGGTATTTTCTTGTTCCATTTGAAATATAATTTCTGAAAATCTTTGTGATAAAAGAATAACTTATGCTCGTACTCCTTGTTTAGTCACTTTTTTCAGCTTGCTGGAAACCACCAACCAGGTCTGCCCTTGGTCTTGCTTCAGTGACCACCTGTGAGCCTGGAGAAAAATTAGAGTTGAGAGGAAAATATTACAGAGATTTTTGGCTTCTTGAAACTGTATATTGCTTCTGTCCTTCCAGTTCTGAGGGACCACCAGGCAAATAGAGTCAACTTCTTGTTGGAAACCTCAGCAAAAACATTTCTGAAATGATAACCTTTATCTTAGAGGTTCTTCCTGTAGCCCTGAAGACTGAGGTTTGAGAAACACTGATTCAGAGAAAACCAAAAAGGACTTAGCTAGTTGAATGGCTTGATTGCCTCGAATACTGCTCTTCTTGTTTCCTAGCATGCTGAAAAGGCTCCTGGATTTAAGTGTCAGCAGTATATGCTTTATTTTAGCTAAGAATCTGAGACTTAGAGAAGAGTATAAAACTCTTGCCCAGCTTTATGCTGTTTGTGATGTGAATCTGAGTTTATATATGTGAAGCAAGAGATGAAAGGGTCACGGTATGCCCTGCAGTCCTTGTTCTCAGTCTCCCAGCTGGTGAGGAGCAGTGTCTTACTCTGGCCTGCATGTCTGTGTTGCTTAATGTGTGATCAAAGACACACAAAACAGGAATGATCGTCTCTTCCTAACATGAAGAGAGAACAGGACTGGGATGTACGTAAATTCAGAAGTATTTTTGGGGCTTTGTACGTAGATAATGCCAATGTGTTGTTAATATAATTATCTAGTCTCTAAGCTCATTTCATCTGTCTAGCCACAGAAACTACCTCTACTGTGTATTCAGGCACTAGATTTTTGTCAGAGGAGGTGAAGCTTGTTAAACTCTGCACAGCTGTATCTAGGTGGAGGCTGTGGAGAACAGTGACATAACTATTTGAACTTAGATGCAGTATCTACAGCGTTTTCCTGTGTTGTTGCCCAATGCTTTACATCTTTTCCATATATGTTTAATTCTAAAAAACTGAGAATTGCAACATAGAAAATTCCACCCTTTGATACTCAACTTACTACTTACTTATAAAGACTATTATGATGGCAAGGAAAATGTGTATATACATATCCTGGCATTCCTGTCTAGACAGTGAAGTGTAATGGCAGAAAAGGTTCGAATTCATTGCCATCCTGGGGACAGAATTAGACATCTCAGTCATCATGTGAAGTGTCATCCAGCACTGCTAGCTAATCTTGCTATGTGTTGTAGTTTGAAGGGGTGATAATTTTGCTTGGTAGTCTTTTGCCTGTAATCCGTGTTGTAATACCAATGAATAGTTAAGTTTGATTTTAATTTTCTCTTTAAAATTTACAGCTGCCAAAGAGACACAAATCCTTGAAAAGGAGAGAAAAGCAAAACTTCAGTATGAAAAACAGTTAGAAGAAAGGCAGAGAAAGCTAAAAGAACAAAAACAGAAAGAGGAACAACGGAGGGCAGCAGTAGAGGAAAAAAGAAAACAGAAAATAGAAGAGGAAAAGGTACTGTGTCTTGAAGTTCTGTAGTTGTATAGGAGCTCCTACATTGTGTTCTTACCATGCTCTGAATGATGAAAAATAGAAAGTCATGGGAATGCTGTGTGTGTTGGAACGTAAAAACATTTTACACATCTGTACAGTGGACACATCCTCCATCCCCATCCCTGGACTAGTTTTAACTATACCTGAGGAACTCTGGACTTTGGAAGCTGTGTTTGCTGTTTGTCTAGTGATTATTTTTGACATTCACAAAAACAAACAAGCCTCTATATTCCTAAATGTGTTGCTTCTTTTTGGTGCACTTAATAGATCCCATTTGTAAATTAGCATGGGTGACAGGTTTTAAACTTTTTTCGGCTCTGTGTCTTGCTTTCTGGGAGCCTAGCTGTGGCCAATGAGTCTCACATTCTTTTAAGTTCTCCTAAATCATAATTTGTTGCTATATGATGTACAATTGATGTTACCTGTGTACTTATCATTTACTGCTTTGCACTTTGTATCAGCTGTTCTTAATTGACTGTCCCTTTGCCTTTGCTTTGATTGCACATGGAGCAGCAGAGCAGTATTTGACTTGTGGAGCATGTTGCTGGCTTCATAGAAGCAGAGAACAGAAATAAATACATTACTATGTGCCATCCCCTTTGACAAGTTGGTCTGCTGATGCATGTTAAATGTGTTGCAAGTTATGAAAGGGTTGATTTCCAGAAGCAGTGTCAGCAGTAAAAGCATAACACACACACGCTTTCATAAGCTAGCTGTAAGAACTTGCTGTGGTCGTTGATGAGGAGGATGTGAGCCTGGCTGGATGTCCCCTTGGAGAGTCCAGCTATTGTCACACTATTCAAGGAATAGGTCTCTTTTTTTTTTTTTTTTTGACTGGCAGTATTCTACACTGGTGTTTTATTATCTATAATCAGCTTCTGGGTGTGTTCAGATGGATATTCCGTTTGAACTTCATGGAATAATTTACAGTGCTGAAGAACAAGCAGAAATGGTTGGGATGGGCCTTGACTGGAGTCCAGTGTGGTATTATCTCTTCAGGCAACTACTTTAAGCATAAAACATCCCTTATGCTTCAAGAGGTGCTGCCCCTAAGCCTACAGTATGTTTATTCATGAAACTTAGAGGATGATAGGTATGTTTTCAGTAGCCACTGTGGTGAGTGGTGAAGGGACTAGCCAATGAGTTTTTGATTGATGTTAACCTTGTCTTTTAATTGGTCCCTGGAGGAAGACAATCTTGTACATAGAGAGAGAGAGATGTGAAGAATCAGGGAGGTAAGAAAATAGTGTGCACTTGACCTGTAAACCTTGCTTTCAACCAGAAAAGGAAAACAGATCTCAACTTTTGGACTCTCACACCTGAAAAAAACTGCTTCTAAAGAAGCTATGTTAAGGCATTATTTGCCAGCAAGATACCATCTTCTCTTGTAATTTAGCAGATAGAAGTGCATCAAAAATACATAGTCTGCCACGTGCTTGTAAGGTTCTTTAGCCAAGTCTCATTTAGTTAATCGCCTTCCTTGGATAATGCAGAGGAAGAAACACAATAGCAAGCAATGTGGAAAAATAAGTGGTTCTCCGTGTAAGCCAGTCTTGAAGACAATTAGCAATGGTACCATTGAGATACCTGTCTTATAACAATTACTCAATTATTCTGTACAGCTGTGCAACTGATTATGTTGATGTATTGAGTTGATAACAGATTTTCCATTGTTTACAAAGCAAAGTCTTTAACTATGACTTTCAAGAATTACCACACTGCAAATACCTTCTCATCTACAGATTACATAAAGACTAGATGCTTCGGCATGTTAGGTAAACTCTAATTCAGCTTTGTTTAACAAGGGGTGAGGGGCAACAACTGAGCTTTATATTTCAAAAAAAAAAAAAACTTTTTATTTTATCTTTGTCGGTATATGGAATGTTGCTTTCCTTCCTTCCTTCCTTTCCTCCTTCCTTCCAAGTTTACTTTGTCTGTTTTACACTGTGACTGTGTCAGTTTGTATTGTGAAATGGTGTTGAAAGAAAGTGAAAGTCTTACGTCCTCAGGAGGGAGGAACATTTGGATAATAAGTCCCCTTGGCATCTTACTCTAATGTATCGGCAGTAAATACTGCATCAAGAGATCGCTTGGGATCTGACTGTTCCAGAAAAGAAATCTGTTGTTGACACGTGGATAGAAACCTGGCTGATTGTGGAGAAGAAATGGTCTAGCATGATTACATTTTGTCTTTGTGCACAATAGATGAAGTTCCCACATTAGCAGTTCTTAGTCCTGGATACAGAAGAAAGCTTTGTTCGGTACTCCTCATCCTGTCAGCAGCGATCGCTCTAGTCTAGAGCTGATTAATCTTTTTTGCAGATTTTTTGCTTTCATATCTTGCTATGTCTGGTTTCATTGTGTATCTATTGATGTCAGTATCTGTTAATACTTGGATCAGTGTTCATATAGTTCTTTGACAATACAAACAACCTTATAGTTAAACTTGGTATTTTATAATGGAGAATTTCAAGCACCTCTTAGAAATAACTTGAGAATATAAATAGTGTAAAGAATAAGCAATTATTTTTGCTCAGTTTGGGCTTCATCCCTATTTAGAAAATAAGTAGTACTGTTTACTGAATAGGAAACTTGATGGCTATTTTAAGTAAAGAGTAAAATAGATTACCTGTGCTGTCACTCAGTCTAATCATGTTTACAATTTCAAAACTATTAATTGTCATTAACATTTTTGTGTGACAGTTTTTGCAACAAAAAAAAACATTTTAAATCTTGCTGGGGAAAAAAAAAAAAAAAAACTATCTGTATTTTGCCTTCTAGCATAGCTGTGCTTTATAGTTACATACCTTCATAGTGGTGTTGTTTAATAATAGGAGCGATATGAAGCAGCTATGCATCGTACCTTGGAACGGAGTCAGCGACTGGAAACACGACAAAAGAGATGGTCCTGGGGAGGGTCTGTAACACCAGATTCAGAGAGCAAAACAGGTAAGTAACACCTTTTCTAGCATGGCTAATATGCAGGAACACTGGCAGGTGTAGTGCTATTCATAGAGACCTGGGCATCCTTTCCTATGTGGGATCTTATAACAGGATCCACAGGTAGGTTTGGGGGGAAAGATTCCTGTCTGTACTTGTCCTGAAATGGAGCACTGGGAGAGGTCTTTTCATGTACTGCCCAGCTGGAAGGCCCCTGCCAATAAGTAACTTTAAATTAGTTATTGTCCAGCAATAAAGTAAAGCCAAAAACTCTTCAATTCAGCTTATCTTCTGAATTGTTGGAATTGTACTGGGTGTATTTCGACTTTTGTTTTAGTAGTGTCTTTTTTTGCCAGCTTGAGTGTTAGTTTTTAAGTGTTTGTTTAAAGCATGTTTAAAAGAGCTTATGATAGAAATAATCATGATAGTCCCCATTTTTTTTGCTTGACTTAACATTGTTTATTATTTGACCTTGTAACTTAAAAACCTTCTTCTTCCACAGAGCAACAGACCACAGATGAAGTTGGAACTGGTGGTATTGATTTCTAAAATTTTCTTTTTCTTTTGTTCTACACTCACTACTAATCATTTAAACTTGAGTTCTTGTTTCTCTAAAACTAAGAAAAAACATCTCCATATAGATCTTCTCCTGGATCTTGGCCAGCTATGCAACAAACGTGATCCCTAAGTGGAAAGCAGTCCTCTATGTTTTTAACTATCCCTCCCAGCTAATTAAACTACAGCTTTGGTTGTGGCATCCTGAGGGAATTTTGAGGAAAAGGATATGTGCGTTTAGGTTTTTAAAGATGATTAGATACAGCATGGGAAGAGGAGAAGAGAAATTCTTAGAGAATTGTATTTGAAAATAAATTAACTTGGTAGTCAGCTTTTTTTCAAAAATGGACATTTTGAACCCTTTCATTGTCTCCTACTTTGCAAAAAGTGTGGGGTTGGTTTATTTTTTGTTTTGTGGTTTCTTTTTCTATTTTTTTTAATGAGCAATTGAAAATACTTGTAAAAGCAAACGATTTTTGCTAATTTTTTTGTAAAAGGGGATGGCTCCTATGTGCAGTTTGATTCTTTTTCCACGTAGGGCTTTGCAAAACTAGATGTCTTATTGTCTAAATGTAATTCTATGTATTTAATGTATTTTGATTGTAGTTCTGGTATTTGCCAGTGTGCAGAGTGAGCCATTCATAGGAATGTTTTGGATCGCTGATATATTTGTGAAGTCTATATGTTTAATAAGTAAAATTATTTCTTGTAGGTAGTTTAAGACAACAGCTCTCAGCTGAGACCCAGCTAAATCTGAATTCTGAAAATCTGTGCATGCTCACAGCATTACTAATTCAACACAGCTGTCTTGTAATCCTGACAATATGAGACTTGAAAATGCAATGAAAGTCTGAGTGAGCGTGATTTAACTACTGTGCCTTATTCTGGCAACATAGCAGAAGCATATGTATTTTATTTAAACTTCTCCCTTTCTATGCACAGCATGAATCCCTAATTTTCTTCAAAATTAGCCACTTTCACTGTATTCGTTTACCTGTTAAACGTGTTCCTTAGATATATAAATATTTTTATATATATTATCTCTATGTATTATCTATATACAAATATAGATAAATCCAGATAGCATATTCCACATTACCAAATGTCTTGGAATGTAGGATATCACATTTGTCATGGGCGTTTAGGAAAGCATTATTTTTTTCTCCTGAATTCTTTTCTACCTTCTCTAATTTAAAAGCTAAATTTTATAACCAACATAAAGTAATGCCTTTGCTCTCTTCTAATTTATGTGAGGAAAAGAGTCCTGTCTGTCCCTTTAATCATGAAGACTAGAATCACGGTACTGCTGAAGCATGTTACAAATAAACACTGTCTTCCAACAAATATGTTCCTAATGTGAAAATAAACACTTAAGCTGTACCTTATGCTTCATGAAGTAGCGACAGGAAGGACATGTATGTTCTGCTACATTAGACCAATTTGAATAACTTGGCACCAATTCTGAAAAAAATGACTGTAGAAATAAACAAATAATGCAGTGTTTGACCAAGACACTTTTATGCACGCTGTTTTAAATTTCTGTTAGTCTTTAGATTGAGATTTCAAACATACCTCTGTCTTTCCTGGGCTGGATAATACGAAATCGTGATTGGATTCATTCTTGTTGTATTTATTCCCGTTTCAGGATTGTCCTTGGCTTCTTAACTTTCTGGAGCTCATTGCTTAATTGTTGTTAAAAATCTACAAAAAACATAGGATGCATAAATCCAGCCAGCCTTCGAGTAAAATAATCTTTATTTGATCCCTTTCACCTTATATTTATATAATTGGTGGAAAGAAAACAATTACTTTTAGAGTCTGGAATGAGCCCTGCTGCATTACATCATTGTGGCTGAGTAATGCACCTGCTCTGACAGCATGTCTAAAGCAAATTTCTATAGGGTATTTTTCCATCATCAATTTCTGTGGCAGATTTGGGATTAAAGTCTCCATCTCCATTTCTTGAAATGAAAAACACTGTGGGGCAGATTTCAAATATTCTTTATTGTATATACTTTCTTGTCTTTTGTGTTGCTGTGCAACAAAAATAAGAAATCAGTCATGTCCTTCCATGAACCAGATATGCCAGTGGTAATATTTAGGAATGTTGACTGGTAAAGCAGTGTTGGTGGGTGATGGAGATAGCATGCTCTGGAAAGTAAACCCCATGTAACTGAACATTTCACCAGCCATCAGGCATTCCGTATTATGTACAGAATGTGATTAATTGAGACTGCACCAAATACCCCGCTGATGGTCTGAAATTTAAAAATTGATGAAAACCCTAGAGTCTAATGTTGCATTAATGACATTGCTGTCAGTGCTAAGATGAAACATGCAGGGTGTGGGTCTGCCAAGAAAAATGGCAAGGCTGTGTAGTAAAGCATCCCTGATGACAGAGTCCTTATAAATGAGGGAGGTTTAGTGATGACTGCTAAGCAAAAGTAGACATTCAGGTGCACTTGAAGTGGAGACTTGTGCTATTAGAATAAAAAGTGGGTTGCAAGCTTTTCCCCTTTCTAAATAGATTCTGTGTCCCCGTACAAACTCGGAAGGAGCTACAAAACAGATAATTTTATTTTATTTAGCCTAATTTTATGTGACCCCAGATAGGCAGTGTGCCAGTACCCTCTGTCTCTCAGTGAAACTTGGCTGGAAGCTAGGGTTGAGAGCTGCTTTCTCAGTGATATTTGTAAGATACCATGTTCCATAGCTCCTTCCCACATTGCCAACCTTGATGCATAGTAATCATGTTCTTTCTTTGGCTTTGTTGCTGATTTTTTTTCCATACCATTAAAAAAAACAGATGTTTAGTACCTCATGAATTATACTATGCTTTTTCCAGTTCAAGTTCCTTGTTGCAAATAATTTAGCTTTCCCATCAAAGTACAGAAGTATTTACATATGTTACCAGGCTAACTTACTTGAGAAAATCATGTTTGTCTTCTAAAGTTGTTTAATAGCGATCTGTCCAAAACTTTGAGGTTTTCAGAAGCAATCTTGTGCTTGAGGTAGGGGAAAATATGAGGCCATCTGATCATATATTTTCAAATGTAGTGCTCAAAAAAGCATTGAGTTCTAACAATTTTAGGCAATTAGCACAAAGTAAACTTTTTTGTAAATAGGAAAATTCAAATATCTGTATGATATGCTTTACCAATTTGATTTTTTCCAGTCAAGGTGTCAACTGTTTTTTTTATATGAACAGTCGTGTATAGACTGTACATTTTTCTTCCTAGTCTTCTAGCAGCAATTTCAGCACTTGTCTCTACTAAACAGCACAGTCCACCTTCAGAACCTGTAAACTTGCTGAAAAAGAGGTATTTTGCATAGTGTAATTTTTCTCAAGGCAAGATTTATTTTTCAGCCCTCTGGGTCTCGGTAGGTGATTGACTAAAGCTCATAATTCATGTAGGTACTGAAGTCTTAATTTGAACAAAGAGAAATTTATATAAAGTATCTCCATGATGTTAGGCATTTGACTCACGTGTGCTTAAATTAAGGCAGGAACAGAGTGGTTTTTTGTTGTTGTTTGTTTGTTGTTTTTCAAACCAACCACTAGATGGGAGTGTTTCCCTTTGGAAAGACCCAAATACAAAAATTACAAGTTCCTGGTTTTTGTATATGAACTCTTGCAAGGCTGTTTTAGTTATCAGAGTACTCAGGCTTCATTCAAAAAATACCATTTTTGTTACATTAGGAAAGTATCATCTAAGCTCAGATTTTGTTTCTTAACTAGATTGACTAAATTCCCTTTTCTCTTACCCCATGGAGACTTTCCTTTTAATTCACTGTGACAACAGCTTTCCATTTCTTTAGATTCAGCTTCAGAAGGTGTGTTCCACTTCACATGGGTTCGCATTTGCTGCTTTGAGAGGGAGACCCTTAGCTCCTCATGGTGCTTTAGGAAGTCTGGGTTGGGTACATGAATCAAAAGTAGAGGTAGGGCTGTCCATAGGAACGCTTGTGCCCTGGCTCTTGCTGTAAGGAGCTGCTAGAGCACACTAGCCAAAGGGAAAAGAAGTTGCCCCTGTGGTTAGTAGTGCTGTTTTTTCCTTTGGCGTTTCGTATGCGCTGATGAGTTCGTATTAATCATCTTTGCAGTCCAATGTACCAGCACAATCAATTATTTGTGTTAGAAGTACAGAACTTTTGGTGTTTATTATGCTAGTCCGTAATGCTTTACATGCATTATCATATTCTACTTACTGAGCTTCCATAGCAATAGATCCGTGCTTTTTCAGGGCTTTCATGCTTTGGAGTAGTGTTCATCCTGAAAGAACATTATTTGAAATTAAAAAGCAGGTCTTTATCTGGCTTGTGGTAAACTTAAAATTTTGCAGTGTGAGTTGTGATTTTGTGTGTTTGTGTGTTTGTATACTCATATAGAAGAATTAGTTAATGTCTCAAGGTGTAGTTGTTTCGGAAGAGTCGGAAAGCTGGTTGGAAACATGAACTTAAGGAATAGCTTTTAGGAAAAAAAAAAAAAAAAAGGAAACTTCTGAAATAAAACAGCCCTTCAGAAATAATCAGAAATAAG
Source organism: Aythya ferina (assembly GCF_964211825.1). NCBI lineage: Eukaryota > Metazoa > Chordata > Aves > Anseriformes > Anatidae > Aythya > Aythya ferina. The sequence goes on from NC_140311.1 coordinate 7,454,476, forward strand.
AATGCTTTCTTGACTTTCTTCAGGACTTGGTTTTATACTTCCAAAAGTATTTATTTTGGTTTGTTTTTCTTAACTAGTGAATGAATAACTGTTTTGACATACCTGAGTGGAAGTTACAAAGAAGGAAATTACTGTTATTCAGGTTTTGTTGTTACTTTCTCTGTCTTGCCAGTTTAGTAACAACACACAATCTCAGTAGCATCTGTCTTCATGTATTACGAGCAGAGGGTTTAAAAATCACTTGTTTGCATACACATGCTTAAAATCTATGCTTTACTGTACTAAAACTAAACGCCTTTCCTCTGCATGTTACAACTGGTATTAATTGTATCAAGTACAATCAAAGGAAAACAAACAAACAACAACAATAACACTTTTGTTTCTCATTAAACAAAACTTGAGGTAGCTTTCAGGATGTAATACTTCTAAAGTTGTTTCCAAGGAAAATGTGAAAGGTTCCTCTGCAGGTATGAAGATGAATTCTAAAGTAACCACTTCTTTACACAGCCAGCAAGCGGTCCACCTCCACTGCAAACCTCAAACAAACAGAAGCTGTCATGAATAAACGTTTATCATCATCTGCAGCACTTTTAAATGCTTCTGATAGAAGTAAGTGTTTGTGTTCCTGCTGGTAGCAGGTATACTGCTTAACTGTTATTTGGGGAGGAGACATGAGGACAAATGATACTCCTCTTCCTCCCTTGATGTGTAATTCACTTCATATTTTGATCTCAAATGCATTTCATGCAATTTGTTAATCCAGCTTGACTGTTCAGGGCTTTGACCCAGTTGATGTGATCTCTATTAGAGGAGAAGAGTAACGGTAAAGATTACTGTCTTTTTTATTATTATTATGTTTATTTCTGTAATCATTTTACTAAAGTCAAATCTTGGTGAATGATTGGTTCATAAATCATTTCCCATCATCTTCAGGGGGTTGCATGCCTTAAATCACATCCTAAAATTTCAGCAAACTAAAAATAGTACAAAAGTAAAGTTTAAATTTTGTTAGACAGCTTTAGTCATTTGCTTGCCTGTGGGGAGGAAAAAATCAACATAGTTTTGGCATCTTTCTTTTGTGCAGGTCCTGTACTCTATAGACACGCTTTCTTTTTAATCTTAGAATTCTGCCTTAACCAAATAGAAAAGAATGCATAAAAAACTCTTGACACTTCTGGGAGATTTTTGGATGGGAGGAGGTTGTTTTTGTTTTGACCTGAGGTTCTAGTATGATTGTAGCTATAGACTGTAGCACTGTCATTTTCTAGCCCAATAAAGACATGTAACTTTGATTCTGATACACAAATTATGCATTTCTCAAACTGTTAGTACACACCACTGCTTCCAAGCATTCTGAAGTCTATCTTACCGTGTTAATGATTGTCAAGAAATACAAGTGGACTACAAGATAGCTATTCCTTTAATTTTATTTTTGAAGGGTTTCTGAGTGCGTTTGTGCTCTTGAGATCCTCTATAATTTCTGTTGCTTCCAATCTCATTTTTGATTTCAAATGTAGGTTTGATAAAGTTACTAGCCACAGTGTGTCACATTTAAAATGTGCATCACTTGACTAGTTTTAACAGAGATCTAGAGGGATGGGATAGATCTCTGTTTTTTTAATTCTGACAGGCTTAAATGTTTCACTCTTCTCACTTCCTCCTCCCTTCTGCCCCATCCCAATATGTGTTCACTACCTGTATTGAGGAAACGTGAAACAGACCTTCCAGAATGTAACATCAAGGTCATTCTGTAAATCCTAATGATCTGCCTTCTTCAATTAAAAATAAAATAATTATTTAATTTGAAAAAAAAAAAAAGAATTGTACTAATCTACTTGTTAAGAAAAGTAAAGATTTGTATTAGCACATATCAGCTTGTTTTAGCATGAGACTTCCTTGTGGGAATCTCTTCTGTGTTTCATAGGAGCCTGCCTGTAACAGAAATGTTTCTTCCCAAGGTAATGAAAAGTATTAATAAGCCAAGAGCTGTTTAATATGAACAGTTAGGTCTACACTGAAGTGTTCTGTCAGTCTTACAACATTTGATCAAATTAGCTGTGCTAGAAAAATCTCTAACATAGACATGGCTAACAGTATTTTTGCTGGTTCAGGTTGGAAGGTGATGCAGCAGAAAAACTTGTATTCATGCACTGTTTGCTTGGTAGGGAAATTGGTGAATATATCTATGCTGGCATAGCTGCAGGGGCAGTCTGTCTGAGTCACTGGAGACTGCTTGTGATCTGAAATGATATTTATGTATAATGTGTCTGCAGGGTTCAGCCTGGGTATGAGTCAGAAACAGGGCTGTAGAGTAGAAATTAAGCATCTAACAAAGGAAGTCAGTAATTATCAGCTAATTGGGATTGCTTTCAAACTTACTGTCTACTGTGAAATCCTTTGTGAATCTTTGTATGCATTGGAGAATAAAATCTCGGGTGGTTTGAAATGGAAGAAATTTGGATAGGACTTGTGACTTCTTGGATTAGCTGGATGTAGAGGGTGACTTACTGACAGATTTAGATCACCACAGCAAGTTAGAACAATTGCTCCTGGTCTGGTGTTCAAGAAGAAATGCCTGTTTGGTGGATGATGACGAAATGCAAATCGTAGAGGAAAATACGGTCACAAAATTGACCAGATTGCTTCTGCCGCGTGTATGTGTCTGGGAAGGTGAAGGAGCAGAATGCATAAATGAGAGAAAGGAACTTGTTTCTGGATCAGTGGAGTATTTATTCAGCTGTGTTAATTCTGAGCTGTACACTTTGTTTCTGTCTCTTACTCATTCAGAATGTGAGCAGAGGCCTTTTTAAAATTATTTATTCAGAAAGGCCTGCAAAGATGACGTCAGTAGCTCAAACGAGGTCTGTTAAGATCGGCATTATGTCTCTGTGATAAGCAGTGTACAGGAGTATAAGATATATGCATACATGGAGTGATTCTTCCCTATTCCAGTTTTCCTGCTTGTGAAGGATCTATACTAGGAAGTGACTTAATTGCAATTCTGTATATAAGGGAAGTGGGGCTGGTGTTGGAGGGGACCTTTTAGGCTTTTCAACAAAATTAATCCATGCACTTTCACTTCCAGGTACCACAAAGCGAAGTGCCTCATTAAACAGGCTGAATAACAAAGTTCCTGTACATTCTCAGCAGTCAGCACTCAAAGGTTCACAGGTGGAACAGAAAGGTGCTAGAAACAAGTTCATTTTGAGAATTGGGAGACGGTAGACGGGGTATTGGAAATTGACTTTAAACCACGTCCCAGGTTCATTATCTGGGTTTTTACTCATGCGTTCACTGCTGTAGGTGTGGTCTATGCACTGTGGCGTAAATATTGTTATGCACATTCCAGTGCCAGATATTAGGTGATTTCCTAAAAACCAGACTTTAAAAAGTGGAAGGGGTGGAGGAGGTGGGGGGCTGGAGGGGCAGAATAGACAAATGCTAGCCAAACCATTTCACTTACAAGAAACTACTGGTTCATAATTTTTAGATCAGTGTTTTCAGCTGATTTCTTGGCAAAAGCAAAGCATGAGAATGACAATTTAGAAAATCATATATATATAAATACTTTGTTAAAAATAATCTTCCTTACGCTTGGTCTCTAGGAGGAACAGAAAAGAAGAGGAGCACATCTTTGAATAGAATGAGTAGTAAACCCCATTCCTCTCCTGAACTAGAAAAAGTGAAAAAGGAAGAAAAAACAGGTGGTTGTTTCATAAAGCTGAATATTTCCTTTAAAAAACATTCACAGTAAAGTTTGGATAGGCTTACCTTCACTAGTTTCCTTTGGTTGTTAAATCTCCAGGACTTTTTAAGGGCTTTTTAGTTATTCAGTGGTAAAGATAAAATTGTAAATAGTAAAGATTAAATTTCTAACTTGGGGCAGAAAAAAAAAAATGCTGTAAGAAGGATTTGACTCTGTTAGGTTGTGCTCTAAGTAGATTGCAGAAAGTCTCTGCTCAGGAGAGAGGTATATTTGAAAGCTGGTAGGATTAAGTGTAAGATACAGTAAAAATGTTAGTGATGTTTTCACTTCTTAGTTAAATCTTACTTTTGCTTTCTAAGCTCTCTTTCACTATTCAGTTTAATAGCAACTTCTCTGCTCCTGCTGCTCATTTAAACTTTCTGCATGTGAATGATGGAGGAAACTGGTTTCACTTCAATCTCCTTTGTTCTGTGTATTCCCCACTAGGTTACAAATATCTTTTTTTTTTTTTTTTCTAGGGATTCTTTCTAAAGCAGAAGACTAGCAACTTTTCTAACTCTTTTTTTCCCTTTAACAATTCTGAAACTTTCCTTTTAGCAGCTGTTGCCAACAGTGGAAAAAACATTATTCTTTTTCAGAATCTTTCCTGTTCGAGAGATTGATGAGTGCTGTCCATTTGTCTGTGCAAATGATGCCTGATGATAACCATTCACTTTGGCTTGAAAGTCTTCTGTTTATATCAGAATAACCTTTCTTGCAATGTAGAGTGTATAGCTCTGAAGAGCTGTGTCAAAATTTTTCCTATTTTGACTGACTTCAGCATTCATCCCTGTTGTATGCATCTGTCTCCGTGTATTAAATTGATTGCTATTAAGCAAGCCGAGGACAAGTGCAGCATAAGAGATGGCAGTGTTTAATCTTTCTGTGCTATTAGTTTGGATTTCTCTCTCCATGACTTGTATTTTTCTTCTAAAACTGCTATGATTTGCAACAATGCTCACAAACCTCCTTTGCTTTGTACTGCTTGTCTTTTTCATTATATGATTTCATGTTGGATCCTTTTTGATTTGTTCCCATCATTTAGCTCGCCGCTCCCAGGTCAGTCCTCTGGACAGTAGCGTTATCAGTCGCCTCCTCGCCCCTACACAGGCATCCTTAGCTAGGAGTAAAAGTGCTGCTACATTATCGGCTGATGGACAAGATCCCTCAGGTAACAGGAGGGCAGCAAAGTGAAAGTTTTTTGCAGTCGTTCTTCAAGCAAGAACTTAACATGATAGTTGCTAACTGCTGTGTTTCAGTCTGGATCAGACAGTTAATGTATGGTTATGTATAATATTACTTATCCAGTATTTTCTTTGGTCAGTGACAACTGATTCATATGCTATGTTGCGTGTTTATTTAGTAAAACCAGAGAAAAACACTGGCTTTTAAAACTTAAAGAGTGCCAGTTTACTTGGTTTGTGGAGAACCAAAATTCTGATACTTGTTTTGTTTTTTTCCTTTTTTTTGTTTTTTTTAACTGACTTGGAGATCTGCATTTCGGTATATACTCAAATGAATCTGAGAAATACTGGTCAGAGAACAGTGATAGGAAATTAACAAAAGGGAAGAATAAATATATATATCATTTCAAAGGAGGCTGAAAGAAGTAAGTTCAAGGCCTAAATTTCTTTAGGGGGAGAAACTCTTGTAGAAACATGGCAAAGGGGTTGTCTTAACATAAATGCAGGGAGCACTGAGCTGGCTGCACTCAGAACGACGAGGAGTAGCAGCATACCAGAAAGAGTACATAGTGGAGAAACCCTGTCTGGCCCAAGTAATTTTACACTGCTCCAGACTGAGCTGGTAAGCTCACACAGTGGCTCAGTGTAGTACTAGCAAAAGAATCTCTACATCATGTTCTGTTGCAAGGAAGGCCTAGCTGCATTCCACATGTCTTATTACTGGTGTTAAGTATGCCCCGGTAAATACTTGTGTGGAACCAATGTGGAGTCCTTTCTCCTCTCTTACTTCATAACTTGCATTCCCAGTTTTGCTCATTTCTTTAGTGTATTCTTCCATCTTTTTTTTTTTTAATCTTATGCCACTTAACTTGGTCCTTGTTAATGGTAACATTTCTGCACTGCTCCCCTTGTATAATCAGGTTTTTGGTTCATAGTCAGTGGTCATGTTTTTGCGCAGCTATCTATGTGCCACTTTTATTTTATCATGAATATTTCAGATCATGTCATGTGGGGAAATACCATCTTTTTCACCATTACTGACAGCATGTGACTTATTCACTATTGCTGAATTAAAGATAACTTTTACATTCTTATCATTTTACTTAGAAGTACTTTCTTCTTTTTGGTAAAAAACTACCTGTGCTTTAGCACAAACTAAGCACAAACAGAATACAGTTCTCCTTCCACAAACGCTGCAAATATAAAAATAAAATGTATTTTCCATAAAGTTACAAAATTAAGTGCTGGCATCTGTCACAATTTATTCATACTCTAGAAAAATCGCTTGTCTTATTTCAGAAGTAGATTTTTACATATATGTATGCTTGTCCATCTATGATTATTTTAGTAAAAGTAGTAATTAGAAGATATAATTTCTTTCAATAATTTATTATTTGTGAAGAGATTGACGCCTAAGGTAGAAAAGCTATTTTAGTTTAGCAGTTGATTCGTCTCTCTTATATGTTTATTTTACACCACTTAACTTTGATTTGTTAACGTGGATAAAGGGTGCACATACATAGTAAGAAAGGGGTTAGAGAGGCAGAGTAGAATAAAATACTGTTGCATAAATGCTTATTTCACAAGAAATGTTTGTGAAGTAATGCTCAGATTCCTAGAGTAATTCTGCTTTGTAAGTACATTGTGAACAGAAGGAAATTTTCCTCCATGAGTATGGGGGGAATGTACTTAAAATTTGAATGAAGAATTTGTAAAGAATCATGCTAAGCCATTAAAACTGTTCTGAAGTATTTGTGATGAGATGCATCTTGACTGAAATGAAAGTAATACTGGTGTATTGCAAAATCAGGCAATGTTTGGAAAAGCATTTTATTTTTATCTACTTCAGACTCTGCTTTCAGAATGGTTTTATTCTTAGTGCTGTTGCTTCCAAAGTACTAATCGTGTGGTGGTGGTGTCTGTGTCCATGACCCATTGCAATGTGCACTTCCTGTGATGTTTCTCTGTATGGTTTCTAACACACACAATCTTTCTTTCTCTCTTTTTCCCTCTTTTCTCCTATTCCTATGCTGTGCACTTGGTTCTTGTTTTGTCTTGTCAAATTCCTAACTTTTATAGAATCTCACCTCTGTCCTCGTTCAGCTTCAGCCAGTTCCATCAGTTCCCCAGTCCCAACTCCTAAAGTGCCCGTGCGCAGTCGTAGCATCGACAGATTGAAGCCCTCTGTACCCTCATCTGATGCAAGTTCACCAGATTCAACCCAGGTTTGTTCAAAATCCACAGGAATTAGGTTTGTATTAATCTGGGGGTTTGGAACAGTTCAGGATTTGTGTGTGTGCTTTGTTATTGAGATGTCTGATAGTGCGTGCTTCAAAAACATAGTATTGAAATAGAATTGAAATTTTATGATCCTTGGTCTCTCTGGTATCTTAATGGCAAGCTGTTTTCTGCTTATGGTTCCTGAAGTTTCATTTAGGTAACATAATGACTGGGTCTGTATTTTGGAACATAAAGGAAATGTGAAGTTCATGTTTTTGAGGAGTTGTATGTTTGTTGTGGTAGCAGCTACCCTGTCTTTAATGTATCCTAGAGTGAACATTATTTTATTATTACATATCTTCTTAGAAATCAGAGATGGAAAAACCATCCCCAGGTTCTGGGTTAAGACGCCCTCCCTCACCATCCGTGTCTGCCCGTAGAAGATCCCCTTCTCCTGCTAATTTGGTGAAGCGTCCTCCATCACCTTCTACAATCAGGTATGTGTACTGGTTAAATAGCTTACTCAGAACAAAATGAAGGCCGCTTCCTGTCTCAAAGAAAGCTGTGCTGTTAGAATTCAGATGACCTATGCTACACCGTGTTGATATACACAAGGATTTCACTTGTGGTCTGATTTCTATTTTTTTGCACGTTGAGGAATGCAGCACTTACTTAAGCCTTTGTCTCCTTTGTGCAGACAAACTACTCCTCCTTTTTTGTATGATCTTTGCACTGAAACCAATAGGAAGCATGCAAGCTTCTGAATAAGTCAATCTACCTGTATTATGGTAGGAATTCCTTAGACTGGAATCACAAGGTTTATTCTTGACATGGAGTAAAAGCAGAACTGATCTAAAAGATCTGCTTGGATGTTAGTCCTTTAGTAGGGAGCCCAGGCGCCCAGGGTATTTCAGAATCCTCTGTTTAAGATTAATGAGGAAGGCAGCAGTATTTGTGTATGTATTTTAAAAGCAAGGTGTATAATACAAACTAGACCACTGTCCTCTGTTGTGTATTTGATTTTTTTGCTGATATCCCTGAAAAATATTCTTTACTTCAGCAGACAAAAGACTCGCCCACCTTCACCTAGTATATCAAAACAAAGGCCACCATCTCCTACTCCGATCTCTAAACCAGCACCCATCCAACGTCCACCTCTCATACCAGGTGTTATAAACATTACCAAAAAGAAAAGTGAAGCAGAGAGCAAACCAAAGGAAAAGAGCACAGAAGGAATGGGACAAGAGCAAGGTGCTTCACCAGCCTTGGACAGGGATGCAGTAGCAGCTAGCACGAAGACCAAAGAAGGTGAGTGCATCTCCATGACTGAGACTCTTATTCAAGAGATCTCCAGCATATACTAGAACTGATAAAATAATTCATTCATGAGGCAGACCACTGGAGATTAGGATGCTATAAGGTGGCTTATATAAGGCTTATATAGTGATTACATGATTACTTATATAGTAGTTTTATGTGGTAGTGGATTTTAGTGCAATAGTTGGTTTATTCAGCTTGGTTATTGAAGACTTAAGTCAGGAGCTTTCAATATTATTGGTTGTACTATAACCTTAAGAAAAATAGAAATCCTGTTTGCCTTCTGGACTTCAGGTTGTTGAGAGATCTGTTAGCTTGAGGCTTGCAAAGTCAATAGTTAAACTATACAAAGGTCTTTCAATGCATTCAATATTTCTTATAATTGCTTGCGTAGAAACTTGCTTGTGGGAATAAATCAACTATTGGTACATCTCTGTCTGAAAGCCAGTTCTCACAAAGCTAGAAGGCTGCCTCAGTCTGGATTTCAGTGAACATGCTGCCTCAGGGAAGAAGTGGTCAGTGAATGTGTCACGCTGAGAAATTACTGTGGTAGATTAAGGAGAGCCGCATACTGGATAAACAGTTAGTCTCCTAGTCCTTTTCATTGTGCCAAGTAAGCACAGCCTCTGTCCCTGTTACTGGAAGAACACCATGTGCCATCTCCAGAACAGAGTCTGGGAGAGCCTTCTGATGAGGTCTTGCAGGCATTACTCTGTGGAGAAGGACTTAGGGGAGACTTAAGAGGAAAAGGTGGGATCTCTGGAGTTTAAACTACAGCCAATGGGCAGTACTGAGGGTGAAAATCCTTCAGAAATAGGTAAGTGGGAACATATGCTTGCTGCACGTTACTGCATGTACAGTTCCTGTTGTGCATTCCTCAGCTGCTACAGTTGTCTGTGATTTTTGAGACACTTCCTGACATTATGTGATGTTGGATGTGAAATACTGTTAGTCATCTGAAGAACTCATTTATGGTATAGTTCTTTGAGCATATGTTCCTGTAGAAGGAAGCTCAGATATTGTAGTCAAATGTCAATGAGTTGCATATGTGTCTTCAGTGTCACGTCACTCATCTTTGCAGTCAGAATGTCCATCTCTCGATGCACATTGTGATAAGCGTCTTGCATGCCTCAGAGAGGGCATAATCAATTGTTAATAGTGTCAGCAGTTGGTTGAAACATATAACATGTCCTATTCCTGTATCTTCCAGTTCTGGAATACAAACACCTGTCCTTGTTCCTTGGATGCTTCACCTGTCTCCTGTCTGCACTGATTTCTGGAGCAGCATTAGCCCAGTTTATCAGTTTCCATTTTATTTAATTGCTAATCTCCAAGCTAGCCATCTTTGTAGTGGTTGGTAATGGGACTGGGTGAAGCTCTTCATCTTTGGCACATATGAGGAAATTGTGGCCATGTTCTTCAACCTAGAGATGATTTGGTTTATCTTTTTCAATGTCTTAGTACAATGCAATATTGCCAAGAGAGGCAAAATCTTTGCTCTTATTAAAAAAAAAAAAAAAGTTGCTTTCACTTTTCACAGTGTGTGCAATAGATAATGAAGAAAAGGGACTAATGATGGACATCTGTGTAGACAGTTTACCTTGTGGGTTGGTGCAATACCATATTTCAGGCAGCTTCTGAAATCAAAGCACACCAATGGCATATGGCAAATCAGTCTCCAGGTCTTGTAGGTTCAACCTAATTTCAGCTTTGTGTACTTCTGGCTTCATACCATCTCTTCACCCTCAAACTAAGCTTGATTGCCTGTTGCTGACAGACAGCAATCAAGTCTTTGTCTTGCTCTTTGTGTCTTCATACTAAAATACACTGTTCTGCAGTAAAACACTTTCTTATTTTTCAGTGACTCGGAGCAGTTGTCATTTCTGGCAGCAGCCTTTCGCAGCTTCTTTGAGAGTTAAAAGGCTTGTTTCAACTTTAAGCATAAGTGCTCCTTCATGAGCTCTCACCTTATGCATGATGATAGGTAATAAACTATCATGGAGCCTTGCTTCTTTTCTATCTAAATAGTGAAGGCTTTGGAATATGATTCCTAGATTAACTGTGAATACATGACTTGCCTTGAAATGATCAGGAATCCTCCATGTCTCCAGCTAATAGTACAACACAAACACATTTGTGCTCTTGTTGTCAGGCTAGAAAATAACAGTCCAGTAATGAACTGACACCAGTTTCTCCTCACATAGTAGATCTGTGTAGTACTCTTTTCATCTTGTTAAAAAAAAGTCCTGATTAATGGGAGAAGAGGAGGAGATTCAACTTCCACCTCTTCTTAAGTTACAGGTTTCCTGCATCCTTTCTACTTAGCTGGCAGGATAATACTGCTGGAGAGGAAATACTTAGAGCAGTCCATATTCCTAATGGCTGCAAGAATCTTAAAAGCACCTCTTTGCCTTTAAACCACAGGCTAGAACTAAGTAAGATCGGCAGATCAGCTATTAGTCTTTTAGAGGCATTTTACAAATGTTCTGAGACAGCTCTCTCACCTGTTTCCCTCTTCACCTTTCTATCATGAAAATGACAGAAAAGAGACAATAATGACAGGTGGGAGTACAATGAAAATGGAGCTGAGTATAAAACTGTAGAATAATATTGTTAAGGCATGTTAGCCATCATGTTGGGAAGTCCCATGTCCAGCCCTATGGAAACAGACTACAAAGGGCATGAAAGCACTATTGAAGTAACCATATGGGAATTGTCAGTAAAGTTTCAGCAGTTAAAATGCAATAGAAAGATCTTTCATAGACTTGAGGTCTCCTATACTTTTTGTTTTTATGCTCCCCCTGTTCTTTCCATATCTGTGGTATTCTGAATATTTTTTTGACTAATTTTCTATCATTTTTGATACCAGATATTCGTAGTATTTCAAGCTCTTATTACCATGTTATAATCCTAAAACCTATACCTGAAAAGCCTAAAGCTGTTAGGCTTCTTGCTGAGGACTAATTTATCTGTTTTAGATTCAGTTTTGATGGGGGAAAGAGTTAAATCAACCAATTTTGATATTGAGATTCCTGTAGTGTCAAAATGGGGGTGTTGTGCTGGTTGCTGTGCAAGTGCATAATGGAAGATGGTCTTTGATGTAAAACGTGTCTAGTTTAACCTGGCAAGACATTTGGGTGGCAAAGGAGAAGAGAGCCATTTTGATTTTCTTTAGGGTTATATACTGGCAACATTAAGTGTTGCCTCCCCCCTTTAAATGAAAAATTTGCAGAATATAGAAAGAAGAACACTTAGTTCATGCAACTCTTGAGTAGGCAGATTCTGCTAATAGTTCTCACAACTGCAAGGAGCCGATCTTTCGTACTTGAGGAGGAGGTGGAGGAGGTTCCCTTTTGGCAGAGCTCAGATTTAGAAGCATCGTGGTTGGATTCCTGTTTGTACCGACATAGCTGTATTTTTGCCCAAATAAGATGCAATGTGCGTTCTGAGGAGGAGCTTCAGTTTCAACATTGGGTAAACCTAACTATCAGAAAACTTTCCTGTGACTGCTCTCTGTCAGTGTTGTAATCCTTTTTCTGGGACTGCAAGAACAATTTTTATGCACAAAGCACTACTATGATTCAGCAATTAAGAGTGTACTCAGTGAATTATGCCCTATAGCTGCAGGTAGTGATTATGTGTCCACAGGATTTAAACAGATTTTCAGGTATTAAAGTGCCTAATGATGGCATTGTGTTTTGAATGACTTTTCTTTAGGTTGGAAGCAAAATAACGGATGAAACCCTGATGTCAGTGTTCATGAAAATTAACTTGGCTTGAAGGCTTTCTAAACTTAAGCAAACATATATGTGCTAATTTGTGAGATATTAAAAAGAAGAAAGACACATCCTGACCAATGTTACGGTTCTGTTGCTCTACTGACACCAAGAGTGAATATTCAGATGACCTCTAGTAATGGTAGAACAGTGTTAATTCTATAGAGTGGGATAAAAATCATAGTTATTTCAATATATATTGAGAGCAACTGGGTGGCAAGGGATTTTTATTTATTTATTTAAAATATAATTGTATTTATAATATATTTATTTATTTATAATAGTATCTCTGAGGTTCATAACACCAGGCAGGGTGAACAAACAAAAACTGCAGGGCTATATAAATGTCTACTAACCTGGTGGCTGGGTCTGTTTTGATCTCTATGTAAACCGGAGAATGATTTTTTGCTAAAATATGATATTGCTGAAGGCATTAGTATGTGCCTTCAAGGCCAAATTAAATAGGTGATTATTTGCATCCAAAGATACCCTATAAATATGAAGGCATTAATGTTATTCATTTTAAAACTTCTCCTGTTTCACATTTCCTCTTTATAATCATGGATATGCATTCAGTTTTATTAGAAGGAAGTTAAATGTATTTCCTGAAGCAGTATTTCTTCAGTTTTCTTTTAAGCGTTTCTAATTGTATTAGAATAAAAATATCTTTTTAGAAATACATTTTTAAGTTCCATGGTAATTGGAGAATACCATTAAACGGTATTGTCTGAAACGTGGCTGGAATGCTGTAGTTGAAATGATCTGTTATCAGTGTTAGTGAGATGTTGGTGCGCTGCCGCCTTCTCTTTAGGACTGCCCTTTGGCTCTTGTGGGCCTCTATACACTGAGCATACTTACTGAGTGATGAGTGCTGATCTAAAAATATAGTGGGTTGGTTGGCCAAGAAAAAAGTCTCACAGTTATAACGTCTTTCTTAATTTTAAGTTGCTAGGTCTTTTTAACAGCAATTTTCGTTTAAACGTTGCAGAATCAGGTAGCAAAGCAGTAGCAGGGACCACCACAGCTGAAGAAGCTGCTAAAATCTTGGCAGAGAAACGACGTCTGGCACGAGAGCAAAGAGAGCGGGAAGACCAAGAAAGAATTCAGAGAGAGGAAGAGGAAAGGTAACAGTTCAGGAGAAGGAAATGTTTTCTTTGGTGGGTGTGGTTGAAATGGACACTTCAGTTTTACATTTTCCTTAGCATTAAATTTGAGGTAGGACAAATTGCTGTGTGTATCATTAATCTATACCTCAGTATATATGTAATGCATGGTCACAGTGCAAATCGCTGCTTCCTTTTCCTAACAGTCACCAGTACTGCTTTTACTTCAAATCTAAAATGTGTTTTTACGCCATTTATATTTGTTTTGTTGTCTTGAAATATTCAGCCTCTCTGTATGAAACTTTACTTCAATGAACTCAGAAAGTGAGTACATTAAATCTCATTTTAGTGATCCTAAATCTGGATCAGAAACGTAGTAGCTAAATAATTCAAAGCAATAAATCAGTATACATTTGGTTCATCACAAAGAATTTGTTAACAATAACAATTTTGTGCTGGCCATCTTTACTCCAGGTCATAGAGCAAAGTCTGCATAAGGTCCTGTCTAAGCTTCTCTGTACACTATGGAGTATCAGATTTTGTCTGTTTTCTGCTCACTGGGTATTAAGCTGTCATGAACTTTAACAGAGTCTGCTACAGATCAGAAATATATCACGCCCTTATTGGATTAGATCTGATGTGTACATCTGCATGATCTTGCAGTGAAACACCTGTAGTATATCTCTGGAACTAGGACTATAGAAGAAAAACTGTTTTAGAAAATTTGACGAAATTTGTTTGTCAGTGATTGAGAGCTTCATTCATGTTTTGGATGCAGGTGGTATTTATTAAATAGTTCTCTCTTAATCCAGTTCTCAATCAGACATTCCATTATTGGAAAAGCTGGCTTTGGACTTGTCTTAATCAAGAACATTTAAGTGTATAGATAGTTTCTTTCAAGTTATTCTGCTTTTTCCTTTGACTGGTCTGGATGGTGGCATTTGTAATTCCACACCAGAACGTATCATTATGCAATTATTCTATGATGGACAAACTGAAAACTTTCTTGCTTTCCTAGTCTGCCTCACATGCATGCACACTTTTAAAGAAGGAAATGTCCAGTCAGTAATCTGTATCTTGGAAACACTAGAATCAGAGAAGAAGAAATGGCCAAGAGAGCAGTTGAAGAAAAAGCACGACGGGAAGAGGAGCTCCGCAAACAGGAGGAAGAAAAGAGAGTGGCTTATGAAGAACAGCAAAGACAAGCTGAAGAGGAAAGAATCCGTCGAGAACAAGAAGAGCAGGAAAAACTTGCAGAGCTTCAACAGCAGGTCTGTTTATTTGTACGATTTTAACTGTGTTCCTTGTACAAAGCTGCTGACATGTTTTTGAGAGGGTTGTCTTTTATTTTCTTTCATAGAACAGTTTTGACAAATCTCTGTGAGGAATGATATGAAGTAGAGTTCATCTTGTCCGTGACAGGAGATTGGTTTAAAGAATATCTTGCAGTTCTTCCTTGTCCTAGTGTTGTATGTGTTTTCTTCCCACATTTGATGAATTCAAGTGTGGGACAGAGGCAGATATTTTGGAAGTTTTCAAAAAATTTTTTTAGCCATCTGGCATGTTACTTTGCACACACAAAAGTATTTGTGCTGAGACCACTTTACCACTGTACTGCTGTGTATTATAAGAAAACGGTCTGTTTGGAAAGTCATCCAGCCTCCTCTGATTCCAGATGAGCAAAAAGAAAGATTGGTAGTGTTTCCAAGTCTGCTTTTCCAGTTGCTAGATAGTCTTCCACAGCTAATATATGTGTACCTTTCCAAAGGCGTCTTTCTAAGCGAAGGAAACTGTTTTGAAGAAAGTGGACTTTCTTTAAATGAGATTAATTTTGAAATTCAAGGCAGCTTTACAATGAAGTGATTTATGTTTAAAGAGTTGTATCTTATGGACAGCATTGAAATGTGTCTCTGAACGTATCTTTAAAAGCTTGCTTAAG
The DNA here is from genome assembly GCF_964211825.1 of Aythya ferina. Lineage (NCBI taxonomy): Eukaryota > Metazoa > Chordata > Aves > Anseriformes > Anatidae > Aythya > Aythya ferina. The sequence goes on from NC_140311.1 coordinate 7,469,760, forward strand.
TGTAGTCAACACTCTAAGTAATTGTCATATGCTTTTATTTTCTTTCCAGTCATAGTGGAAAAGATTTTCCAGTGTAGAAGGAACAGAAAATGCTCAGCACAGAGTATCTTGCAGAGTATACCTCACTGCCAAGGTTTTTAAATTAACCTTGAAACATACAGAATTCAGTTGCTGTCCTGTTACTTCATAAATTATCCTTCTTAGAAAAACTTCATCCTGAAGTATAGTTTGAACTCTGACTAGCTAAACAACATCCAGAAGATTTGCATAATTGTAATAAAGAATTGCAATTCTTTTCAAGTCAGTTTTTAAATGTCACAGTAATATAAATTTCATTTCAGTAACTGTATCATTGGCATTTAGCTGCAATGCATGGTACTATTAAATAGCGATTGTCTGCCACTCCTGTCTATCTTAAACCAGAATCTGTAATGGCTCTGCTTTTAGCTCTTGGAATTGAGTTGTGCATAAGATGCTCTTTTTCTTTCCCTTTTATTTTTTTGGCCTTGCTTTGTTTTCAGAGAGAAGAAGCTGAAGCAAAAGCTCAAGAAGAGGCTGAAAGACAGCGGCTGGAAAGGGAGAGAATTATGCAGCAAAATATGCAGGAAAGGCTTGAAAGAAAAAAGGTATGCTGTTTTGAAAGGAGAAAGGCTTCTCAGCCTAAAGTAGTTGTTGAAGTGTTAGTATTAAACTAAGCAGGCAGACTGTCTCAGGTGCATTTAAATAGAAGTAGTAGTATTTTTAAAGCTAGCTCTGGCTTGTGAGCTTTAACAACAGTGAATAAAGTAGTAAATTTATTAAATATATAATTCATGTGATGAACATTTAAACCAGAATGCTGAAACATAAAACTCTGTCATTGCAAATATTCTCCCCATTTTAACAGAGAATTGAAGAAATAATGAAGAGAACACGAAAATCGGATCAAAACGAATCCAAGGTACTTGTTTTCTTAGATCTGTAGAATGACCCTTCCCAGAGAAGGCCTTGTCTTCTACCCGATATTCCTCTGTTATCTTTGAACAAACTGGCTTCCATATGAGGGTCAAAGTTCTGGCACACTAGAGTAACGTTCAGTAGCTTTCCATGGCATACATTCTTCTGCATTGCTTGTTCAGACCAAATGTCTTTGCATTTTTGTTCTAGGCATATAGAAACAATATGATCTGGCATTACCACTTGCAGATCAATTCCAAAACCTACTGATTGGTAATGATTTTTTTAAAAATTACCCATTCTTCTTGGGCTTTGGGCTAGCCTCTGGAATAGCATGAGAGCTAGGATTGAACCATTTGTGAAATGCTGTGAAATGCAAGCAATTGTGAATAAGCAAGCAATTATGAATAACACTTTCTGAATTCAGTTGCAGAATGAAGGGAAGTCTTCCTCCGAGGTTATCGAGGGAGAAGACATTGAAGAGGAGGAAGAGTTGGGACTTGAGAAGACCAATCAATCAGGTAAGGAAATTTGATGAGAGATCTAAGTCGCTGCCAGTGTCTCAGTGTTGTTTTAGCAGTGTTAAAATGTCACTCAATTTATAGCATTGTGATGATCTGAGACACAAATTCCAGAAATGTCACAATCTCTGCTTAAATAGAGTACATAGTTGCCAGTTATAATAGAATAATCCTTATAATAATATATATCTTATAATATTATGATAATAATACCATAACATGTAATTAATATATTATAATATTAATATTATAATATTAATATAATAATCCTTATAATAGAAGCTATTCAGAATTATTAAATGCAAAATGATTTGTGTATGAAATGCATGTTTTCTTTTTACAAATGTATTTTGAAAGTGAAAAACAAAAATCATGTTGTTATAGCTTGCCTTTAGATTAATTTCTCTACAGAAAGAGAGTGCATCAAATTTTGGCTAGGAAAGGTCATTTTGACACTTGTATTTTATTCATTTAGAACAGCATATCTGTTACTGAAGCTCTGTTTTTGTTTTTTCCTTCATACTTCCAGGAAAACTAAATGGCGTTGACTTACTCCAGGAAGTCAAGGGGGAGACAGAGGGCTGTTTACAGACTGCACATAGCTTGATCTCTACAGAATTTGAGCAACAAGACATGTCAGAGTTGAAGGCCAATGAAGTATTTATGAATGGGAGCGATTTGAAAAGCGATGATGGATCTCTACTCTTTACTGAATTAAAGGATTCCAGGTGAGTCTGTGTAGGTGGCTGTTTTATTGTCAAAGCAGTTATCTGTCACACAAGAAATCCCTCTGTGTTTAAATTCAATTTACTACTGTATGTAGCACTGGATCAAATTTTGCACCCCACTAGTTTTCTGGTATTTCTCTGGCTTGCTCTAGGCACATGGTATGTACATGCTGTCAGTTTGCAGGTTCTTGCAGAGTCAGTTAGCTCAGGGTAACTGTTTGTTTAGATGACACCATGTTGACAGTACAGGCTTTGCTAAGTGATACGCATAGCCAGCAACATTGCAGTGTTACTTGTAAAGAATGGTATTGACTTGAAAACTTTTTCCATTGAAATAGCTAGCAGTTCTTTTCATTAACAAAATATTCAACAAGGAGAAGGGGGGATGAAACTGAAAAGGAAGAATAACCTACAGGAAGTTCTAGAACAATTCTAGTTGTGCTGAAACAGCAGTTAAAACACAGAAACCTCCCTTAATGGGATTTTTTTTTTGGTATTTCAAATTTTATCTCTTTAAACATAAAGTTATTCCTATGTAATAGTGGAAAACGTGTCCTCTCATGCTAGTTCCATTTGCTCATCTAAATGCTAAAGGTTTAGAAATGACATTGCAAACTTTTATTTTTTTAATTAAGAGGAGAAATGCACAGTGCTAAAATTAATAGAGGAGGGCTTCTTTAAACTTGCTGGTTCTTCATATCATTTCTGGAGCCAGACCTTACCTGAAAGTTATTAGTATAGTAAAAAGTTGTTACATGCTGGTGGGTCGTTCTTCACCACTGGCTCTTGGATGGGAGATCCCATGTGGCAGCTGGAAGAGCTCGTCTAGGGATGCCCTTCAGAATATGCACTGCTTTGCAAGCTGTGTAGACTGCTAATTCAGCTGGCCTGTAATGAATCTAAAGAGTAAATATCCAGAAATTGTAATACTAGTATCCATTTGCTTTTTCCAGCCATCCTGCAAAAGAAATGGTTATTGATGACTCAGTGAAGTTGGGTGTTAATGAAGCTGATCATACAAGTGGACTTATTCAGAATCTTAATGGAAAATCTGATTCATGGACTTTTGAGGAGTTTATTGACGTTGGAGTACATTCCAGGTCAACAAAACTGAGTTCAGACAGTCTCTCTGCTGATAACTGTAATCAAAACTTGAATGATGCTGCTACAATACCTTCTAGTCCCAAATTGGCTTATGAGGAAGATGGTGCAGTGAATTCTTTGACCAAACCTATAGATTCTTCATCAGGTAATCCAAGCTGATTTCCCTATCTATCCCCTCCTCTGGCTGGATAATTAACTTTGTTGCATTTTTATTCTCCTTGCCTTAACTTCAGCTTCTTATTTTCAAGGCACTTTTTCCAATGTGTAGACTGGAGGAAAAGCTCCTTCTTTAGTGCTTGTAACTTGAATTCTGTCAAAAGGAGTCACCAACTGATGCCTTTTTAGGGATTTGCTCTATACAGCAGCTCAGGCCTGACATCAAGGCTCTTCCAAAGACACAGCTGAGCCCCTGTGAAGCTCCTGTTTCTCCTATCAGCACTCAAGCCCATCTGTTGTATTTTAGGCTTCTTCTAAATCGTCTTAAATGGCACGTTACTTTTGAAGATACTAACAGTTTAAAAGGTGTCTGATGTAACTCTACAGACAAGACCTGGCTGCTTTCCCCTTTCCACTCCTAGGCATGTTCTGTAACTTTTTGATGCTGATCTGCATGGTCTTAAAAGGTCTTTCAGGCTCTGGCAAGATATTAGCTGTCTTCTATACTTACCATAGAATAGTCTTTCACTTCACTGATGGGTGTAACACCAACCTTAAATTCCACCAATGGTTGTATTGCATTTTGGGAGGAGTAATAAAGCTACATGCACAATACTCAGAATTTTCTGAAAGAAACAGGGTTGCATCTGAAGCCAAACGTACTTGACAACCCAGGCCCTGATGCAGTACAGCACAGTGTGTCAGAGAGGCTTCAGCATGCTAGTTTTCATAAGACTAAACTGCTCTGTTGTCGTAGCTAAACCCCAAATGAGCGTACTCACAGCAGGAGATCTCTGTCCACGAGATAAATGACTGCGTGAAGAGTTGAAATAAATGACAGTGGGGAAAAAACAAGACTTGCTATCTACATTTTCTTTAAGTGATGTGTAGCACCTTTTTTGATTAAAGTATAGCACTTTTCTAGACTGAACTGTTTCCTGAGTCTCCTCTGTCACTCTGCGTCATCTGAGTTTTGGTCTTAAGGACATAGTTATATTGAGACTTTCCTCCAGGCCTCTACTGTGTAGGCTGTGGAAATAAAATGATTTAATGTGATATTGCTGATCACATTTTTTTTCTGATCATTCACTCCTTAGTGAGGAAAGAGTTGCCTTTAATTTTGAATGTAAATGTGTTTTGAGATAATCCGTTTTAAGAATTGTGTATGCAACTCTGGAAACAAGTGCTCATATTTAAAAAAAAAAAAAAAAAAAAAAGCTACTATGTTGATTTTGGACTGTGAGTTACTAAGTGGGTCTGTGTGCACCCCCTCACACGTAGACTCTGACAGTGATGATAGATGTATGTAGAATACATGCAGTATGATGGTTAAATATTTTCTTTTCTTTGCTCTCTGGACAGAACTGTGAACACTAGAGACCTGGAAATAATCTGATTGCACTGCAGTAATCCAGTGTTTTATCAAGTACCGAAGGCCTTGTTTTGAAAAGCTGCTTGTTTACCTTTATCCATCTTCAAGTTTGAAAAAAAAAAACAAAAACACATCAGGGGAGGGATGACAAACTTCTAGATTTGCACCTTGAAACATTTCAGGGAGACTATTGTGCTGATGTTCCTTTTCCATTTGTTTAGTTAATTGTTGGATAGGATTTCCTTGTCTAAATATTACTTACTTCCCTCTGACAGACTTTACGCTAACTTGTTTAAGTCTTTTTTGTTTTCATACCAGTAATGTACAGCAATGTGCCACTGCAGACTTTCCAGTTTGCTACTGGTCAGATTTTAGATATTCCTAAAATGGCACTTGATGAAATAAGACTTTTTCAGTGGGTGTTAAAGCTCAAGTTCATTTGTAATGTCCTAGAAAAAAGCTGTACGCTTTCATTCACATGCTATTTTTTAAATGCAAAATTGAGTATCTTCAGCTTTGAATTGAGAAAGAAAAATTTGTATTTTCCAACATCAAGTTTCAAAATATTTCAAAAATGTTGAAATTTCAAAAGTTTCAAAATGCAGCGTTGTATCATCACTAATATGTTTTAATCTATTGGAAAACATCAAAACATTTTACAGGATATGCACTAATATTACAAAAAATGTTGAATACCTAGATTTGTTTGTCATAGTGCAGTTTAACATGTCATGCTTTTAAAAATGTTTTCCTTCTGATTTATTTATCTACACTCATGTAAGTATTATTTTATTGTGTACATAACAGTATTAGACCATTGAAGTCATGTTTTGTTCATGTTACTGTTAATTATTCTAAGTGTTCCTGTTCTAGCTTTATAACAGACTGCAAGCTGCATATATATATATTTCCCTTCCCCTGAAGCCTGTATTAAGTAATCTATTTAACCTAAACTTGCCTGCTTTTTACAGCATGAAGAGATTAACTAAGCATCTTCTGAAAACTGCTACTAAAAGTAATACTGCAGTCTTGTTCTTATGTCTGCTGTAATAGATATACTAAATAAGTGATTAATTTAAAGAATAGCTGTCTCAAATCCTGCTATAAACCATTGGCTGATAGTTCAATTAAAGTGAATCATCCAAGTGGCAGCTGAATTTTAAGTGGTTAAATGCAAATGTTTTTGCTGGAACTGCATTCTTTCCTCAACATCTGCAATTGCAATAGGAAACCCTCAGCCTTCTTGCTCTCACTATTTGCTATTCAGAATATGTTAGAACTGTTTTAGACTTTAGAGCAGTGCCTTAGGTAAAACGAAGAATGTATTTTTGTATGATAGTTATTTCAGGCAGAGACAATCACTCTAACAAAGATGCTGATATTTTTTTCTGTGCTGATATTATTTGTCGAATGGTCTGTTACAGCTCTATGTAAATATGTGCGCACTGTTAAATAAACTTTGCAGTTGAACAATGCTTTATTTCTGTAATGCTAAACATTACCTTACTAGGAGCCTCCAACCCCTTGCCGTGTTGAGATGCGCTCTGGTACTGCTCTCTAACTTCTCCACACTGCAGAGTCCCAGAATTAGTAGCCTCTTTGGCAGTTGCATTTATATGGTTGGAAAGGTATTTGTACTAACACCTTTAGGTTTTGCTGTGTTTGTACATGCCTATAAGATTTTTCGTAACTGTTGAATTCTTTAACTTGCTTTTTACTGCAAGCCTTTGCCTTTTACTTGTAGCACCGGCATCTTTATGTTCTAACAGTGAGTCTAGAAGTGTTCTGTGGCCGTTGTGGAGCAGCAACCATCACAAAAACAGCAAGGTGCTGCTTTCTATTTATCCTGAGAGATTTCGCTGTTTCTGGTAGGTGTTTGTGAATGAATGGGAATGAGTGTAGTAGCATCTGGTTTATAAATATTTCTTTTTGGTATTATCATTGCTATGGAGAAAAAAAACAACACTTTAAACCAGCATTCAGGTCACTGAAGGGTAGTAGACTGTGTATGGACTGTTGCTGTACATGTGTTCTCCAAAGGGGTTTTTTCTCCACACAGGTTGTTCTTGGCAGATGGTCTAGAGTCAGTTCTGTATTTTTTTTTAGTTTATGTAAATTTTTGCTTTGGTCCTCATGTATTTAAGGACACTATGGCAGAAAAGCTGGCTCTCTACTTCACTGTATCAAGGTATCAGACTTGATTGCAGTAGCTCAGCCATAAACGATGTCAATCAGGTAAGATAGAAAAATAGAAAAAAAACAGTTTTGCAGACCGTAGGACTCCAAGCAGGCACTAGTCTCATTTTTATTAAATCATGAAACATATACTGACATGATAGGAGAGCTATGGTCATCAGAGCTATTTTTAAGGCACTTCTAAATGCATGTGCATTTTGCTGTAGTTGAAAGATTTTCTACTTATTAATGGATTAATAATTATATGTAGATGGCCTCATTTAAACAATAGTGTAAAAAAAGCTAGTGAGCAAAACTTTTGACAAACCATGCAAAAATCATAACCAAAACAAGTTTATGGAAACTTAACTAAAGCTAAGTTGTACTGCCAAAAGGTTGTTATATGTAAGAGAAAGCCACTCCATACACTTGCTGCAATTTGGTATGGTAAGATAAGCAAAGTTAATATTGAGTTTCTGTTAATGGTGTGATATATATGTACCTGTACTTGTAAAAAGCATAATAATGGACCTCTCTGATCCTGAGTGCAATGTTTGCATCTCTGTTCCAAGGTGCTGAGGCTTGTGCATGCCTTGTTAAAAACACTTCATTGTAAGTTCTGAGCTTAAATGTATACTAAAGTTTAAAATTAGCTTTTTTTTTTTTTTTTTTTTTTTTAGTTTAAGCCACACAGATTATGGTACTACTTGGAATTCTAATGCTAAATCTAAATGGAGTTTCAGGCCTTTACACCAATAGTTACTTGAAAGCAAAGTTAGCTTTTTGCAACAGTACATGCTTTCTTGCTGCAGGAGCTTCAAAAGTTAAACCTGGTATATTTAGGCTATTTTAGTCTGTTTTATGCTCAAACAGAAAAAGGTAAAATTCTTAACATGCAAAACCTGCACCTTTACCAGGACTATTTTGAAAAGCAGGCCTTTAAAATCCATTTTATAGTAGTTGCTGTCTGCTCCTTACAGTCGTTTGGGACACTCAGCACAGTAAATTTTTCCATTATGGCAAACAAAGCGCTTGTTGGCCAGACCACGGGCACACTTTGTGCATTTGAAACAATAATCGTGCCAGGATTCATCTTCATAGTTAACCACACTGGTTCCTCTTCCAAATCCTGCTAGGAGAGAAAACAATTATAGGACGGCGATAGTAGCTTTTCCCGTGGCTGGGTTAGTCCATCAAGCAGCAGATCCCATTCTTCCTGCCTCCCATGTGACTGTATTTGTAACATTTAAAATACTAGCCCAAAATGCAACTGAACTGCACTGTTTGCTGCTCTGTATTAGAGAGATCCAGGCAGTGTAGCATAGGTATGTGCGGCTTGTCTACAACAAGCTTTTCCCTTGGATCTTTTTCCCAGGGAACAGTCAAGCTAATGGAAAGGTCAAGACAGAGCAAGAAGAGGTTGGGCTAAACAGCCTACCTTGTTCTTACAAGCTCAGATCTATGCTCTGAAATGCTGAATCAAATGCAAGACTTACAGGACTAGCAGGATAATGCACACATCTCAGAGCCAAGTCCTGTGCAGTTTTCATATGCAGTCACTTACTGGGGCATGTCAAATATATTAGAAGTTAAACAAATTGTCAGTTTAGGGCAATATGACACTGCTCTTTTTAGACTTCCAGTTCCCAGACTAAGATTGAAGTGGGAACAGTTCTACCTGGGACAGTTCTGGAGGTAAATTTGAGGAGTTCAAAAGGTTAAGAGCTCAGTTACTAATTCAGCCTCCATCCAACAGCACATGGGTTATATAAATTGTTGGAAAAGGGCTAGGGATATTTGAACTGCTTCTGGTGTTGGTGGCCTCTGAGCTGCATCTCTTTGGGGATCACAGTTCTGACCTTAAGCACCCAGCACCCTCAGGCTGCATTTATTGCAACATACCTGTAATAGGATTCTTGCAGCCAGCACACTTCTTGGCAACACATTCCTTGTAGCACTCAACACAGTAAAACTGATCCTCCACGGCTGTGAAGCGCTTCCCACCCAATTGCTTCTTGCAGTTGGAGCAAATGAAGCACTCTGAATGCCAAGGCTGTTCCTGGTAAGTGAGACCTCCAGAAGTGATGGGCTAGGAGGAAAAGAGCAGGGAAGAGGATTCAGAATCAGTACAGAAGAGAATAGGTGACACAGGTATGGGGTGTATGGTATAGGGGAGCTTTGTTATGGTGAAGATCATTTGAAAGTTTTCATTAAAATGAAACATTGCAACACTTAAGTTCCTTTGGACTGAAATCTTGCATGCCTGGAGCTTTCATAAGAGTTTATTTTACCTGCAATGACACTGCAATTCTACCTTAATCTATTGCAAAAGTGTACAACAGCTGTTTTGCAAAACATTGTTTTGTAGCTTGAATACACAATACATGCTAGAGAGCTATAAACCTTCTTAGCCTTGCCCTCCCTAAAGCTAGCATATGTCTGTGCTTACTTTGTTTCAACAGATTTACACCCTACTCAAGTACTCATGTGCCACAGCCTCTAGCTCTCACATTATTACGTTACCAGCTGCTTGCACCAGTATCTCAAGGAAGAAACATAAGCAATGGTACAGCTACAAGATGATCTGTCTGGTGGTTTACTCTCCTAGCTTCTAACAGACATGTCAGGGCCAGTTCTGGCACCTGCCCCTGCAAAGTGGAAGGACTTACATTCTTGCATTTAGCACAGGTCTTGGCAAATTTATGCTCGTGGCAGGAGACACAGTAGAAGTCATCACCCTTCGGGAAGAAACTCCCAGATCCAATCACTTGCTTGCACTGACTGCAAGTGAAACAGTCCTTATGCCAGACCATCTTCTTGTATTCAACATTTTGGTCTCCTACAACAGACAGAAATAACTTGTTAGGTGGGATTTCAGGCCTGTGACAAGCTTCCCACCTCATGCAATGTAACGTACCCGTAGGCAAGACCTGCCCATACAGGACTTTAATCATAACATGGACAAGGGAAGCACTGTTAATTTCTACATCCAACTTTAACTAGCCAGGGCCTTCCAGATTTTCTTAGGCATTTAGTCAGTGAGGTACCAGATCCTTTCTGAGAAGAGGATCTTCATTTGCAGAGCAATGCTTTTGGTAGAATTTACCTAATACTGACTATTAAGGTGAACAATCCACATGAGGGTTAACTGCAATGCAGCCTTTGAATACTTGTCTACAAAGGTCAGGTAAGAGCAGCAGTCAAAACGTGTACCACTTCTGCAGTTCTGCAGATTTTCACCGTGATGCTCCTAACTGCAGCCTGCACAGCTCTTTTAACCTCCATGGTTTTGCCCTAGAACAGCACTCAGCATTCATATCAGTATTGCTAGCACCAGTACCTGCAATAATAGGCTTGAAGCAGCCCTTACACCTGGGTGCGTCCTCAGTGGCAGTGCAGTTACTACACCAGACCTTGTTGTTCTCCCTTAGCATGAAGGGCTCGTTCACCAAGGATGTGTAGCACTTGAAGCAGCGGAAGCAGGTGTCATGCCAGTAACGGTTCTTGAAATGCAGCTCCTGCAACAAACAGAAACAAAGTGAGCAATAAGCCCTTTTCTTTTGCTGAGCAGCTCTAAAACTAGTTCTTAAGCAGGGCTGCACTCAGTGTTTCAGGGTGCAACTCAGCTGCGAGCAGCTGGGGAAGGCCATTTAACCAAAAGCACTGGCACAAGGGCCTTACTTATAATCGCATTCAAATTGCTACAGATATGCGGGGTTTAAATTCACCTTGGACTTTCAAACTTCAAGCTTTGGGATTCAAGGTTCTATAAGTGTGGTCTTTTCATGTCATCTTGTTCCTTCTAGCTTAGGTGTATGTTATTATTGCCATAAACATAAAGCAATAAACACTTGAAAAACTGGAAAAAAAAATATAAATCCTATGTTTCCAAGTGCTTTGCCCATAAGATGAGTCTTTTGGGAGTCCTCACCGTACCTTGGAGTCGGCACCGATGGGTTTCTTGCACTCAATGCAGGTGTTGGCACAGATCTTATCAAAGCACTTGACACAGCAGTGGCGGCCCTCCTTCTGCACGTACTTCTTCCCCTGCAGCGGGTCACGGCAGTAATAGCAGTCAAAGCGCTCCGACATGGTGCCCACAGTGTAACTGCCGGGCCCTGCAAGAGGAAAAAGGGTAAAGTTAGAACACCGAAGCCCTGATAACTGCTCAAGCTTCTTCCCATTACTCCTCATCTGTCCAGACCCAAGATGGCTCAGCCACGAGCAGACAGTGGGGTTATGTGCCTCGAGGGCTTGTTGCTAGAGAAAGCCGCTTCTGGAAAACAGAAAAAATTGACCCAACGGTGCTATCAGACAGCTCAATGGTTTACAAAACAAGACAGCTCTCTACCAGCTGCACAGGCATTTTCCAGGCATCTCCTGCTTTGCCTTTAGGGCCTAGAATAGGCTAACACACCATCGTGCTCAGAGAGGCTGGCTGCAGTAGACAACCTGTGTTCAATCACAGCAATCATGAACTCATACACCTAGTAAAGGATGTCACGTATTGACATGTCCCATGTCGTGTATTGCCACTTAGGACGTAGGGAGAGAAGTATCAGGAATTCAGAAAAATGTAGGCTAGAGCATTCAGCTCTGTGGGCTGGCTCCTGGCTGTGCTGCGGAGCTCAGCAAGGTCAGGGGCCGCCCTGCCTCCTGCAAGCACTGTGCTTGCTGCTGCACTTAGCAGAAGCAATGTGTTAGTAACGCAAATATTTTCAGTTCCCTTAATAGCCATCCAAGATCCAAATGCTAAATTTCTGCCTACAGAGAGGCAGGATGGGCTCTGGCCAAACACAAAAATGCAGCTCTCTGCCTCCTGGAGTGCAAACTGCTGTGCTTGCAGCGCTGGCGAGCTTGCTTGCTCCATGGCTCCAGGAACACAGTTGCTGGAGAGGGGAGCAGAGTCACACAACAGTCTTCCCCCATCACCTTCTTAAGAGGAAGGATACTGAACTGTTTCATTTACTCGTTTCACATCAAGCAAGGATAATGATACGTAATCACTCAGAGCGACTTGGTTCATTACGGCAGGCCCACTGCAGGGCTGGCAAGATCCCGTCTGAGGCACGGCATTATCTGAGCAGAAATCACCGCCAACCAAGAGCAGAATAGTTTCCATGTTTCCAGCCTAAGCCTGCAGCCAGCTGCAGCCCTCCGAGGCCTTTTGTGCAGCTTCCAGCTGCCTGTTTCACTAGGCTTTCACATATAAAGTCATGAGGAAAAACAAGAAAAGACCTTTTACATTCTTACATTTAAAGAAACTTCTTCAGTTCATGCCAGCAGGACTGGCCCAATGCATGACTGCTCCCCATGGCCAGCTGGCTAATGCTCCAGCTGCGAGCCCAGCTGGGTGTGGGGGTCTCTTGACCAGAGGATTTTCCACTTTGGCCAGAGATATAAGCTCACACTTTCCACAGATACTTGCCCCAGCCTGCACCCAGGCTCAGCCTTCCAGACCACCTCTGCTAAGGAACAGCTCTCTTCATTTCCCCACGCCCTTCCTCAGAGGAAGCCAGCAAAGCCCAGCCCAGGAGGCTGCAAAAGCCCTTGGAGGTTATACGAGTCCCCATGCATGCGTCTCCTGCATGCCTGTGGCCCCAGCTGAGCAGAGCTCTGCTTCCCCATATTACAAGCAAGCTGGGATGCAACCTTAACCTTCATCAGTAACCGGACAGGAGCCGTGGCAGCAGTCTGGCAACGGGACGTCAAGAAGAAATTTAATTATTCTTTTCCCGATGGAGCTGAAGCACTGGCACGGAGTGAAAGAGAGAAGGATGCAGCCAGGCAATATAAACTGCTGCTGCTTCCTCTTATTAGGTGCAGGAGGCCTTTCACACTTCCCTGCATAGCCTCACCTTGGACCCTGTCAAGCCCTGGTTTCAGGGTCAAAAAGCACTGAGACCAAAATCGCTCCCACTGTGGTTGGCTGCTTTGCTGTCTGTGACAGCAGAAATCAGCACAACGGTATAAATCAGAACCAATCTTGGGGTTTTGGGGTGTAGAGAAGATGCTCTAGGGTAGCTGTTATCCCTAGAAGGCCTGTGGGTCCCCTAGTGCTTGCCCTTGGCTGCTGGGTGTTGCGTGGGCAGGACTACCATGTTGTTACGGCATGAGGACCCGCTTACACAACCACTTGGACACCTGCCCAGCCCAGTAATTATAGATTTACCATCAACTGTGTAGCCCATCCTGATAGCCTGACACTGGCACGAGAGCCCCAGCCCACAGGATCATTGCTGCTGCCTCTACGAGGAGCAGGGCTCAGCAAACATAAACGCACATCAAACCAAACACGTCCTGACCCGGGCACTTGCTACCCTGCAAGCCCAGGCAGTGGAGCAAGCTGGAACGTTTCTGTTCCAGAAAACAGTACAGAGGATACCGAGGAGAGAAACGTGACACAGGGAGGCAGCAGCAGAGGCAGGGGCTGGGTTCACACCCTTCCCTTCCCTTCCCTTCCCTTCAACTTACTGAAGCAGAGGCCGAGCTGGCCAGCATTGAGCTCTGTGGGGACCAGGGCTGGAAACGCCGCCTTGCCAAGGTCAGGAGACGGCCACATCCTGCTGACAACTACGCCAAGGGTTGTGTTTGTGCCGGTTCAAGTAAATGAAACAAACAAACAGCTGGGAAACATGGAAACTATGTGAGCCACCGCCAGCCCTGCAGAGCTGTATCAAGCGAGTGGGTTTTATTTAGAAGAAACGCAGTTGTACAGAGTCCAGGGCAAATGGTATCAAAACGCTCCTGATATCAGGTTTAGGGTTGCTTTCAACCAGATGTAATTGTGAGCATATGGCTCAGGGAGTAACACGATCCAGTGTTCTCGTGCAACGCATCATCTGCTAACGTGAGACACACATTTATCACAGTAGCTTTAGAGCCCCACAGACAATTAGAAGCTCCTGGCAGCCCCAGGAGCTTCTGCCCACCTTGTGCCACCTTACGGACCCAAAAGCCCCTCTCATACCTAAGCTGTGGCATGAATTTGTTCCCAGCTCTTACAGGAGCTTTCTGCCCTCAGCAGAACCACCCCTGCCCTAATCTAGACCTAGAAAGCCACCTCTGTCCTCTTGCCTGCCATGAGCACACAAATACTGACTGTGTTGTCCCAGCAAATGTGTGTCTGCCCACCCCTGCCAAGAGCCCACACCAGCCACACCGTCCCCTACAACCCTGCCACAGGAGCAACCCACCAGGGGCTGGTGACGAGAGCCCAAAAGTAGTGGTAGCAGCTGCACTGGGACCACAGGGACATTTCCCTGGGGTGGAACAAACGTCCATCATGGCTTCAGAGCACGCTGCCCCAAGGAAGAAACATTTGGCACCCTGCTGCTGCTCCCCCATGCTGTTGAGTCCCCTCTCACAGGAGGCAGACAGAACAGAACGGGCATTTGTTGTGTAACCAAAGAAATACATTTTCTGAGTCTAGATTTTGGAAATGATTTATCATGATTTTGGAAATGTTTGTCTCCTTGATAACTTCAGGCTCCAGTTGCTCCATGTTCCCACCACTTAACTTTCCAAAGCTTAACCATGGCCTGTCTTTGTTGACTTGGAAAACAGACGAATCATGAAACTCAGGACACACCAGAAACTACCCCCACTTCAAGCAAGGTGTCCCTCTCCTACGAGCCTGGCAGAGTGCTGTCTAAATGTAGCTCCCTGATGAATTTGGCTACAGCTAAGGGGCGGCTGGCCAGACCAGTGGCCTTCTCGAGTATCAGGGTATTTGGCACAAAAGACCTGCTGGAATTCAACCCTAACATTTACCTGAACACAGAGGTACAAGTTAGCCGCTTGTCCCAAAAGAGCATCTGCAGCTTTACAAAACAGCCCCTCGGCCCACAGACAGACACCCGTGCCTTTCATCTTTCAAACAAAAGTCTCAAATATTTGGGCCCTACAGGTTTCCTGTGCACCTCAAGTCATGCTGATACTGTCCTGTAGAGCAGCCAGAGCTGTCCCAGCTAGTGGTCAGGGCTACACCACTGCAGCACAGCAAGCTATGGGACTGGAAATGGTGCAGACCTGAGAAGCACAGCCCCACAAAAGCTATGGCATTAACACAAACCCTGCCGCTCCCTTCAGTTCCTGTCTCCCACGGCCCCGTGCTGGTTCATCCCAGTTCAGCCGGGCTGTGTACCACCACACAGCAGCACAGTGGTTTGCAGAACAAATGAAATCAAAGCGCTCAGCAAATGAAGCTGAAGCATAGCTGATAAGCAAAGCACTTAGCACAGGATATGTGTTAATGTCTCTGGGGGATATGTTTAAATGTGATAAACCACCAAGGAAGAACTTCAAGTGCGGTCTCTGAAAACAACCAGGGAAACTGTACTTAAACCTTACGGACTATTCTGTCGCTTAGGAAGGAAGATGAGGCTGAAGCTGTTAACCCTCTGCTGGGGTACTGGGCACACAGGGAAAGAGCAACTACTTTTTGGCTGTCAGCTTTGTTGTTCTGAGCAGACCGAGTACACAGCCCCCATGCCACCAAGCAGTGACAGCACCTGCCTATTTCAGCTCAGGACCTGGTATCTGCTGCTGTGTCACCCGAGTCGCTACTCTCAGCATTCTTCTATATGTTTTGTGGTTTGCTATAAATACCAGGGAATACCCTTAAAAGAAGCGTCCTGTTAATCAGAAAGGAGAAGCAATGCTGAGAACTGCACCTCAAGGTCACAGGCACACTGCCCTGGACAACAAACATTTCTCTCTTTCCTTTGGCTTTGCAAATCACTTGCAGGTCATTTTCACTGGGAGGGCTGGCAGTAAAGAGCGGAGAGCTATGCTCTCCCATTGCCAGGCTGGGGCACGTGCAAGTCTCATACTCTATAATTCAAAAATTAGTCTGATGATAAAATAGAATCTTCTTTATTTAGAACAAGAATGGTTCCAAGTTCCTCAGGCAGTTGCCAAAATCATTCCCTATGGTCCTATTGCCACCATGTCTGAGCACATCCCAATCATTATTAAATCTTCACAGTTCCCCAGGGAGCAGGGACGTGCTATTAAAAACACCCTGCAAACACATCCCCCAGGGCTGACTTTCACACTTACTACAGAGCTCAGCTAAGGCTAGCAAAGCTCTCGGAGTGCACAGCACCACTGCCTAGAGTAGGCCTGAGCACCGAGGCAGAGTTTAAGCAATGAAGTCCAAACCTTTCCAAACAAGCTAAATCAGTCAAGGCCAAAAAAGTTCTGTTCAGTACCTGTGTGTTACCTTCTCCTCTCTTACACTCCCAGCTTTGCACGGACCTGCACCATCTCAGTAGCTAGGTGCCCTTACCATGCCCAGGTGTCCCCAGGAGCCTGACACAAGGCTTTCTCTGGCTACGGGGTTCCTGTCCCGGGGCAAGCGCTGTGGCACCCCCCAGGTGATGTGCCAGGGAAAGGGGCGTCCTGCTGCTCTAAGAATGGACATGGAGCTAAAACTTGGTGGTGGCAGCACTCCAGCTGCAGCATCTGCTCAGCAGACACTTTAGTATTTTATATCAAGCACAACAACGAATGCTGGCAGGGCAGACCCTGCCCTCGGTTCAGGTGGCAGGACCAGCAGCTGGGCTGGACAAAGGCCTTCACACAGACCTGAAGGCTGGTGCATTTCTGCACCCCCTGAAAAGTGCACAGGATGTCAGGTTATCACTGCTGTCATTGCTTCAGTTTAAAACTGGCTACTCTGGCTTGTGTTCATTGCCGAGGAGCCAGACATTTTGTGACCAGCCCCAGTCACTTGTCCAGGGAGTTTGGTAATGCAGGAATTCTGACTCGGCTCTCTCAATCTCAGTGCAGTGCCTGAAATGCCAAGAAAAGCCCAGTCCTTGTCCCGGAGAACATCTCCCCACAGGAACATTAGAAAGAAAAGAAAGAAAGAGATAGAAGTAGAATGAAGTGATGCTACAGTATCAGTCAGTCTGGTGGTCTGAAGTGAGCAAATAAACATAATCTTACATCTGAATTGAATGAATTGCTCTTTTTAAACACCTTTGAGATGTTTAAAAAATGATACCATGGAAGTCAAATATCAATTGGAGAGAGATATCCCGTGATGTGTATCTGCCTCACACAAGAAAATCCTAAGCAAGTTACATGCCATGCAAGAAGCCTCACGCTCATGCCTTGTCCCAGGTGGCTTAGCATGAAGCTGAGTTCCCTCCCTAATTTTTAAGAAGCTCTGTGCCCCCGGCCAGGTGTGGAGCACCACGGCCCCCTAGCTCTGAGTGTGCAGCAGCTTGGTCTGATGCCCACAGGAGCTGCAGCCCTGCACTCCAGGGCATGTCCACCCCTTGGGCTACGTCCCATTAAGAGATGCAATAGCACTGCAATTGGATGTTGTCACCTAGGGCTGTAAATACATGCTGGGAACACACTAAAATCAGTTTTTAAGAATCAGTCAAGTTTTTCATGCAGAGCTGACATGCACTGTCAGTGTTAATGAGAAGGAAAAATTAGGTTTTTATATTATTACTACTGGAGAGAGTCGACCTCTTTGATCTACAAGATAAACACAGAAGAGGGAGCAAGCACACACCGCCCACTAGAGCAGAGCAAACCATCTGGGTTTACCCGCTGGGCTTCTGCTGCAGGTTTCCCCTGCCCCAGGCAGTAATGCCACAACAAACTGGCTGCGGGGAGAGGCGCCATCCCCCACCTTCACCCAGTCTTCCCCCAGTAACAGCTGAGCCCCAGCCCTCTCACCGCAGCAGATACGAAGCATACACCCAGTGCATTTTTACAAACGAGTAAACATTTACAACATTTACAAGGCATACAGCCCATGCCACCATGCTCTTCCCAGCACCAGTCCCACACACTGGTTACAAGCCTGTTTGCCATCATTAGTTACAGCTGCAGACTGCAGAGACTTAAGACCACGTTTAAAAGAGTTATTTCTCTGTTAGCAAAACCTTCCTCCCTGTTCAGCAGTAATTTCACACACAGGGCTTCTCCCACAATGCAGACCGCAGCGTGTCCACTTTACCTGTGTGCCTGTGGAAAGCCATGATTAACAGCCCAAAGTCACAGGCAGCCCCTGAGGCAACAGGGTGCACGGTCTCTTGGCTGATTAGAAGCTGCCTCTTTTGATAACATACATTTAAACGGAGGCTATTAATACAGACGGGACTCCTACCAGATGTCCACTCCCCTCCCCAGAGATCACAACCTTAATCCCCCTGGAAAATTCTTACCATTTTAGGTGATCCGAGAGAGAAGAATAGGATCCAGAGACCTCTGTAGGCAACATTCAAATACCTGCCCAGCTACTCAGCACCCAAATTAGTCCCAAAGGCAGAGAGTGCCTTAGGAACTTGACCCCATGCTAGTACTATTTGGCCTTGGCTTTAGAGCTAGATTGTGTCTCATAACAGTCCTGAGCTAAATTACAGACCCAGCGTCAATTCTGCACCGCTGCTGCCGAAGGGAAGAGGAGAATCATGGTCCCCAGGGCCAAAGGGGCTGCGGTCTAAGGAACCAGCTCTGGACCATACATGAGGGGCTGTCTCCTGGCTGTAGGGCCCAGAAAAGCCAAGGGTTGCACGCCGGGGGACCCAGCAGAGATTATGGAGAAGCACCAGGAGCTACATTCCTGGGAGCTGGACTTGTATTCAGCACGCGAGGCAAGCTGAAGTTTTACTGCCAGTAAAACTACCGTGCCTGGTCCTCCTCCAGCTTTTACCCTAAGGAACCTCAAGGCATTAATCATCCAGAGCGAATGAGTCCTTGAAGAGCAGCACTTTAAAAGCCAGGTTTCATGATTATGGGGCTTCTCTAGCATCTAACAGTATGGTTGGGCTCATTCCATGATAGGATTACAGAGAGCAATGGCTCACAACTATGCCCTCTCTGTTCAGGTGTCCCCAAAGCTCTGTAGCACAATGGGAATTTTGGTGACCTACTTCTACCCAAGCTACGGCAGGGAACAGGGGGAGCTCTGGTCCCAGGCTCACTCCTGCATGCAGACACAGGCTGCAGCAGCAGAGGCAGCTCCATGGCCACGCGTGTGCTGGGTCATGCAGTCAGCAGCAGCACTTGTGGTCGGGGCCGTGGCCAGGGACGCCCAGCTGCTAATCCTGCCTTGACACCGACTCACCGCATGGCCGTGGGAAAGGCAGTTAGCCTCCCCGACAGCCAATGTTTATCATTCCAGTCACAGCCCATCGCGGTGGTGTCTGGCCTCCGAACAGCCTGGCACTGGGCATGTCACTGCTGCCCATCACAGAGGTGCCAAGGAACTCCTCAGCTGCGTTTGTGGGGCGGAGAGTACAGAGCCTTCACCCCAGCACCAGGCTTGGTGACCGCCCCGGGCCTCTATGGCCATCATACAGCCCCCATGTAGCACACGTGAAAGGTCGGCATCATTCCGACATTCCCAAGTTTTCAGAATTGCCTGGAAAAGGCCACACTTGACAGTGTGCTGTCCCAAAACAGCATGGCATGGATCCATTTGTGTAGCACTACGAGGCTGGGAAATGTGCTAACATACTAATGCACCAAAATACTTTGGCTAGAAAAAAACCTACGTTACTCTGCCCCAGCTCATCTATAAACTCAAGCAAATTGTTTGCATAATTCAGATGGTAACAGGAACCCTAACAACTGGTATTTTCCTGTGCTAATCTTGCTGAGTGCAGTGTAATATTTACAGACATGAGTTCATTTTTGGCAATGCATGTCGAGTTTGCACCATTAACCATTCTCATTCCTTTCTAGTTCCCTACACAAAGCGCTGGCGTGCTCCCACCTGGCCGTCATTTCCTGCTTCCCCAGGATACCCTTTGCTCCCAATCACAAACAGTAACCTTTTCTCCCCACCCTGAAAAGCAGCACAGCATTGCTGTGCACCGCCAGCAGCTGCCACGTCCCACCCAGAGGTGGCTGCAGTCCAGCTGCAGTGTGGCAGCATCTCAGAGTCATGCGGAAAGTAGGGATGGACACTTGGCCATCAAAGCGCTTCTCGTGCACAAACGCACGGGTGTTTGCAGCATGACAACAGGCACGAGCTGGAGGAGGTGGCAGGGAGGAAGCTTGACCCAGCAAGAGGAGCAGGACCCAGCCCTGCTGATGCCAGCGAAGCTTCAGTGTGAGCCTCCCTGGAGCTGCATCTCATTGCACAGCTCAGAGGCCCTGGCAATCCCCCAGAGCCATCTGTACTAACAAGGCCATTTTTTGCTTGAATTTGTGGCCTCCTGGGCCAGCACAGCAGGAGATGGATGGGAACAACACTTGCTGAGAAGACAGGGCTGCTCTTGTTGTTTTGGCTTGTTTTAGCCATGTGACCCTGAGCAATTCCCATATCCCCCTATAAACCTCCTTCTTCCCTGCAAGCCCAGCTCCCTCTGAAGAGGATTAAACGCTCTGGTGATGCAAGGTACGGCACAAGCAAGAAGGAGGGACATTGTTGCCCTGTGAAACATGGCATGAAGCAGAAGCCACCAAGCAGGAAAGCCTGCCCCAGAAAGACAGCAAGCCAGCCCTGCCTGAGCACCTGCCAATGCCTGCAGACAGTGTGTGCCACTCATGGGCACATCGCATGCAGTGTCACCATGAAGTCTCTGCTCCCACCTCCTCCTTGCCACCGTGCTCTGCCAGAGCTGGGCAGAGAGGAAAGCATACTGCAAACACATCAGCAAGTGCACAGCAGGACACACAGGATTAGGTTTTCAGGTCTTTATCATGAAACCTCATCTGTCCTGGAGGTTTTCAGCCCCACAGGGAGCTGGTCTGGACACAGTCACTCCACCATGCAGGTCTGCCTGCAGAGCAGCATGGCTGGTGCATAGTGTCATCCGCTTGGATAGACAAATGATTCACATTGTGGTTTCCAGAGTATTTTCTTGCCCTAACAATCCTGCCAGAAAAGGTCTGGGCATCTCAGCTTGCCCACACATCCTACTGTCACTCAACAGGCTGCAAGTCCTAAATAGAGACAGTATAACCCAGGCATTGATGAACTATTAGTCACCATCATCAAAGAAAGAAGCAGGCAGCAGTAAATACGAGCAGGAGGGGGGCACCTGTCCACCTTAGGATTAACACTTTACTTTCTGCTTAGCAATGGACAGAAAACATGCACAGAAAAGCACAGCCACAGTTCAGTGGGCTCCCCACAAAAGCCGGGGCTGCAGGACGCTCCCCAGCCTTCCCGTCCTGCAGGCTGTCGGGGCTGCTGTGATAGCACAGGACCTGCGTGGCCCCATCAGGCAGGGCTGCATCAGGCAGCACGGGCCTTAGCACCCCACATCCAGGTTTGCTCCCACCTTTTGCACAAACATTTTCTTTGTTTCAAGTAACTGCAGATTCAGGTGTGGTGTTTGTTTTTTTTTTTGGTTTTGGTTTTTCTTCAAATCCACTCGTAGCTTGCATGCAGTGTGCATTCTCCCACAGCAGGGAGCACTCCTTCTGCCCAGCCTACTGCAGACCTGAAATTTCCCTTGGCTCTGCTGAGGCAGAAACTAAACAAATTTTATGAACAGCTCCACTAACAGCTCTCCACACCACACTTTTTTTTTTTTTTTTTTATTCCCCTCTAATGACACAGAAACACCAGCAGCATTAGGGTCCAGGACTGACACCGAGGGCTGATCCAGCTCTCCAAGCATTCAGTACACCACTGATGCATCTTGCAGGTGAACTCACGTGAACATAAGACAGGCTGGTTCACAAGGGAGGCAGCCACATTGACAGCAAAGACATCACTGCAGTGTCAGAGGACAGACATACCAGCCATCAGGCAAGGCTCATGCTCTCAGGGAGCCAGCTCAGCCCATCCTCCATGGGATCCCACTTCCCACAGGGAAGGTGGAAAAGGAAACGGGCAGCACGCAGCAAAAGCACCGCAGGTGTTTCCCTTCCTTCCATGCTGAACAGTCAGGTCCATGTGCTGAGCTTGTCAGTGCCAAGGGACGCTTTTAGGATCAGCTATGGACATGTGGGGCAAAGGAATTGGGGATAAATTTATAAGAAGGTAGATACAGGCTGGGTAGCCCTCCACAAACTAAGATATAATGTAAGTACAAAAAAAAAAAAAAAGAGAGAGAGAAAAGACAGATGGAGAAGAAAAAAGAAAAATAAGGACGAGGGTACAGTAACAGACAGAAAAGAATGGCCCAGAAATAATGGAGCTGGAAATAAAGGGATCTGAAAAATAGCAAAATTGGAAAGACACATAAACGGGGTTTTTCCCATCTGCCTCCATCCACAGTCTGGACTGTTTCCAGGATTATTCCCATGGCAGCTCCAAATTTATTTGCCTGCTGCCATCTGCTCTGCAGCTCCCCTCTACACACGCTCCCGACTGGCACTTGTTCCTGTCAGCTGTTGCTGACACGGCAGACCTCTGGTGGCTGCTGAAAGCCAAGTGACACCAAGGCTTGAGGAGAGCATGTGTATAAATCAAGAGCTGCTTTGTAGGTGCAAGGTTTTGTTCAGCTCCTGTCTTGTATCAGTGGAAGAAGTCCCCAGTTTAGCATCTCAAAGCCAAACTCTTACCCACACCGGCCAGGCCCCTTCATTCAAAACTCCATGAAGAGCTCTGGGGCTTCTGCTCACCACAGTGCCCAGAGCTTTGGCTCCAAACCTCCAGCTAAGCTGCTTCAACAGTGCCGGGTGTGATGCCTCTCAGTTACCTCCAGCGCTCCCACAAGATGGATTCCACATGATCTCTGGGGAAACCCTCCCTGAGGCCAAGTGAGCTGCACCACAACCATCATTCCCCCAGCAATTACTTCAAAGCTTCGTGCTTAGGACAGCTGAGCTCTGTTAGGGCAGCCCTGGTTGACTGCAGACGTCTTTGTTCAAGTTTAGACGCAGTCACATGCAGGAGGAATGACCGGTGGAGTCAAAGACATGGCAGAGGTTTGCAAGTCATAGCCTTCCCCCATGGCTTAGCGCTGGCTTCACAACTGAAAGCATAACTGAAGTCCCTGTCAAATAAACACCATGCTGATGCCGGCCAGGCAGCATGGCAGTCTTGTCCAGGAGAGACGAAGTCTGATGAGCACTCACAGCAATATAACCTTACCATACCCATGCAATAAGTGCTCATGTTGAGGCTTCACTGAGTAGTTAGCGAGCCTTCACTGAAATGGTATTTCACAACCTCCCTTATGCTCTCTGCACTGCTAATTGCTTTCAGTTACTTCTCATAGGCACAGCAGCTGGCTGAGTGGTGCTGTCCCCCCGTGAAGTTAAACAGCTCACTGTGGAGAGCACAGAAGGAAGTTCAGCTATGTGCATCACTGCCTGAAAGCTGGGTCATTCACCCTCACTGGAGATCTACCCATTACAGATCAGAAATTAGCAGCTACCCAGCCAGCAGCTCTCCGGCATCCACCATATGGGCCTCCAGCAGCCCTGCCACCCTGCTGCGTCCATTCAACGGGACCTGGCAGCCAAAAGGACGAGGTGAGCACCGTAGGCTATGCCTGTGCTCTTCTTCCAAAGGCAGGGAACACACAGCATGCTGAGCCCAAACCCCACTTCTACTATTTTATTTTCAGGAGAGAAGAAGAAGGAGCTCTTTGTGGGTGGACCATGATCCTGGCAAAAGACCTTCCAGGGATTTAGCACGTGGGAGACACTGAGGACACAAAGCTTCAGCTGGGGTGGTCAGAGATGGGTAAAGCAGATGATTCTCGGAATAGGGCTAGGCAGAAGCACGCTGCCTGGCTATGGGTGAAGGTAGGCCACCACTTCAATGAGAAGGACGTGCCCTTCCAGGCATTGGCATGCCGGCTGGGAAGACTCCCTGGCATCCAGCACACCATCAAAGCACCGCCCGAACTCGGCACGAACACCAAGGCCATGTCCTGAGTGCTGATTTAGAGCTGGTGGGAGCCAGCCCTTGCATATGGGTTTAGTAGAACAACCAGCCCATTACCTCAGGCACGGGACAGTCGCCTCCGGCAAGATTAGCGTTTGGCTATCTACGCTTTCTGTTGTTAGATGGCGCTGGTGGCTGAAAGGACCAAATCACCCTTGTTACACGGTTATTTTTAAAAATAACATTTCCCAAAGCCCCACAGTGCATAACCCTGTGTCCGTCTCAGATCCAAGAGCCAAAGGAGATCAGCTTGCAGGGCTGACGGGGTATTTTTGGGCACTCTGACTAATTGTCAGGACATATGCTGTGCATTCTTTACAGGGAAAAACAAAGCTGCAAAGTCCCCTCCAGTGAGGCCTATGGGGTTGGATTAGCCACAGAAGTTATTCTCAGTAATTCTCTGCTTTGGGAGGGTTTGATTACATTTCCAACTCCTGAAAAGAGTGTTTTAAAATGGAGGAAGGGGTCCGCTTCCTTGCAGCTTGACGCCAATAAAAAAAGGCTGAGCCATGTTGCACCACCAGCAAGGGCAGAAGTGAAAACCCTTCACCTTGGAGTGACTCCAAACTCACAACTGCTTTTTTTGCATCACACTACATCGGCATTCACTTGAACTGCCAAGGGACGTGCTCCAGGACAGCCTGGAGATGTGCTCCAGGACAAGCCAAGGAAAGGACACTCATTTGAGGAGCATGAGGAGGCCCACAAGCACCCACACACTTGTAAGATGGAGATATGGTGCAACCTCCTGAGATGCCTTGCTCTGGTCCTGCATTGTCACCCATTTCCTCTGCTGAAACAAATGTCATTTAACTTTCCCCTTTTCCCAGGCATAGTTTGTGGCCAGAGTTCCTTTAAGCCAGTTCATGCTAATACTCTGCAAATCAGCACTTCAAGTCTCTCATGAAAGCCCTGTTCATTTAACAGCTGCACACCACCATGCTCAGCCAGGCTCTTTGCTCATCTCCTCTTTCATGGAAGTCTGAAACCTTGCTGGACTAGGAGACCACTCGCTCTGCTTCTACTGAACTTGCCTTGGCTGCTCCTTCCCAAACTGACTCCCAAATACAAAGACTCGGCAAAATCAGAGAAATCATCCAGACTTCAAGAAAAGCCTGAAGCTTAAATAAATACATGAGTACTTTGCCAGCTGTGCCCTCTTCCTCCTCCAGACTCAGGAGTGAGGTTCTCCTCACTCAGCAGCTGCAGAGCCTTGATGCACAGCAGCCAGACACAAAGTCCTCCTCAGAGGCCATCTCCCCAGGAGGAGCACCTTTCACCAATCTCCTCAGCACCTCAAAAGCTCTTCACTCTCACACCAGTTTAAGGCAGCACTCACCCGGCTCTGTTTCTTTATACTTACTTATTAAGGCAACAAAGCCTCTGTGTGCAATATTGCCACAACACTCAGGGACACGCAAGCCCAGAGCAGCCCATTGTTTCCCCATCACTGTGTGAGATCTGAGCACACATTGCTCTTCAGTCTCAAAGCTGTTTTAATGCTTTAACCCTTGCTGCTGCCACCCCTGTGCTGCTGGCCCACGCATTTCTGCTTTCCCTTTCTGTGGCATACAAACATCAAACCTTGTTCTTTTTGTTCAGCAGAAACACTGCACCAAAAGCGCACACATCTCACAGTGACAAGAGCTCTCTGAAGTCTCCATCACTGATTTCTGCATATTTTTCCCCTAAGCTGCACAGCAATTTCCACTGAGAATAAGTGTTGTCGATTCAATTTCTAATAGCAGCATTAAAATGTATGAGCCATTTCTCTGGAGTCAGGAATAATTTTTTCAAAGTGCCTGTGTGCTACACGAACATAATTCTCATTTTTCATAAAGCTATCAGGATCCCAGGTCTCCCTGGAAATCATGTCAGATCAGAGCTGGGCAAGGACTACACCAAAGAGTGTTCTCCCTGGGGTGGGTTGGAAAACACTCACTCAAATTTAAAAAAAAAAAAAAAAAAAAGTAAAAGTTTTTAACCCTAAAGTTTTCAGGGTTAGGATTATTCAGTTTCTGCCAAAACCAGGGGGACCCAGCCTAATCCTCAGCCCAGGCCAGAGCCCAGGCCTGGTTTGCAGCATTGCAGCTGAGTGCCTTGATGGCAGCTGTTTGGGTGTTGGCAGGGAGCGAGCAATTTGCCTCCCCCTGGCATCCTCTTGCTCCAGTTCTAGGGGAACCTAGCAAAACCGCAGTCGCTTTGGTGTCTTTGGAAATGTTAAGATCAGTAAACTAATACTTGACAAGACCTAGCAGAGACAGACCAGCCCAAAGCAGCATGGGGAGGTAAGGTTATTTATGCTGCTAAACTGAATTTGCTCTGCAATTGCTGAAGCAGCAAATGCTTTCATCCCTCACCTCCACAGGGACAGGCCAGGGACTGAGACTCCTCTCCCACGTTCCCACCGCAGCTCTCACAGCAACAAAGCACGCTACAGCATTACTATCAGTGCTCACTCTTGGAGCAATGGGCAAAGCCTACAGGCTGTTACATTTATCACACAGAAACCCTGGAATAAGAAAAATAAGATACTTAGAAGTGTGCTTAAATTTATACACAGAAATAAACCAACTGGAGTTGGTACAACCACTTATGTGTTTCATTAAGCCATCCTCTGCCCTGTGGCTGGATCCAGGCCCAAAAAATGATTTTGTTTTCTTTTTCAAGTAGCAGTGAGACAATAAATTGAGGGACAACGAGTAACACAGTCTGCAAAGGGAAACAACCCTTCTCAGTACAATTGCTGCTGGCTGTCAAACTACTGTCCAAATCAAACTACCACAGGATCGGCTCCGTAAGACAAAAAAGCAGTGTTAATTGCACACAAGTGCCAGAGAAAACTGTCAAAAAGCTAAAGCAGATGTGAAGCAGTGGCTTGCTTTCTCTTAAAATGAGCTTGTGCAGCTGCATTACATGAGAGCCCACAAGCGCCTGCATTCCCCTGGGAACAGGGCAGAGCCATGGGGAAAGGGAGAGGTTTCCAAATCCTCAGCAACTTCTCCAGCAATTATGAGGGACTCTGAGTGTGGGCCTCTACTGTCACCTTGCTAAATTACATCTATTAGGCCAAATTCTCTTCTCAGCTGTGCTACAGCCAGCCCAGTAGCAAACCTTGCCTGCTTTATACCAGTGTTGAGCCATGTTAGACTTGGTCCTGGCCAAGCCCAGGATCTGAAAAGTATGGCAGTGATTTTAGCTGTGCAGAGACAGCCAAAAAAGCAAATATACTTTTGTACCAGTAGGTGAAACAGCGAGGTAAGGACAGGCTGATGGAGGAGAACACAGCCAGGAGAGACATTGCAGACCTGCAGGGATGCCTGTCCCACCTCCAAAACCCAACACCTACTGCTCTACACCACAGAAGAGAGGAGACAGAGAATGTCAAACCCTACATCGAATAACTCACATGCACATTACACAAGCAGTGCCTCATCTCCAAAGGGCTACTGAAAGCAAAAGACAAAATGCCATGGATCAGCCCGTTAGCTGCCTACCAGCTCGGTTATGGGCAGCACAGGGGATGTGGCAGCCAGGTCACAGGGCTCTGCCACCAGCAGAGTAACGCAGGCTCAAAGCCAGCTGCTTGGGTGGCACAGGCGCTCCTCTGAGAGTGCTCCCAGCAGATGCATGCAGGTGAACTCATGCTTCCTTCACCCAAATCTCACTCAGTTGTAACTCCTCACGTTAAAAATCACCTTTTTCAAATGCCACCCTACCCAACTGTTAGGTTCTCCCCCCTAGAGTTGATCACTGAACATACTGGCAGCTGTGATACAGAGCTGCCCGTGATGCTGAGGGACTTGGTTGTGTCACCAAAGCATTTTCCACATGGCCCCAGAGAGCAGCTAGAAGAAATCCACCCACAGGCCTGGAAGGGATTTGCAAGAACGCAGAGACCTGTCAGTCAGTGCTTGTAAAATTATAATAAAAGACTTCCAGAACATAAAAATACCTCTGCTGAAACCAATGTACTGTTTATAGACACAACCTTTGTCCCTTGCTCTAGAATACATTTGGATAAGCCATGCAGTTAATCCAAAAAAAGATTGAGTTTTTGTATCATGTGAATATGTTTGTGGATTATGTTTCAGGGGCTCAGCTTTTGTCTGCAATTGTGCTGTTGATAATTAGTATCTGCTTTCAATCACTATGTCTTAGAGGATTTGGTGAACTCCATCAATGGGCCTCAGGCTTATGTGCTGCTCCATCGAGACCTCCACCCCTAACCCCTAGCCCTACTTCTCTTTTGTGTCTCACCCCCAAAGGCAAGAGGAGAGCACGAGCAGGAGCATGGGGTGCTGCAGTGCAGCTCTGTAGGTGCCGCTGGGAAGGAAGGGGGAGAGTGGGTGCTTGGGGAGCACTGCAGGGATGGGCAAACACAGACAGGTGCCAGGTGCCATCACCAACATCAGCCCCTCAAACAGCAAGTCCTGGTCTTGATACTGTTCTGGTTATGTAAAGCAGTGGGTGCAATAAGGGCCAAATTTTTGAGGTCCTAATGGGGTACATTGCAGAAGGTGGGTCAGATTTTTCTTAGTCCTTGTTCCAGAGCCCGGAGCAGCAACAGGGGAGAGGCTCCACTGGTCAGATTCAACCATGTAACTTCAGATGCTTAAAAGCAGCCTTTACCTACAAGCCAGGCATCGCAGTTTACCCCACAGTCCTTGCACAGGGAGCGGTTTCCAAGATAGGGGAGAGAGCAGAGGAAGCAGTCACTAACCCCCTGGGGCTCTCTGACCCATGGTCCCCCTGCAAACATCACTGCTGCATTTCCAGGAATTGTGAGGGCCTGGGCTCAGCAACAGCCCCACGCACTGTCCCCCGCACGAGCTCATTTGCAAGGCAAAAGCTTCCTGGCAAAGCAGCTCGCAGAGTGTCCAAATGTCGGCAGAGCAGACAGCGTTCCTGGCGCTGGCTCCCTTTCCATCCGGCTGCTCCAGCTCAGGCACCAGCATTGCTCAGAGGATGAGCTCATCGCTATTTCAGGTTGAATTTGCACTTGGCCATCTCCCTGGTAACCAAAACAAATTACTCATTGGTTTATAGTAGATTTATTGGTTGTTTGTTTCAGTGTCTAGTGAAGTGCACAGAGTTTCACCACACTACAGCAGCGATGTAGCCTGGTGTCCGAGAGCGCGTAGGACGGTATTTACAGCCACTGCCATGGAGATGAGCTGTGCTAGCACTGGAGGTCAAAGGGAAAGGTAACCGTGGGCTGATCCCAGAGACGTGGAACTGTAAAAAGCAGGTGTGTGGCACAGCCTGAGCTCACACATGGCACAGATGTTGCCGCACGGCAGCCTCCTGCCACCCCAGACACCGGGCAGGTGTTGGCTGCCTCCAGCACAGCAAAGCAGCCAAGGAGAGGCCGCTCACGATCCTCCTCACCCAGAAATCAAGTAATCCTTCCCAAAACAGGTATCTGACACTAGTATATCCACTAACACCAGCTATCATCAGCTTCATTTCACAAGTCAGAACCATGAGGACACGAGCCAGTTATAGGACTCGCTGCCTGTTTATGCTCTTGGACAGGAATTTTCCCCCATTCATCATCACAGGCACCAGCACAAAGGGCACAGAGAAGCCAGGGAAGCAGGAATAACTCCACTGTATTTGCCCACAGAGTACTTGAAAGGAAATCAGCAGTTCCCATTTTTCTGTCACACCTAGACCTGAGCCAAGATACAGCTCAGAAGTTGCCCAAATTACCATGTACATTTAACAGAGGGTTTAGGCTTTTGTTGTTTTTTGCTGAATGTGTTTTTGCAAGAAAGAAAAACTCTATCCTGATGATCTCAATCCGGCAATCCAAAACGTTCAGAAGTCCTGCAGACACATAACCGGTGGCTAGGGCCCCAGCCCTGCCTTCCCCGACAAAAGCAGGCAGGTTGTGTCCCCTTCCTGCAGGAGACCTGCTGCAATCAGCCCGTCCTGCCACACAGGCAGGTCCAAAGCTTCCACTTTTAGTTGAAAACGGAATAAAAGGGAAGATGTCAGCAGATGGCACACTCATGCATTAAACTAAGAAAATCAGGATAAAATAAAAGAGACTTCAGCCCCTGCTGAGCACCTCTGTGCCTCCACAGGGTAAGTGTGGGCTGCCTTCTGGTCCTGCTCTGATACTGCCAGCCGTGCCATCTCCAGAGGCAGCTCCGAAATACGTTACACATCAAGTGGCATTTACCTGGCAGGCTGTTCCCGGGTGGAAGCGTGACTGGCTTTCAGTCAGCAGAACAGGGGTAGACAGGAAACAGTATTTGCATGTGCTGAGTGAAATATATAGCTCTGTGTATTTTTAAAGTTAGATGAGACCAGAGAGAGAGAGAGAGAGAGGGATTCTTGCACTCTCGACTGCTCACTACTGGCTCTCCTTTGGTACTGTCAGAAGCAAGACCAGGTCAAGACAATGCGTAGAGATCACTAGGGAATTTTAAAGAGGAAACAAATCAGTAGGAATTACTTATATTTCTGCATCAGCTCTAAATTAGGACCACACAATCCACTGCTTCTGGAGGTGCTGTCTGCATTTGCATTCCCTCAAACCACTGACAACCCTGCAGCAAATGCTGTACAGAAGAGCAGGATGCAGTGCCTGGCCCACAGGATGCTAACAGGATCCTAACACTGCCTCAGCAGGTTGTTAATCTGAACGACTGGTCCAATGGATCAGGTAAATCATGCTAAAAAAAAAAAAAATCCATGTAGCGCCCAGCAGCAGCATGACTGCACAGAGCTGTCCCAGGGTAGCCCATCCCTCAGGATGCAGGTAGTCCTGGGAATGGCACATCTGTGGGACATTTAAAAAAAAGCTCTCTGCTCTGCCAATAAGAGAAAGGGCAAAGCAAGAGGGCAAAGCACGGAGTGAAAAAGACTCAGGAGTCCAAAAATGAGAAGAGAAGACAGAAGCTGGAAAGGCAAGCAGGCAGTGCCTCAGAAGTGACTAATTCCATGCCTTTGCTCCAATGTTTATTTTAGAAAAGAAGAGATAAGAAAGGCAGCTGGTGGTAACAACTGCCAGGGGAAGCCAGTCCCAAACTAAACAAATTGCAAATGCCTTGCAAGTAGCCAGCCAACTCAGAATGATTCCCATTACTTGGGGCATTTCTTTAGAAGAAAGTACATTATTTTCTTCCACCCCACCTTGGCATTAGCAATAGGGAAGCTATATTTTGGGTGGCTTCATAGTTACTCTAAGGGGTACTCAGCCAGGTACCACTGGAAGCACACGAAAACTGAGTATTCCCCACTGAAGGCACTGTGGAAGAGCTGGGACAAAAGCCAACTAGCAGCCACTGTGGGCCAGACCAACTGTGGGTTTAGTACTGACCACTTATTTTTCTTAGCAAGGGAATAAAGGCACATCCAGCACACTGGTCCATAACACAACATTGTGGAAAATTGAGTGCTGGTGTTCTGTTTTTTCTTTGCTGTCTTCGGCCAAACAAAACAATGGAGACCAATTCTTGCTCTGCCAGAAGCTCTGAAATCCTCTTCTGCTTAGACACTGCTGTGATACAGGAACATTCACATACTGGTGCAGCCACTTTGTCACTAAAAGTAGCTTGCAAGAGTCAAAAGCAAAAATAAGTGGATCACTCATCCCTGTGCCAAGTGTGCCTCCAAAAAGAGTCCCTTGGCACTTCTAGCACATGTAAGTGCTTGTTAACAGTGGTCCCTTAAACCCTTCATGTCAGGACATGGACACCACTGGAACTAGCCATCATTTGATGAAGCTCCCGTCTCAAAGCATCAGGATCTCTGATGCCTTGAAGACAAGTGGGACAATTTTCCTGAAGGAAAAGCATTTTTCAGCTATTTATCCTGTTCTTCCTCTCATCTACATCACAGATGTAAAAATGTCTGAACTTGTTGAACTGTTGAGCTACAGTAAAATAAGAAGTAAATGGACTCTGGAGGATTTTATTCCAAGTTATTACACCTCGAGATACACCTGTCAGGCAGATTTTATTCTTTTCCACTCCAGCCTGGTGTCCCCTTTCCAGGAGTAGAAAGGCACCAAAAACCAGGAAGGCAAAAGAGCCACCCTGCACTGCTTATTCCCAGCAGGAAGAGCTTTTTTCTGTTCTTCCTTTGAGGTCAGGGTGACAATTTGTGCTCTGCACTTGATCCCAGCAGATCACAAACGTAGTCATGCCCCACCACTTTTAATCCCTCGCAGGTACTGGCTGTTCACTGCCTACTCACGCATCAAGCAGCCAGCTCTGCTAGGCAGGTGAAAGCAGAGGTTTCCATTTCCAGTTCTTTTCCACTACACAGGAGAGAGAGATCCCAAATTACATCAGTCTCTAGGCTCTGCTCAAGAAACAAAAAGACCAGGCACATCCGTGGAATGAGTGGATCTTCTGAAAACACCACTCTCTCCAAGCAATCTGAGGTCAAGAGGTTTTGAATTTCCTATTTGCAAAAATAATGCAGCTCTGTAATACCATCCAAACCAAAATTGTAACTTTGCCTTAAAGTTTCCAGTCAGGCGCACAGCAAAATACCACCACTTCCACCCTGGGCTGCAGTTCCCTTGCTGTCGGGAACCCTGTCATGACTGTCCAGCCTTTTCCAGGCCACTCTTTAATTTGGCTTTTTTTTTTTTTTTTTTTTTTTTAAAGATTACTTCTATAGGACCCTTTTTATCCCACTCCAGCATGGCTATAGTACAATCCTTGCCCTGATTTTGAACAGGGCAAGGATTTTTTTTTGACATTTAGCTAAGTCCTAAACGTCATTTTAACCCTCTTCTCTCATCGGATATGAGCCCTATTTCCACAAGGGACAAACTGGTTCCTGAGAGGGAGAAGCACAAGAGCATCCACCCATCATCGGTCCCCCAGACAACACTGCTCTGTCTTGCTCCAGCAGCAGGAATTTGCTCTGGCAGCACTCTTGCCACCACACACAGAGGTGATGTCCCAGAGCTGCCCATCTACAAGGGTCCCAGTCACAGCACGTCAGGGAGCTGAAACGCACCGGGCTGCACCCTGTGTCTGAACCCAAGGGAAGCCCCAGTGCCTTGGCTCGTACACACTGCCAAGTGCTGCAGACAGGGTTTTGCCAGAGCACAGGGATTACAAGACAGAATATATAGCACAGTCCTTCTGAAACTACGTTTCAGAAGTGGAAACAGGCATTTATCTAAATAGTGTTTAATCCTTTACAGTTCTAGTGTCTCAAGAGCCATCTGGTTAAAATTCCTCTCCAAATCAGGATATCTAAATGAAACATGAGGTCTCTTTCTTCCTCCCACACTTGCTCTGCCAAAATCAGACTTAAAATGACTGATCTCAGACACTTTTGTTTTGTTATTATCCCTGAATCTTCCATAATAAAGAAATGGAAGGAAAGAAAAAAAAAAAAAAAAAAAAGGAAAGAAAGAAACCACAGTGAATCAAGCTGAAGTACCTTGACTAAAGCTGACAATGTGTTTTTCATAACAAAAATCACAGGTCAGGTATGGGAAGGCTCCTTATATACACATTATTTGCATTACCTTTTCAAGGAAAAGTTATTCTGCCTAACCAAAGTTACAGAACTGCATCTGAAACCTCAGCTTTGCTACCTAAATGCCCCAGCACGCCCCCCAGAAGGGGGGTAAGCTCAAAAGGGCATCATTCACATAGGCTACCGCTGATCGGGAAATATTATTCCTGACTCACATCAATATTATCTCCACTGAAGCACATTTCCCAGCTCCCCCATGCTAGGAGTTGTGGATTCATAGCACTAGCAGCAAGTAGGTTTCCAAAACGGAATAGGGAAGGCAATCACACAGGTGTGGTGCTCAGGAACAGTGGGGTATCCTGCAACACTGAACAAACCTATTTTCACATAGGTATTACACAAAAAAAATTGTTTCCCGGGGGTAAGGAAGGCAGTTATGTAAAGCTTGTGTTATATCCTAGTACAACGGACACGGACTGCAAGTCGTAGTTAGGGGATATGGGCCTAGATCAGAAATAAAGCACGTCCTACAGCATCATTCCCTCATTTGAGGGCAGGGACCTGACAGAACTCCCAGGAGCTGCTTCGTGCCATATGTCTAGATTTTCCATTCATGGTGCAGTCCGATGGAGAGGCTGTTTCCGAAATAAAGGCCAGCCAAGATGGGCTGAAGAGTGTTTATATTCAAGTGTTTGAGTACCATAAACGATGCCTCCTTTTGAACAGCTGCCTTTATTTACATCCAGGCAGAGAATTATACCAGCATACGTGGAGGCAAGCCATCATTCACAGCAGGGAATAACTTCTCCTGTTAGAAACACTTCAAGAGACCAATCCTACAGACCACTCCTGGCCAAAATTCCCCAAGAGCAGTGCAACTCAGAAAGCAGCTATAAACCCCAGTCCTGAACTGGTTCCTTAGAGCTCCAGTACAAAATCAGAACAGTTAAATTTCTATTGTGCTGAGCTCTCGTGGTGCTAGCTCTGAAACACCCCCGTTTTTCTACCAGGTATTAGTCAAAAATGAATTTTTATATACTGCATTCTTTACCAAGAAATTAGGAACTAGTTTGTATTCAAGAATGCTGTACTGGGGGGGGGGGGGAATAATATATAAAAGAAAGAGGGCGTTGTCACGGAAATGAAGTATGTGGGAGCTTTTATAATTTAAAAAGAAAGTTTAAATTTTAAAGCCATATTTGGTTGCTTGATCAGCTATTTACTTTGTACATCATAGCTTAAGAATTTAATGAGTTTCCTTTTTGAAAGTTAAAAAAAAAAAAAACACTTTTCCTCTCAAAACAAGGTAAGAAACTAATTGGTAGATAGATCATTTTAATCATTTTTCCCTTTCATGTGCTAGAGTACAGTGATTTAAAAAGCAGCTACATCCATTTCTAGACCACAGACTAGCTCCTGCTTATACAAGGTGAACTGAACCAGTCATACACATTAACTTATCTTTTGAACAGTTGATAAGGATTAGTGACAGAAACACCCATCTTGCAAATACGTAGGTGAATAGTTTCACTCATACAAGTAACTCCACAAACACAGATAGATACAAGGCGCAGTATTTGCGTAAAGTTAAAGGTGTTTGCATTCACATGGAGACAGCTGCAAGCGTGGCTTGTTAGAAAATCACAACTGTCCAATACTCCATAATACAGAAAGCTGAAGATGCGATAATTATTAGCTGAAAGCTTGCATTTCCACCTTCCCCAATTCTGTTACAGCCAGCATGCTCCTACAGTTCAGTGGGTATCGTTCCCTGCTTTCCAAGAACATCACATCACCTGAGGAGCTGACAAAACAGCCACTAGTTTAGTTATTTCCTCCTCAGCTGTCATTAAAAACTTCCAACAGGCACATCTGATCCCCCGCCTAGGAAAACAGGCTGCTGACAGCTCACACACGGCTCTGTACCACTGCAAACACTCCCGAAACGCCCACTCGGCTAGGAAGCAAAGAGAAAAAGCTATATTTATACCCCAGTGGCTGCCTGTACTTTCAAAGCCATCACCTTCCAGGAGGGAATGCGTGCATCAGAGAAAGGATGTGAGAGAAATCAGAAGCAAGAATTCAGATAAATCCCACACCCAAAACTCCCCCTAAAACAGAGGCAGTCTCTGAGGTTAACTTGGTAATCCATGAAAAAATCGTTTGCTAAGAGTGTTTCAGAAGTACGTTACAGACTCACAGACTTCCCGTTTCCCCCAGCCCTGCTCTCACAAACCCTTTCCCAACCGATTCCCCAAGCCGAGCAGCCTCAAGGCAGAGGACGCCCAGCAGGAGCCCTGAAATCCCGAAGCCCAGCAAAGTGCGGGATGCTGAAAGCCTCCCTGCGCTGCTCGCCAAGATGATGCTCGAGAAGGGAGAGAGGGAGGCATGTGCTTACTGGCTGCCGGAGAGCCTGGGAGCTGCTGCGAGGTGGCTGCTGCCCGGAGCAGGAGCAGGAAGGGATGGAGCACACCCGGCACAGCTGGGAGCGACGTGGGAGCGCCTCTGGCCAGGGCTGTGCCTCCAGCCCCTGGCCGGACAGCCGCTGCTTAGACACTTATAGCAGGGAGGCGCATTGCAAAAAAAAATTAATCCAGCCAATAGCACCGGTCCTGCCTGGGGAGCAGCTGGAGGGGGGGGAACAGCCTGCTCCTCCCAGGGCCTCTGCACCAGCCCTTTGGGGGGAAAACCCAACCAGTAATGGCATTTTGCTGGCAGGGCTGCTCTCCCGCTCCCCTCCAGTTGTTGCTGGGACCCGTGGGATTCAGCAGGCTGGGCAAAGCAGTGCTACCCCTAGGGTGTCCCCCCAGAGCATTTCACACATGGAGAACGCAGCACAAAAACTTTATCTGGGGAGTCAGGGGGAGAATATGTCATCGGTCTCCCATCCTGCCCAGAACACAGTTTAAGTGATACCAAAAGATGAATATTTTCTTCAAAGCAAATATAGAACAAGTACTATCAGGTGGCAAATCATTCCCACATTTAAACAAATCTGCCTGTTTGTGCCGCACACCAGGTAAATCTGGCAACATTCACTTCTGTTTTTTCCCCCATCCTTTATCCCATTTGTTTTCTGCTCATGTATCTTCCAACATTGTCCTGCTTTCTTCCATGCTCCTCCTATTGAATACATGGCCCAGCAAGTTTATTTTCCACAGGAGGTGCTTGGGTTGGATCTCTTGCATTACAAATAGGTTTTTGTGGTGCCTTAGAGAACCACAGAGCTTCTGAGTAAAGACAGGAGAGGCAGGGTGAGTATGCTGGGTATACCACTCGTATTCTTGGAAAGCAGATCACAAAACTGGGGCCAAGGGATTTCTGCTTGTTTAGTAAAAAGAAACAAACACTGCACTAGAGTAAACACACCCTTTCCAGAAGCATTTGCATTTCTGTGTCTGTTTCTCCATGCAAACAGGTGAGTACCACATTCTTCCAACATCCCCATCTTACACATTAACAACGTTCCTTGCAGCTATAAGAAAGCTGGGCTGTCCTGAAGTTCAAGGCTCAGACTGTCACCATTTGCCAAGAAAAACTTCAGGCATACGTGAAATACAGATATGAAACACCCATATTATTTAGCATTATAGACTGAACTGATCCATTTTCATATGAATCTAAGTACTTGTAGGAAATCTAAAAGCTGGCTAGAATCTAA
The DNA here is from genome assembly GCF_964211825.1 of Aythya ferina. Classification (NCBI taxonomy): domain Eukaryota; kingdom Metazoa; phylum Chordata; class Aves; order Anseriformes; family Anatidae; genus Aythya; species Aythya ferina. The sequence goes on from NC_140311.1 coordinate 7,506,697, forward strand.
GCTAACTTTTTTTTTTTTCCTCCCCCAGCAGCTCTCTCAATCCACATAAAAACTTAGTTACCATCAGAAATAGGTTTTCCCTAGTGGCCCTCTCAACAGGAATGTTAGCAAAAGCCTCCTGACCAGAGATGGGTCATTACCCCTGCCACCACAGGGGTATTTAGGGAGTGACCCTGCATCTTTGCTGATGCATCTTGGAGGAGCACAATCACTCTACCAAGCAAGCAAGCCCAATGGCAGGTACTTGCAGCCCACCAGCAGTGCAACAAGTGCAGGGAACAGCACCTGGCTTCCACCAGGACCCTCTGCCTCTTATTTAAAATGTTAGATGCCATCTACAAACAACGCAAACCAGAGATTTTACTGTCAAATCCCAAACACCATTCACCATCAAAAACAGATCTAAGGTACAACATCTATCAGCCTAATGGCATAGCAGCTAAACAACAAAACGACCTGTTTAATGTGTTCCATGTCACTATTACAAGTCCCCCCATGATTACAGCAAAGTGTTATTTAAGCAACTCGTTGCTCTCCTCAGGCTTCAGCTAAAAGCCTGGTCCCGCACACACTGCTTGCTCCAGACCCCACTGGCTTTCCTGGCCAGCCTCATAGGCACAACATCACATCCAAAGAAGCAGCAGAATAAAGGGCCATGAAGGCATGTGGCACAGAGAATTGCTCTGCCCCACTTTCAATATTGCTGCTCCTGACAGCAAGTGAGTGTTTGCAGTACCAGACCTTAAATCTGCAGACTTAAGATGACCGATATACCTGACGCAAAAAAATTTAAGCACTCTTAACCTCACACATATCAAAATAGCAACTTAATTCTGTTTGGGGAAAAAAAAATATTTAGAAAATAAAGACAGTATGCAACTAAAGTCAAAGAAAAGGCACTCAGGCATTGTTGTATTACAGATACAACATGGCACTATAAAAGTCTCTGCCAAAGTGCTGTATTAAACAAGAATAAACTGCAAGAATGACACAACTCATTTCACAGGGCTGAGACAACTCTGAGTCAACCCCATGCTATCACCATTGCTTGCTAAAGAATATACCCAGTTATTGCACACACTGATTTTTGGCAAACACAGTAAAACTTTTTTTTTGTTAAAAAAAAAATAAAAATAAAAAATGAGGATTCTAATGTATCCTTGACTGGCTATCCAAACAAAATGAACTATGGGCAGAAGCACTTAAAACTAGGTCGGTTGAATTACTCACCCAAAAGCTAACTGCTAGGAAACTTTATTTGGAAATAGCAGAGCTCGTACAGTTGGGCAAGGAAGCTGCTTCACAGCAGAGCGCCATGCAAGAAACCTCACAGAGCAGGGCAGAACCCCTACAAAAGCACAGATCTTACCTGGGGGCAGGAGATCTCGTCCACACTGCAAGGAAGAAGGCATCAAATATTTCATCATCTTTGAGACCTCCGGCCTGTTTTAATTCAGTCACTCCGCATCCACAGAGGAGGTCTTCTGCACCGTCTGGCCCGTTTTTGTAAGTCAATGCTCTTCAGAAGGAAGCCATTTTGGGGTGCATCCATGCTGAAGGAGGCTCGTGCACCACTTGGGAGGGCTTGGCTGTCCTCCTGGCTTCCACACACCACGCTGGGAGTGACATGCCCCCACAGTGCTCCCAGGTCAAGGCTAACAGCAGTTACAACCATCCAGTGTAAGGGAACAGGGCCACTGCACTCACCTGTCCCTGTGGGACACCACGGCTATACAGAGCCAAAACAGCTCTCCAGGCCAGCATGGGTAGCCTGTCCACACATGCTGGTCTCTTCTCCTGGCATGCAGGACATGAGGAGACCTGGACTGTGCCTCAGCCACACCAGCTGCCTCAGCTCTTCCTTCACATCACAGCTCGTCCCACAGCTGCCCCACTCCAGGTGGGGGTAATTACCAGTTCCCTCCATTAGCTCTCTGCAGGCAAACCTCCTTTCTCACAAGCTGCATTTCTCCTTCCTACAAAACCACCTGGAAGGGCCCTTTTCTTCTCCCAAGTTGCAGCCTGAGGGAGGCAACCATTTGGGGGCTCCAGTTGTGCAACCACCACCACCTCCTGCCAGTGCATGAGCACGGGAAACCTTCCTGGAGGTGTTTCAAGAGGTACAAAAAGAGAGGAGAGAAAGGGGAAAAATAAAATAAAATAAAATAAAATAAAATAAAATAAAATAAAATAAAATAAAATAAAATAAAATAAAATAAAATAAAATAAAATAAAATAAAATAAAATAAAATAAAATAAAATAAAAACAGGGAAGTAGATGCAGCAGTCTCCATGCCCTGTGCTCCCCACCATTTTGCTGCTCTGGGGACAGCTCGTGGCCAAGCTGCGCCCCCACCCTGCAGGCAGCTGGGCCTCACCTGCAACGCACTAATTACCGTGCAGGCCGTTAGCAAAACGTCTCCAGGCAGGCAAAGTAATGGAAAAGCTGAACTATTTCAGAGTCATTCCTCTTGGGGAGTAAGGGAGGGTGGGGCTTTGGGGGTTTTATAACGGTGTGGTTAAAACATCAGTGATGTAAACCCTTTTTCCACAGTTTAATGTGCTGGAGGGGCTGGGCTGCCTCAGCCATGGCTCTGGGCCAGGTGCACCTCTGCAAAACACAGGCATCAGTCAGCTCTCTGAAATGGGGAGTGGAAAGCAAAGCCTGAAGAGCAATGGCCAGCTCTTCTTTCAACCAGTGAACCTCAGTAGGAGATGTGTGCTCCACCATTTCCACCTCACTGTTGTGGAGCCCAGTGAAGGGCTGTGTGCATGCACGTGTTCAAAGAAAAAAATACTGGAGTATTGGTATGACCTTGCTAGCTGGAAAAGATGCTAGAGCAATGCACCACAGACAGCAAACCCATCCAGGTCCAAGTGGGATTTGCTTAGATTTTGCTCAGCTTCTTTGTCTCCAATACCAGGTGGTAAATAAAACTGCGAAACAGAGAGCACCACTGACAGAATAAGGCTTCTGCAGTAAAACCAGTCTTTGCTTACAATGTAATTCTTCCTATCAAAGTAGTTTGGACACTGCACACATGCATATGTGTGTAGTAAAAGACAGGGATTAAATTGCTGCTGAGGGGTATCTGTGGATCCTTCTCCATCAGTGGCTGCACAAACTAGCCAAGGATGAAGCAGGAAGTTCTCCTCAATTTCGGGGGCTGACAGTAAGGCACTAAACAGGGGGTTGGTTGCTGCTAACCTACTCATCTTTCCACCACTTAATGTCAAAATATATCTGTAGCATAGCCCTATAATGCCATCAGCAAACCCGGATCAACAGATCAAAAGAGATTTTCAAGAACTGGAAAATCACCTGCTGAAAGACCAGTGGCGAATGTGCCTGTGAGTAATTACAGTGACTGCGTTATTCAAGGCATCACCACTACTCAGATTTTCCTGAGTGACACCAGAACATGCACTTTGAGAGAGTATCTAGCTAGAGATCGTTCCCACCTTTAAAAAGCAACTGCGGGGAGGGCTCAGCTATCAGGTTAAGAGGAGCGGCTGTGTCAGCCTGCCTGTTATCCTTTGGCAGAGGCCAAAATGCTTCTCCCAGTACAAACTGCTCCTCCTGTCCATGGAAAATTATGAAGGTGACTCCCATTTATAAAGGATGATGCACCCTGCAAAATGGACGCATCTGTTGGCTCTGTGGGTACATTTTGAAAAGGCAACACAAAGGAAGGTTTCCACCTCTCTTTCCAGCAACAATATAAGTTTTCAAAGAATGTTGGCAGCACTGGCAGGCATTTATCTGCAGCCTGCAGGGGGCTGTTCAAACACGAGGTTTTCTGCCAAGGGTAGGGCTTGAGGTTTTCTGCTGCGTGGTTATTTGGAGCTCAGCATTTCCAGCCACGTTCACACACATGGTCCTTGTGTTGTTTCGTTTCCTCTGCTGCTGGATGCGGAAGCCACAGGGTACCCTGTATGGAGCCGTGCTCCAGCTGGGCAAACACCCATGGGATACGCTAGCCCTGCGAGCGTGCACACTTCTGCTTTGTCCTCCCCATGTACAAGCTTCTTTTGGTCTTATGGTTTGTATAAACCTCGTCTAATTGCCTTGCAGAGCCCACAGACTACAGCACGGGGAATAGCCTGGGCAAACAAATAACTTTGCTCATGCAGAACTACTGCTATGACTAAAATTCTTCGGCCACCATCCACTGAAGTCAAGTAAGTTTCCATTGACTTCAACAGCTGCTGGGTCACAATTTGTTTAAGTGTTTCCAGACTTTGGCCCTTCCAGCAAACACCTTGGCCAACCCTTTAACAATAACTGAAATCCATCAAATATTTGAGTATTTGCATAAGCAAACCAAATAAAATTTGAGACAAGGTTTGGTTCTTCTTAGTCTTTATCTATTATCAGTTCTGGGTGGATACATATCCAGAGAGATTTATCAAACAAAGGATACTAATAGCAATGAGGTGAAGTGATGGCAATATAATATTAGGTTTTACTTTTAACATACCAAGGGGATTTGTGAAGGTATCTGTTATCACCACCAAAAACATGCTTATTTTTATCTTACTATACATAATTACCCTAACAGTGTTTTTTTTCCTTGGTGTCAGGCTCACCACAAGTTTCATGTTCCAGATTTGAAAAATAGCTTCCAGGCATCAGATCAAAATTAGGCTCCTTTATTAATTTTAGCTTTAGATTTTAGTCTCGGGAAAGAAAAAATAATAATAATAATAAAAAAATTCAAGGTACCCACAGGCTAACATAAGTAAAATTAGTGTTTTAATGGCAGAGGAGTTTTTCAAAGCATGACAAATTTAATTTTACTTGAGTCTGCAGCTAAAATCAAATCAATTAGAAAGCTGAGGACCATGAAAAAACACACACAACTGGATTAGATCATTGAAACGAACATGAGAAATGATAGGCACAGCATGGGCTGAAACTTAGAGAGTTAGCCTACAGCTCAGGGAACCAAAATTGAATTCCTCATCCTGCTACAAATGTCTTGCTTGACTTTGGCTGAGTCATGTAACATCTGTCCCTCAGGCGCTACCTGCCTGGCTCTGAGGCTGCGGTGTAGACATAACCCAGAAAGGAGTAGTTGTGCTCAGCGCCTGCAGTCCCTCACATTCCTGGCTTGTGGCTGCCTTCACCCTGTCTGCATGCCCAGGCTGGAGGGGTTCACCTGATCTCACTTGGGTTCCTGCTTGTACAAAAGGACATAACAGGACTTTTTGTTTCCCTAGGGATGGATGCATCAAAGAATGAACTGCTTGGCTTCTGTTTAAAATGCAGACTTTGCAAATACAACTGATAGGTAGAAAGAGAGAAGAAGGAGCAGGGAGAGGTCAAGATACCAGCTGTAAAAGCAAGTGCCCATGGAAAAGAAAAAGGTTCACAAAGCAGAGCTGGAGACAGCAGCAGCACTGCAAGGGGCTCACATAAACCTCCTCCGCTACCATGGCCTCTTCCAGACCACTCTGCTCAGATGTGGGACAGGACATGAGAGTCACACGCCAGTCCCCTCTGCTGTCAATGTCATCGTGGCTGTCTGAATGAAAGCCTTGAGCTGCCGAGTCTTAGTATGTGCTCTGCTGGCTTTTCACAATTTTATATGACTCACAGTTAATGCCAGTGAAAGTCTTATTTAGTAAGAGAAAGGCATCTGAAGTGATGGAGAAGCTTGAATTTGCTGTGCTCCCAGGTACCAACCTAAGCTCATCATGTGGAACCTGTGCCACATCAGGGTGCAAAGTGGGGAACAAGGCTGCTTGTCCCAGGACAGGGATGGGATCAGCCCAGGGGCTGGAGCTGACACGGGTCTCCAGCTGAAGAGCCCAGCATCAAGTCCTTCTAGCCAAATCAGAGTCAAGTCCTTTTCTTGTACATAAGGGTTCTGGGAATCATATTTACTACACAGCCCTGGGCTGATGGTAATAAGAGAAGCCAGGTGACACCTTTCTGCCTATTCTGCTTGTTGCTTGTGCCCAACAGTACTGGCCACGTGAGTATTCTTACCTTCTCTCTCAATTCAATCTCTCCTTACATGAAAAAGCTTTTATTAAAATTATAAGGCTATTTATAGAAGGTTTAGTCTCTAATAAGGTTGGGGGAAGAGGGTTATTCCCTATGTCAAACAAGGTAAGAGTATCCCCTTAAACTGTGTGCTTCATGTTGGCTTCATAGTTAGGCAAAAAGAAAATCTGTGAGTGCTTTTCAAAGGCTTTGTATCACAAACAACAACAACAAAAAGAAATAGTCATGGGAAAATTACAAACTGTTTGGCACTAAGGAAATTATGAATGCAATTTCCTGAGTTCTGTGCTAAAAGAGCTGCAGTAAATAGCTGTCAGGCAGCTTTCTCTACCAAAAGATTTTAGACATGATACCACTCTGTGAAGGAGATTTGTCTGTGCTGGACTTTTGCTTTCCTTCCATTTCAGAACAGATTTTCAGCTGATTTAGTTCAGCTGCACAAAGGGAGCATGGGTGTGTTTTCTATGGTTTAAACCAAGTTTTCTGGGAGTCAGCTTTTATGTGAAAATGAGGAAGCTCCCTTTTTAGCTGAATTCTGCTGAAGAAAAGTGATTTAAAGATGGGCTGCAGTCAAAGCTGAAAAAGACCCAAGAGAAAGATCTCAGATATATGCATGGATATAGAGAAACTGTCTTTCTGCCACTTCCATACTGAAATAAATACCTTCAGTAAAAACAGATTGTGAGTTTTTTTTTTTTCCCTCGGCAGCACCAGTGAGGGTTGGGAACAGATGAAGGAACTGAACCAACAGCAGGGAAAAATATTTGGCAGTAGAGACTTTGGATCTGGGGAAGAACGTGAGAGGTATGCCGAGGCTGGTTAGATTTTGACAAATGAGCAGCACGCTGCAGCACAGGGTGGCAGAGCCCATCTGCACAGGCTGGAGGCGAATGCACACGTTGACCTCGGAGTAGTACCAAAAGCATTTCTGTGCAGCATCCACACACTCACAGTAGGGCCTGGGGGGAGGATATGGTCCTGAAAGGATGTGCTCCAACAGAGTGTCATTAGAGACATCTTACTGAGGTGGCCTTGTCCTCCTGACCCCAAGAGGAGAAGGCCACTGGATGCTGTGTATTCAATTCCCACCTCCCTCATGCACATCAGGGCCAGTCTGTGAAAAACACTGCTAGGCTGACTTTTAGGGACTCAGCAGTGCCTCCTGCCCCCTTTCCAAGGCTTCTGGTTAGGATGTGGGAGCTGGTGCCTGGTGGGTGCAGGGGGTTATGCTGTGCTGTGGCACCGCAGCTGGAGCCAGCCCGTGCCCTAGGCACTGCTGCCTCGGAGAAGTGCTGCAGCAATGCCCCTGGCTCCTTCACAGAGGTTTCTGCCCCTTGAGCAAGCCTGTGAGTGTCCCTGGCAACTCAGAGCCACAAACATCAAGTGGTAGGAGCCAAGAGGGACCAGCCAAACACGAAACCTGGTAACTGGGGTATAAATATTTACACCGCGCCTTGGCTCTACTCACTCTGCTGCATCAGGAGCACGGCCAGACACAGAAGGCCAGGTATTAACTGTCCCACTTGTTGTGGTCCAGGACTTCCAGACGGACCATAATCCCCACCGCCTCGATGTCCTGGGTCAGATCCATGCCCCAGAAAGCTGCAGGTGCTCCTCGTGCTCCTCTTCCTAGCCTGAGGGTGCCGATGCATCGTCTTCCAGTCTCAGCATATCTACAGCATTAGATTTGCCCAAATGTTCCCCAAATCAGCCAGTCCTTGCAGCCCAGCCTGCTCTGTGCTGCTGCTAGCACAGCTGCTCCAGTGCCCTCTGGCACAGCTGCCTGACCCTGGCTGTTCTCTCCTCCCTGGGGCGATGCAATTCAGCCTTGTGAGCACTGCTGCGGCTTGGTGCTTGCTCTGAAATCTCTGGGATGATCACTTTTTTTCCAGGGAATATTTTACTCAGCCCCTACACCCTTGTCACGAGTGCCATCAGTCTATTATCAGCTCTGTCATCGGAGCACAGGCTGGTTCCAGCTGAAGCAACAAGTCGCTGATGTTGAGGCGTGTAACGGTGCCAGACGGCGCTGGCATCTCTCTAGCGGGACAATAGCACTGAGCCCTTTAAGGCATCTGGCCCAGTGCTAAGGCATTTTATCGACAGCAAATATCTCTGCAACAAAGCTCCTGCTGGTGAACCAGCCCATGCTAAGCAGAAATGAGGTCACAGGGGAAATTCATTTGCCTTTTGTAACAATTTGGGCATTCTCATGTAAGCAGCAGACACAGCTCTGAAATCCCAGGGTGGAAAACATGACCCGGACATATCTTGTGTATTTGCAGCGTTTATCACTTGCTTCACCAGGTAGTCATGCCTGCTCTGTCAGAGGAATCCAGTCTCCAGCTATTGCCTTGGTCTTGTACCTTGAAAAAATGGACAGCAACGCAAATAGTGACCTTAGACCACTCAACCAGACATACCTTAGATAAATAGCTTTAGGTTTATTCCAAATCTAAAAAATATGGTGGAGTATCTGGAGAAGGGAATAAGATTCTGTTAATTCTGTCATCGAGAAAGAGGGTCGTTTCCAATTCTCTCTTATTACAGATCTCAAAAGCTTCAGAGGCCAGGAGAATTCACACAACGCATCCTGAAGCACCAGTGATTAATATTAACTGCCTGGGAAAAGGGAGAAGTCAGCAACACTGCATCTGTTGTTCCCCTTCCTCTTGTACCTCTGGGAGATTTAGGAGCAAGCTGCATCACAGAAGAGCAGATTCAGCCATCCATCACAGTGTGCAGAGGAGCTGCTTCAAGGTGCTGAATGAGGACACAGCGGGGAGGTGGGAGACAGACACCCTGGCAGAGAGGTGGCAATAGCTTCTTCTGCTGTGTTTGGAGTATGAGCAGGTCAGGAGCTTGTCACGGACCATGGACACCAGGCCATGGAGGGAGGAGGAGGAGAGGAGGTGTCCTTGGCAGAAAGATCCAGCCGAATTCGGGGTGCAGAAGTCCCTCATGGACAAAAAGTGCTCAGGAGTAGCTGCTGGATACCTGCAGCTCTCGGCCATAGTTTAGCTTGTGCCTGCAGGAGGAGGAAGGGTAAGGGAAATGTTCCTGCTGCTGTCTCAGCCTGAGCACATTTACAGTACAAAATGCTCTGCTGCCCCGTGGGTTGGTATTTTCCTATTCACAAAGCATCCTTTGCACCACGGTGCCTTGCCAGCTCAGCACAGCCCGTGTGGGTAGGCTGGGATAACTAACCTTGCTGCTGCTGGGAGCAGAGCTGACACACTGCATACAGCCGATGGCTTTAATTTATACACTTTTTATCTTTGTCTGCATTCCTGGGAGCTTATGCATACGGGAAGGGGAGTGATGCTCACACGTGTCCTTAGCAGCAGCTGTGACCACACTATTCTGCGAAACACGCCGGGTTAGGAGATCGCAGCCATATAAGGACTCCTGGGGCCAGAGCATCGCTGGCACCCCTCGCAGGAGGACAGATGGTGGAATTTCCTACAAAAGGCCAATTAAGAAAGATCAAATCCTTTTGTATATATATACGTCTAAATATTTGACAACAAGTTCGACGCTCTGCTACCTTGGAGCCCTGAACCCTACAGAGTCTCCTGCAGCCCTTGCAGCCCCTCATGCTGCCTCTGAGTGCCCATCATGGACTGTAATGGCTGGATTAAGCAAAAGCACCAAGATGGCCTGTGTAAGGGCTGCACGACCCCACAGTGACATGCTCCAGAGCCCCTGGTTCCCAAATCCGTTCTGAGAGCAGACCTTTGCACACCCCTGGTGCTGTCCCGCAACCCTGAGGAGTGGCAGACTCGACCTCTGCTTTCCCCAGCTTTGGGCTCTCCGGCCTCCCCACCACATCTCACTCCGCAGCAGCCAACCCACCAAGGCTTTGCCTCGCTTGTTTTGGGGCTGCTCCAGGCACTAAGTGCCCGATTGCTCCCAGCGAGCAGGGGAACACAGGGTGCTCTGCCGGGCAGCGCCGGGAGATGTTGCTACACGGGACACGGAGTACACAAACACTGCGCTGCCTCTGGGCTCTCTCAGCGCCTGGCAGGTTTCGCTGTGACTGTCAGCAAGGACACCAGCTCTTCATCAACTCCTCATCTTCCAGTTTTTCTCCAGTCGCAGACACAGGTGGCCCAAGGATGTTTGCAGCTTAGTACTGGAAGGCTACAGCTGGGTCCGCGAGTGAACATGTTCCTAGCTATCCCTACGGGATTTCCTCCAGCACACAGCCCTTGGCTGGTGGCACATGCAGCGCTGGGGCTGTGACAAGCAGGAGCCAAGCCGAGAGAAGAGGCTGGCACCACTGCCAACAGCCATCCCAGCTGCAGTCACCCCACAAAGCCCACAGCTCGTTCGAGTCCTGCAGGCTGGGTGTCGCATGTGGAGCTCGAAGGAGCTCTGACGCTTGGCAGCAGCTGCAGAAAGGCTGCACCCCGGCTCTGGAGGGCCACATCTGATCCTGCAACAAGCTGGAGACCACCAGCCTTAAACTGCAGCTGGGTGCTGGTAAGGTGCAGGGAGCACAGCAGGGGATGGAGGGGCTCTGGAGCAGGGGTGGACTGCAGCCTCTGCACCTGCAGGGACACTGGTGGCAGACAATTAGTGGCCTTTCCAATATTGCCATCTAGAGGACCCAGCAAGGACAGGAGATCCTTGCAGGATATGATAAGGAAGATTCAACAGCTTGCTTGCTTGCTTTTTTTTTTTTTTTTTTTTTTTTTTTTTTCTTAATTTTGCCTCACATAAAGATTTTGTCAGCGTGGGGCACAGATGGAGAGCCAAGTGCACAGCACCTGAGCATGAGAACACAGGATTGCTCTGAAAACAGCCAAACAGCCCTGTGGTTCTTCTGAGGCTGTAGGTACCTTTGGGAAGGAAGGCAGAGCCGATGTCCTTTTGGCTGGCCTTGGGACAGCGGTGGAAGAAAAGTTCTTGGTTTTCTCAGTGCCAACTCATTACAAAGGAACTACTTTAAACCAAAATGCCACGGACATTTTCACAGCAAGCGTAGCTGTTTAGCAACAGAGTTCCTCTGTTTTGCTAGCACAACAGAGCAGCTTTGCTCTCTTTTTTGTGGTGGGGGATGGCTCAACACAGGCTTGGTGCAGTATGCCCCTGAGCCAGCGCTGAATTGCCCACCTGGACCTGCAGGGTGGGGGACACCTGTGTACAGGCACGGCTGTGTGGTGGCATGGTCCTTCCCTCTGCTTGCCAAAATCAAACTCACAGCTACGTAAAGAAGGAAGGTAACAGACCTCTGCACTGCTATGGATGGAAGACAAGGGTTTATGAGGTTTCAGAGGCTGCCCTCCCGCAGTGAAGCGGAGCTACAAGGTATTGTAATACCCTTAGAAAAGCGAAGGTTGCCCTTTTTGAAACAAAGCCCTCAAAAGCAGATTCCTGAAGTTTCCCAAATGACCTCAGTATTGAAAGATTGTAAAGCATTTGAACAACAAACCTCTTCTGCTGCTCCCACAGCACTCACAAAACCAATGTAGAGGAGAGATGGAGGGTGGAATCACCTCCAGAGGACAGCAGATCTGCTGCAATGATCCCAGCTGCAAAATCAACAAAAACACTGGGCATAAAAGTCCAGGAAAGCTCGAGACTCGGTTTTGCAAATGCCCCTTGTAATGCACAGGTCCATGGAGCTCTGCAGGGTGGCTGCAAGCAGCAGCACTGCCCCATGGGTTTTGCTGTCCATGGATGAGCGTGGGGTCAGCAGCTGCTGCCTTCCCTGGCTGCCAACAGCCGTGAGCAAAGCAGTCCAAGAATGTAAAGCAGCACGTCTTCACTTTGCTACAGATTTATTTCCATGTGAATTAATGAAACAGTACACACAATTCCAGAAAAAAAAAAATCTTTTATAGGCCCATAATCCTTCTTTCACAGTACAACGCAACAGTAAAGGATTTAGTCAGTGTAAACAGAAGGTCCAATAGTGATCATCAGCTATCACAGATCAGCTGCACAAACACCACAACTACAGGGTTAATGCCATTACCACACAAATTGACAGTACTAGTACAAACCATAACTTTACCTACAATGCTTTTTCATGTGCAAAAACCATGAAAATTCAATTTACAGAAGGAGGGCACCTTCTCTAAATCTCCATGTGAGCTGTAAACTGCCTCCTTGGGGTCGTCCTATCTACTTGGCAAAGGGTCTCAAGGGCCTGATTCTCTACAATAACCCTTAAAACCAACTGCAGCATACAAACCATCAGGGCTCTGCATCTGAAACCCAGGCAATCATGTGTTCTCTGCTGCAGCAGAACAGAGAAAGTAATCAGCTGAGGATGAATCTGAGTCATTTATTAAAATGCTCACAAATTGCAGCGTACATTCATTCTTTCACCAACACTACTTGAGATAGTCCTGCTTATATGACGTATGGATCATAGCAGAGTTCACAGGTACCCCATAAAATCATCTCTTGTTAACTGTTTTTTCTTAAATGTACTAATTGAACTGGCATCAAAAGCCGAGGCTTTTGGTAACGTGCTGGCAAACTTTCAGGATGTGGACACATTATTCAACTGGGAGGGTCAGAGAAAGAGGAATGCCACTAAGGCTATGGGGAGACCTTAGGTTGTGGCCATCACGCAGCGCTCGGCTGCAAGCTTGCACCTCGGTTGGGATTGCCTGGGCTGGAGCCCCGCGATGCCCGCACGCTGCTCTCCTGCCTGGAGCCTGGCAGCTGGAGCAAGGGAGCTGCCGGCGGGAGCAGGACGCGGCGGCTGCACCAGCGTCAGCTTCGTAAATTGAATTCATAGTCTGACCATACAGGAAAAAACAAGAGGTAGTTATTTATCATACCTCTGCAAAAAGGCAAAACAAAACACAAAAATAAAGGACGTAGAAATGATGCAGTAAACCTAAAGTCAACATGTACCTACTTTTTTTTTTTTTTTTCCTTTTTTAAACACGTGAAGTTAAGTTACAGATGTCATATAAAATGCACACTTTATGGAATTCCTGCATAGCAGGAAACAAAGAGGCTAGCGCTAATCCAACAGCTACATTAACAGCGAGACTGCCATTTATTGGTGCAAGGAAGATTTCCTATCTAAATATAAACAGAGCGTACCCCCCTTCTAGAGGAGACCTATGGCAACACCTATACATTTTTTGTTCAGAAGGGAAAAGAAAGGATTTTCTTGGGGATAAACTGCCAAAATAATTAGTTTCACATCCGTAAATTTAAGGCAATGTTACGTAGACCTGAGAAAATGAAAAAAAAAATCGATTTTCTCAACTATAAATATACACACAAACTTTCGGTATTTCCTGTCTTCTCCAGCTCTCAGGTGGCGCTGGGGAAAACAGCTGTAGGGAAACTGCTCTGCAGTCTCAGGATCGGATCCTAAGAGATGCAGAGTTTGTTGCAAGGAAAGCTAATGGGAGCTGGGAGAGCTCACCCTCACCTGGCTCTTTTTCAAATATTCTCTTTTTAAAACACTTCTGTTTAAGCCTTTCGGAGTGGGTTAACTCCAGAACAGGCTATAGTGCACCAGTAACCCTGAAAGGTTTGTATAGCAAAACTGCAGCTAAAACAGACAATAAAATTACATACAGTAAATTTCTGTGCTCCCCCCTCTTCAGGAGGAAAATAAGGATGTCAGGGTTAACAATTTCACTGCACCTTTAGCCATTCCTGTAGCTACAGAGTAAATCCTGTAACACTAGTGTGAAATCACAAATTGTTCTGTGCTCTTCCTTGGGAAAAAAATAAAATAAAATCAACTTGCAAACACAGTTCATTAAATGGTAAGAGACATGAGAGAGATCAGGTGGGTATTACAGACACACAGCATGCTAATGCTAAGGAATTATTAAACAAAGTGCAATGATTTTGACTATACAGGAGGACGGACAGATGGACAACTCCCCTTCAGTACTACCTAGATGCTAAATGCCTCACCTCTGGAGAAGCCTGGAGGTACCGTGTCAGTCTGTAGCCATCAAGGACTCTGCGGTCCAGCATGGGCAGTGGCAGCACTGCACCTCAGCTACATCCATGGCTTCAGCAGAGGAGCTTCACTTGCACAAAGACACGGTCGCTTCCCAAATGTGAATTTGGTCACCAATTCAGGATTTGATGGCTGCTTCTACAAAGCTGCTTGTGCTACAACTGAAAGACAGACTCAGCCCTAAAATCTGTGCACGCCCTGGGCAGCTTCTGCAGGACCAGCTCCTTCTCCCAGAAGTGACTACAGCACGACCCATGCCTCCATCCCACTCTGGGGGCTCCCCCACTCACAGCTAGCAGCGTGACTGATGTCTGACATTAGCCTGCTAAAGCAGTGGCTTGGGCAGAGCTGACGGTCACTAAAAAGCCGAAAATCTCTGGATCCCCAGTTCAGGTTCCCACACAGCGAACAAGAGTCTGCAGTCTGACTTTCTGCTGACATTTCAAACGCAACTATCCAAAGATCAGAGGCAAAAAAACAATCCTCATCTGAACAGAAAGCAACTCCCACTGTTCACCAGCACCTCCCTACCCCACTCTCCCACGTTCAAAGGATGAACAGGGAGACAGCTCCTTTACTTACCCAGCTGGGAACTAAACCCCTCATCAAATCACACATTAAAGAAGCTCACTGTGTGCAAAAGACTCTTACGCTAAAACAGTTCCACCCTACACAGTGCAGTCAACACAGTTTTTAACTTAAAATCGCAGCTTGTTCTTTACAAGTGCTTGGCAGAGAATATTTATATTCTTCTGACACCATATAAATAATATTTATACAGCTTAGACATTTTGAGACATGCATTAAACTTTAGGTAGTACACATTTCTTGATCATATATGCAAATATTACTGTCAATTAAACCGAGCAACCTTATGCTGGACCATGTCTTGCGCTATCCAGGACGTTTGAGGGTGGCTCCGAATCGTCCATGGGAAGGACCAGGCGTGTTCCCCGGATCACGAGTTCATGGTCCCCAAAAGCCAGCTCCCGATCGAGTGCATCTTCGGAGCTGTTTCCGACGAACCGCCGCGACGTGCCGCTGGACGCAACCGAATCGGTGTTGACGGTGGAGTCCCCGTAGGTCAGACTGATGTCCCCATCGTTCAAAATGAGGTCAGAGTCATCGTCCTTCAGCTGCTCTTGATTCTGGGCAACAAACAGGAGGGAAGTGCTGTTTAACCCTTCCTGAAGGGCTGTGTTTGTTTGTCAGCCCGAGCGTCTGACCTCCCCACAGGCTCCCAGCTCGATGCAGCACCCAAAGGCTACACAGAACTGTAAACACATCAAACCCCACTGACACCACGACACAAAGGACACCAAAGGTGGCATCGGACTTACTTCGTATGCCTGTGGACTTGTCAGGCACCGGGCAATCGGCCCGCAGCAGCCAGGGAGCGTGGTGGTGAGAGGAGGACCGCTGTGTGTCAGGAGAGGCTTCAGATAGCTGCAGAGAGGGTTAAGGAAGAAAAAGGAAGGCGGCGAGGTCGGGGAGTCGAGGGGTGGGATGCAGAGGCAACAGCAAGGAACTCAGTGTCTTGAGGAAAGAAACACAAAACCCTGGAAGCACAAAAATGAAAGGGATGAGCAAACCGAATTAAACGAGTAAGAGGGACACAAGTGGACCAGGACACAATCCTGTTAAGAGGTTTTCCAGCATCACTTGTCCTGTCATCCTGCACCCTCCGCCTGGCAAATTACTCCCCTGCTAGCTCATAACAAAGCTTTTGAAAGGGAAGAGAGACACCGATCCAGCAAGAAGGCTATAAATGTCCCTCTGCCTCTCTGTCCTCCTGCCATGGGGAACTGGGACCAGAGACCTTTGGAGACCCTTGGAGACCCTTCCAGCCTAACAGCCCTGCTCTGAACTTAGCCACTGCAGCATTTCCAGTAAGTGCAGGTGGAAACAGCCACAGACACGAGGAAGTCCAAGTCAGGAAACAACTGTGAGATGGGGAAGCAAATGCTGGCTCATCTGCAAAGCAGGGAGGGAGTCATGCTCTGAGTCAACAGAGCCCCTCGGGCAGTTCAAGGATACTTGTGATCGAAGTTGTACCACATGCGGAAGAGCCAGGCGCTTTCTGCCTTTGTGCTCCTCCTCTCGCTCTCCGGGACACCCTGTGAGAAAACAAAATGTTAACAGCAGCAGAGCAATGTACTGAGAGCGGGTTACCCAGGGGAACGTAGGAAAATGCCTTCCCCACCACCTCTTTGGAAGAAACCTTTGGGCTGCAGCAAGCATAAGGACATCACTCACACCGCGGCAGGCTAACAGTGCTCGCAGCACCAGGCTCTGCATTTAGCAGCATCAAAACAGGGCAAGCACAGAGCAACTGCTTTCCTGCTAGAGCCTTCCAGTTTCTGGCCCCAAGGTTTTAAGTGCCTCAGAACCAACAACTGCATCCAGACATCACACTTAATAGCGACTGGCAGGTCCAGCCTCCATCAAATCACCCTTGAGATGTAATATGCAAATAATCTTGTGCCATGGGCATTCGTGGCTTCCTTTTAGCTGGAGAAAAACACAAAGCTGTTTGGAGGGCACCGTGTACGTAATACAATTACATATTTCACAGAAATTTGGCTTTCAGATTTATGGCTCCGGGCTGCCTCCTGTATTTGGCACTTTCCTTCCAAGAGCCCAATCAACATCTCTGCACAAAACGAACCTCTGAGGTGCAGACCCCACACTGAAATCGATTGGAGGCACAGCCACAGCACTGCCGGGCTGCAGACACACAGCTGGGGGCTACCAGGCAGGTGGTGCCCGATGCCACAGGGCTGCAGCACGTATCCCACCACGGTCAGTGGTCCCCACTCGGCCACGTAGCTGCTTGCAGCAAGCAGGAGGGCGCAACAGAGGTGACAGCAAGCCTGAAGATGCTGCATAAAATGGGGCAGTGAGTAGCATTTCTGTCCTGCACAGGACACTGGGATGAGGCAGAGAGCTTCTGTGTCATGCATGTTTTGATATTAACTTCAAAACCAGTGAGGGACCAAATGTTCTGTGGCAATAACGTGGACTGACTAAGCACTGCAACATTACTTCTAAGGCCTTCTTTCAAACGGAATAAAGGAAGCCTCATTATAACTACAGAGGGCACAGAAAAGAGATGATTCCTATGGACTTCAACTTTCACCAGAGGAGCTAAAAAGCCTTCCTCCCCCAGCTGGAAGGGAGCAGGGCAGAGAGGAGCATTCACACAGTGCCTGACACAACCCTTGTGCCAAAGGGCACAGTACAAAATTCCCCTACCAGGACCATCCGATGGCAAGTAGCAAAGACCTGCACTCACCACATTCTCCTGATCTGCATCCACGCCGACTCTGTGGAGGAGAAAACACACAGTGAGCACACGGTGAGCACAGGCAATGCCAGGCAGGTACGTGCCGCATGTCTTGGGGAAGGACGGGATCTTCCCATTGCCTTTGGGGCAAGCGCAGCGCTTTCAGCAGCTGCTCCCCCTGCACAGGGGGATGCCCCGGGGCACAGGCAGGAGCTCTGCAGGGCCATGCAGCCGGTCCCATTTGCCCACCTGGTGGCATCCCTCACACCGCCTCGTGTCACGCAGCCGCGGGCACCGTGCAACCCGCAGCAGCAGGGTGGGGTGGTGGTGGCCAGGAGCGCCCCATGCCGCACTCACCTGATGTTCAGGCAGGACAGCATGGCCGTGGTGCCCCCGCCGAAAACCCAGACCGTGAAGAAGACGATGAGGAGCGTTGTGCTGAACATCATCTGCCGGGCATAGGTGGCCGTGTCGCGGATGGCCAGGGCGAACGCCATGGCTCCTCGCAGCCCTGCAAGGGGAAGGGATGGCAGAAGAGCAATGTGAGCCTGCAGGAGCAGAGACCATATTCACTGTGGGCTTCCCATATTCACTGGATCAGAGATTATATTCACTGCCTAGCCTCCCCTGCCCCATGTGATTGAACACCAGGGAGCCCTGTCCTGCCCAGCCTCTTCTCCAGACGTTGCCCTAAGAAGTCGCTCAGGGTGAGGAATGTTTGGAGGCCAGGATGCATCAACGTACCAGCAAACATCATCATATGCTGTAAATTTGTTCCAATCTTATTTCTCCTCCCCAAATTCAGTAAAAATGATAGCGGATAAATATTGGCAGCTCTTCCTAGGAAGATAGCAAGCTGGATTTGTACTTGTTAAGGAAACTGTTCTTCCTGTGTCTCCCACTGTATCCCACCTCTACATGCTGAGCCAGCAGAAACACGAGGAGCTTCACGAGCACCAGTCCCTAGGATGCAAAGACAATAACCCAGCTCTGAGTACTACAGCAGTGTGGGAAGAGCATGCTCCTGCCTCACCAAAGCAAAGCACAGATTGCAATTCAGGAATATCACAGAGGACAAATGCAAACATATAAACAAGGGAAATGATGAGAGGACGGGTTAGACAAGAGAGAAAAACCACCAGTTCCCACTGTATGCTCTCCCCTGCTGCGCTCATTTTTCACCACAAGAATTACTTGTCCTTTGCAAAGCCCAGGTTTCACAGCTTCCACAACCTCTCTGACATTCCCCAGCACACCACACTTCACAGTTTGGCTTGAAGCTATAAGCCAGCTCCCATTCCCAAGGATTATTCAGCAAAATGAAAGCAGCAGCAGTTGAGAGGAAAAAAAAATCTAATACTCTTTCTGTTTTCATAGCCTGCGAGACACAAGAATCAGCAGCCCCTTCATATTGCTTTTATCTTTGAAGCTGTGTCTTTTAATACCAGCACCCAGATGGCAAAAATAATCTTGCAGCCAGTATTCAGTGCAGCCTAGAATAATATGCAAAATGCTTCCAGCTTTTATGTTCTTTCCTGAACATCACGAATTTGCATAAGAGATGTATTTCATGATCTTTCTCATGAATGAGCCATTTCATCAGCAAGCTAGCCGGTTCCTACTGAAAAGGCACAGCACACAATCTCAGTCTAAGTACCCAAATGCATTTCTAGGCTCTTCACTCCCTTTACCCTACTGCAGCCCTGCAAAAGCTAATCAGGGAAATTCATCAAACCCTGCTGGAAACCCATGCATCAGCACCGGTGAAGATAACATTTTGTTTATCTGTATAAACCTGCTTCAGTGCAGGCAAAGGGTGAAAATAATTCCGCACATCAGAACTGGCATCCCTGTGAAACAAAACAAAAAAATCCTTCACGTCCTCGCTCTTCTGAGACGTATTAGGGCTGACAGCGTCTCCGCTAGCATCAGCCTGCAGAAAGGGAAATCCCTCCTTGTCTCATCATTGAGAGGTAACTACTGTAGCTCTAACTGTTATTTTGAAAAAAATGAAGTGTTTTTTTTTGGTGGGTTAGCCAAATGGAATAGCACAGAAAAGAGGAAACAAGGAGGTATCAGCAGGTCCCCATTTGCAAAGCTGCTCCTGTACCACGCTGCCACGGAATGAAGCTTGGTGCTCCAGCACCATGTTCACATCCAGCACTGAGCATCTCAAAAGCTGACAAGACAGAGAAAACACAACAAAACAAAACAGAAAAGCTGGGAAAAGAATCTCCATCCTCTTAAAACAACCAAAGGCACCACTACACAGGAGAAACTCCCTTTTAAAAATAAAGCTAGACTGAGTGGGAAAAAAATCACATTTGAATGAAAAACACACGCTAGGAATGAGGCAGCTCTCCCTTTCTCTTCTTGTTTTACAAAACGAACTCCAAAGGATACAAAAGCTCCCACCACAAAGGTAGGGTTGAAGACGTGGTTCTGGAAGGTGAACAGTGCAAGTCCCATGTAGGAGAAGATGAAGTTTTCTGCCAAGAAATTCAGCAGTTCGAACAACTGAAAGAGGAAAACAAATTAAAAATGAATTAAACGTAACTCAGATTTAACAAGAAAAACATGTTAGCCCATCCACCATACAATGAATACTTCTGCAGGAGTGACTCCAGCAAAATCCAGCTGTAGACTGGCAGATGCACCTAATTCTGGCTAGAGGGAACAAAAGAATACTAAACTGCAACTCTGGAGAGGATTAAGGGGACTGAGGAGCTCTCACCTGCTTTGTTCTGTGTTGGGATTCTGTAGATAAGTTGTTATAGGTATAATGAGCCTGTGTGATCCCACAGAAGAGTACAGCCACCACACCTGGGGAGCAGAGCATCACGTTAGACTCGTGGCCACGAAAAGGGAGCAGAGCTGCACCCAGCACTGTAGGGTTTTTGATACAATAACCCCAAACCCCCAAATAACTGAACTTATAGAAGCAGAGGGTCAGTCCCATCTGCAGCCAATACTTAGAGAAGCAAAATTCAATAGCACCATCATTCCTGCAGATTTCCATTCAAATGCAGGGCAGTGCTGGAGCTTGCCTGTAAAGCCACACGCCTCAGCCAGCAGGAACGTGCTCCAGGACATCAGGAAGAACAAGCCAGTCTCCAGCAAGGGGAACTCCCGCAGTTTGGTGAACTTGGTGACGTTGCAGATTGTTAAGGACAACTTGGAGAGAAACTGCAGGCTGAGGGAACGTCTAATCCTGCTGTGTGTCATAGCAGTACTGCACAGCCTGCCCCTAAAAAGGCTGTGGCATTGCCTCTCGTTAATTTAGGCATAAAATCGTGAAACACTGGGTCTGGCAGAAATGCCACATAGCAAAAGAAAAAGCTGTTATGTAAACACTTGGAAAAACAACAAAAAGGATATTAAAGCTGTCACAACTCCAGTAGCTGCTCCCATTGCAAAAGACCCACTGAATATCCCCAGGAAGATCCCAATAGACTTGAACATCGCTGTGACATCAAACGTGTGGCTGTTGTCGCCCGCTGGCTGGTACGCAACAATTGAACTGAAAGAGGGAGAAAAAGCACACATGGGAGCAAAACACTCCTTAGTCTGGGGAGAGGGAGATTTTCACAGTGCTGTGTGAGCTTTGCAAAGTGCTACAACTGCTGCAAGCCCTGAGCGTGAGAAACCCTGAGCTCAACCAGCCTAGGCAAGGCTCTGCATTTGCTCCTTCCAGATGCTATAAAGCATCAGACTAAAACCCATCTCTTGCACGATCCCCTACAAATGAGTTTGCCAGGCAACAGTTCTTCATTTATGATGGCATTTTGGGGGCTTGGCATCAGGACTCTGGAAAGCCAGGCACTCTGGGAGCACAATGCATCCAAGCAGGCAGCCTACACTTCTCTGCTGATGCCACCTGATGTGAATATCCCCTGGAGAACTGCAAGTTCTTCAGTTTTACTACATTTAACGTGTGCTACCTTCCTTTTGCACTGCTCTGGGTTCTGACGGGAAATCTTGCAGGGCAGCAAGGCAAACGGCACGGTGCCAGTTCACAACAGCAGCGCTGCTGTCTTCATCCACCAAACCTTAATGTTTCTTTTTGACAAGAAAACCAAGAAGATTTTCCATGGTTGGTGGATCAGCCAGCCACGCTGGTGTCCCCCGGCCTGTGCTGAACGTGCTCCCTCCGAATCCCTCAGCAGGTACCCAGAAAGGCCTCGACACAGGCGGGCCCCTATCCACCTCCTCAATCCTGTGTTAATATTGACTCCTTGTTAGCTTTCTTTGATGTAAACTTGCTGAGAACATTAACTTCCTTGTCAGCAGTCCCTCGGCTGGCTCTGTTAAACCTCTCAGGCTTGAACTTTAACTAGCTGCCGTTTCTGTTTAACCTCCTGAGTTATGCTGGAACGGAAAGTTACCATCTCACAAACACATCCTGCCACTTTCCTCCCTAATAACAGACCAACATTCTTCTGCAACACGAGTGATAACCCTACCCTTGCCAACACGTAACGGGTCACTTCCCTTGCTAAACTTCCCTGCTTGTAATAAATTGTATTTTTTCTCCATTGTCTTTTATGCCACAGCCCTCAGACTTCTCCCTGAGATTTAAGTTCTTTTGTCAGTTCCATCTCCTACTTCCCATTCGCCAACATGGTCTCAGTCTGGGGTTTTGTTGTTTTGTGTTCGTTTGGTTTACAATCCAAAGTTTCATTTCCCCTCCATAACTGACTGTGTGGATGGATGTCAGTTGTGCACTTTAACTTATTGCAGCCTTCCTTCTGGTTTTGCTTTTTGCCCGACTAATAAGAAACTCAAGAGGGAGAAACTAAATGGGGAGGAGCAAGTAGGAACCCTGGGGCCACAAGCTGCAGCCTGGCCCTGCACTGCTCGCTGCTTTTGGTTCTGGGTTCGATTCCTCTTTACACGGCCAAATCCTGAATCAGGTTCCCTGCCACTAACCCCACCGGAAAGCACCTCCTCACAGGATGGGGAGTGGCAAAGCCCACGGCTTTGTGTTTGTTGCTTCCTCGCAACACCAAACCCCTGTGCTCGGCCGGACACAGCTGGGGCCCCTCTTCACCCCAGGGCAATGCTGGCACCCACCCACGCCAGTCCAGGTGTCCCCCCAAAACCCCCAAATCCTCCACATTTCCGATCCACCCCTCCCAGCCACCAAGCTGGGGAAGCAGAACTGCCCCTGCCGCTCCCCACTTATGCCTCTTCCATGCAACAGGCAAGTGCCAAGCTAAATTTAATAAAGGGGAACCACAAATAAGAGCTGCAGCGGGTCTCTTTTGCTGCTTGGAAGCCCTTGAGAATTAAACACGCTGCTGGACCGGTCTGCACACAAACCTTGCATCAAAACAACGGCTGGCTGCAGCTCAGGGCTGCTGGGTTTGGTGCAGATTATCTTATTCCAGAGGAGGGGGGCTGAACTCAGCTCGTGCAACAAGGAAGGGAGGAAATCAGAGCTACAAAGCTGGGAGCAAAACAGTGCAAGGGGCAGATCAGAGCACATGGTGCAGGCACAGATGCATGCACAGACCCACCACAAACTCCACAGCCCTGCTGCTGAGCCCACCAACACCTGGCAGGCTCCGAGCCCCCGTCTCCTCCTTGCTCTGTGTCACTTCTCAAACACGACCTGGCTGCGCAGAGTTTACTCTCGCAGCAGTGGTGACACATCCAGCATAAAAACCAGAGTGAGCAATACAAACAGTTCTAGAAACAGTCAATTTAGTAAATACAACTCAGGCGGGTGCTGATACGAAGCTCACAATATGTTACTTGCTGCCTCCACATCAGTAAAACCCACGCAATCAGCACGCCGGCTTGACAAGTATTCCAGAAATATTTTCTGCATTAGTCTTAGTTATAAGTTAACCTGTCATGACTGCAGATACTATATATTCCCAAACAAACTCCCATGATGGCAACACAACGGAAATGCAGATAAAATATGTCCTACGTGCAGAGGACATAAAATATTAAAGAATGTTATAAAACACTCTTTAGAAAGGCACCCGCTTTCCAGTTCAGGATGCTAACTCCAGAAATACCATCTTCTTGAGGCACAGAAAGTGGGCAGAGAAAGGAGACAGCTGCTTTACCAACTGTCTCCACCAAAACAAAAGCGGGTACTTGTGGATGGGAAGGCAGGCAGGTAGGAGCAAAGCCATCAGCGAGGGGTTTCGGTAGGATCCTGTGGCTGAAAAGCAGACGTGGTGCTTTTCACATTGCAGAGAGACATGAAAGCTTCCTTCTGGCTGGGTCAACAGGCCATAAAAGAAAAGCACAGCTATCCATCATGCAACAGGAAGCTGTAGCTACAATCCATGCTCCCAAACAGTGGTCTTCAAGGAAGAGGCTGATCAGAAGGTCACTACAGCTTCTGGGGACACTTAATAGGGAAATCTGCTCTGGCCAACACCAGTGCTTCTATTTTTACAGGAGCAAGGCCAGGTGGCTCCCCCAAATGCCCGACACAGAACATACATAACAATTAAAAATAAAAACAGAACACACTTACGAAGACAGCACTATGGCAACGGCATCATTGAGAACGCTTTCGCCAAAGAGAAGGGCATAGAGCTCAACATCAACCTGGAGTTCATGGAATATGGCAAGAACAGTCACTGACAAATAGAAAAATAGAGAGACATTCAAGAAGGTGCCGTTATTGTGGTGTAATCAAAGACAAAACATCCCTTTTAGAAAGCTGCCTTCCTTCCTTTCTTCCCCTCTTCATCAAATGTAGGTAAAACAAGGGGAAAAAAAAAACATCTAACATACCTGGGTCAGTAGCTGATACGATGGCACCAAAGAGGAGGCAGTCAGTGAAGTAGAAGTCTCCCCCAAGCTGCCCAGTGACCTTCATCAGCGCCACACAGCCGTACATGACGGAGCTGTGGAAGCAGAAGAGACAACAACTCGTACCTGCAGTGTAAGGAGTTCCCCGGAATCTGCCAATTTAACCCCTAAAGTTGTCCAAACATAGGAGAAGAATACCCTGAGAAGTTGCATTGCATGAGCTGAGCCTGGTGAAACACCAGGGTTTCAGACCAGAGAGCAGGACTGTGAAATCCAAAGCACTGACAGCACAGGAGCAAAGCACGGTGCTGGGGAGGAGCTGGTACCACAACTCCTCTGCCAGCACAACACGGACAAAAAAAAGCAGCAGCTTGTGGGACAGACCATGACAATCACCTTGCAATTGCTTCACAATGCTTGATGTTAACACGTTTCAATGGAATTGACTTTTCAGTTGGCCTGACTTTCAGATGTCCTAAACTTGCAGCTAGGAGCAGATAATGCAGGCGCTGAGTTTGCTTGAATCCCCCTGGATCTCCAGTGGAAAACACCCTACGCAAGCCTGCACGTTGCTATTCAGAACGGGAATTATCTAGCTCCCTCTGTGCACACAGATAAATAATTTGAAACACAATCTGTGTTTGCTAGGCATCTGCTTCCAGCAAGTAAGGACAGGACATGCATTTACGATCCTGCCCTCTACTCGTGTGTCTCACACTTGTTTGGGCTCCGCTTTCAATAATTTCAAGTCAGTGCCTGTTTATTCTCAGGGATCTGCAGAACTTGCCTTGCCGTGCGTATAAGCAGCCTGTACGGGATACAGGAAAGCACTGTGCAACGAGGCAGCAGGCACACTGCGCGGCCAGCAAAAGCAACGTTAGCTGCCCTGCTGAGTAGCCCAGGGAGCCCCCCTGGCCCTCGCTGCAGGACAGAGCTCTGTGTCCACACACAGCCCTGCCAAAAAGCCCGTCCGGCCACAACCTCTCACCCGATCATCAGGCAGGAAATCGCAGTGCCAAGAAAAGCGTAGGCCAGGATTGATCCCAAGTTTCTGAAGAAGTGCCTCTAGAAGGAAAAAAAAAAACAAACTGAATTACACTTTACTATTTATTTCAAGCTGTGCCAACAGATAGGTACCTGCACAGCACCCACAGCAACTTGTGCCTGGCTTGAACACTGCGAGCTGTGTGAGCTTGGCTGAATAACGCCTCACACAATGGCACGTGCAGCCAGACCAGCACAGCAAATGCAGTACTAATAAACATCATTTTCCTGTACTGGTGTATTGAACAAGGTGCAGCTCCGAGTCCTGGGGACTAATTCCTAACACAGGACAGGACCTCCTTCCTTCTCCCAGAGACAAAGAGGATCATTTTCCTTTCCCTCCAAATCAGTACTTCAAAGAGCTGCTGCTTCCTAAAACCTTCCCACCTTCTGAAGTGTTTCAGCATTCCAGATGGCTCAGCTGGCCTAAAATACCCCTGCACAAACCCATGCTGGAAATGGTCACAGTTGCTGACCCTTCCTGGGATGAGGGATGGGTGAGACCTACAGAGGCACTCTCAGCCCTGCCTCCTACCATCCTGCGTGTACTGGGAACACCGTACCCAATTCTGCAGCCTTGGCCTGCTGCTGAGCAAACATTAAAACACTCTCAGTGTTTTAAGTATTAAAATTAAAGTGTTAAAAATGCTCTGGGGGCAGAGGAACAGAAAGTGTAGGCACTGTAAAGGCACGTACCCTTTTTAAGCTGTAGCCTGCATAAAATATAATTGGAGGAAGCAATATGTTGAAAAACACCTCAGGATCAAAAGTCACCTGTAAATAAATTAAAAAAAAAAACAACAGTTAATTGGTTTGTTAAGATTTTACAGGACAAAACACAAATAATGACATAAGAAATACCCTGTACTCCCACCAGATGAAGCGCTGTTAGGTGAGCATGGAGGAATCAGGGCTCTTTCAGACGCACAACCCCGAGTTTAAACAGCTCACGTTACGATCAGCTGAACCTAGAGCTTCATTACATTGTGTATTCAGCTTACAATTTATGGGACCAAAGTAAAAACATAAAAATGCAATAAAAAAAATCACATAATGCAGCAGATATGGGATTTCTGCATTTGCATGCACCCCACGGAGCATCCCTCACCACAAAATCGCTCCCTTACCTTTCTCAGCATCTCATTATCCTGGACATTGTTGAGCTCCTGGGCGCTGATTTCCCCCTTCAGGGTGTACTCGTAGAACTTCCCGCTGACGTTCACCAGCAGCGTGGCAGGACTGGTCTGCACCTGGCAGCTCAGCGTCACGTTGTTCACATCGCTGGGGACGTGGATGCCGTAGCGCAGCACCACACCAACCAGGACACCTGGGGAGAGAGGGATGCGGGGTGAGACGAGCAAACTGCCGGGGTGGTCACCGTGAGCATCTGCAGCTGGAAACCTGACAGGATCACGTGTCGCTAGTACAGAAATGCACAAAACCTTTCCTTTTGGTAGGGGTTAAAAAGGTACCAGTGACTCATGAATGCTTTGAGGACGGTGAGCATCCTTCATAAGACGCTGTCTCAAACTGGGGAGAAGAGATGCACTCAGGCATTGGCCAGCACAGCAGAGATGGTTTTAGGTCACTTTTCTGCTGTTTTTCTGATTTTTTGGGGGTCACTTAATCCCATTTCTGAACCATGTGTTTATGAAAAAGGTTGCAAACATGTGGAGACCGCAACACTCCGAAGGCTACTCGATTTGCCTCCGAGGATGCTCAGGCTCTTCACTGCTGCATTAATTAAAATCTCGCTCTGCGTTTTCCTAGGGGCAGGGCACAACCCAGACCAACACCAAACTCCTTCCCCATCACAGTCCTACAGGAGCAGAGAACGGGCAAGAGGTCTGCAGCAGCAGGGATGGAGACCATGGGACTCACCCAGCACCTCCTGCAGCCAGTCCCCACGTGCCACCGGGCTCTCACCTGCTCTTCCCTTGAAAGCACCTTTCCAGGATGACATTTGCTTATTTTGCTGACTGCCAGAAGAAAAGCCCCCACCTCCCCTGCCAGGGGATGTGATGTGCAGCACAGAACACCCAGAAGATGATGAATGAGCTCTGAGATTCTATGGGAGATGACCAAAGCTCTTCACTGGGATAAAGTGAGCTTCAGAGGGTCCTCACATCTGCTTAGGACTATGAAGCAGCTGAAAACAGTTGCAGTGAGAGCACAGCATAAAGTCACAGCCCCAAAAAAGCAGAAACCTCTTACCCTTGCAACTCTGTTCCTACAGCCTTCTAGAGCTACCCCTTTCAAAAAAAAGTTGATTTTGGAGCTTTAGGGAAGAGTCAGAAACCTCCTGCAGCAGCTGCCTGTCTTTTCTCAGCTGGAAACCTACCCCGAGACACCTTTCAACGCCGGAGCTCACCACTTTGAAATGAGATGCCCGGCAAGGAGGAAGGAGGGAGAGGCTTTGGTTGCGGTTGGAAATTTAGAAGGGATCCTGACTCACCCACCTCTTGGCTCTTAATCCTTGTCCCACAGCAGGGCTACATCTGATAGCAGCCGTGGTCAGCCTCGCCGTCTCGCCACCCCACGCAGCTGTTCCCGGCCCCGCGTGCCAGCCGTGCTCTGGCCAGAGCCGAATTCCCAGCAATGGGAGAAGGGAAAGGGGACGGGCAAACCTGGAACAACCGCCGAGACCACTGGGCTTGGGGCTGCTAAAGTTTGTCTTGCCCTGCAGCACACGCAGAGCTGTCTGCACGAAACAGAGCTGGGTGGGAAGAGCGTGCACAACCACATCCATGCGCACGCAGAGCGCTCAGGCACCCAGTCCAAGCCAGCCTCGCACCATCAGTTCCTAATGTTGAGACAAAACCAGAATCACCTGGAGGGAAAGCTGCAGGGTGCCGTGCCCAAAGCCAAGAGCTCTGGTGTAGAAACAGCCCCACCGTGGGCCTCGCACCGACCTTCCCCACGCACCTCCCACTTCGGGGAGCTGGCTGGCGGCACCCGGCACACACCCGAGCTGCTGGCAGGGTTTTTCAGCCCCCCAAACCAGTCCTGTGCTAATGGGATCACGGCCAGAGCTGGAGTACGTCCTCCTGTTGCTGACGGCCTCTTAGGAAGTGGTTGGAACACTCCTGGCACTCGGAGGGCTGCCCTAGCTGCAAGCCGTGAGCCGCCCCACCGGTATCAAAATGGTTTTGCTGCCAAAAGTTTTACAAAAGTGAGCCCTGGGAGGGAGCTGAGCGGGGGAACCCGACACCGGGAAGCTGACAGCTGAAAGCTAAAGGCAAAGCTGGAAAATTAACCGAGTTCTTCTATGCAAAGCGCAAAAGATTTATTTTCATTGCATTTATCCCAAAGAACAAAAACCCATGGGCTTTTTTTTTTTTTTTTTTGGTGCTACGGAACGCTTCTGAGCTAAGATTTAAAATGAAGACTACTATGTTACCATCCAGGCACTTAACAATGGCAGCACGCAGGAACCCCCAGGCAAGCATTAATCCGGACACCAAAAGGGAAGAAAAACGCAGCGAGCACCTGAAAGCATCAGGCCAGCAGACAATCGGGATGTCTGCAACCCAGGGGCGAACCAGGAACCACTACAAGGAAACTAAACTTCTAGAGAAGCTCCTGCCACATCCACCACCAGACTCCGGGAAGAAATGAAACAAGACTGCTCATTTAATTGTCCTAAATGTTGAGTACCCAGGGTATGGGAACCTAATTTTAAACACTGAAATGAAGCCCAGGGGCTGCTGAACACGTATTGCCTATCACTCTGAAACAACTCCGGCTCTTGAACAACAGCTCTGAGCCAACAGTGTAATTTGTAAGGTAAAACGCCACCCGAAGCAACAGCTGGTAACTTGGGGTAAAAGCACAGACTCCGTGGAAACCCTGATGGATTTCAGCAAGTAGAGATGCAGAAGTTTTGACTTAGTTGCTGAGGTTTCTTTAATTAGAAAAAGGCCGAGCTTTTACCAATTGCTTCTTTGCCCAGATGTAAAGGTCTGTTTTGCAGGCTGCCTGCTGCAGCACTTCCACATTTTCCACCGACTTCCCCTGGGCTGAGAGCATCAGAGGGGACCAGGCATGGCAAAGCAGAAGCCGCACTTGCTTTGCTCCCGGCGGCTTGCAGGCTGCTGCTGTAAAACAAGAGCTCTCGCCAACCTCTGGGAACTAACACATCCCTCTGCCTATGGTGGCTGCCTGACCTGAGAGGGCGATGCCAAAAGCCTTGACAGCAGAGAAAAAGTCAGAGTTTTCCACCTGACCTGGCGGGTGAGGTTCCTTATTTTGCCAGCAATTCCCTCAGTGCAGTCTGCAAAAGAGCAGACGGAAAAGATGTGTTTTAGGGATCATCGGGAGACCAAAATGTCACGGGCTGGGCTCTGGGACCAAGAGGGGCGCTCACATGGGCAAGGGACAACAAGGGGAAGACAAGTGCAGCAGCCTCACCGAGGGCTTGCAGGAATTTGTACACGCAGCCCAGTATTTTGGTTATATTTTGTGCCCCTAGGCTGCTTCTCCACCCCTTCGTTCTGAAAGCCGCCTCCAATTAACTGAGAGTTAGGATGACAAAAGCCAAGGGCCCGAACGCACCAAGCCGCAGCCTTCAGAGCCGAGCTTTCCGCTGCGTGGGGAGCTCAGCCTCGTTTCTGCTCCCACCGAGCTTGGTGGCACATCGCCTGCGACCAGACTGGGAGAGGGAAGAAAGCAAGAAGAGATGGGGACTGCAGAAAACACCTTGTCAACCCTATATTCCACTGATCTCGCCTCGATAGGCGTCTGTGGTCGCGTTAATCATTCCTCCAGCACAACTCCCAGCCCTGCTCTGGTCGAACTCCAAGGGTGACCCTGGGCGAGCCCCGTGCGTTATCTGCTGGCCATGGCCAGGGCACCTCGGGAGGCCACTCCCGAGCACCTCAGGCGACAGCAGCCCAGCATTAAAGCCCAACCCTCGATCCACAGCCCCGCTGCGGGGCAACACGAGCACCTCGCAGGGTGGGAGGAGGGACCGGGAGCCCCAAAAGGAGCTCAAGGGACCCCCCGGCCCCTTCCGAGCCCTCACCGTAGATCATGGCGAGCCCGGTCTCGTGGAGGAAGCGGGCGCGGCGGTGCTTGAAGAGCCAGATGGTGAGGATGGTGAGGGTGAGCAGCAGGATGAAGACCAGCAGGTTGGCGCTGTCCTGCCGGTGGCTCTCCTCCGCCGCCTTCTCGGACACGATCTCCTCCTCCAGCGCCCCGGGACGAACCTCGCCGCCCGCTGCCGCCACCCCCACCCGTGCCCACAGCCCCACCGCCAGCACCGGCACCGGGCTCAGCCCCGGGCCCCGCCGCGGCCCCGCCATCGCCCCGGCCCCGGCCCCGGCCCCGGCCCCGGCTCCGCCGCCACCAGGAAGCGGCGCTGGGCGCAGGCGCCGCCACCTCCCGGTGCCGGCCCCGTCCCCGGTGCCGCTGCCGGCCCCCTGACGCCATCAGGCGGCGCCTCGGCGGCGGGCAGGGCGGGCAGGGCGGCCGGGATGGCGGCGGCCTCGCTGTGGAAGGGGCTGGTGGGGCTCGGGCTCTTCGCCCTGGCTCACGCCGCCTTCTCGGCGGCGCAGCGTGAGTGAGGGCGGCGGGGAGGGCACCGGGAGGTGTTGTGGGGTGGGGATTTGGGGGGGAAGCGGGGCCCGGTGCCCGGCATCGTGGGCGCTTGGGGCCGTCGGCAGCCGTGCGCTTGTCTCCCGCAGATCGCTCCTACATGAGGCTGACAGAGAAGGAGGACGAGACGCTGCCCATCGACGTGAGTGGGGCCGCGGTGGGGGTGTGGGGACGGGAGGGGATGAGGCGGCTCGGCCCCAGCTGCCCCCGGCCCACAGAGCCCGGCTGCCCCCGTCAGAGCCAGCACAGGGCAGGGCCAGGCCTCCAGCCCCTTCCCCAGCACCACCCGGGGACATCTCGCCCCAAGCCCCGAGCACGGCTCCTTCCTCACCCCCTGCAGCATAAACATCCTCCTCCCTCTGGCTTCTGCTGCCTGACATTTGTTTATCCGGCGTGGCTGTGCGCCCGTCTGAGCCCAGCACAACCTGCTTCTGCAAGGGTTTCTTGCTTGCTTTTTTTGTTTTTTTTTGTGGTGCTTTAATTCCACTTCAATTATTATCCATCGTGTTTTTGCTTAATCTGAAAGTTAAGGAGGTGAAACACCCACCATAACCAGGACGTTTGGACAGAGCAGCAGCTGTCACCTCTGCGCAGCACAGGCTGGCCGCTGACCCATTTCTCAGAACGAGTATTAGATCCTAAAGTGCACAAGAGCAGGGTGTGCTGTCCCCCCGATCGCGGTGAGGAGCTGTGTGGATCGATGCAGTGCCCGTAGTACAGCCTGTCTGCCCGGTGCCGGGAGCTCTTGGCTCTGCCACCATCTCACGGTGCCATCTTTCCATGCCTCACTTTCCCTGCTGTTGAACTGCCCACCTCTGTAAAGCACTTTCTGTCACTGGATAAAAACTGAAAGAGATGCTGTTTGACAGATGAGATTGTTTTTTTTAAAAGCAATTATATATATTAATCCGTATGTTGCATTGTTTTCCCTCTCCTACAGATAGTTCTTCAGACTCTGCTAGCCTTTGCAGTTACCTGCTATGGGATAGTACATATCGCAGGAGAATTTAAAGATATGGATGCCACTTCAGAACTAAAAAATAAGTATGTTTTATTTCTTCTCTTCATAAACACATGTATCCGTTACGCTCTATGCAAACAGCACGTCTGCACAATAGCAGGTCTCTCTTTAGCTCAGCTCTTCTACGCGTATTGTAGACGTAACACAGGAACAGCCACATCTGGGAAAGCCAACAATGTGTGGGACATAAGACAGAGTTAGATAACCGGAAGAAATTAAATAAACTTTTTGCTTTTCCCCATCCAAAATCCTGCTGAGCAAATTTAGTAGAGGAATTAAATGTTTGCCTAGGAAGTAAGAGCTTAGCAGTCACAAACTGCTGTCACGAGATGGTCTCAGATCTCAGGGCAGCACGCCTGGTTCACCCTCTGTTGCACATTGCTTCTTCACAAGAGCCTGAACTATTGGAATCTCACAGTCTCAGTGAAGGCAAAATGTCAGACGCCTGAAAGATTTTAAGAAAATAAAGAATTTTGAATTGAGATTTTGGAAAGGATAAGAAGTGGGGTTGGTAATCTTTCTGGCCATTCCCAAAAGCCTAGGAAAATATGGAAACTGAACAAGTTGGCATCGCTATATTTAGTGCTTACCTAAAACCCTTAGCTTCAGGCGTGGAAAGGGCTGGGAAGCTGACAGTGTCAAGTTATTAACACAAGTGATGTCTGAAATAAGGCCGTCACGTTTGGTGTGTATGTAGTTAGTAATTCTCAGAGCTGCCCTTAAGCTCAGGGAAGGAAAGGAAAGTTTGTCTGCAGCATGGGGCAGCTTCTGCATATTGAGCAGTCAGTATTTGTCAGGCATCTTGGCTTTGTATCTCTTCTGTGACTTGGTTTAGGAGACTTACAAAGTGAGCATCTCTCCCTAAGCTTTGGATTCAAAACTTGTATTTCTGCGTACGTAAAAGCTGGTATACCCTAGACTGACTCTTTCCAAGCCCCTATTCTGAAGTAGTATTAACGTTGACTTTTTACCTTTATTTTGAAGGACATTTGACACATTAAGGAACCATCCATCATTTTATGTATTTAATCATCGCGGTAGAGTATTGTTCCAGTCCCCAGACACAGTGAATTCTTCTTCAAACCAAGATGCTTTGTCATCCAGCTCGTCACTGAAATTTCGAAAACTTGAACCTCTGCGCCGCTAAGACTTTTACAGAGTATAATAATAATACAGGACACTGGGATGTAATATTCAAGTCGGGGATGTAAACACTTTTTTTAATTTCTGGAGCAGTATTTATATTGATCTTCCAGACTTTATAAAGTATATATATATAAACTAAGGACCTTCTTTGTACACTGTTAATGGAAATGAATTGTGAATTGGCAATGCAGTGTAAATTATTCTACAATTATGCTGTGAAACACATCTTCAAATTTTCATATATTAAAAAAAAGAGTTGCAGGTGACCTAACTTCAGATAAACAAAAAACAAGCTAGTTTTTACTGTGGTTACTGTTCTTTGATAAGAGGGAATGTTTGAGTGCTATTTATTTTCTCAGTTTGCTTGCACTACAGTTTATGGAACTCCTTCAGAAATACTGTGGGCACTGCATCACTTAACAGCAGAAAAAGGGCAGCGTCTCCTGTTCCTAAAATGCCTTGGAGACCTGCATGGTGTAGGCACAGGAAGTCAAAAGGTTGCTTTTATTTTTTTTTTTTAACAATACTGGAAAATAGTTGTGTGAAGGTTGTTGTTTTTTTTCTTATTTTTTCATTATCACATTTAATTTCTTTGTTGCTCTCCTCTGTTTAAGCTGTCCTATGTTGCCCCAAGTTGCCTGGGATGTAGCTGTACAGTTGGTGGCTGTGTGGGGAGGGCAGCTCACTTCGGATCACATAGATCATCTTCTATGCTCAGCTTGTTTACCCACGCTATTTATGTTCTGTTTGGTTGTTCATATAGGAATGTTCCTCAGATGGCTGAATGGTGTGTTAGTACCTCAAAATGGCACTGGATACTAGTTCCCAAGTCATCTTCTACGAGATGTTTTTAAGTATCAATAAGAAATGTCCCTTCTGTAAATGTTACAGGGGTAGGGTCCAGCAGCTGTATCTGTTTACTGTCATTAGTACAGTACAGGTAAACAACAAGTCATGGTACTAGCCCCTTTTCTGTCAACAGAGCCTTTAAAATTGATTTCGTTTTCCAGCTGAGCCCTGCGTTGATTTAAGTTGACTGTCTTTGATTGTCTTAGGACGGATGATACGCTCCTTAGCTCTACTGGCTTCTCAATTCTGACCTCCACTTAGGGGCTGAATGAATGCTAAATTTTTTCTTGCTCTGGCATTTCAGTCCAGAAATGGAACGCTCTTCTCCCACCTACCTGCTATAGCAGAAGAGATGGTAATGATGGGGCCAACTAGAATTTTGCGTAGTCTGAGGATGTCCCACTGCCTCCGAGCAAATTCAGCCTTTTGTCCTAGCATCTGTTTTTTTAAACTGCTAAGAACCGTTCCAGGCAAAAAGCTTAGCAAAAATACTGTGTTAAATGAAGCCTCTTTTTTCTAGCTCTGCCCATCCTATGGAGTGGGTGCCCCAATGCTAGAGCAATATCCATAGCTGCTGCTCTTCAATCACTCTTAAGCAACTGGGTTTGGTTAGAAAGGGTTACTCTGCCAGCTGAAACCTGAAGTGTTCTGGTTCCCTCCTCCTAGCTGGTGTCACAAATCAGCTCGTGACAACTGCTGTCACCAAAGGCCTCTGAAATCGTGTCAGGTCAGCCCTCTATTACAAAAAACTTTCCTTGGGGAATTGGGCTGCTGTGGTAGCAGTCGCTGCACGGAGAAAATGGCTGAACATCAGCCAGCTGTCCTTGCAAGGCCCGGAGGAAACTGCAGAGAAAAGTAGTGGAGAGAGGGAGAGGCAAGGCAGGAGGTCAGTAACCACCATACCAGACTGATCCTACAACCGTGGTTGGCAGGGAGCCATTTGGAGAGGGTCTCTTAGAGCAGGACTGCTCACCCGTAATGTCTAAGAAGCCCCATTTGTGCTCCGGTAAGGCTGTGTGGACCTGCTCACGGTGGGTGGTGCTGCTGTGTGACAGTTCTAAGTCATTCTTGGTGAAAAACATTGCTTTTTCAGACTGTCGTGCTAGGAGCACCCTGTTGGCTGCATCAGGTCTCTCTTGTGTCAGGTAGCCTTACTCTTCAGCAGCAATGGTTATATCACAGAGCTGTACAAATTATTTTTTCTTATTGATCTTGCAATGTCCAATAAAAACTGATATCCTAAAAGTGTTTGAGAGTGGTCTGTTTATTTCTGACCTGGAGCCTGCTGCAGCAGGTCCCTGATGAGTGCATATTGAACAGTGCCTGCCTAATATTGACAAGCGGGCTTGCCTTCCTTGTGGCAGCTCTGCATGAAAATGTGCGCCTGGCCTGGCATTCAGTACTAGAGATAAGATCAGTACAGGGAATGAAAATAACGTGCTACAAGTGGCTGAACAAGACGCTCAGGCTGAAAATGTTACTGGCCTGGGGTTCTCTGCCTTTGCATTTCTTAGTCAACATACCTAGTGGTGCTGACATGGCTTCTGCCTTCCATTTAACCATAGCGAAGGCTTTTCTACCGTGCGCTAATAATCCCTGGCCTACCCACAAGGACAGGCTGGAGCAAGGCCGGGTATTGCAACAGTTACTGGGGAAACTGGCAGCAACCCCGTAGGGCTGGAGATAGTTACCATCGCGGCCTTGGGCGAGCTCATTTTTCACTGGCTGTTCTGCTTTTCTTTGGGGGGATGTTGGAAAGTTATCAAAGAAGGAGCTTGCTTAACTACGGCATCCATCATGATTGCACCACGAAGAAAGCAGCAGTCACCCTTCAACCACTTGCTGTGCTGCCACAGTTGTCTGCATCCAGCACTGAAGACGTGCATGTAAAAACCAGTCACCAGCATCTTAAAGAAGGAGCACCTTAACCAGCCCCCAGAGGTGCACTGAGCTTACCTTGCAAAGCACGAGCAGCGCAGCTCCTTACAGATAAGCTGCCCTTCTAAAGCAAACCAAAAGTTGTGCCAACAGCTTCTTGGGTCAGCCCGACTAGGAAGAGTTTCCAAGCCTGCCCAGCACACTTTTGCTGCCATCATACCTTCAGCTGATTTGGCTGCAGGATGTTTCTACTATGTTAAATAGGAAAAAAACATGCTGATAATTTGCATTTGTTGCTGACGTAGCAGGCTTGATCTGCCTTAGTTTTGCTGGTTTCTCCAATCCTCCTCTCCAGCCAGCATCACTTTCAGTGGGGAATTTGTTTCTTTAGAGGGGGCAGGAGAAGTTCAGCCCCCAACCAGGCTCAGTGCCCAGCGCCTCTGCTTTGGGGCAGAGGTCGGTGAGGGCTGAGCTGCAGCCCCTCCTTTGCCAATAACTTCAATTACACACGTTAGTTTCCAAGCCTGGCAGTCACCGAGGCACTTACCATCTGTGCAGCTCCAGAGATGGAGCGCACTGGAGCTGCCTGCAGTACAGGGAAGCAAAATACAGCCGTGAGCTCAGTCAGTGCTGCTCTGAAGGCCCAGGTGTGCCTTCTCCCCACTGCTGCAGAGCTGGCTTGAAGCCTTCTGGTGAAAGCTGGAGGCCAACCACCCCTTCCCAGAAGCTCACAAGCACAGGCACAGCTCTGCCCCTGGAGAACACAGGAAATGGCAAGCACTTTCTGCTCTGAAATGATTTTTGGCCTCCTGCTCTCACTTCCCATGCTTCGGGAAGCCCCTCTGGCCCCAGGGGGACAAGGAGCCTGCAGCGCTTCCCTGCTGTCCCCAGCCCATGCCTGCGTGGAGGGGAAGGGCCCTGAGAACCTATTTCGAACGTTTAAACAATCAGAAAGCTTTGGTACCAGCTTTCCTCAGCCAGAGCTGGTAGTGAAGGTGAAAGTCCCCTTGGCTGGCTTGGCCTTGAGGTTCACCTTGAAGCTGTAATCACCTGGGGTAGAACCACAGCGTGAATAAATGCGGTGCTCGAGCAGGTAAAAGCCTTTTAA
Organism: Aythya ferina; assembly: GCF_964211825.1. NCBI lineage: Eukaryota > Metazoa > Chordata > Aves > Anseriformes > Anatidae > Aythya > Aythya ferina. Next base: position 7,543,371 of record NC_140311.1, read on the forward strand.
TCAGTCCCACATTGGTCTCAGTGACACGATGTCATTTCGAAACACTTTGGACTGCAACAAAAAGCTATATCCTTAAAATGGCAGCTAATTAATTTTCCCGTCCTGCTCACTTAATCCTTTTTCCAGCCAAGGAAAGGCAAGTGGGCGTTCACGAAGCAGCGAGGCGGCCAGGAGCCTGGCAGGGCGAGCAGGAACGTCTGTCAGGACACAGCCCCAGGGCGCCTTGGCAGGGGCCCAGGCTTTGCGGTGTCACAGCTTATCAGGCCGTTTTCAAGGGAAGGAGGGGAAGAAAGGGTGAAATCTGGATGAACACAGCAGGGGTTTGTCCCAGGCCAGCGGGCCAGGGGAACCCCCAGGCCCCCCACGGGGACCCAGCTCACTTTTCCCTCACGTTTCGGGGCCGGACGGAGCGCCTGGTGCTGGCAGTGCCCTCCCTGCCCTTGCTGCTGCTGCTGCACCAGTTTCCCGGGGATTAGCCGGAGGCACAGCACGCTGCGGGAGGACTTCGCTCCAGATTTAAAAGAAAAAATTCCCCCTCCCCCCTCCAAGGTTTTTCAGCCGCGTGTGTTAGAGAAGCTGAGGGCCAGCCGCCCACGAGGCCAGCCTGGACATCCTGCAAGGCCCAGGCCAGCATCCTCTGTGCCCCGGGGGGTCCCTGCTGCAGTGCAGGAACTAACGAGTGCCTGGCCAGCCGAAAGTGCTGAGGTGGTGATTTATTCCCTTGTCCTGCGCACGCAAGTGCAGAAAACAGACGCTTGCCTCAAAGAGCGGTTTTGGAGGAGACAGGTCAGCAGACATGCCAAAAATCAGCTCGCAAAACCCCCTCGAGGCTTCCTCGCTTCCCCACAGCAGCCGTGTGGGCTCAGCCGCACTGAGGGCAGCCCTGCAGGAAGGCAGCAGCTCCCTGCACAGCGCAGAGGGCAGGGAGGGGAGAGAAAGGGCCACACAACCTCCCCTCCGATGCAAACAGAGCTCATTTCTTCCAGCATACCTGATCAGGAACAGCCTGCAAGGCTTTCTCCTCTCTGCCCTTGCTTCTCACACGCAAGAGGTAACTGGGGAGCTTCGAAGGGCTAAAAATGAGCCTCAACACCACGACGTGCCCAGCAGCCCTGGGACACTCAGCAGGGATCAGCTACCACACAAGTTAAGACAGGAGCACTGAAAAAAACGAGGTGAGTCATTGCAGATGTGGCTACAGAGGCGCAGAGAGGAGGCCGGGTGCCCTGCACCACACACACCCCGCTCGCCATGCACTGACCCCAGCCCCAAGCTGAGATCGTGCCAGCGGCCTCCCCCAAGATGCAGCCTGGGCTCAGGTTTCTGCCTCCTGAGGAGCTCCCGTTCCGCACATTTGTATCCAAGGATGAACAGGGCAAAGCTTTAAGGGGCATTTTCAAACCCCTACCGGTTTCCTACCGTGACAAGAGCAGTCCCGTGAAGTCAGAGCCTCCTCGGGGCCCTGTTGCATGCACTTCTGGAAGAAGCCATCCCCCAACCTACCCAGCAGCAGTTTCCTTTCACAGCCTGGCCGGGACTTACCAGCTTTACCTCAGGGGAACACTGCCCGTCCCCAGGGAGGAGGCAGCCTGGTTTCCCTCGCCTCATCTCACCCGCTCCGGGGGCAGGCCCCCACCTCCTCTGCCACTAATGACTACTTTGGATAGCGGCTTCCACACCCGGCCCACTTGTTGGCAGAGGGAAGAGCCCTGAATCTGGGCATGCCAGAGGAATTTAAAACACACTTCTGCGACGGCTGAGAAAGACAAGGTGCAGAGCAGCTCAGGTCAGAAACCAGAACTCGAGTTTGAAGAGGCGGCAGTAACATCCCCAGCACCTATGGGCTTTGGTGACGTCTCCACAGCCTCCTCCCGGCCTCTTTTTGAGCTCCCACTGTTCTCCAGCTCCTGAAGCACACGGCCAGCCCACAGCAAGACTGTGGGGAGGAGCCCACCGACAACACGAGCCCAGCAGCCAGCAGGCTGCTTTGTGGTGGGATTTCCAACACCAGGGAAAGAATTCAGCGTACAAGACCAAATTAGGGCATGGATTTTATAACCATCTTTGCTAGTGAGACACTGTGTGACTTTGGGTAAGTCCCTCCATCCATCTTTAAAGACACTCTCAGAGGAGTGCCACAACACTAATTAGCAACCCTACAAGTGCTCAAGATAGTTTGTCCAAAATACCCAACCGCAGATGAATTGGAACAATCCCATTTCCAAATTCTGCAAGCAACTGGGATCCAGGCTGCTCTCAGACCAGCCACTTAAACAACATAATCAAAGCTAAACGTGCCAGCTGTGCATGAAGGATTTTAATACGCTGCATGGACCAGAAATTAGCCTGAAGAACTAATGTTATTTTTCCATGTCTGGGATGCCACAGTCAAGCAGCTGCATTATAACCATCTGCAATCAGCAAAAAATTTATCGCTTGCTAGTCTTGGGGAGGAACGCTCATTTTATTTCCATCCAACTTACAAAAGCACCCTGGAATCCTGAGGCACCCGTTACCAAGAGATCAGGCAGCTACTACGGCAATGAAAACCGCTAGGTCTTCCTGGTTCTGCAGTCAAAACCCAGTTATACCGACCGACAAGTTCCTAAGCTTCCCAAGTTGTGCACACAGTAATGGCTCATGCCACCACCACCTCAGGAAACAGTCCGTGCGTTTCCATAAACCCAGCCAAAACCTAGCTCTGGTTGCCTGTCACATACCCAAAGCTCCCCGCGCTCAGCGGGATGGCTCCGAGCTGTCCCTCCCTGCAGAAGACCTGAGCGCAGCCTCGCTTCCTTCTCCGCACAGCTGCGAGATGAAGCAAGAGGGGAAGCTTTCCAACTCCGCCCTTTCCAAAGGACTGCACATCTCTTTGATATGTTCTACGTATTAAATATTTACAAATAAAATATAACATTAAAATATGCACGTACTTTGACAGAGTGACAAGAAACAGGCGGACCACACGGAACAAGCTGTGCCCTTTTAACGACCAAACTGCTTTACAAAACCCTCCTCCCTTCCACTGTCCTGTGAGGCAGTGAGTATTTTACAAGCGGGGCACGCTCCTAGCAGCTGCTCAGCACTGGTGAGTGGGGCACCAGTACACAGAACACTGCCAGAGGTGCTCAGTATTTTTGGGGATGTCTCGCAAGTCTGCTTGCATCAGAGGAATGATGGGGATCGAAATGACAGCAAGCATGTATAAACACCAGGGACCCGGCTACTTCCACTGCTGTTGGAGCAGATCCAGGAAATCAAAAATATCCATGAAACTCCCATTGCAAATGTAGACATGAAATTTCCCCAAGCTCTCAGAAAACAGATAAATCTGCAGCGAAAATCTGATTGGGGGTTTCCATTCCACTGCGCTTCCCAGACCAAGCTACTCAACTTCACCATGAATTGTGTATCAGCTTCAATTCAGGTGCAAAAGCTTAGAAAAGGCACCTTCTTTAGTAGCTTTCCAGCTCATGTTGAAGGCTCATATTGTTTCCTTTACGTGGTATCATGCAGTCCCCGTTCCAGGCAAACCCACATGGCTGTCAACCCAGGGCAGGCATATGCAGCTCTTCTTTTACCACATCTGAAAACATTCTCCACCGAGCTGACCACAAGGCTGTACGAACAGTGCAACTTCTTCCGTGGCATGTTCTTTTTCTGAACTCTGAATAACCGGCTGCTGACGGTACCAGATTTGCACTCCCGGCCTGAGAACTGCCTCATAGGCTTCTTAAGCAAAAGCTCTGAAGTGCAAAACCAGATCAAATGGAAGCAGCTTTCACAGCACGCAAGGCACACTGCCTGTCCCACTGACTCCACCAGAACCCCCTACCCACGGCTCTCTACTTGGTGGGTAACAACAGAGCTCTTGCAAAGCTGCGGTGCTGGTTAGCCACTACTAAGAAACAGTCGCAAGCATTGTCAACACAGAATGAGAGAAGAAAAACATCACCACTAAAGCCAAGCCAGCAGTCTCCTTTCAAGGATGCAACCGTATGCCAAGTTGCAGCTGAATTGGAAACATGGGGAAAATCAGATTCATCCAGTCTCTTTGGTTTAGTCTTCCCTACCTGAAACGCCAGTCTAAAACAGTTAAAAACACTGATCACAAGGTTCAGATTTAATAGTCCAAGTTAACAATTCCTGCAGACCACAAGTTTTTCCTAAATCCCAAAGCATTATCCTTCTCCAATTTCTTCCTTTTCCAGTTAGGGCAGACTTCAGCTCGTTTTTGCAGTCGTGAAAGCAGCAGCTCCTTTTAAATCCAGCGACTACCATCCTTCCTTCAGTTCTCTGCCAACCATCGCTTCTGCCAGATCATTTCTGAGGTGTCTTTGGCCTTGTTTTCAGCTTACTGAGGTTGCAATATCTTCAAGAGGAGTGCTGCATTTGCTAAAGGTGTGGTATTGCCATGCTGGCTGGTATGAAGCAGTATAGTTCAGCTTTACAGTTTGCTTCCGTTACCCAATCCATTTCTAGTCTTATTTTTCTATCTAAAGTTTCCTAATAGGTATCAAAGAACAGACAAAACCAAATGCAGTACCCTACCTCACTGCAATTACAGCCAGTTTAGAGGCAAGACCTTGAGAAAATTACCAGGGGGGAAAAAAAAAAATCTTTTCCACCCCTTCCAGGAGCAGACACAGGAAGAGAAAAGAAGATAGGAAATTGCTCGGCCACTGCAAACACAAACAGCAGAGTTACAGCCCCCCTGGCATTTATTTTGGAAAATGACAATCATTTTCTGATGCTGGCTAGGCAAAAATACACTCCTGCACATCATAAATGTACAGCATGTGAATTAGGAACAGCAGCACCTAACAGAGATCTTCCAACCGACTGGACCCTAGGAGCTACAAGGCTATGGGCTCACTTTAGGAAAGAGGAAAACTCCTTCAGTTTACAAGAGAAAACTAAAGATAATAAGCACTGAGGATGCCCAGTTAGAGTCAAAAGAGACAGAAAAAGCAGAATACATACTGCTATCTGGACAGTTTAACTGTGCTGCATTATTTTAACTTTGCATAAGGGCTCAAAAAAATTTCAGTTTGAGCAAAACACATACAGCATCCCATATTCCATCTACACGTACATATGTATTTGCCAGTCTGTGCCATTCCCTGACCCTGTGCAGAAACACTCCTGGTGCTCAGACTGCTCTGTCTTACAAACACGCTCTCAGTAATGCAGCTCTTGCTTCATGGGTCATGGTCTCCACCCACAAGAGGAAAGGCCTGACAGCAGGATAACACCTAGTGAACTGTGCCATTCAAAACTTGTGGCTCTATCTTTTCCAATGCATTTGCTACCCACACCAAGCACGGCCACTTGTCTTACAAAGAACTGTCTCTGTTAATATTCTCCTTAACACAGGCACGAAGCATCCATTGGCTTTCTAATCAAGCAACGTTCCTTCTATGCTCCATTTGGGATGCAGGACTACATGCACTCAGATTTATTCCACTCATTTTTCTTCATCTTTTCATTGGCAGTCTGCAAAGATGTCTTGCTTTCTTCCCACGAAGATTCACATCCAGTTCAGTGTAAGGCATCTTTTCCCTCCGCTGTTCTAATCCAAATTCAATTTATCCAGATAAAACAATAGTGAGGTAAGAGAGAACTGAGTTGAACAGATTGTTTTGCAGTTCCTGTTCATTTTCTGATGTATAAGCTTCCAAACAAGTGAATAAAAGTCCCCATCTTCCTGTAGCTAATTTAGCAGACAGCTGTACTACGTCAGATGAGTAGGTTTAGATACTAACAAGGTCACAGCCCCTGCTCAGGCACATCATGATCAAGTGAGTGCCTCTGGAATCAGGAAAGAAACTTAAGTAAGAATCAACTGGAAGAAAGCTGTCTCCTCTTACCACCACCTATTTAAAAAATAGTGTATTACAGGCAATTCTATGCACATAACCTGGCATTTCAAAACCACGTACACACAGTATACCTGACCTACTGTAAATAAATTCCCTCTTACAAGTCCACCATTAGGCAAGAGAGGTGTATTGTGGTGACATACAGCTGCCGTGTAATGATCCTGACGGTATGAATCGTCCTTTGTATCACTGTATTCCAAGGGATTACTGTGTTTTTAAGTATGTTCAGCTGTACAGATGAGTACATTACTGCTAAGAGAAGAGTTCAGAAATGTTTATAACAACTTCTTTCCGTGTGTCACTTTTTCACTTAACATCATAACAGAGATATGCTGCTTTTGGATTTTATTTCCTTCTTGAATCTCACTGGTTTAATTCCAATGGTCAAACTACCTCTTCCAGAAAGACAAGGCCACTGCTTCACAGGAGAAGGAAAAGACATCTCACAGGCTGGCTAGTACTAAAAATACTAATAGGAACAGAAGTTCAGGCCATCAACTTAAATCTGTTTCCCTGCCTCTTCTGCTGGCTGGTCAAGTGGAATCCTTAGGATATTCGCAGTACTTTGTAAAGAGCTTGTTAACACGAGCACAACTTCAACCTGTCTTTTAAAACAAAGCTGTTAAAGGAACAGGAGGATGTTTTTAAATGAGAACAACTGAAAATAAAATTATCTGAAGAGCCACTTACTACTGGCATATTACTGTTTAAAAAGAAAAAAATTAATTACGTGCAGGTGCTTCAGTCTTCGTTGCATGTTCTGTGATACACAACATTACCTTTGAACAAAAGAGTAAGAGGAACGGAGGAGAGGATATTAACTCGGGTAACCAAGGATTTGGTAAGCTGGAACTTGGTGCCTTTAATACTTTCGCCTTGGAGCAAAAATGTACACCCTGCACAGGCTGAGCTGACTGATGAGGCAGGTGCTCCAGGGTGCATGCTACTAGGAGGTAAGTACAAACACATTCTGCAGCTATTACCATAAGTGGAGTTTGAGGGTGTGCAGACTGGTTTCACAAAAAATATTAGCGGTCTGTTGGTACCAGACAATTCGAGGACTTCAACGCTGCCCGCTACAGACTCCTCAGATTAGCACTTATTAAAAATTAATAAAATGGTTTATTTTATATATACATATGTTCCAAAAAATTTATACAGTTAAAATATCAAATTAGTGATCTGGTAACAATACTGTTCAAAATAATCTCTTTTGTATGAACATTAAAATACACGTTTTTAAAAGCGTTTCCTTTTAGTGCTTCCAAAGCACAGCGTGTGCCAAGGCCACCTGAAGAATCTCCGTCCTCCTCACAGGATGAAAGAGAACTGAAGTCGGGGACCTGGGAAGCCTCAGGTGCACTTTCATAATGTCTGTAGACAAAACAGAAGAGAGTCTGAGGTAGATTGTTTAGTGACCATCAGGTGGTAACAGTCACAGGGCTGTCTTTAGCTTTCATTAACACAATAGCAGTTTCTTTACTCTCAATCTACACTGAATCTCAAGTTTAAAGGCATGGCTAGCAGTTCTCGGGAACAAGACCCTTGTCTCTGTGGTGGCAACATGCAATATTACCAGTGCAGGTGTTTCTGGGAGGTTTTATTTGGGGGGGAACACACGGGATCTCTCCACGATGCAGACAGTGTGTGCATTTGACAGTGCCCCATTTTAGTGCAATCTGCTGCCTATAGCACGTAAAATGTCTAATGACAGTGTTCAAATGAGTAAATTCTCATCACCTGCAGGAGGGGCAGCAATGGTTATTTTCTTCAGCCTGTTGAGCAAATAGCACCCTCCACAGGAAAAAAGCCACACCTTTCATAGCAAATCCTTAAGGTTATAGCCCAGCTTCTGCCGATAGAGGTTCGTAAAGTTAAAGCTCCACTGCTTCTTCTCAGACTCTGACAGTAAAATCACTTGACTGCCAAGATGGTGAGGGCAACAGCTACATCCTCTTCCACTCTTCTGTGGCACAGCAAACTCATTCCTGGTCCGTATTCCTCTGGCTGGTACACTATTATCTACTGTTGACATGATTAACTCTGTTGGGTAGGCTGTTGAACTCTAGTTCCTCTAGTATTCTCTCTAAGTGTTGTATTAAGACACGTTTTTTAAACCTAGGGAAGAGAAGGGAAGTAATTTCATTTTTTCTTCCAAAAATAACAGTTAAATAACTCAGTATTATTTTGCCATGACAAACAGTATTACCAGAGGCTCTCTGTTTCCAGCATGGAAGAGCTTCCTTCATTTCTGACATCAGAATGGCAAATTTAATTTGATAGAGCCATCTTTCCCCAACCCAGGCAAATTCTGGCTCTTTCTTCCATAACCACCCATCTTTCTAATTCACATTTCAACTCTAGGTAACAACCATTTACTCCAGAAAATACAATGGCAGTTTGACCACTAGAACTGTAATAATTTAAGTATGTCAAAACAACGTATTTGTTTTGGAAAAGATTAAGATTTACTATCATGAACAAAGTTAGCATTTAACTCTGAATCGTTTATTTCTATACAAACCTTGCTGCTTCCTTTATAGCAAATTCAATGAAATACTTCTGAATTTCCATAGGTCCTTGTACCTCCTCAAGAAGAGAGAAGATTTTTTCATAATCTTGAAGAAAAAATCCAAACAGATATTAGAAACAGATCTTGCAAATGCATTTTCAATAAATCTTAACAAAGGAAAAATAACAAAACCTAGGGTTTCCCATTTCTGTATACAGTAATGCACGTAAGACAAGAAAAAAGCCAGCATACCAATAATTTGAAGTGATATTGATTAGCTGGTATTCAAATGCAGCACTGAAGGATTTTGTTCTCTTAAAAGAGCAGTATCTAGAAACACCTGCCCTCGAAAATGCAGTCTAGGTTTAATCAGCAGAGAAGCCTTGTACCTCCACGAACACACTGCCATGATTAGCAGTTAATACAAACAAAGGGATACCGTGCCATGTTTCAACCTAGAGCTGTCATTTCTGAAAGCAGAGGTTTAAGATAATTACTCTTTGTAAGATGATTAATCTATGTGGAGCATGAGCACAATTAATATGATTGTCTTGTATAAAGTTAAAAAAAAAAAAAAAAAAAAAGTAGTGCAAAAGAAGAAACTGGACACATTAGATCTGAAACTGGTATTTTTTCATTGGTTTCTGTATTTTCTTATCTGAACCAACTATGAAAACATGAATGGCACTGTGACTAAGCCTGCTTAAGAATGCTGCAGTAAGTACAGTGAGGATATGAAGTCGGACTGTGAATACATGTACTTACTTGCTTGTTCTTCCACTACTCATACACAAGTAATCAAAAATCATTCAAAATCTGCAGTTTTATTTTCAAAATAGATCCTCATTTCAAGAAAAGTCTTCTATATCCCTAGCCTATTTTTAATATACTAATAAAGAACTTACTTCTTCCAGGTTTGCGAACCTCTTTCATCACTCTAATTTTGATATCAGCATTGCTTCCCTCCAACATCGTAGGTGTTATTTTAAATGAATTTGGCACGGATTCAGAAGTAGACTCCATCACCCGTTTTTGGTCATCTCCGGCCACACTGTAATTTAGAGGCCCTCGAACAAGTGCATTGGTACCAGGTTTATGATCCAAGCCATCTTCATTTAAGCAATTGAACTCATCAGGTAGGGAGTCTAAGTCATTGGGTAACATTTCATCTTCTCCCATAACAGCTGGAACTGAAGAAGCCATTTGCACAGACAAGCCATCAATTTGCTTTTCCAGCAACTGACAATTTTCTGCTTTCTTCTCTCCATTACCATCTTGGACAATACTGTTACCAGTGTCTGAAAATGAAGAAGATGTATCTTAGTAGTGCATAACGGTAGTGTCAAAAACACAGAAGGGAATTATTCTGCATCCGTTCTTGTTTAAAGCACTGTGTAGAGTTACTCAGCACTGTCAGATCACTTCAGTAGTTTTATTCACCCTTTGATACAACCAAAGAAATACCTCCTTTTGGACTGCTACTGTTTCATATGACTGTTGTGAAGTTATTTTCTGTATTCCCATTTCAGTGTTATGACTTCCAAGTAAACTCAAGTTTCCCCTCCTTCCCCCAGTTTTTCCCCAAATTTTTCTTTTGACTCTGCTGCAACAGGTGGGTAACTTTTTTTTTCTTTTTTTTTTTTTTTTTTTTTTTTTTTTTTACACTTTCCTTCCCACTTCTCCCTTCCCCACTATAGAACACACAGGTGAGAACTAAAAGCTGAAATGAAATCCTTGCTACCTCCAAACCATCGTGGTGAAAGGTTTCAGCACTTTTTAAAAACAGTTCAAAATTACTGCTCATTCAGGACTTCGTTAGCTATAGCACCAGCCTGTTTGCCTAAGCCGACCAAAGAAATACAGTCCTAATTAACTCTAAAACTTATGTGTCCTTTTGAATTAATACAGAAAGCACAGAGACCTTTTTTTTTTTTGCACACATTTCCACTTATGACCACACAAGCTCCTGTACTACAACAACTCCAACATACCTTTGTTTGTTGGCATGCCTTTGAGGTTCAGATATGATGGAGATCCAGCAGCACAGGGTGGCCCTTTCCCACCAACATGGTTTGTCACAACAGGTGGTGACTGTGGCCGTCGCAATAGCGGTGACATGCTGCGCCTTCTCTTTAGTGATGCTGGAGTGTTGGGTTCTCCAGGACGCTTGATCTTATTCTGAGGCCCAGCAACAAATTCATCTGCTTCATCTATCATCATACCCTGAAAAGACATTTTTTTTTTTAAGTAAAAAATAATTACTCCATCAATTCACTACTAGAGTAATTGCCTCTGTGTTACAATTCAGTTAGTTTTCAAATAATGATACAGCAGATAGCAAGACTTCTCCTACCTTCTTATCCTGTTTGAATGGATTGCCAAATGTATGAAGCCTTTTTGGTTGATCTGGATCAATCTCCCGAAGGGGTGAAGGCATCATTTTCAAGTACTCCTGATAATTTCCCATTTGAGCAACAGGAACGCTGTGAAGGCAGTCTGCAGCAGAACAAGGTATCTAAATTTAGTCTACCTTAAAACTAAGGAAATACAAGCCTCATATGCTTCCATTTCAAGCGTTAGCATTTCAGAACTAGAAATCACTATTTCTTCCCTCTACAAAGGAAAAGCAAAAGGCAAATAAAAGCCCTCTTTGCTTTCACCATCACTATAAAAACATATACTGCATCCTGTTGTACAGGAAAGCTCACCCATGAAATTTATTTTTTAAATTCCAAGCATGTTTTGTGACAGAAGACAGAAGTTTCATTCTTTTCCTTTAGAATCTAAGAAAGGACGACTGACCCAACAAAGGATGCAAAGTCTACTTCCTCTCCCACACTGAGGACAGAAACACTACTTAGGTGAATTAAATAGCTGTACCAGACTGTTAATAAATAATTGTGGCAATTTACCTTCATCCTGCCCCACGATATGCCTGTGTGTTTTCAGAAGATTGGTTCTCATTCTAGTTAGCTGATCTAGAAGACTGCGACGAGGAATATCATATGCATTTCTGAATGCCTGTGGCTTCAAATCCTAGTTTTATAATAAAACAAGTAACTTTCAGTTAACCCATGAGTTCTCATGCACGAAGAAATTGCTCTATGAACTGTAATAACGTTAACTGCTAAAAAAATATTCTGAAACAACTTCATATCTTCCTAATTGGTACAGGAGACTCAACCCTTTTTAACAAGATTTAATTCAGCATTATCTCTTTCAGCTTTATTAAAACTAACCAGGTTAATTCCTGGACTAACAATTTTAGCTGTCTTTTGCAGAGGTTGTCACTTTCATCACAGTTGTCTTTGACTACTACTGTGGGATTTTCAAACTGTCCCAAAAACATGTGCAAAAAATTGCATTTGCTCCTCTCACTACTTATGCCTATGGCACATTCTTCACAATTCAGCAAAAAGTACTTACTTCCTTCTTCTATGTTAAGTCCATAAAAGTTACCCATTTAAAACAGATCAGCTGTTTAATCATGCAAGATCTCTATCATGTTTACCTTGTTTAAGAGTCCTATGTGGAAGCCAGCAAATTCTTTAACATTCATTTCCGCCAGTCTCAGTGGAGATTCCCCAGTGATCCCTTGCAGCAGTTGCTTAAAATCCCTACTGTGTACCAAGGAGAGGCCACTGGAGTGATTTTTCACTTTTATTCCAATTTCTTGTGGAACTTTCTTACCCACTGAACCTATTATTCGTTCCGACTCTATTTTTGTCTAAAATGAAATCACATCGTGAGTTAAAGAATCAGCATGCATTGCAGATTTCCAGTATAAAACACATAGTACATGAACAGAATAAAGCTACAATTTAGTTCCCAACCACTCAACTACCTGCCCAGGGATATACTGGATATAAAGTAGAATAAAATTCTTGTGCTAGCATACAGAAAAAATATTTAGCCAGTGTATCTAAATTTATATGCCAGTAGGTGGTCTGTGAACATCCCTGATTTTGCTGCAAGTCTGTGACTTTCTTTATGTGCTCCTGAAAAATCATCTTTAAAAGGAAAGAAATAATGAAAAGGGTGATACCTTAGGTTACTGTCAAGCTACATCTAAAACCGTATTCAAATACAGTAACATCAGATTTCATTTTGGAAACAATCTATGTACTCAGGTTTGCAACAAGATGAACAGTCGTAGAACCTGCATGTAATTTGCTTCATCAGTAAGTTTCTAAAAAGATGTTACTTCTCTAATTAACACAGGTTTCTTATTAATAGCTACAGATAATTCTACTGTATTAAGCTTTAAGTGAATTCAAAGCAAGATTTTTTTTAAACCACTTGCAATACCTCAGAAACACCAGTGATTGCAACCCACTTCCCCCACATCTCATCCTCTACAGGATTTGCTTTATTATCTGTGGGAAACTCTGAATTTAAGGACAGCAGGAGCACGACATAATTCTGGCACTGCTTGCCCCTGCATAGGAGCCTATAATGCATGCAACACATTTAAGCTCTTTCACAGGTTGAGAAAGTCTGTGAAAACCACAGTAGCCATATCAAGCCATTCCAACTCCATATTGCAGATAATAGAATTTGCATGTCATTACTGAAATACCACAGGAAGCTTTATATCTAATAGATGCTCAGTCATTCTGAAGCTTTTGGAACGTAGTTTGTGCATTCTTTAAGGAGGAGGATCTTTTCTTTGTCATTTCTAAAGGCTGCACTGCTTTGCTGCTGACTTCTAGATATTGAAATACTGTTATAGGAACTGTTCATGCTAAGGAGGCACGGCTTTCAGAGTTACACCTGAAAGGGCATTCTTGACAAAGACAAAAAGACATGCAAGACTATTTCCCACCAGGTCACACAACACACATAATGGATTTGACCTGAAGGAAACAGGAAGCTTAGATATAAACCATGAATTATGATCTTATTCCCCATGGCCAGGAATGTATACGTTTTGGAATGTACACACTGCCAAGGCATCCGTGGAAATAAATACAAAACTGAGAGCAAGCCTCTGACTTCAGCTGTGATGAATAATAGCAAGAGCAGTCATAAATCCAATTAGTGATAATCTTTGCAATTTAAAGGTCTAGCAGACACTTAAAATGTAGCTAAAGTTCTCCTCACTCCCCTCCACCACTTACAGAAGGCACAATCACTGGCTATATAGTCACTCTAGATTCATCTGCATTTGTCATGGAAATGTTCACCCATCTTTGATTATAATGTATACTGCACACCCAAATGAACTCCCACAGGGAATAACTGTGTTATAATGAGATTACCACAAACTAAATAATCAACGCACTTCTAATTGCAAAGGTTTTATCAATACTACCTGTTGGCTGAGTTTTTTAAGGTAAGAGATAACACTGTAACTAAGTCCACAATCTAAATTATCTGATATCAGATTTGGAGCTCCCATCATCCTTAGGGCTTTCTTTAATGGCTATAAGGAAAACAAAATACACAATAGTAAGAGAGTAAGTCTTTAAAAAAATTGTAAAAGATCAATTACAGGAAGCTAAGGCACATGGATTAGTGCTCTAGCTTTTCCACTTTTGGCAACTAAAATTCAAGTCTATTCAGATAACATGTGACATGAGTTTGGTAGACTAACTAGCTTGCAATGGACATGATGCCACATTACCAAGACACCGCACAGCATGGTGCCACTGGCAATTTCCACTCAGAGGCTCAGTACCAGAATAGCCGGGATGATGCAAGTCCGTATTGAGGTGCATTGTCCAAGCTACATGTAAAAGGTGACATGGTTCCTCCCCCCCACCCTTTATCTGGCCCAGCCAGTTCTCTCAGTGTGAGTTTTTCAAGTTCTAGCAGTTCACCCACATTAATAAACAAAGAAGTCTGTATCTTCCTCACCAAGTTACAAAAATAATGCCAAATTTGGTTACAATCTGAAGTGTACTAGATCAAAGCTCATTTAATATTTAACGAACTGAAAACATTTAATATTGTAATATCATTATTATTGCTCAATATTATTAGAAATGTATTTATTTATTTTAGAAAAGATAGGCCTGATCTACATACCTCTGCAAAACAGAATGTTTACTACCAAAAATTGCATCAAATTTACATAAACAAAATTTACTAGGAAGAGGTATGATGCACAGGACTCTGGTCACACCAGCCATCATTATACCCAGGAGCACAAAATGAGAGAAGGAACATACCAGTAAGTAGTAAGGAGGCATTGTTTTTAAGTAGTTGTCAAAAGCCTGTCGCCACTTCAGATTTGGCTTAAGTTTGTGAACCTTAAACAAGTCATCTGCAACAAGGAAAACAACAAAAGAAGGTTTTGTTTATAGAGTCCCAGACTGTTAGAATTATCCAAAATTCAACTGCCAGGTAAGTTTCCTCCCATTTTTCTTCTCCCTCCCCCCATCTCCCAGTGGGGCTTCCCCGCAAAAACTGGTCTTAACCTTAGGATTGATTGAAGGGTTTTGAATCCCCAGTCCTAGCTGTAGGATATACTCCAGAACAATTCCTCATCACAGGTGAACTTACAAGGACACCAGACTTAAAAACTGCACACAACTACTAGTAACATGGTAGATGCAACGGATTCGCCTCTCGCGATAATTCACATCATCAAAGACTCTCTGTATTAGCCAAACAACATTCACTTGGTTCAATTTCCATTTTCAGCTCAGCTGTCTTTTGTTCAACCTGTATGATGAATTCTGGTCTTCAATAAATACAAAAAAAAAAAAATCAGAGCAGGGAATCCTTATGGGCAGCTTTGCTGGACTCCGCTAGCAACAGTGAGCAGCTACCCCCAGCAGGCAAGGGGTGCACCTTCAGTACCACTGCCTGCCTCTTGCCAGAGCAGCAAACTCCCACAGATGCAGCCGAGTGAAGGTAATTAGCTACAAAAACTGCTGCCTGTTAAGACGGGGGCAACCAGACAGACTATTTCCTTTGCAAAGTGTTTTAGAAATACCTTGTTCACTCAAGAGGTGTGTATATTGCCATTTAGAAATCACTGAGTTGAAGCACGTACTCATTTGCTGTGCATGCTATAGCAGTGATTTCTAAACATCAGAAGGGAACACAGTATCCTGCAATTAATCATTTGAAATTATAAATTATCAGCTGAGATCAAGCTTCTCCTTAGTAGGGCAATACCATGCTGGCAGAGTGAGGCTAGTGGAAGTAAATACAGAACTGGAGAAAGGGCTGTCCAAAAATTAACTGCGGAGAGCTGCAGGAGATGGAGATGCACACAGAGGAGGGTGCGAGAAAGACAGATGCAGCAAGGAAATTGTTTTCTCCAGACTGAGCTTTCAGGAAGATATATTTGGAGAAGAAAATTTGACTTGCATAGTATTCTGCACAAACGGAACAGATGTTAAGATACACTATTCCAAGTTCTCATAGTCAAACCACACTTAATTACAGGTATTTTCTAATCTAAATTAATTCTGTAGCACATAAAAACCACACTACAGATGCTCTAGTTCTCTTTCCTGGCCTGAAGGAAGTGGGGTGCAGTTTGAGAGGACAAATTAGAACTCAATTTTACATCTCAATATGCTTAGCACTATTATCCAAAAGAACCCATGGTAGTACCATGAAGCAAGTGGCAAATAGAAAATAATTGTTCTTATCTTGTAAGCCCGTTAGCTCTTTGCTGCAGAAAGGAAGCTAAACTATACCTGCCTCACTAAAGTAAAAATTAAAAATATCAGTCCTGTAAAATATTCAGTGTTAGAGCGTCTCAATATTTTAAAGCCTATGAGTTGGTTCTAAGTCCAGCTTGAACCTTCAACTCCTTAACAAGAGTTTACTCCTTTCTCAGTTCTTCCTCGGCGAAGGCTGTTCCAGCATATAGCCCCTTAGGTCTGACTGCACAGCCACTCTCAAATGGCACAGATTTTCGTAATACATACTGGTTCAACTACCTGTAATTCTTAATCTGCAGCATGGCTGCAGTCTGAGAAATCAAATGCAGAAGCACCTCCCTGATCTTTGCTATCCAAATACAAAGTTCTCAAATCTAAGTAGAGCTTCACCTAAGATTTGTCTGTCTTATCTACAGAGACCCTCCCCACCGCATAAGATTCCTTTAAAAGGAATAAAGTCACAGTGATAAACGTGGCCACAAGTCAAGAAGAACACCACCATCAACATCTTACCTGCCTCTATAGCAAGAGTTTGAGACATGCACTGTCAATAGATTGCAACACAGGCACTTGAAACGCACTCTTTCCACCGTGCCCTGGGCTGCATATAACCATTTACATAAACAAGAAAACAAACAGCAACTTAGTTAACTACTTCATTCATGGATTAAATCCAAACCTTTGGTAAATAAAATCCAAAAGCACTGAAATCATCTTTTCATAGTTTTAATCCAACCTGCCGATTTTCAGATACTGCTCTGTATAGTCCAGAAATCGATACAATACTCTTTTCACTTCTAAACTCAGAGGGAGCCAAAAGCACTGGATAATTGGGAAGATGGCAATAGAAACAACCAGTAAAGGGCCACAAGTTGTAGCAATTCCAAGAGAACAGGTAAACCTACAGATCACTTAATTCAAGTTGTGCTCCAAATGCTCTTTATCCACTTCCAGACTAACATAAAAAACAACCAAATCATGCCAAACCAAGACACCAACACACATCTTCAGTAACCAGTACCACATAAGGGGGCTTGATGTACCTTCAAACTCAGTGAACAAAAGGGAGAGAAAAAGTGTGCAGGAAAGAAGGGTCAGTAGGCGATTTCAGTAGTTTGGAAAGAGCCTAATTACCTGAACAGATCATTTGCATGCTAGTTTTGACTGTTTATACCATGGAACGAAAAAAAAGTTTTAATTTTTATTTTATTATCACTACCCATGCTAAATTTCACCTGAACAAGTACACCACCATTCCCTGAGCTTTCTGATGTCTCTGCACTAATAGATATGCTCATTTGTTTTAAGCAGTGGGAGACTAATGCTTTTACATTCAAGAAAAGCAGTATTCTTCCCTGCAAAAAATCTAGCCTACATATAAGGAGCTACAACGTAAGATAGTATCCAACACCAAAAAAGGTATCGTACTTTTTCCATTGGTACAAAATGTTTGGCTCTCCCTCCTAGTGTAAGAGCATCCTATGCTCACATTTGTGAGAAAGGCAACTCTTGGTTTCCAAAATATAAAATCATTACTTGCAGGTTCACTCGAGCAGCCTGTAAAATCATCAAAGGTAACGATCGATATTGCAGTCCTTCACAGGCAGCCATCTTCTAAATGCTCATCCTTCTGCATGTTTAGATCCACACAGAAAGGCTATTCACCACCTTCTCATGGTATTTCCATCACAGCCGTTTCAATGCTACTTCTGCTGACCCTCCCAGTGAATTATCACTCCTGTTGCCCAGCAGTACCTGCCCTTCTATGAAAATCAATCATGAAAGCATCTTAGCAGAGATGAGATGCAGCATTGCCCATCTCTATCCCCTCATTTGACTTTTACTTGATGAAGTTGGCTGTGCAGTTGTTTTTAAACAGCAGAATATCTCCAGTACATGAGCTATGCTAGTATCAAAGGCAACAATCCTTGAACAGGAAATCTCTGTAACGCATAAGCCAAACATACGTATAAGCACATCCCTCTACCTGTGAGAAGTTCTGTCTTCAAAAGCATCTCACACTGAACACACTAAAATCCACTCTTGCAGAAACTGAGATATAAATCATCAAATCTATCGAATGTGATACACAGTTTGCCACAACTTGCTTCAGTTGGCTTAAGCATCACCTGCAAGCTCCTTCATGCATACCTCTCCTATCTTTTAGGACTGTCTCCTATACTCTTTACCAAAAATAGGATTAAGGCTTGCCCTGCTCAAGAACACAGAAAAACAAATGCAAGAAAAAAAAATCTTCAGCATCTTGTAATCTGTTTTAATGCTTGAACACATATAGGTCACTCGATAAGACAGCACGAATGTTGTAAGGTGTTTTTGACTTGTCTGAAAGAGACAATGAAAGGAAGGGAGAGATATTATCCATGGCACTATACCAGGACAAGTCCCACTTCTCCAACACAGTATAGGCAGTAGCCACTAGAACCTCAACTGGTGGACCAATGTTGGTGGGCTGGATACACTAAGTTTCTCCTGGGTTTGGAAGTTCTCACATCCTTTTTCATCTGGGTGAGAGTAATGGAAGGGGCCAGATCCGCTTTCAGGTTTAGGTATATTCCACAGAACTTCATTCCACCATGCCTTATACACCAAGGATAAACAAAGTTCTGGAACAAGATCTGAAGGTAACACTTCATGTACGCTTTTTTGTTAACAACAGAGAATGCTGTGCATTCACATTCTAGAGAAAACATCCATTTTACAACTTGCACAACATGGAAGCTTCACATTCTCCTTTAAACAGCCTTTGCAAACTTAAGATGTGGGATACCAGGTGGATGTGAGTGACCTGAAGAATAGCATTACACATACAGAAAAGGTGCTTTTTTTCCAAAAAAGCAGGAAGAGCTTTATAACCCTGCAAAAAAGGCAGGAGGAAGACATGAGCTCCCAGGGAAGACATAGCAGAACTGCAAACAAACATCAAAAGAACATCAAAACAAACAAGGAAATTCTTTTAGTATCAGTAATGACTTTTCAGCAAGTGGACCTGCAACAGTAATGCATTAGCCACCAGCTTACAGAAAATGCTAAATTAGTCTTGAAGGATCCTGCTTGCATACTTTAAGACAACTGTTAGGCTACAAGCATGATTACGGAAGGCAGCCACCTTACCCAGTAAGCACAAATTTCTTTTTTTGATTATGACCAGGATTAGGAAAAAGCAATCCCAAGTTGTTTTCCAGAACTAAATGCACAACCTTGTGCGAGAAAGTAATAATCAAGTTTGTGTTCATTCTCTCCAATTTCCACTTCTATTTTCTATCTATATAAATTTTATTTTCTATCTATATAAACAGAACAAAAAAGTCCTACAGCATCTGCAACTAAAAGGTTTGGCAACACCCAAGAAACTCTCCTCTCTGCCATTACCTTTATGGCAAAACCCTAATAGACACTTATTATGGCAGTTACTCACACAGCACCTTTTCATACTGTTTTTCCTGTAGAAAGTACTTTATTGTGAGAATGAAAAACATTGGTTCTTTGGGCAGGGAAGAATTGTAGGCTGTTTCACTACTCTATTCCTTCTTACTGCTCTCAACAGCATCTGGGAATTCCCTCTTCCCAACACCCATAACACTGAATCTGATCTTCCAGAAAAAAAAAATTAGCTGCTACAAGAGCAACGGCAAAACCTGGATACACCACACCCTAAATGAGGGAAAAGAATGGAGGTTGAAGCTTACTCCAGGTTAAGGAAGAGGCTACGTGTCTAGGAGGTGAAC
Source organism: Aythya ferina (assembly GCF_964211825.1). NCBI lineage: Eukaryota > Metazoa > Chordata > Aves > Anseriformes > Anatidae > Aythya > Aythya ferina. Next base: position 7,563,136 of record NC_140311.1, read on the forward strand.
AGCATCAAACATGCACTGGAAGCAGGTAGCTCTCCTCCTCTGCTGGAGAGAAAAAAAGGGAGAGGGGGTATGAAAATCCTCTCCTCCCAAATTATATTAAAGAGTTTGCAACATTCTCTACACTCCATTCTCCATTATTTTATAATGTCTCAAACTAAGGCAGCACACTAACCACTTTGTTTTTATTCTCAAGTAGCTGCATCGGCAGTCCAACGTAAATTTATTACCTACCTAACAATGGAAGTAAAACAGGATAGTTGTAAGGCATCACAAAGAGGTTTACACAGGTTAGAGTAGTGCTTGCTTTTAAATACCCAAATGGATGGCCAAGTTCACTGTATTTTCCACTGCTACTCACAAATACCTGATAAAGAAAAAAAAAATATGTATCACTATTGGAAGAACATGAGGAATACTAAACATGGAGCATTTTAAAAACAATCTGAATCTTACTGCATTAAGGCAACTCGTTACCAAGAACAGCCAAGTTTGAGGTTGCACACATTAGGATGAGCATGCACTTACGCTTCCCAGTCACAAAATGTAAACATGCAACATTTAGCATACTCCCAGTCAGTGCGGAAATGCTCTTCACAATATAATCTTTAGTGCTTTAGTGAGCCTACTTAAGTGATGCTCTGAAAAGATTTTGAAATTATTTGAAATTGATTAAGGGACATCTGTGACACTTATGTTAATAAACAATGCATTTGAAATTACTCTTCTGACCTGTAAAATAGCAGGACTAGGATTTAGAATGGAAAAGGAAATCTAAAACTTCTTACACATACATATCAAGCATAACAAACAGGAATATTCAGGAAACATCTTTCAATCACACCAAGTGCCCACACTCTTAATGTTGAGCCCATTTCCCTGGTATGCATGGGTCTGTTAAGGAGGTGGGAGAAGGAAAGCAGTTCTTGGAAAATTTAACAATGGGAATGTCTGGAGGACTTAGGCAAATAATTTATCTGTGAACGTTTTAAGGGCATTTTTGAACTAAGTTTATTAGAAATAACTTCAATTTTTCAATTAAAACTAACTTCAAAAATACATCTTATGCTTTCAGTTCAGTTTTAATATTTATTAGGCAAACAAAAATAGAAGATAGACTTCTTGTCCCATCCTTCCGGGTAAGATCCCAAACCAACCAAACTCCTCTTGTACCTATTAAGCTACCCTTTACAAGAATACCATTTAGAAGGGATTTACAAGCCGTATTTTATAGAGGATGCAGGAACACATCACTTACCCAAAGATCACAAAAGAGCATGTGCCAAAGGATTTCAACATCAGAACTTTGGCTTCTGCTAGGCCAATCTCATCAACAAGATCAACAGTTTCCATTCAATTCCCACTAGCAGTTTCAATCAATTAGCGGAATTGTTACCTAATCAACGTCTGCAGCTATGATAGAAACCTAGCATAGTTTCCCCAAAAGCAAATGAAAGCCTACAGAGAATTTCAATTTAGCCAAGAACGGAACCTGTGGGACACATTTCTTAAGAACATGAAATGGACCTAGAAACAGAATTAAATGAGATTACAAAGCCTGTAGAGGGATCACTCATTCTGACCTTGTTGCAGGAAGAACGGCCGAAAACACGACAGCCACTGGTATGGTCAGATCATGCTGCCTCTTTATGACCCAAATAGCCTGACTTTTATAGTGAACTTAACAGGGGCGGACAGTGTCTCACACAAGATTATTGGTCAAAAGCACTCAGACAAACAACTGCACGAAAACAACCCCACCTGCAAGAAAACAACCCCCTTGTGATTAGCAGTCACATAGACGTTGTCCTTGAAGCCAGCTGCTGGCAACAATATTTTTCTAAATTCCTTAATTGGGCGATGTGGGAACACTGTCATGGGAATCTCTTATAGCCATCTTGGTAGCTTGGTTTGCTCAGCTGCAACAAGCCATGGGATCTTTGCTGTTTCAAAAATCCCTCAACAACTCCTGATAATTCTACTAGAAAGAAGGTAACTGAAACCTTGACATGTTTCTTCCCATCAACTGCAGACTCTCACACCAGACCCCAACTCTTCAAGGCTTACAAAAACTAAGGCACTACCACTTCAGGATACCCGTTTATTTGATTGTAGAAACATAAGGGCAAATACCTGCCAGCAGGTATGGGGAGATTTTCGTTCCAAGATGTACTGTGTTAAGGGCGAAGGCTCAAGCTCATACTTGTCAAAAGGAAGCTTGTCTATTACCATTGGCTCACAGTCAACACAGGAGAATCTCACAACAGGGTGAGCTGTGCGCGGAGGCTAAAAGGAAGTGGAGAAACACATCAATTACCTGGTATTTATGGTAAACAAATCAACACTCAGAAAACAGATTATTCATAAATATACATTTTACTATCTTGTAAGCTTAAACTTTCAATTTCCAATTTATTTCCAAAAAGAATGTGACAAGCTCCTACAACAGAATATAAATTAACGTAGTATTTCTCTAACCTAAAAAACATACATGTGCACACAGGCACACACATTCTTCCCACCAAGAGAAAAATACGGTTAGCATTCCACTATTTATCTTGATATTTAGAAGCCTCCATGCCAGTCCACCCATATCACAGATGGGTTTAAAGAAAACTTCCAACTCTGCTTCTTAGGTTGATGTTAGCAGAATTAAAGATGTGAAACTGCTCACTTCACAAAGAATATCCTCAAGATATTCCCTATTGAGTTTCAGATTTTTTTCCTCTTGAATCATGTGTGGGAGGGGAGGGAACTGTATCTTGAGCTCTTGCAAAGTTTAGAAAGAGAACATGCCTAACAAGAGAGATACCTAGAAAGCCTAGCAAGATAAGCCAAATGCATGATTGTTTCATTAAGAAAGGATGAATGAAGTTAATGATCTTTTTATCTCATTTTCTGAATGGATAACTCTTCTATTTCGGTTTTAATTCCTTCTGCTGTGAAAGAAGTGTCCACATCTGAAGTATTAAGAAAAAATATGGTTGATCTATCCTCCTTATCAAAAACAAATACTCCGTGTTCCATCCAAAATGGATTTTATATCACAAATTTTTGTCAGAAGCTTTATATGAAGTAATTCGGAGTTTAATTTTATAATCTTTTGAAGATTTTTTTAAACCAAACTAATCAACCATACACGTGGAAGTACTGCTTCCAGATTAAAAAAAAAAGTAAAATAAAAATCACAGCATACAGTATCTACATTAGATTATACTACTCTGTGTTAAAAAGTTTTAACTATTCTTTTCAAGCAAAGACAGATTGCATTAGCAAACACAGCAAGTCAAAAATTACTTAATAATTAATTTTCAGCCTGTTTAATTAGCTGTAGAATCCTTTTTTCAGTTCTTGACTTACCAGTGTTGGTGAATTCTGATCAGGCCAAAAAGATTCTGGGATTGGCCAATGCCCAACAGGAACACCAGTTTTAGGGTTAGGCCGTACATAAATGAGTTTATGACAACTATGCCACGGTTGAGAAGCAAATGAATTGATGGGTCTGGATGAATCAACAAGTCCATCTAAAATTTAAACAAAGCAAAATAAAAATAAAATAAAAAGCTACATGGCATGCATTTGTCTCCCAGCAAATTTTTCCATTAGCAACCAATAAGATGTTTCACTACAACTGTTTCAAAGACACAGGATCTTCACATCAGTGGCTGAAAAAACTACGTATCAAAGCGTAGAACAGCGTCATCTGAGAAAAACCATAAACATTTGCCCACATCCACCCTTCTGCTCCTGTGGCACAGCCATTAGCTAATTAGTGCAGCAGGGTACTTTCATATTACGGAAAATGTTCTTTGGGTCTGCATATTCACCCAAGTTCAGTACTTTGACGTACATCTGATACACAACAGCAAGTCTATCATTTTCAGTTCTGCTGCACCTGTAAAAACTGATAATTTGCATTTACAGTCTTTCTATATGGGATGCAAAGCTCACTGACTGATGTTGCCACTCATGGAAACTGAAAGCGAAGAAAAGTTTCATGAGGAAGTCAGATGCATCTGGCAGGAGCAGCTTTTGTCACATTTTTAATTAGTAAGAAGTCACAAATCACTTAAACCCCACCGTCTACTGGGAAGAGCAGTGTTCTGTCAGTCCAATGTAACGTACCAGCACAGACTTCTTCCACACTGAGCACAAAGAAGTCTGTAGCAGTACAGAATCTCAGAATTATTTTTCAAAGACTGCTCTTCAAGGCAAGTGACACAGAAGAGATCACGTATTTCAAGAATCTTTTTCATCTGAAGAACATTTTACTCTACTGAATTGCCCTGCTTTAAACAGCTGGCCAATAATAATGTGCATAACACCTTTCAGACCTTTCAGTTACATACCTGTTTTATTTCTCTGCATTGTATGTGTACTCTGTATTGTACAGTGATTTTTAAAACTTTGGTGAACAGCATCACATTTCTCTTTAGTTGAGGATTTCCACAATTTATGTAAAGACAGAAGCTCTCAATCTTTTTGTGCATATGTATTCACATTACCATTTAAAATGTGACAAAAGAAAAAAAAAATTTCACCAGCTGTTTTGCCACATAGGAGAACATTTGTGCCAACAGAGACCCAAGAATCTGCTGAAGTGCTATCCTGCGAGGCCTTACAGGAAAGCCTTAAGCATACTTACAATAGAATGGTATTATTAAGCAAAAAGAGAAAAAATGTATATATAAAGCAAGAAAAAGGTGATTAAAAAAAGAAAGGAAAGTAGGGGTAAAGCTGGCTGTGCTACGATGCTCAGGAGACCCTAAAAGCTATTAAGCTCCTGACATTCCAGAAACATCCTAATTTCCTAGGTATAAACTAGTCAGCTCTCTCCTTCCTTTCAGCCATGAAGTTCTGCAAATCCTTTGTCCACATTAAGAATGCATTCTTCTATTCTGCTATGTACTTTACTTGCAGCTATCAAAATAATTCCTTGTTCTCTGCACTGAGTTTTTCACTTGCAGCTACAAACACTCAATTGAAGTTTACTGTGTGTGTGATCAATTAACAGAATGAAAATGTCCAGTGAATTCAGCGCTGAAATTACTTCAGAAATGATTAAGGACTCAAATACACTAGTCCCAAACTTAGTTCATTTCAAACAAAGTTTTGACAGCAGTAATTCAAACTTTACCACTTCCTACAAATATTCACTTTCCTCTGTTACTTCCATTGTGATCTGGGGTAATTAAAGAGAAACCAGAACTCTATCGCTGAAGCACATAAGCTCTATACCTTATTCACTTTTTTAGATTAGGCATCTGATAAATCCTGTGTACTACAGTGAAAACCTAAAAGAAAGGAAACTGAAGACACCAAAGGGCATTTGCATGCACATACAACATTCTAAAAAAATAAATTAATTAATTAACAGGAACAAATGATTACTGTACCTTCTCCAATAGGAGCTGGATCTGGTCCTGATTTTTCAAAGTTTATAACAACTCCACTTTGGACTTTCTGAACTAGAGATTCTAAACATTGATTCAACATTCTTTGTGTCCGAACACAGTAGGAACGACCTATACAAGAGATCATTAAGATTACTCAGAGCTTGCTTTCATATTTTCCCTCTGTAATTTAAGGAAGACATTTTGTTTTGTAAGCCATACTGCCAACACTTTCAGCTTTATCTAAAATAATAGCAACAAGATTAGTAGTAGTTGATGTTAAATGCTTTCAAACACAATGAAATCAAGGAAGAAAGAAAACCAACCTGCTTATATTTTACTATTTGCTTAAAAAACAAAAAAGCCATGACAGCTACATCAGGCTGGACCAAGGCCAAGTTTATAAAGGTACTTAACAACCTCCAATTTCACCAAGTCTGCATGCCCTATCTGCTTTTGTCTATCCAAACTTAATCAACTCCAATACAACCCCAAACTTCTTCTCCCATGCAACACTTTCAAGCACCAATTTAACAAAAATTCTGATGAAGATCTTGAGGAACAGACACCAAAATTAATTATTTTAAGATTAAATTTAGCTTAATAGCCTTTTAGCAGAATTAAAATCTCTGTAATACATCTCCACCTCAACTCAACATTTAAATAACAAATCTCGTGAGTGAGCAAAAAACTTTTGGAAGGACAATCCAAGAAATTTTCAAATCCTTCCTAGTACTGCTTGAGAAAATTCTCTTAGAGCCACAAGATCTAACATATGAATATGGTTTTATTTTAAAGTTCTCCTGTGCTACAGGAAACCAAGCTCAAGAAGCACCACACAGATTCAGACGGACACCGAGTAATTCATATGAAGAAAAGCTAGAGGTAAAGATTAATCAAAGAGAAATAAATGTTTTAAGGCAAACAACAAACATAAGCCAAAGCAAAGTAATATCCAGTTACCTCCTGTAACTTCACACATCTGTGTGATAGCAGATTCATCAGTAGGCACACTCCCAAGCTGCTCTGGCTCAGCAGATGCAGCTCCGGGCAAACGCAGCACTAGAGCAAACAGTCTTTGATCCCAACGAAATGGTTCTTTGGTTAGTTCACTTCCAGGCAAAGGAGAATTCAAAGGAAGATGAAGCTGTTAAAGAAAGATTTAGGAGTATTTTCAAGTATTTGACAAGCCATCTAAAAACAGAGTATCAAAATTTAACCATTACTCTGAAAGGGATCCCATTTCTCTTCTATCCACTAGTTTATCTGGCACTATAGTTTGGAAATCCACACGGAATATGAATTTAGGGGTTGGGCAACAACACCATAGCTAGCTGCTTTTCTCCGTAGAATAGACTGATGGAACACAGGTACTCTTTGCAGGATAAAAACATTAGCATTCATCTCAGCATAGTGCCATCTTGCAAGATCATAATTTATAAGAATTTAATACAAGTTTACCTCCTCTTGAACTCCAGCTGTATTTGTCAGTTTGTTTCCATCTGTGATGGTAATCAAAATAGATGGCTCCAAAAAGAATGGATTCCTTCCCTAGAGAAAAAAGCAGAGGAATGCTAGGAGTAACCTTAACACTCAGTTGTAGATTACTGTCACTATAAAGTAAGCAATAAGATGAGCAATTTTTCGGAACAACCCTGAAGTTTTTCAACAGTTGTGGAACCACACAGAACTATGTAAGAAGAGCTACTCTGCACGTGCACACACAGGCATTCTGAACACATTTTTGGAATTACTAGTCTTCTTCCTACAGGAAGGGCTACAAATCCTTCTATTCCACAAAAGGAATAAATAAGTTAACACATAGCAACTCAGTGAACTCAGTAATTTATGGTGTCAGTGTGGCAAAAACAGAGTAATTTGAACTGTAACTTCCAAATGTGAGAAAAGGGAAAGGCAGGACAAACTACAGACAGAATAAAACTGAAAAGCAGATGTGCTGCCATCCAGTGTACACGCTCCAACGCAGCAACTGTACATCTATACTCTGGGTTATTTACATTACTGCTTTGTTGTTCAACAAGAAAAAAAGTGCTATTGTATTTCCTGGAATGCTCAGAAAATGTAAAAAGAAAAACAATTTACTTTCAAGATTTAACACACAAGCTATCCAAAAGAACAATTACAAAACAGAAAAAGCAAAAAGATATACTTGAACCACCCAAATCTCTCCCTACTGTAATTGAGAAGCATACACAAATAAAAAGGAAGACTAGAAAGAGATTGTTACCTGTCCATAGTTGTCTATTCCAGACACTAATCTATTGAGATTTAACAAGTCAAATGAAGATCTGAGTGCCTGACCAAGGGTTGTTAGTCCTGATGCCTGCAGATTTTTCAGTTCGTTCATAAACGTTGCATGGTTTTCTTTCCACCCAGCCTGTTACATAAAACAAAAAAGCTTTTCAGTTTTGCAACAACTAGAATCAACTGTGAGTTGTCATTAACCTCCCTTCCCACCAAAAAAAAAGGGACATCCCTCATTATTCAATCTACTGCATCACTTACATGTTGCACACACCTAATCCATGTCTGCAGAACTTGATGTGAAATATACAGTATATATACAATGGGAGACTGATGAAATACGCACATTAAAGTGCTTGAAGAGCACAAAAAAAGCAATGATAAAAGATAAAAGCAGCAGTATCTTTGCTTCTTCTGTCTTATGCCCACCTCCCTTCCATCCTTTCCTCCACAAATCAAGACTAGAAGAAAGGACGCATATGCAGTGTGCATATGCATATACAGGAGTTACAAATCTAACAGTAACAGTTTAAAAACAAAAAAAAAAAAGAAAGAAAAGCAGCAGCAATAACGACTGTCACCTTTGCTCCCCAGTGACATATTCTCCATCCCACAAATTCTCCAAGTATATAAGCATATGAGTTTAGTTCATATGCTTATTTTTAACATACTATCTGACTCTTGCTTAACTTTACTGTTTTCCTTGTTTTTCTTCCCCATGGGTTCATTTCACACCATTTAATGTACTGAGGTTACCGTAAGTTACCTTTTACCATTTTTACCATTCAAGTTACCATCAGGAGAATTAACAGAAACGGGCTTGGGTCAGGTTTGCTTTCCTGAACCAAGTCAAGAGTCCTATCAGTGCAGGAGTGCAGGGGGAGAAGAAAAACGCTGCACTGGGCAAAGGAAGGACAGGACTGGCTTAGCTTCATCACCAAACTGCACTCGAAGTTCAAAGGCACTAGGTTCCATCAGACAGGTCAGTGTCAGTAAAACACCATCCGTTCCCTCACCACTGTGGCTCAACAAAACGTGGCATCTCATCAGCTGGGCCTCTGCAACTGCCCGCACATGCTCTTAGCCCAAGGCAAGCAACAATCCTTCAGTACGTTTGGTCTGGTACAAAACAGCTACGAAACGAGTCACGTTTCTTGGGAACAGCCAGGTTGCAGCTCAAAAGGTGTTTTTCCACCAGACTGCTATTTGAGTTACCTTATAGCAAAGACGCATCAGGGAGTAAAACATTTACCACGGAAACACTATGCCTAGCCCACAACTCTAGATGGGACCTCTAATGAATTTAAGAGTTTATTTTTTAAATAAACAGTAACAGGCTTCACCAATATTTCAGGATTCTGCTATTTTCCCGTTCTGAAAACATTTGCTCAGCTTTCAACTCCCACCACGTTTGATCCAGCTGCGGTCAGCTAACTGCCTGCAGAGCAACCAAGCAAGCTGGATGTACCAGGAGGAGCTCATCACCAGTGGCTTGTCTTCGAAGGAAACTACTTTTTGTTGTACAACCTCTCAGAGGTTCTTCAAAGATAAACCAGAGGAGACCTGTGCCTTTCGAATAAACAGGATAATACCAAAGAATTTTTAATTAAGTGAAGAATGACAGCAAACGCGACACTTCCCAATTTCATACACAGATTTAAAATGAAGACAGGTGTTTTTTTCCATTTTGTTTTGTTTTTCAATTTTTAGGCTTACTTCTGTTTAATGTGTCTCCCAAAAAGACTCTGGTCAGTGTGGGTAATTACACATGTTTCAGAGACAGAAACTAGAGCCCAAGAAACTGTTTTCTCTTCTCCATACATGCAGTAGAATCATTCTTAGGGCAAAATAAAGAGTCAAGTATGTAACACAGAGCATATGGATAATGAGTTCAACAAAGCACTCTAAAGTGATTAAATAATAATCCTTCCTAAATTCAAAATACTACCACTAATGCTGCTTAGAAAAAAAAAAAAATCTTTTATAAAACACTACTTCCACTTGCCAGCAGAAATGCTAAGCAGCAATTTGAAAACAAACAAATAAAATCCACCGCACACAAATGCTAAGACCACCAAACTCAAACATACCCAAAACATGTATCCTCTACAGGTCAGTAATTTTTAAGTCAAAACTAAGTATCAGTTATTTTAGTTGTTTACAAACCAATTCTAGCATGGAGTAATTTCACATTATCTTCAACATTACACTCCCACTTAGCTTTACGCCCTGAGTTCTTTAATAGCAATTTGAGCAGCCTTTATCTTGCTACCATGTTACTACATTATCTTTTGGTAGTTTAGATGAACAAAGTAATTTTACCCTCTATGTAAACACCAAAAAACTTTCAAAGGCGGTTACAGGGGGAGTAAGACAACAAACCACTTCAAGTCCTGTAAGCTGAAATCTCACCCTATTTGCTTATGTCAAAAGAAGAGGCAAAGATGTGGTGTCACCGAGCCTTCTGTGCTGCCAAGAGCAAGTTGTGGGTACCACCTCCGAGGCCCTAAGACCTGGAAGCTATGGCACCAGCAGCAGCACGCTGCCTCCAGCTCCCAGCTTTGGCCTTTGCAAGCCATCATACCAAGAACTAACATACCTGAGAAGCAGCTCTTTTTGTTGTGGCTTAGTTTTCAGACAAATCTATGCCCTGCTCTGTCTCACTGTACCACTCCAGCAGTGCTTCAGCAGCTTCAAAAAGCAGGTAACGTCAACCGGCCTCTTTTGTCAGTAGGTAGCCCCACACTATCTAGGATTCAGGCAAACACCAAGGTGAAAAACCTAGCAAAGAGGAGGTTTTATTAACCAGGACTAACAACATCAGAAGGAATAGAGCTGAGCTGCGAAAAAGAATCTCATTCATAAACAGCGACTTAAAGAGACCTTCAAAACACAGAAGAAATGACAGAAGAGTATTTCAATTGCAAGGGACAGGAAATAACATCTTATAAAATGGTTTAGTAAAGCAAAGCAAACTGCCTCCAAAGAATGGCCGCCTCCAACCACCTGACATTAGACCCCAAGAAGCCCAGGTCCAAAGCTTCCTCTCCTGATTTCTCCAGCTCCATGAAACCCGGGGAGCTGCTGCTTGGGAGCCTTCAGGCCTTCCTCCGCACTGCTTTCATAGGAGGTGCCGCACCACAGAGCTGCAGAGTTTATCATTCGTTCACGGGACTGCTTTCAGATCTCATTCAAAAATTGTAACATTACCAAAAATAATATTCCAAGTTAGCAGAAAATTTGCAATCTAGCATGCCAATCACAACAGCCTGTGTTATAGTAACTCCTCAGTATTTATTTCAACATACAGATATTTGTAGTTCTGCTCATGTTTCCCCAATAAGAAACTGATTTTAGATACTACAACACGTTTTAACGAAGTTTTGCAGTAATTCAAAGTATTGATTGCATCCATCTCAGGAAAACAGAGGCTAGTTCAGCATACCAAATCTGAGGCATGCTAGGCCGTCAGTGACATCCATTTGGAAAAAGTAAGGTAAGAAACTGGTGCAATCTGAAACCACTCCTGCTACAGCATTTCTAAGTACCATGTAAAGAAGGTGAAAGCAGCTGAATATTTTGCCTCCCAAGTCACTGAAATTATTAAGTTTCAAGTTACCTTTCTGTTAACTCGGTAACTTTGTGATCACCACTCAAATTTGTTCGTGTCTGTGTAAGAACCAAGTATTTCTGTCCTAGGGAAAATAATTATTCTTTTTGACTTCCTATAATGTCAGAGGTTGCTTCTCCGATTTCCCCTCTGTAATCTCCTGAAGGCAGCTCCAGCACTGCTTTGTATGCTCTGCACTAAGGAAGACCCTCTCCTATATAATCTAAAGCTTTCCTGCCCCAGCTTCCCCTTGGAACGGGATTTCTCGTGAACACAATATTCATTTTTCACAACAGCAACACTGAGAGCTGGCCAACCCAGTTTGGCTATGACAGAACTTGCCAAAGGGGGAGAGGAGAAGAGGTTCTGGTCCCATTCGTCTCCCTTCTGCACAAGGGGCAGGGTAACACTGCCCGGAGGTACAGAAAACAGCCAGTGCCTACACTACACCCCCTTTTTTTGGTTGGTGTTCAAAGCTTTACCAGCTAGAAATAGCTCACAGTGGAAGAGAGGTGCTCTGAAACATCCCGTACCGTTTTAACTTTTAAAATTCCTAAAATCAGCCACTGTCACACAACCTCATCACCTACCCATTTCATTCTCTCAAACGTTTCTTTGCACTGAGCAAACGGGTCAGGAGAAGCAGGAGCTCACAGCCAGCAGACTCCCCTCCCACCAGGCAGGAATGCCACTGGAGGCAGCAGAGCTCCCCGGGTCTGTCTGCAACTCCTCTCCAGTTTCAGGACCTGCGTGCTCCAGTTACTTCTGTGCAACCCAGCAGTCCTGTCACTGCTCAGTACCCAACAGCCCTCAGCGAAGAGGCTCGGAAGATCAATTCTTTTTCATTCTTGGCACAGACAGCATGCCAACGCCTGTCTCAGAGCAGAACACCTCCGCACCAAATGCCCGCAGCACGCAGGACTGAACTCAGCTGATTGCCGCGTGGCACCTCAGGTGAGGGTCTGAAACACCAGCAGCTGTTTCCCCGCTCCTTCTCAGCAACAACCTAAGATCACAGGGCAAGGAGGGGCATAAAGACACATATGTTTTGGTTATCGAGCCAAGGCAGCTCATCTTTAGGTTTTCACATAAAAATCTGGTTTTGCAAAGCAGAACGTGGAACAGAGTGTCAGGGTAAGTATTAGACGTGACCCTAATGCAGACACAGGAGAGACAAGCTCTGGCCACCCAGGTCACTGTTTGCTGCAAGCCCAGCCTAGAAAAAACATCTTTTCACAACTTCTCTTTGGAGGAGTATCTTAACCGATGGCAAATTCACAATTTTAACTCTCCTTCCGTAAGCCCAAACAGCATTCAATTACAGTAAGTGTACAGAAACGTCACTTGGTCCTTCTTGTGTTAGAGCTACTGAGAAGCAGCTTAGTTTTAACGCCACTGTTGTGTACAGTAAGCAAGTTTTTTCTTCCTGTCAAGTTATTTCTGGTTTTGTAAGGCACTCAGACTGAAACTTAGTGGTCAGGTGCTTCTTTAAATACAGAGCAGACTTTTGACAGGCACCAGTAGTCAACAGAATATATCTATATAACATATATCTATATAACATATAGATATATATATAAAATATACCTTAGATGTCTCCAAGAGAACAGAGAAGTATGAACTGTATTAATACATCTTTATGAAAACAAGTTACTCCCGTAGAGGATTCATTTAATCCCACACAGTTGACACATTGTGACTTTTTTTTTTTTTTTTTTTAAATCAATGCTGTCCTTTGTCCTCTACCTCCATCCATTTCCAGGCACTACAATTGTTCACTATTTACTTTGATATCACACACACTTTGATATCCTTCCTCCCCTCCCCAGGTTTTTGTTTTGGTTTGTTTTCTCCCTTCACAATTCGAAACAGTTTAAATGTCAGAAAAAACATGTTACTCACTGGCCGCATTTGGGCCAGCAGGCAATGCAGCACAAACAGGTGGTTTGCAGACCAACGGAGTTGTCTCTAATGAGATGACATCCACATTCCTGCATTTCAGGGTTTTACTTCTGTATATATGTACTTCAGCTATCCTATAGCGTTGTCCCGTAGACCAGGCATCACTCAATAACTGGAGCATATCTTCCAGTTTTGTTTCATCCCAAAGCAATCCCATTCTTACACTTCAAGGCAGGTCTTCCATGAGAAGCAGAAGATCCCCTTCAATGACACTTTTCAAATCTGAGCTCTCCTGTAGGTGCACCCACTGAAGACCAACTCATTTACAAAGACAGACTGCACCAGCTTGTTTTCTAAAATATATTATGTTAGTGAATGCAAACAAGATCTAAACTGAACTTTAGCGCAGTATTGTCAGGCAGTCAACTACACAGATATAATTTTCATTTTATACAGAAAAAAGTATTTATCTATGATACTTAAAAACACACTCACACACACCCCTTAGGAAATCAGCTCAAACTATGTATTGTTCACTGCCCTTTACAGATGAATTCAATATTGAAGATATAGAAATGCTCTCTCATCAAGAAAAAAATCAAGATGATTATATAAAAATGACTCATTAATCTTTAAGCATGATATCCATGAAAAATACTAGCTGGCTCTTAAGGTCCATTAACAAAGCAAGAGCACTGCAGCCTTCTGTTAATGCAGGAATTCAAAGCAAAGCAGCATCTTCTCCTGTTAGAAGTGTCAGAGATGCTGTATGATCACTTAAAGCTGTACGCTATGCTTAGAATCAAGTGATAATAATAATCAATGCTAAGGGGAAAAAAAGCCTACATTACCTTTCTATTCATTACCTGCTGCTCCTGCTTTAACCCATCTCTGGATTTGAGCTTTTTGGTCAACAATATTTCATGTATTTTTGACAGGAACACTTGCTACACTTTTTGCTGCACAAGGATGAAAAGACTACACACGAAGAAAGGGAAGCATAAAAAGCAAAGGGATCATGGTGCCACCCCATTTCTGCAAGCATTCTTACCTAAATGAAAGAACACTATCCTGACATTAAAGAGGCATTTTTTCTGAGAAATGCTCAACAAGCTCGGATATTTCAGTACAGCACTGAACCAGAGCAAGATACCTTCCATGCAACAGCTTAATGAAAATGGAACAGATTTAATCATACAATCTGCAGCTCTCATATAGTAAGCAAAACAAGATGCTGTTCAGTAGCATAGCAGTCATTTTAAAAAAGCCATTATAGGTGTATTTAAAAAACACTACTGGGTGGAACAGCTGAAACATGGCTGTTTCCATCAAGAATTCCCACTGACTCGTAGCGCCCACTGCTCTTCCAGACCACCAAACCTGCCTTCAATGCCAGTCAGCCCCTCACTCTGTCCTCCTGGCCCCTTCCTACTCCCAGCATTGCTCGAAAAGTCACAAGGAAAAAAGCTAGGAGGTTACAGAGCGTGCTATCATCGCAAGGGATTCTTCATGGCACGCTGCTGGAACTAGAAGAATTACTCATGATCCTCTAGCTTTACAGCACAGAGCTGAGATGACACAGCATGATCCATGTTCATTTTGAAAATCTCACATTCCTCCCCCTCCTTCCAAAAGCACATCGCAGAACCAGAGCAGCTCACCCAAATGTTACGTGTACTGCAAGCTCTTTCTGAACCTCAAGAAAGAACCGTATCTGAAAGAGGTCATCTAGCCAACAAATTTCCCCAATTTGCATCAGAAATATTATCTAAGGCATTTCTACAATAAAATAAAAAAGACTTCACAATTAAATACGAGGCGCCCACCCTCTCTCTTGCCCTCACGGTGCAGGCTGTGCTCCTCCACGCGCCGCCAGCCCGCAGCACAGGGCCAGGGCTCTGTGGGGCTGCTGCCAGCTGCAGGACACCAGGCCCTGTCCCCAGCCCAGGGCTGAAGGAACCGAGTCCCGGCTCAACAGATGCAGATGTTCCCACAAGCTTTTTTTTTTTTTTTTTTAATTAAAAAATCCACCAGCTCTACCACGAACACGCTCCGAACACCGGTACTAATGCATTCTTCCCACTTACAAACCCAGCACAGCAACGCCAGCCCAGGCACACTGTAATCTTTGTTTGCAGCTAAGTTAGGCTCTTGACAACATCAAGATTTGTACTTTTAAACCCTATTTCACACTTTCAAGAGTTAAGAACATCCCAGAAACCAAAGCCAAATTAACAACTGTCTTCAGCTTTCAGAAGTAAAATGCAGGAGCTCTGAAGCACGGCCTTTAACATTTAACATTTCCTACGCTGCTTTCCTGGAAAGTTCTCATAGGAGCCTGAGTACAGAAACACAGTAACTGGGTAAAAAGTGAGACTGGCCTTTTAGTTAAAAAAAATAACAATAATTTAGAAGAAAACAAGGCTCTGGCTGACTTACCTGGTATGAAGTAGCTTAAATTTCAGAGATACTTGTAAGTGCCAGATCTTACACCACAAGAAACTCTAGTCTTTGAAACGCTGCAGGTTGAGGAGACAGCCCCACACAGCTTTATGGAGAACCACAGATTCTGATCTGCACAGGAACCAAGTTTCATCACAAGAACGTACTTTTTCTCTTGGCACTTCACTAAAACCTTAACCCCAGAAGAACATGCTGTTATATTATATTTAAGATGGATTACTACGTAATCATTTTCCGACAACTCTAAAATTAACAAGAAGAATGCAAAGCAAAAGATATTTTAATTACTCCCTACTATACTTTTTCATTGGTGGTAAAAGCTTAAGAGTTATGTATTAACTGCTACATTGTAAGAATAAGGTTTATGAAGGAAGAAAAGCTTCCAAGACTAAATCACAGGAATGAATTTCATGAATTTATTAAATAATAATCTGCATTTAAAATTCAAAACAGCAATTGCCCTCTCTCTTTTGTGCTTTTGGTAGCCTACATCATTAAGTAAAGCCAGGAAGACAGGCATTCAAAATACTGGAAGAGAAGAAGAGAATCACTGACTGGAGACATCCAGAATCTTCTCAAAGAGCCCTTACACTTGCACTGCTCCCCCCTCTGAAAGCACTCATCTTCCAGAAGACAACGAGCTGCCTTTCAAAGTCACACGGTACAGAAATGACTTTTTCCTCCACTAGATTGCAACTATCTGAAGTATGAAAATACTGTAGGGGATATATTAACTTTTGTCTTGTCCATAACAGGCTCGGAACATCACTCTTGCACCACTGCTGCAAATCACTGTTCCTTCTGGCAAGCTTTGTCAACGAACTGTGAAAGGATGAACACTGTACAAGTGTCAGCATCCTTAATTACCTTTTCCATTGCTGCACTAAGCAAGATTTAGCATTTAGAACTGTATTGGCTAGCTTTTCCTGAAGGTTAAAAATAAACTCCCATTCTGAAGACATCACGTAAGTATTTTGTGCCTATTCTTAGTTATACCACAAAGCCAGGCTGCAAGGCCCAGAACGTCCACCGTAAATATCAACAAAAATTAGAAGATGCACATGCAAAACCAGAATACAAGCAGCATGAACGGGAAGGAGGCAGCCAATGAAGATTTCACTGGGCAGAAATCGATTTCACAAAGTACCTTCCTTCTTGCAGCTCTCACTACAAGAACACAACTAGGGGGATCCAACTTAACTGTTTGATTACACATTTTAAGCTTCTATTTTTAAAATAAAAGCGACCTTTGCACTGAGGATGAGTTAAGCCTCTTACTGCAAACATATCTACTTTTGTCTAGTTTATCCTGTAGTCTTAAGGGCTTACATCTTTGAATGTGTCCAAGATCAAATAAAGAACCAAATAAAAAGATGAAAAAATAAATTGCTACTGTGTCTACGAACAACAGATGTTGGTTTCCATTCAAATTCTTTGGCATCTCCCCCACAGCGTGGGGGAACAACCTGCTTCAGATGAAAAAGCAAGGTTTTACTTTACAAACTCCAAGAGGAACAGAACTGGTCGAAATATTTTCATTAACAATTAACTTTGCAGCACAGACTCTCCCTTCCCAGAAAGGCAGGTAGCTGGAGAAAGCACACGTTCAAGTATTTAACTGATTTCCAGAACTAAGGGTGAAAGTGACAGCCAAGCAGAGTTTGGTCTATCACATCTATCAAGAAAAAGTTCATTTCTGAACTGCCCTCCCATTTAAAATCACTTTCCTTCAAAAACCATCAACTTCTTGCTTGAACTTGAATTTTTACAACAGACCTCAATTTCAGAATGTACCAAACCGCTTCTTTCTTTTAGAAGCTTCTCTCTTTTAGAACGAATCACTCAGAATTTTCCTGTCATTAAAAAGGATATGGTACATTACCATACACAAAACTCCTCACTACAGTCTTTCTCCTTGCCATACCAGTTCCTGCATGAGCATGTTGACCCTAAGTCACACACAAAGGCAGATAGCACGAAGCAGTCACTCAGGACAAGAAGAACAGCATGTTTATACGTGCTTAATAGCATGTCTGAGCTTTACCCAATACATTAATTCTCAAGAAAGGGAACGTGCTTTTCAAAGGATGCTGTCTACTGAAACCCACTTAGTGCGACCGTAAGCTAAGAGGGGCTGCGGTACTTCATTGCATGCTTGCTACAAGGATGCCAACTGATACTAGCGTTTTTAGTAAAATAATTTCAGAATTTTGATTCCTTTCACCAAGAAAGTTTTATCTGTCTTTGGCCTTCCTTGTTCAATTCTGAGATAGAGGCTTAATTTTTTTTTTTTTTAAAGGCCTTTTTGCATGCATACACAGTGCACACATGCTGCATTCAAAGACTTACATGATAAAGCAGTTAAACAGAAAGGAGAAGGTAAAAACTGGTGGGGGATTCTCAAACAGCATTGTGGATTTTGTTTTGTCCTCCAAAAGAACTAGACAATCAGGATTTGCCTGAGTGCTACTCAAGTACATGACACGTGTTTGTTTCTCTTCTTAAATCCATTGTGTCTAACAGATAAGTGCAATTGTTGGTTTTAAGCTACCCGTCATTTATGCTGAAAGTCAGTCCAGTGAAAATAGACAAACTCCATGGCAAAAAACAAACCAAGCGCAGTAGAACCTGTATCAGAAGACTGGAGGAGAGGTCTGCTTAGTACGTCACAGGCAGTGAAAGATGTGTTGAGACACGTGAGCAGATTAAACATTGCTAGGAATGACTCAAAATTTGTATGGAGGAATTGCTGATGTGAGAGGACTGGTTGCGTATCTCCAATAAACAAGTACAGAATGTGTGCTCCTGAATTAGTTACCAGTAACACTGGGTAGCCTACCAAGATGTCATCCAGTCCTTCAGTACTATATTCTGTGTGTTTTTTTCTCTTTCAAGTAGCTCTTGACTGGTAGATTCACCAAGTTTGTACGGTATTTACAGCATACATGGAGAGAAAAATAGGCCTCTCCCACTTACCTCAGCCTTCTTTCCCTTTTACATCTATCCAAATAGCAACTTTCCTCTTGTTCCTGTAGCTGCCAACCTGCCCTGCACCAAACACTTCTGCCTGCACACCTCACTAGCAACTTGTACCCTTCCAGTCATACACACCTCCTTTGCCACACAGGTCAGGCCTCTGAGTGCTCGCATGTGCAAGAAGCCAGACTTTTTAATATATAAAACTGATGATTTCTGCTATCTCAGAATTCATGTAAAAGCTTATCAATTTAAGATTATGCTATGCATTGCTACATTCTTCTGGTTGTCTTCCTTGACAGAAGTTAAAACACACACAAATGCACTTCCTATCACTTCAGGCAGCCTTCCTGAAGATCTCTGCCTCAAACCCAACAGGTTTCACAGTCAGGTTTCTCCTTCTCCCTGCATCTCAGAAAATTAGATAAAGTTAGTCTCCTGGAGCCTGACCTTATGAACTTCCACTTTTGAAGCACTATTTCAGTATCCTAAATGAACAGGTTATCTACACATGCCAAGCACTCTTTGACAGACTCTTACAGCCCTGCACAAACTTCCTACTCCAGCCTCTAGCATACCCCAATCTGGCATCAAAATCTACGGTCATCAAGCTCAACCTGTTAGGAGAATTTCAGGGAGACAGGAGAGGTTCCCCAGACAGTACGTCATGAAGGCTGCTCCCACACATTGCTCCTTAGCTTTGGAGCACACGTTCAGAGTAACAGGATCACTAACAGACACGGAAGGCGTCCCATTAATTCCTGTTTGCACCTCAGCCACCTCTCTTTCACTTTCTTTCTCCTGCCTACGTGGCACATAGTTTCAGGTTAAGGCTATCAATCTTTCTGCTTTCCCACAGTATATAGATACAGCTTCCAAAAGCATCCGTCACTTCTAGTCACAAGAGGTGGTCACCCAAAAATTTCTTAACACATATTCTCCCCATCACTTACCAGTGCATACCAAAAAAGCCTAATACCTCCCCAACACGGCTCACAGTGATCATTCTTCCCTCAATAATGCCTTAGTGTTTTCTTCAAAGTCACAGTGGACACTAATCTAAAGCTATCACCTGCAGGCATTTCTCAAACAATGAAGTTTCAAAGAGCAGTCTCACACTATTAAGACTTTTGAGCTAGTTCTCAGACAGCTACATACATAGTTCAGGGAATCTATTTATAGTGCAGTTACAACTGAGTCCTGAATTCAGCCTAAGACACAAACAGAAAAAATGCATATAATTTCAGATTCAGCAGAATAAATGTAACTTAAGTTCTCCCAGTCCCCAGACTTGTGACCAAATCGTTTATGAAAGTCATTACAGAGTCTCACAAGAACGTTAAATAAAAGTTGTAATTCTATGACCCTGCCATAAATAATACTCCTCAAGCACTGAGGAAAGGCCGTGTCACTATCAGCAGCCAGATATCAGTCACATGGGAACAGGGCAGCCCAGTTAATCAATAACTTCACATAAGACCACCATTGTTTTTTTCCTGGACTGAAGTAGCCATTTGCAACACAAATCCACAAGCAGACCACAAACCACAAGATGGGAGGTTTAACAAAATCAAGACTGGAGAAAAAAAAAAGAGCTAAATCTTGCTTTCATTTTCAAAATCTCTTTTTAGGCAGAGATTTGGGCACAAGCTCCATCTACAGTGAAATCTAGATAGATCTTGCTGAAATCTCCCTCCCTCTTTTCTGAATTGCTGGAAAACAGCAAAAGCTTGGGGTTAACTAGAGCAGGTGAGAAGACACTCCCCTCCTCCCCATGCTTTTATTCTAGCACCCCTAATACAGGAAAACCCGAAGAAACTGGCTTAAGATCTTTCCCACTTAAATCATGACACGCTAGAGAGCTAATATCAGCTAGAGAGAAAATATCTGAGGATGCTAAAAGTTCACGCAGCTTCAAAAAAATCAACTGAGCAAATGCAAAGAAGAAAACGCTAGAGAAGACCATTCCTGGTGCACCAACCCTTAGCGTGTCTCCGACCTGCACGTGTGGGGAAAGCAGAACTGCAAGTAATGCCCTCGCCTTGTTTTCACTCTCCTCCCCACTCATTTGGAGTCCAGCACTTTTTTGCAGAAAGGGGTAGGGCTGGCACACCCGGGAGGTACAGCGGTATCTGGTTGATGCATGGATGGGATGGAGCACCCAACACCCCATTAATACAGACATCGTACTTCCTCTCACAAATCATCTCTGCGTGATGCAGCCAACAAAAGCAATGCACCTGAGCTGGCTTCTGAGGCCTTTGCACTGAGTGGAAGTTGTTTAAGACTCCCACCTCCTCCATCTTTCTGTCCCCACCTTTCTAGGACAGTACCCGGTTGCCTCTTTAGAGGGGTGCCACCCCAATCCTTCGCAGAGCCATGCTGCAAACTCAGTGACTACGTAATCCCATTTAAAAAAGTGACACAGAGCCATGAGCAGTCATGTAACAACAAGAACGACTGGGAGAAGAGCCACACGTCTCAAATCATTTCAGACACTTTTCACTGAAGACGGTTCCAAACACATCATCTTAGCCAATCTTTGTGCCACGGAAGGACCCTTTCACATAGAAAAACACCATTATTTGTGTGATGTGTTCGAGAGATGTTCTTTTCCACCAAAACCAAAATCTGCATTGTTGATTTAAAATACTTTAAGGCTACAGGTAAATGAACTCTGAAACATACAGTTCATCTCTCAGATAACCCACATAATTATTTCCCTCGGTTAGTTCCCTCCTAACCTTAAGAACTATCTGGGAGATTATGATTTACACTAATTAAATTACATAAAGAAAAAAAGAGGATAAAGCAGACATTTGACAAAAAACAGTTGCTAATACTTGTATTTGGAAAGCAGACTTGCAAAATACGTTCACTTGCCAAGTTTGCTTACTCCTTTTCTAAATCAAAAAAGCCAATAAGGTATCTAACTCCAGCAGTGCTTGCAGAGAAACTGTATTTTATTTCTTTTACAAGCACATTTTCTAAGACATAGGGAATCTGGACTACACTAGAATGTTTTCCTGGTATTAATAAGGTAATTAGGATACACTAGAGAAGGACACCATAAATACCAGTAAAAAGTCTTGAGAACACATCTTCAGCTTGGAGAAGAGTCGTGCTGTTGCTGTAAAGCTCTCTGCTTGAATAAGAGACAGGGCAACAGCCTAACCGCGCTAATTTGTGGTGCCATGAAGTAGTTGTGTAATAGTTAAACTGAAGTTGTGATCTATTAACTATTATAAGCATGTATTTTTTGATTCGCAGCCTGTTCCCACTGATTACTGAGTTTTGAAAAAATATTTTCACATTCTTTAAGGTCTAATTTGAAAAGCAGCAAAGTAAAAGGAGAAAGAATTTCTAAAAGAGATAGACATGGCATGTTACAAGAACCAAAACATCTGTTTCCTTGGTCTTTTACTGTATTTCAAATATGATTTAATCTTAAAATGGGTATCACATAGTCCCATTTATTTCAATCATCTACTAGAATTGAGAACACAGATGCTCATTAGGACCTGGCGCTTAGGGACATGGTTTAGTGGGTGATATTGGTAGGAGGGTGATGGTTGGACCAGATGATCTTGCTGGTCTCTTCCAACCTTAATGATTTTGTATTTATTTAAAGCGTAAGAATTTTCTTCAGCAGATCTGGAGTACAGCATGTGATAACAACCTGTAGCATTATCACACAGATCTCCAACCAGAAGAGTCACTTTTAATAATAAATCACCAGGATCCTTTCTAGCACCGCAGTGGAAAGGTTTCTTCCTCAAATAAAAAAAAAAATGTCCTTCTTGTAAAATACTTGACACAGAACTTAAAGGAAAAACCCTTAACACAGGAAATTTATGGTTAACAGTGAGGTAACAGAGACTTGGTTTTCACATCTAGCCACAACCAGGGATAGGGAAAAAGGATGTGTTATGTCTTCAAAAAATGTAAGAAATTAAAAAAAAAAAAAAAAACACAACGCTCTCCCTGAGGCAGACCAAGGTCTTTTGACAAACTGTAAGTTTCTGTAACTGAAATATGATGGTTCCAAGTCACAGAAATATGAGTACTTCTGACACCCTCTTCTAAGGGAACAGAAGGGAAAGATGTAATAACAGGACGTAAAAATAATGTGAAGTCCTAACAGCAAATGACTCACAAAAGCCACCTATTCCTTCAGAAATCAGGCCGCACTTTGAGTTGTGAATATATTGCTGATGAAAAGATCCAAGATTCATGGGTCTTGATAATTAAGTTTCCCTATTACCAAAAGATGTGGACAGACATCATCAGCAAGCACAACTGCTCTTCACAACTTTTCTTCCAAGTTTTACTGGGGGATCTAGGCAGGGCCATCTCTTCTTCCCTGGGATAACCAACAGGTTTTATGTGGGCTTGTCGCACACTGGAACAGGCTCCCCAGGGAAGTAGTCACTGCACCAAGCCTATTGGAGTTAAAGAAGCGTTTGGACTGTGGACTCAGTCACATGGTCTGATTTTTTTGGGAGACCTGTGTCGTGCCAGGAGTTGGACTCGATGATCCTTATGGGTCCCTTCCAACTCGGGATATTCTATGGCCTTCATAATATGTGCCTAAGGCCCCAACAATTCCCATAAAACTCCTATATTGTTCAGGGCAAATATACCGATCCAGTGTTCCTCGAGAGGATACTAAAGCTTGGGCAACAACCATGTGTTCTGTAGAATGCTTTGAACACTGTAAACGTCAGCTGAAGGTCCGTGTGTGCGATTTGGAGGCTGCAATTTAAGCGTGTCACCATTTTCTCCTCGTGGTGTCGTCGCCGTGACCAACGCCAGGCCCCACGTGCCTCAGCGCTGAGGAACGAGGAGAGGGCCAGGAGCCAGCGCCAGGCGGCTCGGCTGGGCAGGAGGCTGCCCACCCAGCCACAACCACGAGGGCGTAGAGCTGGTGCGGGTTGTGAAAAGCAGCAGGAAGAAATAAGGAGATGGAGAGAACGAAAAAAAAATAAAAAATAAATAAAAAATAAATAAAAAAAAAGGCTGGAGGCCGAGGAGAGGAGACGAGAGGCGAGGATGAGGCGCGGCCCCTCGGAGCCGCCTCACGGGGGGCGGGCGGGCAACGGCCGCTGAGGGGAGGGGCGGGGCGAGGAGGGGGGGGCGGGGCGCGGCGCCATCCCGCCTCCCCGGCGCGGCCCGGCCCGGCGGGGCGGTGAATCACGCTGCCGCCCGTCTCCTCCCCCCCCCTCCTCCATCTCAGCAGCGCCCTCAGCCTCTCTCCTCCATACAAAAGCAAAATGTCCGCCATCTTCAGCGGCCGCCGCCGCCGCCGGGCCGGCCGGGGGCTGCGCCGCGCCGCCTCCCCGCGCAGCGGGCGGGCGGGTAAAGGAGGAGGAAGAGGAGGAGGAGAAGGGGGGGGGGGGGGGCACCGCGTTGTGCGGGGAGGGGGGCGTCGTTACCTTGATGCAGTAGGGCGGCTCGTCGAAGGTGACCAGCATGTACCTGTCGCCGCGGCTGGCCGGGTCCCGGGCCCGCAGCTGCGGAGAGAGCGGAGAGAGGCGGCGTGAGCGGGCCGGGGGTGGAAGGGAAAGGCGCAGGAGCGGGGGGGGGGGGGGGGGTTGGTGTCGGCGGCGGCGGCTGCCCCCAGCCCCGCACTCACCTTCATGAAGATCTCCACGGCGCCCTTGGCGATGTCCAGGTAGCTGGTGCCCAGATACGCCCGCTGGTTCATGGAGGCGGACGTGTCTATGAGGAAGAGGAGGATCGGCATGGTCCAGGCGGAGCGCCGGGCACCCTGCGGGGAGGAGGGGGGCGGCTCGCTCCCCCGGCCGGCCGCTCCGCTCCGCTGGGCTCCGCTCGGCTCCGCTGGGCTCGGCTCGGCTGCGCCCTGCCCTGCCCTGCCCGGCGCTGCGCGGCTCAGGCTGTGTCCGTGCGCGGCGGCTGCGGCTCGTTACTGAGCTGCTGCCTGTGTTCGCCCAGCCTCAACTTCTCTCCCCTCAGCTTCCACCAGCACCATGTGACCAGCGCGCACGCCATTGGCTGCCAATTATACCCGCATTTGCATATTCATGGCGGAGGGGAGCGGGGAGGCGGCGGGATGACGGGGAACGGAGGGGGGGGGGGGGGAGGGAGGCGCTGACGAGAGGCTGCCTGCGCGCGCGCGCCGCCGCACCTGTCAGCACGCCCCGCCCCGCCCCGCCGCGGGGCTCCCCGCCCCTCGCCACAGGGGCCGCCCGCCCCTCACGGCCCCCCGCGGCCCGGCCCGGGCCGGCCCCTCCGCCCTGCGGCCGGGAGCTGCGGGGAAGGGGCCGGAGGGGGCCGCGCCCCGCGTTAACACGGGCAGGGCTCGGCCGCGGGGCAGGCCCCAACCGCCCCCCCCACCCCCCCTTCAGCCGTGAGGGGATGAGAGGGGCTGAGGAGCTCGGGGCGCTGCGGCTGCCTCCGGGACCGCATCCAAAGCACACAAAAGCAGCACTGTCAACACGAATCTTAGTTAACAATAATAATTAAGGAGCTCATAGCATTCTCCACTGCTTTTACAATCGAAGGCTCTTTCCACACTTCCCCACCCGCCCCCCAATTTGAACAATAGGCCCAGAGGCAGCTTTCGCTCCCGTACTTAGAATTAGTGGGGCAATGCTGTTGCTTCACAACGCCACAGGTAAATTCCCAAATCCCCGTAACAAACCATTGCAAAATGCAGACGTTTGTAAAGACCATTACCTACCTTGACCAAAATAACCAGAAATGTAAATCCATTTAATTCAGGGACATACTTGTCCCTTTTTTCATTAAGAAAAAAAAAAAAATCCAAATACAGGACAGTGGCAAGTCTCCATATTGTTTTTAGAAAGACATTTGTGGTAGTTTTTTTTTTTTTTTTTTTTTAAGCCTCTGCAAATATTTAATATACTATTATGAAATTATTTAATTGCAGTGCACCATAAGTGGAGAAATTACTAGTTGAGAAGCAGCTCATTTTGAAAACAAATACTATCAAACTTGGAGACTCTCCATGCCATTATCTAGGCCCCCTCTCTGAGTTGTGTATCTGTAAATGCAACTGCGATTAAAGTTTTTGAATGTTAGAAATCATAGCAGAAACTCCAAAAGGGATAAATAATTTTATGTATTAGTGCACACTGATGGAACCAGACTCTAAGAATCAGGGTTTCAATCTCTACACATAAGACAAAAAACACAGATACCATGTGGTTTTGGTTTGTTTGTTTTGTTTTTGTACTGCTGCATGTCAGTCTGTAAAGACAGTTCCTAGATATGAATAGATTTGCTAAGGACTGAATGGAAAATAAACTATTGGTACAAGGTGCCAGCTAATACCGCTAGGTCCCTGCACTGAGAACTTGATGAGGCCACCTATGCATTACTCTCACATCAACGAGATGAGGTCAGAGACTAACTTTTGATTCCAGCTGACCTCAGCCAATTCAAACTGGCAACCTAGAGGCCCCACGTCCTACAGTGTCCTCAAGTCAGGCTGTATGAAATGCTAAACAATTAAAAGCTCATACTTTCACCATTTTTTTTTATTTTAACTCCAGACTGCAAGAAACCTAAAAGCCAGTTCTCTCCCATCCAAACATAATATTTAAAGGTCAAGACAAAACTCTCTTGTTTCCAGTTTCAGAGGCTGACCTTTCCAAGGGCAGCAGCAGGCAATGTTCACATACTCTCCTCTGTTGAGAGTTTTAGCTTTTGGAGCTTGCTCCTGCTGAACACCACAAGAGCTGAAGTCTAGCAATTTTCTGGGCACAACACAAGACATCTACTTAATTTAACGAGACTTTCTTTATTCCTGAAAATAATGGACACCATGGTTGCTAATGTGCATGAATGCAGTTAGAGTGGTTCTTTACAGCTACTCTATACAAGCTGTGTTTGCACTGCTGACTACCTGGCAGCTATGGTGACAGACATTTGCTACATCTATAAAGTTCAAACTATTCTTGATTTTCAATTGAAATTACACTCATCTTAATTTCTTCAGCTGTGATAGTTAAAGAAATTTTCTCTATGGGGAAATTAATCAGAACAGCTACTGCAGATTAAGCTCTCCTACAATTAAGTATTTTGAAATCACTCCTGCCTCAAAGTTCTATCCCACAGTAAATAGGAATGTTATTCTATAAGAATGTTTTCCATCAATTTCTGACCAAACAGATGAGTTATATTTTTCCCTGTTGTGCTGATAAGTTATTATTTTTCTGTTCCTTGTCCTAGACAGCTTAACATCTAAGCTGTTGGCACTAACAGGATTTTAGCTCTAACAATCTTACTTCTTAACACTTTTGTATTCCTTCATCTGTTACTTTTTTTCTCACTTAGCTATTTTCTGCCTTGAACAAGTAATATACCTGTGAGACTCTAGGCATGCTCCTTTAGGCACTAAAGGACGTCAGCTTCGGCACCAATTAGCCATCTGAATTTGGGACATGCTTGATACCTTAGTCAGAAAATATCTGCTGAAAATCTGGATCAACAGCTAAATCCTGCACTCCTCCCTCCACATCTGTGGCTCCCTATCTCGGCCTTGTAATACAGCTGCCCTGATGACTTTCCTGCTTGATTTAAAAAGCTTCAAGCCAGAGCAGAAGCAGCAACCATTCCATCATGGTAAAAATACTGATTAATTCGCTTAGCGAGGTGAGAAGTATAAGCCCTATTATACAGGAAAGCAGTTGCCACCAGGGCTAAGGGACTTACTCACTACCACGCGAGATAAAAGTTTCAGTACCACAGTGAGATTTCACAGGTGCTTAGCTCTTAGCCAGCCATAAGTCTATACTGTCCCTGTCAGAAAGATGAAATCTCTCATTTCCATTAAGAATTCATGTGCAGTATGAAAGGTAAAAAAAAAAATGTACTAGGTAACTTCCTCTTTCCACAGCTCTAGTAACTACACAGCAGAGTGAGAATACAGAATTATATTTGAGATGGCAGAAGCTGAGCAAATTTAAGCCCTTTGATATTTTGTGCTGTATCAGGGCTAAATATTCTCACCCATCAGCAGTTAGCCACTCTTAAGCCAGACAGTAGAACAGGACAGGCTGCTTCTGCCAGTCTCACAGGGCCCCTTCTGAAAAGAGGAAAAAACAAACAAACAACAAAACAAATAAACAAGCCAGCCACAACAAAAGCAGACCAGTATGTTCCAGGATATTGCTCAGCAGCCGCCATTGTGTGTGTGATTTTGTAACTACACTACAAACTTCCACAGGACTGTAACTCAGCCCTTATAGATTTCTGCCCCCTTCACCTGCTCCATACCCTTTCTGTAATCATTCCACTAAAGACAACAAAGAGTTTGAGAGTCTGAACCAAAACTTGCCTTAATAGCAGCCAACTCCCCTCTGCCTTCCAGGAGTTTGGGTTTGCAAGTTAGAGGAACGTAACTGTAACTAAGGTGCAAATCCCATATTGCTGTGGGCCTCCCAGCTTTGCACGAATTTCACATTTTCACAGACTTCTGTGAATTCGAAAATTCCATTTTCAGTGTAAGGAATAGACAACAAATACATGCCCTGACTGCAGCACATTTTCTGCTGATTTACTGACTGTACATAAATACTACAGTGTAATTGTCATTTTTAACCACAAAAAGAGAAAGCTGTATGCTTAGGAAAATAATTCAAGGAACATCTGAGAATTTCATTAAGTCTTGTCATCTCTTCCACGTACTTCAGCAAATGAGGCCTATTACTGAAGGGGTGAAGTGCAGCCAACATCGTTTTCTCTCCTCTCCCCACCACATGGGTTAGGCCTTTGCCATGCCTGACAGAGCCTGAGGAGGTGGGGTGAGCGTGCACATCAGTCCAGCTGGTACCATGCTAAGGAGAGATGTGAATCTCCAGTTCCTAGAAAGCTGCTGCCAGTAGGGTACAACGTGAGGGCAGCGACAACGCACAAGCACAGCTCCACAAAACAGACTGTAACTGCCCCGTTCTTGGCTCTTTCAAAGCCAGGAAAGAAACCACAACCTCCAGGCCCTTGCAGGGCTGCCAGATGCTTCCACCAAAGCGTATCACAGCCCAAAGGGCTCCCAAGTACCTTGGAAAGGCTTTCATGTGAGCACAGCTAATAGTGCCCACGGTCCAAAGGTGAAAGACAGATCACCACAGCCTGCGTAACAGCAGGCATGGTTTAATTTCTATTTTGCTTTAAAAAAATAACACAAAGACTATGAGGAAGTGATTGGTTGCCTAAGATGGTGGATCATTTTGTAATAATGGTAGATAAGCAAAATTCTAACAAAATGTCTGCGAGAAGACATAAAATAAATCCATGAAGCAGCACTTTGAACAGCAAAACAAGCTGGAACAAATTTCCAGACAGGCAAAGCTTTCCATGCAAGAGCTGGTTTCAAAGTCCAAGAGTCTCTCTAGGGAAGAAACAACACTCAAAGTTTGAAAAAACAAAACAATAACAACAAATGTTCTGACTACTGCAAAAAGTAGTAAAAACTTAGTTAAACTTAGTAGTCAAAATTCAGTAAATTTAGGAAGCTGGAGAAATGAGTTGCTATAAATTCGTAGATGAGAAAAAGAAATTAAAATAGTGGACATACCTATACATATGCAGAGAGATACAAAACCAAATGCATGTTCTTTGGCTCGGTATATCTTTGGGATCAAATTGCAAATAGCATCTGAATAAGACCCTGTATCTCTCACTGTGTTTTCCCCACAAAACTATTCTCTCTCTCTCATACATGCTGGGAGACAACAGAGCTTATTCTGGGGAGGAGAAAGGAATGGGAGAAGGATTTCTGGCCGTCTGAGGCAGGAGCTATGTGTGCCAGGCAGTCACAGTCACAGAAAATGGGGGCTCAGAGGCTGGAGTACAGGAGCCCTGGGGATGCTCTAACCTGTAGGTGCATTTGAGTTGACAGCCAGCCAAGAACTGCGTGAAATTCCCTGTTACTTCCTTTTACTGGTCTTATGCTAAGTGTTGCTAAGCTGTACCTGGGAACCGGGCCAAATCAGCTTGGGATCTTTGGATGAAAGGCATTATAAAAAAATCCAGAGTATTACCCATGTGGAAAGCAACAATATGAATTAAATGAATGTGCAAAGTAGCAGGATTTGTTTTTTATTACATTTTACTAGGCAAAATATAAAGACAGACTAAAGAATTGCTCCATGTGAGGAAAACTACATCTTTCTGCCTGGGTTTCTAAGAGGAAGAGTCATTAACGCAGTGTATCATTACCAAAACTGACACCTGAAAACACACATTTTTTAATAGACTAGAGCCAACAGGGAATGGCTCTGAAAGTCGTTTTCCTCAGATAGCATATACAGATCTGTGCTACCAAGAAGTGAACACCACTTCATCTATTATCAGTCGGCATTTATGACAAAGAGCACCCATGTAGGTTAGAGATCTGCTCTGAACCAACAGCTCTCATCATGAAGGTAGAGTCCAGCCTGACTGTTTCATTTCTGGACACAGTTATGACTTTCCACTATATACATGGCTTGCCTGCAACAGAAGTTCTCCCTTACAGAGTTCAAAGTATCTCCCGCAGAGAAAGTTTACCTAACCTGACCGTGCACTCCACATCCTGCTTGCGCCTGATCCAAAGCGGACCAGACCCTACTGTGAGTCAGGGAGTCTCAAACCTCATCCAGGCCCATGATTCTCCAGTTTGGGCTCTGTAAGTCACCCTTCAGCCCTCAGCATCATTTCAGTCCATGGGGGAACACCCACTGTCTCCAGGTAGCATGGTGTCGTGGCAAGAGGGTAGTGTCTTAGAAAAAAAGATAGGGACATTCTCCAAAATACGTAGGAACACTACAGCATGGGATGTTAACTCTGTACTTAGTGCGTCTTGACTTGAGAATTACTGTTCTTGAACTGGAAATCTGATATATTAACACTTCCAACATTACTTTAATAGGTCATTATTATCACCTTGCTGGAACTGAACTCTTTCAGGCAATCAATAAATACATTTATCATCAGAAAACATCCTGCAATGAAAAATGCTTACAGTTAAATATAACACCTTTGCAAAATTATTTTTCCCCCCCTGAAAAATTCAAAGCTTAATACTAATGGCCATTCTTTACTGAAGACAGTTACAGAAGCGGAAAGAATCATCTACTTGGAACCCAAGCTTCAGTGCCATGTGAGCTCTCACCATCCCTGCTACAGACCTTCACCAGCATCATCTATATTCACCTGGCCTTCCTGCCTTGGTTTCCCCAAGCTGCGCAAGGGCTTATTTTGTTGTTGTCATTCCTCCCCCCACCCCAAGTCCCAAAGCCAGTCAAAACTGTGCCAAGCCCTCACTAAGGAGGCAAGAGAAATCAACCCTGCCCTGTAGTTCTCTCAAGCTAATTTCAGACATGATGTAATGAGTGGGTGGTAACAATACAGCAAGGCAGGACAGGAGAGAAAGGCCCAAGCAGCGCTGTTGCTATTAGAAGGAAACTGAGCAAAGAGCAAGTGCAAGAGAGAATAAAACAAAGATCCTTTCATTCTTCAATAACATGGTATTTTGTTTACACACATACAAGACAAGGAAGGGGAAGCAAACACTTAGGTATCTGGTAGGTGTTTGGAAGAAACGAGTTTCCAGAAAGAACTTACTAGGCAGGGATACAACCTTTGTCTTGCTAGACCAGCTAGCTCTGTGCAGTGTTACATGAAAAAAGGAGACGGCAGGAACAGACAGTGCAGTGCAGCAGAATTGCCAGCAGGACAGACCGGATGGGAAATTCAAAGAACTGAGACACAGCAGCAAGCAAGAAATAGGTCTGCAGAGTCTTGAAGAGTCAGCTTGAATCTGATGGAGTAAGGAACAAAAAAAAGGGCACAAGGTGGAAAGCCTGTGTGACTGAAAGGGCAGCAAGGTGTTTCCCAGCAGGTGCTTGCCCCTGGGTCTGAAGATAATTGCATTTGCCTCTGTCAAATTGGGTGTTCATGCCAGATAGGAATATAGATGAGATACCGATTCTTTATGTAATTTCTCTTTTCTGTCTTTTAAGATTTATCCATGACAGAAGATACTGTACTTATTCTGGACTAAGTGGAGGAAAACCAAACCAAAATAAATAAATAAATATTCTGCCCTCTC
Source organism: Aythya ferina (assembly GCF_964211825.1). Classification (NCBI taxonomy): domain Eukaryota; kingdom Metazoa; phylum Chordata; class Aves; order Anseriformes; family Anatidae; genus Aythya; species Aythya ferina. The sequence goes on from NC_140311.1 coordinate 7,594,820, forward strand.
TGTTCCTGTTCAGCCCTGCTGACCTTGCTCAGTACAGCCTGAATTGCTGCACTTCCTGATCTCTCAGGTCCCGATTTTGTCACTTCCTTGCACTCGCGCAATTTGTGTGTGTGTTAAGTCTGAAGGTTTGCTGGCAGCAAAGGAGAACTTCAAATCCAGACACTTCTCCTGTTTACTTGCTGTGTGCTCTTATCTACTTTTGGATATGAATGCAACCTCAAACTGGAGAGGCTTACAAGAACAGAGTTTTCACTTCCTTTCAGAAGCTTTTGGCAAATTCTAAGAGCTGAAAGCTAATTATTTTGGCACAAAGAGGCACCAAAGAATCTTTTAACTATGGCATTCCTGTATAAGGTTTCCTTGACACTTTTGTCTGAGAGAAAGAAGAAAGAGTAGTAATAAAAAGCCCACATTTATCTTTTTGAGATACAGAACAGCTTCACTACAAGAAGAAATTAAATAGGCAAGAGTTCTTCAGGTTGGGAAAAAAAAAAAAAAAAAAAAAAAAAAAAAAAAAAGAGAGATGACCGCAGAGGGAAACGATAGCTATAAAATCCTGAATGGAGAAGGTATATACAAAATAATTGTTCACATTCTCTTACAGTATAAAAGCTGAGGGGGCATCCAACAAAGTCATTAAGCAGCAGGTTTAAAACAAACACCCAAAAGGAAGTATTCTTTCATCCCGCCCATAATTGCATAGTGGCAGTCATTGCCTTAAGAGACTGTGGAGACTGAAAATGGATTTTAAAAGACATTACGTAAATTCATGGGGGACAGTGTGATCAATAGGAAATAAAATAGCTAAGATGAAATGTTGGGGTTTTCAAATCCTTATCCTGCTGATTTCTGAAAGCCAAGAGGATACACCAAGCCAAGATTATTTTACATGTATACTTTTTCCTCACCTCTAACCATCTGCCACTGGCTGATCCTGGAAACAGCATGGCAGTTCCTGTTACTCAGTGCAGAGCTACAAGGACGAGTGTTGCACATCAGTAATGAGCAGTGAACGGTTCTCTGCATTCTCCTGCTTGGCTCTTCTTTATCTTCTGGCAGGCTTCCTCCTAGGGTAGGAAATACTTTTGGCAGAGCTTCACAATCCAACCCTCCTCCCATTTTCCCTGCTGCAACCATACTAATAATTGTGCAGAGAGAGAATATTGCACTCACTCTTTCTAGTTAAGTGCAAATTTCAGATTAAAAAAAAAATGAAAAATGTAATTCTATGTTTTCATATTTAATTGTAGCCTCTGTAGCTCATATTGAGTTTTCAAAGGGTAGAAAACGCAGCTGTCCTCCATTCTTGGTCAAAAAGCTCCCCAGTCCCCAGTAATGATTTGATACTCTCCACAAAACAGTAGAGACAAATTAAGGCCATCAAACAACAGCTCTCCATAATCAAGTGAAAGTAACAATTTACCTCAGACAGCAAAAAGACGAGGAAAAATACAAACAAAAGAAAAAAAGAAATTACCACGCTGAAGTTACTCAGTTTCATTTTTAAAAAGTAACTTTAATAAAAGATTTTATATTCACTATTTATGAGACAAGAATTTACAATTATGATTATGCCCAGCTTTTTTTAAAAAGCTGTAATAATGCCAATTCTCTTCCAAACAACTTCAGAACAGTCAGAAACATTTTCAAACTTTAATTATTCCCTATTCAGCTAAATCTATTGTGTTTGCAAGGAAAGTCCGACTGAACTGCGACTTTGTGCCAGCTATTTCCCATGTCACAACATGCTCATTTGTCACCCCAACACTTCTCCAGCTTTGCGCAACACTTACTCTACAGCCTGCCCGTGCCAAGGGCAGGCAGCTTGTCCCTTACCCCCCAGCTGCCCTACTGCTGCCCCCTTCAATCTCCCCTTCCTCCCAACCCATATTCCTCCTGCTCCCTCATTTTATCATCTAGCAGCAGGGCAGAAAGGAAATAGAGAAGAAAGCAGCAGAGAAAGGGGGAGGGAACAGGACATGGTGGGTGATCGGTGCTGGGCACAGACTTTACGCATACACAAGAGAGGATTGAAAATTCAAGGGGAAGACCACAAAAGCCTAGTGATGGTCCAGCACAGCAGAAATACCCGATGAGCCGCTGATGACTCAAGGTTTCCATAGCACTTGTATTCTCAGCTTTGGAGCACACTAAACAAAAAGTACAAAGCAAGTGGTACTTGCACTAAGGCAGGGGGGTCCTAAGTAGTTGCCCAGTGCTACTACAAACTTGGTTCCCCTGGGAAGAAAATTGCCAGTACTGGACTGGGCCTTTTATGGGTTAGTATCTCAGTGCCAATGACTTGGATATTCCTACCAGAACCATGCAGCCCTTTTGTCCCTCTCCTCAGTTCCTGCTTGCATTAAGCAACACAGACAGAAGAGAAAGTAAAACTGCAGGAAAACAGAACTAAGTGAAAAGTAAAACAGGGGAAAACACTTGAAAAAGTAGTTCTGAAAAACATAGATCAGAAGGTAAACAAGCACAGAAAGAAGCACAGTTCTGATGAGACTCCTATTTTTTAGAGAGACAGAACTACACAAAATTTATAAATTATTCAACTGAAACCATAAATTACCCTTTGATACTCATGCTTCAGGTAAGTTCCTGTTATGCAGCAAGCACCCACAGTCACCTTATAAATCTAAAACGAGCATAAAGGTAGAAGATAACATTCTTAACTTACTAACTTTCTTAATTTAAGAATTATCACCAATATATATATATTTAGCTATCAGATTACTTAACACAAAAATTAATAACATATTAAAGAGTATTAAAGCACACCACTTCAGACCTACAGCAACTAAGGAAAAAATAACCTCAGTCTCCCAAAAAGAATTTCAGTGAAATAGATACTTCAGTTAATGGGCTTTGACTGCGGGCATTTTTGCTCTAGGCAGTTTAGCCTGGTGCACTTTGAGCTTAATTCTCAGAGGTATCAGTCACTTGAAGCTCCAGATGAACCCAACAGGATCAGGACCAGCTGCCCTGAAATGGTTAATCAAACAGAGGCATACAAAAATGTGAATCCACCAAAGCTTTGACAGCTGGAGATTCATCTGTAGTAAGGCTAAAAGAGCAGCAACAGCAGGACCCTAAGATCCAAGGACACCCTCTGTACCTCTGACAGAGTAATAAATAGCAAGGCTATTGCTCTGACAGTGATACCCACCACTGAGCATATTATTTTCCAAATGTGGCACAAGTTGCAACACACAGCACTCCAGCACGAAGAAGAGCAGTCCCTGGGCCTGAAGAGAGAGCAGGACAGCACCTGTAGCTATGTGGGTTGTGGCTCCTGCAAGGAATGCTGCTATGGCTGGGGCATTCCTCATTAATTAAATACAATCCCTAGGCTGCCAGCCAATTATCCCTATAACCCTCCTGTGGCTATGTTTGAAAACCTATGGTCAAACAAGGGATACACGGAGAGCTTAGAAGGTGAGTAAACTCAGATTTAAAGTCTTGCTGCGTACCAGATAAAATGATAATATTTTTCTTGCTCATTTACTATTTCCAAAACAAAAGCAGCAGAGGGTATCTGTTATCAAGCTGAACTCTTACTTCCTGTCTCACAAAGCTGCAGCTCACTTGCAGAGACTCAGAAGGCTGTCCCTTGGCCCTGCACCCAGGCTCCGGTACCAGCACACCCACAGCACCCCAGGATACCAGCAGCCGGTGATGTGGCAAACAGGGAGGGCAGTAAAACAAAGTAGGGCAGCGCTAGAGCAACATTACGGAAAACTGCTGTGCTCAGTGCAAGTATAACATAAACTTTTGCAGTCAGCACACCTCTTTCCTGAAGTACAAAATGAGAATCTTATCTTTTTCAAAGCTTTTCTTGAAACACTACACAGAGCTGTCTGTGTACAAGCATTATATTCAGCTGTTCCTTTTCCCAGTAGATAGTCAAAAGAGTGCTATCTAATTTCATAGACCAGGGCTACACTATGGTTTCTGTCTCAAAATGGAATTTTCCCCTAACTTCATTAAAATGAAAAAAGTCCATCTAAGAAATGAGACTGAGGTTAATGAATGACTTACAAGCTTTAGGTTTTTGCTAGCTGTTCTTTCCTACTGAGATCTATTTTTTCATCATAGCCTAATCATTAGTTTCACAGAGGTATAGAACATACACGTGCTCAACTGGCAGCTGGCAGTGGCCACATCCTGCCTCCTGCCAAAATCCACTTCTGGGGATCTAAACAGGCTCAGTAAAAATCCTCACTTTGCGACTGCTCTCCAACCAAGAAAGCAGGCAGAAACAATTCTGTCACAGCCAGGTCTTTCCACAGACCCTGCTTTCATGTTAATTTTTATTTATTGGCACAGAGGAGTTTCCTGCATCATGGGCTGGAAATTGCCTCTGTTGCATTTCCAAAAGACATCGAAGGATTTCGGTATCAGTCACTGTGTCAGGCAGGCCATAAACCAAATTTTAACAGACAATAGCGAAAAAAATCCTGAATCATGAACTAGTATGACAGAAACTCAGTCCTCCCTTTGAAAACACTATTGTTTATTGCTGCCAAGGTTGATGAAACTATAAGCGAACTGCTTTAGCAGACCCCATAAATTTACATGTGTCAATACTCTGCATTGTTAGTTCTGGAGATACGTGAAAAATGATTAAGATCAAAAGTAGGTGAGCCTCAAATATAGCAGCTGAATAAAAACTCAGTGATCTCTGTTGGCTTCTCCAACAGGTTCCCATGCTATTTGAATCTTGGACAGGGGAAATAAACATGACCATTTTCAGGGATCTCAGTGGAGAAAGTGTAAGAATTTCTGGTTTCAAGGTCTAGGGGCTATTTGCTACTCCCTCAAGAGGACCAGACCTTTATCCAGTGGCTCGAGCCATGCCAGATGTCCACCCCAAAATCCTGGGAAAATGTCAAACACCTAGCCTGGGTTTGACATTATCCCATTCCCATTATGGGCAGACTGGAAGAAGCTCTCTGGATGAGCTCAGATTTGGTTTGGGATTTTAACAAAGTGAAACTCTTCTGCCCAACCATGGTTACAGGCATGTCATAGAGCTCTAGTTAACAAATTACTAATTTGTGTGAAAGTCAAGCATTCTGTATCTTATCAAAAACAAAAGAGGTGAACATAAATGACCAGCAAGACTGAGAATCAATGATGCTTTTGTATTACTTGTGTTCTTGCCAATAATTTGGCTTAGTGCCAAATATTAATCCCAACTGTTAACAGTCATACAAACTAACTCACATCCAAGGTACTTCAAATGGTTTAAGTGTTTTATTCTCAATCACTGAGGGAGAAATTAAAGTCAAATTAGTATGAGTCAAAGGCATTTTTGTCACTGAAAATCACAGTTGACTGCTGTGTGCCTCATTTTCTTCACCAGTAAAGAAGGCATAATTTTGACTATTGGTTATGTTTGATTTTTTTTTTTTTTCCAGAACTTTTACACTTACTGCCTTTTTAAGTTGAATTAAGTGACAATTGCAGTCTGGTCTTAAATGACTTATGCAGGGCCAGACATTGAGTATACGGCAGAAATGAGAACAGAACCTCTATTTTCTTACTTATAAATCATGAGCTCTAACCACTCTTCAGTGCTGCCTCCCTTACTGAAATAAGAAACCATAAATGCAGGCAGTTCCAGTTTTCAGATTATATGATCCCAGCCTTCCTCTTTTGTTGTTGCTCATTCATCCTTTTTATGTAACTGTTCCCTTAGCTGTGAAAAAAACATAAAGGTCAACTTGACACTGAACTGTATCATTTGGAAGAATTATCAAAATTGTGGAAAAAGCTTAACAGATCGTCACCCATTCTCTTGATTTTGGGGAGACAAGATGTTTTAACATTATTCTAAACACAGTTGCTCCAGTGAACTACACTCAAAACACTTTTGCTATCAATTTTTCTGCCTACGATTGTGTGTGCTACAGGGGGAAGCTGTAGATAAACAGCAGAGCCTTGCTAATGATTGTACATAGGGTAAAAGTAGGGTCAGATAGCGGTGCTGTTGTATTCAGTAAATTCAATGGATCCACTTTATATCTCGCCTTGCTGTAATTGCAGTCGTATTACTTTATTGACTTTTATGCTAATATAATCCAAAATATCCCCACTTATAGACTGTTTCTCCTAGTCAAAAATCTCTTTTGAGTATAGTAAAACTACATTGAATGTATCATTATTACTACAAGAAGCACAAAGAAACTAAAATAGAAGACATACCAAGAATACACCAAGTGCTGTATCTATGTTGTCTGTTTTGAACTGTGTTGTTAGCATTGTATTTGGGAAAGGAGCAACCCAAATGCTGCACTAGACCAGAAGTTTCATGAGGATCTGTGCATCAGTTATGCTGAAAACACCTTTCTCATCATAAGCCCTCTTTTACTGTAATTAAATGCTTCAAGAAAACAGTAACTTTGTGAAAAAATAATTTTAGGGGAATAGCAAAAATTCTGAGACCACCTGGTGTCATTTCAATGTTTTCCCTTCAAAATAATTTTTCAGTACTGGACCAGGCAGCATAGTGCCTACAAATACTACAGTACAATACATCATATTACAGTACAATAGAGACTAAATTAAAACAGAAGTTTAAATCGATCCATAACGCATATATTTTCTGAAAGCTTCAATTTCGCTGCAAATAACAAACTAAATTTCACAAAACTCGGACGAGATCTCTTCTTCCAGTATGCATCACGGAATTTCCTGTTTTTCCTTTTCTCTGTGCTGAGCCGGGAGTTGGGTGGGCGCAGTCCTGCAAGGAGAACATGGCAGGAAGACTGCTTGTGGGCTCGCTGCGATGGGAGACATTTGCAGCTCAGGCTAGAGCTCAAGTCACCTAACTTTCACCACGCTTGCTCTCGAGCTGGCACGCTCTCGTCCTTCTCAGCTGCCGTCAGCGTGCTCATCGGGCAAAACTGAGGAGGAGGAGGTGAAAAGCAGCATGTGGCAATGCCAGGCTGCGCGGCTGCAGTGGGAGAGCTGCCGAGGCCTCAGCTCTGCAGTGGCACAGCGGGCAGTTCCCACAGCAACCCGCAGCTCCCGGCCGCCTCTGCGCAGGCAGCACCGAGCTGGCAGGCTGCTGCTGAGCATGTCGGAAATTCTGCAAGAAAGGTTACCAACTTCAAACAGATGGAGATTACGCTCCAACAGGGCTGCAGCTAGTCCTAATGCGGCCAACCTCTGCCTCCCCACAAAAAAAAAAAAGAAAACATCTCAGTGCAGAACCGTCCCCTACGTTGCACTCAAACTGTGCAGACGCTGCAGGTCCGTGATTAAACCCCAGGGTACACCGCAATTCTCCTGCCACTCCCAGCGGGGACATGGGAGCTTTGCTGCTTTGCAAGCTTTTCCTTGTCCCCACTGACATTTGCATGCGTTTCCAAAAGGTTATTCCATCTGAGTGGCAGCTGGTCATCACACACATACACAAATTAAATTAATTTAATATCAGATTTTGTTAGGTTTGCATTTCAGAATAAACATAATTTTGCACCAGAACAACAAGCAATGTGAAATGAGATTTACAAATGTGCTGGTACAAGCTGGCACATGAGCCAGTTGCAGATGATTGATATGATGACTGACACTATAATTTAGCTTTTTATGCAGCTTAAATGAGCACTCAATTCCGTGCCCTTTAATCACAAGGTGGCATTTCATCTCATAAGTAGTCAGCTTTAGTTCAATAAAAGAAAGAGTGCCCAACAGGAACAGGCAAAGTAGGATGAGGCCTCAAAAAAAAAAAAAAAAAAAAAAAACAGATCAAAAGCATTATTTGAAAAATGAAATATTAATACAGGCAAGGCTTCCAACTAAATGTTTCCTTTGGTATTTGCTCAAGTGAATGTTATACCTCTAGTGGCAGTAGAAGTGAATTACTTAGTATAATGACTGGAAAATTCGGACTACAGTTAAGTAGTTTCTACATCTTGGATATAGGTATGTACACACAAAAACGTACGTCACTTTTGAAAAATGAAATCTTAAATCCCCATGTCGGTAATTCACACAGCTCAAAGCCTGACAGTCAAGCAAGAGACATGAGTAGGCCTTTCCAAGTTAAATACTGTAATTTGTCCAAATAAAATGACAGAACACAGACTCACACCCTATTTGGATGTGCCTATGGCTTCTGCTTAAGTTACCAGATATGTCCATTACCTACTCTCAAAAGAAAGTTTGTTATAAAAATGCTAATGTACAGTTTGTCCCTTCAGGCACAGGGGAGGGCAAACTGGACGCTACAGCAGTGCTGGAAGACACATTACACTTGAGAGGGAGGTGTAAGGCAAGACTGATTTGCACCATGACAGTGCCGGGAGTCTGTCTGTGGACACCTATCTCCTCCCAAATCCAGCTGTGTTGACACAAGAGTCCTCCCCCAGTCTGCCCAGGGGCTTGTGAGCATTGCCCTGCAACAGGTTACCACCCCTCTGATCCGGATATACTCGTTCTAACACTCCCTAACCTATTTCAGTGATTATCAGCTGGGCCAACGAACCCTTATTACTTCAAATGTTAGGCCACGGTTGCACAGACATTTTTGCTTCCCTGCAAAGCAAGCTCCAGCTATTTCTACTCCCCAGTCTTTGGCTATGCTTTTCAACCTCTGCATCTCCCCCCCACACCCGCCTCCCCCCTTGATCTATGCACTATTTCCTGGATTTTTATAAACTTAAATTGCTTTTTTTTGTTTGCTTTTATTTTGTTCTGTTTCTAAGTTGGATTCACACCATGCCCGATTTGCTTAACTGAATGTTAAGGTCTGTGCTGACACAATGGAGGTGATGGCAAGTGGCTGGAAAAAATGGCCATGAGGTTCCTACATCAAATTTGTCTCCAGAAGAAATGTTTGTAGAACCATGGCCTGATACCCTGTAATCCCCTTCTGAATTTGTCCTCTGGAAACTATGTGACTTGTTTTACAACCACCTAATTTACAATCTCAATCTCTTATTAGCATCATGCTCTCCAGATCCACCACTCAGTCTGATCTCCACAAAGTTTTTTTCAGGCCTGGGCCTTCATCTAAGTAATTCAGGATGTGGCTATTGCTGAGTTGTACCCTCCCATACACAGTTCAGAATATGTCAAAGGCAGCTTGCTTCTAATGCCTTGGAGTCAAAGGAATCAGTAATACCAGATGGAGAAATAAACTCTAACCTCTGTGTATGTAATCCAGGTACTGGTAGTACCTGTGCTGATGGTGTCATGTTCAAGTCAGTGCCTGCAGATTACCTACACTGTAAACTCTTCAATTACTGGAGGCAGTAAAGCCCAAATCCAAAGCTTTTTGAATTGCCAGGTCAGAGATCAACTCTGGCCCACATGCCTCCCAGATTTCTTTTTTTCTGCAATGTGTTTGCAAAGTACCAAAGGCTGCACAAAGAAAATCTGCCAGCAGCAATAACACCTGCTTGTTCTCAGCTCCTGGTTTTTTGAAAATCCTTTGTCTTTGTCCTGCTGGCCATAATAAGGAACGAGTACAACAGGAAGGACGAGTGGCTTCCAGAGTAATTCCCAGCAGAAAGGAATAGGCTCCATGAGGGAGCCTAGAGCAGGTCTTGGCGCCATGCTCAAGAAACAGAGCATGCAATGTAAAGAGTCCTTCAGAGAGGAGGCAGGATCAGAAAGAGAAGGACAAATGGTACTTGTGGTCAACTTTTAAAGTCAAATCTAAACATAGGTATTGGCTAGCAAAGTAGCAAAGCCTTCAGTAAGGCTGCCCTGTCTCCCCTCTGTATAGCTGCACAAAGACTTAATAATTTGCACATGTAGAACGCTTGAGCAGCAGAGGTGCAAAATGGATTGTACTGAGTGAAGCCTTTAATAAGATTTTGATAACAATAATTTTTATGTTAATCTCTGAAGAGTTTGCTTTTGTAACATTTAACTGATAAGCGTATAATCTAGTTTTAATTTAATCTCTGCAGGTGTTTCCCAATGGTAAATGTTAAAGTTTTATTGCTTCCTTAGGCAGTAATAATAGGGAAAATCACTGTGAGGCTCCTACTTGTCCATTTGTCTGCAGATAGCATCGTATTTTATAATAGCCGTAAATCTGTCAGGCTGACCTCTTACTTTTGAGATGACATTATTAATAAGTGTCAAAACTGAAGTAAACATGTTTGGAAGGAAAATGAAATAGAGATGTTATTAGAGGTCTAATGAAACAACTGTTAACTGCCTATTTCCGAGAGATGTGTGCGCACATCCTCGAAAGAAGCAGAGACCATGCTGAGTTTGCAGCTTTTCGATGAGCAGGACAATGAAGATTCTCAGCAGGGTCCTACAGACAACGCAGAAATAGATCCTACACTTCATAAAGATGATGACTGTCTATAAAACTCTGAACGTTTGCTCTCTCTGAGGTTTCTAAATGATTATAAATACTGTGATGTCTAAGACCCAATTATGGCTTCTTTTATACAGCTTCACAGAACAAAGCATATGTCAAGAACTCCTACATGAATAACCATAAGCCCAGACACAAAGTGGAAAGAAGTGAACCCTGGTACCTGTCTGAAGTACAATACAAGTATACTTTGTGCAAAATTCACTCAGTATAAGACATGAGCCAGACAAATGAATGCTTAGATCTCACACTGGCCTTATTCTCAAGAAATGAGCGTGCATGAAACCTGCCCTTGTTTAGTATTTTAAACTGAGCTATGCTTTAGGCTATACTTTTCCAAATCATTTTATCTATTCTGCAGCAAATATGGTTTTCTGGCATGCTGTACTCACAATAGGCATGTCTCAGGGGCCATTAGTAGGGGCACAGAGCTAAGGTAAAGGACTTCTAAGCTGGAACTGGCTTGCTTCCAGACAGTCTGCAGCATGGGCAGTGGGAGCTTTGAGTTGTCTTTACTCTCTTGTATAGACACGTCCTGAAAAGGATTACACTTTAACAGAGGTTTAGATATTTCCTCAATGGCATTTAGATATCTGGCTCCCAAGGTCCACATTATTAGTCATAAAAACAAACAGTCTAACCCCTGACACAAAAAAATACACGCTAGTATGTTGAAGTCCCAAGTGACGTAAAATGGGAATGCAACATGCTGCCACTGGGGGGTGGAAATTTGAAAAGTTGCCACAGAAGCAAGGCGAAAAACAAACCACAAGTTTTAATAGGTGAATTGAAGGCAAGAGAACTGCTTGGACAGTTAGGCTGAACAATTCTTGCTTCTATTGTAAATCACAATGTGTACACTGCTTTAAGGTGGTAGGTTGAATACAGTATTTTCTTTATTTGATAGTCTTTTAAAAGGAAAAAAAAATATGAAGTTTTGTTTGTTTGTTTTAATAAATAGGTATTAATTATAAAAAAAATCAAATCATTTTCTACAGAAAGACAAGATAAAAACATAACATGGGTGTGAATGGAAATAATACAGATACGTCACCTCATTTCCTGAGGTATTTGAAAGGCGAAGTGGATTTTCACTGCTGTGCCATGGCGAAGGCAACTGTCAAGAAAAACAAAATTCACTAGGGTTATACCAATTATTTCAAAAACAGAGGTATTACAGTTTGCTTGGAGGAAGCACGATCCTTTAAAAACAAAACTATTCATTATTAAGAATTAAATGTATTACAAGCTATGGGTAAGACAAAAATACATTAAATGTGCTGCACTCCTGTCTGCACACCAGTTCTTTTCCTATCAGACTTTGTAAAAATACAATTTATTTAGTGTAACTGCTTCAGACTGAGAATTCATTAAAGGAGGCCCCCTCATAAACTGTATTCAGTGAGCCTGTCCAACTGCACAACAGAAACACATTTGCCAGTGTTACAGGCATACCAGACTAGCAGTAAATACAATTATCTTTCTGCCATGACAGTTAACGTAGAGTTTTTTGCTACACAAGTGTGAAAACTACAGGAATCAGGCATAATGCTGTGTTTCTCACAACTTAAGAAAATCTTCTCCTCGATAAATGAGTTGAGAATCTCCCATATAAAGTATTTAAACAGATGGATAATCACCACAGCAACCAAAAACACTTCCACAGAAGTCATTCAGGAGCATTCTGCATTTGCAGACTCCAGTCTCAGGTTTCTGGCTGCAAGTAGGCCATATTTTATGTAACAGAAGGCTAGCCAATGATTTTAGGTAACTCACACTCGTTTCCACGGTAGGTAAAAAATTAAGAGGCCAAACATAAGCTACAGAAACTGAATCTTTTTACTCAGATTAAGCTTAAAGTGACCTGACAAACTTGTCGCAGATTCTCTCCTGCATTTTATGTCTCTACTCCTTTGGGACTGTCTTTCTGATTTCCTCCTCATCCACATTTTTTTCTTCTCTTTTCCCTGCCTTACCAACATTGTCACAAGGACTGCAACCTCAGCCTGCCTCTGATCCCAGAAATAATTATTCAGGCAAAATAAAGTAATGTGGGGAGAAAGTAAAAGAAATAATAGCCTAATGATAAAGAGAACTTCCCACACATCTGACATAATTCTAGTTACTGCCACGCATGGCAGTAGTCTCCATCTTCCACATGTCAGATGAGCAGTCTACCACAGCACATGGCCTATGGGCACAGCTGTATACTCACTTCAATATTTTTTTCATCCATCTGAAGTACTGGGTGTTGCTGGCAAGGCAGCGAGGAGAGCGTCAGGACTGTACCAATCTGGGCTTTGTGCATGCTCCATGCCAAGAAGCTCAGCATCAGCAAGTTTATCAAGCAGCTCCATAATATTTTTGCATATGTCAGTGCTGGTTAAATGGTGATGGCACATACATCCCCCTTTAGTAATGCCTGGTATGGGGCACAATCTCTCTCAAGGCAAAATTGTCAATGATATGGAGTTTGTGCTGATGCATCAGGCATAAGAAACCAGGACAGAAGAACATGGCTGCTGCTCAGATATATACAATAGTTTCCACATTGCACTGGAGTCAACACAGGGCTTTTAAAATACCCAAATAAACCAGAAAGAAACCACTGTGATAGGTGGGTAGAAGAGAAAGGAGTCCAGCGTGATTCCTGATTTTCAACAAGTGATCAGTAAATGTGAACATTCTTATATGTGTTAGATAAAAAAAAAGCGAGAAACCAACGTTGAATCCTAGGAAACTTACAAATGGAGATCTAAAGTACTCTTACAGATTCTGAACTTTCTTTGTAAATGAGCTGGACAAACTGGAAAATATCATTTTGGCTAACTAATGTGCTTCCCATTCTAGCTATTTTAAATTATGGTGTGTTATTTTTTTTTTCTAATTTGATCATTTTGTTTATTATTGATTTGAATATCTCTGAAGCATGTTTATGTCTGCTGCACTAGGAGCCTTTCCTGAGACAGGTTTCCAAAATCAGCAACACCCTTTTAATACTCAGTAAAAACATTGTAATTTTCTAATTGTATCCTGAAGACTCAAGTCTGCAAGTCTGTTTGAAACAGTAATTCCAGTTTATTTATTACCATTCAGAAATACTACTATTAGCCAATTGAAACTAGTCAAGAAACAAACAAATTACCAGTTTTTACTGAATAGATTTTCAGAAACTCTGACAGGATTATAATTCCTCTATATTTTAACAGTAGTATTGAATAATTTGTAGCCATAAAACTAAAACTGCTCATGAACTCCCAGCAACTCGAAGACCTTCAGAGGGAAGTATTTGGAAGATCAGCGCTAACACACACACATCCTGGCTAAGTTGCAAAATGAGTAATTTTGTTAAGCATCTTCCATGATTTTAAATAGACAAAATATGTGACTTCCTGTCCTGGATTGTTTCATGATGGTGTTGTGAAATACTAATGGCCGCTGTGTTTGTTTCCCCACAGACGTGTGCTTGTTCCACTGCTGGGGCAAGTCTGGTAATGGCTAAAAGGCTTTTGCAATCCTGCTGGCTGGAAGGCTTAATATAAATCTTAATTATTCACCTGGCTTGAAAAAAAATAATAATAATAAAATATTGCAGCGTTAATCTCCACGATCTCACGTGGTGATTGCAGGGCTGCATTTTTTTGCGTTGCACCACGCGGAGAAGCCCATGACAGGGTAAGGCAGCAGCGAGGGCACCGGGGGGCTGAGGGACGCTGTGGGGAGGGCGTGAGGCCGCAAAGCCGTGAGGATTTTTATGAAAATGGATTCTTTTTAAGACAACAGCCAACAGAGGGAAGAAGGGAGCCGGCTGCTCCCCATCCCTCAGGCGTGCTGCTGAGGGGAGCCCCCTGAGGGCCCTGCCCGGGGCCGTGAGGTGCCGCTGCCCCGGCCATGGCGGCGGGGCGGGGCGGAGCGCGGCGCCTTCTCGCGATGGCTGCGGCGGGAGGCAGGCGGCCGCCATCCCGGCCCCGTCCCGGCAGCCATAGCGACGACGCTACCGGCGGGGACGGGAGCAGCCCCGGGGGGGCGGCCGGACAAAGGGGGCGCCGCCAGGAGCCCGCACCCAGCGGCCCCGAGGGGTGAGTGCGGGCCGGGGGGCGACGCGAGGGAGCGGGCACCCCCCCCACAGCCACCCGCTTCCTCCCCCGGCCCCGTCAGGCGCCGCTCGCCTCAGCGGGGCCGTGAGGGGCGGCCGGGCCGGGCCGGGGGCTGAGGCGGGGCCGGGGCAGCGCTGAGGGTGCCCCGGGGGGCCGAGCAGGGCCGGTGGGGGGCCGGCTGCTTATCGCCGCCGCCAGGGCAGGGCAGGGCAGCGAGGGAGGCCGTTAGAGCGCCTTGAGCTCAGCCCGGCGGATAACAAAGGGCGTGAGGCGAGCTGGGGGCAGCCGGCCGCGTCTCTCTGCCTCAGTGGGTGCTGTCTCGCTGCCCGCGCTGCCCTTAAGGGGTGTTTTCCTCAGATAATCTCTCGTCCTGGCGTGTGGGCTGAGTGTTGGAGCCTGGCCGGAGACAGGGAGAGCGGCCGCGTAGCGCTGATGGGCGCAGGAGGTGTTTAAGGAGCGGTTCGGTCACGTTAAACGCAGCCTGAAAGGGAGAAGATGCAGAGTGGGGCAGATGTGCCCTTGAAAGCCTTCCACAGGACTCTTCTGAGCCGTGGGGTAGGATGGATCAGGAACAATGCCCGGCTGTTAGGCCAGATTTCCCTGATCTCACGTGCCCCTTAGTTGTATTGCAGTAACGCTTATGTTATTGTCACCTTTTCAGCACTTGAAAAAAATAAAGAGGAAAATATAATGCAGACCTAATGAGCCTTGCTGTTAGCATCAGCATGATTTATGCGTGTTGTAGTCATCCGCTCTAATAGGTAACGCTCTGGGACTACTTCATTTTACAGCATCCTGAAGACAGTTACCAATTACATTCCTCATCGCCCTGTCAGGAGGTGGACAGTAGCATGCTTCATCCGAGGCTCTGCAGGGTCTCAGAGTGGTTCTGCCAGTTCGAATGTGACTGTCCGCCCACTTAAATACTTTGCAGAATGTGCGCCTTCGTAGATGAGCAAATTGAAGTGAGGTTAACCAACTGCTCAAGGTCATAGAGGCAGTGACGGAGCTAGCAGTAATGGAACCCAGCCGACCTGACTGCTGGGGCCGTGCTCTAATCATTGGATGACTCTCCCAAATAATTGCAGGTAGTTTAAACATTGGATTGCGTAAGTGCATTTTGAGGCCTTCAAAAACTTTTGGAGAGACAAAATGTTAATAGATCTGCTTCAGATCATGTGGTCTATTTGCGTGTAGTTTAAAGGTAAGATAATTGCTCTGCTTGGTATGGGGAGGAATTTTGAAGAAGACTTCATGGCTTATTTTGTAAATATGTGCTCAAAAGGCATATGTACCTTAGTCATGAATTTATTGAGGTTATGCAGTGTAGAAAAGCTTTTTGTGTGGATTTAGGGGGTAGATTATGAGAGAACAAACAAAGATTACACTGTAATTACACATTTTTAATAGGAGAATGTGGAGGCTGACTGTAAAGAGGTTATCTTCTGATTAAAGTGTTTACCAGATGATGTTCTGTCAAGTTATTTGACAGAAATAACTATAGATGTATACATCCATACATGCATACATGGTGGTGATGCTGTTGGAAGTTAAAGTGGAACAAAAAATTTCTCCACTTGATTTATTTTTTCAGTGAATACTTGTTAAATAAAAACAAATCAGAACTGGTGTTATTTCTGAGCCTGGAGAGAAGTTACATTTCACTTCATGGTGTGTTTTTTTTTTCTGTCAGGTTAAATTTATGAAGAAAGGGATTTCACAGGAAATGCTGGCAGATCTGTGCTATTGTGACACAAGCGTTATATATTTAGTAACTTCAGGGAGGAGAAGGGAGAAAAGATCCTTACTGAGCTGAAGAAAATATCAGTGGAAATGGTTTGTCTGGGCTTCAGAGAGTGTTGGAAAGCAAGCTGGCATTATTCAGGTGTTACACTTCAGCCCCTGTCCTGTAATGAGCATTGCATTTGACAGATGACTGCAGCTGCGTGGAATTTCATTGGTGGTACTAGAAGTCCATCTGCACAGATGGTCACAGATTAAGACCACAGGTCTCAGTTTTGTAAAGAACTCTTTGTGCTTCCCTTTATGTTCTGAAGTAATTGTGGTTACCACTGACTGTCCAAAAAAATCTGCTGCTCGCAGTGCACCACCTCGTAGAAGAGTGATGGACAAGTTTCTTTTAAATGAACTGGCTGGGGTGCCAGCTTTGTAGCTTTATTCTGAACATTTTGAGGAGAGCTTCTTTAGGCTTGAACTACGTAAAGAAGTTCTGGTTACAGACATTCTCTGTAAAAATCTTTACAGCTTCTTATTGATGAGTGCTGTGTGAAAGATGTGCTGTTGCTCATACTAAATCATCAAATCTCCCCAGTGTCTGTACAAGTTATAGTGCAGTCTTTGGGAAGAATGTTTTACTGACATTACTTGGTGGGGTATCCCAGCAAGGCAACTTCTAAGCCAAAATAGTTCTCTCAAAAAGGATGTTTGTTGCTTGCTTAGAAACCTAGAAATTTATATCCTGAATGACACTGCTGTGTCAGCAAATGTATCTACCATAGACCTGGGTTTGCCAGGTGTTACTTCTGCCAATTTGGAGTGGCAACTTCTTATTTATCTTGGCTGGACAAGACAAGGAAGCAATAATGGGATATACTCTTTTAAGATTGGTGGCTTTCAGCCTACAAGTTTGTGGATTCCTGGGAGGTTTGTGCGCTGTCTTATCAATGGATGTGTAAGAAAAACAAGACTGCTGGTAGGCTTGCTGATCCACTGTTCCACTGACATTGTCATTTGTGGGGTTTTGGACAGCTGAACTCCTGCTGCTGGCTGAACTGAAGAAACGAGAGTTGTGGTGTGATAACAGGGATCAGAATGAAACCTGTGCAATGTTTAAATAAAAAAGCATCAAAATTGCATTAATTATTACAAATAACTGTTTGTATTTTTGATTAAATCTAGTCACATTAAAATATCTAGCAGTAGTTTGATACTGGTTCTATGGGAGTTTAAAACACTAGTTAGGGAAAAAGAAGTTAATTTCAGAAGATGGCTGATATTTCTGTTATACAGCATTTATGCAGTATAGATACGTATGAGAACCAGTGGTTCTTGCATGTGCTTTCTGTATATTGCATTAAGCTAACTTTAGTAAAATAAATAATTAAATAAAACAATTCTTCTGCCTACGAGAAAGAAAAAATGATTTTGTGTGCCTGTGATTTGGCAGCTTTTTTCACATTACATCTTCGTATAGTCTTCATATTTGAATGGAACAATGAATCTCACTTTGCAATAGTACATAAAATTGTTCAATAAATAATACTTACAGTTGCTGCACAAAGTGATTTTAGATTATGTTAATTCTTGTGAAACAAAACAGTTTTACCAAAATTCCAAAAGCACTGTAGAACTCAAATGGCCACTTACAGATCTATTTCTTTTTCTAGACCTTTCTTAATAAGGTAGCAGGACATCAACTTGGAACACTATCATTGGGGATTTGTTTTCAGAATATTATTAGTAGCATTTCAGTGAGGTGGAAATAAACCTCTGCTCTGAAAAGAAGCTGGATCTGGGGGGAAGACTTTCCAGTAAGAACCATAAATTTAAGTTCTCCAAGGATGAGTTGTTTTTTAAAAAATAAAGAAATTGAGAAGCTTAGTTTGTGAATAAGAATCATAACCTGTAAGTCTGAAGATATGACAGGGACTACTAAAATAGTCTAGGTAATGTTCTAGTAAACAACTAAATTTGTGTCATGTTTCAAGTATGAAGCATGTATCTGGTGTTTGGCGGAGTGAACAGCATGATATCCAGAATGTGAAAAATAAGCATTTATTTTTTGTTTGTTCTTAATGCTAAGGCAATTCGCTGCTAGAAATTTCAAAAACTAAATGTCTTATGTTGCAACGAGATCAGATTATTAGCCTGGAGAACAGTTTAAACGGATGTTTTATAAAGCATCATTGGAAGTGGAAATTATAGCTAATAAGTCAGTGGGAACTTTTTGTTCTTCTGATGTTTTCTACTGTAGAATAAAGTTAAGCCTCAGATGACACCTTTAGTTTGATACCTAACCTATAGGAGGTACAGTAAAATATGACATCCTTGAGGAAAATATATATGTAGCTATTTCACTTGGTTTTGCCTGTAGCATGTAAAGTCAGTGACATGCGTGCTGAGGAATCTGGCCTTAATTTTATTTTATGAATTGCATTAGGGATTGTTGCTTGATCAGGTCATAGGTTCTGGTTTTAGTTCTGGAATGCCACTCAAACTAAAACAAAACTGTGGGGCTGGTAGAAGGAGAATTATGGTGGTTATACTTTGTTTAGAGACAGCGGTGGTAGAAAATGTTTCTTATTTTTTAACCAAATAGTAAATCCAAAGTCTATTTGGTGTTAATCATCCCAGTTATTTTTCAGTTCATTGCCAGTAGCTACCATGCAAGCATAACAAGACCTTAGTTTAAACAAAGCATGAAGATGTTCCCCATTCCTTTGTTCTGAATCTGTAGGATTTGACATACCTCAGTGCCTATGCGAGCAGATACCTAAGTTGTTATGCCTCATCCAGGAACGTTCTGAGCAGGTCACCCCTGCAGAGAGATTCTTGCCCAAATGGTGACTATTGCTGCCTTACACCTCTGTTTCCTCATTTCTGCTCTTTTCTCAAGTTAGTTATCCAAGGCAAGAACGGCATTTATTTTTTTGTTGTTTGGTTTGTGTTGCAAATGTTTGTCCATTATAAGCAACCCCAGTCATAGACTGGGCCCCTGGAATCTGTTATACACTGAAGAAGTGCTTATCCATTTATTTTATAGCAGTTTCTTAAATAGATATATATCTAATTCATTTTTTTCCTATTTCCATGTTTTTAAAGAATTTAAGTATAGGTAGATATATATCCAAGTATCAAGTTTTATATTTTTACACATTTGTTGTCTGTCTCCATTTAGTATAGATTTGTGGAAATAATCTTATTTATTTGTGTTTTTTTTTTTTTCTCATTTTTTTCTTCAGAATTGCCAAAATGCTTTGGAATTCTTAAACGATTCAAAAACTGAAGTCCCCGAAGATACAAAAATCATAAGAACACAAGAAGCAGCAAGGAGGATTCAGTGCCAATGCAGCAACAAAGAAGACAACCAGAGTTAGTGGAAGGAAATCTTCCTGTTTTTGTTTTTCCTACAGAACTTATATTTTATGCAGATGACCAGTCAACACACAAGCAGGTGTTGACTCTATATAACCCCTATGAGTTTGCCTTAAAATTCAAAGGTGGGTTTCTTAGGTTAAGTTCTACTTAAGGATTAGTTGGTGATCTTGAAAAGTCCAGTTTTAATTCATGTAACAAATTATATTTGTGGCAAAACCAAAATTCTGTCTTTACGTAAATCTGTTGATGAAATTAATGAGGTAATAATTCATGACTTGTTACCACTACTGTCCTTTTTTTTTTTTGCAGTTCTTTGTACAACTCCAAATAAATATGTGGTGGCTGATGCTGCTGGTACAGTGAAGCCTCAGTGCTGTGTTGATATGTAAGTAAAAGTGTGTGTTTTTTTTTCCTAATAGTAGGATATTTCATAAGCTTAATTCCTTTTATTAAGAGGTAGTAAATGACAGCATGCATAGTATAAATTAAATTCTACAAATATTATGTTTTCCTAGTCTCTTTTGGCCACTCCATCTTTGCCATCCTTTTACTGTAGGACAGAGGTAACAATTTTGAGATACTTCAGTCTTTGATTTTGTCTTTAAGCATAAATAAAATGCTAGTAAATGCATCCTGTAGTATACTGTTTAAACCGTCAGTGAGACTAATCCAAGCCTCCTCTGAGTACTTTTGTGTTATTTCTAACAAGAAAAGCAAGACCCCCAGGGTTGGGATTTCTTTGTGAGAAATATTTGTTCGCAGACTGACAAAGCGAAAATGTATGAAGTTCTACTGAACACACTTTTCTTGGGACATATTTAATAAAGGTACTTTTGCCCACCTTTCACCCTGACCACCTCTCTTGTTCTTCCTTTCTCTCTCTGTTCCCCTCTTCCCTCCCCTTGTTTCTCCATTCAGGTCCCAACCCAGTAACAGAGGGAAGATGAACCCTGGCTAAGTTACCACAATAATGTGTAGGGCCTGTAGGCTGCTATAATTCAAACTGGAGGAAGCAGTAGTTAGATAAGCCAGAATAGCCCAACTTCTTTCATCATTTATTTGCCCTGTTATTTCCATGTTGATGTATAAGTACAGCTAAAGAAAGGATGACATGCCTAGAAGAGTACACAGCTTTCTGACTAGAAATTTGTCAACTGTAAAACACCAGGAACCTCTGGTCATTTAATGTCCATAAACAAAAAACCCTGCTATTGAATGATTTGTCTTTTGTCAAATCAATAATAAGGTGCTTGGGGAATGGCTCTTCCCTGTAGGCTGGTTTCCTTGGGTGTGATTTGGAAAATTCCAAGGACTCACCAAACAAAAAGGGGGTTTAAAACATGGAACTAAAAAGTTTAATTGGGCAGGGGCAATAATCCTAAAATCAGAACAAAATTAATATACCAATGTATCTGTCTGTAAACTACCCTAGTCTTTAGTAGACACACAATCTTGATGACATATGTTCGTCTCAAATGTCTTCTACTAAATAAAGAAAAATAAGGTGTATCCATGTAGCCAAGAGTTTTTGTGTGGCAGGAAACCCATCTCATTCCGCTGGTTGTTGTCTAAGGGCAGTGTTTACTTCTAAGATATGAGCAGTACTATGTAAGTATGGCCATTTGCCAGATAAACAGATATTCTACAGAGCTTCTAATTATGCAATGGTCTCTAAAAAGAAACAGGAGAATGTATCTGTTTATAAGGGTCTGCAGAAAACATCTCTTTGCTTGGCAGCAGATGCATGTTCTCATAGCACAGTGTTACATAAAGATTCTGTTTAGGTTAATTGGCACTATGATACTAAGAGGAGAGAAAAAAAATAAGAAGGAAGTCTCAAAGAAACAGAGTTGAATCTGCTGTTCTGATACGCTCAGAGTTGTATGAATTAGGATTATCAGGAAAAGAGCCTTTTGTTTCAGTGAAGGCCAACACTCAGCTTCCTGAAAGCCTGTCATAAGCACACTTTTTAGCTTCTGAAGTGATGTAATACCACAAGCGTTCCTGTACCTCATCTAGCTTAGGATGACGTAGTTTCTGTTTCCTTGTTAAATAGACTGTTCAAACCAGGTATCAATTATTACCATTTTCTCTGTTTGTGATTGTAGATCACTTCAGGTGACACAACTCCTTTAACTTAAGTCTGAAACAAGAATCTATTTTTTGCAGCATTTTAATCATGTATGTTATCACAAAGATTTTTTTGAAACAATTTTAAGAGCGCAGTGCTGTATTACTAAGGAGAAAATCACTTTTTCCCCTCAGGAGATGGCAACCTTCTTGAAGTCACATCACTTACAAATAGGTATTTTTACCAGGTTAGCTATTATTATCTTAGAAATTTAGAATAGCCTTTCACCAAAAAAAAAAAAAAAGGTCCTTCACTTTGGAAAAATACTTAAAATCTGTATTAACCCTTAAGAGCTGGTATGACTTAAAAACTTGAATGTTCTAGTTTTGTAGTGCTAAATATGGATTTTCATAATGAATCATAAATGCAGAGAGGAGGTAGGTGAGCAGAACAGCGTGCAGAGTTCTGTATTGACTATGATCAGGGTTATTTTAAAGCTGCCTTTTATAGGTCCTGCATGATTTTTCCCATGAAATAACGTAAAACTAGAAGCAATTAACAACTATCACCCCACCTTACTATCGAGCCATCTTGGTCAACCTGTTCAAAACAGGTTCAGAGTGGTTGCTGGACAGTATAAAAGTTTATAAAGGAAAACACAGACTGTCCAGGTATGACTCAGTGTGTGCCTACACTGCAGTCTATGTTGTGATTGCAGCTTGGGTAGATAAACCTGGCCCAGGTCTTTCTAGCTAGTGAAGTATCTACAGCATTTCAGTGCTGCCAAATATTCTCAAGGTAGCTGCTAGATGGATGAACAAGGCTCTGACAGCACAGAGCTCTACTATCTATCTCTGTATCCAAACATGCTTACTGAAAGACAGGTGAGAAATGTTTATGTAGATACATAGCTGTAATTTTGACTGCAGTTACATGCTCTAAGCCAGTGGGTTTCTGATTTTAAAAATCCCTTTACTGGAGCTGACTCTCATCCACAGAGAGAATGAGTTTATCTTCTGGGAAAGTATAATTTTAAAGCTTCGAGCCTGCTTTCCTCAAAAAGCTAGACTTCTGCCACCATCTTGTCTGTCCAAGTGTTTGGCAGTCCTACTTTCCTTTTCTTCCTTGTCCACCCCAGCTCCCCCTATACCTCTTAGAAATCATTTGCCAGCATCAAACAGGTCTGCTAAAAGAGGAAGCATCTTTCAAATAAGGAATGTTTCATGAAGATTGGCAGATAGGTGCCAGATTGAGGCAAAGGTGTATTCTTAGATAAAGAATTAACTATTCTTTTTGGCTAGCCAATTGGAGTATCAGTTAAGCAACCAGAATACCGTCATAGTACAATGAACGTAGGGAGGGGAGAGAGAAGACAAGACCAAATTGTCAAGAACATTGTGTGATGGAGGATGGAATGGGGATCTGAACTGTGTGGGGGGGGAGAAAGGGGAAATATTGGGATTGTAATTCCACAAAGACTAGACAAAGTGGTTTCTCTGTTTGAAAATACTGTTTTCCTCTGCAGTGTGATTCGTCACAGGGATGTTCGAGCTGCTCACTATGGTGTGATAGATAAATTTCGTCTGCAAGTGTCTGAGCAGAGCCAGAGGAAAGCACTAGGGAGGAAGGAGGTTATTGCTACTCTACTTCCATCTGCAAAGGAACCACCACAACAAAAGGAAGAGGAGGAAAAGCGAATAAAAGAACACCTGGCTGAAAGTGTCTTTTTTGAGCAGACTTTGTGTCAACCAGGTAGTTGAAATCTTTTACCCCTCCTGTCCTCTGTCAATTTTGAATAGCTCAAGTGACTAGAAAGAGTATATGGAAATCAAAAAAAAAATCAGTCTTACAGCAAATAAAGAATTAATCACTGAGGGACGATAGCACTCAAGAACCAAACTGTGGCAGTACTGCTTGTGCTGTCTTGAGTAATCATGACTTTTTTTTCTGCCCTGAGTTTGGTTATTGTACCTTGGAGAGTACCCTCTATATTCTTCTGGTGCAGCAGTTCTGTTACTGCCAATGGGAATTTATCTGCAAAAAGATCAGTTACTTTTTTCCTTGGTCTCTTTCAGAACATTTGCCCCTTCTGATTTTGTTCCAAACCCTTAATCCTCCATTTCCTGATGATCAGGAAATACTGCCAAAACATCTTCTAAAGTGCTCCTTGTTTTGTGCCGTCTTTGTCTGAAAAGTACAAAAAATGAAAATTGCTAGCTGAGAATGCTGCATTTCATATATGGGGAAGTAAATCAACAGTCTTGGGCAAAGCCTGTACCAAACAGCTAAATCAAAGTAGTAGGGAGAGAGATAAAAATTATCAAGTTTTACTGGAAATGAATCTGATTTGATTCTTGACTTGACAGTCTACTGATTTATAGTGTAATACTCTTGTCGCTGCTTTCTTCTTCATGACAAGAACAAAAATAATTTCCAGAAAATGGATTAACTTGCTTGAGAGTGTTCCTCCTGTTATAAAACAGTTTCAGCATTTATACATGGTTTGTTGGCTGGTGAAATACCTTACACTAAAAAAATCCTCAAGATGGATAGTAGGAGGATACGTGGTTAAACTAAACCTACAAGTTCTCAAGGCTCACAGAACAAAATGTTACTATGATAGTTGTTCCAGTACAGAGGGTTTTAACCATCCTGAACAATCTGATACTGGTCTTAATCCAAATGCTATTTCACTGCTTTAAAATATTGTTAGCTACATCACATTGCTTGCTTATAGAAAAATAATAAACAGAGCAAGTACAGTCTTTGCATGTAACCTGCAACCTAGAAATACTAGGTTAGTACAATTAAAATGGGACATATACTGCTAGTCACTGTGAGGATAGAAAACTTTGATAAAACGCTTGCTAATTTCTAGTGGGTCTGAAGAAGTTTGTTAGAAATATTCAACTAACACATGAACAGCTCTTTAAAAAAAACAAACAACAAAGTGTCTTTGAGTAGGTTCCAGCTATTAATCTCCAGCACAGTAAAGAGCACGAAGGACAATTTAATCTATAGTTTGCATTTCCTTGTTCAAGTGATATTAGACTCATGGCAGTTCACTCAGTTTCTACAGCAAATGTGAAATACTGCTCCTTTGTGGCACAGAAGCTTGTTCTGGCAGGTGCAGGCCTTGAATCCTCCTCTAAAAGAAATAAGAGAAACTTATCTGGCCGAACAGTTTGTGTTCTTGCTGTAGCCAAGTTTTGTTCTGGAGGTGTAAGCAGAGTTATCTGCCTGTGCACCTCCTCTAGGTGTTCTTTCCCAATTGACTATTAATCGCTGAGGGAACATATCAATGTCAGGAGTCAGGATGCATGGTGAAACCTCAAGCATTGCTGAAACATCTAACTGTCATGAGTGTGTGTATATATAGCTACTGAGCCTGGCAGGCTCTGTTCCTCCAGAAGGGAGGGGTTTGGAAAGTCATGTGAAAACAAGTTCCAGCATCAGCTCTGGAACATGGAGCAGCCTTCTTCACTGCAACATGCGGAAGGCAAAGGAAAGTGGGTTTAAGAGTTGTTTTCCGTCCCCTCCAAACTCCAGAGGGAAAAAGAAAAATTTGAGATAGTGCAGCTCTGATGTACTGCAAACACTTCTGCAGAATATTTAACACTTACAGTGGGTAGATAATCCTTACAAGTGGTACTATTTTGTGTTTCAGAAAACAGAACTGCCTCGTCGGGACCTAGTTTACTAACAGTCTTCCTGGGAATAGTGTGTATTGCAGCACTAATGCTACCTACATTGGGGGAAATGGAATCCCTGGTGCCTCTCTACCTCCATTTAAGTGTGAATCAAAAGTTAGTTGCTGCTTATGTTTTAGGTAAGTATTTTGGATTTTGTTAAGTATTTTATTGCAACTTCTCTGATTTGAGAAACTTCTGTGTTTGTCAGGGCTTCAGGAAACCTAATGGAGACAAAGCACCGCATCTGTTTTCTTTTGCATCCCCACTTATAGTTTAAGTTACAGCCATAGTGATATCAGGAGAAAGTGGTAATTGTAACTATTTTAGACCAGATTTTACTCAATATTATACAGGCCCCTACATGCTGATTTTACCTTCATTTGGTGACTGGCCAAATTACTAATACCTATAATCATCAGCCAACAAAAATGAATGGAATGTGCTGTTGTTTCTTTCTCTTGTATTGACATAGTTACTCTACTGCAGAACCTAGAACTCTTCTCTCCAACCCAGATGAGCTGTTCTGAAAGGCTCCATTTACTACCCTCTTAATAAGCAGTTAAAATGTTTAGAAATAGTTCTAAAAACTTGCTAAGAGATCACTGCCATCCACAGCTCTTCCAGATTGTTGCTAACTTCCTCCTAAATTAGCAAGCATAGCTAAGTTGCACATTTAATTTGACTTTTTCTATAACTTTCAGATTCGAAGAGCAGTCACACTAAGCTCAGTTCTCCTGTCCCACTATGTGGCAGAAATGAGGATTTAAAGGAAAGGAGCTAGGCAGCTTCAAACTGATAGCTAGAGGTGAGGTAGTGATGAGAAGCGATGCAAGTTCTTGGTAGTTAACGCGCACACAGTTTAATGACTGACTTCTGAGAGTCAGTCTGCTAAAAGGGTTTTAAAACTCACCCGTTACTAACCAGAAGCTTACATCTCTATCTGAGCTGATGGTAATGTATTTTCAGATTAGGATCTTGCAGTAATCCCTGCTTTATTTTTACCTCTAGCTTTGAAAAAAATTCCAATTTCTGCTGTTGCTAACTGTAGTATTAAACCATTTGCAACAACTTACCTGTTTATAGATGCAGTATGAAGTCCCTGTGCATCTTGATCCTTCAGTAGCAATGTTCTTAATACCCAGGAAAAGAGTCTCGTGTATAGCACACTTGCTCATCTAGAACACAAGTTGATTGGCCTTAAGATGACGAAACTCCTTTCTTCCCCAATGAAGTACAATTGGATTGTTTAGCATTTAGTTGAAAAAAGAGGTATATACCGTGACAACTGGGCCACGTGACATTGAGAATTTGCTTTACAGAAATGAGTTAAACCCTTTCTTACCTGAAAGTGCATGTACACGTGGTATGGGCTGTCCTGTAGCACCTTCCAGAAGCCTGGTACTTCAGCAGTGATTCAGATGATCCAAATTAGGGCCTGCAGCAGTACTGGTGGTAGTGATTGTCTGAGGTAGAGCAGACCTTAACAAACAGCTGAACTGTAATTCCTCTTTAATGGATAAAATGCTTATCTAATGGAAGGCAGCGTTACAACTCTGTTCTATCATACTTTTATCTTTAATGTCTTTATAAAGTTAAATCAGTATGTAGCAGCAGGATAACAAAAATAGTCTCAGCAATTTCTTTGTCTCTAGTGAGATCTCTAGACTTTAGCTAAGATCTCTGCTGTGAAGAACATCTTCCAAGCCTGAAAGAAAATAAGATTGCCTAAGAACTGATAAATTACTATTTTGATGTTACATGAGGGTGGGATTCTGGGAGCCCTAATGTTTTTCCATATACCTCTTTACCTTGTACTATATAAACTTATGAGTAAGAACTTGCAGACTTGTACTTTTTTTTCCCTTGTATCAGCACATAATTAAAGTGAACTCTTCAGTGTGGCATGAGTAGTTTACTAACCATGTATTTTTTCCTTTCATCCCTGGAGCTTCTGCTTCTTATTTTTATATTTTTACCTCCGTCAGAGCAATTCCACTTTTCCTTCTCCTTTTAAAGGTCACAACGAAGTCTGCAGAAAGCTCCCTATGCAGACTGATCAAAGACTAGTTTTTGACAACGATGTTATTGTCCACAGAGCAGAATAAAAAATGGCTTGGAGCTTTCAGCTAATCTGTTTTACTGATGATTCAGCATTTAAATTATACTACCCATAGCTAGCCCACATCAAAACCGGGGGTTTGTGTGCTAATGTTATACTTATCCAAGTCAAAATCTCAGTATTAAGATTTCCAGCCTTGAGTTTGATAATTGTTTGGAATGGTTATAGCTTCTTTGAAGTGTAGTTACTCGATAGCACTTGAGTGTAAGTTTATACACTAATTTTTATCTACATCAAAATTTGGAGCAACACTTCTGGTATTTAAGTGATGGGTGTATATAAATTCATTCTGCTTGCACATACGCATTTTTACCATTTTTTCTTGGCCAATGTCAGGATACCTATCTCATCTCTATTTTGAATGTTTTACTCAGTGAAATTAAAACATCTAGTTCTTAATTCTTGTCTTTCAGGTCTCATCACCATGGTTATTTTGAGAACATGAGCAATGACTTAATAGGATGTCAAACACCTTACTGTATATTCACATCATGAATGTGGACTGCCTTTTATTCCCATTTGGCTCATCAAGATGCTAGCAAAACTGTTCAGTGATTTAAGATACCTTCAGAAGTGTAATATATTTTAACTATGTATAATAAATGAAAGACTCAAAGCACTTTTAGGTGCTTCTGTAACAGACAGCTATGAAATGTTCAGTGATACCTGTGAAAATAATTTGAAAAACTTTTATATTTACGCCTACTGTAAAAAAATCCTTATTAAAGCGACATTTGTTATTTTTAGTCTATGTTCACATTAGTGTGTGATCACTATAAAAGCAAACTGTCTTATGTAAAACATTTATTTGGTTTGTGGTTGTACATGCTGAGGCTGGTGCCTAACACTTCTGTATACATACCAGAAGAAGGGTGAGAGTCATGGCTAATCATTGAAGAAAATGAAAAAATTCATCAGTTGAAACTATGAAATAAACCATTAAATTTAGGTGAAGAAGTAATTCTCAAATTCCTTACTTCATCATTACAAATATATCACTGAGTGCTCATTTTCATACCTGGGGAAATAATTTCTTCAACAACTGTTTTGTATCACAATTGTAGACAATAAAAACAAGTTCTGTAATCAGATCCTTTCATTTCTTAGGGATGCATGCAATATGTGAACTAAGGGGCATTAACAGAAGTTGAATTAAATGGCATTAACAGAAGTTAAACTGCACACTAATACAAGACTCAGCATTCTTTTCTACTTTAGAGACCAAACTAAGTATAGCAGCAAAGGCATTTGTCAACACTTTCCCACCACCATCCCTTACAGCTAAGGCAGTAGATTTCTTTTGTAGCAGAAACTGCTGCTCAAAGTTCAGTTTTATATTTTAGGTGACCAGTTACAAGTATGTAACAAGTATGTCCCTTCATTTAACATTTCATTTTAGAGCTGTTTAGTTTTAAAATCTTATTTCTACAAAGCTGATTCCTACTGAGGACCCACTATTGGTGTATTTGGCTCATACACACAAATCTTTATAAAAGTCTATTAAAAAAACATTTTTGAAATTAAGCCTTCCCACTGCCTGCATGTTGTGTGCCACTTTTTATGCATGGA
The DNA here is from genome assembly GCF_964211825.1 of Aythya ferina. Classification (NCBI taxonomy): domain Eukaryota; kingdom Metazoa; phylum Chordata; class Aves; order Anseriformes; family Anatidae; genus Aythya; species Aythya ferina. Next base: position 7,623,843 of record NC_140311.1, read on the forward strand.
AGCACAAAGAAACCATGCACGTGACTGTTTAATTTAACCTTTTTTATATTATTATTAATCACTATGTTTTTGTTACATATAATGCACTAAGTCTCTAAAGGGCAATAAAAATGTTACTTTAACTTGATTCCCAGAAGAACTGGGGTCGTGTCATCTATCAGCATCAGATGATAAAGAGACAGTCAAACATTAACGTTTCTAAAAAAAAAAAAAGTTATTAACTGGTTTGAGAACTTGGTGTTCCAGAGCCCATGCTACAGACAATGCTCCCTCCCAGTTACAAACACAGATCTTGTTTGGGTCGAAGTGTTTTCCTGCCACTGCAGAGCTGCCTTCTTGTAGTTTTGTTTTTATTCTTAAGCACCTAGGCTGTTAATTCTGAGTTTCATGAGGTGCTTTAGCCTGCCTCTTCCTGAGGAAAGGCAAGAGAATTGAACAGAGTTTAGGGAGATAAAACGGACTTAATAGCCTGGCTGTAACGTATTAATACATGTACATGTACATTTGTCCATGGGCAATAGTAGCAGGACTCAATTCAGCCATAGCCCTAAATGCCTTTTTCCCATATCCCCGAAGTGGCAGTCACAGGCCAGCGCTTGCCAAGCACTTGCAGAAGTACAGAAGAGAGGCCCCCCCCCTGAATCCCAGAGTCATTATCACCACGTCTCACACCGGCAGCATTCTCACTCCTGCACAGTGCACACACAGGACTTCAGAAGTGAGAATGGAGGACAACGGAGACCTCTATTGCCAATGTGCTTTTTCACAGAAGTTAAAGAGAAGTGATTGGTTTCAAAAAACACCTTGACCAAAGAAATCAGTAACAAAGAGTTATCAGCAACTAAAAAAAACCTAAAACACTGGAACATTTCTTTTTCAAGGTCAAGCAAGGAGCAATACGCAGATAAAGATTAAATGCACAGTGTAATTTAGCAGCTGTAGATAAAACTGGTGCTTGGGCAGCATTAGCATGAAAGTGTGAATTTGCCTTTTCTATTTCAGAGCGATTACAGAGCACTGCCAAATCACAAATTTATTCCAGAGACCTGAGAACTCCTTCAGTTCATAATGGTAAGGAGGAACGTATCAACTCATGTAACAGCGTAGTCACAGGGAGACAGTAATACATTTTTACTATGTGGATATACAAAAATAAACAAGGTTTGTAACGTTTTCTGATGCCTATAGGTACATATGTATGCACGTGTACCTCTGGTACCTTGAGGCTTACTTACTAAGGTTGTTGAAAACACAGAATGCCTGTGGAAATAAAACCTGAGACAGTGAATACGCTTCCTCTTAAAACACAGGGAAAAACAGTTAAGTGTTCACGTCATTTCCCATTCCTGACTCTTAAAGACAAACAAAACAGTCATTTCCTTGAAAAAGTATTTTGAGCAGACAGGAGTGCCTTAAGATCATCCAGCAGAAACAATCATCTTGTTTACCCAGGGCTTGCTATGGCACTGATACCCCAAACAAGCAATGTTGGCACGCAGGAAGTGAGAGTGCTGTTAAGATCGTTTTCAGTAGTGTCACTCCCAGTAGCTACAGGCCTGGTACATGATCTTCTCTAGGTGTTTACACTTGTCTGGATCAGCAAATGCTTAGATTTCCCTTTTTGCTCTGCAGAAGTCAATCACAGAACGCTTACAACTACAATGGGCCCCATGTAACTGTTTCAGAGTTGCAGGGACAGACAGGGCTGTCAGACAACCAGTTCATTCCAGCAGGGAGCGCAGCTGATGGGTGCCCCGAGACTGGGTCAAGCAACCTTACGTGGGAATCACCTGAGAAGAGACAGTGGCCATATTTCTCAAAACATGCCTGAGGAACAAAACCAAACATGATACCAGATGGTAACAGGTCCTGCTCTTATTTTAAGAGCTTAACGGTGGTATTTGTGGCAGCTCAAAGAGAAGTCCCTGCATAGAAGTGTGCTTTCAACAGCAAAGCAAATAAATTCTTTCTGGAATCAACTTGTTAAGAATTTCCAGTCAGCTGTATATTATTTCATTTTATCTTCGTATGTAGCAAGTATCTGATAACCAACAAGCCTAAACTAGAGAGAGGCTGCCAAGTAGGTTTGGCAATAAGTCACCACATTTCAGTCCTTGTTTTTCAATGTATACTGAACATGCCCGGCTTTTGCCTGGCTTTCCTTATAAATGCCGAATCCCATCACCTGTTTCCTTTGTCAGCTGTATGAATCTCACACTTAATCACCCAACACCTTCTCCTTCTGATGTGCACTGGCAATCCGTCCCACTGGTGGGGATGCTACAGATGGGAACCTGTCAGGGCGCGTAGACCCCATCCTAGAATACTTTGTTTACAGGACGAAGTTATCAGGTGCCAACTGACACATTTCATGTGTTCTGTGGTGATTTAGGGCAACCTCAAAATTCAGGGACCAAGCTGTGTAGGAGGTCTTAAAAACTTTAATCATCCTCTCTGCCAGGATGAGTCTTGGTCAGAGCAACTCATGCTTTTTCTCTGAACTTCTGTGAGGTCTCTTCTGGCCTAAAATACTAGCGAAGTACTAAGGGAACGGACCGTAATACAAATTAAGACTGAAACCACTGAAGGAAAATAAAGAATGCCATTGCCAGCAGCATAGCACTTGCACAGTACTGCTCCACATAAGCTAGCAAGAATTCGGAAACCATTGTCACACAGTCTATTAAGAGCCCTTTAAAAATACCAAACATATAAATGAAAGCAGCCTAGAGAATCTGTGTATCCTCAAAAAACAAGTAACGGAGGTAGGAACACAGGCAGGGAGGCAGCACAGTGTAACAACGAAAGCCAAGTAAGGGGATACACTCGCTTTTTGGTCTATTTTTGTCTTCTATAGAACACAACCTGCAGGAGCTCGCTGCTGAAAGCTAACCAGCTGTTTACTTTATATGATAAACTGCAGCTAGGGTGTACCAGCTCTTGAAAATTTACAAAGCTCTATAACCACACTGACAATAAACTGGGGAATTACATGCAGACAAAGTAATGCATTCTGGTCTTTGAAGTAGCAGAAAATAAATAAGCAAAGGAGTATTTTAAGCAAGAGCACAATCATGCTTCCAGTAGCACAATCAAAGCGACAGCCGATGTCCCTATGAAGAAAAAGCTAACAAGGTGGCCCACCTGAGTTACAGGCTCCCTTTAATACCTGTGTTGTGGAATATAAATGCAAACACATGTAATTGCAGTCATCCTGATCCTAGCGCATTCACGAGATACTAAGAAGGTACTCAAATGACTGATAAATTGCATGTCAAAGACACAGAATAAAGAACTAGGAGCTCGTAGTGGAACTTAAATCCATATTTCCACTTAAAAAAAAAAAACTACTAAAAGTTAAACAAGGTTATTCTCCTTTAGTTTATTTGTATCTCTCACCCTCCTACCATAGAACCCCAAAAAGGAAAGCAATCTCACCCTTCCAGCATGAGCGTGGGGTCTGTCATGGTTGTAGGGTATCTGTCTGCATGGAGCCCACTGTGACAGGAACAGCATCTCCCTGACCAAGCCCTTACCTGCCTGTTGCCTGGGCCTGAGTCCATCACAGGAGTGCTGAGATCAAACAAGGATGCTCATTTTCAAAAAGTGCATACCAAGTGCAAAGAAAGGGGAAGACTGTCCTGTTACAGGTTAAAAGACAACCTGGAAACAGACACCGCACAAAAAAACATGAGGTGACAATTTTTTTTTGCGTGTAGTTATTATAAAGGATTCTTGCAAGCCAAGTGCTCCTCTGTGGATTGATAAGGTTGATAATTATGGTATTGCAGCTGTAAACATTCAGCTCCATTTACAAATATTTTAACTCTATGCTTGTGAGAAGAGGGATCAACTAAAACTCCATCTGCCAGTTGGTGATGAGAAAGGTTGCTTAAAACAGGGTACAAAGAGCTCACACATTCTAATTATGACTCCTGAGCCTATTTTAAGCAAACAAGTTACAACTGCAACATATGCAAGAACACAACAACATGAAGTGAACAACATTAAGTGACTACTGCTACGAAACGTACAAGCTGCTTCCCAGCTTGAAGCTAGCTGATGGAGCTCCGGTGGTTACTCCTATCTTTAGTTATTTCACTAGCAAATAACCTCACAAAAGCAGGACAGGACTCACAACATTGACATGAGAAACACAAAACATTTATAAATCAAGATATCCTGGCCTCACAAGAACGCGCAAGACTTTGCATATCCGTTTTGTTTGTACAGGTTAACATTCATTTACAGATAAGTCTTCTGAAGAAAGGCAAAAAGGACAGATTTGGGATTAAGTTCTCATATTAATCTTCAGGAGGACCGAGGACAGCTGTAGAGCATTCGGATCAATTGGCTTGCTGACAACACAGAGAAGACCCTAGCAAATTAATCTGGCTGATGCACAGGCTCATTTTTCCTGGCATTTGTATCACTCTTCTAACATGAAGTATCTATCCCTCTGCTAAATGCAGTAAGTGCTCATTCCAAAAATACAGTTCCCCTGAGCACTGGCACGGTTATCAGTGTTCCCTCGGCAACTATGTCAAGTCTGGAGAAGGTGGAAAGAAGACAAACACCTATCAGTTAGCAAGGAAGACACATTGGCCCAAGACCCAATTTAACTGCCAACAAATCCTACAGGGGCAGCTTTCAAACAGAGCTATCAAACGCTGATCATGAGCATGACTGCAGAAGGGTGTCTTTCGAGAGGAATGGCAGAATCCTGGAGAGAAACAGCGAGATGGCCCGAACGAACCAGTTTATATATAATACTTAACATATACACTATATATAGGACCATCATATAGACGAGAAAGATGCATTTCTCAGAGGATGACAAAGACAAAAACACTTGTAATACACTCAGATCGTTTAAGAAACATCATATGCAGTACTACTGTAACCATGTCACAGTGCGAGCACAGCTTCAACATTCATTGTTCTCAAGTAAATGAATAATTAGTAAAATGCAGGTAATACTAACACATGGAGTAGCTCGTGCTGTCAAGGGTCAATTATGTACATTGTATAAGATCCTAATTCCCCAACCTCTGATACATACATTTTGCAGCATAGTTTAATTCCAAAAGTCACTCTTGTATTTCCGTGGAAAATCCTGTAGATGCCTCTTGACTCCAGGGCACAAAACCACAGCTAGTTGATGACACAGATGGACAAGAAATTGGGATGCCTTATTCTACAAGTTTAAAGTGATTTCTCTCTTACAAAAGACAGAGAAAGAGCAACTGCAAATACATAAATATTTCTCCTTGCTCCAACCACATACATTGCCCTACAAAGGCAAACCACAAAGACCATCATTTGAAAATGTTCATTTTTATTCTTCAGTTTTCCTAGAGTTGTCACAGAAATTCAAGATAACATTGCACCACAAAAAAGAAAAGCGTGCTGCAGAATTTAGGGCCAACTTCACTGCAAACCAGACTGGGTAGAAGTGTGTTAAAATAGATATTCTGATTAAAAAATAATAATAATAATCACAGATTAAAGTAATAATGTAATATAGTTACCTCTCTAACAAAGCGCAGAAACAGAAAAACATTTATGTTTCCATTTATTGGCACTTATTTGAAAAATAGCATAAATATTCAACAGAAAAAAGACAAGTTGACCCACATGCAACTATTAAAACCCTCTATTGATGCATCTTTTTTAAAAGACTGGGACAGACACCAAGAGGCTCATTCTTAAGAAATAAGCAAGATTAAAAAAAAACAAAACACAACAGTCTTGCCCTCACCACAAAAGAGTGAATGCACAGCAACTCTTTGGCATGTATCTGAAACTGCAAAATGAAACTATGCCATATTAAATGACAAGCAAACAGACATTAACGACAAGTTTGTCCATCGGCCACAGGGGCAAAGGGCAGTCTGAACTAAAAAAAAAAAAAAAAAAAAAAAAAAGGAATCCGCAACTAGGAAGTTGACTATTGCAATAATTTAAGAGGAATGAAGTCAGAAGTAAACTACGACATACCTTGATTGAACTGAGTAAAACTATTAAATAGGTTCTATTTTCTTTCTACAATAAGAATAACTGGTTGTTGGTCCTCCTCAGATCACCAGGTCTTCACGCTGTCATCCATTTCTACTTTTTATGGCTGCTCTCAGTCAAAGCTTCATCCATGGGAATCTTCCACAGCAGAGTTCAGAGTGGGCTTCTCTCCTACTTGAGGAAGTTTCTCAACTTTTCTCATTTTATTACACATCACAAAGATTTAGTGTTTAAAAGCAAAACATTTTGCTTCATTATTGACTTCTCTGGAGAGAAGGCTTAAAACCACACAGTAAAGATGCATACACACATACAAATGGGGACCCAGCATGGGGAAGTTCAATTGCATAACAGGAGTCAACAACCAAAAATGAGGTTGCCACTGGAAATTTTGAAACAGCTCTCTATAATGGTTTGCAGATTTGTCCTCTTGTTTGGGGAATTTCAGAGTTGAAATAAGGATGCTTCAACCTACTGACTTTTCAAACACAGTATAAGAATCTGGAAACACATCAGACTACTGAATTCTAGACTTCCAATGAGCATTTGAATGTTACAATAGCAGAAGTAACTTGATGTCAGTATTTGGGGGAAAGTGACATCAGGAGATTAAATACTGATTAGGCGCATTTGATCACCTCAGCCTGTATAAAAGCATTCATGGTCCCTCATGGTTTCTGTCCATCAAAAGTCATATATGAGGACAAACACTATCTGTTAAGATAATGTACTTCTGAAGTACTAGATACTAAAATCTCACAATTTAATGTTCTGTTCCAAACATTATTACTACTTTTCCCCATTAAAAGATTAACAGAGCATCTACCACTCTAATACATCATCTAAATGGGGAAGAAGAAAAGTATGAAACCCCAGAAGGTTCCACACTAACTTTGGATTTAGTCACAACAGCAGTCATGATCATGAGTAAAATCCAGCATGTAAATTTAAGACGATGATTCACCAACTTGTTCTTTTGGTATCTACTTAGAACACAGAATTGATTAACAGTCAATTAGAACACAAGATTCAATTCTTTTTCCCCCTCAATATTCTCTCTTTCACATGAAAACAGAAATTATAAATACCTAACACTCCAGGAATAAAAACAAATTAAGTAAGCTGCTTCATTGGTTTAAGACAGGACAAACATGAAAGTTTTCTTTTACCACATAGAGCACCACTTTCTATTAGTGAGGACACCACCTTTTGGCTGTTGGAAGGCCAATGTCCACAAGCAGAAGGTATATACAGTATTTGTAACTTGCACCAAGAATATATCCATGAGAAATCCATAGCTTGTACACTCAGGTTAGCATCAAATATGTTTGCAATTCAAATGCTTACTGTACTATTAGTAAATGTCATACAAATCACTAGAAACGTGAATTCCTCCTCAAGGAACTATTCTGGAAGTTTTCTAGAAATAATGACATTTCTGGAAGTTCCTATGAGGAACAGAATCACATAAAAGACTCAGTTACACACAAGAGAAAGTCTTATTGATATCCAGCCTGTTTCTTGGTGTCCCATTAGCAGACTTGTGCTTCTCAATCAATAGGTAACTTAGCTGTAAGATCTACTGGTAAAAACGGAGATCTGGAGTCAGACAGTGAGACTGGAGAGTCTGTGTTGGTGCTAACTTCAGCTGGTGAGTCGCAAGAAGAGCCTGCACTGCTTCTATTGTCATCAAGCGCATGTGACGACAAACTGAAAACACAGCAACATCAAGATATGAGAAATTAAGTATTCTAATATTTCTTAAAATTTCAAATACTAGCTTCCCATTCATTATAAACCCATTTTAAAAGCAAATCTACATCTTTGAAGGAACAGTAAACACTGTATTTTAAATAAATCTGTAGCAAAACACCTTGTAGTCTCTTCCAAACACAGAGATAGCATTCTGATAATTTTCTCCTTCAGCTTACCCAGAAACTGTTTAGAGATTCAGAGGCATCAAGCTGAAAAATTCATTGCAAGCTTCACCCCATGTCCTAACAAGGACCCAATGTATCCAGATGCCTTTTGCCAAGGGATTTAATGAATAGCACATTTACCATTCACTACATGTCTTATAGGATGCAAAATTTTAATTGTAGATGTTCTATCACCAGTGATAGCATCAAACCATTTTTAAAAATTGCCACCTCCTAAAACAAGTAGCAGCAAACTAAACTTGCACTGCTATGCCTACTGTGAATAGAATGTGAAAAAATACATGTTTTTAAAATATCCTTAAAACAAATCCATTTTACTATCTCCACTGCAACAGGCTCAAAGCTTGTGCACAGCTTTGTACTTTAGCTAGGAGGCACAGAGGCCAGAGGTACACTGTAAAAAATGCTTTCCTGATAGTCAAGAAGGTAGTAATACATATGGTACGCCTACAAAACTACAATACCAAATCAAGTTACCTTGCTATTTCAAGTCATTATGATTTTTTTTCCATGTACTGCTTTTTTTTTTTTTTTTTTTTTTATCTCCTCCCAGCAGGGAGGGTCAGACTAATTTTCTGATGTGATTAACAGCAAGGGAATAAATTTAAAAAAAAAAAAAAAAAAACAACAAAAAAAACCCACAACACCCACAATCATTAACGTTCACATTTGATTGCAAGTTGAAACTGGATTCCAAAAATTGCCAGCCATAAGGTGTCTTTTCCTAAACATGCTCAATGCCCATATACATGAAATATGTTAATAAAGGTTATCAGTCAGTCCAAGAAATTCTAAAATTGTAGTGAATTTTACTGCCGATTTACTATGATACTTTCAGTGCTTCAAAAATACAGGATGTCTGTATTAATAATAAAAGAAAAAAACAAAACAAAACAAAACAAACTTCTTGCAGTGCTTCTGATGAAATTCACACAAATAAATAGTATGGCATTTACCATCCCACACTGTCCGTGTGATGTGAAACTTCAGGAGTAAGCATGTTCATGGATCCTTGGAATAATCTTTTTGGATGATCTTCCATCTCTGTTACCCCTTCAGTATGAGACAAAGGAGGGATAAAAATAAATAACATTTCTCAATTGAACTAAAATCTACATGCAATGTACTTCCAAGAGCAAACAAAATAGAAGTCCAAACTCATAATATAGCACTCACCAGACTGTAATATTTAAAAGATAGGAGTTTGATGCTGAAATTTTAAAGACCATTGCTTGCAAATTTTTTAGCCTAAAATTTAGGAGAATTTAATGAGTTTAGACTGAGGTTTACATATCAGATAATTATTCTTCAGTAGAGGAAAATCTAATTTTCATTTTAGTTTATTCAGCTAATCAGTTCACTGACTAGCTGCATCAAAGCAGAGAAGCTGAGAATAAGGAAAGGTGGTTTTCCTGTTGCAATTAATAAAGATGGTTCAGAATTATCATTAAACTTACATATTGAATTTGACTTCCAAATACACCAAAAGAAAGGACAGCAGATGTATGCTTAAATAGACTATGTAAGAACAAAGAGAAAAGCATTTTAAAAATCTGTCTCAGAGTCAGAAGTGATCTGTTACAAAGATGAAGCAGAAGATATATTTAAAAACAGATGCAATAAAATAATGTTATGCTAAACTCAAGAAAAAAAAAAGTAGGATGAGAGAATAAAAAGCTGTAAGGTGTCTACCAGGTCTATGGATCAGTTTGTTTTTGAAGAGTGACTTTAAATATACAGTATTTGCGTACTTCAATTAGTCAGGACTTTAAAAGATTTTTGTGAAATTAAGTATATATTTATCAATTTGACTGTTTTATCACTACAAACAGTTCAATTTATTTGGTCAACTGTAGCACTATTTCTAGTCTCTCTATTTTGGTCAACTATTTCTTGTCTCTCAAAGCATCAGCCAGCTGGATAGAATTAGGAAGAAAGTTATACGAATTATTTTAAAAGTAACAATTTATTATGTTAGCCAAAAACAAATACCGTACCTTTTCTTTTTATTGACCCAAGAACACTTGGTCGAATGCAGTTAATTGGACTCTGGCTTCTCCTGCTAAAAGAAGGCAGATGCTATACTGATATCACCATTAACAGAGGAAGCCTGAAAACATGTAAAGAATCAAAAGATATTCAGATAACAAAGAAAACAGAAAACACTGTTTCAGAAAACACTAAGAAAATAGCCATTAAAACAGCCTATCAAAAATATTGCTTGTTGTTTTATTTTCATTTATTAATTTATTTAAAAGAAGTACCAGGAAGCATAGACCTTAACAGAAAAAGTTAGGTCACACTATTTCACATCTGGGGCAGACTAAAAGCTCACTTTCTAGGTAGTGACTATTGCTCAGCTGACAGGCAATACTTTGCTGAAGTGTTATGGCCCAATGAAATTTAATTGCTTTATTCCCACATAACTCAAAACAACATCCAATAAAACTAAAACCAGAATCTGTAAAACTGATGTGTGCTTTCTCTTAGCAGAATTACTTAAAAAGTGATTAAGAGCAATATAAAGATTATACGGCAAAGACATGCTGAAGTGCAGCCCACTTTCCTGATGTTCTGACACAATAATTTTAACCAACATTTTAAGGCACTGTAAAATCTAATGTCAGGATGAATGTATGAAGTTCATTTGTAATCAGATATCAATTTTAATTATTTATATAATAAGTCCTTGTATTTCAAAAGCTTACTGCGAACTAGTTATGCCAATTTCCTATTACTGATGTGATCCGATACTTACCTTGAAAATCTCCTTGTTGGACTTGGGCTAGGACTTGGAGGTAATCCACTGCTACTAACCAAACTTTGCAAAGACGGTGAGAAACATTGCTGAGAGCAAAACAGTTTGAGTTATTTACATATAAATACTGTACCACACATGGTAAAAACTGATCCTTATCACAGGTAAATGAGTAATCCAATATTAATTTAAAGCAACGAATCTGGCTGGGTATACCAAGATATCACTTTTGGTTACTGAGGAAAAAAAAAATTGGACAGATTCAATTGTTACATAAAACACATGCAAGTTGGCAAGCATTTATTTCACCATAGTCTGGTTAAACAGTTCATAAAATAAGAATGTATGCCCCCTCTTCTTAATTTACATTGAAAGCAAATGAAAAATAAGTTTTATCGACCACAGATTAGCAGCAGAACACTCCATAAAAATTCAGATGGTGGTTTCTGTTTTGGAGTTTCAGGGTAAGTGGTTTTTTTGTTTGTTTGTTTACTCTAGTTTCTGGTTTGCAGCTGAGGTAGAAAGGAGCAGGTGGTTAAATCTTTTGCTGCTAAGTTGATTGAATTTAGTTAGCACTACTTAATAGAAAAGCTTTATTACTGCATTTTGCTCACCTTCCCTATTCCTCTGGTAGGTGAAGGAGCTGGAGAGACTGGGATAAAGTCTACTTGCTTTGGTGATGATGATTTTTCAAAATCATTGTCACTCTGTAAATAGGACGTACAATTAACCTTATGAGCAACTATCTTAACATGAAAAGGACTGCTTCATGTGGAATTGAGCAAGACTCCAAAGTTACCCCCTTCTTATTCATATATATACATATATACACACACACACATTTACATAGCTCTGTAAAAAAAAAGCCTTAAACATTACTTGTGGAATACCAAAACATGGAAGAATATTTGGACACGCAAACATTTATGTTATTTTTTGTGACACACCAGTCCAAGGAACTGACATGTATCCATGAAAAACTGATAATTCTATGCCTTACTGCGTGAAAAATTGCTGATCAAAAGCAGCAATACATCAACACCTTAACAGGAAGTCAAAATGTAAAAGAAAATGTTGACATGCGAGTGTCTTGATGCTGATAATAGAAATACAAATAAAAGCATGAATTCATTACCAGGCTCAAGCTCTCCTCCCATGACTGGCTCATCTGCATTGCTACTTGCACTTCTCTACAAAGAAGAAAACAAACGTATTGTCCTACACCCACAAAAAATTGCATTAAGGATTTTAGTTTGCCTTAATGTTTACCTTTCACGTACTGTTTCTCTGTTCATCAAATTCATTCCTTCTTCCTATAAGAGTAGGAAATGAAAAATTAAGATAAAAAAGATCTGCTACAGCAAGTCAGAGAAGAAGAAGAGAATGGGAGAGAAAAGAAAAGCAACATTTCAAGACAGACCATCCCATAATAAGTGTTAATGGGAGGTGGCTGTTTCTCAAGAAGCTTTTTCTTTTCACATTCACTGTTATCCAAGAGGTAGTTACAGAACTGAATAATGTTCATACAAATGAAAATTTCTGCCCATGACAGAGTATCTTTACGCACTCTTGCATAACATTATTTTATAAAGTAGTTTCTAGCATAAGTAATATGCTTGAAAGTATGGATCCACAGAATAAGGAATACACCTTACTCTGTGTAACTAACTAGACACTGTCAGCATCTGTGATAAGGTATTTTTTCTAAAACAATCATAAAATACTATTAAAATGGATCAGAAGTGTAATTAAATAAACTTTCACACCAAGTAAAAAGTTGATCCATTCTCCTCTTGACTATGAACAATTCCTTAAAATGTTCAACTGAATACTATTGGTCTGTTGAGTGAATGAAGAGATTCCATAATTCAGTTCAAGCATAAAAGTGTAACTAAATATCTTCACAACCATCATTATACGTAGGGAGAGTCTAACTTAGTTCAATTGTGTGGTTTGCTAAGATTTGAAAGACCTCAGAATTAGAGCACACTGTTCCCATTTGTGCTGGTAAGAATAGAGTGCTGAGAATTTCAATTTCTGAATTCAGCTATCAAATGCAAATTAGGAAGTGTCTGTGTTCAGCTTAATAAATGTATGGAATAATTTTGAATACAAAAGTGTTTTCAAACAATTTGAATTATCAAACTTTATTTCATGTACTAATAGCAACAAAACAAGAGTCATTCATGTTCTCAGCTCTAAAACTGACTTGAGTGTTTCAGAATCTGTTCAAGCCAGTACATTGTTTGCTTAGTAAACACAAGCAGTTATTTTCTTCAGGGTTACTATGCATGCACCTTAAATATCCAAGGCAGGAAGCAGAAGCACCTTACATCACTTCAGAAATCATATCCCAAAAAATGCTGTTTGAAGCATTCAATTAGTTTCACAAAAAAGAGAAAAAACAAGTCTATCCATTGCAAGCTTGCAAGTTTACAGGAAAAAAAAAAAAATCAAACATCTTAAGGCCAGTTTTATCATTCTACTGTCAAAAAGTCAAATTTAAAATGGAAGAGCCACAAGAGGTTCAGCTTGTTGATTTTAAAATTTGAGTCTTTAGACTGTGGTCTGTTGTCTGGTGATGCTGCTATTTAGGCTTCAGATATTCACCACACCCCTCTCCTCTCCTAAGTATTTGCTCTTACGTCCTTCCCCTCATGCCATAACAGCACAAGTAATGATCTGGATAAGAATATTATACAGATGAAAAACAGCCCAGCCAAATGCATTTGAACTGTTCTTTTTTTTCAAAATTGCTTCCTTATCCAGTTCTTTTTATGGCTACACAGTCTTGTGCCAGCACAAGTTGAAGAATATTTTGTCACTGCCCCTGAATACTTACGCTGGCTCTACTGCCAAAAACTCAGTGAAACTTTACCCTAAGGGTTTACATTTAAAGGTCTCTTTTCTAAAATGTCCATTTTAAGATATTTTCTTCTTTCTCAAATCTTCTCTTTACTATAAGAATTGTTGTGGGTTTTTTTTGTTTTTTTTTTTTTTTTTAATAAAATTTGGAACTCTGCAAACAAGATACAACCTTTAGTTTTGAATACACCTTGAAGCAGTGATATACAGTATGCAGCAGTCTACTGTTTCATAGCAAAATTTATAGTTATTTGAAGGCCATCGCACATTGACTGCAAAAAAGCTAACCACCTATAAACAATATTTGAAAAGAATTGCAATCTGTTCTTACCTGTTTGATTTGATGAAGACGGCTGCTAGGAATACGTATAGGAGATGATGGCACAAACTGCAGAACAAAACAACATACAACTGAAACACTTAAAAAAAAAAAACGAACAGGGGAGAAGGGAGGGAAAGGTGCAAAAATGTTAATAACTACTTTATAGCACTATCCTAAACTCTCTCTACTGTCTTCTCTACAGAATGCTGCTGCTTTTAACTAGAACACTGCTACCTTTCATACATGTATATACGGTTGCATAAATATTTTCATCCAGCAGGCTCCCCAGTAGATCCTTAAAAATATAAAGCCAAAACTACACATGGTGAAAAAAACTTCTGGATTGTTGCCTGCCTACAAATAACTACTTTGACAGATGAAAATAAAATCATCTATTGGAAGGCTATCAAAGAGTTAAACAGTTCCTTTCAGGTTTCTCAAGATCTTCACATATATGGGTGACAAAAATTGAAATTGGAGAGGATGTCACTAAAAATGCTCTTAATTCTATCAAGCTTTGCATCAAGATCTCCCTGGAACACTATGATCTAAAACTGCATACTCGAAAACAAAGTAATTAAAGCACTTGTTTTCTCAAAATATCACTTCCTTTCATATATTTCCTGTCCCTCAAACATTTGACCATCAGTTGGCTTTTGTCATAACTGAACCAGGGATCAAAACCCCAAAGTTTTAGTCAGAGAGGTTTAACTTCAAACCCCTTCAAAATACAAGGCATCTTTTTTAAAATGGATGTCTTCAGTAAGGTTTGTACTATCACTAAGCGTTTGTCATATTTCATGCAGTATGAGACCTCATCAGCTTCACAAAACTGGTCAGAGAACTAATACTCATTCTGTTAACCAGGTACTGCAACATCTTCTGATCAGTGTCATGAAGAATGCAAAGATTTTGCTGTCCTAAACAAAAAGCTATGGTAAGTTATGACAGATTACTAAGGCTTCATATATCCAGAATCCTCCCTCTAAACAAACATCAAGCCCTTTTTCTTGCAGAAGATTTTAGTCTCACTCAAACACAGAGGACGTTTAATGCTCATAGCAGAATGTAGTCACCACAACACACACTACTGATGTCCTGTGCTTACAATTAGCTACTTCAGTCTAGTTTAAGTCAACTTTACTCTTATACCAGGCTCCCAAAAATCCTATATACCTACTAAAATTTCCTCCAAATGTGATGAACCAATGTGGACCTTGAGTAGACCTTGATTGTGGCACAGAAAAGGATCTGGACAATAGTGCATTCCTGCCTGTTCACTCTGTCACTCCCTAGTATAAATGCATTTGTTCCACTCATTACATTCTGGTTTTATTACTTTGATCCAAGTATTTTAAGGTTTAACATTAATAGAACATACGTGTATATCAAATCAGTGGGTCCCAGCGTATAGTAAAATATATATATATATATAGAGAGAGAGAGAAAAAACTCAGCTAAGCACTCCTCAACAGGATCTGATGCAGATTTGACTAATCCCACATCCCATCTCTAACAAGTCATGATCTTCACTCTGTGCTCAAAATCCACTTTTTCCCCGTTTGTAGTACTACTTCTTATGAAAAGAGACTATCAGAAGCCCAAGTCACTTTAAGATGATACTTGCTAAAGCAGCCTGAATCCATCTGTTAAAATTATTTATTAAGCTTTGTGCTGACTTATCATAAACAAATAACCAACTATTAAGACTAAATTACCAACATGGAAAAGAAACACCTTCTGCTTTTTTCCTTTTCCAATGTCTTATAATCTTTTTCACTGAAGGTAAAGTTTCACTAGCACCAGTTTGGCAGGCAGCACTCCCAAAATAAGCAGTCAGCTGCCCCTGGTGCCACTACCCTTCCATTTCTGGCCCTGCACTGCCACCTCTCTTCTGCCAACACAAGCAACTATGGGGCCACGCAGTGAACCGTAACAGGGAACTTACCTAACAAAAAAGAAGAAAAAGAGACAAACCAAAACAAAACCTTTGCTGAAATAGCAGCTGAACATCTAACCACAGACTAAAAATGTTTTGCCTTAAAAGAAAAAAAAAAATTTACTCACTAGGTGCCACTGAGGGTCTGGAAGGAAATAAACAATAGATTCTGAGTACAGATGATCCTTTCTTGGCAATTACATGTATTTACCAGAAAACTGCAGATTAAGAACCACACAAAATTGCATAGCAGACCCTGTAGTTGTCATTAGAAAAGAGCTGGAGTCTGAGACTTGGAAATGTTATTTAAAAAAAAAAAAAAAAAAAAGATTTTAGAATGTAGTTGAGCAACTAGGACAACCACCACAACAGCCCTGAAGATGGTGCTAGAATATGACCTTCAGTTACTGAAGCATTTTTAACAACTCCCATTGTTCCCATGAGAGGTAACAACAGATCAGAAAAATGATCATCATTTTTTCACAAGTTTAACATAAAATGTTAGGTGAACTCATAACTGTTTAAACAAACTGTTTATGTTAACAGTTTGATTCAGTTACTGAACCTTTTAAACCTCCTTATTACTGCTTACACTCTAGTAAAACAGTTTTTTTGAAAACAAAAAAAAAATGTTTTGAAGTATACCGTATCACTTACCTACTGCAAAATTAAATTTATCAAAGCAGATGTCATCCAGCATCTCGGGATATTCTCTAAGGTCAGAAATTTACACTTGCTCTAAAAAGAATACCAGGTGAAGTTGCTTAGGGTCCTTAATGCTGAAGATTAATTTTCTGAAAATTGCTTAGCTATAGTTGATCCTGGTTTAAGACAAGAGAAGTATAGGATAATCTCTAAATTCCTTTTCATTTCCACGCTGCTTGCCATCCTCAACAGAAACATAAAACAGCCCAACTCAAAGAACTGTTTCAAAGCAGACAAGGCATTGATATAGCAACCAATGAAGCATCTGATTTTGAGCATAAGTTTCAACTGTATTTTGTCAGCACCTGCACAGCAGGGAGTGAAGACAAATTACAACTCTAAGAAATCCACAAGACCACACGGATACATCTTCATGGGTGCTAGTGTTTACTTCCAGCCTCTGATGTGCCCCCCAAAAGGGGTTGGAAGGACAGGATCCTATATAGCTCCAGGTGCAAGAAAAAAACAGAGAAAAAGCTCTTCATATACAGGAAAATGTATGGTAGGGAAAAGACAGGGAAGAGACCTATCCTACCTTTCACCTCTCGGCCTTGAGATGCTGCTCGCCAGTTTTGGAACCCACACTCTCTTCCCTGAAAAGCTTTTCTACTTCAGGCATGACAACCCAAAAATACAAACTGAAAATTGTTCCTGAAAATTCCTTTGTTATCTCTAAGACAATTTTTGTTCTTAAGTACCGCACTCAGCTTTCCTCTCTTAACAGAAGAGCATATCTCATTTTCTAGAATATTTTTATTCTTAATGCTAGAAAAACTGTCCATTGACAAGTATTAGTTCTCTTTGACATTCAACTTTTTGTTCATTTTTAAGGAATCCATTCCTTGGTCATTGAGTCAGAACTACTTCTCATCTACTACTGAAACCAGAATAGTTACAAAATCCAGAAGACTGCAATATCTGTTTCTGGTACAGCCATACCAGAACTAGTACTGCTTCACAACAACTTACAGGCAATGCTTCCCAAATTAGCATATTTTTTCCCCCAACAACTGAAGATATTCAAGAAGTAAACCTAGTAAACTGAGCTTTCACCTTTGTTTTTCCTTTAGTCTGTCCACAAGCATAAACAAACTTACCCTAAGCTGCAACCCTAGAAAATACATGAAAAAACAGACTGTTGTTTAAGAATTCTTGACCACAATACAGTCTATAACACTTTATTTCTTAGCAGGAAAAAGTGAGTTCTAATAATCTTTCTGAAGCTTTAAATAAGTATCCTGGTTTTGTTACAGACACAAGCCCTTGCTGAAGTACTTGTCTGGCCTAACTTTAAAGCAGAAATTTAGGCAGCAATCAAGAAAATATGAGAGTAGCATTCTTCATCTATTAACATGAGGCTAACAGATTATTTCTAAAGCACTGTCAAAAGGTATCTAAAGAAACAGGATAACTGCCATCAGGTTTACAGGGGACTACAGCTTTAAAAAAATAAATAAATTATGGATATCCACAAATCAAAATGCACAGAAACCAATATGGTAGAATTATTTTGTGAAATAATTTTAATTAAAAAATTAATGCTACTCCACTCCTGCCTGAACATAGCTCATTTTTTCCAAAACTTGCTGAATGCAGCTAGATGTTATCCCAAGTCTACCTGTTTCCTAAGGCTGTCTTAGAGGAAAAGTTGCATGAAACTTTGACAAAAAATTCCTTTTAGTTAGAGGAAATAACTACCCAATGTACCCTGGTCCTTTCGATAAGGGTTACCAAACCAGTCTGTGAAATCCTGTGCAGGTGTTCTCAATTGGCCAAAATCACACCCTCCTATCACAATTCATAAGGTGCTAAAACCACAAGATACGCTACATTTTCTCTGGGTTGAAGCTCTGTATTTTCAGATTAATAGTTTAAAGATTCAGATTTTGGGGAGCTGTAGAAACAGAAGTGTGATAAAATTTGAAATCACAAACAAATGTTTCTAATAGGAGGAATTATTCATTCTGGGGGTCTCAAGCTCCATTTTCCATCAGCCATTGTATTTTGTTATATCAGCTGTTGATTACAACACTCTGTTCTGACTTTTATATAACAAGTAATTTAAAATTGGAACATCACTGCATTTATTTTTTAAACTTCAGAAATAATAATACATCTATACAATTGCTTTTCTTTGCTAACTACCTTTCTTACTCCATCTTAGAAAATCAGCTTGTATTTTATAAACAAAGTTATGATGACAATGAAATGCAAGTACTCTCCATGGTCAAATGGCCTATAACTAACATTTCCCTATAGCTACAGCATATTAGTGTCAGTGTACAGCCTTGTTTCTGAAAATGTGTGGTATTAGTTTCACACATTACAGCCTCATTTTATTCTTTCCTCCTGTTTGCACACTTCTGCTTTGGGCCTAACGTGGTTGTCTAATAGTTCTCTTACCAGGCTGTGACGATTCATAACCGTGGTACTGTTCCTGCGGGTTCGCAACACGTTAGCCTGGAACACCTGTGAATTATCACTGTGAAAAGAAACACTTGTCAAATGCAAAAGCCATTTCCTTCCCATCAAACAGTACCTCTTATTATAAGCTGAGTTTCAAATGTTACGACAGCAATTGTTTCAAGACAAAGCGCCTGAGAGACACCTATGTAAGAACACTTCTGGCATGTTGGCTGAATGGAAACCAAATTGCTCTTCCACCCAAATCTCAACTACTTTAATTAATGATTTTAATTAATCACACTGAGACTGCAGAACTACTGAAAAATTAAGACTGATCATTTCTGTGGGAATTTGTCGTGTTTGGAACAGCTACAGGCTTCAGACATCATTCAACAGAACAAATTTGTAACAGCATATAAACAGTAACTGGAAACTAGCTTGAGTGCCAGCAGAGCAAAAAATCCAGCATCTCGATAACACTTATCACTACGAACATTTAATAAGTTCTCAACTCTTTTTCAGCAGAGGTTAAATTAAGCATACCGTGAAAGCAGTTTAAAAAGTCCTAAGACTTTTGACCCCAGTCACGTCTGTAATCAGGAAACAGCACATCAATTTAATAGCACTGGGTTCATTATTTGCCATAAGCTGTGTTCCTTTCTCAAGGCAACTTTGTTTCTATTGATTCCTAAAGTAAGTTTCTCTGGTCATCACTAATGTTATCAACAGTGTACTTAACGAATGAGACTGAAGAAAAGAAATAATGATCACTAGAATATAAAATTTAGAGCCACGACCCTGTAATCCTCATGCCTAAAAATCACCGAGGAATTGCATAAGCCAACAGATCCATACGTAAGGTTGTAATAAGATCCAAATAACAGGAATTCACTGGGTTGTACCTTTTTGTCTCAGCTACGACAAAAATACGGTCTCTTAAAACTAATCTGACCAAGAGTATTAGTGTGTTCTAAAGGCTGATAATCATAATGCACTTTAAAGACACGTCAAACAGAATCCTCCACTATGAAATACACCGGTAGGACACAAGTTTTAGATCATTTTTATTCTGAGCTAGATGAATGCTAACAAAGCTTTACTCGGAAGTAAGAGTCAATAGCAACTGTTATAAGCACTGTGCTTTCACCAAGAAGAACGTGTTGCCCCTAAAACATCAAATACAACAATGAAAAAAGTAACTGATGTCCAGTCAAAGACATTTCACTCAATTTACACCCACAAGAAATCACACATTTGCCCTTTGACAGGAAGTAGAACAGGAGGAATTCAAAGAGGTCGTGATTTGACATTTAGAGATGAGATTTACTGGCCTAGGCCAACAACTACAACTTCTTTTTAGTGTAAGTGTACTGGCTGATACACCAACGCACAGCAGAGCATAAATGGTGCATGCTGAAATCCAGGTTTTGAATGGAAAAAAAAACAGGTTTGAAGGATTCTGCAATACGTTATCAGAGGCTGAATCCAATATTCGGTGCTGACTAGAAGAGAAGAAAGGGAGAGGAAGGAAATATAAATATCCTTACCTTTATTTTCCCTTGCAAAAACACTAGAGAACTGGTCAGATCTCAGACTTACCTTTCACAGAAAATTCTTATAGTTCCCAATAAAAAAATAATAATATTGATTTAGCATGAGAACAGGAATCAAAAGTTCTGTGAAAGGTACGTTCTTTGATCTAAAACATTCACCTGGAGATGTTCTCTGGCTTTACAGTACCTTTTTCTCTAAGCTTCTTACTAAATCTGTTAACGAGGAAATCAAGTCGGTAGGCAGTGACGGAGCAGAAAGAGCAATCTGTCCAAGAGCAAGAGCTTTTGTTTCAGTTTACCCAACAAAGCTGTTCTGGGAAAAAAATGAAGTTTCTTGCCAAGAGCTGTAATCTTGCAAAAACAGTTTTCTGCTGGAAAATTCCTAACTAACAGGCAAACCACTGCAACCACCTGAAATTAGTTCAGCGGGATTTCAGTTTAATCTCTATAAACACCTAGTGTAGTATACACGCCATTTTAAGGCAAAAGCTCAGGCTATATGCCCAGAATTTGACCTAAACAGTGTGTTTGCAGCATGATTATCAGATGCTGGGCTGTTTCGTTCACTTGGCTGCTTTGTATTTTTAAAAAGCAGAGCATCTCAGAGTTCATAAGGAACAACTTATAAGGCTAAGCTTGTAAGAACACCTATGTCTCGGTTACATAATTAGTTTACCTGCTCAGAAATCTGCCCGAGGAACAACTACCACTCACAATACCTCTGTACCGCATCAAACTGTAAAATGATAGCGGCTTCACTGCAATTACATAAAAGAAATGCAATGTTTACTAAAAATTAAATCACGACTGAGTAATAAAAGCACTAATATTTTCTCTGAATTGTTGCACAGAGTCAGTTGTTTTGGTACAACATTTATGAGAGATTTATTCATCAATTGATATCTATTTCTTTACAGAAACATGAAGTTTAAGAGGAGGGAGAAAAAACAAAGTACTTATATATTATGCTATCTTTTACAAAAGTTTAGTGTCAATATGCTCTCCCATCTGTGGACATACTGCTAGTAGATGCACACAGCCCACCCTGAAGTTAGATGTTACTGACATCATCTAAGAGACGTGGGGGCATCCCCCAACTTCACAAACTGCCCCAAAGAGGCAGGAAATGGTACTTTGAGTTATAAAGTTACCCAAAGACAAAATTATATAATCATAGACTGGGTCAGGTTGGAAGAGACCAGAGATCACCCAGTTCCACCAAGCCAGGTTGCTCAAAGCCCTATCCAACCTGGCCTTGAACATTTCCAGGGATGGGGCATCCACAGCTTCTCTAAGGCAACCCGGTCCAGCGTCAAAAAAAAGCACCACACAGACCTGCACACCTGAGAGCTTTGCTCTTAGCCCTTGCCTGTGTATCAGCCGAGGAGAGCTTGACAGAGAACACCCTGCAAAAACTCACCCCCCCTGCAAACGCCAGCTGCTGTTAGGCTAATGGCAGTGCCCAAACAAAACTACCCACCCAACTCCGTGTGCTTCTCCCAGCATTGCACAATAACAAAACCGGGAGCAGCCACAGGACAACCTGACACTGGCAGAGCACCTCGTGTAACGCTCAGGGCCCCCCTCAGGCCCCGGCCGAGGGCTCTGCGGGCCGGGCCGCGCTCACCTGAGCCCGTGGATGAGGGGGGCGCTGTTGGATCTCCTCAGGCCGCCCCCGTCGCTCGGGGCCGCGGCGCTCCCCGGCGGCAGCTCCAGGTCCAGCTCCATTTTCTCCTGAGCCATCGCGGCCCCGGCCCCGGCCCCGGCCCCGCCTGCGCCTGCGGCTCGTCCCGCTCCGCCGCGACGCCCATTCACTGCCGCCGGCCGCCGCGGCTCCTCCTCATCCCGCGCCGCCGCCGCCGCCGCTCCCCAGGGCGCGGGGCGCTGCGGCCGCCCCTACAGGCCCCGCGGGCGGCGCCGCGGGCAGGGGCCGGGGGCGCGCCGGGCCCGCCGAGGGGGGCGGCCCCAGCAGCGCCCCATGCCCCTACAGCAGCCCCTACAGGCCCCTTCCCGGCCCCGCGCCTCCCGGGGCCGCCGCCTGCGCACGGGGCGGGGCGGGACGGGACGGGACGGGCGCGGAGGCCGCGGGACGGGACCGGGACGGGAGCGGAGCGGAGCGAGCGCCTCAGGCCCGACGCCCCCCGCCGCCGCCGCCAGCCCCGCGCATGCGCCGCCGGGAGCCCCGCACGGAGCCCCGAGCACGGAGGCCCGCGCCTGCGCCGAGCCCCCCGGGGGGCCGCGGGGAGCGGGGCTGGGTTTGGGATCGAGGGTTTAGGGGTTAGGGTTTGGGATTTGGGGTCGTGGTTTTGATTTGTGCTGGTGTTTGCAAGCTCAGCTGTCTCTGCTGCGGTTTGTATCGCAGGTGGGATTCTCAGGCAGCCTTTCCCAACAAAAGTCACCAGAGAAGAAAGGCAGATTATATATAAGCAATATTTTTTCCATAAATCCCATGCCTAAAATAGCATTTTGTAGCATCAGTCGGCTGGGTGTATTCCATCCACTAGGATATTTCCCTGGTATTTTAAAATATTCCCATTTTATCACCCATGCCATAAGTCTTCGTGCCCGCTCGTCCCTCTGCATCATTGCACTTTCCCCCAGTCTCTGCTTCCCCACTCTTAATTTCCGTCATTCACCTGCATCCTCCCCAGGCTCTGTTTAACATGCTCTTTCCCTTCTTAATCCCTGTTCCCATGGTAATTTGCCCTGTTTCTCTTACTCAGATCTTTGTGATTTCCTCATTTCAGTCTTTGATCTCATTCTGTTCCATAGCACAGCTCTTCCACAGCCACATCCCCTTTCCTCTGCCTCGTTACCCTCCTCTTCCCAGGCCTCAGCTGGCCTCCTGGACAGTCACCGCTTTCTTTCATGTATGTTCCCCTTGTGGTTCTCAGGGTTATAGTAAAGCCCCAGTCAGGTAGCAGGTTGTTGTGTAAGTGCCAGGCACCAACAAAATCTGAGTCCGTGAAGCAGGTGTTTTTGAGCTCTCAGCCACATTTTGGATGCTGTTGACTTTTTCCAGGTACGTAGCATTTGAAGCTTTTTGCTGTCTAGTAAAATCCACATAGTTGCGTGATGCAGTCACATTTTGCAGGTGTTTTTTATATTAACAGAGCCAACCTATGTGTGAATGTATTTCCATTCCAGGCTAGATGTTTTCACTCAAATTGGCTTTCTGGCACTCTTCAGCTGACAAAGTGCTTGTGCTGAAGCACTAGACAAGGTGAATGGGGCAAGATCTTTTATTAAAGCTTAAAAATATGGTGTTGCTTTTAGTGAATGGTGGCAGTAAGACGTGATTAATAGCTTTTTTTTTTTTCCTCATAAAGTACTAGATCCTATTTTTCCAGTTAAGCAGACTGACCATAATTACCAGAAATCAAGCACAATAAGGCTTTAGTGTTTTTTTTTTTTTTTTTTTTTTGTTAGTTTTTTTATTTGTCCCCCCAGAATAGATAGGGATTCTGTATCATCTCAAAGAAACGCATCATTACTGGCTACAATATACCATAGTGTAAGCAATGCAATAAGGTTGTAAAAGGTTTTCCTTCTGCAATAATACAAGGCAGGGAAGTTTGTCTCCAGGTTTTTCAATATAAACACATTGATAAAGCTTGAAAATACTTTAAATGTACTATGCATGGGCCCTGTTAAGTCATCTTAGATACACAGTAGGCACAAAGTTCTTCAATAGTGTCAGTATAATGCAAGAAATACTGAACTTCAACAAAACAGTTGATTAGAGTCCTACATCGAGCATAGAACAACGGAAAACATTTGATTCAGTCTTGATTAACAAAAAAGGCAAGCAGGTACACAATGAGTAGCATGCTATGGGCAGTTCTACTCTGTTATCTAAGGTAATCTACATTCAGTCTTTTTCAAGTAGTGGAATAATTTATGCAGCTATATTTCCACTTAAAAAAAGTTGAAATAGCAAGAAGTTAAAGTTTTCCATGCCAACGTTTTCTGTGCTTAGCGCTCTTGAAAAAACAACAGCCATTTCCCAGAGGAAAATAAAAACTTTTTGAAATGTGATGCTGCTAAGGACCCTGAAGAACCCCTGAATGTAAGAGAAAAACATGTATATTGCAGCTGTTACTATAGATGGATATGTAAAAAATAATAATAATAAAAAAAAAAACGAGAAAACACAAACTGAAATATTTTAATCTCTTGGCATTGAGTGGTCTGAACTCAATGGCAGTGCCGGACTCGAACCCGCGGCCCCCCCACACGCCGCGTTCCCGCGTGCCGCAGCCGCCACCCCGCCTCCCATTGGACCATTTCAAACACACGCCCCGCCGCGGCGGCCAATCGGCGCGCGCCCCCGCCTCGGAGGCTCTCGGGAGCCCGAGCGGAGCCGAAGCCGGCGCTCGGGCCCGACGCGGCTCCCGCGGGCATGCGCGGTAGCGGCTGGGCGGCGGCAAGGGCGCGTGCGCCGCGGCGGGCGGTTAGCTGCGGGCCGCGCCTCCGCCTTGCCTCCCGCGCATGCGCGCTGGGTGGCGGCGCCGGGGCTGGCGGCGGTGGGGGGCGTCGGGCCTGAGGCGCTCGCTCCGCTCCCGTCCCGGTCCCGTCCCGCGGCCTCCGCGCCCGTCCCGTCCCGTCCCGCCCCGCCCCGTGCGCAGGCGGCGGCCCCGGGAGGCGCGGGGCCGGGAAGGGGCCTGTAGGGGCTGCTGTAGGGGCATGGGGCGCTGCTGGGGCCGCCCCCCTCGGCGGGCCCGGCGCGCCCCCGGCCCCTGCCCGCGGCGCCGCCCGCGGGGCCTGTAGGGGCGGCCGCAGCGCCCCGCGCCCTGGGGAGCGGCGGCGGCGGCGGCGCGGGATGAGGAGGAGCCGCGGCGGCCGGCGGCAGTGAATGGGCGTCGCGGCGGAGCGGGACGAGCCGCAGGCGCAGGCGGGGCCGGGGCCGGGGCCGGGGCCGCGATGGCTCAGGAGAAAATGGAGCTGGACCTGGAGCTGCCGCCGGGGAGCGCCGCGGCCCCGAGCGACGGGGGCGGCCTGAGGAGATCCAACAGCGCCCCCCTCATCCACGGGCTCAGGTGAGCGCGGCCCGGCCCGGCCCGCAGAGCCCTCGGCAGGGCTGGGCCCGGAGCCCTCGGCTGGGGCCTGCGGTAAAGCTGTGGAAGTCAAATGGGTGCTTTCCATGCGCTGGAGATGGCAGTACGTCCAGTGGCACCGTGTGGTTCTAAGGAAAGTGTGGTTCTAAGCATACCTCAGAAGGCTGCTCACAAAGCCTTTTCGTTTTTTTCTCCCTGCAGTGACAACTCGCAGGTTTTTCAGCCTTACGTGTTGCGAACTCGCAGGAACAGTACAACAGTTATGAGCCGTCACAGTATGGTAAGGAATCTCAAGCATGTTTTGTTTACACCTAGCAAGAAGTAATTGGGCTGGAGAAATGAAGTTAAACTTGATTTGTGCTTGCTCTAAGCGTCAGAGAGAGATTCCAGACTGCAGAATATGCATTTTTCACCTGCAGCTGCTGCCTACAATAAAACAATGCTTATGCATTAGCTGCATATCCCCAAGAACGGAACAATATCAGGAGCCAGGATTGATTTCTGGTATTAAGTAATATCTTAATGTTAATTTGGACCTGAACACAGATAGGAAGAGAAAACTGCTATCACGATTGAAAGTCTTGAATGGTTCTTTTAATTTGTTGTAAAAACGGAAGAGAGGGATTTGCAATGCTCCATTGACCTGTTTTTTTTCATGGGGCTTTTTTTTTTTTTTTTTTTTTTTTTTTTTTTTGCAAAGGCTGAACATTAGACATCAGAGAATCATATGAAGAAGAGTTTTATATCCTGGGTGATATTCTGCCTCTTGTTATATAAATCTGTTAGCATACAGTAGTGAACTTACTTGATTTTTCAAAGATGTTATGTTTCATTTTTCTCTCTGTCTTTATTGTCAGCTTATGCTGAGCCATGTGCTCTTTTCTGCTATTTTTTTTTTCTTTCTCATCCAAGGGTAGTGAAGATTAAATTGTTTTTCTCAAAACCTGTGGAACGTGAAGTCCTAAAATATGTGTTACTTCTGTGTTTTTTATCTCGTTCAGAAAAAATGCAGTGGAGTTTTAGTTCAAAGTCTTTTGTTATGAGGTATGTTTAAAGACAGACTGCAAAACTTTGGAACTCAAATAGTAGGTGTCATGTAGGCAGACACGTGGGCATCCTGAGTGAGAACTGTTGGCTGTATGTGGCACTAGCCAAAGGTTCAGAGGGATTAGATGCATAAGATACTTTGCAATTGCAAAAGTAAAGGTTTACAGAATGCTCTTCAAGATGGAGCTGAAATGCTCTATAAAAGTAAGCTGGTTGAGTAAGTTAGTACAGGGGTCTGTCGTCTTATTCTAGACAGTAGGGAATTAGATAATATTCTCAGTTTCATTTATAATCCCTCTCTTGCTTAAATGGCACATACAGCTGTTTGTGCACTTGAGATACTAAGAGCATGCAACTCTGAGATCAGCACTGCTTGCAGAGTGACAGAATGAATTTGTAAGTAGTAAAACTAGTCTTTTGAAGGTCAGTGTTTTCATTTTGCAACATTATTTGAGTCATCCACATGAAGTTGTACAGCTCATTTTTAATTCAACAAAAATGTAGGTGTATGGGTGGATGCAGGCTGTTGGTTTGCGATTTAATCGTGGTGGCTGTCACTTTTTTTCAGTTGCTGTCATCATCTCCCATTCGTATTCCTAGTAGTCGACTTCATCAGATCAGAAGGGTAAGTGAGGTTTTTAACTATATATTTAGTAACAGAATGAAAAGCATTTATATAATACTGAAATACATAATGTGAGTTTCTTTCCTATTGAATTTTTCAAGTATTAGAGTAAACAGAGCTAAAAAAGATTTAATTTCAACACGGAAGTGTGGTTGCAAGGCTTATTGTTGTCATGTTTCAACTACCTTGCATTTTTGGAGTGCTGTTTCCTTAAGAGAAATGCTGAGGTAGGCTTATAGCAGTTTTTCTTTCTGGAGGGCTTCTATTGTCCATATTTCAATTATAAAAGCAAATTACTGAATCGTGAGTAGTATTATAAGTACCTGTGATGAACAGATGTTACATAAAAACTTAAAATGTTTATCTCCTGCAGGAAGAAGGAGTGGATTTAATGAACAGAGAAACAGCACACGAAAGGTGAGTGTTATGGAAACAAGATGATAAAATAGTCAGTTATCCTCTTTGTAGCTACTGATGGGATTTTTTGTATTCTAGGGAAGTGCAAACAGCAATGCAGATAAGCCAATCATGGGAGGAAAGCTTGAGCCTGGTAATCTCTTTATAGATGTTTCATACTTAATTCCACTTCTACGCTCAACTGATGAATTTAAGGGAAAGAGAGGAGTAACTGTGGAAATAATCTCAGATAAACCAAAGTTCATCTGTTTTAGCTCTTTTGCGTACTTGGCCTAACAACTTTATATGGAAGGTTGTAGCTTGGATTCTAAGGTAATGTCTTGTGCAACTGTGAAGTTTGAAACTTTTGTATTTACAGAGTGACAATGACTTGGACAAGTCTGAAAAATCTTCCTCCCCAAAGAGAATAGACTTCATTCCAGTTTCGCCGGCACCTTCACCTACAAGAGGAATAGGAAAGGTAGGATAAGTGAAACACCAAACAGAAAACACATCTTTACAGTTCACCTTCACTGAAAATTCTAAAATGTGAAACTTCACAGATTTAAAAACCAGCAATGACAAAACCCAACCCAAATCCACATATTACTGTTTTCTAATGATCAGATGCTTATCTTAGAGCCTGTAGAGTTTAAGCCGTGTGCTAATTCTTTCACACTGCGTGTTTTCACTTGCTTCTATTTGCGTAATGTTTGGGTGGTTAGGATTCTGGTTCCAGGGAAGTTAGAAGAGGTCACTGTAGTAATCGTATACAGACATGATCTTCAACCGCATAATTGGGGCGTGCTGGGGAAGAAGCACCAAAATCTGAATGTATTGTATGTGGAGAGGAAGAGATTAGGCAAACAGCAGAAGCTGCAGATCTGTGTGGTGAGGAGGAGTAATATATGTCCGTCAGTTATGGAAAGGAAGGCATAAACTCACTGAAGGACTCAGCTCAAATTTGGGCATGCTTAATTTGCACTGAAGACTGATAGCAAATGCTGGAAAAGGAAAAAGGTGTATCTTGGGTAAACTACTTTTTTTTTTTCAGTAAGGATGGGAAAACTGAAATGTTAGCACAGAAAAAATGGTAACTGTGTTTAAAGGTGGGCTGCCTGACCTTGTTCTCAGCCTTTTTTTGTGGTTCTGCTTTTGTACTGCTAATGTTTTATTGCAGTGCTGTTCCTAGTATAACACTAGTGCTGAAAGCTCATGCTGTACCTTTGGAATAGGAACTGTATAGTAGTAGTGAGCTTGAGAGAAATATTTGTGTGCTTAGCTCTGGGTATTCACAGGCTAAGATCAAATGAGCTACAGTATCACAGAGCTAAATAGTCTGTTCCGCTCTGGCAGATTGTATTAAATTTTCAGGTATCTTGAGTAAACTCAGCTGGTTTGCATAGCAAATGTGTTGGAAAAAAGTAAGTCCTGAGTACTGTACTGCTATTTCTAACTGTAATGGGAAGAACAGAAACAACAGTTTTATTTAGAAAACAGTCTATTTAAATTTTGGATTTCATATGGTTTTGAATTTCAGATTAATCTGAGCAGTATTGCATTAGCCAGTGTATTTTTTGCAAGTTGAGTTTTAATTCCTCCAAGATTCTGTTTAATCATTTCTGCCTTATTCTGTTACTAAGTTTTCTTTAATGGGGGGGGGTATTTTGATTGGGGGAGTGACACTTCAGTATTTGAAAGGGAATTCTGAATCATGTTTTTGTAATTTATTCTGCAGCAGTGTTTTTCACCATCATTGCAAATGTTTGTGAGCAGTAATGGATTACCTCCAAGTCCTATTCCCAGTCCAACAAGGCGATTCTCCAAGTAAGTAACTTCTGAAAGCAACAGGTATACATTGGCTTAAATTCCAAGGCTAGCATAAAGATGGTTAAAGCTGATGCCAAAGCATTAAAAGAGGCTTCATTTTTAGAATAGCTGAAGCATTGCCATGTAAAAATGCTTTGCAGGTTTATTTTTTACCAATGGTAGCTTTACATGAGTGTTCTTACAAGAATCTGTGTCGACTTTAAACTAGACTTTGTATCTTGTGAGGAAATTCCTTGGCCCTTCCAGTGAACTTGATTAATTTGTCGCTGTATCAATTTCATATAAATATTATACTGAAGATAAAAATGGCTTGAAGTGAGCGTGTACTAAGAGAAGGAGAAGACCCTAGAAAACTTAACAAATTTTCTGTGGCAGATAATTTGCTCTAATAGGCAGCACTTCTTTGCGTATTCAGATTCCCTAAGCGTTCCAGTTGTACAGGAATAGCTTTAACAAACATTTGATATATGGTTGTGTTGATTTGATGCTAAGTATGGTGGTGTTCAAACTTGGAACTTTTACTATCAATATTTTCTCTAGCAGGAGGAGTCAAAGTCCAATCAACTGTATCAGGCCTAGCGTTCTTGGCCCCATTAAAAGAAAAGGTACGTGTATTTACATTGTCAGATGCTTTAGTATGGATGTAGGTTTGCAGCGGGAAGATACATTTTTTGTTGTTTTCCTGTATATATAATGTGCTTGTATCCATGGTGAACTGGAATTTACCAATTGTAATTTACAAATACAATGTAAAGTAGTTAGTATAAAATACAAGAATGAAAAACATTAGAACAGCTACTGCTTGAAAGAGGCAAACTTTATTCCACATCAAATTAAATGTTTGTGAATATTTGTGAGCCCTGGCATTCCTAAGAGTTACCACTGTGCGGTGCACACCCTTCAGATCATCCAAGGAATGTTGCTTATCATGCAGTATCTTCTAAACTTAGTACTGAATGTTTGTTTTTACTCTGAAAGTTCAGAAGGTGAGAGAGAGATGAGTGCAGGGCAGATCAGTGTTATTTTACAGAATCACAGGATGGTTGAGGTTGGAAGGGACCGCTGGAGATGGTATAGTCTAACCCCTGTGCTGAAGCAGGATCCCCTAGAGCACATTACCCAGGGTTGTGTCCAGATGGCTTTTGTATGGTCTCCAGGGCAGGAGACTCCACACCTTCCCTGGACATCTTGTTCCAGTGCTCAGTCACCCTCACAGTAAAAATGTAAAGCCTTCTCCAAGCTGAACAGACCTGGCTCCCTCAGTCTTTCCTTATAGATGCTTCAGTTCTGTATAATTTTAGTAGCCCTTAGCTGGACTTGCATCAGGAGCTCCACGTCCCTCTTGTACTGAGGAACCTAGAACTGGACAGAGCACTCCAGTAGAGGCCTCACCTTTTGCTGAGTAGAGGGGGAGAAACACCTCTCTTGACCTGCTGGCAGTGCTCTTCCCAATGCCCTCCAGGATACTCTTGGCCACAAGGGCCCATTGCTGACTCGTGTTCAGCCTGCTGGCTGCCAGGACTCCCAGATCCCTCTCTGCAAAGCTGCTTTCCACCCCCAGCTTGTACTGGTGCTTTGGGGCTGGGGGAGAGAGTATTCTTCCCAGGTGCAGGATGCTGCATTTACTTGCCTTTGTTGAATTTCAAGAGGTTTCCTCCTGAATGAAGAAAACTGCATTCTTTATTGAAAGTCGTCTGCATTAAGGATATTCAAACTACATCCTAGAACAATTATGAATTTCTGTGAATTTTAGAATCATTAAAAAATGTACAAAAATGTATGAAGCTCAGTGATGAACAGGGAATAGATATTCATGCTGTGATGTTTTACTTAAAATAGCTTGTGTACAGTTGTAAAATGTATTAAAAACAGAACAAAAAGGGCAGGCTTTCCTCACCCTGTCTGTGTGCTCTGGTGGAGCATCTTCTACAAAGTGGAGATACAAAGTTTTTACTGGACATATCAAGAAATAGTTCAAAATGTTACCTAATTTTAAAATATCTAATCCATATAAATGAACCTAATTTATTTTCCTAAATGCGTCATGCATTTGATAACATTTCACTGCAATAGGGAATTAATACTAATTGCACTGTGCAGTGCAGGTTTGTGAAGTTTCAAGTGTTGCAAGTGTTACTTTAATTGTTGTTTTGCATTTTTTTCACTTACATGTAAGGCCAAGTATTGAATATCTTTTTTTTTTTTCCCCATTTTGCTTGATGGAAGTTGTCATTCTTTCCCTTAAAAAAAAAAAAAAAAAAAGAGGGGGTGGGGGATTGTGTGTTAAAGGAAATAAATATGGGGTGTTATCAGTCTTGCATAAAATGAATGGTAGTAGGATTCTGTTGCCTATCATAAATATATACTGTTTAACTGAAATGCTTAGCTTCTGTCAGATTTTCAAACTAACACTGCAGCTGCTGGTAGGTAAAAAGACAAAGTTATTTCCGTTTCCTATGTTTTTGCTGCCAAGCTGAAAATTGAAGTATATTGTAGCTGAGAGGGTTTTCTTTTAAGCTTGTTATCTGCAAGTTCTTGGTATTTCAAAATGTCTATTATACAGAAGCTATTAATGAGCTAGCTCATTCTCAGGGCGGATTATACTAAACAGACCTTATGAATTCTCCCCATCATGTTTAATCTTTTTAATGTCAGTAGATGATTACAGGTACAAAGTCTGATCCATGATGAGTAATTGGAAATGCATACACATGCTCATTTTTTTCTATTCAGCTTTTATGTAAAAGTGTACATACGTTTAAGTATTTGTTGTACTCAGGAGAGCGAAACCGTGTACCAAGCTGGCATTTCTATTTCTGTAATCACTAAGAACTTTAATCTTGAGATTTTGGGATATGTCTGTTGCCTTATCTCAACTGCTCACTTAAAATTAAGCCACAGTAATTAGTTTGCTTTAGATTATTTTGTTTGATTGTAGTCTGAACTTAGCTTAGCAAGTGCCTGTTTTTGTGTCTTTGAGATCTTTCACTGTAGCCTGTCAGATACTGCCAGAGCATTAGTTAAAGAATGGACTAGATGATTAAACAACAGCTAGCATAAAATTAATGTCTTACCTGAGTGCTTGGTTGACTGAATTAGAAGACTTACCATGTCATAAATGCCAGCTTGCTCTATTATGGGACAAACTTCTCTCTTACTATAGACAAATATTAAATGGACATTCCAGAGACTCGAGTAAGTTTGATTATTTGCACTATTTTCTTCAGGTGAAATGGAAACTGAAAGTCAGCCAAAGAGACTTTTTCAAGGAACAACCAACATGCTTTCTCCAGATGTTACACATCTGACAGATCTCAGTTCATGGTAAAATATTGCGTGCCCTAAATTGCCAAACCAGGGAATGTGCATCCATACAAATCTTTCCATTCTTCAGAAAAAAATATTTTGCTTATAGCTTGCATATACGTATTACTGGGAATTCTGTGATAGTGTAGGATGATAATGTTCCTGTCCATTTGATCAGTTCTTCCTGAGCAGACGCTAGCCTAGACTTTGTGTATCAAAACTGTCATTCTGAATATAGTCATTACAAATCATGATTAGTTCATTAGCAAAGTTCCTTCATCTGAAGATGCTTCATCATTTCAGTATTTTGTAGGCAGTGACTGTGTAGTATCTGTGGCACTTACCTGAATACCTAGATAATGTGTATGTGAATGGTTGCTGCAGTCACATAGTTCATATTGACAAGTTCAAGATTTTTAGTGTTAAGTTTGTCTCTTTTCTGATTTATGTCTCCTTTACGATTATGATCATAAAAAGCTGAATATATAGTCAGAAGTCAGATACTAAGTATTCTAAAATATCAACTCCGTATTACTGTAATTTCAATATACCTATGGAATTGGGACCTAGAAATATTTCGTTCATTTTACTTCCAGCTAAATTACAAAAGCATCTTTTTTACAAGCTGTCTGGAATCATGTATCAAGACTTCAGAATCCAAACAGAGTAATTCCTTACTTAAGAAGGAAAAACGCATTTCATAATCTTGCTTTGAGTAGTGTAACATTTTAAAAACATAATAGCTAATTAACGACGTCTATGCTGCATTGCTGATTAGATTCTTATTCTTTCTTTCCTGTAACCTTTTTAAGATTTTGCTTGTTAGTTGTCATCTCCTTTCTATAACTGATTAAAATCAGAGTAGTAATTTATTCTGCATGTTAAAAAAAAAAAAATAAAATTCTGCTCCTCGTTCCCTTAAGGAGCATGAATATACATATAACATGCTACAGAAAACAAGGAGTCTTCAGGGCTGCCGGTCTTGGAGTAAAGACTGAGTGGTAGTATATGTCTCCTACATCTTTCCTACGAAGGAGAAAAAGTACGTTAGCTTTGTAGACAAATTCATGATGCCTGTGTTACTAAATAACCATTTTCTTTTTCCTCAGCCTGTCTTCAGACATACTTGATGGGAGTAGCAGCAGTGTTGGCTCTTCATCTGATTCACTGACTAAAGGCAGCATAACCACGGAGTCTCCAGTAACGTGTTCAAATTCATGCTCTTCATTCATTTTGATGGATGATCTCTCACCTAAGTGACTTAATGAGTTCCGAGTCAGTGTTTGGCTGTGCTGTTCCCTTACTGTACACTCGTACAGAGAAATGAACTCTGATCCTTGAACCGTTAACATGAGGATTGTTACATGGAAAATTAGTGTAACTGTAATCCTTGGCAACTTTCCAGTGATTTTGATTTATCCATTTAATGGACATTGTAGACCATATTAATGTCTGGTTTTGCGGATTTATTTTTTAAACAAGATGTCTGCTCAGATTATACTAACTTCTTGCTTTCAAGAACTTGCATACACTTTTTGATTCCAAGATAGGTATCTACCTATTAGTGTTGCAATTTTTAGGAAAATACTTCTATTATTATCGTGGTCACTATGTCTAGGGAAATAATTTGGTTCGCAAGGATTTGAAAATACTAATTTATTGTCTGGCACTTCAACCATTAAGTAAAACTATTCCTGCTTTTTTTTTTTTTTTTTCCTTTATTCACTAGCCTCAAATCCTTTTTGCAGAAGGGAGAAAACAAATTTTTCTTAGTGCTGCTAGTCACTTTTGTTACAGGAGACCACAATGGGTCTGGAAATCTCACTCTATTACATTTAAAAAAAAACAAAAAACAACTAACGACTGCCACTTTTGCCATTGGTGAAGAAATAACAATATTCTACGAATGAACGTGATTGCAATAGCTGCATAGTTTTCTCCCCAGACCCTTCGTCCTACGGACTATATGAAAATACGGTCAATAATCAGCAACATTTGGCCAAGGAAAATTAATCCATGCCTCGATCTAAGACATACAGTGCAGATAACTAAGTTATTTAAACTACTGTGTAGGAGAACATGTATGGCACCATCAATGTCTCCTGTGGCATTGAGGTCACAGGTATTTTTGTGCCTTAGGGGACATTGTTACAGAATTATGGAATGTAAACCGGGGTGGGGGGGAGGGAAGTCCTTTGTGTACAGCTTGTTTATAGAGTGCTTACCAGATTCTGTCGTCAATGCTGCTTTCCTTAGCGTTCCTTTCCAAGGTGTGTGCTCCGTTGCAAGGTGCTGTGGGCAGTCCAACCACGCTGTGAGATGGCAGCCTACATAGTGACTTCTGAAGCTGCTATATACAGCGTTTATGCCTTCGTAATAAGCAGGGCAAATGGCAGAGCGAACATTCGGTTTGTAAGGAGAGACCTTAAAATTTAGATTGAATACAAGCTCTGCAAATTTGTTTGGCTAAGGAGTTACATTTGGACTATGACTAGTCTTGATACAGTACTTTGGTCAGTCTGAGGAAAGACAATAGAGATTTTACTTTTAAAAGACTTTAACGGGGCAAAATAAATCCGTTTGTAATCTACTGTGTTATGCTATTTATTATTTATAACTATGTAAAAAGTCTGTGGTGATGAATTATAGTATTTTTTTATGATTGAATAAGTTTTTTATGTTCGGTAATTGCTGGCTGGTTTGTATTTAATACGCAACATTGTCTGCCAGAATCATAAGCTTCCATTTTTGAATGTTTGTAACATAATTGCTTTTGTTATCTGAAAGTACAACTTCTGATCTTTTTGAAAGAAAATAGCACTGAATTTAAAGTAAGATTATGTGCTTTAAGAGTGAGCACAATCTCTGGCAATATTGTCTGGCTAAAAAGGGGAGGGGGAGAACCATAGTTTTTTCTGTTCTGAAGAAGCCATTGAGTTTCCAGAAGACATGTACATACCAGATTATTTTCTAAAGTGTTTTCATTAAATTGTAAGAAGTACCATAATGGGCCAACAGTGGCACTATCATTTGTATTATCATCTTCACCTGTGGAGCATTAGTTCCCCACCTCAAATAAATGTGCATATTGTAAAATATTGTCCATTGGTGCCATTTTTAAACGAGCTCTACAGTATTGAATGTTAATTTTATTTGTATATGCACAGTGCTATTTCTTGAACTTTTGATGTCTTAAATTGCTTAATTATTTTTTTATTCATGCTTGTATCTTCTCTGCCTTTTTGATGCTGAAAGAAGGCTGCTTTTACATTTGCAAAAATATTGATAAACAGTCTGTGATAAAATTCAATCTGTTATCTGTGCCCCGGTTTCATTATATTGTCCTTTTACTGGTTCTGTGATCTACAAATCTGAACAAGGGGTGGTGGAAGGGGCAAACTTATTGCATGCTTTCTTAAAACTGAGAAGATCATAGCTATCGCTTATTTTTGGCTGACTTACCTGTAAAATTGATGTATCCCAGATTTGTTTGTTAGTGGAGAGTCTTATATAAGTGCTGCCCTTTGTAAACATTAGAATGTAAGCTTCATAAAGCAAACGCACAAATAATGGCTCTTGTTACAGCATTGTTTTAGTGTTCTGGCTATTCTCCACTCTTCAGAAAGCATTGCTCTTTTATAAGATATATGTATATATATAATACACACATGCTTTTTCTGTTGTTTCAGGATTAAATGTCTTCTTTTTGTAATCGTAATAGGTCCCTTCTAGGACCGTATTTAACACAACTGTAATACCACTTGCTCATTTTAAAACTAAACAGATGAAGTCTTCTAATACTCTAATAGTTGATATTTGCACCTAACTGCATGTGAGTTTCTGCTGCTTACAGAATTGATCTTTATTGCAGTGTAAAGGCTAGTACAGCACAATCTGACTAAAACTGAAAAGTTGCATTTCTGGATTTATTAACTGTCTTGTCTGTAACTAATTAGATATCACTTTGGGGAAGAACACCAGCTGGTGCTGGTAGTCAGCTTTAACAGATAACCACTGACACAGCACTGTTTGGTTTTTTTTTGTTGTTTTTTTTTTTACTTCATCAGACTTACTTGTGCTGAATTGCCATAATGAGTTAAACAGGAATATGAGAATTCCTGTCTTTCTTCACTTTCTTTTTTTTTCTTTTTTGAAATAAATCATTAATGTGTATGTACTGCTGAGAATCACCAGTGATGATTCCTTCTAATGTTGTAACTATTGGAAAGAAAGTTAGGATACTAGCAGATATCTGTGTCATTCAAGCAGCATTTTAGATGGCATATTTTTGATATGTTAACTAGCACAGCATTATGATGTTGGTGTTTGTACAGTTCATTACAACTAGACTAGCACTGCCTTTATACCTGAAGTATACTGACTCCTCTTTTACCAGGCTTAAAATGGTGAAAGGGTTTTACAAGTTGTTTAGAGAGGTTAAAAAAGAAAGAAAAAAAAGTCAACTGTGGAACTGTGTTTTGATAATATCAAGTGTTCTGAATCAGGAAATGGATTGCAGTATGCATGTTTCATTCTAATTCATTGAATTTCATATTGGGCCCAAAAGCCTGTGTTTAAGGGGCTGTTTTTCTGACTGTATGTGATTAAATACTTTCTCCTACAATTAAATTTAATTAAACTGTCAGTGGGTGAGGATGTAAATCTGAGTCCTGCAGACTTTATTGGAAAAAGTCATCTTTAAATGCACAAGGAAAGCTATACTATATAAAATTGGTAAAGTGGAATTTTTTTAAATTTCATAAAAATACTCATTTTAATGACTGGAAATGCTGAAGGCATTTTAAATATAAGACTACAACTCTAGGCAGAACCATGTTGGGGACTGTATGCAGAGGTTAACTTGAACAGGCTTAGGCAGATTCAGGACTCTGTGTGTACTGGAATAGATAACTCTTGGGAAATTATTTTTTGCAAATATCCACATTCTTATCTGCAGATCTGAATAATATACTGTGTGACAACAAAGATGAAAACTTCTTTTTCATGGAGGAATTTCATCTGCATAAAATATTCCTGGTAGTTTCATAACAACAACAACAAAAAAGCTTTGCGTTAATATTTGTTCAAATATTTCATGAAGTCATTGGACAGTTTCATTTGCTTTTTTGGACTAAAGGCCAAGAAATATTTTCAGAGCTATACAGACTGCCTCTTGTATTCCAAAGTTATTATATAAATGGCAACAGTCCTTATTAAGAGTGAAGGGATTTGCCTACTATTCAATATTTCAGTCTTGAGATTTAATAAATATTTCTTAGCAAATTTGGTGATGATTGTGAAATGGATTATTTAAAGTACCAGATGATCCAGTGAGCTGCCGAAGGCTGTACCAACTCCTTTGACCATAAATTAGAATCTTAGCCACAAACTTAGACCTGCTTTATCCAACTAATTTTCAAATAAAAAACAAGTATTGCAAGCAGCTGAGACTTCTATGAGGGTACAGGCTATTCAAACTTAAAGGAAAAGACTCCTTGTCAAATCTAGGACTTTTTTGTTCAATCCATCCCCAAAAGAAAGCTACGCCTGCCCATCAAAATTCGGTTAGCCCTTCTCCTACTTTTATGGCCATCTTTGGAGAGGATGTGGGATTGGTGATCGAGCTTCTTTAAGGACCGGTTATCTAATTCATGACTAAGACCTTTGTCATCAAGGTTAAACCAAAAGTAGATGTTATTTTAGGGCAGGCCTGTTTTCTGAGGAAGTAAATAGGCTGCAGAGCTGGTTGAAGCGTGAGAGCCGGTACTTATTTCCTGCTACAAATGAAGAGTCTTCATGTAAGCAGGTTATAATGACTGGGGCTGCTGGCTGGGCACTACCATTCCCATAAATACAAAGGCACACAACTTCCACTTTTAACTCGTACATGTACCTCAAGGCTATCCTTTTATTAGCGTGCTGGGCACTTAGCGGAAGTCTCTTGTTTCAGTCCAAACCATTTTGCATTAAAGCTGCTTTTTATTACTTGCTTTTAGATCTGAAAGCCTTTTGATATGGGGCCTATTGGGCCTCGGTTTTGAGTCTTGACTGTGACAAATGTGCCAGGGCCAGTGTTTCCTTTTTAAACATAGAGCAATTTGTTTTGTTCTTACATTGTCAAGTCGAAATGCAGAGTAGGTAGGCAGGCTCTTGCTATTAACGAGGAATGTGTGTTAGCTTTAGCGATCATGGAAGACTGGTGTTTTAAAAGAAATAAAAGCTAAAAACACAGAACAAAGAAATACCTATTTTTAGTAAACCAATTTGGCTGGTTTGATAGCAGTCTCTCTCTCTCTCTCTTTAAACGTAGGAAGTAGTGTTTTGAACATATCCTTAGTAACACAGCAACAACATCCAGCATGCTTTCACCCCCAAATGCTTCTCTGTCCTGTGAAGAGGAACTGAGTGCTGAAAGACCACAAGTTTTGTTCATTTACAACAGACGGAGGGCATGGCCTGCCTCAGGTCTCTGAATAGCGCTGTGGTAACAATCCCCTATGATTCAGCAGGCCCGTTGCTGACACCAGGCTGTCTAGCGTTCCTGTCTGAACCATCCAAAAAAAGCATCATTTTCAGCTATAATAATGAGTCTGACATCCTTAGTCTCCCTTATTTTATTTCTGAGGAGCATCAGATTTTACCTCTTACACAAACACAATTATCATTTGCTGTTAATTGCCATACGTTGACTTTCTTACCAAATAGCTGTGGTAAAATTCCTGGTGGACTTTGTGGGTGCTTGTTTGTCCCTCATTTTGGGGTATAACAGAGTTTGGGATTTTTGATTATTTTTCAGATAATGAAATGTGTGTCTTCTGGAAGAATTATCCATTGTGTTTTAATTTTGCAAGGCATTTGGTTATAGTTTATGCAGAAGTCTGTATAAAAGTAACTCATATTTAACAACATGAGTCAAATGAATCTTGGAGACAATGACACGCATTTGTTTTGTCAGAAGTTGACTGGATTAACCCTTGCATCACCTAATCAAATCTCCTGCATTCTGCGGCAGTCTCCACCACTTGGGAACTTTCCCCAAAATAAAATGAGTTGGCAGAAGTGCCAGGCTATTATTTGTATTGGGGTAGTTTATAATGCAGATTACGAAAATCCTATTGTGCTAGAACAAAAAGACTTTCCTTGCCCCAAATAATTTGCAATTTAAATTTGTCATGAGAACTGTAATAGTTTATCAATGCAGTGCATGACCAATAATTCTTCCAGTGTGGAAAAGCTGGAATCTGCACAGGTAAGAAACGGGTGGTATCGCTGTGGGCAGGAGTATGATTAAGAATGCAACCAAAGTTAACTAGTCCAGAATCCAAATTGAAATTTTGTAAAAGGCCTCTTGCAAAGCAAACTCTGCTCTCTGAACACCTAAAATTTAGGGAAAAATTCAGCTAATGCCATGAATTTAACAGCTCAGTCTCAACCCTACCTAAGGGCTGAAATTTCTCTACTATGATCAGAACTTCCCAGAATTTGGAAGACAAATCACTGTGACAGGGAGAAGTAAAATAAAACGTCTCTGTG
The DNA here is from genome assembly GCF_964211825.1 of Aythya ferina. NCBI lineage: Eukaryota > Metazoa > Chordata > Aves > Anseriformes > Anatidae > Aythya > Aythya ferina. The sequence goes on from NC_140311.1 coordinate 7,664,143, forward strand.
CCTATGATGCATGAGTACTGGTTTGAAAAATGATAGAGAACAAAGTACAGTGAGTTGGGACAAATGTGCTTTAAATAAGTCGAGGATGTGCTACGTATAGTACGTGTAACATCTTGTTCGTGTGCAAGAACAGACTGTGAAAGAAACAGCTTTGTTTGTGTGGGAGAAGCAACATCAAAGAGCTTGAAAGAACTAGTACTGTAATGGGAAACAGTTGCCTTTTGAGGACTCTTACTGCTGCTGGTCACTTTTTTTCCTGTTAAAACCTGGCAACACGAGCAAGGAGCAGCCTGGGTAGGTTGAGCCAGGTGGGCACCAAGAGGGGTACAGAGGGAGCTCTGGGTTTGTGTGCTGCCACAGCTCCCCATCACCCCGCTTCACGCTGAGTTTGCACCAGCCTTGAAGGTTGCAGTTGTGTTTGTTGGCTGGCTGAAGCAAAGCTGGATGTTCAACTTGTCTAGGAGCAGTTACCAAATGGGACTGCCAGCTTCCAACAGGAGAGGGTACGTCCTAGGTGTTAGTGGGCAAAATTTGGGGGGGGGGGAGGGAAGATGAGAGGGAGGCCGAGGGAGTTCCTACATCTCAATGGGACAGAGGTGCCCAAAGAGCAGACTGGAAAGCAGGGGGGACCTGGCAGGACCAGGCAGTGCAGAGAGAGCAGCCCGGTGGAGCAGAAAGAAGAATGCCACCCAGCAGGAAGAAGAGGGCAGGGCAGGAGCTGGTACACCTGCATGGTATGGGGGAAGCGATGGCTCTGCTGTGGGCTGTCCTGGCTACGCTCCTGGCCAGCAGAAGGCTCGTGCTGAAGGGCTGTGTTACACCTGTATGCAGACATCTTGCAACTTGTGCACATCAGGGCTTATTTTTTGGAGAGTATCTGAAGTTTTTCATCCTTGCTTTGCATTCACAACAAGAAACCTAGCGTGAATGATACTGAAGCATAAGCGCCAGCACACGCACTGTGCATCTGACTGCGTTGGGCACTTTGGACCAGAAGACGTGAGAAGTTAATGGTTATTGTATGACCACAGGATGGCGTATCGTGGCTTGCAAAGCACGGGATGGTATTTAATGAGCAGCAGTTATTTTAGCTGAAGTGCGCCTAAGTTGAGTTCACCCTGCAACCCCTGTTGCTAGAAGCTTCTATTGTTTTCTTTCTTTTCACTCAAATGTAACCTCCTCCTTTCAGTGTAAATAAATGATAGCTTTCCAGAGTCAGGTTTGGACTTCATTGTACTAATAACATTAAAACTGATAAAAATGAAAAGATGGAGCTCTGATTATAAGAAAGACACATTCTCATACTAGAGGAGAGACTTTGATCAAATTTACTGACAACCTGAAATGAATGAAAGACCCTACTCACAGCAAGAGAGCTTTTCTAGGAGTATATTGCATATTGGCTGTTTTCCCAGCCCTGGGAAGTCTTTCAGAAGCATGCTGTGGCACATTTCAGTTAGTTTTAGTGAATTGCAGTGTACAAGCTGGGTTCTTTCTCCTGAAGTGCTGATGCTGCAGCATTCCCGTCAGACCGCAGGCAGCAAGCATCTTTCTGCTATTTCTCTATGTGGGCACATACAGACCTGGGTCTTGGAGAATTTACAGCAGCTTCAGCTTTGTAACCTACAGTGCAAGGGGAATGCCTGCCTGCACGGAGCAAGCATCCGACCGCACAGCTGTGCTCTGGTGCTGTGTCCAGGTGAGTGCTTGGCTGAGGCTGGCTGGAGCACGTCTTGGTGTCTGCTGCTGCTTTTGTCATAGCTTGGGTTCTTTACTGAAAAACAAGATGTGACAATAAGCATGCATCAGCCTTGGGCTGCGTGCTGGAGAGCTGCCGACAGGATTGCAGCACCAGGCTGGAAAGGTCCTGCTGCTGCCCTCCCGGCTCGGCAGTCTAACCCAGCCGGGTGAGGAGGTGGGGGGAGATGATGGTCCTGATCTTCACAAAGTGCTTTGAAATCTCTCCCTAGCAAGTGCCGTGCGAGGGCTGAGTACCATCAGCACCGTTGTTGCTGGGGGGTTCTGGTTTTCCCCCGGCTCAGCGCCTGGCCCTGTTGTGCCTGTGCTGCACGTAGCTTTGACTTGAGTTGGGAGCGGTTTCTCTGCTCTTTCATAGTTTGCCTTCTCCTTCGCACGTCTCCAACAGGAAGTGCAGATTCAGCAGGCATTGTATGCTTCAGCAGCTTGCCAGCTGCCTTGCTGAAGCTAATTCACAATTCAAGTCACTCCTGATAAGTTTGCAAACAATGTGCAGTGATTTCTGAGCTAGATAGCAGCTGAGCTGGACTCCTCAGTTTCCAGCGTGGCAGCTGAATGAAGCTCTGCATTTATTCTGTAAAGCTGGTGGGTCAAACTCGGTCTCAGACTTAATGCTTTGTGCTTCTCTGATGTTTCATACATTTCTTATTTGTCGGGGAATAATTTTAAATGAGTGTCATCATTATTAACAAAACTCTCAACCGAGTGTGTGGAGGCACAAAGGGAGCAGATGGTCAGAACTGGTTTAACAAGAGCTAGGAATGGAACCCAGGAATTCTGACTTGCAGTTTACTTCCCACTTCCCTGACCACTGGAAAACTCTGTTACCCCCGTTGTGATGCACTGAATCTGGCCTGGGAATAGCTCCAGTGAAAACAGAAGGGCAACATTTTTTTTCTTAGGTTAACTTCACATGGCAGCCACTGAAAGCATGCGCTGAAGAACGTGCCCAGAGGAAGTTTCTCCACGCTGGTGGCTCACCAGGCTGGGCAGGAAGCAGCAGGTCACGGTTAGATGTAACTTACTTTAAAGATGGTGAGTGAGTGGTGCAGAAAACGTCAAGAGAAAGCATGGTTCAACAGCCAGCAGGGGAGCATGCAGTCCTGTATCTCAGTCCTTATTCCATGTACTGTCTGTTGGTTCACATCCATATACCCAAAGAGACGGTCTGCCAGAGAAAGGTTTGTAGGTGAGACCGTGCCCGCTTCCAACCCATGCACAACTCTCCCTGGAAAATGGGTTTAGTACAGAACATACACTATTTAATCTTACACAGTATGTTTTTGTGAAATGAAATCCTCCTGATTTTATATCTCAGCTTGGCAAATACTAGTTTTTTTTTCATAAGTATGTAAGGTCAGTAGTCTCAAGTGTAGCCACCTAGAACTGTGTCATGGATTTGACCATTTTGTGAAAAAAATCACTACAACACTTTGGCAAAAGTAGGAATATGTATTGCTTCTACTAGATAACAGCAGGATTTTGTTTGTGGGTAAGCTCCTGGAAGCTCACCTTGGTGCATTTTCCAAAGGGCATGAGCTCACGGCATAGGCAGATTTACGTTTTGAAGTATATTTGTCATTGTGCCATATGGTGGTGTTTTGTTGTGTGTGGTTTTTTTTTTTTTTTCACTCCTCCTTTAGGATTGGAATTGGAAATTCAAGCTAGAGAAATGTGAAAGCAATTGGGCCTAATCCATTCCTGTTGTTACTCCTTTTGTTTTCACTGGAGTTACTCCAAGGCTGAATTCAGCATATGATGAACAACTTGTTCTCCAAAGCTGGAACTTAGGGGAGAAGGTTTTAGGGATGATCACGCAACTCTAAGGCTCCTTCTCAAACAACTGAAGCCGCCACAAGAGGGACAATATATGGTGAGTTTGGGTTATTGAATTTAGTGCAACATTCTAGTAATAAGCCCTCTAGTCATAATAATACATTATTATCCATTAGAACAATTACTTGAATGAAACCCAACTGCTGGCTCGCTTAGATTGGATGGAAAAATCCTAGTTGTTGATCTCAATTGCCAGTTAGCTTAACAGATACTAACCACGAGCAAGCGACAAATGGCTCTGAGCCTGGAAATCCTCCTCCCGCTTCCCCTTCCTCTCACCTTGCCTGGAGCCAGCTCCTCCAGCATTGCCACTCATGTAATGCTGCCTGCTCTTTGTGCATCAACCATCTCAGCTGCAGCCCAAGTCTCCAAAGAACTTACAAGCTCTAGGTCTGTTTTGGTTAGTTGGAAAAAAAGAGAGTGCTACAGACCATGGTGAAACTGCATGTTACCAACCCGAGTCAGTGTTCTTTGTCTGTTTTTTTTCTTTTTTCTTTTTTTTTCTTTTTTTTTTTTTTCAGGAGTGGGGGGCATTTCTTTTGAAAAGATGAAACTCCTCACAGATCTGCAAGGGCAAACCAGTCCTTGCTGCCGGTTAATTCCTCCTGCATTCCTGTGAGCCACTGAAAGGATCATAGCAGAGACAAGATCCCCATGGTAAAATTAAGCTTTTCTTTCCTGGAGAAATAACCATTAACATCTCTCTGGCTCACTCTATTTCATTTACTTCCTAAACAACTTAGATCACACAGGGCTCCAGGAGGGGTGCACTGCTTGCAAAGAAAAGGCCTGGATGATTTTCTCCATTTAAGAGAGTCTTGTGAAAGTTGTGCTTCCTGCTTTTGCCCAGAGAGGAGGATTTATACCAGATGCTTCTGCAGTCTCCGCTGTGTGTGACTTGGAGGGTGGAAGATGCACCACGATTGCCATGGTTGGGAGGTCAGAGCAGCCTGCTGCTGAGCAACCTGAGCCCTGCCCAACAGAGGGGAAATCTCTCTGCCCAGCTGGGCCCTGCTGGTGCTTCTTGTGTCAGCTCTGCCCTGCTGGGGGGTCCTGGGCCTCTCTGCAGCTCTGCTCGGGCACAGTGCCACAGCACTGGCACCTCCCTGGTCTTGCTGAGGTTGGGCACTTCTCTGATACCCTTTGGCTGTCATCCTCCTTCCCTCTGCTTTGTGTCTGACACTGTGTGGGTGCTGGCCGCCCTCCCTGCTGCCTCTCCCTCCACACCTCTCCTCTTGCAGGGGTCCAGGCTGCAGTGTGCACCACCTCAGCAGGCTGCCCTGGCTGTCACTGCCCAAGGGTGGTGCAGATACACCAGGAAAGGAAGCAGCACTGCAGAAGGGGTATTCACAGTGCTTGTGACGGGTGGCTGGAGATGGAGGAAGCACTTCTCCATGTTTTCTTCATACAGTTATACACTTAGTGAGGGGGGAGGAAGGACCCTTGACTTTTACAAATAAAGTAAAGCAGTTTCCAATCCTACTTGCTTTGACTTATTTTCTCCACGACAGAAAATACACTATTAATAAGCTGGTCGGTGTAAAAATTGATGAGATGCTGCTCTGCTTAGATCTGAGGAGGTTTTAGGGAGAAGGCAGAAAAAATGATGCATTCCATGCAGTTACTGACCTCAAGGCTCAGTGGAGAAAATGCCAGAAAGCCAAGGAAAACAGTAGGAATAGTTAAATCTTACAAACCACAGCACGGAGGGATTATCACACCAAACCTTGGTTAAAGTTCACATAGCAAAGAGGATCTCTGGCTTCCTAGGAACTACAGCTCCTACTGTTTGTCAGATGTGCTGCTCCAAGACATAATCACTTCCCAAACTTCTCTTGGTCATCAAGAGCACTATACTTTGGGCCAAGGCTTTCAGAAGACTTCAGCACTAAATCAAGCGTGTTACTGCTTAGCTTAAGCACAGGGAAGGAGAGGCTGTATTTTCCCGTCTCCAGCTGTGTTTCTGCAAGGCACCCCAAACCAGTATAACTATCTGGGTTTGCACATGTGCTTGATGGATCTTAAAGGTGGGACCTGCTCAGCCTCCTGGGCACCCTGGCTGAAACAGGCCACCATGCCAGTCTGCTTGTGCTCCGCTTTCTGCTCTGAGCTGGGACTGTTGGTGGCAACACTATGCATTAGGCAGGAAAGTTGGTGCTTGTGCTCTGTGTGTTGGAGGAGGGTAAAATCATACGGAGAGCCTGCACACCTTGCCTTCTCTGGGAGCCCTGCACCAGGTAAGACTTCAGGCTTGTGCCTCCAACCCTGTTCTGCTCTCATTTTGTCTCTTCTTTGGGTTTTTCCTTCACTTCCCTTTAAGCATTTGGTTCCCGGAGTTGGAGCATCTCATCTTTCACTTTGAAACTCTGTTCCTTCTGGCAATTGAGCCACCAGGGAACTGCAGCTCCTAAAACATCAGAAACTAGAAGGTTTTTTAAAAAAAAAAAAAAAAAGTAAAAAAACGTATTGTCTTAATTCATGGAGGAAGTGGATTGTAACTCATGTTCTCAAATGCTGTGGTTAGGTGTTCAGCCCTTTTCTCCTGTAAGCTAAAATTTTATTTGTTTTGCCCTATGAAGTATTTGCCTGAGGACTTTCTTCTATTCCCAGATTAGCAGTAATGCCTGTGGAGAGAGGCTAATTGCTCCTTAAAAAACAGAATCAGATCTGGGTGGAGGACACATATGCACAAGCAGCCTGGCGTGGAAAGTGGGGGGATGTTTTGGATGTTTTGCCTCCTCAGGAGACACAACCCCACACCGTACTCACTCGATCCAGACACGAACTTTCCTGACACAGGGAAGTTTGGGTTCTGAGTTCAGCTGAACATCACTTTCCAGATGGGCGTCCATGCCTCTCCTTGAACCAAACTGTGGTTCAGTCTGTGCCACCGAAGCACCAGGTTTCTCCCTGGATGCTCTCCCTGTGCCCCATGGATGCTCCCTGTCCCCGGGGTGCTGTGATCAGCTGTTCTGGGGCCGCATGTCAGACCCATCTGCAGAGGTTGCTGGAGAAGCAAGCGGCCAGTGGTGCACCTCTGGGCCAGGCCCTCCCCTGGCAAGTGCTGTGGATTTTTTTTCCCTTAAACTGTGCTAACATGCACACCCATGCTCCAGGACCGTCGAGGGCTGCTCCTCTAATCTCCCCAGAAGGATTAGTGCTGCTGGAAATCATGAGGGCTTGGACCAGCTATCAGCTTTATCAGGAAAGCTTCTTTCCGGCCAAGCCAGTGAGAGCTTTGCTAAGCGGGAATCTTGGGTTGAAGCTGCTCTTCTCATGTTTCACAGATGGCCTCAATGAATGATTTACTAGGAGAGTAAAAGATTAGCCAGATTCCTCCAACTGCATCTCGAGTCATATAAAGCACTGGATTTTATTGGGGCCTAGGCAATTCCTAATTCTTTAGCCTCATTAGGCTGTTTTACAGTGACTAATTGCCCTGCGCTCCCTTCCCTGGGAATCAGGTGTCTCCCAGTGGGGAACCCACGCTCCTCACACGAGCTTCTCCTGCGGCTGTGAAGCAGCCGTGCTGGTGAAGGCTTCTCCATGTGTGCAGGTATCCAGAGTGACCACAGGATGTTATGTGTCTAGTCGCAGTTTATTGGAGAGGTTAAAATCCTTCTGGGAGAGAGATGGTAACGGGAATACTTAAAATATGCAATGAGGTGTTTCCATAAAATTATCGAAAGCTTTGCAGAATCTGCCTCTGGAGAAGAGCCATCACTGGAGAGTTCATGCCAGCCATGATTTGGGTAGGGCAAAACCTATTGCTTTAATGCTTCAGATAGTCTCCAGGGTTCAGATGAGCTCTTCTGGGGGAAGGGAGATTGCCCCATGCTTGCCTGTTCTGAAGTTTCTCACATTTTTCTCTTTTACACTTGGCAGCCAGAGCTCCGCGTCTGACTCTCCATGGCAATTCCTACAGAGTTTGGCTGTTTTAAAGGACTGCAATACTGATTTAGACATCCAAATTGGAAAAGCAGTGTTTAAAGTGGACCTATTTTTTCCCTGTAGAGTGATACTCGTTAAAGATCTTTGTTAAATTATTTACCAGTGGTCTTGCAAGATCAACAGATCTTTCCATTTAACCACTTGCATGACTTCCATCATGCTTTTTATCCCTTTCCCCTAAATAAAAAGGAAAGCCATCACAAAATTGTGACTAGTACCACAGTGTGATGGGATGTGATGCAAAACATAGCTCTTTCCTTTCCCCTACCCAAACAATATTTCTGCAAACTCTCTAGAAACGTGCTTCCAATATTTTCTGTTTATTCGGTGCCTTATGCACAGCTGAAATGTCACACGGGTCTTTGGCTGCACTGTTTGGCTGCCCACAAGTGCCGGTTCATATCTTCTGAGGTCTTCAGGCTTTAGGGAAGATTTTGCTGGTCCTCCTGCACCGTGTGGAGCCTTAGTGCCTGGATCTGGCCCCATCTCCCCAGCTGAGACCGCTAGAGGGCTTGCTAGGATGGATTCCCTATTTCTATAGATACATGAAATGCACACGCCGTGAAGTGTACAGCAGCATGGGCATGTGCTGATCTCATGTAAACAGCCCTGGGTTTATATCTGTCAGAGACAAGAGCTTGGAGATTTGCTGTGAGGAATCAATTCCTAGCAGGAATGTTTAACATATTTGGGTTTTAGCCAAGAGTCTGAAAAAAGAGGGTTTGTGTCTCCCTTTCCCTCTGCTGTGATCTCCCTACGTGCAACACTAAAAGCTACTCAGGAAAGAATGACAAGAAGAAACAGCCCTGCCAGTCTTGTCCCCAAGGCATCAAATGTCAAGATGCTCAGTCTGCCCAAAAAGCACCAGGATAAAGGAATTTGTTATGTTTCTGATCCGTGCATTGCTACTTTTCTGCATTAACTGGGGCTGAACCTCCTCCCTGGCAGTCCCTTTTTGCTCAACCTGTGGCATAAAGGAGACAGCAGCAGCCCCTGGAGTCCCCTCGATAAAAGCTCCTCCACCACAGTTGTTTGAGACTATGTGCAGTGGAAATTTTGCCACTACCCATAGCAGGGTGAGGAGAGAGTTATGAAAAGTACAGGAATGCAAAATCCTGTCCTGTTCTCAGTGAAGATAGAAATAAAGCGTGTGTGCATGTTTCCAGGATAGAACCTGGTACATATGAACCACGTATTGGCATTTGTTGGATGTACAGTTTTTAAGACACACCAGCTAGCAGAACAGATACTGCATCAATTATTTTGAAGTGGTTGTGTACTCTCTGCAATGCAGCTGACCTGAAGAACAGAGTATTGTGACCAAACATCACTTTAAAAGCAAGTGTGATCCTTTGATTTTTTTTATTATTTTTTATTTTTATTTTTTGTAAAGGACAGTATTTGTCAAGCCTGTGTTTACACGAGTAACTTCAAATCTTGGAGGATTACTCACCATGGCAATTTTTGAGGCTCTTAAGTCACCCACCCAGATTTTATCCATAGGCTGCCAGCGCAGGAGGGTGCTTGGGGTTGTCTGAGTGTGATCTCCCACCAGGAGCCAGTGAAGGTCTCAGAGCCCTGCAAGTCCTCATGCAAAGCTCTGCCTCCACTGCTGGTGGCCAGGCAGATGGGGCCATTGGGAAGGGCTTGAAAGGGCACATTTAAAAGACACAGTAACTAACAGGAAAAATTCAGAGTCATGAGAAGGGATTGAAAAAGAGATTTCACATGAAAGACAATTTTCTCATTTTTTTTACCTTCACTCATTATTTTTAGATGTACAATGTTTTTGCCAGTCACACAGAATGGACCCCTGGGATCCTGACATCTTACCCTGAAGAGGCCTTGGGCTGCAGTTGCAGTCTTTGGCTGTACAACCCACCGTGTTTTTGTGTTTGGAAGTCTCTGCTGGCAATGCTGGCCTGGGAAGTGCCATTGCCCACACAACAGCAGAGCTGCTGTCCACTGCACCCCTGCTCTCATCCCTGCACAGAGACTGAAAATGCCCCTCTCCAGAACCAAACAGGAATAGAAAAAAAAATGAGCTAAAAAGGAAATGAAACAGGCAATGAATGTATGAGGCTATTTAACTGCCCATTTGCCACCAGTTTCTCCCAACTATTTTTATTTGTATTTCATCCTTCGTCAGGATCTCATCTGAGCATGGCTGATTGCTCAGTGCCAGAGACAGGCAAGGGCAAGAAAGGAAACAGCTGTGATCCTTTCTGGAGCATTTGGTCCTATCCATCCCCTTAGACATATCCAAATGTAAATAACCTTTCATATCACTTTGCAAAGCGATGGCTAAGGAGGATGGAGGAGAAGATAGTCTGTAAGGTAATGATTTCTGTCTTTTCTCTTTATTTCCCTGCTTGGTCAAGGAAAGGAAATCTGTCTGGTTGTTAATTTGAAAGCATTTATAGTGGTGATGGCATAATAGATATGAACGTTCAGAAGACTCTGGCAACTCCTAATGTATTGGGACTTTCAGATGAGAAAATGAAAGCTGCCTGTAAAGGATTCCCATTCATCATGAAAAACCCACCATACCATGGGACAGCTGCTTGCCTGGGATCTGTATCTCAGATGTGAGGAACCAGAACAGACACATGCTGTGTTGTACAAAGACCGTAACCCAAGGGACAGGTAAATCATTCTTTATAAGGAAAAAAACGTCATGAGGAATTAACATTTTCTATAAAAGAGACTTTTCAGGTTTTGCTCACCATTTGCCATAATCAAAAACATGGCTTGAAATGCATAAATTATGGATTTTTATATGCTAGTGCTCTAGTAACATCCTCTGGAGATGGATTTGGCGCTGCTGCAAGCATGGCTGGATAGCCAGCAGGGGCTGCTTTGGCAAGGAGCACCCCGGCTGTCGCACCGTAGCTAGAAAGTGAAGCAGGTGGCAAAAGCTTCCTGGGAGAGGCTGGGACCAGAGCCTGTAACACCTTCACGCCACTCTGTGCTTCTTCTCATTCACTATACCGTAGAGTTTGGTGAGCTCTCTCATTCAGAAATTGGAATGGAAAAAAATCCAGGGTTAGAGCTGGTGCCATCTGTAGCAGAGGAGCAGGCAGGGCACAGTGAGGGGAGAGCCAGGGAGGAGGATGAAGGTCTGTGCAGGCAGCTGGCAATTGGGAAAAGCCAGTCTGTGGTGCAAAGGTAACACCAGCCTCACACAAGGGGCACCTGGCACAGAAGCAGCCCCCAAAACCTGCAGGATGAGTAAGTTCTGGAGTACCTGGTTCTCTGGCCAGATTTCATGGGAGGGCAGGTCTGGGGGCCTTCTCCTTGGGGACAACCAGGAACAAAGCACTTGTTCTCCTGGTCAGGATTGCTCCTCACCCTCATTGACCACCACTTGGATGAGACAAACCTGCAAAGAGTGTGGAGAGGGCCAGGAGAGAGCAGCCCAGGTACTGATGGGGGGCAGGAGGACAGAAGATGGCCCCCGGTCCCCCACTGTGACCCCAGTATAGCCATGGCCATCACGCATGGCTGCACCATCCCACCACTGTGAACCTGTGCTCCTGGTGTGTTGCAGTGAGAACTGAAAATGCTTCATTAAAATAACGAAATTTCCTTCTTCTCTCCACTTTTGGGTTATTGCTTCAAGTGAATAAGACAGCAAAGTATGTAAATAAGGGATGACAAAAATGTGTAAATTAAATCTCAGGATTAACTGACCTGTGGGCTAAATGTGTGCAGGCTTAGAAAAGTGAAAGAATATTGAACTAAGCTTTCAAAACTTTGTTTCATTGCCAGAGCTCAATCTCCAGACACTGATTTAGCTGTACTAGTAATGCATTTAAGTGTGTTCCTCTGCTAAGCAATATATTCCCTACAGAGCAGCTCTGGAGCAGCTGTTAGCTCCAGACTTTCTGCAGGCTGACGTCTCTGGGTCAGAAATGCTCTATCTTGCACCACCACACCGCCCCGCCGCTCCATGAATTGATAATCTGTCTCCAGGCAAGGTGAATTCCAGTTTTCAAAGTGCTTTAGCTCAGTGTCTGGTTGCAGTGCAGAGGCTGAGGTCAACTCAACCACTTGCTGCTCCTGCCAGAGTGCCATCATGCCCATAACCTGGAGACTCAGCACTTTCCCTTGTCACATCCCAGAGGAAAATACTGCAGATGTCGCTGCAAGGAGCTGTGCTTGGCTGCTGCACGCTCACTGCAAGCCCCTGCTCATGTGCATGCAACCACAGACACCTCATTTTCTTTAAGGTGCTTGCAAAGTCTTCCCTTCCCAATGTCTTCATGCACCAATTCATGTAAGTGCAATCCATGGCTTGCAGTGCCCATAGCAGGCACGCTGGGGCTGAAGGAGGACAACCTTCACTTTGTTGCTGTTACAGACAGATTATTTTTAATGTAAAAGTTATTGTCTCGGGCAGCCTTCGTCTCACCAGTGCACAATTTCAGAATGCTTTAAATTAAGTCTGGAGGCTAAAAGTGTGTTAGTCATTGCACACAGAGCATAGGGGAAGCAGGGCCCTCTAAAGTTATTGTTAGCATCAAGCATCTGGTTTATGTTTATAATGATTTATTCAATGATGGGAGACAGGTAAGGAACCATCATGGAAGACAAACTAGAAAAGATTTGGGTTTTCAAAGCTCTGAAGCCATGTTTAAATCAAAGTTGTCTGACTTCAAAAGGAATATATAACTTGATTAGGTTATTTAAACAATGCATGATGCACACAAAGTTGGCAGATATTACTGGAGGCAGAGTTGGTAGCACAGCCTGCACTGGAGGTTGCTTGTCCCTTCTGAGTGCAGGATCCTGTTCTGATGTCATGACTCTGGCTTTTTCTTTTTTTTTTTTTGAGAAAATTTCAGCCAAGTAGTTCAACTGCCTGCAAGAGCCAGGCCAGAGAAGAATACACTATTTATTTATTTATTTATTTATTTATTTATTTATTTATTTCAGTGTTAAAATAATTCAGGAAATCCTTTCTTTGGAGAGATCGAATGCTTCCATACTTTGAAAGAAGGACTTGAATTCCAGCGGGGGAAGATCAGCTTTGTGCTAAAGACGGGCGCATTGCCATTGCCATAAGGATCTGACCACGGTTGTTTCGGTTTTACGAGCCTTTGAAAAGTTCTAGTTTGTGCATGTGCAGCAGGGCTTTGCGAGAGCTTAGCTAAGATTAGAAGAGAGCCTCTGCTCGCATCTCCCGATGTCTGGCCCTCGTGAGGGGTGTAATTGGGCTTTCCTCCCTCTCCCCAGCTTGATGGTGCGTTGCCTCCCTCTCCCCTAAGCAAACACTTGCGAGCAATAATCCCTATTTCCTCCAGGCACGGATGCAGGCAGGATAACAGGCTGCTGCTGCGGCCATCCCGGGTTGAGGTCTGCCAGCCGTGAGGGGAGGAGAGGATGAGGGCAGCCCCAGGCTCTGTAGACCTTGCAAAAGGTAACAAGGAGCCAAATGTCGGCACGGTGCCTGAATGCTCTTTTTGGATAAAAGATGCTGTCTCGGGTTGCAGCTGATGTGCCCGGCAGGTTCAATGCTCTGCAGTGGCAATCTCAAGCTGCTGGGCAGGGGCTGCTCAATTTCCTTTCTGTAGCACAAAGATAAATCCTTGTTGTTACTCTGTCCTCTGCCTTCCCACTGCAGAGATACAGTGAGGGGATGTCTGGGGCCGTGCAGCCAGAGGTGCTGGCTGGGGATTTCCAGTGCCTGCAGCTTCCCGCAGGATGAAAACCAGGTCCACATAACCACACCTGCACATAACCATGTTTTCACTTTCTTCCTTTTTCCAAAACACACCGGTACCCCAGGGCTGACCCAGCTGGGCATTACCAGCCTGCTGAGGAAGGCCTTCATCGAAATGTGCTGCATCTCGGGGCAGAGCGCTGCTCATGGAGAACTTCCCAGGGCTCTGCTGTGAACCCAGCACAGCTGTGCCACCAGGTTCGGACAGCCCTAGGTGCCGTCACCTCCTGCCACGCTGCTGAGCAGGCAGCGACGATGTGTCCCCCTGATGGGGACAGTTTTCTGGGGACGGCCAACACCTGCCAGACCTGCAGCCACAACAAAATGGGAACAAATAGTGCATGCTTGGTGTCGGTTCACCTGGGGCAAACCCTATGTGCACCAGCCAGATTGTAGCTCTTTGTCTGGGTGAAACCATCTCCTGATGGATGTCCCTGGGCTGGGAAAGCCCACGGCTGGGCACGGCACACCCTGAGTAGCTCTGAGTGACATGCCCGCAGTGTCGCACTCACGGCGTGAGGACCGACCCGGCGCTCGGCGTGGGAAGTTTGTTGAGCTGCTGGAAGGAAGCCAGCAGCCCGTGTCTGCTCCAGTTAGAAAAACGTCCCAGCGCTGGATCCACCCAACGCAGCCAGAGCTGGGCTGCTTGGCCAGACGACAGGGCTGGCTCTCTCTCCAAAGTGGACAAGTGCCAAAGGGGATTTTTAATTTCCAGATGCTTTTAAAATAAAAATAAAGACTGTGCTGTAAACTGGCTTTGAATGGACGCCTCTCCCTCAGCCAAATAGTTGACTGATACAGGCTAGATGAGTGGGCAATAAAAGCTTTCATTGCAATCTGGTGCACTGGGAGTGCTGCAAGCTCCCTTTGCCGCCCAGCTGCCCTTCGAGGGCCCTCACCTCCAGAGAAACATCGTTACACCACTTTTGGCTTCTTTTTTTTTTTTTTTAATATTTTGGAGGGAAGTGGAAATGCTTGCTGGCAACAGCAGAGCGGGTATTAAAAGATATGGGGAGAATATTGTCCTGAGCATGCCGATGCGCTGCAGCAGCATAACAGGCTGCCTGGAGCTGGGCACAGTGACACTGCAGGACACTACTCTGTGCGTGGGCACAGGTATTTCTAAGCCAGTTGGGGATGCATATAATGCTTCTGCAGGCAACTTAAGTCTGGCAGCTGCCAATCAGCCTAACGAGAGCGGGAAATGCACTGACTGGCAGTGTTTGCAGGAGCCGTCTCTGAGCACCTCTCCCGTAGGCTGGGGCTGCTGACCAGAAGTCGCACAGGGAAGGAACGTGTTTCAGAGCTAACTCTTCAGGGCTGGGGAAAAGTGGGGTTGGAGGCAGCGCACCTGGGCTGTGATATCCCTCCTGTCCCCATCCTGAGGAGAAGGGGATGTCCGGGTGCACATCGCCTCTGCCCGCAGAGCCCGCCCGGCTCCTCCGCCCGGACATTGTGCGGCTGACAGGGGGGTTTCTAATCCTCACTCCTGCTTTGAATTTCACTCGATTCCTCGTGGCATCTCATAAAAGGCTGAATGGGCAGCAAGCATAAAAGCAAAATAATCCTTCTGCTGGGAATGCCTTTGAACAGCCATGACCTGACTCCGCAGGCATCTGCCAGCACAGGGGATGCCACACAGCCCCCATGTGTGTCTAAAGGTTTGGAGATGGGAGACGGGATCCTGCCTAAAATATTTGCATCCGGATTAGGCTCTGAAATGCCAGAACATGCATCTGTGTTCGTCTGTATTACTCATTTGTTCCTGACTTGTCATGCCTGGTCACTGGGTAAAACCACAACAAATTTGCTTTTTTCCCCCTCTTGTTTAGTTTATTAATTACATCTCCTGTTACACCACACTCTGGCCTCAATGGGTTCATTTGTGATTCTCCTGAGATATGCACACTGTAGCAGTAGATAGCAGCACATAATCATTTAACATATGAATGCTGTCAAACAGTTTAATCAAATCTGAAATTGCCTGCCTTTGTACCCTGCGCTAACGCATTGTGACTGCAGAAAGTGAGCCTGGGTCCCCTAAACAAAGGGCAATTGCAGCCCGGCCCTTTGTCTCCTCTCTTTGCATAATTTCCTGAACCCTGCCCTGTTCCACCTGCTCAGTAACGTTAAGCTTATTTATGGGTAATTTACATGCAGCCCACTTCACAAACGCACCCTTGCAAAGATTTTTTTGGAGGAGCTATGGGAACAAGCCTCTCACCACGCATGTTCCCCTCCAGCTTGTAAGACCCAGCGCACAAATGCTTCATCAGCACTTCCTGAGCCTTCCCCGAAACGCCAACGTGCAAAAGCGCAAGTGCTCTGTTCCTCGCAGCCGGCACCCCCCCCGCGGGCTGCTGGAAATCAGAAATGCTCCTTCGGGGGGATGGGGGCTGAGGCACAACTCGTTGCTTTTCCACAAAGACGCCCGCAGGACAGCTCAGGGTGCCGCTCACCTCTCCAGCACGGCAGTACTTGGAGCGCGGGTGCTCCTCTGGCGCTCATAACCCCGACCTCGGCACTCCGGGAGGAAGCGAGCGGTTCCTGGAAAGCATTGTTCGACCAGTTTGTTTGTTCCGTGTCTTCCCAGCAGCCGCCGGGAAGAAGCAGAATAAAGGGCAGTGTGCGGGAGCCGGCTCCCGTGGCACAGCAGGGGTCCCGCAGGACGAGCACCAGCAGGGGAGCTGCACGTCTCCCCACGGCGAGACACTGCTGGTGCACACACGAGCTGACCCGGCAGACTGTGTCTGGATGGGGCTTGGAGAGCCCTGTCCACATCCCCAGAATGGCCCAGAGCATAGCCATGGCACAGCACTGGTGCCACCGGTGCCAGGGCTGGGATACTGTGGGTGCAGAGAGGATGGGCAGGGGCACATCCCTGCTTGGTGCAGGGGAAGGTGTTTTTTTTTTAACCTGGGTGGCAGGCAGCTGGGTGGGTGGTGGCATCCATTGGCCCCATGGCAAGCCCAGTGCAGCTGCAAAGCCAAAGCAAGGTGGCCACGTTCAGAGGAGTGCCAGTGTTCCTCTCCCAGCCCACCTCTCCGGGTGCGCCTATGCTGCATCTCCCAGGAATGTTCCAAATAAGCCCAAATAAGCCCAAGGCAACCAGTGCAGGAGGACGGGTCTCCTGCCATGTCCCCAGGCAGCAGCAGCCACGGACAGGCTGCTAGTGCATGCCACAGCCTGTGAGCATGGACCAGGCACTGCTCTGGTCTGTCATGCTTTGGAATGCCAAGGGGCTGAAGCTGGCTGTGTCCCCTGGCTGAGGACATTATGGGGTCATCCCAGAGGTGGTGGGGGCAGATCTGCACGCTCGTTAGCCACCTGTCCTTGAAATTAGCCCTGCGGTTAGCCTCAGCGTCTCCGGGAAGGAGCCTTGCCTTGGGACAGCTGCAGAGGAGCTGGGTGGCAGCTGGAGTGGGACACCCACTGTGCTCCCCACCCTCTCCCCGTGGCACTGCCTCACAAACCCATGCTGGGTGCTGCAAAACTCTTTTCTGCATCATCTCCAAACGTGATTCAAGCAAAAGTAGGTGCAAATAGTGCAGCCACGTGGAGCGTTTCAAACCCAATGGAGTTCCCTACAAGGCAGAGCCCAACAGAGTCCTCCCTGCAGACTGAGCAATATTTCACACCACTTCCCTCTGTTTGCTAGCAAAGAACTATTTGATGTTTTTTTAATGATCTCTTCAGACTTGCTCCCAGAAGGCTGGCTCAGAAACATGCCCCATACCTTGGCTGCCATTAACTTTTGCTTGCAAGGTTTCTCAGCCCAAACAGGGGCAGTGAGCAGCCCTGCAGGCAGCAGCATTGGTGCTTTCAGGGCAGGGCCACCCCTCTGCACCCCCAGCCCGCTGGGCTGTGCTCTTCATCCAGGGGCTGCAGGGCAAGCAGGGGCAGCCGAGCACAGCCCCAGCGCTGCTGCACCGGTGCCTGCCAGCACCAGGGAGCATCAGCATGTCTTGGCATGCAGAGCGAGGCATTGTACCAAAAATAGGGCTCCCCCATTGTATTGTTACACAAACATGTTCTGTGAGTAAATCAAGCTCCCTGGGATTTTCCAGGCTGACTGTCTGTAATTTCCTGGGGCTGTTTCACCCCGGCTGCCTACCGGGAGGGCTGCAGGGCACACAGAGACCCCAAAGTGCAAAGCAGCCCTGGAAAAGGGCAGACCCTGACACTGCCAGAGGGGCTTTAATGCCAAGGAAAACTGCGTTTCTGTTTCTGCTGCTGGTGTGAGCAGGG
Source organism: Aythya ferina (assembly GCF_964211825.1). Taxonomy (NCBI): domain Eukaryota; kingdom Metazoa; phylum Chordata; class Aves; order Anseriformes; family Anatidae; genus Aythya; species Aythya ferina. The sequence continues at coordinate 7,681,661 of NC_140311.1, forward strand.
CTGCTGGCTGCCTCTGCACACGTGTCTCCTCCCAGTCCCTGCAGCACCCCCATGACCACCCTGGGGCTTTCAACACAGCCCCACGCAGGCTCCACCAGTGCTGCACCTCCTGGGACACTGGCTGTGGGCAGGAAGAGCCAAAAGGAAAAAAAAAAAAAAACAGCCCGTCTGTTGAGCAAAATGTCCAGGAGGAGGAAAAATAAACACAGGAAAAGCCACAACGTTCAAGAACGTTGCTGGATAGTTAAAAGATGCCAATGTCCTTAAAAGCTGCTTGTGTTTGCAGAACTGTTTCTGAAATGGCATAAATTTTTCATGAAATAAAATATCAGCAAGCAAGATAACATCACAGACAGTATCTGTCTCTGGCACTCATAAAAGCGTTGCTGATGCAGTGACCTCTGGCCACAAAGCTTCCGTGTTCTCAGACGGTGCAGTCCCACCGCTGGGAGATGGGGAAACTGAGGCATGGGCGTGCACTGCAGCCTTTCCACTGAGCTAGCAGCAGGAGGGAGCTGCTGCTGCCCTGACACCACACCCCATCCCACCTCGCCCCATCCCAATCCCACCCCACGGTTCTCCATCTCCTGGCCACACTCGGACAGCATCCCACCATGCCAGGGCACCTCGGGGATGTCCCACACCCACTCCAGGTGCTGCCTCAGCCCCAAGAAAGGGACCCACAGCAGTTTTTGAACTCTGCAAAGAAGGCCTGGGCTCAGCCCAACGTGGTGCAGCTCCCACCCAGTGTGCACCAAAAGCTTCTGTTTTCCAGTGCAAAAACAGCTTCTGAAACTCCCAGTTTTGTCTTGGTCTTTTTTTTTTTTTGTGTGTGTAAGAGTATGAATGGGAGTATGGGGGAACTGGGAAGGACTCTTGTTCCCAGTAATTGCTGGCCTGACATGGACAAATGACTCCTCTTCTTGAAATATGGCAAAGACTATTAAAAGTATTACTGATAAAAGGCAAGAAGCTGGGAAAATGGACTAGACCGGACTATTTTTAGAAGCAGTGGCATCTGGACAGCATGAGAATTGCTTTGCACAAATTTAGTACAGCTGATGTTTGAACAAAAAGTTTGCTGGATAAGCTGAAATCACACAGAACAGCTACCTAGAGAAATATCGACTGGCACAAAACATTAGTTCGAGCACAGGCAAGAAAAACACAGCCAGGAGTCACCCTGGACTGTATAAAATAGCAACTTCTTGCACAGAGGCTCCTACCTGGCAGCAGTTCACAGAGATCTCTGGCTGAGATCTCTCCGTGCCTCTGCTTGCTCCTCGCTGTGGATGGGGATGGCTCCTGTCCCTGGCAGCCAAGGGACACTGCTGGGCCACAGCAGAGCTGCCCATGCCAGCATCCAGCTGCTCTGCTTCAGGTGGCTTTAGGGGGAGGCTGTGAAAAGCTTGTGGCCTCACAAACACTGTCAGCATTTAAAATAGCCAAACTATTTAAAAACGACATGCCAGTGACTCCTGACCCCGGGCATTTCTGCTTGTGTGCCTTTTCTGCCGCAGATAGGCTTGAGAGAGGGAGTGGGCACCATAGGGCAGAGCTCGCTTACTGTGGTGGCCCCAGGCAGTGGCAGGGCCAAACCATCCCCATACCTGCTGGCCAGCCCAGGGAGGAGCAGCCCTTGGCATCAGCTGGCACATTCACAGCCCGTCAGCAGCACGGGGAGAGGTGCCTGGCACAAAAAGTCCATTGCATGGCTCGGACATGCCACGGCCTCAGCAAGTCTGGAAGGGATGACTTTTGCCTATTTTGTCCCATCGCTTGGTGACAGAGAGGGGAGAGAGAGCAAAATCAGCACTCCCCTTCCCCAATCTGAGTTAGCTGTGGTTCATTTTATTCATTGTTTGTATTTGGACAACTGCTGGGTACTGGTGAAAATACTTGGATCCCAGACTCACAGAGTCTCATATATTTCAACACCAATGATTATTCATCCAAGAGCTCAGACCAGAGTGTGGTATTCATTATTTGCTGCTCTCCAGTCTCCTGTTTAATATGTTCCCAGTCCAGGAGCAGAAACAAATGCCATGTGCCCAGACAGCCAGGCACACAAACAGTGCAGCGAGCACCCGCAGCAAAGTCCACCAGCAGTGCCCTGGCAGGGAGCACTGCCCAGCCCAGCCCACTCGGTGGATAGCCAGCATCTGAAGGAAACCCAGCTCTGCCCAGAAACTCTCCTCTTCCCCCCGAGGAGACTCCATTCGTTATGGTTATTACCTCTGTCTCCATTGACAATCACTATAATGGAGCATTTATTCTCTATCTTCTTCCGTTTACCCTGGAGGATGTGATTGTGTCCCGGGACCAGCAGCCAATAATTTCTGGGGCACGGCCACCAGCAGCACTGGGTTTGGGGCTGGGCCTGCTCCGCTGAGCAGGAGGTCAAAGCATCATCCTGTGAAGAGCAGGAGGAGAGGCCATGCAGAGCAAAGTGAGGCCGCACCGTTCTTCAGGCCCTTGTTTTTCCCCGTATATCCTTGGTTTGCCCTTGATATCCACACAAAGCAGGCGTGATCTGTGCACAAGAACAATGTGCAGCAGGGCAGCCTTACCAGAGGATGCCCTGAAGAGCGCTCTGTGTGTGAGGCCATGGGACCTGCCTCCTGCCTGCCCCGTTACCCCGATTTCGCATCCTTGGGCTGCTCGCCATCACTGCGCGGCTCAGCCAGCTGCCAAGAGCACGCTGGGGCTGTGAGCAGCAACCCAGCCTGGATGTTAGGCTAAAAATAGCTGGGTGTCTGGGTGGAAGCACTCTGCGGTTAGCTGGGGGCTCGCATCTCTGAGAAAGCCTGCGCCGGGCAGGGTCCCTCTGCTCTCGTTATTGTCCACTTTCCCCCTCTCCCTCTGGAGGGACCCTGGGGACTCACCAGCAAATAAATGGCTTAACACGGGACAACAATGGCTTCTGTGATCAATCTTCATGAAATGTGGTTTGGTAGCTCTGCAAGAGTCGAGCCAGCTGCCAATGTGGCCTCGAAGAAGAGAGCTGGGGGAAGGAGAGGCAAGGCAGCGGGGTTGAGCGGCTTCTTCTCTGCCAAATTAATGGCTCCCCAGGCACCACGCAGCACTTGTCTCCTCTCCCAAACCCCACAGCCGTGCAGGTACCCACGAAGCGGCCAGGGACATCCCTGTGCTGCTCTCAGCATCCAAGGAAGGTGTGTGGTGGCAGCACTGCCGTCTGCTGGTGCATGGGCAAAGAGAAGAGGTGCTCATCTCAGGGCACTTCATGCTGCCTCAATTAAGCTAGAAAGCTTGTGGGTACCCAACCAGGCGCTTATGGAACTTACACAGGTTTGGTTGGGCTGCTTCAGGTTTTCATGAAACTAATTCCTGAGCCACGAGAGCCAAACTCCAGATTAACCAGAGCACACTGCTGCAGCTGCTGACGCCAGGTTTCGATGCTCAGGCCTGTGGATGAAGTCTGCAGCAGACCTCACCCGCGTGACTTCTCCAAACCTGTGGGTTTTCACTGCCCAAAGGAGAAAAGCAACTGAAGGTTGATGTAAAGTAACACTGATAGCCTAATTTGCCCTCCTGCCCCTCTCTGTCCCTGTCCCTCACCCCAAGCAGCATCCCCGCAGCTGCCTGCAGAGCCAGCAGTTGCCTAGGCCCTAGCCCACAGGCTCATGCGATGAGACGTGAGGGAGGCAGGTTACACCTTCACGAGCAGCAGTTCAGGTGGTTGCTACCTTACAAGCGCATCCTCAAAACCTAACCTGGTGCAAAGGGGAGGTCTGTGCGTGCCATGGAGGTCCAGGACCTCGAGCAGCTGCACGCCTGCACTTCTGGCACCCGTTGCATCGGAGACTACTGTTTCCTCGGGATGGTGCCTTGCTGTCACAAAATATTATTGCTGGTGGAAAAGCAGCCTGTTGCTCACTCAAGAAAAATAAATCCTTGACCCTTTACAAGACCTGTGCAGTAGTGGCGCCGTTCACTCCTTGTGAAAGTGTGTGGGTGGGAAAATAGTCTACGCTGACTTTTCTGCTAGCTATGTGAGCTGTGTGAGACACACAGCCTTTCAGTAGATGGCTGATAACGCTCAGCTACTCCTCTGCTCACAGCCTGCAAGCCCCTTAAGAAACACCAACTGCAAGCAAGAAATTAGAGTCTCCCACTCATTATTTGAGCAAGACATGCCTTTCACAGCCAAGTGGCCTCTATTTGCTTGGGGGAAACATGTGCTTATCTCCAATTCATGTGATTTATTTCTTTAGATTAATGCATCATATTGGCTTGCTGCCAAGCTCTCAGTAAAGTCTCTGTTTTCATGGGACTGTCCCGAACCACACAAAGTTTCACTGCTTGTTTGTTTGCTGAAACTGAGAGCAAGTTGTTTTTTTTTTTTGTTTTTTTTTTTTTAATCTCAGTTGTAAAGCAGAATTTAGGGGGGATTCAGATACAAGGCAGCCAGCATTGCAGCATTGTTTTGATCTGCAAGCAAACGATAGCCTTCTCCGAGTTCAAGGAAGGCTATTAAACTAGCGCTCATGGAGATAGGGCAAACAAAGACAGAGCAAAAGGAGATGGGGGGGGAGAGATGTTTCTATTCATATAAGAAGGCATGAAAGCAAAGCAGGGGAGGCAAGTTAATGATCAACTCATCGGGCTGTTTACTTTTACATGCCACTGGGGTAAATAGAGCCATGTCATCCCTCCAGTCTGGTCTTGTTTATAAATATACAATAACATTTACAGCTGAGAGGCCTGCACTCCCCTGGGCCCTGGGCTGGAGAAGCCGGCTGGGTCTGGTCCCTCAGCCCTGCGTGGGACGAGCCCTCCTCTTGGGCTGCTGCAAGCCCTCTGTCCAGCTCTGAATGTGTATTTGTGCGTGCATGTGCTGGCACAGCAGGAGCACAGCACCCAGCACAGCCCCTGGGAAATGCCCCGCTGGAGATGCCCTGTTGGAGAAACCCCTTGGAGATGCTCCAACGTCTCCGCGCTCCGTTCCTAAGTCTACTTGGAGCCCTCTGCATTGCTGGGTTCGGAGCAGCAGCAGGAGGCAGAGCCCTGTTGGTGCCTTACAACAGACTGATCACATACAGAGCCCAGCAGGCTCAGCTTTGTGTCAGCCAACCTGCCAGCATGAGCAAGGAATTTAAGTTACTGGCGTTATCTACAGCAGCTCAGTTATCCTTCAAAGAAATCATGTTTCACCTAAAAAAATAAAGTTCCTATAAACGTAAAATAATAACGTTCCCACAAATACTGCTGTTCAGTGAGACCCAGCGCAGGAGGCAGAACAGCACACAAATGCCAGTGAATTCACTGCAGCTGACTTATTGGAGTAACTTCTTTGTCCCGCATCCACTGATCTCCACAGGCAAATCTTTATGGCCTCCCATTTTTTCAAGCTCCTGCCGTAGCTGTCATTGCTCACCTGGCTTGCAGTCGGCACAAAAGGTGGAGCATGCTGCAAGCCAGAAGTGTGAACCTCCGTGAGGACACGCCACACGCAGCCGTTCCCTCCCCGCAGGATTTGTCTGCGCACAAATTTGCATTGGCTCAAATACACTGGTGCAACTTCCTGTACAGGCACGACCATGTTGCTTTAAAGTAGGCTTTCTTGTGGCTTATTTAAACCCCCCTCCCAAACAATTTAACTTAGGCATATTCCAGCTTAGTACAAGGCCTAGTGGGGCTCATCTCGTTTTTTGTTCCAGTTTAGAGTTTGCATTGTTAATCAGTGCAATTCCAGATGTGCCCTTACAGTCATGCTTCAGTGTAGAAAGATGCACTGAATCTAAAAGAAATTTCTACAAAATGTATTTTATTATTATTCTGTTAAATAATTCTGTTGACTTTATTATTATTTTTTTTTCTTCCAGAAATTGCATAGAAGGAAAGACATTCTGGTTGGTTCTAGAAGTGGTCAGTATAAACACCAAGGACAACGCATCTTTATTTTCATTACTAACACCATGATCCCATAGTGATGGCAAGGAACACTGTGAGAATGAACTGGTTTACAAGGAAATACATGTTTGCTGAAAGTTTTTGTTCACAGAGTGCACAGCTAAGTTTAATTCATCTCTCCTTTTGCTTCTGTCCCCCAAGGGGGACTTGCAGATCCCTTAATAAAATTAAAAATAACCAACTGGACATGAGTGAGATGTATGTTTATGAGAGGGAAGCAATTCTAGGTTGCTTGCTGTTCCTGGCCTATCGAAAGCAAATAATGGCTTGGTTTGCGTGGATGCTGGCTCATGTCATCTCACTGCTGGCATTTCAGGCTCCTATCAAGATTAGCACGGGATAAATACTGGAAAAATGTAATCACTAATTATTATGCAATGAAAACAAAAAATGGCAAACTTTGCACAGAACCTTATTCACAACAAATTATACAACCAGCTGTAATCAAGGTCATTTCAATCCGAAAGCATTTTCTATTGAAATCCACAACAATATTCAGGCCCCGTTCATTGCCCAACAGCGAGAAAGCCACAATTGCTCTTGTGTGTGTGGCTGCCCTGGGGTGGTGGGGCCGGGCCCCCGAGGATGCACCCACTGGAGCCCCCTCGCCCGCTGAGGAGCCACGGAGGAAACCAGCCCAGCCTGCGCATCACAGCCTTTCTATCCTGAATGTCAAACCCGAGCATGACTCACACATTTCCAGAACTGCCATTCCCTTCTGCCGGCGTCAGCTCGGTCCCTTCCTTCCATAGCAGCTTCGGGTGGACGTGTGAGGGCGAGCCTGCGTGCCCTGCTCTGCAGCTTGTTTCATGCTGAGGACATCCTCAGTCCCTCTTTCTTTGCCTGCATGGTGTCACCTGCACACACAGCCCAGGGACTGTGCTCCTATTTTCCATCTGTGCAAGCGGGCATCGCCCTTCTCACAGCAGCTGCGGCCCAGGCGTGCTGCCCCGCTATGAAAGGCAGATGAAAATGTAAAAAATGTCAGCTATCCTTTCCTGTGAAAATGCAGAAACTTTCGCAAGACAAGACCTAGCAGCTTGCCCCACAGCAGCACCAGAAGTAACCATGCAAGAACGCTGGCACAATTTAATTCCTTTTCTGGAGTGACTAACACCTCTATTATTCCCATCTGACCTCTGCAGACATCCTGCCACGCAATTGTGTCAAACTATGCAGTGAGAAAGATAACCGGGCTTAAAACTGAACCATCCAGCATGTTTTTAATATTAGCACAGACGAGGGGTGAATTCTCCCAGCTGGGATTGTGGTGCTGGCTCAGGGCAGCTCTGCCCAGCACCGCTCTTCTTCAGTAAGCAAGTGAAACAAGTCCTCAGAGCCGTACCCCAGCAGTGATGCATTAGACGTTACTTTCCTTTTTCCTTCCTGAGCTCCTGTGATGGCCTGTTTCCATCGCTGCCCTCTTCCTGCTTCCACTCCCAGGTGGATTCACCACATAGAAATACTGAAGAAGCAGGAATTGTGTTGCAAATGCAGCCAGAGACTTCTATTGCATGAATGCAGGAAGGATGCAAATACTAACTGAGAGCAGATGCCCCGGTGTAAACCATAGCCTCGTGGTATCTTTGGCTCCGTGAGAAAGAGAATTGCAGCAAGAAAGGCAGCACCAGCCCACAGCACAGATATTGCCATATCCTTTGACTGCAATTGGATAGCTGCTCTGTTTTCATTCCAATGCATTTTTCCATCAAAAATAACCCTGTGAACTTCACCACGGTGTCTTTTTCACAGAGCGGGCTCCAAAAGCAAGTAGGTTCAGCGATGCTGAAAGCTTCTGTGCACAGCCCGGGGGGCACCAGCTGCCCTGCCACCACCCCAGCACCTGGCACAGCTTTGGGTTTGCTTGCTGCAGTGACTTGCAGAACAGCGAGCTGGAATTTCAGGGGGGCAGAAAATCTGACCTGAAATGTGCCCTAACGAGCCTGCAGCATCGCTGCTGCTGCTAGGTGCTGTCCCTGTAGGTCCCACTGTGCCCGCTGACCCGGGGAGCAGCGATTTGCCACCCACAGGGCAGAGCAGTGGACCAGTGCACACCAGTGCAGCTTGAGCCCTTCTCTCCCCCCAGCTCCCAGGTGGGATTTTTGCACTCTTGTGCTCCCTCTGCTGGTCCTCAGCCTGGCACGGCCAGCACCACTTCGGCACCGCTCCAGCATCGCACCCGCACTGCTCCAGCACCGCTCCAGTGCTGCCAAAACCTCGGGCCACCCCTGCTCCCCGGGGGCAGCAGCACCCCAGGGCACATCTCAGAGCCCACCTGCAGTGAGGGAGAGGTCCCCGTTGCTGGCCAGACAGAGGAGTGCTGCTGGGCTTGCACTGGGCAGAGCAGGGCCAGACCCAGATGGGATCCACACGTTCTCAGGAGCAGCCTCGGAAACTTCCCTCCAAAATAAAAGCTTAAAATAACGCTACTGAGAGTGATGCTAACAACAAAACAATGATGAAGAGTGAGCAAACAGGACTGGTGCTGCATGGATCACTTTATTAAATAGGCACACATGGGCACAGACAGGCCACTGTATCAGTTAACTCCTTTTTAAGAAGGCAAAGTGCAGCTCTTTGCACCAACACCTCCACAGTACCCATGCAACAGGCCACCACCACCAGCGGCGACGTGCCACCGAAGCATTGCAGTGCAAGGCCTGGTGTGAGGGCAGCTCAGGCTGCTCTCCGTGATCACATGCGGTTCTCTGACGCTTTCTGTCTTCGCAGTACTTGCCAGCTTTATTAGAAAGCCGTTTGCTGTTTCAAGGCTGCTTTCTAACAGTTATTGCCAGGGAGGGAGGGAGGTGGGAGAGCTGCGCTCCACGCCGAGCACATGACAGCTGCCAAGGCACCTCTCGGAGGCTCTGTAAAGCCTGCTTATGGCGCAGGCCTCCTCCCCCAGACATCCCAGGAGGGGACCTGGTTCAGGACGGGGCCACACAGCCCCTGCCCCAGCTCAGAGCCCCAGGTCCCGTCCCCATCCCTGTCCCTGCAGGCTGCCCTGCTCACTGGTGCCAGTAGGCCATGCACACAACGCGCCTGGGGAGAGAGCAGCCTGAAGCAAGGGGCACTTCGGAGGCAGGGGAAGGGGGAGAGGACACGAAAGGGTGTAGCAACAGAAAAAAAGGATGCTGTCGCTCTTTGCATGCAGCCTCCTCCTGCTTCCTGCCACCATCACGGCACCCCAGGACGCCCCACACTACACCAGGCCTCTCCGCCACCACCCCAACATCTGGACATCTCCACCTCGGATCCGGGTCCAGCCTGGGGTGCACAGGCTCAGAGCTGCTTTCCAGAGCAAACAATAAATCTTGAAAACAAGTGTGGGGTTCTCTGTGAGCAGCTGAATTCAATGGCTGAGCTCCGTCTGCAACAAAGCCTCTTCCTGAGTGCGGTGGCTCCCTGCCCACCTCCCTCCCCGGGGGACGCAGAGGCGGCAGCGAGGAGGTGAGCTCTGGCTCCAGCTTGCAGACGGCAACTGCTGGAAAAAAACAAAACCTGCCCAGAAGTCTCGTAGTGTGCTGATGCCTTCCCTCGGCATGGCCTTTCCCAGGGAAAAGCCCGCAGGAGGCTGGGAAGAGGCACCCAGCAGCATTCACCCCTCGTCCCCTGAGCATCACAGCCGCAGGAACCCGCTGCTTATGCATTTTGCAAACTGGCCAATGCCCCTGCAGAGATAAAATGCTGCATCCGAGTGACCTCTGTAGAGTCTTAGCAGACGATATGGGTGCAGCTGGCAACCCGCACCATGGGACTTTTTGAAGGTGAAGAGTCGTCATACGCCCCTTGGCTTTGCACAGCTCATTAGGCGAAGTACACTCCTGAGAGAAATCCCTCATTGTTCAAGAACAGATCTCTCTGCTTTCTTGGAGCATTTCTGTAGATGCAAATAAATGGTTAAACACATGCAGTTGTCTCCCATGTTAACTTTCTTTGGTATCACCAACAGCTGCTTTCCTTTCAGCACAAGAAACCACAGTGTTGCAGTAAGTGAAAGTGCAGAAGAACTCAGGCTTGGATGGCAAAACCTTCCCAGCGAGAGGCTGATAAAACGGAACAGCAGAAGTTTTTCCATGGCTGTGAATAGCCCCGTTATCTCTTCAGGAAGCAAACCCTGTTCCTCTCCGAGGTGCAGGTGAGTTCGCAGCATCAGGCCTGGCAGCCCCTGGCACTCTGCCTTCTGCAAGCAGGAGTGTGGCTACAGCTAAGCTGTGAGATGTTGCAGTACAGCAAGAGAAACAAATAAACTTCATTACTGCAGCTAATTCTATGGTGAAATTATTTTTCCAAATCTTCCCCAAACCAGATGTGGAAATATTTAGCTACCCCTGCACTCCTCTGGCTCCCTCCACCCCCCCAGGCCTGAGCAAAGTGTTGCTGAGCAGATGAGAGGCAGGGGGAGGTGGAAACCGTGACTGGTTTCAGCGAAACTCATGGATTTCTCAATTCATGGTATCATTTACTGACATCATGAAACTAATTTGGGCTTTCTCTTCTGCCTTTTTACAGTTAGGTAGTTTCCCCAAGAGGCTAAAACTACTCTTTCTTTAAAACAAAATTGGATTTCTTTTCTATAAGGAGTGCAGAAATGTAGATCCTGTTTCCAGAAGCCAGATTCTGAAGTCTTTTTGTTGTTGTTGTTTTTAAATTGAAATATTTTACCAGACGCAGTCTTGCAAAAGGACCAAACAAAACGTGGTGGCTCAGGCTGACCATCTCATTGCCACCTCTCCCTCATTACAGGCTGGAAAACAGAGAGGACGTCACCTTGCCTGCCCCACCAGCCCCAGGACCCAGGTGTCCAGCATGGCTGTCAATGCATGTGTGGCCTTGTTTCTGCAGGGCTGGATCGACCCTACACCCTGGACACAGCGCACAGCCGCTGCCCGCGTCCTTTCCCGGCTGCCTGCATGTATTTCTTTCTCACACTCGCAGCAAGAGCAACATTACCGCACCCATTCAACTTGATGTTGTGCTGAGAGCAGGGAGCAGCACTCATTTAGGAAAAGCACTAATTAAACATGTTCTGGGTGGTCTCGTTTTGGCGCCCTGCCTTTTGGGTGAGACGGGTTTTGCTGCCGCTTCCCTCTCTGCTGCATTCCCTCCCGGCTCTCCTTCCCCGGCACCTACAGCCGTCTCTGCCAGGGGGCTCGGCAGCAGCTGCCCTGGCAGGTCCCAGAAATGACCATGGCTTTCAAGGATAGACACCCAGGGATGGTGTTAAGCAACTGCTTCCTCATGCTACTTCTTCCTCTACAAATAATGCTGCTGTTTGCAGTTTTGATGGAAAGCATGAAGCTGCTATTAGATTTCACTGGAGATAGGCCAGATGTGGCAGGCAAGTGTCTGGTCTTCTGTCCCAAACGGTGCTGCTGTAAGTGCGTTCACAAGGCAGTATGTAGTGCGGCCCCTCTCCAAGCCACACGGAGGTTTTGGTCTCCACAAATGCTAGCTAATGTTGGGGGGCAGGGCCTGCCCAGGAGCCTCCTCAGCTCCCTCCTGGTGCTCCTGGGTTGGCCACGGACCTGTTTGCTTTGGAAATGGAGCTGGATCTCCTGGAAGCACCTGGCCAGGAGCAGTCCATGGGGTGAGCAGCATCTCAGAGAAACGTGTTTTCCTAATAGCTGGTTGGATGCCAGTTACCAGAGGTGCACGTCTTTGCTGCTTGGGTTTTCTTTTCACAAGTCCTCGGACCTGGTGTTTAGGAATTAATGTCTTCCAGGTAAAAAGCCAGGAGCCAAGCTGTCTTTCCTGTGAGGAGAGCCAAGGCATCAAAAGACAACCACTAACTTACCATTTCACAGACTCTTTACGTGTCTAAGGGCTGCCTCCTGGGGCTATTGCCTTGAGTTGTACAACATAACTCTTGGATGGTATAATTTAATAGTATGTGTCATATGGCAGTGGTCCATGGGATGGTCAAGGAGCACGACAAAAAAAAATATTCAACTGCAAATATCAGTTTTCCTACAGTATCAGCATAACAAGGACTTTTGCAAATGCCTGATGTCAGGACTGATTTGTATTGCAAATGTTCCTGCCTAATCTACAGCTCTGTATTAAATAACATATCATGCTATCACAACGTTTTGCTTTGCCAGGAGAGCACAATATTTACACACACATGCCCACAGTACTGCTTTTCTGACAGAATGCCGTATTAATGACAAATTACAAGTTTGGTAACACAAGTCAGAAATAGTTTTAAACCTGCCGGCTTTAGGGAAATAACACGAGACTGTTTAGACACAGGAAAATTGCAATAGCAGACAAAGTTATCGCAGGCCAGTTGAATAAATATTGATCTTCAAAACCGTTAACAGCTTTGTATCCAGAAGCCTGAGATGCTGTAGTAGATAATCTCACAGTGCTATTTGGGCTGTGTGCGAATAGCTTTGCTTTCAAGTTGCACTTCATTCATGGTCAGCCCATCTTCCGCCGACGGCACTTGCCAAGTTCTTCTCGATCTATTTTATTTTTGTGCCCAAGCTGCTGAAATTTGCCCAGATGGTGCAGGTTTGGCAGCAGCGAGGGGATTGAGCAGGGCAGACCCAGACCTGCAGGGGAAGGATCTGGGCGAACGGCCGGGTGCCTGTGGTGCAGGGCCCACAGTGCTGCAGCGAGCACCGGCTCTGCCTCAGGGCAGGCAAAGCCCCAGCCCGGTCTCCCCTGGCAGGGCAGAAAGCTGCCTGGCACTAGGTGCAGGAAGAAGCCATTTCCACAGCCAACGTGCTGGCACGTCTGCCCTCTGGAGAAGCACTTCTGCTTCTCACAGAGAGAGGAAACAAAGCAGAAAGCACGCCAGCCCTTTTCGGAGCAACCTTGACGCGCAGCTCCCCTCCCGCCCCGCCGAGCTCTGCTTTTTGTATCCTGCCTCTGTCCCGTCTCACGCTGCCGCAAAGCCTCCGCAGCAGTTTCGGGTCTCGTCTCACGCAGCGCTGTGTCCTCTGCTGAGCCTCTCCTCGCGCTCGCTGTACTTGATGTTCCTGCTCCTGCCAGGCACTCGGACCCAAAATGGGCAAATATTGAGGGAAATGGGTCCAGGCTTCCCTGGGGCTCTGTGTGGGCCCAGGCTGGAGCTGTGATGCTGTGGGTTTGTCAAGGGCAGGCTGGAGTTTCTCACTCTTCCCTGCCCTGAGTTTAGCTATTAGCTACATGCAATTTTCTACCGAAATGTCGGCTGCACCATCAACCCGCCCCCTCCCCTGCACATAATCAAAATATTTTGATAACCGAAAAATGTCAGGCAAAACAGCAGATTTTGCAGTAAATAAATAGAGCAAATAACTAAAATGACATGGGGAGAAGGAATGAGAAGTTGGTGCCTTCACAAAAGGTTTCCAGAGGCTGTCCCTGAACAACAACAAAAATCTCTTAAAATTACTGCTTTGACAAAAATAGGCATTTTCTACAAAAATTAAACCCCCTCTAGTGGAAAACGGGAGGGTGATGGTAGCAAACCTTGCTCTGCCGGGTCACACCTCACTGCAATGCAAGGCCAGCACTGCCTTCAAGAGTGCAGTACGGCCCGGCGGCATGGCACGGCATGGCACTGCACAGCACGGGGCGAGGTGACAGCATGGCACGGGGCCAGGTGGCTGAGGACCCAGCGAACATGAAGTCGCTCCTTGCACCAGACAAGTAGCGATTAGATGAACGAGCCCTCAGCGAGATACTAAACACATAGCAAGTATGTGTGACAAATTGCAATGACAAGGTTGTGCTGGCAGTCTGCATGGCGGGTAACGAAATCCCTGTCCAGACAGGGCTGCGCTCCGGGCACCCTCAGAGCCAAGCAAAGGAAGGAGTTGCTGCCAAAAAGCCGTCGGCACAGCCACCACACCCATTTTGCACACTGCTGCTCGCAGCCGAGGCTGCCACAAACACTGACAGCGCACGGAAGGCTGGAGTTACGATGCCACACCATGCACGAAGCTGGGGAATTGCAAAACGCCAAGGCTGGTGCAAAAGGCCACCAGTCAGAGGAAAACAACGTTTGGAGGAGACGCGCAAAGAAACCCCTCAGTCTGGCTGCAAGGGACCAAAACACTGGAGGAAGAAGCTTATGGAAGAAGGAAGCAGAGAGCTCAAGGTGGGCAGTGTATTTTTTTGCATGCAACACCAGCAGTCCTTGAAGGGTGTGTAACATCTGAATTTTCCGCTTTATTTTTCTCCCATTTGCAAAACAGCAAAGGTGAGTCTGTTATTTGGGCTGGTACCAGAGACACAGAGCTGGTCTCTCCAAAGAAAGCTTCTTGCCTTTGCCACGAGCCTGTGGCAGCACAGCAGAGGTGCCCATGGCTCATTCCACTGCTGGGAGCACAAGTCCTGCCGCGTTGCAGCACCGGGACGCCCGCTTTCCATAGCTGCCACCTCCACAAAGGCACCCCGGCGATTCCTGACTGCTCGGCAAGCCGCAGCCCCGCTGGGTACGTGTACCCTGTGGGCAAGGGGAAGCCACCGGGCCTGCTGGCGGGTTGTCACCTTCTGCCGAGCAAAACCACCGCGGGGCTGACGGCGGCAGCACCCGGGCAGGTGCGCACATGGGAGGGCAGCTGGGGGAAGCAGCTCGCAGCCTCGCCGGGTAATTCGGGCTCTGCTCTCAGCCTGAGTGATCTGCAGGGTGCATCTCTGCTTCACGAAGGCGGGCGCAGAGCATCCATCTGCAGAAATACCACAGCAAAAGCAATCCCTCTCCCTCCCCCCCGGTCCCCGCGAGCAGCGTTCATTCTTTGCTCTTGCTGTAGATCCGGCATGCCGAGTCCTTTCTCCCCAAGAGTATTCTCCCTTTACAAAGCGAGATCATAAAGCAGTGACATAATCCAAGCTTGGCAAACACTTTTGCTGATGTTAAGCCAGTGCCTTTCGTGGTTCTCGCTGTTGCTTTTTAGTCCCCGATATAGATGGTGCAACCGGCTGATTAAATGTGCAGGAGCCTCCCAAGACACCATTTCATTTGAAATGCTGACATTTATATTTGACATTCCAATAAGTGTGGGGCTCTTTTTTTTTTTTTTTTTTTTTTTTTTTTTAATTAATTCGTGCAAGGGTGCGGGTCGGACAAAGCTGCACATTGAAGCTCTCTGTAGAATAGGTGTGATTCAAACAGACAACTCCTGGCCAGACTTCCTAACTCATCTACCTCGCGGCTGAGCCTGGAAGCCAAATTAATTAGAGGCCACCCACAAGCAGATGTGAGAGGTAGGTGAATCTCCCCGCTCATTCATTCCCTGCCACATCTGCTCAGATCTCTGCGTACTCGCTGGGGGTGAGTGGGAGGGCTTCGGTGCTAAAAAACTGCCTCGATCCCTCTCGCTTTGACACTGAAACGCCGTCAGGCAGCAAGGCCGAGCGGTGGTAGTGAACAGTGACACCGGGGAGAGGGGCAGAGAGCACAGCAGCGAGGATGCCTGGCTGAAGAGGTGTGATTGTTGGCGGGACACGTCCCGTTTGGGTTTATGGGATGCACGGAGCCTTTTTACGAGGGATGCTTTCTTCTAGTAGCATAATAGTAATAATAATAATAAAAAAGGGACCAATTGTTTCTGCCATCTGAGAAAACCCTTAGGTGGACGGGGCAGGCAGAACTCCAGGAATAATTAAGAAAATAACATCGCACACCCCACAGGACAAACACGGGTTGTTTAAAGGCTCCTTGCTGGCGATGGCGTTTCCTTCCCCAAGCTTCCCCTTCACCTGCGGCAGCGGGGCGACCACCGCGGGGCTCTGCCCCCAGCCCCCGAGCCCTGCGGGATGCGGTGCCCAGCCGGCCAAGGGAGGGCTCTGAGGGGGTCTTTGGGGAAGGTTTTGGGGGGGTTTCTGTCGGTTTCCCCCCTCCCCGAGCGGCTCCGGGTGCCGTGGCCGCGCCGCCCCGTCCCGCCCGGTGCCGCCCCGTCGGGCGGTGCCTGCCGCCGCCCCCGCTCCCAGCAGCCCTTGCAAACGCCTACAATGAAATTTGCGAAGTTTTTTCGGTTTCGGCGCCATTTTCGAGTGGACTCGGAGGTGAGGAGGGAGGGCGGGCAGGGCGTGCGGGGACGGGGCGCCGCGGGGGGAGCCCCTGCACCCCCCCCTTCCTCCTCCTCCTCCTCCCTCCTGCTGCCCGCTCCCCCCCCCCTCCCCCCGACGGCTCAACCCGGTGGGGGGGGGGGGGGCAGAGCAGCGAGGGGGGGGGGGACCGGGGCGCGTTGGCTGCGGGGTGGGGGGGGGGCAGCGAGCAGAAACCGGGGAGGGGTTTGCAACAACGGGGCGCTGCCCCCCCTCACTCCCACCCCCCCATGTGGCACCGGGGGCCGCGCCGCTTTGAGGCGGGGGGGGGGGGCGGAAAAAAACTTTTTATTTAATTTTTTTAACGGCACCAAACAGCGCCCCCCCCCCGCCCCCCCCCCACCCGGAGCCATCCTCCCGCGGGCGGCGCCGCACAAAGGCGATGGGGAAGGGAAGGGGGGGGGGGGGGGGTCACGGGAGGAGGGGGGGGGTTGGGGGGGCCGTGACGCAGCGGGGCAGTGACAGCGGGGGGCGGGGCGGCGCCCCCCCCCCCTCCCCCCCCCCCACTCCGCCTCAGGACCGTTAGGGCGGGAGCGCGCCCGGCCCGCCCCGGCCGGCCCTGACAGCCCCCCCCCAGCACCCAAATTCTGCCCCCCGGCACCCAAAATCCCCCCTCCGGGCACCAAAATCACCCCCCGGTTCCCCCCTTCTTAGGTGTGTGCCCGGTGGGGCTTGCTCGGGGATGGGGGGGTGAAGGAAAAGCCCCCCCCCCCGGTTCTCCCCGTCGGGGCTCGGGTGGGGGCTGAAGCGCGAGCGGCCGCACGTGAGGAGCAGCCTGAAGTGCTAAAACACGGAGAAACGGTTAAAATACCGGTGACACGAGTTGAAAAGGATTCATCGAACCGATGTGAAATGAGCCCAAAAAATAGGACCCAGCTTTTCCTTTTTCTCTATTTATTTTTTTAATAACTTTTTCCCTTCTTGCACCCGGCTTTGTCCGACCGTTGGGATGTCCCGGCCGTTGCTCCCTCAGCCGCCCCGCGCCGTTTGGGCGGGCTGGGAGATGGCTTTGGGCTTTTTTGCTGTTGTTTTTTTTTTTTTATTTTTTATCTTTTTTTTTTCAATCTTTCTGAGGCTAAAACACAAGCGGCTCAAAAAATCAATGAGAAGTCGTGCTCGCGTGCCGCGCGCGGCTGTAGGTAGGTGAGGGACCCTCTGCCAAGTTTCATCAGCTCGTGCGCTGAAGGAACCCAAAGAGCTCCACGGCTCGCCGTCAGCTGCGGGAGCCTGCGCTCGGCTAATCCATTTTGGGGGAAAATACAGCAAAACTGAGCTGCTGAGGCAGTAAACGTTCATGAAGTACGAGAGGGAAGGTTTAAGTAATGCTTCAGGCAAAATGAACCAATTTTTTTTTTTTTTTTTCCAAAAAAAAAAAAAGTTAACTTACTGTGTGCTTGTTATGTTTTGAATTAATGTCCATCTGACAAAACAATTTTATTTTTTTTTCTGTTCTTAACAAATAAACTTTATAGGAATCGTGCTTCCAGATCTGTCCCTTGTTGTTTAAAACTGGATGAGATGACAATGCAAAAACTGGGAGTAACAGAAGCATCATACTTTTCTTCTCCTCAGCAGTGCTGAGAAAAAACTGTGGATCCTGGAATTTTACTGTGGATTTTACTGGTTTTCTGGAGCACTGTAAGTTGAAGTCGGATCCTGCAGGCCTTTGCGAGCACCAGGAGCTTTCCCTCCTGTTACCAGGCCCGTCTTGGTAAACGCGGTCAGTCCTGCTAGGAACAGAGTTTGGGTCAAGTTTTGAGTCGAGTAAAATTAACGAATTTGTTTTTTGCATGGACTGAATTCACCCGGTGTAGCTGCAGCGTGGCTCCGGGTGTTCTGCCCTGAGCAAGGGCGCGTCGAAGCGGCGCGGGCTGACACGAGAGGTACGTGCTGCTGGAGCTCACGTGTGGCTCTCCTAGGCTGTAATTCAGATGAAACGCAAGCTGCTTCTCTGACCCTTTTTCTGAGCAGATTAGCGAGGGGAAAAATAATTTAAATAAAGTGCATGAGAAATCACCCGCTCTCATCCAGGTTTGACACGTGTACGTTGGTTAAAATTATATATTTTATGCATTTTTTTTTTTTCGTGGCCCAGTAAGAAGTCTTAGCTGAGCAAAACACCTGTAGTAGGGATTTTCATGTGGCATTTGTGCACCCGGGAGAGGAGATGCGCTGTAGGCACCCGTACAAATGAAAGTAACCTCGCTGCGTGCAGCTCCCGCGTCTGGCTGCTCGTGCTGCCTGGTCGTCGTCGCTCTTCACGCAGCCTTAGCTCCGCTTCGGCTGCTCTGTGAGTCGGGTTGTATCGGAAACGTAATAGCTGGAAACATGTGGTGGCTGTCGGTCAAACGGCGGGTCCGATTCCAGCTATTAGCCACATCTGTAAATATTAAGACGTGACTTTGTTTAAATTTCATTGTTCAAACGAAGGCAGGAATGAAAGTGGTGTGATTTTTCAGATCCAGTCAGATATGAAGTGTTTCAGCGGTGCTACTCGCCGCCTTGTTTTCATCTTGTTACTATAATTGTGAGCATCTCACTAATCAATGTTTGGGACCTTCAGCTGTAACGAGATGATTTATTTTATTTTTTTTTTGTAAAATAGTAAATGCTTTTTTATTTTTTTTTAAGTGAGAACAATGATTTCAGTATTTATTTGTGCATGTCTCCTGAAAAAAGTGTTGAATAGCAGTTGTTTTTTTTTATTATTTTATTTTTTTTTCTGTCCTTAGTGTGTATATAGGAAATATTTAACATTTACGTGTCTCTGAGCTTACCTAGCCCTGGAGAGGGTGTGAGTCAGTGAGGGCATGTATGCAAATCTGTCCTTTCGTGGGCTCATATATTTATTTCCTTTCCTTTCCCCTGGTGCTCTTTCACACTCTTTTTTTTCTTCTTTTTTTCTTATTTTGTTAGAGTGTTGTAAGGAAGGTTTAAACTACATTTCAAGGGATCCCTGTATTTCAGGGTGAATCTCTGTGTGTTTGAGCTTAGGATTTTTTATTTATTTTTTTTGGTGGGGGGTTTTTTACTTAATTGCCCAATATATTTTGGCAAGCAGAAATTGCATTGTTTTGTGAACTGCGTTAATAGATTTCTGCATGTTCAATTTTCCCAGTTATTTGGAAGATTTAATTAAACCTCCGTAGGTGGCAGGCTTACATATTTGACAGGTAGAAGTCTTGATTTCTAGAAATAGCTGGCGCGTGAACTGCAGGCACAGAGGTGTTACGATGGCTTTGCATTGAGATGCAGCGTTTGGGGGTGATTCCCTTGGTGTTTGGGGCTGCCAGCACAGCAGGGCAGGGCTGGTGTCACCCGTGTCCCTGCAGCATTGGGGTCATTAGTGCACTTTGTGTGCAGTCTCCAAGAAGAACACTCCTTGCAACTCTGGAGGTGGAGAACTGTTTGTTTGGTGTCTGTTTGTTTGTTTTTCCCCCTAACTTTGTGCCCACCCAAACCTTTGCTGTGTTCATGTGGCGAGGTGACCTCAGTGAGGTGACAGCCACAGCCTGGTGCCCCCACCCGACGCACGGCACTTGCATGAGCATTTCGTAAACCTTTTGTGTTGCTTTCCAGCTCCCGCTGGAGCAGTGACTGCCCTGCAGAAGCAGTTGAGGTGTCAGCACTCACAGGTGAGTAGGGAAGGTAAGTGCCAGCACCCATGCCTGGCCTGCTGTGAGGCACTCGCAGCATCCGCCTCCCTCTGGGTCAGCGCAGGTCCTCTGGGAGAGGTCAAGGTGAAACTCGAGTTGGCTGCCGTCCTTCTGACTTAATAGTGAGAATCCAGAACTCAAAGCAAGCTTGAAACATTCTGAAAAAAAAGCTCAAGCGTGAGATGAGGTGATTCAAACACGGAGCTTAGTATTGCTTCATGTCATTATTCTGTCATGGCAAAAACGCACACATTTTCTCAGATACATATTTCATTGCCTGTCCCAAATTTCCAGGTGCTCAGTGTGAGTGTTGCGCGTCTTTGGGCATGTATTGAAACCTCACCTGGGGAAACTCATCCTTACTTGAAGAGCTCTTGCACCATCTTGTCAAACTAGACTAGAAACTTTCTTATTTTTGTCTATATATGTATACATGTGTATGTATACATGTGTATTTTATTTTGTGTGTGTTTATATATATATAAATAGAAATTTGTTAAAAGGTGAACCCCAAACACAGTCAAAAGAAATACTAAAACTGAACTTGTTTACTATTGCTTTTTGGTTTTTTTGAGCCCCTTGAAGAGATGAAAGAAATAAGACTACACAGGTACGGTCATGTCAAAGTGTTAAAGAAAAAAAGGTAAAATTATGTGGGGGGTTGTTTTGTATTGGCTTGTACAGGTCTGACTTTGGGTACTTGTTAGCTGCTTTGCAGTAAATAGCGGTTGCTCTTTATAGAGTTGGAACTAGTGCTATCAGTATTGAGGACACTGAAGTGGGTGAAAAAAGAGTTGTTGGCAAAAAATTGCATTGGCAAATATTTAATTTAAAATTTGAAATAATTTGGCACAGGTCCTGAAACCTTTTGAAATTCCTATTTTTAAGTTTGCTAAAAAGGCAGGGACTACTGAGAGGTGGACAAACTGGAACTCAGATAACCAGCGTGCTTACTGCAAGGGACGGCACGAGGATTTGAACTAATTGCGTCATTTCTGACATTGTTCTCTTTTTTTGTGATGCTGCTTTTTAAGAAAATGAATTGAAGGAAGTTGTCACATAACTGGAAAAAAAGTCAAAAGGAAACACAAAAATGTCAGGCTATCTGCACGGCTTCTGTATGGGTACTTGCAAGGGCCTCTGGCGGCTCCGTGCTTCAGAGTTACAGCTGCCCTGTGCTGTCAGGTTTCTGCTCAGGTACAGGGAGGGGAGGTGATGAAGCTTCAGAGTATCTTTAATTTCTGGCTGCATACGATTTATCCATTCAAATAGTAAATGAGCATAATATAGTGGTTTTTTAATTAAAAAAAAAAAGGGGGGGGAGGGTATTTCTCAAAAGTCAAAGTAGTTTAAGGAGATTTTAACAGGTTTGCCCTGTTGGAACGTGTATTTAAATACCAGCATTGCAACTCCTGGAAAACACACAATGTTCAGCAGCTGCTAAGAGGAAGGTACAGTGTGACATCTCCAGAGAGAGTGTTTGGAAGGGCCGGAAGGGTCTGCAGGATCTTTACAGCAGTAAAAGCAGCAGATCTAGATCGGAAAGTGTAGATTTGCCAAGACCCAAGTGTTGTGTTGTTGGGGGGTGGGAGGATGGCTGATTTCTGTTTGTTTGTTTGCACTGTGTAACTGCTTGTTCTTTATAGTTACAGACTTTATGGTAGCACCTGTGAAGGAAAAAAAAAAAAGTCCGTGGTGGTAATGCATGCATGTTAAATGTCTTCATTGTAGAGTGTTCTTCAGTACCTTATATCATGGTTTAAAAAAAAAAAAAAATCAAAATACCATTTGGAATGTCAACATTCAGTGGGCTTTGAGGAGATGTAGCAGCACATCATGGTTTGTAGGGACAAGGAGATACAGACCATTCTGGGCTGCCTCATTACCTCAAGGATAAGACAAGAAAGTGAGCTTCTGGTTATCATAGATGTGGAAGCTAACGCATTCCCATGTATCTCTTTAGTTCAGTTGAACAGGTATGTGTAGATAAGTCTTCTCGGTGCTGACGTGCACATCTTTGCAGCTACAAATACCTGCCGTGTGAGTCTGCATTTGTGTGTCTCAGTGGGGCTGGCCCTGCAGGCAGAAGGACTTGCAGCTCCTTTTGTTCTTCAGGGCGGGGATGGCTTGATCTTGGCTTGAGCATAATGCCTCCGGCTGCCGTGTTACCCCTCAAGCCCTGCTCAAGGTAATGCTCCTGCTCTTCAGCCTTTGCCCCAGCAAAAGGATTGGCCAGGTACTCTCCCCCATAGTTTTTGGGGGTCCTTTGAGGGAGGGGGTGGATCTGGAGGCCGTGGAGAGGTGCTAGGATGGAAAAGCTGTCAGCAGTGCTCTAGCAGCACGTAAATACTGGAGTTTGGGATTGCCTGTTGCTCTCCAGTATTGCATTGCTGCTTTAGTGAGGCTGGAAATCGGTCCCTGGCTCCTGGGGTGCCTCCCTGGCACCGCTCCCCGTGCCTCCACCCTGCTGCTGGGGGGGGTTCCCATTTCCCACACCAATAAACCACTGCGGAGGCAGCGACGAACGAGGGCTTGGTGTCGTTACTGGGGCTGTGCAGGGGGAGGGGGCCACGCCTGGCACCCCTCTGCTCACAGGGGGAGTAAGGGAGGCCTGGGGGCGGCTGGAGAGGGACAAGGGCTAATGCTGGGCCTGGGTGCTTGCCTCTGGCAGCTGGGGGAGGGATACAAGGGCTGGCAACCACCTTGGGGTGGAGGGAAGCTGAAGGTTTGACAAGGGGGGGAACAAAGGTGCTCCCGGGGAAGCCACTCAGCCCCCTGCAATGCCTTCCCCAGCATCGGGGCTCCCAGTGGGGGCAGTCCCAGCCGGGGGGAGCTGTCCCTGCCCTGCAGAAAGCTGGGCTTAATGCTCCCTGCGGTGCCTGGTGGCACTTGGGCCATTGGGGGAAGTGTTTGGTGGGTGGCACAGACGTGCTCCTGTAGCAGAGAGATCTTCTGGAGGGAGCCGAGCCCCAGGAAAAAGGGGTTTTCCCCAGCTCTGCCCTTGGCGGTTAACACCCTGAGCTCCCTAGCCCTTTTGGCAGCAAGGGGCAGTCAGGGTGAGCTATGCGGGGTCCTCTTGGGACTGTCCCCTCCTGCTGAGGCATCCATCTGCTGCAGTGGGAATGGGGTCGCACATCCCAGAGGTGATGGTGGAAAAAATAGCTCCAATTCTGTGCTACCAGGAGTGCTGGTGCCTGTGTATCCCAGAACATCGGTTTTTCAACTATTTTTAGGAATTAATAAATCACAGTTGAGGGCAGGGGGACGGCAGGGGAATGCACACCTGCTGATTTACAGCTTAACGGTGGCTCCTGCTCTGTGCAGTGGGCGCTGACACCTCTGGGAGATCGGCACAAGCTCTCCGCCACCACGTAAATACCGCTCCTGGCGCAGTGAAGGTGTGAGGGGAGCGGGGTTGGGAGCAGCCTTCAAAACCCTCCGTGGGACCTGTTCCCCTGGTGCTGGGTGCCTGCAAGCGGGTGGGAGTCAGAAGGATTGCACGCACAAGTAGCCTGCTTCACGTCGGGCATCTGTGTTCCCTCACTTGCATCCGTAAAACACTTGGTTCCCGCTTTCTACAAGTCGAGCCCTTAATCACCGTGTAAAATACTGCGTTCCCTCAGGAGCAGTGGCTAACAACTTAATGAGTAACTGGTTCTGCAGGGCGACTGGTCAGTGAAGTGATTACTTTGTGTCTCTCTACTTCTATTAATTTTACATCCGATTTTTAACGTGCTTAAAAAAGTTTCACATCGTTAGCATTTTCTGTGCGGAGTGCAAGAGTTTAAAATCAGGTTTACTCCTTTTTAGACCTCTGTCGTGTCTGGATTGCTTTTACTCAGCTGCAAAAAGAGGTTTCCACCCCATTGCCGGGGGGGGTGCTCCTGCTCAAACGCTGCTTTCAGGCTCGCCAGGAGCCGAGCAGCAGCCCCAGGAGAGCAGAAGCGCGGCGCAGCGGGCGAGCAGCGAAACGAGAAGCCACGCCGAGCCAACGGGGCGTCTGCCGGGGTGGTGGGGAAGGGGCTGGGGATGCTCCCGGTGGCGGTGACGGTGGCTCCCAGCGGTGCTTTGGGAGCCCCTGGCTGCTCTGCACTGGGAGCCTCGGGATGGTGCTGGTTGTGGATGCGGACAGCCCAGGGCAAGGGGCTGGGGGAGCCCCTGCGATTTTCTTCCTCTTGATGTAAAAGTTTGTCTTCCAGGTGTTCGCAGGTCGACGTGAGGCTACAGCTGAGCACAACCCGCTTGCCGGTGAGCCCCAGAAGCGCTCGCAGAGCGTCACCAACCTGAGCTGAGGCAACGAGGCCCTCGTCCCACCGCAGGCAGCTCGGGTACAGGCGTGCGGACACGCCGTGGTGCAGCAGCACGCTCAGCAGCTCCTCTGTTTGCACTGGGCAAAGCCAGATGTAGGATTTTTAAAACGTGAACTCTGCTGCAGCAGGACCATCTGTGACCACTGCTAAGGAAAAGCTTTTGGGTTTCCTTACTGGTTTTGGTGGGATTTTACAAGCAAGCTGAGAGGCTGCAGCTCCTTGTGGTAGGTAAATCTATGCAGCACGTCGCACCTCTGTGTGGCTGCTGGGTTTAGGAGGCAGATGCTAGAGAAGCTCATTAATCACACGCCTCTACGCCAGTCTCTTTAATTTCCCCCAGACCGAAACCCTCCCACGCAGTCAGGGTGAGGGTACTCAGTACCAGGTACTGCCATTAGAGAGGCAGCATGGTGGGAGCCAAATGAGGTGTTGCAGATTCCTGTAAACACTGAAAAAGCAACCCGAAAAGCCACCTTATCTACCTTCAGCGTTTTCCTGCTCACCTCCTTTGATGCAAAAGGAATTTTGGCAGAGGTTAGCAGCTCATTGTGGTATCCAGTATTATCTTGCTTTCCTTGCACTTCTTGCCCACCCACCTCATCTGCTTTTCCTCATCTTTCCTCCAGCGTGCTTTGAGCCAGGACTGGCTTCAGTACGTGTTTGTGCAGTGCCTTGCACAACAGCAACTCCCAGTGCTAAATGTTAATAAGTTCAGGTCTTGCTCTTTGCACCATGAGGGAGGAAATGCTTTGTGTGTCTCCTTTATCAAGAGTAACTGACTAAGGTGATGCTAACCATGTGCACAGTGTATGTCATGCAGTGGGAAGTATCCAGTACCTGTGATGCAAAGGCACAAGAAGGACAAAATCTCGGGTTAAATTAAACAAGAAAGGTCCCAAGCACCTGGCAAACCAAGCCCTGCTCACCTGCTCTGAGGTGAGGTTGCTGAAGCAGGCGTGCAACAAACAGAGCAAACGATGGCTCTGGTGCCCTGATGACTCAGGGGCTCTTGGCAACAAGCTCACCAAATGGAAGACAAATGCTATTTCCAATCCATTCATTTCTGAAGCAAAGTATAACACTACACTGCTCGCTGGAATTTCTCATGTAAAACCATTCTTATGTTCTCTTCAAGTAACAGACTACTGACGATTACTCAAAATACAATTCACATCGAGCACACATTCATTTATAAACTGCAGAGCGGGAGTTCTCACGGCTTATGCTTGATGAGAGGAAACAGTTTCCTCATACTGAAAAAATTTATCTGAGTGTGCCCAACTGCTAAGAAATAAGTGATGGCAAGGAAGAGACTAGGTTGTATGGCAGACAGACACAGCTGCCACAAGCAAAGTGGTTTTTTTTTGGTGGTTATTCCTTTACTAGAAAGCACAATCTGGTTTTCTAATTGCAAGCATAACGAGCTTACACTGAAACGTGTATTTCTGCTGCAGTTTATCTTCTCTGCTTGGTGTGTCGCAGTTTGTGAATGGAAGAGAAAATGGGCAAGGCATTTAAGGGAAAGGAGCTGTACATGTACACACAGACACCCTGCCCCACCTCCCCCTCACCGTAAGATTGGTTTTATCACATCCCAGCTCCTCCGGTAGGCAGCAACCAAAGGAACAAGCAGCATTGGCATCACTGCTCAGACCCTTCCCGGACCTGGCGGCCACCCCGATGGCAGAGCAGTCGAGGCAGTGCCAGCACCCAGCTGCACCAGTACCCAGAAACCCCATTCCCAGGGAGAAGGGTGTTAGCCCTCGGCACCGCAGGGGAGTCCAGCTGACACCTGGTGCTCATGCAGACACCACACCAGGGCTCACAGCCACTTTCCCTGCTGGGTCTCAGGGAGCAAACCCAGAGCCACACCAGCATCAGCAGCCTCAGAAGGTGAGGCAGGGGTGGAACCAGTGCAATAGGCTTTCTTTACTACCATGCATAGCAAAATATTGTGGGAGAACTAAGCTCTAAATTAAGTTTCTAGAAACAAGACACCCCCAATAATCATGTTAGATAAATACCTGCCTCGTTTTACTCACCATAACAGGCCTGCCTCTCCTAGAGGCTCTGTAATCATTTTCACCTTCTGTTTCCATCCACCAGTTGGTGTTTTAAGAGCAGAACAGATGGGAGGGAAGTGTTTTCAGAAGTAGCACTTGCAGCCATTCAAATATACCCCCTTCCCCTCCCCAGACCTTGCACCAGCTTTTATCACCTGGCAGTTGCTACTGTGGACCCTTTCTAGAGGCCGAACTCACTGCCAAGGCTATGCTGAACCTTCGTGCTTTTTTTGCCCTGGCCTCTTCACTTTGTGTCTGCACAGATAACCTGCTGGGGACTGGCACATTACAGAGTTAAGCTACTGTTTCCCCATCAGAATAGTTACTGAACTAAAGCTGCTTGTGAAATTAAAGATTTCAAGCACTCAAACGCTACAAGAAAAAAACATACCATGACATCTCGTCTGCTATAAGGTACTCGTATACAGGTGAGATTTGATCTTGCAAGGTGCAACCTGAATGGGAATTAAAAGCAGTCGGACACAGCAAAAGCAGTCCTTTAATGTAACCAGCTCCCCGTATGTAGTGCCAGGTCCTCACTGCTGGATCAAGGCATGCTTGACAGGATTTCCAGAGTGTAATAGACAACGGGACACCACCAACACACCATCAGCCACGACATACGTTTACAAGGCAATGTAAAGATCCTCATTTGTCTACATTTTCCACAATGGGATTTCTCTTTAACCCAAAACAACCCGCCCAAAAGCGAACTGTCAGCACAGTTTGCACAAAAACCTTTTTCCCACATCTCCAAGCTCTGCCTTGAGTCCCTTAGATTTGGATCTGTGCAAATGTACAGCAAGGAGGATGAATGCTCTGACCAAAACTACACACTTCGGTGCCGCGTCAGTCAGCGTTAATGGTCTGTGACGGACTAGAATCAAAACATGCAGAAATTCCAGATGCCACAGGGTAAAACAGTATATTAAAGCCTATAAATAATCAAAATTACTTTTCCAGTGTACATTTGTGATTCATAAAATGTGGAACTATAATGAGCTTCAAATGCCACATAAATATTCAAATACAAGATTTTCTCCGTGCTTTCATAATGTTTTAACAATATACGTCTGGGCTGCAAAAAGCTTGCATTTAACTTGCGAAGGTATGACCAAAACCCCAGTCTTTTAACCAAAATTACTGAATAAGAAGTAACGATTGCATTTTCAACTTTTTTTTCATGTGAAAATTCATCTTCATGTAGTACACAGACATTTTCTGTAAAAGGCTGCAACAGGTTAGGACTGTTCTAGCAAGGGCAGGAGAGTGGGACATTTCTTTTCCGAATGATCTTCATAGGCAATAATAAAAGCTGTTGAATAAGGAAACCCTCTGGGGTGACAGTATTTTTTTTTTTTTCTGGAGTATCTAACTTTTCTATCAGACACAGCCAATGTTGTTAGAAGACAATCCTGTATCCTGCAGTCTCACTCCTGTGGCTAGTGTGGCTCAAGAGGTCCCACTGGAATATCTTGCCAGCGTTCAAGCTGTGACTACGCCATCTGCAAGTTCATGCAGTTTGAACCCTTACCCCAAAAGGCTGGTAGTTTCCCTCGTCCAGTTATGTTTTGGAAGATAAACCCCTTGTTATGACTAACTCAACCTCTCCTGCTGTTCCCAAATCACAGCGTTTGAATTGGTCTCAACCAAGATAGGAAAACTTACAGGACAAACTCACGTAAGGGTTTAGTCTTAAAAGATATTGAACATCATCAATTCTTACCGTTTCACATGTGAATAGGTACATTTATGCCACCTCTCTGGTGTAATGTGTAGATGACATCAATCAATTTTGAAATCCACTGTGAAGTAGGAACTATTAAGAAGGCAGGAGAAAACAGTACTTTTTTATAATTAGACCTTAAGTTCAACCCCACCTAATGAAAACTTAATGGATGTAAGAATTCTTAAGTGCATTTATATTTTTCTGTGTTGCTTTTGTGCTTCCTCTTCTTAGACATGCACCATATATTTTCCAGAAGGGATTCCCAGGTACAGCGCAGGTTGATAAGCATACACACAAACATTGAGAAATACAGTCTTCGTAGTGCTTTCAGAAAAGCTCTTTGGAACATTAACCTTAACCTGGATCATTGCAGAAGTATAGTATAATCACAACCAGTGTTATCATATTTGTTAATGAGAACTTTGAGTTACAAATACAAATTTACATCTCCAACACATCACGGTCATTTGGTCTCAATTACATTATGTAAATTATTCATATTTCAGGTCTGCTGCAAACTACTACAGTTGTAACTGAATACACCTTGGAGAGAGAATGATGTGCAGTACTTTGAAAAGTACAAAAGCACAACCCAAACTTCAAAACCAGAAAACATCTTAAAAACAGGCTGTCAAAAAGATCATTATGTATTAAGCACTGACCAGCATTGAATCCTAGCACGCAGTGGAAGAACCCACGTGCAGAAGTACAGGTACTGTGTAAGCTAAGGGATGGAACACCACGGCAGAAGGAAAATGTGCAAGGTGGGCTGCAGTGTTTAGAATTAAACTCAGCATGAACAAGATGTTAATAAAACAAACCCAAAAGATTACTTACAAAATGGTTGTGTTCCCTCCCACCCCTGTATATTATTTAAATGAACATATTCTTCACTCTTCATTTTTGCCAGAACAGAACACGAGACACTACTTAGTGCATTTTCTCTGAAATCCAGTTTGCTTATAGAATATGCAAGTATTTCGATAGCTTTCCCTCAGGCCTTTATCATCTCTTGTAGATGGCACAATACTGACTAAAGGCTCTACAAAGATAACAAATGTAGAGTCTGCCTTCACTGTCAGAAACACTTATGAAAAATATTACTAAGAAAATTTCAAGAGCACTTTAATATACAGAATGAGTGGCATAGATGTATGGGGCTTATTTTAAAGAGACAGCCTTTATTTAAAGTACTTTGTTTTGTAGATCTTATAAAGTAAACATTACAATACTTTTTCAAAAATATATTATAATTGTTTAAATTTAAAAGGCAATTTCACTGTCTGATGGGTATTTTTAAAGAAAAAAATCCAAAAGAAATGAACAGCTCAACTTAAACTAGATTTTAAACATTCTGCTTTGTCATTCCATCTCCTTTTAGCTCAAAAAATAAAAAAATTTAAAAAAAGTTTTTTTTACCCGGACTTTTACAGTGATAAGGCAACTCCAGGAGACTTGAATCAGCTCCTTGGAGATTACAGATACTGTAACTGGCTGCTCCTCATGTTTTATAACACCCAAAGGTGCAACTATCCATTAATCACAATCACATTTGTGCATGAAAATATAAAACTTAAATTACAGATTTTAAAAATATTACTAATAGACTTCCCTATCATAAAGTGTTTTACATTTACAGTACTTGAACTATTTCAGTTCTGGGTTGATGAGGTTTAAGCAATTTACCACTGCAAGAGTTAGACTCCGGAGCTCACAAACAGCACAACCCAACCAGGGGCAGCAATAGTCGGTAGAGTCATAGTGCAAATCAAAATAAGGAGTGCAGAATTGCACTAATTGTTTACATTTCTAAAATATAAATGAACAAGACAAGATTTGTATATTGTACATGCAATAAGTTATAGTAAGCATATGACAATGGGGGTGGATAATTCTACAATTTTAGCTGGTGTACCAGAGTTGAAGCCTGTGAAAGATAGGACTCAGTAAACAAAACATTTCAAAGCTCTGCTATCAGAGCACTTGAACTATGCTTTCATGCTTTGTATTTCTGCTTCCCCGTCTCACTGATCACACAGATATGCTGAAACAAAACAAAATAAAAAGCTCCTGTTAGAAAGTCATGTAGGATGATGTTTACAGATGTATTCAATAATGCACTTCTGAAAAAAATAAAAGCATGCTATACACATTTCAGTACCAAAGAGCATTGTGATATTGTTTATGCAGAAAAACTTCAGCTTCTTTTTTTTTTTTGTCTACAGATCTCAACACTGGACTTCCTCTCTCTCCTACCCAATGTCTGTTATAAGGTTAGTGAGACCCAGATGAAAAATTAATAATGACCTAGCATAAAATGCAAACATCTCAACATCCAAGGTCTCTCCTCTCTAATTTTGATGTAACTAAGGAAATGCACTTATTTCTTGCAGATGTATCTGGTAAGATAAGAAACTTCATACAAACTGCCACATTATTTCAAAGCTGACAGGAGATGCATAGCCTCCATTCTGCATGAAGCAAAACAAAAGTTAGTTTCCTATGAGCTCCGAAACACTGTTGTGCTGCTCTAGCCTTTGCTCTCGTCGTTGCATCACTAACGGAACAGGCTTGCACATGAGCTGTGATTTACACAGAGAAGAAAGAGTGATGCAAGGAGACTTCCCTTCCTTCCTTCTCCCTAGTTTTAAATGGACAAAAACATACGGGAAAAGTTACTTACATTCAAATCTCTGAAGTATTCATTGTAATCTAGGGCGTATCCCACAACAAATTTGTCTGGCACTTCAAATCCAACAACTGAAAAAGAACATAAGTCAGTGTGTTAGAAAAGAACATCCTAGAGTTCACTAGACCTTTTTACAGACAGAATCTAGAATTTTATAGACATATAAGCATAACATTTCATTTCTTCCATTCAAGTATCCCGAGATAAATATTCCATCTAGTTAATGTTCCAACTTTATTTGTTGATTTAATTCAACTAAAACAAAATGAAATAGATTTACTTACTGGTTCCCAAGCAGTAGCATTTTATTTTGTTTTAGTTGTCACCCTCACAGTATCATTCAAAAGGTGGCACCTGTGTGAGCGTGCCCTCGCCTTGGGCACAGCTATAAGGAAGGTCACCTCTGGGATAACGAGCAGGTAGGTTCA
Source organism: Aythya ferina (assembly GCF_964211825.1). Taxonomy (NCBI): domain Eukaryota; kingdom Metazoa; phylum Chordata; class Aves; order Anseriformes; family Anatidae; genus Aythya; species Aythya ferina. The sequence goes on from NC_140311.1 coordinate 7,712,517, forward strand.
CCTCTGAGCTCCCTCAAAACTACAGATGTGCAAGTCCAACAGGGCTCTTTGTGAAGAGCTGGGAGAGTAAGCATGGAACACGTCAACACCAGGAGGAACCAGAGTTACTGCAGGGGAACCAGTCCTTCGTCTTTGAGGCAGTGCCCAAACAAAACTCACTCCCCTCTGGCTGCTCGTGGACAACAACCTGGTGTACCAGGACATACTCTGACTGCGGGACAACTCTGCAGAGCAGCACGCTGTAAGTGCCAAGCCCTTGGTATAGAGAATAGTGAAGACCACAAGGTAAAAGGCACTCTCTTATTTATGGTGTCACTTGCACTTTTCAGAAACCGGCGGTTTTTTGTTGTTGTGTTTTGTTTCAGTTTTTTTCCCATAGAAGCTGCCTAAAAAAACACATCAGCTGTTCCATAGATTGTCCAAGTGGACATGGCTCTAGCAGGACAGTCCTTGGATAGTCAAGAAGTATCAGTCCAAGCCATCCACACACACTGTAAGACAACCTAGGGACGTTTCCAGAAGGCTTTCTCCCCTCATGCTAAAAATGAAAGACTCCCGAGCTGTGCTGTTTCTCTCTCCCTGGTTACAGCGAGGCTCAGTAACGAAAAAAACGGAGATAAATCACACAATTCCAGTGAAAGACTGTGTACGCTTCTGGAAAAAATAAGGCAATGTTTAGAGTCTACTTGGCCTCATGATACAAGGATAGAAGGCAGGCCCAAGCACTACTGCTGCGTTGTCTCTTGCCTTCAGAGCTCACAGGTTCTGCACTGAACAGGTCGTCTCTGGACAGATGGCAAAACAAGTCATCTGCTGCAAGATGCTCAGAAAGGCAGACTGTTAACCCAGCTAAACCCATAATAAGATCTCAGGAAAGAGAGGCATCCTGGAGTGAGGAAAACACCTGAATTAAGCTTTCAAGGCACTGAGGAATTTCAATCTAAGAATACTGTGCAAACTTGGAAAGGAGGGGGAAGAAGATGCAATTCTGTTAAACTCACTTCACTTCCATTGTGAAAGCACACAGTCCACATGAACAGGAAATCAACCTCTGGCACAGGGATAGCACACGTGGCCCTTTCCAAGCCAAGAGGGGCTATCACTGACACCCCCGTGTGCTTTGGATGCTATTCCTTCCTTTACGGTCTTGGGACAGACAAGAAGACATGACAGGAGTAATCCAGATGCTTAAACAAGATTGGGTTTGTGCTATTTTGAACATCTTACCACTGTAAACTTTGATCAGATCTGTTACCCTGTGTGGTCCCATTACATTTCTGGGGACATCCGAGTGGCACTGGCTGGCTATGTTTAGGGACCTGGAACACTCCCCAAAGTGTCAAAGATGAATCCAGCAGATTCTGCTGACCAAACCATTTGATTAACATGCAAGCTAGAATTTCCATATGAAGAGGGATAAACTTGGACCAAAATATCAAAGTTTCCTTTTTGTATAATAAAATGCCACAAAAAGTTAAGAAAAAAAGGACTAGACCAAATCTGTATTAACTCTGTCAAAATACATTCCAAATATTTAAACTTCCCAAATAAGAGCAAAATAAATCAAAAACCATTCATGAAAACTTACTTGGAACACCCTTGGACTTTGACCAAAGAGTACACAATACATCAACATATATACAACATATTTTTAAAAACTGATAATGGGTGTCAAAAAGTCACTTACAGTCTGGCCGATATCCCACGCTTCGAGGAGTTCTTTTTACCAACAAACTGTCAAATAAAAACAATGTAAAACTGAAACATGGAAAAACACCAGGTTCAATTATATGAAACAGTTACGAAGATTAGCTGAATTCCACTTCAGTGAGACTACATGTGCATAATTGACAGCATAACTATATACATTTTAAACATATTATTCATTTGCAGGTGCAGCTGATCATATAGACAAACTCAAAACTTCCTAGAATCATGAATGGTTTACAGCCTAAGGGATAAACAAAATGTTTGCAGGAAAGAGGCTGTGAGATACTTTACTGGAAGGATTTTCATTGCCAGAAGTGACTTAATTAGGTTTTATGTGTTTTTAGAAACCTCAGGTGCAATCGGTTTAGCTTGCAGGTAAAGAGGTGACAACTTGGGATCTAGCCAGACCAGCTGAGGTCTTTTCAAAAGTGTTAGTGTTATGAAGCAAAAGTTCAGCTGGTTAAATGTAACCTCAATTGCACTTGTGCAACATGTCCTCAGCTGTTTTTCCACTGGTAGTACTAATTACCCCCATACAGAAAATGTAATTGGTTTTGATGATCATAAGCTGATATAAACCAACTCCACTTTCACAGAATTAATAGTCAGAGGTGTAAAAAGCACAGACATACAGAGTTGGGGGTACTGTAGCAGAATGAAATACCTTGCTAGTTTAATTTGACTCACTCATTATTCAGTTGCACACTTTCAGAAGATGACCCCGTCATCCTGACATTTCTCTGTCTTTAGACATTCAGTTTCTGAAACTTCTAGTTGAGAGTCTTAATTTGAGTATTGGCATAAGACTTGATCAAACCAACCCAAAATCACATTAGCATTAATTCACATCTCCCTGCTACAACTGCTTAATTGTCAGAGAGAAAGAAAAAATTAAGAAAAGAAAGGCAAGTGAACTATCTAAGAGCATGACACTTAAAGCTATCCAGCATGATCACGTTTACTTGCTCAGGTCTTTGGCAGACCCAAAATGCAACAGGTTTAAATAATCCGAAGCTAGGCTTTGTTCATGCTGTATTCTACTTGTGATGTACACTGTAGTGTTAAGGTACTATTCAGTGACAAATATTTAAAATCTGGTACATTTAAGCAGGCCACAGAGAAAAAAAAACAAAAACCTCACCTTCAGCAGGTCATCCCCACATGATCATCAAGAAGAGCTGCTCTAGTACATCTAACAACTGCCTTGACATTGTTATGGCAACACAACTGATTAGATTTTACACGCAGCTCTGGTTTATCTCTAATCCCCAGCAATCATTATGCTTTTATTGTAAAATACACAATCACAGCATAGGAGCGTAAAAGATGCAATTTAAAAAGAAGTAGGAGGAATGTTGATATTGGTTAATATTACCCTCAACATTTCTTACTAATTGTAAGTTATTTAATTAGAAAATGTTTCATAACTAACTGATTAAAGATGCAACTAAGTAGAAAAGCCTAAAAGAGCATATGGCTGGGTGACTCACAGAATGACCTCTGAGGCTCAGCTACACTATATACTCTATATAAACAGTAATGTTTAGTACAAACTAATTTAATTCTACAATTAAAGCTGGCAGACCAAAGGTCTCCATTGCACAGATACACCACTGAAAAAAAATGAAGTTGCAAACAGAAACATGTTCAGATACTGTATGTCCATAGATGTCAACCACTGACTTTTTTTTTAATCCCAATCTCTAGTAAAAGTTTATATTTATGAACTAAATTTGTGTTGAAAATACCCCTGCCACCTTGAGAGGTTGTTGTTTTTTTTTTTATGCCCAAAATATTTAAATTCTTCCATATACTTTTAAACCTAAGTTAAAGATCAGTGGTAAAACCCCACAAATATTACTAGAATATAAGGCAACACATGTACTGAACAGGCACAAGCTATCCCTTTCTGATGCACTGATATTTTTCAAGCAATAGGACTGGAAAGAAGAGCATTTCTGTTAGCCTTAATGAACGTATGCTCCCACAACAAGCAGAAGTTGAGTTTAAACAAATACTGAACTCCATCATATATGACTCCTGTAGAAATGTTCCTTCCTGTTTCTCTTCTATGGGAATATGTTCTATATTATCTTTTTATTTCACTGTGTGTCATTCTGAAGTTGAAATACAGCACAAATAATCACACTTAGAAGTTTACCTGGCTACTTTCACCATCTTTGGATTGTACTGCTTGAGTAGAGACAGCAATGTTTTCATTGTTTTACCAGTATCAATTATATCCTGAAAATAAAAGTGTCATGTAAGTGAGAATATTCAAAATTTCAGAGTAGCATTTTCGAGTTTTTACTGCAGAAATTGCTCATCCGTTATAGCACAAAAATATGACAAAATAATGTTCATAATCAAATACAAGTGATACATAACGCTATATTGTGCTTAAGCAATTATGCTCAATAAAGTGATCACAACAGTCAAAACTGTGGATAACTACTACTTTGAAAGCAGTTACTGAACTATGACCTTCTAGGCTTCCTCTGAAGCGTTTATGGCTTGTGTTCCTTGTAGCTATTTGACAAACATTGTTTAATTCCAGTATTATAAATGTAACATTAGTCTTGCAGTTGAACTCAGAGAGAGATGTATACAACAGAAAGAAAATAAGAAGGGAAAATATTCAGAACAATCCATCAATGCAATTACAGGAAAAAGAAGTGCAACTTATATTACAGACCCAAAAAGATCCAAAGACAAAGAAGCTGCACTGGCAATATCTGGGTGCAGTTCTAAAGTTTCTATTTATATACACTAAAATGATGTTTGACACACCATTTTAATCCCATCCCCTGCACAGAAAGGGATGGGATTCTTTTCTTCTTTTTTGTTTGTTTGTTTTTATACATCGAAGGGATTCTGTATGGAAAACCTAAGTGCTTTGGTGCCTATAATAATGGTTTTTGGTTTTGTTTGTTTGTTTGTTTGTTTTCCCCCACTGTTTGACAGTTAAAATGGTGATTGGTCAAAGGGTTCATATTTGACAATGTATAATTATATATAAGGCACAGTATAAGGCACTGGAGAGATGATTCACTGAACAGATGAGAAACTAACCTACTTAGCTGCCTGGGACTTTGAAGACATACATTCATCTGAAATGAAGCAGATACATAATTAAATGCATCTGCCTATCTGAAGCAAATACACTTCAAAGGACGCCACCGGTCACACAGATGACTGCTGTATACATACTAGTTTGGTAGGAGTTTTAGAACTGAACTAAAACAGTTTAGTTCAAAAGTGTTTCCTGTGGAATAATATAACCTTCTCAAATTAAAAAAAGACGTACATAAAAAAACACATTTAATGACAGAAGGAAACATCCTTTCATTTGGTGGCTGAATCAGTTGCCATAGCTTATGGATAAAGCCATTTCCACTATTTGGAGTCTGAAGACATTATTACTTCTATACATTCATTTTTCCTGTTTAGTACTTCTGCTTTGCCATCCTCAAGTTAGCAATCTTATTCTAGATCATCCTTTGTAAAAGTCATACTTACTGAATGTAAGCAACATCATTAATCAAAGAGGTATAGAAGCAAGATTTAAGCAACAGTACCTACTAGGAAATCAGACTGAAGCGTATTGTACCTCGTATCAAAGAACCATGACAAGATAGAGAAATGGGAATTAAGCATTATCAAAATGCAAATTAGGAATCAACATTCTCCACGCCTCTAAAGAAACTGTACACAGAGATGTTTGCCTTAGCTCTGTTTTCCCATGTATTTTAGGATATTCCTACTAGGAACTTCTTTCTACCCCTCCAGTTTAATTTCCTAGTTTGCTGTTATAAATTCAGAACAATAACACACTTAGTACCACTTTGCTCAGGCTACTTCTTAATAAGATTATTTTTTTTTTAAAAAGACATTTAAGAATTGACAGAATCACAGAAAACTGAAATCAAATGCAAAGAGCAAGCAATTTTACACAGATATTTTCCTTGTTAAATTTGGTATAGTTGAATGCTATGTGAGAATTCAAAACACAGGTCATTTCAAATTCAGAGACCACTTGCATAATTCAGGCCTAGAGTCAGAAACTAAAAACCTTGAAACTAGGAACTGTAGGATTTCTGACTTAAAACCAACTTCTGTTTGAGGTCTTTTGCCAGTCACACGTTAGAACTTCAAAGTGAAACATAATACTTACTTCTACAATTAAAACATTCTGGTGGAAAGAAAAAAAAAAAGACAAGAAGAATCAATTAGCATTTAAAGAATACAGCATTTCTTATATATATTGTCTTCTATAACTTAATAATTTATTTTTCAATGCAGTTAAATATTTGTACCATGATTTATGTATGTTAGGACATGTAACAGTGAATACTATTTAGTTAACATTTCTGATGCTCTAATGACAATTAGTTGACAATGAGACTTTCCTCAACAACTAATGCTGAGTACAAAGTGGCCTTTAAATTCTTATAATGCAGAGAATGTCATGCTATAAAGTTATGTACTGTTTTGTCACACCTACATCACTTACACTGAAATGGGACAAAGACTGTTTATGTGTAATCAGAAGGGGAAAGCCGTGTGTTCTGACAGAACAGGAGGCATCCATGTTTCACCCACAGATATCTAGCTCAATGATCTCTACACAGCCACTGAAGAAAAGCAGATTCCCAATTTACATTCTCTGCATTTCCATCTCTTCATTGCCTGTAACAGGACCCTTATTCCCTAACCTGCAAGTTACATGTCTAGACAGTACCAACTCCGTTCACTATTGCAATGAAACACCAACACAGTAAATAAGTAACGCTACTCTCTTTTAAAGGTACTTTGTTAACAACAACCAAGACAAGACTATTCTTAGGCAATGCAGAAAAACAAATCTAACACTTCCTTATACTGAAGACAGTGAATATACACACATATGTTATGAAAATCATAATGCTTCATAAAAGATGCTTCATAATGCTTCATAAAGATGGCTCTGGTGGGGCTTATGCACCCCACCACTCTACAATGGTGAATATTTTAAATGAAACATTACAGTTTTCTTTTTTTTTTTTTTCCTTTCTAAAACTCTAATTATTTGGTTCTTTGGAGGGGTTTATTATTTTTGGTTTGTTGTTTGTTTTTTGTTTTGTTTTGTTTTGTTTTTAAGATTGTTTTTTTTGGGGGGAAGGGGTTGCTTTAAACATATAATGTGCCATACCTTTCCAGTCAAGGTTGAAAGGTCATCCCCACCAATGACTTTTATATCTCCAGTTGACTGATCATTCTAGTAAGAAAGAGCAGCAAGTAAGCATTAGTATCACCAGAATTAAAGTAATTTTTCTTCTAATAAATATCAAAACTGCAAAGTACATAACCCACAAATACCAAAGCTTTCAGAAACATTGCACCAGCAACATCTATTAACTAAGAAATTAAAAGTAATCAAACTGAAAGATGGTATTTCAGATAAAAGATTGTTTGAAAAAATATTTACATAAATACAGGCACCACTTCTCATCTGTGACCATTACATATACACACGTGTATATAAAAAAATATTATTTCCTACATATTCATTAAAGGTATGGAAAACAAGAAAAAAAAGTTTCCAAGCTGTATGCTGCTATATAGCTGGTAATTTACATTTTAAACTTTGATGCCTTAGAAAGCCTTACTCTGAATAAAAATAAGCAATCATAACAACAATGAAATAGCCAGCAAACAAGGCACAGATTAAGAACAAGAAATATAAGCTATAAGAATAGCCAGAAAAGCTTGGGTTTGCCTATTTTACAAATAGTGATAAATTACTCATTGTGGTAATTAAACAGCGACACAGCTACACAATCCTATCACTAAAGTACAGCATTTTGCTTTAGTAAAACTAGGCTTTGATGTAAGCATCAGTGAACTGTTTGTTATACAAGAAAGTTAAAAACAACTCCTGGGGTACCTCCAGATCTATGCAGTTTATTTAAAGTCATTCAGCTGACTTTAAACCTTGACATTGTCTCATAGTTCTTATTAATTGTGCTATACTCATTACTGTGCTACTTACAGATGATGTCATTATCCTACAAGTTAATCATTTATTTGAAGGGTCATACCACTTTTCAAACTTCATTCTCACAGCTCTTTACTTCATATCTTCCCTTTAGAAAACCTTTATTATTTTGCCGCTTCAGTCTGAAGCCCAACCTTACTGCATGACCATGCAGACAAGCAGCAAAAGAGCAGTTCCTTCCCCACGCCCCAAAATGGCAGATACAATAGAGAGGAGACCACAGGGGAACAGACAGCCACATACAGCTTCCTGTTTTCTCTGACACACATATTCATACTGTACAAGTTGTAGACAAAAAGTAGAAGTGTTATCACACACAAAAGAGGGGTAAATGGTTTAGAGAGAAACACACACTGAGCACACTGGGATTACAGTAAAGAGAAAATGTATTAAAATCCCTTGGACAGTGACGTCAATGCTCTAGGATAAAGAAGTGCTGACAGCTCTAGGTATGTAAAAGCAGATAACGAGACTAACAGATACTTTCTATTTTAGATTCCCATGACAAAACACTAAAAAAAAAAAAGGCAAGCACAAAGCGTTAGAAAAAGCGCCTTTACAGTTTTACCCCACGTTTTAAGGAAAACTATAGTGAACAGAACCAATACCACTGTGTTGAAAAAGTACAAAAATAGGATGTCCAAAATGTCTGCTGCTTGACCCAGTAAATAGCAGACTGCTACTGAATGCCAGAGATACTGGTTAGATTAATCACGAAAATGGGATTCAGTTAAGCACCATGTTTATAATGCTGAGGGGCATTTCCTGTGTTCATCATATCTTAAAATTATCTTAAATGACAGCTTTAAGCTTTTCCTTGTTCATGGTGCAGGATTCTCTCTTACCTCCTATTACTACACTAATAAGAATTTCATCCTTTTTCCATGGAAGGATGTAAAAAGCACCATTTCTTAAAGAAGATGGAGAAAGATGTTACAGATATTTGTTCCATTAAAACAACATGCACAGATGATAGACCAGTCCTCTCAGTACATGCATGCAGATCAGTTTCCTGGTGATCTCTCTGGCTACAAAGCAACACGCTATAATCAAACAATAACAACACAGAACTACAGATCACTACAGAACCTTGTGGGTTATGCATACTCAAGTATACTGATCAGCAGAGAAAAACAATCTAACCAACAAAATCTGCCCTTCTCCTTCCCACCAAGCACCCTACAAATTGCTACATTTTTTAACACAAAACATAAACCTTCACTGGCATATAAAGCTACATTCCTATGCAGGTACTGAGTTTCTGAGCAATTAAAGGATCAAAAATGGTTAACGAATTTCCAACACTGGTTTTAACCAGATTTCCATTGGAAAGAACTTTGTTTAATAATTAAGCAACACTTTAATTATCTTCAGGAGCATTATTTCTGATTTCAGTACTGGTAAGACTTTAATGCTTTGTGATTTAACACATTAGAGATTTACTGTTTAGATCTGTTTTCACTGCCTCATTGTCATTGCTGGAAAATAATAACGCGCTGCAAGATTGTAACCCCTGACAAGGCATTTTAAGTTCCTCATGGTATTTGCTATAAGGCTCAGTTAACATGAGATCTTTCAGAATACTGTCTCAACCAGCCTAACTAGATTTTGCCTTAAAGCTGCAGTACTCCTCCAAAAAGCCCTATTTTCCTGAGTGACAATGCAACACGTCCATTGTCTTTTGGCTGCCCTTTGTGACTACATAAGCAACTTTTGCTTAACTCTAACTTTACATGCAGGAAACTGGTGAAAAGCCATTCTTCTAGGACAAGAAAAACAAACTATTTGTCAAGAATACAGAGATCTGGTTCTGTTCACAAACACTATCTTTCAATTTCTTAACGGCTTGCCAGATCATTAAAACTCATTTGTAAGGACTCCGAAAGCAGGAATTATAAGCAACATTTAATCACAGCTTCATCATCTCAGTATTCTTAGAGAATTATTTTTGGGTGCAATCATAGTATGAACTTTGCATTATGAAACAAATAACCCATAAGCTTGAAAATATTAAATGATCAATTTCAAATAGGAATAGAACATCAATCGCATCAATTTTAGAACCATTATACGAGTTCAGCTGCTTTGTTTATGCAACGATGGTATTTTTAACATCTTTCACGCAGTCTGTAAAGGCAGGCAGCATGATCTAGTAATTGCATCCAAAAACAATCACAAGAGAGCTAGCTCTACTTTCAACTGTCCATTATGGTTTGTGATGGTTTTCCCATCACTAAGAATGCTGACTCCTCCATTTAGTAAAGCACGAATGAAAACTACAGAGCAGATTTAACATTCCAGCACCATTAATAATGGAAAACTAAGTGAATCAGTTACACGCATGTTTGTGTTAGGACAGTCTTACCCAGTCTATCAAGTTATGCAATCTAAAGAACGTAAGTCTGGATATTAATAACTACCTAAGAGAGTTGACAGAAATGAAATGCTCGTAATAATCTGCTAGCGGGGCCATCAAGTAACTGGAGCTCCTCGGTCATATAGAACAAGAAAACATTCCTTTACAGAATTGGCTGACAAAACCAAAACCCTGAAGCCAACACCTCATGGAACACATTCTGCTTACACTCCTTTCTGTGTAAATTTCTCTGCTTTTCTCTTTGTTTACTCCTTCTTACTACAAAAAGAGAATTAAAATTTCCATAATTATTTTGCTGTTCAGTTTCCTATTAATATAAAAGCACTATAGTTTGGGGGGGTGGTGTAAAAAATAAAAGCAGCAGAACCAATACATGCCTAATGCATAAAGATGAACAACGAAAACATGCTGTACAATAAGCCTTGCTTTGCAATGTAGTATTTTTTCCAGGTGTTTCACAACACTTAACCCATAGTTTGTTCCAAGTTACTTGGAAGGTGGAGAGAGCAAAAGGGTGTAGTCCTTTATATTTTAAATAAATCAACAAAGTTATTGGATGTGTTCCTTGAAGAAAGCAGAAAATACAAATTTCCTCGCCAAAAAAGGTGGGAGTTATTTCCTATTCTTTCAAATACTATCCTCTAATAGAGGCATTCACCTTTCTGTTGTGGCTTTTACAGACAGCGTATGTGGGCACGTAGTGGCTTTGTGGTTGAATGGACTGGTAGAGGGAGCCTGACTCTTTTGTGGGGAGCAGAAAGAAAGTGTGTCAAGCAGCTCTCCCCTTGCAAGATGTAACGAAAGGCTGGCATGTCCCTTTCTGCCTGGCCTTGCCTTCTCTTAAAAGAGTGCAGCTGAGTCACTGCAGCACGCTCTGCAGACATGACGGTGGTTTCCAGGTAGCCCCAGGACATCACTGCACACACACCTCGGGAGCTGGCACAGCTCTGGTGCAAACAGGCCTGGCCAAACTCTGACTGGTCTGAGCTTTACCACTCAATGAGGTGAAGTTTTTACAGATCACTCAGCAGCAGCAGCACATTTTTGAAGCTCTTCTACAATCCAACCTAAATCTGCAAATAACCCTATCTCTGGTTTAATTAAATGAACAGTGCAGTTGAGTTTCCAACTTAGTAATCTATTTTTTTCTACTGCAGCAGGCACTCCTCCACAACCACGACAAGTAGCTTATACTACTGACTGGAAAACATGGTCATTGAGACACAGAACTAACAGCATGACCTTAAGAAGCAATTTATTTTGACACCATAAATTGAAATCAAAAAACTTAATTATTTCCACACTACAGGTGATCTTATGGAAGAAATCTAAATTACCCACGAATACTGTCTTGAAAACACGAGACTAGGCTGTTGCTGAGTCGGGAAGCATACAGTACTAACATACATCTGCTTCCTCCTTTGACCTGCACAATGTAAATCTAATGCTTCCCTTATAAAAATCTTACAGAGAACCTCATGCTCCATTTCCCTGTAAAGTTAAATACTTGTGTTCAAAATGAAAATAAATTCTTTTCCAAAAGCATAAAGCCAAGGCAACCTAGACCTAGGCTTTAAAAGGTAGCACCATATTCGATGGCCACTAACCATAAATCTGTTTTTATGAATCTAGTATTTCCTCAAGGCCAAATGCAATTCATTTCATTCATTGTTTAGTTGAGCCAAACAAAAGATGAGGTAGGGAACCCAAGTGTAACCATGTTCGCAGTTTTCAAGTCTTCCTATCCAGTGAATGATGTCTAAGCCACATGAAAATTCCTAGAATTAAGTTTTTGTAATAAGATTTGTAGGACTATCCTCTGTATTATTCTAGAACCACGGTTTTAGAGGAGGGACAGGGGGCAGAGAGGAAATTGTTTAAGAAGTAAAGGACATGGAAAGGGTCTCTTTGCTCTGGAGTTTACTGGGCTGAGGAGATAAAGTCTGAAAGAAACCAGATCATATGAAGACAGACAAAGAACAAGTTAGCTTGTGACTGCTTTTTTCCTCTTAATTGTCTTAACTATTTGTATAAAATTAGCACAATTTGGGCAGTAATTAGGCAAGGCTTTTGCAATATTTAGTGACAATACTCAATCATCCCTGTTTTTAATTTGAAGTTAGTCAAATTTACAGAAAAATTGCACGGTATTGCAGAGATACTTACACAGTAACTCTTCAACCTAATGAAGTCTACAGTCATGGGGATTGATTTGTCACTGTTTCTGTTCAGTGCTTTGATGTAGTCTAATAAATCAGCAAAAAATTTATAGCCACCCTTGAGTACACAGAGAGCTACAATGTGATGTCCTCCCATGCCCTTCATAATTTCTCGTGCCAGTCTCTCTGTCCTATACAAAATAAAAAAAAAAAAAAAAAAAGAGAGAGAGTTAGCTGTTGTAACACATTTAGTTTGCTTACTATGGCAGCAGTATTTTGTATTGCAAACAACAACAGCAAACACATGCGAACTCAGAAGCATATTTTGCTCGGAAATATTTGCCTACCACTTCAGTCACTTTAACCCACTATTGGTCAACGAAGTTTTGCTTTCCAAGGTTAATCTAACAGTAACACTGCCAAACTTCTTTGTTTTCATACATCATACTCAGCCAAAGCAAATCTGAACACCCTGAATTGTTTTACCGTCAGATAAGAGACATAAGGGTGTTTTCTTCTTCTAAAGATAGGTTCAGCTTCCATGCAAAGAGCAAAATAAATCAGCACAACCAAAAAGACAGCAAGAAAACTCTCAAATTATCAACTATAGCTTTATGTTTTGCTGAATAAATTTGTCCTGACTGCAAAATATAATGCCAATAAAGCAGAGCAAGAGAACACTGAACAGTTTTTCAGTGATCATTGTTTCTAAATTTATCTTGCAATTTATTTCAGAAAGCATGGTATGTATTTACAGTGTAGCAGCTGACAGCAGGTTTCTCAGAGAACGCCTGCCATCTTAAACTTTACATCAGCTACTTAATGACCTGTACTTTGTCCAATTTTTTCCTATATAGGGTCTTTCAGTGTAAAGTTAAAAAACATTTTATTATAAATACTGTAATAATCTGATCAAACAGCACCATGCAAAATCTAGAAGCATTCCTATTCACAAAATCTACTCAGAACCGCTTTTCAGTGGTTCTGTGTCTCCAGCAACTCCTCCACTGAATTTGCTCATTCTGTTAAAAGGAATTAGGCAAGTATCAAACACAAAGTAAAACAAAAACACCTTATAAGTTCATGTACCCATTTCTCATCACGAGATAAAAATTCCAGAGAAAATCACACATTTCAGCAACCACAAGTGACAGATTGGTATTGGCAAAGGCTAATGTCTTTCGCAGACAGTAGGGGAAAATCGGGTGTTAGTTATCTACCACATGAACATGAAAAAGTCTTATCATAATGTGATTAATAATCTACTTTTATTAACATCCTAAAGATATTTGAGAGACTATAACTGTTTTTAGATTGAACTAGCACAAATAGTGTGTTCTAATTACTTTTAGTAAAACATCAAAGAAACACTGTAAAGAAAGTCACAGACTGCTACGTACCACAAATTTCTTTGAGAATTGACAAATTTCCAAAAAATAGCGTAACTGCAAATGTACAAACTCTTTGAAGCCAAACAAGAAACAGTTAATTAACATGTGTATTTCTTAGTCTCTAATTAAATGTAATCTGTTTAGACAGTCACCAGGCAGCAAAACTATCACTGGAAGATTGTTTTTTCCAGTGTCATGGAATCAGCTGGAGCAGTGTGCTGTCTGAAGTCAAACAAACCTGTCCATGATGAGCCCATGAGGAATATAGACTTTTTCCAAATCATCTGCATAATGTTTAGGTATGCAGAACAAGTCCAGGTCGTAACCTTGTTCATCATCGCCAATCTGAAAAGGAAATAAGGTGAGATTTCTACAAAGTCTTATAGAAAGCCTGTAGTGAGAAACTGCCAATCCTTTGCTTTACTCAATAAATTACCAAATCCATTACACTCGTTGGGATCACCTTATTTTCCTTCTGAACAGAGCACAAAGTGGAAGCTTGCAGAACCCACAGTTCACAAGAGTTGTCTAAAATGCTACATGAGCTGTCGCTCAGCACGATGTGGAGGGGAAATGATTTCAAGCCCTAACAACATTTCCCCCCATTGGAGAGCGGGGAAAATGAAATTACTACACCTCAAATAATCTTATTTCATTTAAAAATAAATAAATAAACAAGAATTAAGCAGCTTTCAGCTTTTCAGCATCTCTGATTTCAGCAGTGTAATGCAAAACCTGCCTTTGCAACTAAGCAAGCAGACCTTGTAACAGGGACATCTTCCAAATCTCCACAACACCGAATCACAACAAAACACATGAGCCAGCTGTCAATTCAAGACAAGACAGCTACGTTAATGGGACAAGTTATGTGCCTATGAAACAAGCCTTCTCTGACCATGATCTGGAAACAGTGGAGGTTCAAGATCTTCAGAATCAGAAATTAAAGCCCTGCTTCAGCAACCTGTTCCGCACGGGCAGATTCTCCACATGAAACAGCTTGCAACATTAGCAGGAGTGTATTAATTAGGACAAGGGGTTTGCCTATGTACGTAATTATACAACCACTGCTGCGGTTCGGGGCATATTGTCACAAAAGCACCAAGAAAAACTCCCTGAAATTTAGCCCCACTGCCACTTGAAAATGACAATACGTTTTGAATCGCTTCACTTGTTGGTTACGCAGCTGAAGGCTGCTCAGTGTAAAAAGAAGTTTGTAGGGAACACCGAAGCCCGCTGCTGGCAGCGCAGCGGGGCAGGCATGGTAAGCATCCACCTCAGCTCCGCTGCCCGTGCAGGTCACTCTTCCATTTCAGTGCCCAAGGAAGCACTTACCTTGCCTGTGCTCAGCCAGCTGTTTACATGTTTTTTGGTTGCGCAAGCAGTAATGAGGATTTCGGCCGGGAGCCAGGCCTGCCCTCCCAGCCACAGCAGCCCCTGCACAGCCCGTGCTCGCAGCAGGCCAGGCACCGAGCCCGTGATCTGCTGTGTGTCAGGAGCTGGGTCCCTCTCAGCAGCTACGGAAATTTCCTACGGTTCAGCCCCATAATTACATCTAGCACATCCACTAAGCCTTGCAGGCTACGTTTGGTACGGAGCGGGCTGTTCGGTGGGTTTTACAGATGGATTTTTAGCGAGAAAGTAAAGGCACAGCCTGACGGCAGGCATGGCCGTGGGCCGCGAGGCGCCACATGCGTGTCACGCTACCGCTGTCGCTCACGGCACCCGGGGCTGGGTTTAAAAAAAAATAATAAAAAAAAAGGATTCTTAGCAAAGCACAGTGATGATGAAAAATACACCCTCAGCGGGTTCTTCCTCCAAAAGGCATCCCAGTTCGGGTTTTAGTACACGGAGCACGACCTCCTGAGCGCGCTCTGAGGAGCAACAGGAATAGGAAGTTGTGCCACGCCGGGTCGGTGCCTGGTGGAAGTTATTTCTGGTGGAAGTTATTTCTGGGCGCTTTCTGAGGCGGCACCCCCGGCTCTCCCAACTGCGAGCCGCCCAAGCAGCGCCCCGGCATTGCCAACACCTCGCCCTGTGGCAGGACACCGGGCAGGAGGCGAGACCGAGCCGGCAGCCGAGCAGGGGCGCTGGGGGCCGGGCAGGGCCGTGCAGGGCAGCGGGAGCCCGAGCTCCTCAAGGTGACTCCACGCGGGGCGCCCCACGGGGACGGGCGGCCCCCGCCGGCTCCCCGCAGCCGCCTCCCCCCTCCCCGTTCCCGCACGCCGGGGCCCAGCGGGAGGCCGAGGAGGCAGCGCCGGGCCCGCACTCACCACGATGCAGGGGCTGGGGGTCGCCATGGCGCGGCCCGCCGGGGCCGGGGCCGGGGCCGGAGCCGGGGCCGGAGCCGGGGCCGGGGCCGGGGCCGGTGCGGCTGCGGGCGGCGAGGAGCGGCGGGGAGCGGGGAGGCGCCGCGCCCCGCAGCGGCCCCGGCGCCGCCTTCCGCGCTCCCCGCCCTCAACATGGCCGCGGCGCCGCCGCCCGCTCCGCCCCGGGGCCCGGTCCCTGTGAGGAGCCCCCCGGCCGGCGGGCACGGGCCCCTCCTGCTGCCGGCCTACGGGAGCTGGGAACCCACAGACCCTGGGTTTAGGGTTTGGGCGGTGGTGGCGGCGTTTGCACTGAGAAAAGGGACGGGGACACGTGTGGGAAGGGGTCCCCTGCAGCCCGTCGCCTCGGGGTGGGTAGGGGAGGTTTCTCACTGAACGCAGCTCCGTGGGATGGAGGGGGAGGCTGAGCGAGGTCTCCAGGTGCTGCTGCCTTTAACTGCCTGGAGAAAATTTGATCTTGAAGTAAAATTGTAAGAATGGAAATGCCTGGATAGCTCCACTGATCTCATATGGGAAGGAAAAAAATAGTAACAAAAGTGTCACTTTTTTCTGTAGGTCTGGAATGAAGGGCAATGCAGCAGTGCACACAGAAATTCATGGTTTCTACTATTCTAGCTTAAGCAACATATCAGCTGAAGGCTTTCTGTAAGGGTGGAGACCAAGTTTTTTTTTCTGCTGCATAAAGACTTGGTATCAAGGAAGATAATGATTCTTAAAAATAACTTTATTCATACAGTGCCATGGCAATGTTTCTTCATGTCAAACAACTCCTGATGTACACCTAGCATTGCTACTTTGGGCTCAGAAATCAGTTTGAGTGTTCCTTTGTATGAAACAATTTAAGCAGATCTTAATGAAGCCAACAGGCAGGAACCCTAGCGAGTGCAGTTTCGTTGCAGCGAGGTGCTCGGCTCCAGTTTGGGTGGGTTAGCTCTGGAGCAGGAGGAAGGAGCCTTTATCAAACTGCCTAGGGCAGCAGAATGAAATACACCCAGCTAATATCAGAAACATGTCACAGCTGGCCTATTTCCAGAAGGCTGGGAAAAACAGCAGCTGCCCTGTCAAGTTCAAAGAGCGCCTGACATTACTGGACAGCGGGCAGTATCTGTCAAGAGACTGTTCAACCACAGGAGTGTTTCAGTATCTGCTTTTATTCTAGTTACTGAAGACGTTTCTAATTAATGACTGATATTAACGTCTGCTATTAAAAGTAACATCCAGTGGCATCTTTCTGATTGCGTGCAAAAGTTGTTGGCATAAGTTCTGTGCAACTTCTCCCAAGCGGACGAAAGCATTAGTCCTTTTTTGCCCTTCTGGGTGAGCAATTTCTTTGTTCTTCCTGCCAACCAGTGCATTTCTGGATCCTAAGCATTCCTGCTGGCACCCCATTATGGAAGGAAGAACAGATTTACAAAAGCAGAAATATTTGCTGATATTACAGGAAGTTTGTTAGCTGAGATCAGCAATGGATTTAGTAGATGACCAGTTTTGTTCTTACTGGTATGGGAGCCACTGATGTTTCCAGGGCAGGGTCAAGGGAGGTGATCTGGCAGTATCTAGAAGCTGCACATTTTCTAGCTAGATGATGCAAAAAGGTTGGAGAGCCAATGTTGTGATTTCTCTGGAACGCACAGCTTTTAGAAGGCAAAATAATTTAATAAATAATGGTTTGTCTCTGAGTGGTTTCCTGATTTCTAAATTATTTTATCCTCTCAAACCGTCCAGGAATACCTCAGAGCTCAGGCCTGGCAAATCGTGGCCTGCATGAATGTCAGCTGTATGTAACTTTTCTAAAAGACTTACTAAAACCTTGCTTGGTAACCATGATACCCCAACAGTGGGGTACCTGGAGACAACAACTCAGCATTTAGCATATGGAGACACTTGCACTTGAAGTAGCGTCCTTTGAGTTAGATCTTCAGGTCACTCACTGTCCATTCATCAATCCCTCTGTGACCCCATTTTTTCTCCTAGCTTTGCCATTGCTGCTGGGTGACTCAGAAGGAATCAGCAGAATTTATCTGCGCATTTTTTTTTTCACAAGACAAGCCTCCTAAAAAAGCAAAGAGCACAATGATTTTTCAGCAAATTAACAACTGAGATTTGTTTGTGCAGACAAAATGAGCAAAAATGGAGAACTCAAGGAATATCAAACTGTGATCCTGAGATAAGCACCGACATTTTTAATCAAGTGAAAAATCAGAAAGGAATATTCTACTAGATGTTACATAGTGTTTATCAAAATATGAATTTAGTGTGCAAGTGTTCTGTCTTCATCACGGCCACAGAGAAATCTCTCCACTTTTCCTTGTAATTGAAACTGTGCAACGTTATTTTTCTGGCCTTATGGTTCAAATGGGAGAGGAAGCCAGGTGTACCAAAATGACATTTGCCTCACAAAAGTAAAGCAGGACAAAGGGCAGGGACAAGATCTGTTAGGAAACCCAGATTGTTTCCTTCGCTATGCAGTGAGCATTCCTGAGAGGTGCTTTTTCTCTGTACCAGTAACAAGGCAAATTCCTGTTCCCTTCATTCATTAGCCCTTGTATCAATAGAGTCTTTTCCAGAAACCTGTGGAACCCAACAGCTTCTATGTGACACTCTGTCAAATTAATATGACTGATGGCAGCCACATTACTGTGCCAGTTTAACTGGAATTAGATGTTACAGGAATCTCGGGGAGCATGGGGTGGACAAACGTCCACATTACAACGTGCTTGTGCAGCAAACTCTGAGGATCACACAGGTGTAAATGGCCTTCTGGGAGAAGGGCTATACATGGGAACCACGCTTGCTGAAGTCAAGCAGCTTCTTTTAGCCAACAGTTTGTACTGTACCTTCAACTTCAGTCAGAACGGAAGGCTGGCTGACTCCAAACACAGGTGGTTGGTGCTGGCAGGAGGTCTTGCCGTCAGGAACACAGAAGTGGGGCAGAGACATGGGATTCCCCACTTTGCTTAGTTGCTTTTGAAGGAATGAACAGGTTAATCTGCTTTCATTAGGCACCTGAGTGCAAGATGTACCTGCATCCCTCCAGAAACATTTCTAAATGGCTGCAGAGGACTCAGCTGTGTCACTAGAGGCTCCCTAGCTGTGAGCCAGACAGGATCATTTTTTAAAAAATCTGTAACCTGTTGATATCAGCATGGGTAATTGGGCTTACCTGGCTGTAACGTGAGGACAAACTCAAAAGATGATGAGAGGAGGTGGTACGGCTATCTGAGCAACAGGGGAGAAGAACTGAGGAAGACCAGCAAAAGGCTCCAAGGCAGCAATCTGATCAGAGAACTCGCTGACGGAGGCTGTATTTGCTGAGGCTTGCAGATCCAGCTGGCACCGTCTCAGCACAGACCGGGCATCAGGTGGCAGAGCTCACATGCCAAGGCTGCTGCCTCCCATGCAGATTGTGGCAGCTGTTCAAGTATCTCAGAAATCTTTTCTGGGCAGATTATAAGGGAAGCAGAGACACAAAGCGCACGCCAGGCTGGGAGAGAACTGCCCATCAGGACTCCCCTCCCCTTTGCAGGTCCTCTCGAGTTGTATGGCACAAGCTGGCAAAATAGTCATTCAGATCCTCAAACAGTAAGAGCTGTTCTAGGAATAACACCAGACCCTGGATCTGAATTTGGGTTAAATGTGCAAGACTGAGATGGGCAGTAAGGGCAAAGTCAGATACTTCAGTGGAAAAGGTGCCTTAAGAACTCAGTTTACACTTAAAAAGGGAAATAAGTCCATTTTTATGATCTCAAGATAAACAGCCTGGTAGTAGGGAGCCAGAATTCCCATGTATTATCTATCATCCATTCAGGATCCTGCTTTACCCGGTGGAAAATCCTTTCAGAAATCTGTCCTTAAAAATCCCTACGAGACAAGGATGGGAACTGCTCTGAAAAGGACTGCCAAGCCCCATTCTAAGGGGAGAAATAGCCTTTCTTCTGGGACAGAGAAAATAGGACCTCCTCTGAACCTTCCTCTAAAGAGAGGGCTAAAAACTTGATGGTCCTGGTAAAAAGAAATAATCTTGAAGCTTTTTCAAGCTACCTGGCTCCAGGCACTAATCATATTTAGCAAACAGTACGTTTTAATTAACAGCACAGGTTAATTGCAAACAGAGCACCTGTACCTCTAACTGCAGAAATCTAAGATGCCATGAAGTACTGAGCAGAGATAGCAGTTTTGCCAAAACTCTGCTCTTAATTTTATCTATTAACTGAAAGCCTTTCCTCAAAACATACGTCTGTAATATCTGATGGGCTAACACAAGTCTTAGACAGTGATACCATCAAGTTTTTAATCCACCAAGGTTTATCTAAATCTCAGGTTGTTTGGTTTACTTGGAGTCTGGAAAAGTTTACCAGAATTCAGTTCCCTTTTGATGTAAATATTGCTTGACAGTATCAGAAAGGCTTTCCAAAGGGAAGTGAGACACACTACAGCTCCTGTCTCTTTGAACCCCTTCCAGGCACATCTTAAATTACAAACTTACAGACCAACTAGTGTGGTCATACTACTGATGAGTTCAAAAAGAATGTGAAGTACAATGATGCTGATCTTCTGTTTAATTGCCACACAAATCAGATAATTGGATACAGAAGACTCAAATATAAGCTGAGTATTAGACAATAAAAAAAGGGAGAAAAAACACCTGTGCGAAATTACCGTGTTTTCAGTGATTTATGTGACATAGCTGAAAATCAGAGGGATTTAACTACTATTTTGGAAAATATTCTTGATGCAAATGAGAAATCATGATCATTTAGATAAAAGCTTCACGTTTTCCTTTATCAACAGCCTTTGAAAGAAGTAACAACGAAGTTTGGTATTCAAACTGAAACCTCCATTTTCATAGTCAAAACATATGGCAGGACATGATGTGATTTATTTTAGGGCAAAATGATGTCACAAATCACTGGAAAATATGGCAAAACCCAAGAAACTTGTAGGCATCAAGACCTGAATGAATCACTTCTATTATTCAGCCCAACTGTCCACGGAGTCTTGTGTAAAAAGTTTATTCTTTTCAAGCTAGTCTAAATTAAGGAACTGACTTTCTCATTTCATACTCTCATGTCAGGATTTAAGGATGTTTAGTTAGCAGCAATTTGGAGAGTTTAAAAACTTTATGCAACCTAGCTACTGCAGTTCCTACTCCACAGGAAAGCCACAGGAAAACTTTTTGGACATATCACCCGACTATTTCAACTTTAGATTAAAGGCCTCCTCCCTGCTTTGAACTTGGCAGACTTCAGGGATGGCCAATGGTGTAACTCAGACATTTGAAGTTAAATTGAGTAAGCTACCTGCACTCTGGAAGAAACTAAAATTGATACACTGTAGGGATTATCAAGACTATGAGCACTGCTGGCTGCATTTAACTTCAGCGACTTTTTGTTTTGTTTTGGAGGTATCTAGGCTCAAAACTATAAGGCAGCTGCATGGCTGCATGCCAGAAGGAAGCTCTCACAGCGAAGCTGTTTGCAATGCATTGACCTATTTTTAGTATATGCTTCGGGAGTGAGTTTCCTCCCTCTGCCCCAAGACTCTGTAACACCCTCCACTGGCAGGCAGGAACTTGGCTGCAATCTGCGTAGGAGCATGTATTTTCTTTGGGTACCGGGGTGAAAAAAGGGTATTGCATGTGTGCCAAGTGATGTGCCAAGTAAAGTATCCAGGAAATAAAAGGCAGGGCAGCGCCAGCCCTGGTTGGTTTCTTCTCGTCGAGACTGTCATTTTAGAACAAATGCAAGCAAGCAGAGAACTCTGTCTAAACAAAACAGAAGATCATCTCTAGCAAGAGTTCAGATGAAGGTTTAAGATTGCTGCCCTAATTCTGTAAAGACTGGGTAACAGTTCAGTCACCCCAAACTCTGTATCATCACAGAGCACATGTGCACACAGTGAAGAAAAATCAGTAAGTTGTGTGCAATAATCCCACACATTTGTATGAAGTACACTTCATGCACTAAAAACATGTGTTGGAAGTTTTTGGTCATATTCAATCAGGAATTTGGGAGTAATGAAGTAGTCCCGAAAATCTGAAACAGAAGAGTGGATAATGCCATTTGCTGGGTGGTGACGGGAAGTTCATAACCACGCAGACCTGTGCCACTCCACAAGAGCATGTTATTACTACCACAAGTGCTATTTTAAGTGAAAAGATGAAAAAGGAAATGCATAGCTCTGAGCCTTAAGGTCAAGCACAGGACCTCTGCCAGTACAGAGTTTTACTTCCAAAAAGTGGTTCTGACTCCTTGCAGAAGGCTTTAGAGTGGAGGAGAGGAAAAAAAAAAAAGCTGGTAGGGATTTCCATTAGCCTTATCCCCAGCACCTCCAACCTACAACTGCACCAGCCCCAAAAGATGCCTACAAATATTCCCTTTAAAATCTAATTCCAGAGACTCCAGGATCTCTCCAGGAAGTGCATGCTACAGCTTAATTCTTCCTACTGCCAAGGACAATTACCCACTCTGATGTCTAAGCTAAAGGCTTCCTGCAGCAACTTAAACCTATTTTTCTTGTCCTACCTGCAATGGTGAGAACTGTTTCTTTCTTTCCTCTCTGTGGCTCTCTTACAGATTTGAAAGACACTTTTCCCTCATCACCTTAAAACAAGGCTCATTTTTTATCCTGTCATCCCTCTCAGTGGTCTTCTCTGGATTATTTCCACTTTCTTCACATTTTCCATGGAGTGCAGTGCCTACAACAGCTGGATACCGTTTTCCCAGAAAGGTGTTCTACTATTACCTAAGGAAGAAGGATCAAGACATGCATCTTACAGACTACATTCCTGTTCATACATTCCACAACGTTTGTGTTTTTTTTTTTTTTTTTCCAGCATATCGTTGAATCATATTCAGCTGATGAGTGGCTACAACCCTAAGAGTACTCTTCTGTACCACTGCTACTCTAGTAGCCTGTCCTGTCCCATTCTCTTTGTTCAGCTGATTATTGCTTTGGAAGTGCAAAAATTTACATACGTAAAATCAATTTTTGGATTTACTGAATCCGACGTTAACTCTTTTGAACTTATCAAGTTCATTTTGAATTGTAATTGTATTTTACAATCCAGTAGTTAGCTCACGTTATAGATCTTCCCTACATTTTAACCAGCATATCCCATTCAAGTCACTAATGGAAATAGCAAATAATACCTAGTCAGAGCAGAAGCATAGAGAATGCCATTCAGTATAACCTCGCAGTCTGTCTGTGAATGATTCACAGCTCTGAATAGGGTTTTCCAAGCACGTTTTGTTTTCCAAACAAGTTTTCAAAACCTCTATTTTTAAATTGGTCTCGGACCACATTCTCATGTTTTCTTATGAAAAGTCATGAAAGTAAAGCTCTGTTCACTGCTTCTCCTCTGCTCAAAAAGTTTATCTGGGTGTAGAAGGAGCAACATTAGTCTGACACAATTTGATCTTCCTTTTATAGGCTCACAAACAGTTTCTCTGTTCCATTAGTTTTCCAGTTTAAATTACTGGCCCAGAACAGAAAGGTGGAAACAGAGACACAAGCTGAGACTTGAGACTTTACAGCATCCTTCTTTTGTCTAAAGCTTGAAAGTCATTTACCATATGTGGTACATGATCTAGGCACAAAGGTAACTTCTCTTGTTTTGCCTGTGCTGCAAGTCTCTTACATATGGTAGATTAAATAGAGTTCATTAAAGCGAGGACACAGGAGCCACTGAAGTACTCACTACTCTGCCCTAACATCACGCTATATGAGGACAATGAAAGGTGTTTGGTCCTGTGTCTATGGATTCCTCTGCCATTATTCCAAGATTTCAGTGACCAGTGAATGAAGACGTCCACAAAACAGAGAAGGTTCCTCAACAATATCCTGAACCTCTTTCAATGATTCCAGCTGACTGAATGACAAACAAAAACATACAGCACATAAAATAAACATCTATCTGGTAACTATTTACATGGCATCAAACACCATGTAGTGAACTACTCCAAACATCAAATTTGACAATAGAAAACTTAAAACTCACCTTTTCAGGAAACCCTTGCAAAGATGGATATGTAATCACAGTATTAATAATTATACTCCATCAACAAGATCTGATTATTTGTTAACTCTTATTTGAAGGTGATCTATGACAATTTTTTTCCCGACAATTAAGTCTGTGTTGACTGGGGATACTGTTTCCCAGGGCACAGTAAATACCTACCGCAGTAATTAAATCAACATGTCAACATAAAAGCACGCAGCTCCTTTTAAAACAAACAAAAAACATTTATTTTAAAGTTTTCCCCATTACATTTCTCGACACTTGAAAAATACTGAATATTACTCTCACTCACTCTCTCGCTCTCAGCAGCTTTTTATTTGGAACAAAACCAAGCATCTTCCAAGCAATTCTTCATTTTGCTGATCT
Source organism: Aythya ferina (assembly GCF_964211825.1). Classification (NCBI taxonomy): domain Eukaryota; kingdom Metazoa; phylum Chordata; class Aves; order Anseriformes; family Anatidae; genus Aythya; species Aythya ferina. The sequence continues at coordinate 7,736,901 of NC_140311.1, forward strand.
TTTACACCACATTTACATGGTTCTAACATGCATCCTGCGTCTATCTGCTCTTCTGCAACATAACTATATTACACTCTGCGCTCTCGGTATCTATCTTACTCTAAATTATTATGACACAGCCTTCAAGAAGTCCTTAAAAGGTGAGAACGGCAACCTTTAGTGAGCCAGCCACTTCTCATTATTAGCAAGTGGTAAATACAAAGCAACTTACCCATTACACAAAGTTAGGAACAATGCACAAGTACGCAGTTACCACCAAGTAAGTAGCACACTGTAAGTATGCACTCACCTGTCTTCTGGTAAAACTTTCGTGGTACTTTAACATCAATAGGGAACACTGCTTTTATGCATTCAAGTGTCAGTTTTAAAGTTCTACTTTCAGAAAAAGGACAGATATGCAAATATGAAATTCATAACTCATTTATTGAATATATATATATGCAAGGATACCAATAAAAAGAAACTAATACTGCAAACTACAACTTTGGAAGTAAAGCCAATATAACAGGAACAAAATATACATAACATTGTAGATAGGAATGCATTTACCCTCTTTTACACATTCCTTGTCTTTACACCTAATGTAAATGTATGCTAGAGCAAAAGCTGCAAATGTTAGCCTAACCTGAGTGCTTTTTGACAAGCAACAGTTCTCCAGGATCTTTTAAGGGTTGAGATGTACTGCTGATTAATGAATGTGCATACATATGCATATATAGAATCTGCTTCAATAAGTATATAAATTAAGAGCTGTTCTGTTTTTTCTTTTTTTTTTTTTTATATATAAACCTCCATCACTAATACAGTGGAATCTGTTCCTTGTGATGTGGAAGAAGAGTTACTATTTGCTATGATGTACTTTCAGTTCTCTTCAGATTAATTTCAACTAATTAGGATTCATTTTCTTGTCAATCTGATTCAGCACATTAACGTTTTTGGAATGAACTGATTATCACCTGCCAGAAAAGTCTGATATTTCAAATACATTATCACCCCTTCATCTCTCACTCTGCTTCACTGTAAAGTTACTCTTCATTTAGGCAGCAGTAAGAAGCAAGGCCTCTTACTTAATAATACATTTATTGTACACTAATAACAGAAATTTAGAGCCAGATTCAGTCTAACCACATCATTCTAGATCAGCACAGCTCTTTGTACCTAAAGATCAGACTTTGTGGAGTGTAGATGGTGGACTTATTGCTGCCCTCCAGGAATTACGCTGGTACAACTCCTACTGGAGCTTTATCATAGAACCTCCTGTGGATCAACACCTGCTGAATAAGCAGATATTTTGGTCACCTAATCTATTTCATCCTACTTAGCTACACAGATGTTGGTATTGAACCGGCCTTTTGCCCTTCCTTGAAATGGAGTGATAGCACAGCTTACTGCTATGGTGTTTGATCATGCCTTGGGACTCTGGCATTACACCAGCTGTATCCTCAAGTAATTTGAACAATACCCTTCTGATGCCTGTCCTTCCTTGGTACAGTCCTTTCTTGGTATAGCACGATCGCAGATCTGTTAATACAGAGATACAGTGAGTTGGGGAGAAACCTCCATCCCAGAGGGTTCCAGGAGACTTTAAACAGCAGACATTACACTTGTGAGCAAAAGAAATACCCAAAGGCCAAAAAATAAAAATAAAATAGTGACACCAGTTTCATAAGACAAGTTTTGTTAAATTAAGAGTTCTCTGATTGTGAGATGAAAACAGAAGGTGCCTATCCAAAAAAAAAAAAAATCATCTCAGTAAAAAATAGACTGCATTAATTTACCTAGCTAATTTAAACATACCTATCCCACCTACAGAGCACTTGTATTACTTCTAACGTTTCTGGGAAGGCAGTAGATGCTCCAGAATAATCTTCCAATATATGCTTGCAAAGATTACATTGCTTTACCAAAACAAACAAACAAACAAAAACCCCCCTCAGACAGACTGTCTGAAATTCCAAGCTAAAATACACATAAAAAGACAGTAATGGCAGTATTTTGTCTTTAAAAAAAATATGTAAATGTTGTATACTATCATACATTGTCATGCTTTTTAAAACTACAATTAAGGACATAAGAGATGTACAGTAAATACACTGCTGAGGTACATTTCTTCTAAATATTAACACCACGACAGAATTACTCCCCAGCAGGTAATGCTACTTGGGAACATATAAATACAATTTTTACATTGTAAGGCACTTTTACCCAGCATACATAAATTGAAGTCAAGTTATGACAAATTTGAGGCTCATAAGAAAAGAGATTTTTGCTTTTGACATTGTTTCCATGAATTCTGAATTAACGACAGTTTAGTCAGGCCACCTCAGCACAAGGAGGTAACAGGTAACCAGCCACTTACTTTTCTGCTACCCAAAGGTAAAGTGCTGTTCTGGTTCTCAGAAGCATGGAATGGGGTAATTTATTTCACAACAGATGGATTACTGGACTGAATATTATACTTTATACTAAGCAACTGACGCGATATAGCGCTTAGTCTCAAGTACAGTCAGTATGCTGGCAGATCCACCCCATGCACCTGTCATCCAGCCTTGGTTAAAAATACAGTAGCTGCAAACAAAGTGCCTTTATTCCATGGGAGGGCCATGTCTGAGGCACAAATCTAGAAGTAATTTAGACACTGAAGGATGTTATTTCGCATTCTAAAACTGTTCTGAGTGGCTGAAAAATGTTCATGTTCTAGAAGAAACAAAACACCTTGATAGACAATTTCAATAATCGATCTGTCATTGCAATTCAAGTCACGCTTTTAATTTTGAAAGTTACAAATACAAAATAAAAATGATCAATGGCATCATGTTTAGAGCAGTAACTGAATATTTTCTGTACACAGCAATATTTCTTTCCAAAACTGCATTATTCTCCAGGAAAGCAAACAGAATTGATTGAATTCTAACAGGTAAAATGTTAGAAACTCTAATATACAGTAATTGAGTCCCTCAAGACATTAAGGGAATGCATAAGAAGACAATGACACACATTAAATCTTTTAAAAATACAAGTAAAAAATGCTACAGAAACTCATGTTACAACTGAACTGTTTTTGCAATACCAATCACAGAACTGTAGCAGTTTATAGTCAAATCAGTGTATTTTGCTTGTTTCCTTCCTTCAAATCTGGAAGTTTTGTTGGGAGTTCAGAGCGAAACAAGTCAAAACCCTAAACAAACAATACAGTGATGTGATAGCAACAGACAAACATGTGGACTAGATTCAGCTTTTTGGTTTTATTTAAGTCTGAGAATGTGCTTTAACAGACCAATTGAAGAAACTTGTAGCCATTAGAAATTACAAGGTGTTTTGAAAGCAGTCAGAGGACTGATCTGTTAGGTTTGGTATAACTTAGATCTGATTATTCCCTAAAGGAACATCAAAAGCTCCAGCAAGTAGAATTCCATGATGTGATTTGTTGACTTGACAGAAAGAGGAGGAAAAAAAAAATCACTAAAGCAATAAGGATGATAAGCAAAGTTTCTCATATAGTGGTCATAAGATTAAAAAATAAATACCAATCTAGCAAAAAAAAAAAGTTGTTTCCTCATTCTTCTTACAGAATATGGGACCTCTATGCATATTCTGGACAAAACATGAAGTGTTCCACACAACATAGAACACTTGAGGTATGGACGTCAGATATGGTGGCTAAATTCCATAGTGAGTTAAGAGTTGTAACTCTCTGAAGAGAAAGATCGGGCTGCAGAGTCCAAGCATTTATATAGCAAGGTTTAAATCACACTTAGTAAAGTGTTCTTTGTAAATCAGGGACACTGAAAGTGGGTTGTTGGGGGAAAGAATGAACTACAGCCCTTTGGCATGAGTTCTAAAGCTCACAGCTCAGAACCAACAGCTGCTCAAGTAAATCTCCTGCAAACAATGCTGGGCGGAATGAGCAATCACAACAGGAACAACCTGAAATGTTCAAGCGTGCTTCGGTGTACACTGAGTCCTTTTTCACTGTGTGCTTTGCAAGCAAAAACAGAGAGCGGCTTTCCCATGTATGGCCTCCATAACTTGTATATGAAGAAAATGCAAAATTCACAAAGTACCAGCTTGTTGCCACCATGAATTTGTCCATGTTGTTAATTAAACTAGCTAAGACCTTCCTTCTTTGCATGAATCCACTAAACAACTTACACGTTCCAAATCTTAAGGTTTTTATTCAGTCCAGAAATATAGATCTTGCTTCATTTCAATGTCTGCCTTAACTTTTGACACTGTACATATTACATATCATTTATATAGTGTTTCATTTTTTTTTCCAGACACTGCAGACTACAAACTACATTAATATTGACATGTAAAACTCTGCCACTTACTGAAGGCTCACACACATGAACGTTTCAGGCAGTTCAATGAAATTTCTAACAGAGTTGGGTAGTAAAAAAATTACTAACCCTTTTTTGAATTTAGAAAACAATTTAAAAGAATTAGTAGTTATGATGTCTTAGCCATTCCCAGTTCTATAACTCTGTCCCTTGAACCTGTTTAAAAAATGATGAAAACAATGGTAAATTTAAAGTCATACAGAAAAGCATTTTGCAGCTCTGACATCACATCTATATTTAGCGATAGAAATGAGGGCCTCCCTTCTTATACTGTTACGAAGTCAGCCAGATTTAAAAACCAACGTATCCTCCCCGTTTTTCTACAGTATGCCAATAGAAACTACTTATCCGCATACACTAGATTTAAATACTTCACTGCAATAAACTACATTAAATGTATATTGCGTTTCAGTCTTGGTAACAGATCTGTCAGGAGTAACTTCCATACCTAGTTTCCATTGAGCTGCTGCTGAGGAATGTCATTATGGTCAGTGCCTGATTTCCCACGGCTTTTGCTTTCTCTTTCTTCATCCTCTTCATCTCTTTCATCATTTCCACTATGGTTTTTACAATAGAGTCTAACACAATAAAAGAAACAGGTAAGATTTTTTACTGAAAGAATAAAAGAATCTCTTCTCAATTAGTTTTGGTAGAGTGCTACAGGAAAATTGGTAGTAACTTATTCATGTTTTTCAGTTAAGCAGCAGTTAAACGGAAAGAAAGCAAGGCTGAGGTAAAGATGAACCAACAAGATTTGATCGATTTTATTTTTCAAAAACTGCTGAATACTCTGCTCACAGAATGCCCTCTTGTGGGCACAACAACACTGGCAGCTCAACAACAGCTGCAGTTCAGCAAGCAAGGAAAAAGTTACGGGGTCCAAAAGAACCACAATAAGCTACAAAACTTATCCATATGGAGCAATCATAACAAATTATCCAGGGCTTTTGCAACAGAAAATATAGATTAATCAAAAGAGGAAAACATAGCGAGTTATAATTGTTTTTCTCCACTCACATATTGTTGTACAGAAATTTGAAGAGTTAGAATAGCCAAAATATTTTGCAATTACTGCTTAAAAAATTAGTTTTAAATGGAATATTTGTTAACTTGATTTGTCAAGCTTGGCAGAAAAGATGTTATGAAATATCTTCCCTTGCATTATAGACTCAAGATGTACATAGGTTCTTACTTATAAATTCCTCGTGACATATTCTCAATGTATTTAGCTTTGTCTTCTACTCCACAGTGGTAATGGTATGTTTTTATGCAGGCTTTAATTTCACACCCAATAGTAGCACCAGGCTGGCTGCAAAGCGTGCATTTCTGTTAAAGAGAAAGAAGAGTGGCACTGTTCAGCCTTTCAGTCTCTGTTCAGTTTAGTGTTCCTCATGTTTATGTCTCTCTTTCTGAAATACAGTAATTTCTCTGGCACATCATCCTTCCAATAAAAAGTTATTCAACAATACTGTAAAACCAGAAACCATTTAACACAAACCTATTAAAGACATGAACTCCCAGGTTTACCTATCCTTTGCAGTGAAATCTGCTGTAAAATAGCACATATTATTGCACATATTTGGTTGGGCACGTGGTATTTTAAAGGTGACTCCTATCTGCCTAGCTATCCCCAAAGTAGCAATACATTTAAATTTTGTCATAAGTAGATGGAAGAGATTGTTTCACAAAAGCAAACAGACAGACCTATTTACTCCTTAGTAGACTCAGTGGCACATTCATTACATTCTGCAGATACATACCATTCTTTTTCCTCTCTTGATTTCTTGAAGAACAGTTTTGATATCAAAATCACCAAACTCTGCCCTTGATGTTGTTGTTAGCTGGACAGTGCCAGAAGAGAATAACTGTAAACCAAGCAAATACAAAATAATTTCAGATCACCAACATTAAAGAAGTTATGTGCAGGAATCGCAGAAAGGAATGTTCTGTATTCAGTTGTCTCAGACTGTGCTCTACCAACAAATGAGGATGAAATACCATGCTGCGTAGAGATTAGTATGATGAGTGTTCTTTCTGATATCCACCTGACTGCTTTAATTACGTTTGCTATCTTGGAGAGAGGTATTTTAAATGAAAAAGGAGTAGACAAAAAATGACTACAATGCTGAAAATACAAAGTAATAAATTACCGATATTATTAATTATACCAGTGAACTTCTCAGGAATATTCCAGTTTCTTCTCTGTGCCGTTTAGGTAAATCAGCACATTCATGGCACAGAATGTCAACGTACCCAAAAAACCCTGAGGTATGACAATGGAATACATAAGCATCATCCCTACTATCACCATTCTTGTATAGTCAACTTAAACAGTCTTAAATCTGAAGCTCAGGTACACAAAACAGCAAAGAAGAATGCTCAAGGCTGCTGGCACACACCAGATCTTTGCTTAGTTATGCCAGCTGTAGCAGGACCATTAATATTGCATAGATTGTCTGGACTACTTATTCCTTTCAAGGTACAATAGAAAATACTGTGGTTGCTGTTCAGAGCACTACTTCATTCATAGAATTGGTTACATGAAAGACAGTACTATTTGCACAAGGTCATTGAAATTAGCAGATTCTTTTCAATCTGACAGTTGGCAAGGGTTTTCTAGAACTCCCATGTCCCACACTCTAACCGTGTCACAACCTATATCCACTGGTCAGAAAATTAATGAAGTTCATTGACGCTTCCAGGATTCTGTCTCAATGCCTGTAAAGGTACTTGTATTTTATTTTTTGGAGTGGATTCTTTCAGTTAAAATTATTTTCTCACTCATTTTTAAATACCGTGTATGCATTTAGATGCTAAGGGAACTTTTTTTAAACAGTAAAGAGTCTCCCTGAACTACATGCTACATTCTACATCTCTTAGCACGTAGCCAACTTTTATGCACATATTGCCTGCAGTGGAAAAAAAAAAAAAATCAGTGAATTGCTCACTTCACAACACTTCAACACTTAAAGAGATCATCAACTCAAAGACAATATTCATGCATAACTACATATAAGGGTACCGTATTAAAACCTAAAACAGCAGTTCAGTCAAAATTCGTAATAAACTGATTAACAACAATACTGTTACTCACCATGCACTTATAGTGTGCTGCAGCCTTTTTGGCATTAAATATATGAAGCTTTCCTCTAGCTTCATTTTCTTCTTCACCTGCATGACAGAATCCACATTTAGGTTTTGTATCACTGGGGCTGCTTCTGTGGGGAGACCTGTCTCTCTGAAAGAAAAACATTTTACTAAAATATACTGCTGGGTTACAAATAAGGTTGCAATTTTAAAAGCCTGTGGCCACCAGCTGGAGGCTCAGACAAACACAGATTTTAATAAAAAATATATTTGCAGAGAAGAAATATGCAATTCTGTCTTCTAAGAAGTTTAGCATATTTACTGCTTACATAGGAACTGCTTTCTATTTCGTCTGTGCCATGTGAGGACGTAGATCTAGTGTCTTCTGATTGCCCTTTTAAATTTGTTTTTCTTGGCTTTCCCTTACGACCCCTCCTTTTTCCTTTGGGAGGTGAAGGCTCCAACTCATGTTCATTGATACTTTCTTCTAAATCTGCTTTAGGAGTTAGAAAACATCATCAAATAACATTCTCAAAAATTTTACGCAAAACAAAACCAAAAACAAGAAAAAACAACCTGTATTTTCTGTATTTCTCAGAAATAAAATAGTTTTAGAAAATAGCTTTTTCACATTTATTACAAACATGCAAGTTCCTGAAAACATTTACTTCTTTATAGACATCACACAGCTTTGCATCTTTATAACATAATATATGAAGGTTTAACCTTTCTTACAACTGCTACTTTCAGGACCAAAATATGGCCTCAGATAAAAATATTCACCTTCACTTGAAATACACCCAACAGATGTTTTCAACCACAAACTTTTTTTAAGATGCATGCATCCAGTGTAAATTGCACTTGATATTATGCCAATGTTTTCTAAATAACTCCTCTCACCTTGCTTTATTGATGTCTTTTGACTTTAAAAAAAAAAAAAAAGAAATCACCCATTTTGGCTATAATATTAAGAAGTTTTACAACAATTGAAATGTATTTTGCTTCCATGAAAGAAACCTAAAATTTCATTTTAGTTACAGCCTATTTTTACATCTACAGCTAAAAGCAGGGAGCCAGTTTATAGAAAATCATTCACACTGACAAAATCCCAGATGGAGCGTTTATAGACCATTAGGAATACGAGAAAGCATATTTTTAATACAAGTATACTGAAGAGGTCTGACAAATTCCTTTGAAAATGCCAGGCCAGCTGCTGAATTGCTACACAGAACTGTAGTCCAGTATGAGCCCCTTCTATGGAGATACTCAAAAACTGCCTGGAGGTCATCCTGCGCAACATGTTCTAGACGATCCTGCTTGAGCAGGGGGGTTGGACCAGATGATCTCCAGAGGTCCCTTCTAACCTTAAATATTCTGTGATTATAGCAGTGTTCTTTTGATTAATCAAAAGCATACAGTTAATAAAGATAACTTCAAGAAGTTAGCAGAATTTATTTCCACTATGAATATAAATAATTAATAACCAGCTCTACTTGATCGCTAACAACTTTCCTGATCACCAAAAGCTCACAGGAGCAGTCTTTTTTCTTTTAATATGCAAAATCTACCCCTGCTCAAACTGCAAAGTTATTTCAGCAGACTTGTTTAATGAAACATGCACGCATCCTGCTACATAAATCTGAAATTCCAAGCAATAAACATCAATATGAGCCCCCAAAATGGAACAAAATCCTAATAGGCGATCCAGAACAACTATGCTTATACATTAACGGGACACTTCACCGTTGTGTTATTATTATGAAATACCACTAGGGCACTTATCACCATTATATCTTTGTCTCAAATTCAGACAGGACATCTTACTTTGAGACAAAGAGTTGTTTCACAGAGCTCATCTTTCTTATCCATTATTGCATACAAATCAGATCACTCATTCTATCTCCCGATTAACAATGAATCAACTACACAGAAGTTTGAAATCAAAGCCCTGAATATATTCCACAGCCACAAACTTTTAGTTGCAGCAAAGTGAACTACAGGCCTGAGGGCCTTGCATACAAGTGTGTTATTAAACTTAGTCTATCACATCTGCTGCTAATCCCTGAAATAATTTCAGCTTCTTGCACATTTATTAATAAAGAAAAAACTAATCCAAACATATCACAACATATTTGAATGAAATTTAATTCCCCCCAAAGCTCTACACAGTGTGGTAAGGAGGCAAAAATTTGAGAAGAAATTCATACAAATCTGCAAATTATTTTCACTTAAATTGGCAGATCAGCTATATACACATATTCACAAGTCACTACTAAACTAAATCTACGTAACTATATCTACCACAACTTTCTTATGCTTCAGTATGCATCCTACTCTTTTCTAATGAGATGACAGGAGTACCACAATTTACTCTACTCAAAACAGAGTATAATAAAACACATGATGACAGGGATTATCTAATGAAACAACACATTTTACATTTCCTTTTCATAATTTACTATCTAAATTTATTTCTCATTTAACATAAGTTGCTAAATTCCCAAAGCAAGATTATGCAATTTAGATATCATACCTCTCAGACTGCATATAGAAAGTTTTATTACAACCTGAAAAGCTCTTTCAAAGAAAATTACATTTTATCTTATCCCTCATCATATACGTGAACTTCCCCCTAATATATTAAAAAAATCTGTCAATCTTCATAAATACTTCTACATTTAAAGAAACCATAGATGGCACTTCTACTAAAAAGAAAAAAAGTCTTAGAAAAAAGTGTCTATTAAAATGGTGACCCTTTAAATAAGTCTGAAAGACAAATACTCCCTCCAAAATCATTCCATGGATTTTCCTGCTGTATTTCATAAAGCAGAATGAAGTCCATTCACCAACATCCTCTGTTTTCTCCCCCAATTCATTACCTATCCTGTCAACCATGCTGCTTTCCACCTTTGTCCACCTTTATTTTCTAAGCATTAAAGCATATCCGAAACCCTCTGTAGCCATACTTTCAAAACTGGAAATGGAGCTTAACTGTAAAAACCAAGCACACGCCAAAGCCAATTTTTTGTTACAGCTTCCTTTTAGAGCAAATTAAGTGCTATTTTTAATCTATAATCAGAATACTGAAGATTTGAAACATAAACCTTGCATTTCTTAAAGATGTTTCTGGTATAACATAAAAAAGCATCAAGATTGCACAGCTTTCCTCAAAGGAGAACCCCTTTCCTGCCCTCAAATCTTGTACTTCCAAAGAAGTTCAGAGCTCACTGAAATCTAGACACTACATGACCCCTACATTAAAGTAAATAAGATTCCTTACAGATTTATTTCTCCACACTACAAGAGACGTGAGCCTATGGATTAACACGCCCGAAATGTGAGAACCTACACTACCACATCTACCTGCAAGATGAATACCTCAAAACATTAAGGTTTCTATCTATTTTAACAGCACTATGAACAAGTGCAACACTTCAAGGAGAAAGAATAGTAACCAGCTTTAACATATACCTGCCTTGGATGGTCTTTACTGTTTAATATACAGTTTGGTTCGTGCCCTATCCCTCCCCTCAAGCCCACTGCCAGCTTACCCTGTTTCCCTGGCATCTGATGGTTGGGTGTTTCCAACTTCTCATGTCAGCTTGAACTAAGGAAAACACAAAAAGTTGTTCAACTCCTCCCTGACCAGATGAAGTTTTATCATGGATATCACCCATACTCTGAATCCCCTGAGATTCCCTGAATATACTTTCAACTGCCCCCATCCCGTATCCCGCTACTGCATTGATTTTTAAAACCATCACAATATTCTCAACACAACTTTATCTGAACTCTTCAAAGGAGTTATCTTATGAGCTTTCTGCACAAGTCCCTAAACAATACATCTAAAAACAACAAGCTTAATATGCAATATGATCTCAGAAGGGGGGGGAGTGTTATTAAGAGGAAACATTCCACGTTTTCAAAAGCACCTAAGAAAATGATGTTGTAAATTTGGATGAGCAGAAAGATGAGCAACAAGCCCCACATTTGCATTTTAGCAATCTATGAGCAGTACAAAGTACCACAAAAAGAAGACGAGCAAAATTCTGTATTTTATAAACTGTTAACACAAAGACAGCTTCAGAGAGAATTCTATGAATTCTCTTTTGATCATGACTAGAAGGAAAAAGGATCAAGATATGTTGCTGCTTAAAACAAAGCTTGACACAGAAGTTAATATATCACTGGTCTATTCTTTATTACTTGAGCTTGAAATACACCAGGAACCACCCTTTTCCAAAAGCTATGTTAAAGCAAACTAATGCAAAGAATTAAGTGATTTAATGGTTGTGAAACAACAAATAAAAGGAGGATGTGTTCAGTAAAAGCTAATACTACTCTACTTGCTACATTATCTTAAACAATGACTGAGCCAGAAGCAAAAGGCATACATCTGTACAAGAAAGATAAACAAAACTGATGGGAAATATACATTTGTAAGTAGGGCTGTACATAAAAAGTAGCCAAAATGTAGAATACGAAGTGTCTTAGATGTGCTGTTATGTAAATCTGAAAACAAGCGTATGCTTTTTAAGTTTCATAGTGCACTTAGAACAAAAGAGAAGCTCTTAAAATTACAAAGAACAAAAATCACTTTAAAGAATTTTAGAAGAGAAACAGAATATCAGAAAAAGTAAGGTAGCATATTAAAGTAAGATGCCCTTAAAAATATGGCTTAAAACAACGAACCTCAAGCGACAACATAATTATTTTAAAAAGAAATGTCACAAAATCCAAAAACCTTATTGTCCTAGTAGTTAATAATGGAAGTGTAATTGCATTTTTAAGTATTAATAAAAAACAGATTTGCTTAAAAACATTTGCAAGCAGGTTCAAGTGAACAGGTTGTGAAATAGCTGTAGCATACATCAGAAAATGATGTGAAATAAAGCATCAAAATACTGAATATAATTCTTACGTATTTTCTTTTTGAAAATAGAAAAAGACTAGATTACATGTATCTAAATTGGAGGAAATAAGAGTGGAGGGGAAAAAGCCAAATTATCCCTTAAGTCTAGACAATAATTTGTTTTCAAAAGTACCAGATACCCTCAAGGAACTGATGCTTCTTGTCCAAAAAATACTTTTGACCAAATATTAACTATGTTATGAAATACTTGAGATTGTTTCTTCAATTAAGTACATTTAACATATAAAATGAATTAAATACTCCTTCACCACACAATCTAAACACTTTCTCAGGTGAACAATTGTTGGCAGACACTAAAGACAGACAATATGTTCAGCTTATCTGCAGAATCAGAAGGCTTATGAGAAGGCTTATGACAACTAGTCTGATAAACCTTTTAAATATTAGTTAACTGACCAAGTTCCTATTTGAATACGGTCTTGCCAAGATAAGAAACAAAAACAAACTGTAAACATCACAGGACAGCTTCTCAGATGGTATGTATCACTCACCACATTACTTTTAGATTTTCTCCTTTTACCTGGAGCCCCCGTTCTTGTTGTAACACTATACATACATTTGATGCCATACTCAGAGCAGCTTTCTCCATAATACAGACAACAAGAAGGCTGAGTTAGCAGAGCTTACAAGGAATTTGAAACCACCCACCAGCAAAATTGAAATGACTGAACTGCAACATTACAGAAACTTTCACACCTGACTGCATTAGCACATACAACAGTAGGCAAGCTTATGCTGTGAACACTGTTAAAGAAAACATAACTATGAAGACAGACTGACTGAAGCACCTTAAAATGAATCAGAATCTTAACTAGTCATAATGCCAAAAGGTTTTGGACGTTTTTGCTATCAACTTCTGGCTTAAACAGTGCTTTGAAAAAGTGATCTGTTTGTTACAGATTGCAGTCCGTAATTAGGTCTCATAGCGGAATCTTATCCTGACTCCACTTACTGAGCAAAGAGAAAAGCACAGATTTCAAGTTTGATCTGTAGAATAAGATAAAAAGGACACCGAGACACGAAGTGTCCTTATTTCTATTGTGGAAACATAATTCCACAAGGCTTTGGGTACAGATATGATAGGAATTATGTACACTATTTTCTGACCCAACAGTCCCAAGCATCTTTTGTTTTAAACATTAAGTAGTCACATGGCAGTTATCTTTATTCTTCATTTTATTATTACTATGTAACAGAATGAAATATTCTTATCTTAGTTTATTGTAAACTGTTCTGGATCAGCTGAATTTGTTTTAAATACATAAGGGCCAGGGCAGGCCCACTTGTAGGGAACTGAATAAAAGATAACAAATTTGTTTTCAATGATTATTTCTAGTACATAGAAATAAATTCCAATAAGCAGGTCCAAAGCTTTAGTTCAACAATACTTTATTCTTCAAAAAGAATAAATGCAATTGTATCAAACTGAACAGTAATTCAACTCATAGTTAGCTGTGCTACCCTGAAAGCACTGGTACCAATTTCTGTAACTTGTAAGGTACTGAATACTTACGAGGGCTTGCTGAGATTAAGATTTAAACTATTACTTGAAGTTCAGGTCAAAACAGTTACATTTGTAAGCAGCAAGACAAAAATGCAGACGTGAAACTTCCGCAACTTGGTCTGCTCCTCTGAGCAGGTTACTTCAAATTTGTTAGCATCATAGCCAAAGCCAAGAAAAAAAGTGTGAGTACCTTGACTTTACTGTTCTTTTTACCAGCTAATGGGAACAAAGCACAAATGAATTACACTGAAATATAACAAAAAAATAGGTGAAATGCATTTTTTCTGTTCTACGTCACCTGAAGACTAGGCCATTCAAATAAATTAGACAAAAACAAAAATCTGTCAAGACAGATAATGAATCTAAGAGCAGATTACTTTGTTGTTGTGTTTCCTGTTTTCTTATTCGAACAAAACAGAAGGTAGTTCAACTCCTGTCAATTAAAGGGAAATGAACTCCCATTGCTCATTAATTTTGTCTTGATGAGTCAGGAGATACTTAGTCTGATGAATTCTTGCTCCACTTGAACTTCATGACAGCAAGAAACAACATTTAAGAGGTCTTTTTTCATTTAAGTTTTACATTGGTAACTTAATTCCTACATAGGTCCTTCAACCATTTTTTCCTTAACTGGTATTAAATTGTTAGCAGATTTTTATTCATTTATTGAGAAGAACTAGAGCTTCTAACAAAACTTAGATCAACCACATCTCAAACTTGAGCCAGGATGCTAAAAAAGCACCTGTTTTTGAAGGAAGGGAAGGAAGAAATCCCACTATTAGGCAGCAGTACTACCTACAGGAAAAAAAAAATAAATCCAAAGCCAATACTGTTCTAGAGGACATCAAACCAAACACTCCTAAAAACTCTACCGACATCCACTAACACAAGTGACATAAGAAAAAAAATACTTGGGACTGCAACAATTAAATCTAGATATAGAGCAGAGGACACAAATCCAGACATTCTACACTGAACAAGGAAAAACACACAAACGTTCCTGAGCAGAAGCAATAAGTTTCCATTAAAAGAGACTTACAATTCCAGTGCCCCATGCATCTACACTGAGTGACATAACCAGTGATTTGCTTTAACTATTCAGTTACGAAAACACTGCTGTAAGCAAGGATTCATGAAAATGAAACAAAGGTGCTATGTTAGCATCCAGTATCCTTGGCTAGTTTCTTTTTCTCTGCAAGTCTTCTCTGGTTTCACAAACCACCATTCCTTCACATTTAAATTCCCCTTTGAGATGCATTTCCTTCAAGAAACAAACCAACAAAATGCATACACAAAGCTCATCTCTGACTAACCTCACCATCCTGCATCTTCCAGTTACCACTTCACTGAACAAACTTCAGTATTTAATTATAGAGAATTAATTATAGAGAAACAAAGTCTCTCAAGTCTCTTCTTGAACTCTGAAAGCCATCCTGTAGATTTCTCTATCTTCAAAAGCTGGTAATTTTTCAACACAGCACAATATCATCGCTATACTATTCTGTAAGTCATTTCCTTAAGACAGATGCAATATGTATCTTTACTTCCTGTGGTTTATAGGAGGTCCAGCATAAAAGAGCCCTTGATTCTGGCACTATCAAATCGCAGATCATAAGTAACATTTTACAGGTACAGTATAGTAAGTTCCTGAAATTGTATCATCTAAAAAGAGATCTGACTCTTCAGAAAAGAGCGCCAGGCTACAGTCTCCGACAAACACTAAACAAAACCAGAAAATAAAAATGTAGTGTACAGCTACCCATATTTCTAGAAGCATAACACATACCAGAACTAGGTATTTTAAGCAAAAAAATAAGTGGAATGCAAAGTCAAATTCTATGTAAGATAGTATGTATTGGGTTCTCTGGCCTCATCTGATTGATGGTTTTTCCTCCTCTTCTTCATCTTAGTCTGAGTTTCTTTGGATGAACCTTATTTAATGCTTAAAAAGCTACAATCATCAACATGTAAGAAAACAGTATCTTACTGTAGCAATTTTTCCCATGTCTTCTCATACAACTAGATCAGCATCCATGTAAAGATAGATTAGCATCCATGTAAAATTTAAAAGCCCCTACTCTTAGAGAATAACATTGTACAATTAGAGAATTTCTGAAAACTCTTAAAGAAAAGCACAAGTTCAGATCCTGCAAGGAGTTCCAAGCAGGAAAAAAATAAATCTGTTGGCACTGGACTCCATGTAGAAATGGTGGCATTCTTCAATAGATGCCAGCATAAGCCATTTCTCAGTAAGTATAAAATATCACATTTAAGTATCAGTTTAAGAGATCAGTGTCTCTGTCTTTGGACTCAAATGTCTTTTGTTTCTGGTAACAAGCAAAACAAATCCTAAAACAAATTCCCAAACTACAATTCTTCAAAGAGATAGGGCCATATTAACATGCATACTGCTTTCCTTGCTTCAATCTACTAACAGCAAAATCAGAACAGAATGTTATATACAAAGCATGCTAGAATATTTAAATAGACTAAACCAAAAGATTTACTTTGGGATTTCCTACTGCCTTCAATATCCTTTTGAACACTGAAGTAACACCCAAACCTTACCATTAACACTACCCATAGCATAAGTAATGCAGTACCATAAGCATGTAGTTGCAGAAAGAGACAATTTATGAAATTTTATTATCGCTAAATGCAGTCCTCACTAGCTAAACCTGCAACATTTGAAGTGAAAGTAATGCAAAAGTAAACTAACAAATGCTTGCTTACCCAGATAAAGATACGGTAGTTAACAAGGAAAAATATGCATAAATACAAAACTGAAAATTAGTTTGGAATTTTGTCAGACCACACGATTTACCAGCTTTTGTGGCATATCACCCCTTGTGCATTTCACTACTCTCCTCTGCAGAGATGCTTAGCTTTTAATCAATGTATGCATACAGCTTCTTTTTAATCAAAATTATTCAGCATTATATCTAAGCGATCTGATCATAAGCACATTAATTTAATGTTGGATCCTTCTTATTTGAAGAGTTAAACTGTATTTAATTGTTCAACAAAACGGTGTACGCTTAGGAATGCTAGAAGTGGCAAAAATCAACTGCTACCTGACGAATTTCATGAATTTTAGATGTAAATACTGTGAATATTTAGCTAAAAATATAAGCCAGCTTCTTCCTAGAAAAGAATGCATTACTTCTACCCATACTATGTTTTGACGGAACATGCTATCTTTAGAACAGACTAAAATTTAGTTTTCGGGTTTTTCTCTACCTCACTATTTTTATTTTTTTTTTAGAGAAAATACAGAAATCAGATGGGCTTCCAAACTCACTATTTCTCAAAAATATATAGTTCTAATTTTTACTGAAAACATTTATATTCTCCAGAAAAAATAAATTTAACCAAAATATCTTTCTACAATGGGAAAAATTTATATTGAATAATTTTACCTTCAGAGTTATGCGTAGTTTTCTTGTGTTTTCGACATAAAATCCTATAAACAAAGTAGTTGAAAACTGTCAAGTCAGTTACGATTCACAGATTATTTACTCATCTTTTAAATTTAAATGCCAGTACATTTTTCTCCCACTTGTAAGACTCACTGATACATAAAACTTGCAGTGAAGAATGTGCCTTATTTTTTTTTTTTAGCACATCACTATTTTGATTGCCACAATCATTAGAATTTTTTGTAACAGTTTTGGTTAGATTCAAAGGGTATTGTGTTTTTTTTTTTTTCTTTAAAAAAAAGAACAAAGAACATAAAATATAAATACAAAAGTAAACTTAGTAAATAAATAATAGTTACATGTAAATGCCTTGTGAGGGTTTCTCTCTTATCTGAGCTTTATCATGCAAAGCACAGTAGTAGTGATATGTCTTGTGACATGTTTTCACATCACAACCAATGGTTGCTCCAGGACAATGGCATAAAGAACACATCTGTAAAAAAAAAAAGAAAGCACAATTCATGTTACTGTTGACTTGATATCTCTGAGTTCAAAAATAATATAGAAGCTTGCAGTGTCACTCCCAGTGACAAAACAAAAGCAGTTACGGACAGGAATATTGTTATGCTAACTGCTAAGTAATGAACTGTTCTTGCCACTCCTCCTGCTCCCTGGTGTTTTTCTTCATTTATTTTAAAATCAAGGAGAAATTTGTTACAATTATGCAACAGTACATTATTCAAAATACATTCATTACCAATTCAAAGAGGAAAACAAATGATTTGTAGAATATGACGTGTTTGATAGAAGTGACAGTCACCTAAACCTCCAACCCCAATGTTTGTACCAACCATTTGAGAAAACGTAAAATCACAAATTCTAGCTGTTTAATTCTGAATTACATTCTCAAGGTAGCATAGAAAAACGGTAGGAAGAGGAAACGTCTTTGGTAATGAACTTTGCAGACTATGAAATACTGATGCAGCAGCTAACTTTTCCTCGTTTTTACATAGTTATTTCTTTTTATTACTTCTAAAACACCAAATTTAGTAAAATGTTAAATACAACAAAACTTTTATTTATACTAACTTTTGCTATATTTTTATTGCAAAAAGGCTTAAATGGAATCCTGATACTTTACTCCTCTTTCCCAGTAATTAGATCTCACACTAGACTTTTTACTGTTGAGAATACGCCATCTAAATTGTTCACTAACTTTCTCATATTATGTTATGAAAAGAATAATTGATATTATTGCATTTTTTTCTCTATATTATTTCCTACTGACATAATATTGCTCCAAAATGTCAGAATTTCCCATTTAACTCCTCTCCCTAGACAAGTGGAGCTTTGTGCTTGTATCCTGCATGTCCTCCCATTCCTTCCCATTAGATTTTAATAGATAATAATGGTTGATCAAAGCTTTTTTTTTTTTTTTTTTAAAAAAAAGCCCAAGTTCAAGTTACACTGATCCAATCAATTTCAGTCAGTAGTGCAGTATTTTTAAACAGAAAATTGACAAAATTTGAACTTTATTTTCAAGAATGCCAAGATGTATCTGTAAGAACAAAACAGACCACAGGAATGTTTATATTGATTTATTGGTCTATATTTCCTGGGAGTAATAAAATATTTATTGCATTGGTACAAGTCCAGCTGTCCAAATGGTCACCGTCAACAGATTAATTAATTCCCAAGTTATATCAGGTATATATGAAGTCTGACAAGCTGCAAAACAATCTCTTTAAAAAAAATCTGTTCATGCATGGCTAGCAGAAATAATAAAAACATCAGCAGATTGTATTCCCCAATGTTAACGGGTTTGTAAGACTGGCCTATTAAGGTCTGAGCCTACAAACTTTTCTTAGACAAATTTATTACCGTAGAAACACTCTATGTATCAGTCATTATCACTTCAATAATGAACAGGCGTCAATTTTCAGTGCATACCTGGTCAGCAGTAGCATCTACTGAAGGAGGGCAACTATATAAAATCTGTCTGCAGACAAGTTTAGTGCAAGCTACTTGCACTAAATTAGTAAATCAGTGCACCACACTGAGCTATTTTTGCTCAATGAGTCTCTCCCCCCAAAAAAGTCTAGAACAGAAAGCAGACTGTGGCAGCATATTTAGGCTAGCTATAAACAATTAGCTTTTTCAACTTCCTATACAAGTCAAAGTGTTTTTTTTTTTTTTTTTTTTTTTTTTTGGGGGGGGGGGTGGGGGGTGGGGGGTGACAGAGCAGTAGTTTACTGATGCCTACAGACAGAGATAAAGCACAGTTACTTCAACACCCATGTTAATATACAAAAGAATCCTGTTAATTCCCTCCAAATAGAGAATCTAAGTTTTTCAGCTTTTTGCAGAAAATCTGGATCTGGTTAAAGTGAACTCAAAGAACTTATTCAGATGTCGCATCAATGAAAGTACATAGAGAGACTCAGAAACACATAGAAAGAAATCACCAATGACATAAAAATAAATAACCTTAAAGAAAACATTTAGGAGACCCAAGAATCAAAAAGTTTCTTTGTGATCTGTACTTCCATTTATTACCATATTCTTTCAAAGTCCCTAATCATGAAGTGAATTATCTGTGAACAGTTACTTCTTTATGCTTCATCTAACTAGAGCAAATCAAGTTGTAGGTGCTGGAAAAGATATAAATGATATAATGGATGAAATTTCAGACTGCTGTTATTTAATTGTAGTTCCACAAAAACACACGACTACTCTCAGTCAAAAGACTATAAAAATATGTAAGACTGGCAAATAATTAAGTTGAAAATAGTAAGTGTGAGGAGTGAATTGATAATCTGTTAAAAAATATTTTGAAAAGGCCTCCATCATATTGAAAATAGAAAATGAAAAACAAGCAAGGAATCAGCTTAGATTCTGGGGAATAAAAAGAGTAATTTCTGACCAATTCTCATCAATTTGGTAGTGCTATAATCACTATTATACCCATGTACCTCATAGGATATCAATATTCACAAGCTCCACTTTTAAATCAATGTAAAAGGAAGCAATAGCCTCTTTGGTAGTTAAAATCGCAATTTGGTAGCAAAGCCAAATACTGGTAAAGGTACAGTATTACCCTTGCCAGATCCCTAGAGCGTGGTTTTGATTCTGAAATCTAGAATGAAAATATAAATAGAAATTACTGGATTAGAAGCATAAATTTAGTAAGTGCTATTTTTATATGCAGCCCATTAAAAGGAAAAACAGGCATACCCTGAAAGTTTTCATATTAGCTTAGAAAAAAACTCACATCTGCTACAACCATCTACATTTGCCAATAAGAAAAAAGTGATTGTAAAAATAGTAATTTTTGATTTATTTTTGAATAATTCCATGATGCTTCAAGGGTTGGTTAACTGACATTTAAATTTCATTTTAATTAGTGTAATCATATCCAATTATATTTTTTGCTAAAACTAAGACTGACTTTTCTTCATCATCATCTTCTGTCCTTTACCTTAGAGCTCACACAAACGTTAACACTTTAAAAACAAAAAATATATTACTGAACACTTTCAATATAAACTTTCTAGAAGATAAGAAAGTACTGTCTTTCGTTTTCAAGGTCTAAAAACAGAGACTTACCAATTTAGTGCCTCTCTTTATTTCTTTCTGAATATCCTCAATAGAGAATCCACCAAGACTCTCATTATCAGTGTGTGAAGATACCAGTGCAGATGAAAACAGCTAAAATTATAAAAACAAACGTTAATTTTAAAATATATACACTATAGAACATTTACCCATTTGAAAACCACTATAATTTCAAATTAGAACAATTAATCATTTTACCAATGCCACAGCTTATTTTTTTATTTTTTTTATTTATATATATATATATATATATTTATATATATATATATATATATATATATATATATATATATATATATATATTTGGTTGTCATCTTCCACTAGTTCACTACATTCATTTCCCTTTTCCTATGGGTTACTTACCATACATTTGTGATGTGCTGCCACCTTCTGGTTTTCTGACATCAATAATTGTCCACATTCATTATCTTTATTAGATCTACAAAAACCACACTTCCTTTGTCTTGAAGAGACTTTTTTCTGTCCAACCGAGCTTGTCATGATTTTAAATGTCCTTAGAATGCCACTTCACTCCTATCAATGCTACAGAAAAAAAAGTGCAATCAGCATGTTAACGTCAGCAAAGGGCAATTTAGCTTACAGCTTCATAAATACAGTATTGGTTGTTTGAAAATGATCTTTCCTGCCTTACCTCTCAGTTTACTACAATATAATCAAACAAGCATACACCCAGCAGATGCTGTAGTTGGCTACTTTTTATAGAACTGTATCAGGAAGCAGAATTAGTCCTTTAAGCAAAAAGTTTGAACATCAATATAAAATTCTGGACATGTAAAAACCTTAGGGGAAGATGAGATAAATGGAAAATATAACAACAGCAATCATAAGGACTCTGGGGGAAAGAGTAACCACAACTTTTTAATCCCATTCTTTTACTTGTTTATTACAGTAAAGCAATTTGTAGAAAACATACTTACTACCTGCACATGCAATAAAATTCATGCCACAAAACAAACACAGAACCAAAATAAAACTCTGAGTCCAGCTCAGCACCCGGAACTGGTTTTGAGTTTAAAAGCTCACAAAGTAGTGTAGCACCTACCCTTAGCAAAGGGTACTGATGAGATGATAAAGCGTTACCATTTTAGGTGTTACATAGATCACATTGCGGCTAGTCAAACAGCATTAAGGACAAAATTTTAGAGGATCTATGACTAACAGGCTGCAATGGAAACCTTTTCAAGACCCGTAGTTAAATTAGCTGCATCATACTAGTTCTCAGTAACCACATGAGAGCTGTTATCATCATCTAAGAAAAGCAACTTAAGATTGAGGTTCATGTTGAATTTCAACTTCTCACAGTGCTACCAGCAACATACTTTGAAATATATCATTATGGTCCCAATCCCCCGAGGCAGGCACTGCAAGTTCAAAAGTGAAAACACCTAACAAATGTACATGCTTCTCGGCCCAGGATTAATTAGTTCATTTGCTCTTACATCTTTCAAGAAATAAAATACTGTGTCCTCTTCAAATAGACTCGTTTACACCCTTTTATTTCGGAGATTGGAGCCTTACTGTCAGAATGGGCACAACTGCAGCAAAGGTTTCCTCTTCAGCTTTTGTCCACATCCCTCTCATCTTAATAAGAAAAGCCACCACATAGTTTGGGTTTTTTTTGGGGGGAAAAAAAAAGAAAAACTAGCCAGAACAGCAGATTTGCAATACATCTGGACAATGCTATAATGGCTATCTGCATGAAAATGTGCGACTTCTTTTTTTGAAATTTGCATAGCCAAACCTGCCAGCTTCGCAGTGCTGTCAGACACTCGTAACGCAGGCAGCGCTCGCTACTTTTACAACTGAAAGCAGAGGAATATTATTAAGTTTCTGTTGGCACGTACTATTCATAAAGGACTATCATTTTAGAGTCTCATTCTTCCATTTTCATCGATTTTCAGAGACTGAATTTTAAGTGCTTGCCAAGCAATGTTTACTACAAAATTCAAACATCAAAAGGTAGCGGCTGTGGTGGATCTATCCCTTTGCTTTATCAACAGCTTCATTTGCTTTCTTTTATAATTGGAAAGCAGTTTACTAGCTGGTGACGCATACTCATAAGAAGAATGCATAGATTTCAGATCTTGCTGATTTGCACAAAAAATGTGCCAATCTGGATAAACTAGTCACACCCTTCTGCAGCGGCAATAGAGAGTCCTCAAGTGTTAACACAAAAGAATTACTATACTGTATTCTTCTAAAGAAAAAAACAAGACAAGACAATTCTGTAATCCCTTTTTGAGCAGAAAGAAGGAATGGTTTCTGAAGGAAGGAAACACAGACTTCAGAACGTTATACGTTTTTTTTTTTTTTTAAATCTTAAAATACTTGGAAGCAGGAAAAAGACTTGCAAAAGACAAGGATGAAACAATATCTCAAAAATGTTTGTTTTCTGATCACATTCAATAGCTCAACATAAATCATGCAGTGATGAGTTAGAAATACATTAAAGTAATTTAAAATGCAAGTTCTGCTTTGATATAAATAACCTGATAGACCCACACGACTGTATCTGTTTCACTTTATATTTGGATTATATTATCGCTGCATTGACAGCGACAGCAGTAGTTCTTAGCAAGAAGATGAGAAATTTCCTTGAACACGTGTACGGGTTCTACTGACTAACAGAAACTTTCTCTTCTAGTAAGAATTACTACTATAAATAATAGCTATCCTTCCACTTGACTAATTCACATTTTAGAAAATGGAAATCATTTATAAAACAAATTCAAAAAATTCCAAGCCGCTCTCATCATCTTTAATTTATAAGAACAGAAATTTTCCATGAAATGAGATTATAAAGAAGTTTCTCAGGGCTCACTGCAACCAACTGCCCCCAGCCTCACGCCTTGCAGTGAGTAACAGGCGTGGGGCGACACATCTTTACAGCACTTCTACAACCTGACGCAGCCAAACTTCTTCAAGTACTTCTGCAGAATTAGATTTTTAAGGCTCACAGTGAAGTTAAAAATAATACTAAGATTTACTTGTTAATCAACGAATATTACGGTTTGAAATAATTACTCAATTACGAATAACACTTGAAAAATATTCAAAACACAAGCAGACCAACAAGCACCAGGATAGGCCAGAAAGGAAACACGCATTCTTTTCACTATTAGATGACAGCAACCTGAAAGCATTTCACAAAGGTATCTACGAGTTTTCTTCACAATACTGCATTATTTGCACTTGTATTTTCTGGATCACTACACATTAACGTGATCTTCAGAAAGACTACAGGAAAAAATGAGTATGAGAAATATTTCAGAAGCATTTTATTTGTAGATCTCTCCCTAATTTATGGGCTTATTTATGGACTTTTTCAGAAACATCAGAAAATACTGCTTCTGGGGTTACCTTCCTTTGTGCCAAAGTGCACTTATCTTGTCCATTAAAAAAAACAACTGATAAAGATTAAAAATTACACAGCTATACTGTAGACCAAGAATTCTAAAAGCAAGCACCCAAAATTTTGTTTTCATCTCATCAGCTAAAATCACCCCAAAACAACTAATCCAATTTGTTGGATCTAATTTGTCAACCATCAAAGTGCATTTCATAGGAACGTGAAAAATAATGCAAGTTTAAAAAACCTCAATATTTCTATTTTCTATATTAAAAAACAAAAAACAAAGTAGTGAATAAGATTTAGAATGGTGCTTACGTATACTCCTGACAGGAATCGTGGTTGTCAGCTTTGTCAGAGAAAGTTTTGTAGGCTGGCTCGCAGAAAGCCACGCACCATGGAATCACTGACTGGGAAGATCATGCATTATCTCTACCAAAATGGGACAAGTACCACAGAACATCAATTATTACATAGAGGCACGCTGTCCACAGACTCGGTCTAAAAAGGAGACGTTACACCTACTCTAAAATCACCAAGAAAAGAAACCTATTCACTGATTTTTTCACTTCAAAATTTTGCTTCATTTGCATTCATGTTTCCTAATGTATTCAACACGATGCTTCTCCTGATAGCATCTTTATTTAATCTTTAAGGAAGCAAGTTTCACGAACTCTTACAGCTCGCATACCGTTTTACTGAGTTCAGACAACAGGTTTTGGAACACAAAAGAAAGTGCAAGTTCAAGGAGGAGGCTTCTCGGCGTACGAGACATTGCTCAATACCAAAGAGCAGAAAGTAACCTGGGTTCTAATTTCTATTTATTGCCTGAATATGCTTCAAGAGCTATCACACATTTTCAGAAGTCAAGTCCCTGCTTGTACTTCCACCAGAGGACGGGATCTAGATGCTAAACTTTCTCATATAAACTTTGTTTTGCTGCATGACCTGTATGACTACAAAATAACAAAAAAATATATATATTTAGGATTTTAATTTGTATGCCAAAAAATATCAGACATCCGAGGCAAACCTACAAGAGAAATATATAGGCTTAAAAAAAATCACCAGGCACGATAAAGCGATTTTGTCTGCCAGGAAAATCTACAGAAAACACTGGCATAGGGTTTTGCAAGATGCTCACTGGATACCAGATTCTCTGTTGAAGAAACTTTCACGTGCTTTCTACTTTCTAGGGTCAATCGCTCATCCCTGGGGGCATTATTTTGCGGCCAGGAATGAAACCGGGGAGGAGGGAGGCATCCTGTAGTTGAGAACCAAAAGTCACGAGTCCCATGGAAATCTTTAGGCAAAAGTTACGTTCCCAGAGCATCCTACGGACACCACCAGCAGCGGGCTAAGAACTCATCCCTGAAACTTCCTCCAAAAAGGGTACCCAAGGGGTTGGAGGGGGGGTGAGGGGGGGAAAGGCCCAAGTCTGGACAGCCTGCACCCTAACAGCACAGGGAACCCGAAGTTCCACAGGGACAGCCCGGGGTGAGGGAGCTGGGGCAGCACCGAGCGAGCTCCGGGAAAGTTTGCGCGGGGAGCGGGCGCTGCTCCCACCGGGCTGCTCCCCCCAGGGGGGCCCCGCTGCCCCGGGGGGTCTCGGCAGGACCCAGCCCTCGGGGAGGGGGGCGCCCCCCAACCTTCCTCCCCCAAAATTTGGGGCAAACTTTGGGGGAAACGGGACTCGCGGCCCGGGGGGGCGGATGCCGGGGAAGGAGGGCGCGGGGCCGGGGCAGGAGGGGGCTGCCAACGGGATGGGGATGGGGCTCCCGGGAAGGGGCAGCGGCGGGCGGACAGCTGGGGCTGGGGCCCGGCCGGGCGGGGCAGGGTGAGGAGGGCCGAGAGAGGAGGGGGGGGGGGGGGGGGAACGCGGCAAAGCGGCGGCAGCGCGGGCAGGAAGGCGGGCGGGCAGCCCCCCTCGGTCACTCACCCGTGCGGCGGGCGTGGCGGCGGGGCTGAGAGCAGCGGCTGGGCGCGGCCCGCCCCCCGCGGCCGCCGGTCGCTCAGGGCCGCTGCCTGGCCGGGACCGGCCCTTTCATTCGGGGCAGGGGACGCCGCTGCCGCCGCCGCCGCCGCTGCCGCCGCCGCCGAGCGCAAGCACGCACGCACGCACGCACGAGCGGGAGGACGCACGCACGCACGCACGCACGCACGCGCGGCGCGCTGGGGCTGCGACGCCGCGACGCTGCGGGGCGGCGCCCGATTGGCGCGCCAGGCGGGAGCACGCCGGCTCCGCCGCGCCTTCTGCGCACGCGCCCTCTTCTTCCTCCCTCCTCCCCCCCCCTCCCTTCCTTTCCCGCTTCCTCCCGTTCCCGCGCCAGGCCCGGGGCCGAGCGAGGCGGCGGGCGGCAGGGGGCGGGGCGGGGCGCTCCGCGCCTGCGCAGAGCTCACCCGCGGCCGTTGGCAGGCGGAAGGGCGCCGCGGGCGCGCGGCAAGCCGGCGGCGCGTGCGCAGAGCGGCGGGGCCGCAGCGCGCGCGGGGGGTTGCGCATGCGCACAGCCGCTTGTGTGTGGGGGGGGGGGGAATTCTGAGGAGGCTGAGGCGGAGGGGCCGTGAGGCGGCGGGCGGCGCGGTGCGGGGCTGCCCCTCAGGGGGTGGTGGCCCCATAACGGCCCCATAACGCCCTCTGCACCGCTTTTTAGTCGTAGCCCGCGGCAGGGACGCCGTGAGGGAACGCCCGGGTCTGTGCCTGCCCACAGGAGCTGGGCCGAAAGCATCGGGAGGGCGCCTCCAGCTGCTCACCTCGGATAAACTCGCGGCTTTCCACGGTAGCCAGTCGTGGAATGTGCTTGTAGAAAGCGTGTCTTGGCTCTGAGCTGATGTGAGGTGAAAAAAAATCACGCAAAAGATCTGAGCTGTAAGTGCATCCCACAGAGTAACACTCACTGTATACATATACACCTTACACAACTGTACAGACAACCGTAATTTGTGGTAATGATAACTTCGATGTGGAAAAAAAACACCTTGGAGGTGGTTGTAGCAGCAAAACTGCCTCTCTGGTACGATTTGTTGTGCTTTCAGACTGGTGGTCTTAAAGCACCATTGTTGTGCTGGGTGTCAGTAGAAAAGTTGCATCTGCCCCGAGAATATCCTTGTGTAAGAATAAATCAAACTGGTAACGCACTTTTACTGATGCTAAAATATCAAAAGTTTTTTAGTTTTGGTTTTTAAAAAACTAATAGTTGTTATAATAATTAAATAGAAAATATGAGGCAGGAATCAGATTGCAGGAGATTACCTGTTTTCCCAAATATAAGTTACAAAAATGGCACTTTTTTTCCCCATGCATCGATTGTCATATTGAATGTGTTGACCCAATGAGCATCACACTGTGGTGGGAGACTCAAATACTGACACACATTTAAATATAAACAGAAACTATTCTGCCATCTTGTTATTTTGTTCTATTTTGCACTTTAATAATAAGGAGTTGTCTCTTCATTGAGTTCCAGAAAACAGAGGCACTGCAGGTCTTGAGGAAAAGCTTTCTTCTCTCTTTGGCGTTCTTTGTTTTTTACTTTTCAGTGAATGTTTATTGAAAATCAGCTATTGGGGGAAGAAAAAAAAATTGTTTTGTTTTGTTGGCTGAAAAAACATTTTTTCAGTGAGTACTTCCTTCCCAGGCCAATTGTTTTTGCTTCCCTCTGGCATTATTTTTTGTCTGTCTTTGAGTGGAGGAGTTTTAGAGGGTAAAATTCAAAAATACAATAATAAAGAAAACTGTGATCATGGTTTGATTTGGCTCCTGTTGAAATATATTCAATGCAGCATGTTGCTGTATAGCTCCAGCACCTGCAGAGCTAAGCAGAAAAGCTTTCTGTGGAGGACCCTACTGATTTTGTGCTCCAGTAAAAGGCTGAGAACCAAAGGTGTGGAGTGCACGAGGGAGGAAAAGGCTCTATTTTGTGGGCATTCTCAGATAAAGATGTTTAGTCGAATGTTATTTCTGATTTTCCAAGCACTAGTCTATTTTCTTTTCTTTCTAAAGGGACTTAAAATTAACATAGCCAGTTGCTTTATTCTCTTATAGCACAGCATTTAAGAGCACTCTAGGGATGCTGTACCTCACATGAATACTGAATTCTGACATACTTAGTTTCACTGAGAGGCTCAGCAAGGCAAATGAATTAATGAGTTTTAGAAACCACGTATCCAGCTGACTTAATGTTTTATCATCATGTTTTTTTACGGCCAGAGATTCCATGAATAATGGTCACGTGTAGCAGTATTGCAGTTGTGTTTTTAATGACTAATGCCAGGTTATCGCCAGCCAGTCGATTGCAGTGGCCAAATGACAGCATAAGGAGATTTCAACTTTATGTTAAAATATTTTGACCATGTTGGCAAGGAGCCCAGCAGGCATTAACCACTACAGGAGCTTACAGAACTTCTTACTGCCTTGTGTTTGGCAGGCTCATCACCCACAAACTCAATTATTTACTTTCTTCCATTTCAAGAGAACAAGAAATGTCATAATAAGAATCTAAAAAGACTGAAATTACAAAACGGAGTTTGTCATTTGTTCACAGATACAGCATTAATCCAGTTGCTTTACAGACCTCAGAGTTATATAGAAACCATTCATCTTTCATCAAAGACATGATCAGTTTTTTTGATTTTCTATAGCCCAGCTGTAGTGGAGTACATTTTACAGTGACTTCAGTGTGTGCAGCTAATTTTTTTAGTTAAAATGATGGGAAATAAAACCTCATTTATTTCCCACAGAGCAGCGCCTGATTAAAACAAAACCCAAACATTGTATGAGCTCTGTGAGAATATACCGGAGGGAGCTATTTTGGAAAAGTCGTTTTATAGAAACGTGTTGAATCCTCTAAAAAAAATGTCTTGAGCTGCTGTATTTCTGCTCTGTGATTTAAGTATAGTCCGAACAAGTGCAGTAAGTCAAATCTTAGCTCTTTCTGCATCTGGCATAATGTACAAGGTGTAATGAAAATAAAACAAGGTGAGACCCATATTCTCTCTTCAGTGCTCACTGCTTCCAAGAGTTCAACCAAAACCCCAGCCACTTGTCCAAATAATCCTCATATTCTTTGTACTTGGACAGTAGTTTAAACCTTATTACAAAGGCAATGTGTTTACAGGACAAGATTTCAAGACAAACACTGACAGCTTTGCTTTAGCAGATCCACAAAAAAATGATTGCAAGGATTCAGGATAGAAATCAAAATAAAGCATAAAGATAATGAATGGAAGATGTCCTGGTAAAAGAGAATACCGAATTGCTTAGCCATCCTGCAGATACCACCATTTCTAGTTTACCAGGAGAAAAAAATATATATATATTCTTCAATTAAAGGCAATTAAAATATAATTTAAAAATGACAAGTAATGTTGACCATACACCCTAGTTGGTAGCCATATATGGATTTCAAAGACCTGTGCTAAGACACAAGTGTCTTGTTAGACACCTGAACTGGTGTCTAACAAGCTTTGAGATCTACCCCAAAACACCACAGGCAGACAAGTCTCCTCTGTGCTTTTACTATAAAAGAACAGCTCAGTTTTAAACCCTGGAATAAGTCTTAGCCGATAGATACTTCGTTGCATTTGTGTGGGTTTTTGTTTGTTTGTTTTGTACAAGGTTGTTAATCTTATCTTCTCTCATTCTCTAAGCAGCCACAAAGGTTCCAGGCTTTAAACTTTAAGTGAATCAAAACAAGCCCCCATAAATGCCCTTCAAAAGAACAAACATTGCCAACAGTGACTAAAGCCTTAACCATTTTACCACTCATTATTTTAGTGTAAAGATAGGTATAAGGTAGTGTGTCCACAATCCTGAAGTAGCGCTCTCATCTCCCAGGATTACAAAGTGTAGGGGTTCCTTACTCAATTTATATTGAGTTAAAAGCACACGGCTTTACACAACACTCCCATATAGCAGCGTGTTAGCTCTAACTGGCATTAGAGGTCTAAGAGGTGTGCACTGCGGTGTGTGTCCAGAAGGATGCTATTTTTGTGTTCAGTCACCTCCATATATGTATTTTCTCTGTGCCACATTTGTACTGCTCTCTGGTGATTCTGGGACAAAATAGTGGCAAGTGCTCTCTTCAGACATAAACGAGGGCTTTCTATTGACCTAAGTCCAGGTCTGTCTTTGTGGAGATCAATAAAACGTTATGTATCTTGAGGTTTCACGTAGTATTGTACCCATATTTGGAATCTCATGCTGCAAGTCATCGCCAAATATCTCTTCAAGAAGAATGTTCCTTCATCTCCCTGCTTCTCTCTGTCTTGTCCATACAGACGGCAAAGGTTTAATACCTGGAGCAGTTTCTTTCTATGTGTTTGTACAGTGCCTATTAGAACAGCATCCTGATATTTTCCAGGGCCTCTAGCTGCTACGTTGTACAAGTATTTAAGAGAAAATATTTTTACATACTAACTACCAGATTTCTTACCTGTGTTACGGTGCCTTGTGGATTATACAAACTAAGATGTTCCTGCTCCCATAGAATTCACAAACTGATTCTTAAAAGGAGATGAGCATTACTAATCAGTTATGTTACAACTAAAAAGATAAAATGCCATCAAGTAGTAAAGGTTTAACATCATTTAGGAAGTGTAATAAAAAATAAATAGTAAATCAAACAATAAATCATTGTTCAGATTCTTCTTTTTGAGGAGAGGACTGCATTAAACATAAATATCCTGCATGTGGCTTAGCAAGGTGGACATCAGTTCTAATATCTAGAACGCTGGATTTTATATGATTTTATTTCCAGAAGTAATAGAACAATTTCAAACAAAATATATCTGAAGAGGATTAATACAAATCATACTTGTTTTGATTTATGGTGTAGTTAATTCAGACTGCACTCTTGTTTTAAATACACAACAGATGTTTGTGGTTACAATCAGTAACTGGAACATACAAGCTGTTGAGGCTAGAGGTAAGATAAATTTAATGATCAGTGAAAGACATTAGAACCACTTATGTTCTAGTATTTTAACTAGATTTTTTTTTTTTAATGTGAAAAACACACTAAAATTGAAATAGCTAATGATACTCTAATTTAAATAACCATCTTTAAGTTTATGAATTAAACCAGCAAAGTTCACTGTGTGAATATTGGAGCTATTGTCAGAGCTATTGTTTCAAGCCATCTGTGGCTGATGGAAAATATCTTCTCCTTATTTTGTATTCAATATATCATTAAAACCATCACCCCTTCCTAAAAATAAATAAACAAATCTTAGACTGTAGACTTCAGTTTTCCATCTAGAGAGGGATTTTGCAGCTATGGATTTAATATTCTCTGGTGTTTTTTGAGGTGCTAGAACTGTCTAGAATATGTTTTCTACAGCTGGACACTAAAGATAACAGGCCACACGTTCCAAAACTTACTGGACAAACCAATACAGTTCACCTCTTCGTGTCAGAGATCCGGTGACTCCAAGTGTGTAGCAGTGTGTGAAGCAGGTACCTGTAATGCAGGTACCATTCAGGACAAGTCAGGCAGAAACATCATCAGCTGTGATCCTAGTAAAAGAACATTTCAGACAGCAGCTTCCCCTCTGCTCCCCTGTTGTCTGCCAAGTGATTGCAGAGAGCCAGCCTATAGATTGTTTCAGCAGAAAAAACAAAAAAAAAATTGAGAAAAAACAATGTTAACAAAATCAGGTCTCCATCCCTGCTAGGGATCCTAGAGACAGCCTCCATGGAACTTGCTAACTGCCACAATTCCAAGAAGGAATCAACCAGTAAATAGTGTGAGCATATGGAGAGATGGCTCTTGGTAGAGGCTATAGGACTGGGACACCCAGTGTTACCTTGGCTCAGAGGTGGGGAGTTAAGAGACAGTTGCACAATGTTAGCTTTTGGTTGAAAGGAATGTTCTTTTGGTTAGCATAGGCTTGTTACCTAGACCTCTCAAATTTTAAGTATTGATAATTTTGTCTCCACATTAGGAATCACTGTTCATCTGGTAACTAGAAGCACTGGCTTGTGAGTACCAGCAACAGCTTTCAAGATTGTCTTCTGGGAATACCGGCACTAGGCAAGTAAAACTGCAAAATTTATGTAAAACGTGGGTGTTAGAATGACATTCAGAGTTATGACAGTCAAAGAACAGTCCACAGTTTTGTTCAAAAGAGGTGGATGTACTGTGTGTAAGGTCTGGGAGATGACTCTTGCATGTGCATAGTTAATGTGCTTTCCTACAAAGAATTTACGTCCTTCTGACTGCCAGAGGAAGTGCAGTTGCACCATCACCTGTGTCTTTATTAACTAGAGGGGAGGGAAGATTAGTTTTTAATTTTCAGCCAGATCATCAACCTGAGCTGACTCATTTCAGAACAGAACTACTGCCAGAGCCATGGAAAGATGAACGTGCTGCCAGGAGGGAACTGTCTTTCACCAGCAGCCAGTCCAAGCTGAGTGTGACACGACTGCAGGAGGGCACTTCTTCAGGCTATTTTTTGAAGTACAGTAAGAAAATGTTGGTTTACAAACCAGGACAGTCTGTTGCTTGGAAACCCACCTGGCCCTACAAGGTAGCATTCTGAGATCCCGAAGCTCTCCCCTTGAGAAAGATGAGATGCCTGATTATTCAGAAAGTATCAGTGATCAACACGCTAGCATCCCACACAACAAGGAGATGGGACTGACTTGTTGCCAGATCTTGTCACTGATGCTCCTGGCCTCGAGTTCAGCTGATACAAATCACCCTGCATAGCTCTCAATTACTTTACACTCCAGCAACATCGTCTGTTAGAATGATGTGTAACAGCTAGACAGAAAAGCTGTAAACTAAACACATGCTCTGCTATTGTGTTTTATTGTAGCATCTATGGTTTTCTGAACTGAAATTGTGGACTTTCTATGAATTACACTATCACTACTGAGCAGTCATTATGTGTTGCCATTAAACACATGGCCAACAGCATGGAAGCACCTAAGTATTGTCCAAAGTGCTTTCTCATTTCAGTACTTAGGAAGAGTTGTCAAACGCTAATGGGTTGCCTTCATATTCCAGTATCATCTTAGGATAAAACTTAATTATCACATGAACTACTGTGTGGCAGGAACCAGCCTTCTGACAGAGGTATAGCAAAGACCTATAACAATGACAGTGTCTGTGGGGGGGCTAAATCTCACCAGGATTTTACAGTTGGCATCAAACAGTTTTGGCCAGTTTTTAGTTTATCATTTCATTGGGATGCTATGCTGTAGTACTCTGCAACCTATTAAATTCAGGTTTAAAAATGAAAGGCAATTCTCAGTGCAAATAAATGGTGACAGATAGTTGAAAAGCAATGTAACAATTGCATATTATATTTTATGAGCTTTCTTCTAGCAGTAACTATCACAGTAACAGTATGACATCTGGGACACTGAGAATATTTGATAGTCTAGCCTAAGGACTGCAGTAAGTGTTAGTAAGACTATAAAGTCATTATCTCAAGTGCCATTTAACATGGTGTCATTTGACACAACTCAAAGATGGACACTATTTTAAAGACCCATGGATCAGATTCTCTGCTAGAGCACACTGCCATCCTCCCAGGGACAGGACCTGACCACGGATTATCGAAAATTCCCTATGAAGTATGAAAAATACAGATTTATTAGATTAAGTGCAATATTGGACATTTCACTTTAAAATAGTGAGCTTTACCGTAAACACTAACAATCTAGCAACTGTGGTAGTGCCAAAGATGTGTTTATCTCACTTTTTTCTGCTAGCTAATTCGGTGACAACCTCTACATAGCTGGAAATAAAGCCACAAAAGCATTTAAGCAACCAAGGAAAGCCCTCAAATCAATCACTCCAAAGAGGTTTAAAATGAAATTAGGTTACAATCTTGCAGGTTTCTCCTTCCAGAGCAGGCATGATGGAAGAACATTAAGCACAGGAAAAATTCTGCATGTGGTAACAAGGACCCCAAGGACTTAAATGAGTAAATGGCCAAGCAAAGGAGGCAAGTTAAATAGTTTCAGTGCAGAGGGAAGAGAGAATTCGGCAGTATTTACCAAAGAAGTCAGACAGAAGATTAGTTTCAATTTGTCTTAGCTTCAAGTCAAATGTGCTTCTAAATCATCAATACAATACACAGGCATGACTGCAGTAGTGACTGCGTTTTTGGGAGGCAAAGGAAAAGGGAGAAGACTGGCTGTAAGGATGCTCTTGGCCACAAACACAGTTTTGCTTTACAAAAGAAGTGATGAATACTGAGCAGTGCGGCGCTCAGCTCTATGCAGAGCAGCATGGGGAAGACGAGCCTCAAACACAGGACAGGACAAAGGCCAGAGAAAGCTGCTTTGGCATCTGAACTGGATGCTTTTGCTTAGAATATCCCAAACCATTCCGCCGTCTCCTTGTGCAGCCATTTACTCAGTTCTGGACTTGACTGTAGTACAGCTGGAAACAAATGTTTGAATATGTGCGATTCATTTTACTTTCTTGTACCCATTTTTGGTTCTCTCAGTTTGACTCTTCCCAGTTCCTTTGCAAGTCTGAACATCACATCCCCCGCACCCCTCCCCTAAAACATACCCTTATAACTTATAACGTAGTTTGGTCCTGTAGCTTCTTATAACTTGATTTTCTTTAAGCTAGCTATTGTTTAATTACTACTTTGAAGTCAATTTAGCAGAAAAAAAAATCCCTAGTTTAAGGTGGCTTTTTGCATCCCCACCAAGCTATTCAGCAGGGTATTCAGCCAGGATACAAAACTGGGCTGAAGCTTTAGGAGCTGAATGGATTCCTCCAGTAGAGATTTAATTTCCATGAAATTCCTCCATGAAAATCCACTCACTCAGATCTGACAGACAGGCAAAGACCAGCCAATACCTTTGAACTGAGTAATTTTTAAATGTATCCCACCCCTCCCTGCCCCCCCCTCCCATGTAAATATGAATCGCTGGGGCTCGGGGCGGGTTTTAAGGCACCCACCTCTGCACAGGGCGCAAGGCCGGGGAAGCACGGGCGGTTCAAGCGCATGGGGCCGCGGTGACTCCCCGATGACTGCACTTGGGGTGGTTACAGGGAGCGAGCCCCCAGGCTCTCCGCTTCCCCGGCTGTCCTCCTGGGGAGGGAAGCTGCAAAACCCTCGCGTCTCCATTGGGCACCCAGCTGCACAAAGGGGATGCACAAACTGCTGGACGTGAGCGCAGCCAGAAACTGAACTTCCCCCCATCCTGCACGAGCCTAGCAGTAGCTTGTAGGGTGCTTGTGGTGTTTATTAGAGGAGCAGCTTGCTGCTTACGCTTAACTCGCTGCTAAACCCGCAGAGAAGTCTCTTACAAGAGACTTTTCGAACAAGCAGCCTTTTAAAATCTTTTCCTACACAACCCAGGCCGTGCTGCAGAGAGAATTTGTCTCTGAAGAGCCAGACGGACGGCTTCTCCACCCCTTCCTCAGCACTCTCAGCTCCCGCATTTGCAGCACGAAACCCCCTCGGAGCTGGGACCCCGGCCCGGCTGCTCCCGGCCGTGCCCCGCGCCCCCAGCGCCCCCTGCCGGGCTCCCGCAGCACCGCGGGGCCGCCACCGGCGGCTGCTGCCCCTAAGGGGTCCCTCGCAGCCCCTCGCTTCCCAAAATATTTACCCCGAAGGCACCGAGTGCATCGCCCCGCGGCGGGGCCGGCAGATGTTTTGCAAGCAGTTCGAAGGCTTTAGGATTCCAGGCATGCAGGAGCTTTGCGGCTTTTAGTTTGCTTGTAGCGACTTCCACCTCGCTCCTTATTTTCCTGTGTTTTCGCCTTTTCTGTGCTGGTCTTACTTCCGAGCTCATGTTGCTGCTTTAGCTTTACTTAGAGTCTTGTTGTAAATCTTTGCTCTTTGGATTTAAATTAATAGTTTCTCCTTTTGCCTGGAGCAACTCTTCATTAAATCTTCTTAAGTTTCCTGATTTTTCACGTAAGTCTTGTTTTCAGCCTTGAAGCTTGAGATCTTTTTCAAAGCTTGTCCTTTGACCCTGCTTTAACTGGGCAGTTTTGCAGTGAACCTTTCTTCTTCTCCTTTTTTTTTTTTATTTTTTTTTTTTATTTTTTTTTTTTTTGGCAATTAGCTGTTCCTGCTCAGCATTTTCAAAGCCTATTTGTAGGTTTTGACGCATAGTTTTGAGTTGCACCAGCGCTACACTGAGCAGCACGGAGGAGTTTCGGAGACTTCTTCCCAGCCGGTCTGCTGCGTTTCTTGTTGCTAATTCCCTTGCATTCCAGGCACAATGACCCTCTGTTTCTTTTAAGCTTTCTTCAGCTCCAACATCTAAATTACCAGCTCCACAGCAGGCAGAATCCCTGTCTGTTTCCTCCTTTGAAATGTTTATCTTTGCACCTACTAACTTAGGTTCATATTCTTGAACAATGAGTTTGGAAAACCATTCTTTCCTTTTGAAACTTTTTTTTTTTCTTCTAGAATTCTTGTAATTGCCATATTGTAGATTTCCCCCCCTCTCTTTGCTCTCTCTAAAGCCAATTTCTCAACCGTCAGTGATTCAGATTGATTGGCTCGACTAAAAAAGTCCAGTGCATTGCAATTAGGAGAAAATAACTCCTCCCTGTGTTTTCTGTCCATTCCTGGAATTTGTTTCCTATCAAATGAAAATACAAAACAAACAAACAACAACAACAACAAAAAAAGCTACCATCTTTACACTCTAATTTGAATAATTATTTTTATTGTATTTGAATACCTTTCTTTGCAGTTCTCATATAAGCCTGCAGTAGGAAACTCGCACCACCAAAGTGGTTGTATTCAATTTTAGTAAGTGTATTAGCAATGTTAGCTCATGCTAACTAAACTAGACAGGAGCTTAGCTGTATTTTAGCTGTTGCTGTGATATTAAAACTGTTGGTATGTTATTATTTTGTTGGAGGAAACATTTTAGAATTACATGTTTTTAAGGCAAAAAAAATGTGTATTTAAGTCATGCATTAAGCAAAACTTAGTTTTTAAATAAAGTAAGCTTTATACAACCTTTATTTAAAATGTTTACATTTATGGACAGAGGACTACAAACTATGTTTGCTCTAAACTCACTTTGTCATGTAATCTCATCACCACTCAACCTCTTCGAAGGTTCATTGTTTTAACATTTGTGCTGGGATCTGACTATCTGAAACTCTGCTGTGGTATAGGTGCTCAGTGTTATTTAAGAACTGTGGAGGTGTCAGACCTTATTATGGTGCATTACTAAAAAGCTACACATAGTATAAATAGGCAATATATGCTGCTTCTGTTAACCCTGACAATAGCCCTTTAATGCTGACCTACAAGATTCCTGATATTCCAGTCATAGTCCTTTCTTTGCATACAAACTGAGCAGACACACAGTTATGCAGAATCATTTAAGTTTTCCAAGAGAAGCAAATATCTGTAGGAACTTTGATGGTATCTCCCAATGCATATCACTAAAACAACATCAGAACAAGAGTCAAAGTCTGTAGGAGTGGGAAATTTCAAGTACCTCATTTACTCAGGACCACTTGTTCAGCTATGTTTCATTGCACCGTAACTTCTGAATCGAGAAGATGAAACCAAGTTTACTTGCTGTTAAAAATATAGCAAATTTTATCTGGATCTACATTAAAGTCCCATAAGAACAACAGCATAGGGTGAAATATGTTGACAAAGGATTATGGTTAAAGTTTGTTCTCAAAATTGGATAATCTAAGCATCATTTACAATTTTATAATCAGTATAAAATAGGTGTGAACAAGATCTTTGACACAGGGTTTATGTTTGTAGATGAAGAAAGGTAATTACTAAATGATAATAAAAGCTGTAATATTTCATTTAACTGAAATCAAGCAATTGTGCAGTAATGAGTTCAGAGATGCTTTATTATATGTCAAGGATGAATAGAATATGTTATTAGTACAAATTAATTGAGAACCAAATGCTGCAGAGAGGATGTCTTCTACTTTGGTTTCCATGTAAACTTTCCACTGACATTAGATGAGGGTCAGTGTAAACTGAAAGAAATTTAAAGTCCTAAACTTCTGTCCCCATTGAGTGAGGATTAATAATTGTGGAACCTATTTTCCCCTACCATGTGGTTTTGATCTTCCTGATCTAGCCGCTGCTAGACAGCAGTGCAGTTGTTTCAGTCTAGATTCCAGTGAACAACCATCTTAGAGCTTGTCGCTATGATGGGGTCAGCAACTGAGCTAACCTAGAAAGGAGCTTGAAGCCATACAGGCAAAGATCTTACTGACCATAAGAAAATGACAGCTTCACCTGAAGCTGTCCTTCTAGAACAAGACTGATGTGCAAAGACTGTGTGTAACAGAAATTTGCAGGCTATCTGGAGTGAGGAGCTGTCACCTTCAGGGCTACTAGAAGGGAATTTGCAACAGTGGTGCACTCATGTAACAAGTGAGAAGAAAAATGCAGTCATGCAAAGGGAAAAAAAAAAGGAAAAGGAAGAAAGAAGAAAAAAAAAGACAAGGAAGGGTGGAAGGAAAACTAAAATGTAAATGCTATTTTTTTGTCCACTATAATGTTAAGCTTTGAATCACTCCAATTTTATACCTCAAAACTCAACTCCAAACTTTGGAAACTTTGAGTTTTACCAACAAATACAATAAGCCATGACACATTGGTTTCATAATAAAAGTATGCTGACTTCCAATGCATCAAATAAGCCAACACCGAACAATAAATTTGCATTTAACTAAACTCTGAAGGTTGAATTTTCAAACACACTGAGAATGCAATATTGTATAAGGAAAAGGAGTACTTCTGATTTCCAACCACCACCGTCAGCTGTACTTTTCAGTATCCTTCCTTGTTCAGACTCCAGGCATTGCTTGATGCTAAAGTCAGCCAGTTCAGCTCACTGATCTAAAATTACCTGTGGAGGTGTGTTGTTTTCTAACAGGTCAGCAATGTGAACCAACTCACCCTGTACTGATGTGAGCACTCAGGGCAGGAATAAGCAGCTGCAAGATGAAAAGAGACTGTAAGAGAGTGGCAGAACCAGCCTTTGTATTGCCATCCTGCTTCAACACTGAACTGAGCAGAAAGGGAACTGTCCTAAGCACCAACATGATTCTGCCAACCTGATATGCCACAGGGACCTCAACAGGAAATTAACTGTTGATCTCAAAATCCTGGATATCTGTCAAATAAATCACTCTCATGCTCATGTATGTGAGACTGAATATACAGCACGATCTACAGTTTTGAGTCCTACCATCAAAACCTAAAGTTTCTGCCAGTTCAGTTAAATTGGCTCCTGAGGTGGTGCAAGTCCTGTATGGTTGATGCAGGACCCACCTGGCCATTGCTCCACGAAATTTCCAACAACTCTCCATCAAGATGTCAACGTCCCGAACTCTGTTACTGCAACTGCATTGGTCCATCTTCATCTCTGGGACTTGCAGCCTGTCCTCCAAGGTTTGCACTAAAAATTGACTTTCTTACCTTATATATACAATACCTCTGAGCTAAACTGGTAAGTAGGGGGGTAGGAGAGGAGGGAAGGAGAAATTCATGGTTTCCTGCTTTAGTCTGGTCTCAGAGGAAGTCATTGTTTCCTGCAGCTTGGGTAGGGGAACAGTACAAAGCAGCTGCGTAACTGCTTCAAGACAGAGATCTATTTAGATAAGCCAAAAGCTGGGTATGACTGAGCAAAGAGCAGCACTGAACATGGCTGTAAAGAACACTGCCAGTCCTACCACCGCATCAGAAGCTGCCAGAGCTGCCAGATCTGCCATGTAGCTGTATTTATGTGTCTGCTCTCATGCCACATAATCCCATCACCACCTCGCAAGAACATGATGTATCCACAATCAAACCCTGTGTTTGTGGAGTCTCCTCTTCTCATCTAATGACAAGGACGTTGCAGAAGGGAACAGAGGGGGTCTAGGTCGCTCTGATAAGAGGTGACTGTTTGTGACCTAGGTAAGTTTGACCTAGGCATAACAAAAGAGGAGAGAAGCACTCAGGTAGGTATATTTGTCTTTTTCTTAATTTTCTCTTTTTTCTTTTTCTTTTTTTTTTTTCTTTTTTTTTTTTTTTTTTCATCCTCCTCCCATACTTTCTTTACCTCAATATCTCCTCTTTTCCTAAAAGTGTCTTTTCCAAATGTCTCCAGGCATGGAACAAGAAGATCACTTTCTGAAGTGACTGTTATATTTTGGCGTTAAGATCATTCCAAGCTTCAAACTGCATGCTTTCTTTGGTTAGACAGTTTTTCTAGCAACAGATCAAAAATTCCAACTATAACAAATTACACTTGCAGACTGGTAAGCGATCATTGGAAATTGAAATGAGGCCACAGTTTGCCATGCGCAGCAGAGCACACGGCACACTGTAGAAGCTCTTTGCAGAGTGCTTTGTAACAGCAAAAGCGCTTTAGCTGAATCAGTGTTAGCTACAAGTTTAAGGGAATGCTGCTGTCATCAAAGTTACTCCAGTCTGACGGCACTGAACAGAGCAAAACTTTACCAAGAGGAACACAAACACTTTGAACAAGTAATCAAGCTGCAGAAAAGAATGGATGGCAAACCATGAATACGGACATTTTACTACATCATGTTTAATCACCTGTTCTTGTAATTGGTAGCACTGCCTCAAAGCTCTAACAACGCAAGACTGAAGAGAAAGAAAGACATTTTTGTGTTGCTTGGCTAGGACATTCATCATTCTCTACTGGAAATGCTCTTTGGAAACATGGGTGAGCCAGAAAATATTTGAGACAAGAACTAAAATAAAAATAAATCCACTATACTGATGGATCAGCATCTAACCTGCTGAAAAAACAGGTGTTCCCTTGACCCACTGCTAGCGCTGCCCATCACCCTGGTGCTGTTTCCCCTACTTTGTCCGTCTTTGCAATTACCCTTGGATCGTGCCACCATGCAAGTGTCGGTGCTGGCTGGTGGCATGTCCCAGTGTGCCTCTTCCACCAGGCACAGACACCATTTCGTCTGGAACACCAATTTCAAATAAACCCCTTATCTCCCCTGCTTTCACCTGAATCAGATTAGCTGAGCACATATATGCACAGTAATTAATTAAATGACTTTTCTTAATGAGGACAGTATGAGTTACTCTATCTTTAGATCGATGGGGTCAGTAGTCTTTGGCAAAGAGCTAAGATAATAAGCTGGAGGCAGCAATATCTTCAACTGCCCTTGCTGGCTCTGGAAGAGAGTATTTGTAAACAGCAGGAGATGTCTAAACACACAGTAAAAATAAATATCTCATGTTACAATTTGAGGAGTACAAGAGCTCTGTTTCCAGGTGACTGAGTAGAAGGCGGCAATGGGGTTAGGAGGCCTTACAAGGGGCCTCAAGACTCAAGCCATCGGATGCCCCATAAGGAGCCGTCACTCCTCAAGTCAGTCAGCACCCGGACTGAAGTCGTGTGGTCTGAAAATGCAAAGCAGATCATCAGCTTGTTCTTCTGGAAAAAAAAAAATAAAATAAAAAAAAAAAAAAAAAAA
This sequence comes from Aythya ferina, assembly GCF_964211825.1. Classification (NCBI taxonomy): domain Eukaryota; kingdom Metazoa; phylum Chordata; class Aves; order Anseriformes; family Anatidae; genus Aythya; species Aythya ferina. Next base: position 7,778,604 of record NC_140311.1, read on the forward strand.
AAAAAGTGCATATTAAACAACTTTTCAGAAAACTGCAAACAGCTTCTGTAATCAACCTTGCAATCCAGACCAACCTTGGTCCCAGCATCTTAAAAGCACAGTGTCCTGGTGGCTCCTCAACTCACTGGCACAGCTGGAGCATGAGCTGGAGTGTTCTGAAGGAAGCAGAGCACGTGAACAGTGTTGCATCCCTGTCACACACACAGCCACTGGGACATTCATGGGGGTTAAAAAAAATGAGTGAGGACTCACTAAGCAAGGTGGCATTCCCTCTTCTTTTGCACACAAAGTCCTTCTGAAACCAGTTCTTAGCAGCCTTAGCAGCCACAGAGGTTGTACTTCTTTTCAGGGACAAAGAAACCTGTCAGGTAAATGGCATTTACAAGAAATTGGCAATTTAATTCTAAAGCATTAGAAGAATGATGTCTTTAATTTAAGTGTGACATTGTCTTAGGCGTTTATATCCACCAAAAAAAAAAAAAAAAAAAAACCTCCTAAAACCTGCAAAACCACCAACCAAAATCATATAGCAGGAGGATAAGGAGGAACAGCTTAGGACTGCATGAAGACCAAGAAAGTTTCCAATTGCTTTAATTTTCCTTTTATTAACTCTTCCTTAATGCACAGTTCATATCTGCACCATGAACCGCATATGAGATATGCTAGTCATTTTGCTTAATGTACTCGGTGGAAGGTGCTCAGACATCACAAGTGATATAGATGGCATGAAGATTGTCTGCTGCTAAATTTCCTGAGAAATTAGGCCCACTCACTAGGTCTACTGAGTGACTTGTTAGCTTTTCCAAGTTCTGAACTGAACATTCAGCAAGGATCTTCTCAGATTTGTGGCTATAAAATGATGCATTGAGAGTTACTGCCAAGAAAAGAAGGGAAAATTAAAGCTTTTAGTATAACTAATAAAAATTGCTTGAATCACAACCAATTTCTCCTGCAGCTTTAGGTAGCACATGGCACAAGTCTATCCTGGATAAAATGCAAGAGCTTCTGAATTATCAAGTTACCTTTTTTGAGACAAAGTTAGGAAGCTTTTTGAAGCATTATAATATTTTATTGAAATTTCATTTGAGACCAAACATATTTGAATACTAAACAGTGCATATTATGGTGAATTTCAGTGTAGATATTAGACACCAGCAGAAACAAACAAAAACAAAAGCATGTTTGGGGGTGATACTGTAAAATAATTAAATGGAATTCAAAAGCATCTCAAATAACTTGCATTATAATGTATATGTTTACGTCATCTCAACTTGTATTAGAATGCATATGTTAACTTGTATTATAATGCATCACCTTACCATGACTACCCATGAGATTCAAAGCTGTGCTTACCTGAGCTAGGATATCTTAATTACATCTGGGAAAGTATTTAGGGTTGGATAGGAGATAAGATATGGAAAATAAATATATTATTTTACTGCATACTGTTGCTGTTTTTAATCTGATTGCTGCAGATATTTGGACAAATGCTCTGAAGGTCAGGAAGCTACGCATATAGATGGACACCTTTCACCTCTAGGTCTTCCAGTCCACAAGAGCTCAAGCTCCCTATGTTGATGTACCTACTGCATCTTCCCAGAGAGAGCCTCTTGGAGAATTACATTTTGCAAATCATCTGAAAAACAAATGTAACCACAGGGCAAGCACATTTCCTAGAGTTATGGGGGCCCTGAAAACTTTTTACAAGGTGGATGAGTTTTCTTGCACACCTTTCCCCGACACCTAGGGAATCAGCTTGAACTTTCCATTATACTGTGCCATCCTGTCAGCTTTTCAAATACTTGAAAACAAAACCAGTGTGGGTTTATGAGACAGTTTACTCTGGCTTTGGGATTGGCACTGGGGTGTCGTACCACACGCTGCTCTACTACCAGCTGGTTAATCTCTCATTCTCCTCCAAATGCATTCATGTAACAGCTCTCCCCATTGTATTCTTCTACTAAAACATGATTCAGACCCTTTCTGAAAACCAGCTGTTCACTCTGGCAATTCCTGCTGCTAATCAAGGTTTCATTAGTTACAAGTTTGTTTTTGTTTGTTTGTTTGTTTTGTCTTTATTTATTTATTTATTTTGTCTGGACTTAATCTATCACTTTTCAGCTCTATCAGAAGTTACATTAAAACTCAGATGTATTTTTGTCCACAAACCCACCCATTTTTTTTAACTGGAAATGGGCTGGAGAAGCAGTTTTGATTGGTAAGACATCCTTCATCTGACACTATCAAATGAGAGTTGTGAAAAGCCGGACTGTTGGGCAGGTTCCCAGTCTTCCCAGTACAGAGAGAGGTTTGGTACTGTATGTTATGAAGGGGTTGTACTGGTTGTTTGACACGGGTGTCCGAAGGAGCAGTGGAGATAGCTGTACTCCATCCTCCTGGAGAAAAGCCCAGCCAAAGCTTTTGACAGGGTTAATGGAAGAGGAAATATCTTCTGTTGCTCTTCCACAGGTGTATAAATTGCACAGGAAAGCAATTACAGCTCTTCGTACTAGTAGCTTGAATTTATTTTGATTTTCATCAGATCAACTAATATAAAATATATTTCTGAGATATGCAATAAAGAACGTTAGTTTATGTAATATAAAAATTTAAAATGAGATTATAGAATTAATATTTAAAATGTTAAAAATTCATTTTTAATATTTAAAATTTAAATAGGTTGTTAAAAATGTATTTTATATGTGCATTTCTTGTGTGTGGTGGTGTTTTGTCCTGTGCATATATAATATCTCATGGAAATGTGTGACAGATATGCTATTATTTTCTGTTTCAGCCTCAACATTTACTTAGTCAAGGATGGAATTAACAGCTTGGTAGAATGAAGGACCTCCAACTTGCATCAAGTAGTGAGTGATTGTTCTGTGTTGAGCAAGGGCCAAACCTACAAATATTTACTGAAATACTCCTTCCCTCTCAGCTTTCTTTCATTGTGTTAAATGGGAGCACTAAATGAAACAGAAATTAACCATAGTTAGCCCCAAAGTTCATTTTTCATTTTGATTTTCCTGGTCTAGTGGTGACTCACCATTCTGGCGTTACTTGCAGCCAATATTTCAGCATTCCAGTGGCTGATAGAGAAATTGGTTTAATTTAGTTCTGGTAAATTAGAAACACCTTCCATTTCCAAGGTAACAAGAAATCTGAACAAAAAGAACAAAGGTGTCTTTTGGACATGAAACACTTCTCAGGGGTTATTTTTTCTGTTTCCAGGTGCCTTCCTTTTGGTCTTGGGAAAATAGGCATCGCAACTTGAGAACAGAGCATAGAATTCTTTGAAGGGGAGGGCGTATATGGGAGCCATAAAATATCTTAAAAATACTCTATCTTGTTTTCCAGGGAAGATTTAGACAGCTGTGGTATACATTTCAGTACAAAAAAGCATTCAACTGCAAACTGCAATATTTACGTTGGGAAACAGATCCTGCTCTTGTCTTCTGTAAGCAAAATGTCTTTATTCTGATGCACAATTTAAAAGAAATTAGAAAGAGAGAGAGAGAGCATCACAGATGCTTCTGCCTGCCTCATGAGAATTTGGCTAAAAAGGGAAAATGAGAACATGAGGCAATCCCCTGACAAGTGCCATGAAGCTTTTCTGAATCAGATTTCTTCAAGTTTTGCAAACCATTTTTTTTTTTTTCCAATAGGAAACTAAACAGAACTCCAACACTTGCTTAGAGATAATACACTTTTAATGGAACATTTCACTTTGGGAAATACCTAATTTTCTATCTTTATAGGATGTAATCAGTCTTACTCCTAAAGCACAGAAGACTGAAGCTGCACCACAGGGTCCAGTGCTTAGCATCGAAAAACAAGTCAGGTGTCTTATGTCACCCTCCAGTATCCCTGAACGACTCTCCTCCATTCCAGCCCATCTCACTCCCAAGACAATCTCATGTTTGATCACTTCGCCATTCCCTACAGCCCCACTCCAAGACTTCTCCAGCTTCGTGCAGAGTTTTTCACCCAGCAGCTGCTGTTGCTCTCACTAGGACCATTAAAACTACTTTAGATTACTTAAATTTGGAGTAAGGAGGGGAGATCAACCTCCAGCTTTCTGCTGTTAGAGTATTGATTTTATTCAGGGTGTGATAATGTAAAGCCACAAATTCCAACAGTTAGACACTGGGCTCTATCTTCTCTTTAAAGAGTCATCTTGTAATAGAAGCATGTATAAAAGCTGGAACAACAATGCAGGAATATTACAAAGATATAGTATTAAAGCCAACAACACTTAGTATAAATAATTTTATTTTATGAATTAGATACACATTTATAAGAAATGTGTGTATTTCCTTCTTGAAAAATTCCAAAGATGGACTTTGGAAAGCTGTTAAATTTCCTAACAGATACTCAGTTTTCATTAGTCTTTTTGAAAGAGTAAAGGATGCATAAGAGTTATGATTTAACTGGAAGAAAATATAATAATTTCTAGTGTTTCTCAATAAAATTGCAAATACCTAGTAAAGCCCTTTTTAAAAGACACTAGTGAATTAATTAAACAAACAAACAAACAAAAATCTAACTATAGCTAGATATTAAAATAATGTTGGATTTTCGTTGTTTGGTGCTCCTTAATTATTTCAATGCTAAGAGCTATTCCAGGATTAATTCTGTGACTTTATGAGCAGATATTTGTTAATGTTTGGATATTCTAACAATTTATTTAATGATATCTTCCTTCCTCAACTTTAATCTTAACTATATTTTAACAAAGCATGCAACTTAAGTTCTGCTGCACAAAATACCCTCCATGCCTTAACAAACTTTAGGGTCCTTTAACTGCCTTTTTATACAGAATTTTAGGCTGGGAGGAACAAAAGGATGCACTTTTCACGACCCTGGAACCCTGTGACCACTGGGAAATCAAAAGGGTGGTGACACGAAGGAAAACTATTGTCCACAAAAATAAGCTCTTCAAGGGGCACCAGGAATGCACAATAAAATCCCAGTTTCCTTTGTGTAGCTGTTTATGCCTATGTCTTGCATCATCCAAAAGCTCAATAAAAGATCTAAACTAAAAAGGAATCTGGGTTTCTAAGAAAAATCCATATTCTGCACAAAAAAACTATGTGAAAAAGAATCTTTTAAGAATTCATTGTCTTTTCACATATTAAATATGTAACTCTGAGGCAAAGAAAATCCTTTTGCCTGCTCTATGGGAATCAGAGAGGGAGATTTAAAAAGTTATTCTAGCAAATAGAAGCAGATGGGAAAATAACCTGATTTGTCAGGACTGGAGGATTTAGAGATTTTGTTGCCTTCTAACTCTATCTTTACTAGAAAATAGGAGCATGTAAGAGTTTAATTAGAGATCTACTAAAATCTATTTTGACCTGAAAATATTTCAAGTAAAAGGAAAAAAATAAAGGAAAACAAACAAACAAAAAAAGATGACTGGTCCTAAATTCTTAATTAAGCAAAGCTGCTATTGAAGCTAGTAACCTTTTTGTCCTTTGAGGACTACAAAACATGGAAAAATAGCCATACCTTGCAGACAAAAAATAAAGACAAATAAAACTATGTGTGAGTTTTGCATGATAGTCTCTCAAAATAAATTATTATGTCATATATTGCTATACAAAATAATAAAAAAAATGTTATTGTTGTTAAAGTCTTTTTCAAAGACTTTTTCTAATTCAATTTGAAATCAGTGGAGAGAAAAATTCCATTGACTTTGTTAGACTTTGTATCAGAGCATTGCCTGGCAATTTATGCAAAACATTAGAATTATTTTTTTTCTTAAAAATATATATATATATTTTAATATAAATGTGTAAAGGGAAAATATGCAGTTAGGACACTTGTTTGTGTATAAATATTACTCAGAGATTTGCACAGCAAAATTAAAGTGCTGTGCTTGTAGAGCAACTTCAATGGTCAAATACTATTTGTAAGCAAAAGTGAAATCAACTGATTTTTCTCATTTCTTCTTAGAGACTTGAAAAAAAAAACATAAGCAAAAGCATATTTTGAGAAACAAATACAGTTCAAATGGCTGTAGTTTAACAGTCTACATTTATATAAGGAAAATGGAGAAGTAGCTTTTTAAAAGTATATATTACTTCAAATTGTATAAATTAGTAATCAAAATGAGTGTGAAAATTTATTTCTGGTGAACAATGCCAAAAGGACTGATAAATTTTATGGTGGTCATCTTTACAGATGTATGTAAAATAATAATTTTAACAAAAGGCAATTAAACCGTCCTGAAAGCGATAAATTCTGAGTTGCTGATGCACATGATCTTTTTAACTATTATATTTTGCTGTAGATTTTATAGTAAGAATACATTATACAATGCTTCTAAAACTGATTATGTGAAAGCTGGAACAAGCAGCACAATAAGGGACTGCAGTCTAATAGGCATTCCAAAAACTTAGTAAAAAGCCCAAACCTACAAGTGACCTCTTGAGCCCTGAGGCACATCATGCAGACTACAACATTTTGGAGACAAACTGTACTTATTCCTAGTCATTTTTTCAAACAATTTGTGAAGTGATTTAACATACCCCAAAAAGTAGAAGATAAATTTATACAGGATTTTGTGTAATATTGTAACAACAAGTAAAATTTAAGAATCGAAACAGTCTTAAAGGTTGATGTATTTTTGCACATTTAATCAAGACTTGATGTTACAAATGTCCAAAAGGGATTTTAAAGACAGACAAACCTCAAGGGAAAAAAAAAAAAAAAAAATTAGAATTCATTTTATTCTCAATGAATGTTTAGCCTTCATAAAGTTTTGTTCTTTCTGGTTAATGCTGAGAAGAACGATTTATCTTCTAGGCAAGCCAAACACCATCAAAAAATTCAGTGAGCCAGTAGTGGTGATCAACATTTTTTAATGCAGCACTCCTCAGGAGGAATGTAAAAGAATAGGATCTATCAAAATGAGTCATTTAGAAAGGAAAGGAAATGTCTACTTAAATCCAAATAAACAAAACAGAAAGGCATATTGTTTTAATGCTATACTTTACAGTGTGGGTAAGATGCAATATCAGTGACACAATCAATGTTTAAACTATACAGAGGTTCTTGTGCAAAATCTTGCTGTAGAATCGGCATCTCAGTTTTACATGCAAATGCATGGTAAATTACATATATATATGTACTGAGTGAACTCTTTTAATTTGTCTTTGAACTTTTTAAGTTTAACAGTTTTTAAGCAGAACAGCCAAAATCTACTGGAGAAGTACATGGCAGAAAAATATACTTTAAATCACTAAACAGAGATCTTTTTGCTGCCTTTTTATACAAAATTCTGGGTCCATTATAACAAAAGGATGCACTTTGCACGACCTTGAGAGCCTGTGACCATTGGGAAATCAAAAGGGTAGTGACACTGAGGAAAACTATTGTCCAGAAAAATAAGCCTCTCCAAGGGGCACCAAGAATCCACAATAAAATCCCTGTTTCCAAGAAAATTCAGGCATTTCCATCAAAAAAGACTGGTAAGATAAATAGAATGTCCTCATAAGCCACAGATTCTTAATAATACAAAATGTCTAAGTCCATGGTAAACAAAGCCCCAACGAAAACTAACATCTACTAACTCAGGCTTCTCAAGACCTAGGTCATGACCTAGCGCCGTGTCACAAGGTACCTCAAATGCATTTCTTAGCTGAAATTGCATGGGGCTTGTTTTGCATAATATATATTTCAGAGTTTCACTCCTGTGCAGAGCTCATAAAACTGCTTCAGATATCTTCTGGATGACAAATATGATTTCAGTGCTAATAATTGTTGCTGCCATTATCCTTTGAGAATTTCAGTTTACGTAAGACCACATGCTGATCTGAATGAAACCCTATCATGCTAGTTGCTTTCTTGCTGTCTGCCCTTAAACTTTGTGCCTTTTTGTTTTTCTTCAGATTTTTCAATTAATCCATTTTGAAGCTTTACAGAATCAGTAGTTAATGCATTTTGGTATATTTAATACAAACTCTTAATCCTTCATTTACTTTTGTTTTATTTTTGTCTTGAATTCTCTTCTTTTTTTTTTTCCTAATGATTGTATGGAAGAAGAATATTTGTGTCAGATTCAAATGTCATAATGTTGTATTTTGTGAAAATTAAATGTGGCTACGATGATGTTTGAAGAATGACTGGTTTGATCTTGAGCCATGCTTGTAGTAGTAACTTCCTCTTTTTCTACCTCGATCCTGTAGGAGGCAGAAGTCAACAAATCTCTTGCTATGTTATATGGCATGAAGGCATTTTTGTTACTTAATGCCATGTCTTTGCTAATCAGTACTGGCAAGAATTAATTGAACAGGGAAAGTTATACCTGCCAATATTTTTAGTTGATAGATACTTTTTAAAATCTCATCCTGCAAATTACATGCACAAGTAACTTTGCCCCCATAAATAAAGCTACTTGCATGTTTAGGTGCTTACAGAATTTGCCTATAGTTTCCATGACAATCTGAGGAAAATAAGGTATAATTTTGCTGTAAGATTTAACTAAAGGGCATATGTAATAGGAGGACATGGGAATTAGATGACTTATTTATTAACTCAATTTAAGTGTAAATTCTCAAGAGTTATGGCCTCCAAGAATTTCTGTACATTGGCTGTAATTTTAACTTTTATCCTTGCAAAAAATGGTCGGGAGCAGTATTAAAGGGCCATCCTTTAATGAGTCAGTTTCATGGGCTGAATCACAAGAATTTGAATGTTTTCACTTATTTTTGCAAAGCCGACAACTCTGAAATGTAAACTGCAAATTTGCCTCAACTAGTTGCATATGGCTCATGTTTAACCAGACGATAATTTAATGTAATTAGGTGCACAGTAAACTGTTCTCGAACACTAACAAAATTTGGTGTCCTGAGATACAAAATTTACATGAAAAACTGCCTTCTGTCCACATCAATTCCATGTACTCTGTCCTATTCTGATTAATGAAATTGCATCACAGAAAAAGTTAATAATTTTCATTTATACTGCGGGGTTAAAGTCATGCAAACATAGGGAGGGGGCTGTCTTTCCAAGGCTAATAGCTTCAAGTTCTAAAAAAGCGACTGTGGCAGGTTTTTTTGTGGATGAGTTTTGCCAATCTGCTGGAGCAGGAATTGGTTTCGTACCCCGTACGAGAAGGGAAGCGGGGAGATCGCGCTGCCAGCGTAGAGGGCACTGTATCGGCTCGCCTATCGCGGTGGCTGGCAGCCCAGCTGCTTAGCTATGCAGAGGAGCTTTTGCTGCGGATCCCGGAGTGCCACCGCGCCGCGGAGATGCTGCGAGCCCTCGCTGCAGCTGGCTGGGAAACCCGAGGCAAAACCCCATCCCCTGCCCCGGCACCTGGGCTCCTGTGGCAGCCCGCACCCCGGCTGGGGACTCTGCAGCCTCTGCCTTCGCCCCAGCCGTCCCCCTCTCCCCCTCTGTTGTTTAAAGCGGGTGGATATTATTCAAGGTTTTGGAGATCCTTTCCGGCTCTCGCTCTGCGATGTACTTCGACCTGTTGGCAGCTTGGGGGCAGAGCCAGGCTGGCTGGTGCTGGCAGCGGGGAAAAGCTGCTTTCTGGAGTTTGTCGCGGCTCAGACCGTTTCTTGTGGGGAATTCCAGCCTCCTCTCCTCGCCTAGACATTTTGTCACCGCGTTCTGGTAAAGAGCTCCCCTCCTGGAAAGTTTTTTTTATTATTATTACTATTTTTCGAGACCATCTCGAATGTCTGTATGTGAACTCCAGTATTTATCCACACTTAGCCTCATTTCCAGGCTGGCTACATCTGTGGACTTCATTCCTCAAGAAAGCACCTTTTCCCACTGTGCTCAGCTAGACTCCACATTCTTCCTTGTGCTAGGGCTCGTTTACCTCCTATCACGTCTTTCCTTTATAGCAGAAAACTTGGGGCATGGAGCAAAAGGATCATCCTTTAAACATGCACATCCAAAAACGTGTCACACTACTGTCAATACATTCTCAGCAAGGACCTCGAGCATGCACAACACATTCCCTGAAAAAAAGCCTTGCCTCAGGATGAGAGGTGAGGATGTTATGCCTCTAGCCATAGCTCTGGGAACATACAGCAGGTTTAAGCTGTTTTTATGCCCTTCTAATCCTGAGCTGCTCCACAGGCTGGAGTAGACCCTAGCGTTATTTAGTCAGCCTGAGGTCTCAACCAACGTGTCTCAGCTACGCTGTGAGCTAAGCTCTTCCCTGGATTTCCACAGTGCTATTGCAAGAGGCAACTGGCTCTCTGAGCTGCAACTTCGAGTGCTGCTCCACTCCTGCACAAACGTTTGGAATGGAAATCACTGAAGGGAAACTTTGAGAAGCTACATAATGAAATGCCTCTCCCAAATGGAGGTAAAAAGTACTCTGCACCACCCTGCTCTGAGGAGCGCAGCCTAATTGACAGGATTTTGAATGTAATGGCTTCACACACTGATTTCTGTTGAGGATGTCTGCTGTGGTGCAGTCAGTGCTCCTGAAGACATGCTGATTGTCAGAGCACTTGAAGAATGATGGGCTCTGATCTTGCACAGAACAACAGGGCCTCGGGGATGCTCTGGGTGCTGATGGTACCACGCGAAGCAGGTGCACCTGGCAGTTTCAGATGTTTATAAAGGCTGCCCAGCATCGATGGAAATTTTGTACATTAAACAGACAACCTGAGAGCTTCTGTCTGCAATGTGTTAATATTTATTCAGAGGGGGAGAGAGAGAGCAGAAAGAGAAAGAAGAATCTTAGCAGTGCATGTTGCACACAACTGTAGGAATTCAATGTCGGAAAAAAGTACCAGCTGTTTTTTGACTGTGCATGATTATACAATGTGTGTGCCTGCTGCCAGTTTTCTCACATGTTCAAATATCTCTACCTCTGCCTCCTTTTAGAGGCTGCCTGTCAGAAACCGTTCTCAGAATTTAGCATTAGCTTGACCTCCTAGAGTGTATATAAGCTGACCAAGTGGGGTAAGGTAAATGTGTTCCATTCACCTGAGAAGGAACTTCTGGATAGAGAGCAACATTTAGATGTCATGGCACAGTGGGAACAGGAAGAGAAGCTTTGGGTCTTTGGGGCTTCTCATCAGGTCCTTACATCAAACATTGATAATATATGTTGATAGCAAATAAAAACATAGCCAGTATCACATCACATCCTACAGTAACAGAGCAACAAAGCTCAAATAAATGTATATATATATAAATTCTATATGTAACCTGCAGTCAAACAGTAATTTATTGACTCATTTCTAAAATGTCACGTGGCATAAAGGAAGTATATTTTGGAAGTACATGTCTCATCTAGAAATGACTTGAGCATGCTTTTAAGTTTACACACTGTGAAGATTAAGCATGTACTATTCTGCTCCACTGACTCGAAGGAGGAGTTAAGCGTGTACACAGAATTCTGTGCAGGACTGGGACTGAAGTCTTCCCTGACCTTGCCCACTACCCTTGGACTAGGCTGAATAATCTGTAGGACTGCTCATGTCTGTGAGCTGCCCAGTGCACGTATGAAGCGTCTATCACATCAGTCTCAGTGTAACCTGCCTTTGTAACTCATTCTGATGGAAAGATGATTGCTCATCAAGACAGAGTTTTCATGAACTGCAAATTTATACAGCCCCCATTGAAGGTATTTACAGAGTTTTAAGGGGCTGAGCACCTACTGAGAAGTGTGGCTCATCATGGGTAATATTTTCTCTCTCTAATGTCAATATTAATTCTTATGAAAATTAAGATTTATACAAAATCTTGACAACTCACAACATATTCTGATTGCCAGCTGTGGAGAAATAAAATATATTAAGCAATTTACAAAAGGGGAAGTTGTGCACGGTTACAAAATAGAAAACTGTACTTTGTAATTCATATACAGGGATATGCACATGGCATAAAATGTCATTATATGTACAAATAATCAAAACATCAGTGATATTTAGCAAATTTTGGAACCTGTCTGAGAAGAATACATACATTTGGAGTGAAATAAAGTAAAGAAACAGTAATACAACAAAAACCTTTTGATGAGAAAGGTGAGTCTCAAACCACAGAGAGTTTAATAAAATAATATGGGAAGGTATAATCCATGATCTTACTAAAATGGCAGAAGGATATGTATCTGAGGATGTATGTGTTTAACAAGACTAAGCCTATCTATTGAGAATCCAAAAGAGAAACTATGTGGCCAGATTGGCTGTGTATTCAAAATTCTTGTCTTCAAAGAATTGATTTTGATGTGAAAAAAAGAAAAAAAAAAGAAAAAAAAAAGAAAAAACTGTTACTGAGAAGCATTTTCAATATAGCAGTTCAATATTATATTGGGCCCTGTCCTGTGAACAGAACGTGGGTTATTTACTCATGCAAGTAACTGCCTTTCCAGTAGACAACTTATATCCAGATTTCAGGCTTTAACCCATGTGAAACCAGAAAGAAAACATGAAGAACTCAGTACCGTAAAAGGATGAGTTTCTTTAACTTCCCCTGATCTCAATGAAAGTGGAAGCAACTCACAGTATCAAAATCTATAGAAATTGCATAAAAGAATTGCAGAGAAATTGAATTTCAGCCTGGATTGGAAAGCTAAATGCAGAATTTAACATATTTACATATCTACTGAACTATGGAAATAAATATCAGACAGAGCTTTTATTCTTTATATTTACTTTTTGATTTAATAAACATGTCTATAATGAGTTGTCAAAGAGTTCTTAAGAAGACAGCTTTTAGACATTAGTATGCGGCAATCCTTTAAAGCATATCAGATATACATAAAATGTTATATTATTTATCACAGCAATCAATACTGTAAAAGAAAAAATAATAGAATTAGACAAACTCCACGTCGTTTCTATATATTTGATTCTCAATGCAAATAATTTGTCATTTTATATGTAGATTGGCCTTATTTAGGAGTGGGTTTAGTGGTTTTATAAATGTGTTTCACATAACAAGAATGCAGATAACTTAGGTTAGCTTATGTTCCTATTTTAAAGATTCACAGATGAAGTACAATAAATAGAAAGGTGAATGTTAGTTTCAAATCTGTTTTACTAAGACAATGACAAAGGTGTGAAATCTTTTGCAACAAAAACTTTTTCTACTATCAGTTATTTTTCATACAGAATTGCAAATACATAGAGATTATTCAGAAAATAAACTTGAGTTAAATTTTTCATTGACACTGAGGAAAAAACTGAATCATAACCTCCAAGTATTTCTTTTTTGTCTGTCCTCAAAAGAATAATTTTCATTCAACCTATTTTTCACCTGAATGCTTTAAAACAAAGACAGTTTAGCAGGAAATGACATGTAATCCACAGTTATATGAACAATCCAAAGTGTGCAGAATGCAAAATTAAGACAAATCTTTAAGGAACTCTGCTCCTGCAGAGATTTACCAAACTTGTGACAGTGTGAGCATTCTCAGAAAAAGTTAGCCATCACTTTTGGATCAGGAGAGTAACTCTGTAGCTAATGATTAAAGTACTTTCTCTTAAATATTCTTTTTGTTTGTTTGTTTGTTTCTTTCTTTCTTTCTTTTTAAGATGACCTGTTCGGTGTGAACATTCTCTTCCAAAATTATGAAATATTACATCTGAGAGACTCCAGACTTGGCTGTAAAATGATTTCTGGGTACTGATTTCATCCTGTTGTTTTGCAACTTCAGTGGAATTCCTTCTTAAGGCTTTCAAATATTCCTAGAGTTTTGAAAAATAACTTAGATTTTATCAATCTGTCAGAAGTCTCTCCATACATCAACTCATATGTATCTCTGAATAGTTTGTTCTGAAAAATAATTTTCTGTTTCACAAAGATGCATCCCTCTTGTTTCTTATTTTCATTTCTTTTATGCATCCAGATAGCTCTGCACAATTCACTGAGCTTTCCTCTGCATGAAAAAAGGTCAGACAATAGTTCTAATTCTTGAAGGAAACAGAAGTGGAAGAGGCAGTCCAAGGCAATCCCTGACCATAGCTGTTAAAGAGTATGAATGAATCAGTAACCATAATGAGATAGAAAAGAGTGATCTGCAACACTGAGAAGAAAAGTGCAACGAAGGAAACAGAAATATCTTCTCAGCAAGTATTCATGTATGTGATTCAATTAGAGAAAAAAAAATACAATTTTTTGCATATACGTAGAGTAAAAGAGCGAGCAATAAAATTTCACCATCAATTTTTAAAGTGGTTTTCAATAAAACATTTCTCTTTGTCCCTATATAGAAATACCTCAGTCTTTGTAGTGTTCCTCCTAACCTGCAACAAAATCTTACCCCAAGAAGTAACGCGTCATACAAGCGCTACCTTATAAACTGTAAATCATATGCATTTGAAAAGACCATCAACAAAGTGCTGAACTTTATGCAGATGAATACTTTAGCTAGACAATATCCTTTAAAATATTAAGAAATGTTCCAGCACTTTTTTCTTTTGACTATTGCTTTTTTTAGCAACTGCTGTATTTGCAGACCCCAAGACTCCCTTCCAAGATACACAAAAATACAAGTCAAAGGTCAGCAGGAGGATGTAAAAATACCGTTTAATCTTATCTGTGTAACACTTCATGTAGACTTATTTCACCATCTTCAGACTCTATTTGTTGAAAGACTACTTTATTTCTACACCAACAGAAAAGAGATAATCAATTTGCACCATGTGTTGAGTAAAAGCTGCTACACTTACACATACTTTATTCTTTATATAACATTTGAGTAATAGTTACGATCCAACTTTGCATATTAAGCAATCAAAAATATCAAAGCATACGATTCCTTTCTTATATAAGGAAGCTTCCTAGTACTGTGACGTGTTTCATGCTTATTTGCTACAAGTCTTTAAAAAGTTTTGTTTGACAGAGTTAGACCTGGAATCTCTTTTCTTTGGGAATGTTTTCCATGCTATTGTGCATACACGAGTTTCTGGAACATTTGTATTTTTCATTGCCGTGTGAATGCGCTACACTATTTCTGCGGAGGCATTGATCGCAAGTTTACACACCCATGCTAAATTATTGACTTTAATGTTGAGTTGTTTTTTTTTTTTTTCTTCTCTTTTGTCATTCTCGACTCAGGACTTCAGGAAGGTATTTCGGCTAACGAGGAGAAAATTCAACTTTCGACTATTCCCGAGCTCTCCGTTCCACAAAATGTCCCCGCAGCTCCAAACCAGAAGTCGGTGAATTCGACACCCGGAGATGTTTTACACCAGAAAAGTTCGCCGAGACCGATCCGAGCGGAGCATTTCCACTGATAACGGAGGAGCGGGTGGCTGGTAATGGAAGAAATACCGAAGTAGCCTCCGAAATGCTCGTGCGGGCAGGGAGCCCTCCCGTCTCGCCTTGCCATGGGCGCTTTGTTTTAGGCCTCACGCACACGGGGAGAGAGCTCGGGGGCAGCTCGGCAGCACTCCCCCCCCCCCAAAAAAAAAAAAAAACAAAAAAAAAACACACACAAAAAAAACGTGGAAGAACTTGGCTGCGGGATTTCCAAATAAAAAAAAAAAAAAAAAAAAGAAGAAATTAAACAGCAGTAAATACAGGCGGGACAAAAGCCCCTTTCTCGCCGCGGAGCTGACAGATTACTCCCCGGTTTCCATGGGGACCTTTTTGTTCCAACTTGCGATGGCCGCGATCGGGGCCACACGAGGCACCTCCAGGAGCGGCCATGGGGTGTGGGGGGGGAGGTGGGGGGCTGCGGGCCCGGGCCCGTTGGCTACCGCTCGCCAGGCGCCTTTCTTTCCCCGGAGATGGTTACCTCTAATCCCTCAGGCACGGCGGCCGCTGGCAGGGCACAATTAGCACATTTTTGGCATTCCAGCGAGGGCCGCCCGCCAGGGCAGGCCGACCCCTCTCCCCAGCCCATGGGGCGCCTGCCAGGGCAAGGGTGTCCCCCCCCCCCCCCCCCCGTTAAGGGTCGGGGTCCTCCCATCCCCGAGCGGACCCCTCGGGGTCGCCCCGGCGGGGCGAGGTGCGGGGGAGCCGGGCAGGGCGAGCGGCGCCGCCCGGGGGGCTACCACGCCGCCGCTTAGGCCCCGCTAGGCCGGGCCGCAGCTTTCGGGGTTTTTTCGCCCCAAAACAACGGAGCGGGGCCCTCGGTGCCGGGGGAGCCAGGCGTGGCCGCGGGGGAGCCCCAAAACCTCGGGGGGCGGTGGTCGGGGGTGGCTTGGGGGTGAAGGGCAGGGAGCGGCCCCCGCCGCACCCCCGGGGGAGCGGCCCCGCCGGGCGAGGGTCACCCCTCGAGCCCTCGCGGGGGGAGCTCCCCAAAAATCCCCCAAAAAAGCGGGGCCACGTGCGGGGCGGCACCCGCGGAGCTTCGGCTCCCCCCCAGGCCGGCTGCGGGGGGGGGGACGCGGCGCCCCCCAGCCCCGCTGGCCCCGGGGCGGGAGGAAGAGGAGGCCGGGGCCGCCCGGCTGCCATTGGCCGGGGAGCCGCGGCTGCAGCTGCAGGACACAATTAATTATGCTAATGGCGTGGGGAGCGGATGTACTTTTTTTTTTTTTTTTTTTTTTTTTTCCCCCCTCTTTATTCCTCTCTCTCTTTTTTTTGGCTGGTCGGTGCGGGAGGGAGCCGCCCTGGGCTGGGATCACATGATATTGTCTTCGCGCCACTTTCGTAAAACCCTTTTTATTCCAGGGCTCTGCTCGGGCTAAAAGGTAACGTGTTTATCTTTCTGCTTTCTGCCGCTTCCCGGCCCTTTTCTTTTTCCTCTCCCTCCACCGACCCCGGCGCGGACCGCGGGGTGCCCCCGGGGTTCGCGCTTCTTTTATTATTTTGATTTTAATCTTTTTTCTTTTTATTATTTATTTTTTCTTTTATTTTTTTTTCTTCTTTTCTTCCTTCTTCTCGCGCGGCTCCCGCGCTCGGGCAGCGCTGCTCCGGGTGCCCACGGCGAGCACCGGGGCCCGGCCACTTCCACCCCGGCCCCCAGCACCGACCCCGACCCCAACCCGGCGGCAGCACCGGGGGGGGGGGGGGGCTCGGGCGGCCGCCACCCACCTGTAGGAGTGCGCGGGGCTCTCCCCACCGCCCGCACGGGCCCGCACCTCCCACCCCCAGCTCCCCGCGGCCACCGGTTCCTCGGGGTGCCCCCTCCCCGGTTCCCCCCCCCGGTGCCCGCTCCTCCAACAATAGACGGGGCCAAACGGAGGGCGAAACTTCGGGGTCCCGCGGGGGGGGGGGGCTGCGGCGTTACGAGCCGTGCCCCCCCCCCCTTCCCACGTTTTTCCCGCCACCCCCTCCCGGTGCGGTTCTCCCGCGCCCCCCCCCCCGGTGTGGACAGAGGGGGGGGGGGGAGCGCGCGCGCGCGCCGCCCCCGCGTGGCCGGTGCGTGGGGGGAGGGGGGGCCGCGCGCGCGGCGAGCACATGGCGGCAAGGAGGAGTAGTAACGGGGGGGGGGGGGGGAGGCGGCGGGGCGCATGCGTGGCGCGCGGGGGGCGCTGGGGTTTGTAGTGCGCGGCCGGGCGGGAGGCGGCGCGCGCGCGGGAGAGAGGGCGGGGAGGGAGGGAGGGAGGGAGGGAGGGAGGGGAGGGTGGGGGGGGGGGGGGGAGGGAGAGGGAGGGGAGCGCGCGCGCGCGCACGGAGGGGGCGGGCGGGAGCCGGAGCCGGGACCACGCGCTCGGGGCAGCCGCCGTCGGGGCGCCGCGATCGGCTCCGCTCCGCGCCGTGCCCGGGTTGCGGCGTGGCCCCGCCGAGCTCAAGGCAAGACCGGGAGAGGGGAGAGGGCGGCGGCGGCGGCGGTGGGGGAACGGGGGCGGGAGGGAGGCGCGGCGGGAGGCGGCCGGGCTGCCCCCGTCGGGCCGGGACAAAGGGGCCGCGCGGAGCAGCCGTCGGGGCGAGTTAGCAGCGGGGCCCGGCCCCCTGCCCCTCAGCCGGTGGGCACAGGAGGGGGGTGAGATGTGAAGGGGGGGGGGCGCCGTTCGCTGGTTGCCCGGTGGGGGGGGGGTTGGGGGGGGCGGGCGGGCGGCTTGGCGCGTTTTTGGGGCTTTGAATGGAGGACTCCATTTCCCACAGTGCTCCGGGCCGCGCTTTAATCGCCGCGCGCGGCCCCCGGACGGGGCGGGCGGCACGTGGCGGGGCGAGCCCCCAGCGCGGGGACAACGCGGGGCGCCCCCCGCACGCACCCCGGGGTGCTCCGGGGGGTGGGGGCGGCGTGCACGTGGCGGCGACCGCCCCCCAAACCCCCCCCCCCCCGAGTTGATACCGGGGGGGAGGGTGCCCGCCCGGGGGCCCCCCCCGAGCAAACAAACCCACGGAGCCCCGCAAGAAGTGTGGGATTCGGGGCGCTGGGGGGGGTCCCGGTGCCTCCGAGCATCCCCGGCTGGGGCTTGACAGCGTGGCTGCGGGGGGAGGTTTGAAATGAAGCCCCCCACCCCCCCACCCCGGCTCTCCCCACGAGGAGCGCCCGGTGCTTTGTGCTGCCCCGCGGCGGGCGGGCGGCATCATCTGGAGCGCAGACCCCGCAGAGCTCGCCCTGCGCCGTCGGGGGAAGCCCCACGAGGAAGGTCAAGGAGCAGGGCTCACGTGGCGCGGGAGCACGGCAGGGCAGGAAATCGGGATGTTTTGATACCTACCGCCGTGCTTCTCAACTGGGGGAAGCCATTTTCACCTTAATTTAAGTGGAAATTAGCTGTAAGCTCGGCCTCCCTTGGTGAGCTCTCTGTCTAACTGCAGTCCTAAAAGTTCAAACCGGTCTCTGCATCTGTGCTTCCACCAGAAAACCTCCACTAAATTGAGTAGTGAATCCATACGTGTCATGCAACATTAATATTGGTCTTCTCTCTTGGCAGGTACCGTTGGCTCCTGTGCTTCAGTCGAGACACTTCTGCGATGCCTCGCCTGCGCTGAAACAAGAAGAGCTTTTAAGTGGAAGAGTTTCTATCTGTTGATGGGCCTTGAGTTGTGCAAAAGTGCTTACAGTGCAGGTAGAGTTTAGGATCTACTGCAGTATAAGCACTTCTGGCATTACTGTGGCGATTCAGTGACGGTAGCAGGGCACAGACGTAACCGGGACTGTTGTTTTGCTGCGTTACAAATGGTTCTTGTGTTAAGGTGCATCTAGTGCAGTTAGTGAAGTAGCGTAGAATCTACTGCCCTAAATGCTCCTTCTGGCACAAGCTGCTGCCTGCACGTCCAAAACCACGCGTCCATCTGGCTTAGCTCAGCAACTACGATTTTAGGTAAAGCATTTGTTCATTGAAGGCAATTGCTCAGGAAGTAGTTTTGTCCTAGCAGTATCAAAGTGCTCATAGTGCAGGTAGCTTTGAATCGGACCTACTGTAATGTGGGCACTTACAGTACTGCTAGATAAAGTGCATCCTAGCTAGTGGCAGTTTCTGGAGAAGATGGTACTGATTACAGTCAGTTTTGCAGGTTTGCATCCCAGCTTACTAAAATTGCTGTGCAAATCCATGCAAAACTGACTGTGGTGGTGGTGAATCTGTGGTGAATGATGGGTTTTGAAGCTTTCTGTTTTTGCCGTGAAGATCTGAAGATGCCTTGCGCTGGTTTCTCCATGGGTGGGGATTTGTTGCATTACTTGTAGCTATGTGTAGAGTATTGCACTTGTCCCGGCCTGTGGAGGAAAGGAGGACTTGTCTTCAGGCTGCGCTGCTTAACGTTTGCCAGTTTGGTAAGCTTTGTTTTGCTGTTGTCGGGTGGATCACGATGCAATTTTGATTAGTTTAGTAGGAGAAAAATTGCACGGTATCCATCTGTAAACCGCAAGACCTTCATCGCTGACAACATAGCTTTTGTCAGTAATCAATTCTCACAGCAGTCTGTAGTAATGTGCATAATGGCTGGCTGGTGACTCCGCAGCTTAAAGGGATGGGAAGAAGGAAAACTTCTCCAGACACTAAGGTTTGTCTATCATTTGAAAAGGCCGGGGGGTGTGGGGGGGAAATCCTGGGGCAGTTGCAGTGGCCCAGGGAAGGGTGTTTGGGGAGTGTTTCTGTAAGAACATGTAAATTACTGTGGTGTACTTAACAATAAAGAGATTTTAAAATAAAACTTGTATAATAATGTGTCTCAGTCCAGTGTGGTTGCAGTAGACAAGTAACAAAGGTATGGGAGATGCTGTTTGCTGGCTTCTCAGGACATCCTCAAGTGAATTGCCCTGAAGCAGTAGTCACTCTCCAGCCCCCCCTACCCCCTTTTTTTCTTTTTTTCTTCTTTTCTTGTCCCCTTTGCCTGGGTGAGCCTTGAAGTCAGGAGTGGAGCTGCAGCTTGCTTCGAAGTGCTGCCCCTGAGAAGGGGGAGACCTTGGTTTGTCCAAGCTTCAGAGGCTGCCAAAAAGCCACGAGTGGCTCGTGGAGAGCAGGTTGGATGTAGCAGCCTGAACTTTGCTGCTGCTGGGGTTAGCAGTGAGGTCTGGATGCTGGCAGGCGGGTCAGGGAGTGGTGTTGGGGGTGGGTATGTCTTTTGGTAGTGCATTTGGGAAGGGAGGTGCTGCTGAAATCAAAGCTGTGCTGCAGTGTGCGGAATGGTTTTGGGGGTTTCTCTGCTAACGGGTACCTTGGACTGTCTTGGGGAGAGGGTTGATGTCCACAAGCTGGGTTTTCTTCTGCCTTGTTATAACTGTTCACATGTGTTATGTGAGAATTGCTGATTTTTTTTTTTCTTTGAGACTTGATCTGGAACCACAGAACTGGCAGCACCAGTGAGTTGGTAACTTCCTCCTTCCCCACTGCAATACCTTGGTCTAAACAGATCGTTTTGCTGGCTTGGCTTTGTTTGTGGCCAGTGCAGCTGGCAGCTTGGGGATGGGGTGGTTGCACGTGGTAGGGACTGGCTGCGGGTCTTTGGGAGCAGCAGTTGGGTGTAGAAGCCCTGGCAGCCCAGAAGCTCTTGAATTTCCAGAAGAAATCAGCTGTGGAGGGGAGGTTTGGAGCAGAGCAGCCCCTGCTTAGTGTAGGTGCCATCGCAGACCTCCTGCGAGGGTTTCCTTGCAGCTGGTGGTGCTGGGTGATTTTATACACCAGAATCTAATCTGAGGCAGAGTTGTAATCTTCCTTGTGCTTCAGAGGGCTGTAATCTGGACCTCAAATCCTTGTCCAGATGGAAGGAAGAGATGTTCCCTGAGTGTAGAGCCGCTCTGGTTGCTCCACTTGTTGACAGTGAGGGAAAATGGCTTGGAGCATGTGCTGTGATTCACTCCAGCGCATCGTAACCCAGCCGAGGGAAAAGCATCGGGCTGTGCTCATGCAAGGAATGAAACTGAAGTTCGTTACTGTGTTAATGAGCTCTTGGGAGGCACTCTGGGGTACATCACAGCAGTGTGCTGCCTTTGTATCGCTAGTGCCAGACCAGTGCCCAGCACTCTGCAATGTGCTGATCCAGCTCCTGCATGGGGGCACTGGGGTGCTTTTTGGGTGAACTGGGCTCACACTGGCAGGGATGCAGCGTGCTCAGTACAGCCTGCGCTTGATAAAAGCTGGCGTGGGGACTGCGGGGCAGCAGGGGACATGCACGGTGTCTCGTGCTGTGTCAGTGCCAGAGCTCCAGATGGGCACCAAAAAAAACCACCAGGATTGTCAATGGTTTTGGCAGAAGCCAGTGAGTTACCTGGGTAAGAGGGGTGCTCGTTGTTGCTGCCTGATGCTGCTTGTGACAGCTGTTTATTAACAGTGTAGGTGTTTGCTTTTTTTTTTTTTTGACAAGCATCTACACAGTCTGTTCTGAATGACAAGCCCGCCGTTTGCGATTTGCGTGGTTTGTATGAAGTTTACCGCTCAAATCGCTGAAACTGAGAAGCAAGCAGAACGTTTCCGTACCTGTGTGTTGGCTCAGGCACTGGGAATAAGTGGGATCCTCTGCTGGGAGCAGCACCTGAAGGTAGTGAGCTGGCTCAGTGCTGGGCTCTGCTGCTTGGGCACTGTGGGCAGCACCAGCCAGGGAGATGGCAAGGAGGGCTGACCCGCAGGGTGTCCGCATTGCAGGTTTGGAAGTCGAATGCATGCTGCTGGTATCACCTTAGCACATCTTTAAGGCTGGTGGGGGAGAAAATGCTGTGAGCAGGGGCTGCAGAGGGTTTATGTGGTGGTATGACCCCACAGCGATGGGGTGCAGGTGTGGGCGTTTGGGCATCACCCGAATGCTTTGCTGCAGCAAAGGAGGGCAGTGGTGAAACCTCCCCTGGCCACACGTGTGCTGCTGCCGTCCCAGAGCTGGCACGGGGTTGCTGTGCTGCTTTTTGGACGAGTTTGTTTATTTTTCTCCACGAGAAATGCTGCAGCCATGTGGGCATCGGTGCTGAAGGGCCGAGGCTGTCCAGGAGCTGTCGCCGTGGCTATTTCTGGGAGCGGGATGTCAGACAGGAGTTGGCACTGGTCGCTTTTTACTGGAAGTTTATAAATAGGTACGGGCGCACGCAGGCGTGAGGGAGGGTTTCTCGTGGAAAGAGGCAACTCTCGATCTGGAAACTTCAGAGGGCTCCTAACATCCGAGTGCCGGCTCTATTTCTGCAGAGTGGGAATATTTCATATTATTTCAGTCTCCTTCCTGCCGCTCAACATTTTCTGTTATTTAATATGTGAGCAGTTATTCCCAGCTCTAATCAGTGTTTATCTAGCAGAGCATCCCGTGGGTACTTTTCTTTTTCTCTTAAAGGAAGTGTATTAAAATCATTCCGAATACCTCTGAAACACCATTTGTTTTTTAAAGTATCTTCTGCAGCTGGGGGTCTGCCTGAGAAAGCATTTGTGTTGCCTCCATCCTCGGTCCCCTCCCCAGCCGTTCTCTTGGTATCGAGTCGCCGCGGCGGTGCACCACGACGACACGCTGCGCCCGCTGACTTTTTGCATCCACCTATTGATCTCAGTTACTGTACTTCTGCGGTCAGTATTCCGGCTGGTGCGGGCGGATCAGAAGTTGACAGTTATTTGGCTAATTCTCTTTCCCGTTGGAAGCATTGATTGTAAAGGTATGTTTCGTTTGCTGAAGGATTTTATAAAATCCGGGGATTGGCAGCACAGAGCCAATGAAAAAAAATAAAAAAGGAAATCACCAGTGCTCCTTTTACACATAATAGTAAAAAAAAAAAAAAAAAAAAAAAAAAAGTCATCTAGAAGAGGAAATTACCATTTAGTTACTCTGGTGATAGGGAGCTGGAGTAAAGTGATTTATTTATTTTTAATGGAAATAGGCTCTTTGGTGCAAAGTGCCATTCTTGCGCTGTTCTCCGCTGGCGGAGGCACCGAGTCTGGCTCCCAAGTAGGTCCCCTGGAGCAATAGCAAATGGCTGGCAGGACGGATTGAAAAGTTGAAAGAAGTAACAAATCTCTTGGGACTTCAAAGGGCACGCTTTGTTGGCCCGCCTGTCTGCTCGGAGCCTCATTGCAGCAATGAAGATGAAATTGGGATCTTCCTGCCCTAAAAACCCAGCCCCCTTCCCCCCTCCGGAGCTGGACAACTCCTTGTTTGTTAGCAGCGCTCACAGTGCCTGCTCCTTCCAGCACCCAGCAGCTGTGCTGATGCTCATCAGTGCTTTCTTAACAAAAGTGTGTTTCCTACCTAGCACCGTGTCACAGGACATCCACTCGTATTCATTTTTATTCATTTTCCATGCTGAGGCTGGACACGAGTGGTAGTGGTCCTTTGGGTGCCAGCTGGTGAGGGTGGGAGGTCACCACCTGGTCCTGCTGACCGTGGTCTGCTGCTTGGGAAACTGCCTGCAGGACTGGCCAAAATAGCCTTTCCTTTTCCTTTTCCTTTTCCTTTTTTTTTTTTTTTTTTTAATTATTTTTATTTCCTCCCTCCCTCCTTTTAATTAAAAGGGTCTTTTGCATTGACTGAAGTTTTCTGGTTTGACTGATGAAAAATCTGGATTTGTGTTGGTATGGAGTAAAAAGGATACAGAACAACAGGAAAAGAATTTAGTCTTTGCCCTTTATTTGGGCTTATGCAAAACCTTAAGTCCTTATTTTGCTCAAAAAAAAAAAAAAAAAAAGGGAGCAGTTTTTACCATAATGTTTATGACTGTGAAAACCTTGTGAATCAGCCCTGCAGGTGAAGAATGCTGCATCTAAACACTAGTGTTCAATCAAGAGTAACATATGAAAGAGCTTAATTTATTGATTAAAAAAATATAAAATCTCTTTATTGTGTTCAGTACAGGAAGTAGCTGAAAGGAGTGAGAGATGGCTACTCACCCTCTGTTTTGGGGAGATTTCATCTGAAAATAAAAAGGCAGTTTTATTGCTTTTTCTGGAAATGTGCTTGTACTTCCACGATTATTTAATTTCAGCCCCCTAGAAAAAACCTTGTTAGATGTTCATCTCCTCAGTACAAGTCTTGTTAAGTCTGTTACCTGCAGTAAAAGCTTTGCCTAACTCTGAAGAAATTAATTATGAAGCTGGTGGAGTCAGGGCTGTATTGGGAGACTGTGTTTCTTCCGCCAACAGGCCTGTGTTTAAGCAGTGGGGAAGGTAAGGGCTTTGCTTGCCATTGCCACCTGCCCGTGCAACTTTATGAACGCAGTAAATGCCGCAAAATAGCGTTGTGCTAACTCCTGTTATCGTGCTGCTCAGCCGATGGGCCATTCCCAGGGCAGCAGTGTGTGGTAAACAGACCCACTCGGAATTATTTTTATGCACCAAAACCCTCTTTTACCCAGTTGCGCCGCACTCTCCAACTAAAACACGGGCCTGGCTTGTTTTAGGAGGTGATGACAGGCAGATAAAATGGAATTAGAGCCTCCGCTTGGGTGCAGGCAGGGTTGCAGAGCTGCCTTTAATAGTTTCTTTCCTGGGCATTTTGCGTTGCGATGCTGTTCCAGCTGCTGGAAGGTTGTTGGCCAGAGACACGGATTATCTGGCCCCTGAGCTTCTCTGGTGTGCATTTAGACCTGTGTGAGCATCCTGCAGACAGCTGCTCGTGCAGCCTTCCCAAGGAAGCGTTGCCCATCGGACCTACTGCTGCAAGAAACCTGCAGGTGCCAGGGTAGAAAGTGGGTGTTAGGGTGAAACTCCACTGCTGCTGCATTTTCAGGCTGTAAAAAAAAAAAAAAAAAAAAGAGCACCGTCTAGATTAATGCTGTTGCATTCCCCCAGATTATTGCACTTCCCCCCTCCTTTTTAGTGGTCTGTCACTACTCAGTGTTTTAGTGGATGCTCCAAAGCTGCCAGAGTGCAATGGAGATGGGATGAGTTGTTGGTGCTTGGCTGTGCTGACTGCCATCAAGGAGCTTTGCAAGCAGGAGGGTAAAGTGAAGGGATTTGGGAGGGGTGGGAAGATGCCACCTCTGCGGCTCCACGTCAGCCCACGGTGCTCCTCGAGGGGCTCCTAGGGGTGGGAGCTGCTGTCATGTGCCCTGCTCGTGTGTCAAGGGATTGAGTTCAAGCATCTTGGCGCTTGTGTCGGGGCTGGTACAGGCTGTATCACTCCTGGCCCTGCAGCACCTCCAAGTTAGTGTCCCAGGTATTGAAATGCAGCTGGTGCACTCTGCTCCTCGATGCTGCAACCTGGCCTTGCAGTGTTTGCTCCTGCACCTCGCGCTGTCTGGCCCAGTCCTGCTGTGCTGCTGCATCTTGCATCAGCTGCTGCTGTTCTGTGCGCTGCTCGGAAAGATTCGTTCACATCACTGCCAGAAAAAAAGATTTGGTTGGGTGGGGACTATGCTGCCGTGGGAGGCTTCTTGCATCTGTTACTCCTGGATCATGTTGATTCTGGGTAAAGCTTTTATCGCCTGTCATGATAAGCAAAGTCTGTTCCGTGAGCCTGCCCAGAAGCCTCTGTGACAGGAGCGCGGCTGCTTTCCTGAGCCAAGTCTGCGCTCTCGTGGATGGTGTTATTAAAAGTGTCTGGTAAAAAAATACCTGAAGTTCTGCCCTTACACTGAACATGAATGGGGCTTTCCTCTGTTTTGGATGCTGGAGCCGCAGTGCTCTGCCACCTCTGGGGGCTTGCCTTGACTCTGTGCAGCCTTCCCCAGCCCAGTGCCGTGGGGCTGTGGTGCTGTGGCTCTGCAGTGGGGATGGGATGGCTGCTATGGCCCCAGTGCCGTGCTGGGCACCCACGGGCTCTTCTGGGGTGCTTGAGAGAAGGGGGTGCTGCACAGGTGGGAGGGAAACAGGTACAGAAATGAGCGAGGGAAAGCTTTGTGCTGAAGGTGGTGGGGCTGTGACTTTGTCCAAAGGGCAGCTGCCCGTGGCTGGTTGGCACTCATGGTTCCCTGCCCAGCACACTTACTGCACAGTTTTATTCCAAAATCTTCAGTTTCCTCATTTTCCATTCACCACATGAGGGCAGGCTGTTTCTAAATAAAATGCAGTGAGAAATCCTCTCCAGCTCGCAAAGCTGATCGTCTCCAGCCCATTTTGCTCTTGCCTGGGGAGGGCCGGGCACCTCCACCCCATCTGGGTTTCAGCTCTCTCAGCTCCAGGCTGCTGCAGCAGGCGGGGAAGAAGGTGCCTGGGTGTGCAAAATCAATCCAAGCATTGCAACCGCCCCTGCTCGAGGAAGTTTGTCAGTGTAGCAAATCATACTCAGTTTTAAGATTCACGGCCTTAAAGCCAATGCGAGGATGCTTGGGGTGCTGAAGGGAGATGCTGGAGGCCTTGTGCTGAGTGCCCTGGGCAGGCAAAGCACGAGGGGCTGTGAAGAAACTCCTTCGCATGAGTCCTCTCCAAACCTTTCCTTGCTTGCATGAACAACGTGCTTCACTCTCACAGGCAGCCTGAGTGGGCAGACAGCGATTTATGGGGCTGAGGAAATCCTCCTGTTCGTGATTCGGTGTCAGAGCAGCAAATATCTGTTAACATGTTATTAGGAATGGCAGAATAACAAGAATTGAGGATAAAGCCCAAGCCCAGCGGCGGAGAGATGTGATTGCTGGTGGGGAAAAGACTACCAGTTATTATTAATTTTAAAATGCCAGAAATGTCATAGTGACTGCAATAAAACACGTGTCCCTATCGGTTATCTTGGGAATGATTCAGACAGGAGATTCAATGTGAAACTCCCTCAGTGGGATGTATCCTGCTCGCCAAGGGTACAAATAAATCTTCTGCCTTTCACAGGTTTTTCAAAACTTCATTCAATAGGGGTGTGAAGGTGAAATATTTGTCCCTTTGCAAACAGCTCACTGCTGCCTCCAGCACAGAGTGAAGCCACAGGAACAAGGTCTGCAATAGGCTTGGTTTTGGTTTTTCTTTTGGTCTGTTAGTAAGTGCAACCCTTTAGTCATCAGCTGCTGAGAAACCATCCTTCCCCAAACCCTGTGGGGCTGCAGGCACTGTTTGCTTCGTATCCAAGCAGGTTGTCCCCTTGATAAGCTCCCTATACTTTTCACTCCTGTGTGAGGTGTTTGGGACAACACCGTGGCTACCTATTTCAGTATTTTACTACTTTCTTCAACCTGGTTGAGCAATTGCAGTTTTGTGGGAGAAATGTGCCCTGTAAGCTGGGAAGGGGATGATGGAACAAGCAAGTGGCGGGGTCACCCTGTGCGTGCTCGTCCTCATTTAATCTGACCTCCTTGAGTCTGGGTCTCCCCGCACTTACACCAGTGTGAGCCCTGACGTGAGCTGCCTAAATCCCAGGATTGAGGCCGCGGGAGCTGGGGGGATGCTGGTGCTGATGGGGCAGGAGGGCAGCTGCCGGTGCTGTGCTGTGACAGCCGGCAACTTTCTTCTCTGTGTTTTTTTCAAAAAAAATGCTTTTTTTTTTTTCTTCTTCTTCTTTTTCCTTCCAGAGGGACTTGAATAATTGCTACTGAACTGCTGGGCTTTTACCAGGAGGGGAAGAGGTTTGTTCTTTTCTTGTGTTGTTCTTCCCATTGTGCATGACAAGTGGAAGCGCAGAGCCACGCTGGGCAGGGAGGTGGACAGGGAGCCCCACCATGAGTGTCATTATCCTGCTAACAGCAAGGCAGAGAAACATGTGATGTTCTGCAGGGTGCTGGGAGCTCTTGAGATAAAGTCTAGAATCCCTTTTGGGTCTCCCTGCTATGTGTCCCTGGCAGTCCAAGTACCCAGACAGGGCCCAGCCCAACAGCATCTTGTTCTGTGGCCAGTTTGGCACCAGTGGGTGCCGACAGCTGGGAACTGGGCAGAGAAAGTCCTTCCCCTTCTTGGCCACTCACAGTAGCAGGACGTTAAAACAGCACTTCAAAGGAAAGCTCCCTCTGCCCCAAAATTCTGGCCACCATGAGCATTGATTTGAAAATCTGCTGTTATTGCAGTGAATCAACTCCTTGCTAAACATGTAATCATGAACCAGCAGGCGCAGAAATAAGCTAGGTGGATTAAAAACAAAACAGAACAAACAAACAAAAACAAACCACAACCAAAAACCAAAACCCAGCAGAATTTCTGGGTATTAGCACCTGGCTCGCAGTCAGTGCTGCGGCATTCCTCGTTTATGAACAGTGACATTTCCACTGTTTCTTGGTACAAGTGCTGTGCGCCGATTTCCTGCGGTTCCTAGCTGCTGCTGTGCCAGGGTCTGACCTGACGCCAGCCTCAAATCCAAGGAAATCCACAGCAAATCTCTTTGTGGAGTTTTGTGGTGTTGGTGCGAGTGCAGGAAAGCTTTTGAGGGGAAATCTGGCCTTAGGGCAAAATGCAACAGCTGAAAGTCAACAAGAAAATTCCCCCTGACTTCTGCAGGGCCAGGATTTGGGCTGGGGGAGCCGGGGTTAAGGGCTCAAGGTGTTGAGACTGAGTCGGCTCTGCTGCTCTGCTTCTGAACCCTGAGGGCCCTGCTCTGTTTTAGTGGGATTTAGCTGTGTTAAACCCGACAGTTCTGCTGTGTGTCAGGTCTGCTGCTGTGATTAGTGCTTCTTTGGATCTGACTCTGAGCAGAAAGGAATCCACCAGGATAGTGTAGAATTTCCAAGGAGACCATCGCTTTTTAAAATCTGCAGATGCGTGACCATGGAGAGGGGAAAATCAGGGCAGTTTGTGTATTTATGGCCTGCCAGACAGGCTAGTATTGCTAATGTGCCACTGTTTTGATGGCTGGGTTTAACAACCATTTTTTAGCATCATCCCATAATGATTACATACAGTAACTTTCCTTCAGATCAAAAAATCTATGCCACTGACGCCCTTGAGTGCTTCAGGATTTGACCTGCCTCAAAATGCAGCTCACAGACACGCTTACCACCAAGTCTGTGGTGCTTTGGCTTCTTTTAGCCAAGAGGGGAAGAAGTGATTTAACAAACCCAGCGTCCCATTGCTGGGATGAGCTGATGCTTCTCGCTGTTGCAGGAGTCACAGGGGGAGCCCCAGGTACAGGCCTGCAAGCACAGGGACCTACTTGGCCCTGCCTGTGGCCAGCACTGTGAGGTGAACACAGAGGTGTTCGTGTGTCTTGCCCAAAATGAACTGTTATTTTCTTCATTTCCAGGCTGGTTTTGGTTGCTGTGTTTGCTGTGTGCTGGGGGCTGTTGGCTGCTTCTGTCTGTGATGTGGAGGCATTGAACAACAAAGCTCAGGATGCCCGCCAGCATCCCCTGCTGTGTGCTGAAGTGCAAGGGACTCAATTTCCAGCTACTCCTGTCAGCTTTTGCTCAGTCTCACCTCATCCCCACCACCATACCCCGTGACAGGGGAGATGTTTCATTTAGGAGATGTCAGACCAAGATCGCAACAGCTACCAGGCTATGGAAATCAGCATGCTTGGTCATCGGAGGAAGCAAAAGGTGAAAGCCTTGAATAAACATTTGTAAAAGACTTCAGACTTACAATTAAATACTAAGCCTCAGTTTGTTCGACTGTATCACAGTGAAGCTCTCACAAGTTGCAGGGGACAGTCTGAGGTCTCTGTGGTAGTTACAAACTTCCTCTGTGCAGGCTGTGGGTGATGCAGTTATAGATGACGGTGACCCAGCTGATGCAGGTAGGGCAGGCCCTGGCTGCAGCCGTGGGCTCTTCAGCCTTGAACTGCCCAGAGCAGGGCCTGATCCTGCTGCTCTCTTTCCCTCAGGCCACGAG
The DNA here is from genome assembly GCF_964211825.1 of Aythya ferina. Taxonomy (NCBI): domain Eukaryota; kingdom Metazoa; phylum Chordata; class Aves; order Anseriformes; family Anatidae; genus Aythya; species Aythya ferina. Next base: position 7,808,507 of record NC_140311.1, read on the forward strand.
CTCTGCAGTGTTTTGTCCAAGTGCCTCCACCTGCCCGGTGTGGTGGAGTGCTACAGCACACTTAAAGGCTGCAGGCGGTGCTAATCATCATTCCGTGCTTCCACAACAGATGTTGACATTTCGCTATTGTCCCAGAATTAAATGTCAGGTTATTCTCGTTCAAAACTACCGTTTAAATTTTCAGGGATTCCATCTGCAGCTGTATTTATGGCTGACCGGCTGCCTGCAAAGCTGGCATTTCTAAGCAGGTCTGTAAATGGGCTGTGGTGGGTTCACGCACGTGCCAGAGAGCTGCCTAGGTTAATTAATTCCCTTTCCAGACATAACCTGTACAAGTAGGGTACTGAATGGGGAGGCTTTCTCTGAAATCAGTAATTATACACATTGTGGGACTGACTTTTGGATTTCTGCTGTCATTGTAATCTGGGGGAAAAAACAAGAAGCATTCAAGAAAGATCAGATGGGGGCTGCAAACAACCCAAATGGGACAGATATGTGATTAATTTGCAGGAAATTACAGGTCCTTCCAAAATCCTGTGCAGAAACACTGGCACAGTTTTTTACTCTGCACTGCTTCTCACTGCTTGCATGGTTTTAGCCTCTAGCTGTGGCCCTTGGCGGCTGTTGAAGCACTTTGCTTCCAGTCGGGAGGTCAGGCAAACAGCTCCATGCATCACTGAGCCCGTATGCGTGCCGGGGGCAGCGCTCATCCTCGGATACCCAGTGCTGCAAACTGGCTCATCAGAGCTGAGCTCTTCAGTGCTCGCTGGGGAGCAGTCTTTCAGAGCATCTTGCCCTGGCTGAGGAGTAAAAGCTAGCGAGTGATTTGGGGGAGCTGGGACACCCGGTGTTTCTTCCTGTACACAGCCCTCAGGCTGCTCTGACTGCTCAGCGCTGTGGTGTCTGCAGCCTAAAAGGCAACGGGGATGCTTTCAGCCGGGGTGATCTGCTCTTTGCATCCTGCACCTTCTGGAGAAGAGCCCAAACAGCAAAGGGCAGGAGGTGCAGGGGCCGTGCAGGCAGGACCCTGCCGGAGGGGAAGGAGAGCAGGGGGTGCAGGAACCTGAGGGGAAGAACAGGGAAGGCAGAGCCCAATTCTCCATCCCAGGTTGTCTTCAGGTTGAGTCTGGATGCCTCCATGCAGGTAGGCAAAGGTATGAAATTGGGTGGCTGCATCGATAACCCTCCCAATGCTTTTACTTAATTTATTTTCAGTGGGAACTTGCAGAGAGCGCACTAGTTTCAACTGTATGAGGCATTGTTGAGATTGTCAGTCAGAAGTATATGCGGTCCCTTTTTTTGGAGACTCTGAAAATGAACAAAGAGAAGTAATGAGAAATAATTTGAGGTGGTTTTATTATTATCACATTTAGTGGTAGGGTTGTCTCTTCTATATGTTTTTCCCACACTAGATAGTTGAGCTTATGTTACACAGTAAAAAGCTATTAGTTTTCTCAAAGATTGTCGATTTTCTTTCCAAATTGCTAAATTACATTTTCAATTTTATGGGAATGCTCTTTCATTTGTGCAAAATCCTGTGCTCAGACAGTTAGGCCAATCTCATCATGCAAGACTATTAAATGAACTAATTGGATCTGTGTTACTCATACATTTCTACCAGGAATATCTAATAAATGTGGAAATCCATTTGGAAATGAAGGTTGCCTCTTCATGTTCTCAGGACCTCAGAGATTTCGGGCATTTCAGCAGCAGCCTGAGCAAATGCAGCAGGAATTTGCAACTCCCCTGTTGTCAAAGGCTTTTTGCAAGGTATGAACCTGAATGTCTCCATAACTGGCAGCAGTTGCTAAATGACGCAGCTTCTCTGTGGCATTAAATGGATGTTAATCCTCTGGAAGATGCAGGGACATCTCTTGTGCATTGGTCTCTTTTGGTACTGAGGTTTTTAACTTCTAAGCCTCCCGTGCTCAACTGTTTTCATGTGTGAGAGTGGTTCCTAGCTCAGCCAAACCTCTTTCTCCCTAAAATCTTCCCTCCTGCTGTAATTTCTCTTGCCTAAGTCATGAATTGGGACAAATGCTTGAGAGGATGCTTGCTCCAGTCCACTAAAATCAGCAGGATAGGTACTGCTGACCTTGGAGAAGGTGCAGAAAGAGAAAGGGGGGGGGGGGAGGGACAGGGAGGAAAATTCACTTGGCTTTAACCATGCATTTTTTAAATTATGCAGTTTCTCCTAAAACAGCCCATTGAATAATACATCGTGGTCACTTTTATTTCTAAATGCTTGCACTTAGTCTGAGATTTAAATGAAGTCCTAAAGTGCCGCTTAGGCTGGGTTTCCTCCAGAGATGCTCACTGAGCAGTGCCTCAGTGCGAGCAGCTCCTTCTTGCCTGTGTCTTAGGGCTCTGGGTCTGCGTCTGGACAGCAGAGCACCCGGTGCTCCTGGTTGGGTCCCCACATCTCCATGAGACTGCTGTTAACAGCCCCAAAGCACTGGCATTAACAAGCTGGGTCTTGTTTCTATTTGCTTTCACCATTGCTGGCCAAGCCCTCTGGAGGCATTTATCAACAGCTTTATTCCTTCTTCATGAAAGTGGAGTTTTAGCCTAATTGCATTAATCCCTAGGTTTAGGGAAAACCTTTGAAGTGCCTGACACCAGAGCTGCAAGGAGCAGTGGTGGCGACTGAACGCAGCAGCTTGCTCGCCCTTTATTTCCCTCCTGTCCCCAAAATGTGCACACAAGGAGAGACATGCATTCAAGGAGAATTTCTACTCGAGACACCCTTAGCACAGGTGTGGGTTTGAGTCTTTTGTGAAAGTCTAGGGGGACTGGAGGAGTCAGGAGAATCTCGTTCTGCTTCCCACTTGCTGCTTCTCAATTTCTGCTTAATGTTTACTGACAATAATAGAAAGAAACCCAACCCTCAAAGAGCTCTTTGAGAGGCCTGACATACGTGCACATTGTGTGTAGAAATGTTTTAGCATTTAAAAACAAAACATATCTTCCTATGTAAGCTGGCCCATTACTGTAACTGATGGGAAATAAGACAAATGTGGATGTTTAGTGAGGCTCCTTTTATAAAGAAAACTCCCTTCTGCTGTCCTCCTCTACAGAGGGCGAAGCTTCCTCTGAAATCCATCCCAGTGTCCAGCAGGATAATTAGTTGATGTTTGGAAAATGCCTCCAAATAGGCAAGTGCTAAATCTTGCTTTGTCTTATTAGATTATTAGGCTTGTGTGAGAAGGATGCAATCTTAATAGCAAAGCCCTCTGAGATTTATTACTGTCCTCGCAGATGCAGGCGAGGATGCTAATGACGAGAAGCCCCATGCACTGAGCTCCCAGTCTGGCCAGGCAGGAGGAGCACACCGGGGCTCACACGTGGCTGCTGCTGGCATCACCTCTGGAAGGACTGGGCCATAGAAGCAGCCAAAAAGCCCCTGATAAAAAAAAAATCCCTCCAAAATTGGTGGGTCTGGAGCAAGGACAAAGCAGAAGGGAGTGCTGGTGGTGTGGGGCAGGGCTGTCCTTCCCTTGTGCTCATCTACTGGCTCCAGCAAATGATCCCTGAGCTATGTCAGTGAGGGACAGGACTGCTGCACCCCTAAAATTTCCTGAGTTACCGGGTGTAAAAGTCACCCGCTTGCTCTTACACCCCCAATACTTCTGATACCTCATTAACATGTGGTCAGAGACAGGCTCTGCATGAGCCTTGCTGAAATACTCCTCTAATATATCTCTTCACAGAATTTTTGCATACAATATTGAGCATTAAAATAATTTAATAAGGCATAAATCAGGTTTTACTGCGGTGCCTCTGCATAGGAAAAAAGCGTTCCTGGAAAGGCACCTGAATACATTGTGGCCTCCTTCTGAGTGGGAGCAATTTATATATCCAATATAACGTCTGTTGGTTCTGCTGTAAATCCCAGCTCGAAGCGTGTGCTCTCCATGTTGTGCAGAGGGACTTGTTGTACAATGCCGTGCAGTGGTGCAACAGGACTGTACGTCGCATCGCCTGTTGCTTCATGTGCCTGCAGATCTTGCTCTGTGCTATTAAGCCTGTGCTGAAGCAGGGAATCAGGAGTGCAGCTTCTTGCTGGAATTAAGTCCAGACGGCCTCCCACGCCTGTCCCAAAGCTGCCAGCAGGGCTGGCGCAGAGTGGTGCCCTCTAATTTTGCAGCCCAGCTCCCCCGGCGAGCAGGCTGCCCCTGACGTGACAGCCCTGGGCTGGGAATTGTTGGCAGTGCTTTATTTTCATAGGTGAATGCTGTGGGCTGATCCCTTCTGTGCCGTCTCCTGGCGGCATCTCTTCAGTTGACTAATCACCGGGAGATGATAAATGAAAATATCAGCTTGAGAGGTGTCTGCCCTGTGTTCCCAGCAGAGGCAGCAGTGCATGGTGAAATAGTTTTCTCCCATCTCGTCTACTTTCATTCCCTCTGTAGGGCTGTGTCTCAAATGATTTCTTGTGCTCAGCCCTGGGAGAGCTGGAGAAAAGATGGCTTTTAAGCCACATTTGCCGTGCCTGTGCATTTTTAATTTTACAAAGAATGCAAAATTCTTAGATAACTGGAAGGTTAGCTGTAAACCTAGCTGCCCCCTGCAAAGCCTGTGCCTTATCCATGGTAAAGAGCTGGTGTGAAAAGGTCTGGCTTTGGCTGGGATCTTTTCCCATAAAATCTGCAGTTTCAGAAAGTTTTCTGTCCTGCAGTAGGAGAGAAGACTTTTCAAACTCTTTGTAAATAAGGGAGACTCCCAGGACTGAAGGCAGAGATTTTCCATGGCTCTGGCAGGCATTTCTGAGGCGATTGTGACTGAAACTGGTACATACTGGAAAGAAGTTCCAGCTCCAAAGAATTTCATTTTTCTGGACAGGTAAAGTGATTTGTCTGGGCACTCCTGATGTGCAGCTCTGTTGGCATCAGCAGTGTCTTCAAGTGATGCATCTCTCTGAAGGCTTCGCTGCTTCTGCTGTGTGATCTGCTCCCAACAAACCCACCGGGCTTGTGATTTATCAGCCGCTGCTTTTTGGGGTGAGGGAAAGGCTAATGCTTTACGGATCTATCAGCAGAGCTGTATGGTACAAGGAATATGATATCCTGTCAAAGAGGGGAGGGATGTTTGCTGCCTGGCAATCCATCATTCCTCCCCATGCCCCGTGGCAAATGCACTTTTCTTTTTTCCATCAAACAATGCGTGAGTACTGCTATATCGCGAAGAGCTTCTCCCTTCTCCTCCTCCACAAATGGTTATGGACCCCTGAAAATGCAGCTTCTGCGGGGTGCAGAATAAGATGGAAAGGGTTATTTTACCAGAGAGAAGCCGCCAGCACCTGCAGCTCTTAGTTTCAACAGGGCATTCGAGATCTCAAACGAGGCAGCTGGGCCAGAGTCAGCACAAGGGGATCACAGCAGAGGTGAGAAAACCCAGCCAGAGCGTGCCCATGTGCCAAAAACATGAAGATGTGCCAACAGGTGCTACAGGTTCTTCTTTTCTCCCCTGCCCCACAGTGGTTTCCTCTGCTGTAGGCAAGGCTTAGGCAGCTGTGTTGCCATGGGGCTGGAGCTCGTTCATCCCTTTGGCAGGGGAAGAGTGAGGGAAGTGTGCTGATAACCTGGCGAGCATCTGCTGGGGAGTACGGATCCCTCTCCTACATCTCTCCTTGGTGTTTTAATTGATTCAGAGTTTTCCCAGTGGAGAGCTTCGTAAGAGCATTTGATAAAATCAGCTACACATGATCCTGCCTCTCATTACTTACAGGCTTGAGGCAGGTAGATGATTAAGTGAAATTTTTATGGTGTGAGCAGTTGTAACAAGGGAAATTATCATCCTGGATGTGAGACAACGACTTGGCTCTTACTACGTCTGCTGGCAGCCAACTCACCCAGTGACTTTGCTTCTGATCTTGGAGCAAGTCACTCGCTTTCTCCTCCAGGACAAACCCTTACATGTTGGAAGGACAAGTCCCACGGTTGTGCAGCACTCAGGGAACAGCTCTGGACTTTCTCTGGGTCATTGCAGTGCTTGTGGTGGGGGAAGCGTCTGCAATCCGCTGCTGAAGAATGCCTCTGCAGGGGTGTGGGGTGTCCTTTGGGCTCGGGGCCACAGAGCACGGTGATATTTTGGGTCCATGGACGGAATGGGATTCACTCCCGTCCAGCTGCATTCTTGGGATTATTAACCCCAAGGAAAGTCAGTAATGACAGAGTGAAAACTGCAGAAAGTGAGTGAAAATCACTTGCTCCATTGGAGAATAACTTCAGTTACACTTCAAGATTTTTTCTTCTGTTGGCAAACTTTGGGTATAACCTAAAACAGACATTGAAAGGAAGTTGCCACTAGGATTTGTTGTACGTTTCCACAAGTTTTAACTCCCTTCTGATATACCTCCTTGTTGATAAATAAACTTTATTTTTGCAGGGAGTCATTGTCAAGGTAATGACAGATCCCACTGTGAAGCCAGATCCAGTAAAGAGCAGTAATGATGTTTTCTAATTTGGCTTGAAATCTCAAAGCACTCCCTAGTCTTAGCAGAGATACTAAATGCTGCCTGTTTGGCACTGTATATAATTCTTTGCTATAATGGCGTGCTTGACAATATCTGTGTACTTACCTGGAACAGTAAAAGCCTGCTGTACTTAAATGAAATACGCACAGCAGGTTTGAAGATGAATACAGGATATGCTTGAATGCCTTTTAGACAACTGTTCCTCGGCCCATAAACATAATATAGATTGCAAGAGCGCGTATAAAGGAGTGCTTCAAATACCAGCCTTTGTGTTTTGCATTTCAGTCTAATTGATTCCTAACCCAAAGCAATGCTGTACCCGAAACCCAGGCTGTTGCATAAACATTGCAAATCCGTCAGTGAGTCAACGGAGAAGACCCAGAAAAGATGCGTTAACTATCCAGAGCAGCACAGCTCTTGTGAGGCATCGCTCGCATGGTGGTATTTCATTCAAAGGACCTGGAGAAATGCAAGCACGTGGGGGATAAATCCTCACCTGTGTCACCAGGCATGCACACACGTGTTGCTCTGCTGAAAGTGGGCATGAATTGCACCAGGGAGCACCTGCTCCTGGGAGCAAAATAAAATTTCTGGGTCTCTCAGAGCTCCTGCAAAGCAGGGCTTTGTGCTGCCTGGCTAACTGGAGTTTTGTCAGACGTGCTTACCAGCCACAATAAACCTGTAATAAATAGCGCAGTCTGTGGACAGCAACAGGCTCAGGCAATCCATTAAGCAACGAGACACGCTGCACATTCCAGCTTATTAGCCTCATATCCATAATATATTTTAACAATCTCTCCCTGGCAGGCATTTTCTCAGAACAAACACTCGGGCCGGACTTTCATTTTTCATCCCTCTTCAAAACTTCAGAGTGAAAAAGCGCCGGTGGCGAGCTATTAGCAATAATTCGATCCTGTACCCGCGCTGGAAATCTTAAAGGGATTTGTTTTCCTGCTTGCTCGCTCCTCGCTTTAATTTGCAGCTGGGGGCGAGCAGCACGGCGGCAGCCTGGACAAACTCTTTCAGCTTTGTGCAAACGAAGCGTTGCTTCCCACTGCTCGCTTCTCCGTTCAAGAGCTGCTGTCTCCGGGCGTGCTGAGAGCCCCCTTGCAGGCGCTGCTGGGGGCTGGGGTCGCCCTCAGCGCCCCCCTGCACCCGGGGCGCGGCGCCCGGGCCCCGCGGGGCAGGTGCGGGGCGCGGCGGGGCCAATGAGCGCCGGGGCGGCGCCGCGCGCGCGGGGCGACTCCCGCCAGGAGCGGAGCGGAGGGGCCAATGGGCGCGGGGCCCGGCGGGGAGGGAGCCAATGGGAGCGCGGCGGGGGCGGGGCCGCGGTTGGCGCTGGCGGGGCGCCGCGCGAAGGCGCGCGGGGCTGAGCTCCGCTCCGCGCTGCCCCGCCGCGCTGCAGCCCGGTCCCGGCGGGGCGGCCGGCGGCGTGTGCGGGTGTGCCAGCCCCTGCCAGCCCCTGCCAGTCCCGGGATGATGTCGAGCAGAGGCCGAGCGGTGCTGCCGGTGCTGCTGCTGCTGCTCGGTGCGCCGGGGGTCGCACAGGCGGCGGGGGATGCCTCGTGCCGCCCGGTGCGCACCGCCTTCCAGGTGCTGCAGCCCGGAGCCAAGTGGGTGCCCGAGAGCCCCGTGCCAGGTGAGGTCCTGCCCCCCCCAGCTGCCCGTGGTGTCCCGGATCGGTGGTACACGCTGCGCCCTTCTTGGGGCTGTACAGCCTCCGGGCTGGACGGGGCGGGTGGGTGCTGCCTCCCAGCCCGGGTCGGGTCGGGTCGTGCCGGGGGGATGCGCGGAGCCCCCTCGGGGGCGAGCCGCCAGCGCGGTGCTGAGCTCCCCCGGGCGCTGTGCGGGTGCTGGCTGCGTGCCTGCCTCACCTGCGGGGCTGCTGGCAACCGTGCCTCGCTCCTGCTCGGAGATGTGAGCGAAATTCCTGAATTCTCAGCGTTTTTGGTGACCGGCGGCTGTCAGCATCCCCAGGGTTGCGCGTACGGGGCGGGAGGGTCGCGATAGTCGCGGTGCGGAGCTGCCCGGATTGCTGCCGGGCTCGGCTCGCTGAGCAGCGGAGGGTGCCTGTCCGAGGAGCTGGGGATCGGAGTGTGCGAAGGAAGAGGCAAGAGGCAGGGGAAGTGCGGTGGAATCACCGCCAGCACGGGCTGCTCTTCCTAGCCACGCAAGAGCATCCTTGCATGCGGTGATGCTGCACAGCCCCGACGTGTGAGAGCCCCTGCTGCAGCGTGGGAGGTGAAGGGAGCTGCAGGGTGGCACTGTGGGTGCCCGTCCAGAGCCCTGCTGTCCATAGCGATACCTCGGCTTCCTTACAGCTGCACGGAGGGTTTAGACGTACCTCTCGGTACCCTTGTCCCTCTATCCTCGTGCCCCCTTCCCACGGTTTGGATGCTTTCCGTACTTCTCCCCTGGGAGCAGGAGCAGCGTCTCCTCTCTCTGCATCCCGCAGGACCTCGTTCAGCAGGGAGGGAGGCAGCGCTGCAAATAACCTCGATGAGGCGGCTACAGGGTGGGGACAGGGCTCCTCTTATTGCCATTAAAATGACACTCTCTGTTGCCTGTAATTAAAGGAGTGTTTTTCCCTGCTCCTGTGGAAGCAGTGAAATGCCTGCTTTGATCCCTAGATAACCTGAGTGTGGTTTCACAGGGCGAGGCGCCAGGGGTGGCAGCCGGGGATGCTCCCATGGGGTTGCTGCAGGCTTTGCCACGGGGTTGCTGGGTCTGTGCCTTAGCCTGAGCCTCCTGCTTCTCCAGCATGGCTCAGGCTCCCCAGGAGCCCCAGCTGCTGCCCCAGTTTTTGGGAGGAGAAAGGAGCCCCCTTGCCTCCTTGTAGAGCCCATGGGTAGCCAGTTCCGTGTCCCCTTGCAGGGTGGGTGTTGCGAGTGAATGCCTCCAGCTTGTTACGATGATAAAGTTCCCACATTTCAAATTGAAAGTGGATTTTACATTTGCTTAAGTACATAAACTTGATCATAATTAAAGCAATGACTGCTTGCTTATACCTTGGGTCTGGCCCGTCTTGCATGACTCTGTGTAGTAATTACACTTCAGAGCACTCGCTTCTCCTAGTAGCAGCTGCATAAATCTCAGTAATAGGGGAGCATCACTCAAGAACTATTTTCCAGGCTTCAGTTTAGTGCTTTATTTCTTTCATACATCTGTCAATTAAAAAAAAAGTTCTGGAGTTCCCAGTCACAAATCACCACGGAATCGATTCTGGGAACCTTTGCCTATAGATCATATTAGCCTGGAGAAACTGAGCGTTTAACCAACTTATTTTAAATGTGGGTTTGTTTTATCTCTTAACACAAACAGAAAAGCATGACTGCTAGTATCCACGTATTGCATTATGAGCAGTTGTGGCTGAAGGTATAAGTCTAGGAAACATTGCAGAGTTGCAGTGCATGCAGGAGAAATGTCACAGGGCTTCGTTTTACTGGATCAGCGGTGTATGGGCTGGGGGGACATCGACACAGCACTCTCATAGGGGAGCCCAGCTGTGTCAGCTTGGTACTCCTAATTTAAGGAAAAAAAATCAAGGGAAGTGTCGTGCTGTTTCATGACTGGAACTAATGCTACGGGAGAAATGCTAGCTGGAGGCACGCATTAGGCAGGGAGCAGGGACTTGGTCTCCTCTGGTACCGCAGCCAGCGGTCCAGGGTTTTGCAGCTCTGGACCACGCTTTGGCATGCCTGCATGGTGGCAGGGGGCAGCAGGACCCGATGTCTATCAGCTGCGGCTGGCTCCTCGGAGGGGTGGGAGGCTGTATTTCATGCCAGCAGCTCGGCTCGAGCTCTGTGAGGCATCTTATGCTGGAGGGCAGTGAAGGCAGTGTGACGGGAGAGTGCTTTTTATCGGCTTTTCTGCAGTTGAGACTTAATGCCAGCCCGTGAGCCAGCGTGTGGTTCTGCGCTGGGACAGCCGCCTTGGCTGTTCACACTCAATAATAGCTAAATTCTCTTTTCTTACGCTGCCTGTCTTTGTTTTCTTCTTCCTTTTGTCTTTTCCTGCATAATTGCTCATGTAGAAATAATAATTTGAATTTCCATTTTTCCTGGTCTGTTTCTTCTCTCATGTTTGCTGTTCAGATTGCTTTGTGTTCCTGATGACAGTCTGGATAACCAGACTGGTGCAAGTGGGTTACTTCCTCCCTTAAGAGGATAATGCCCCCTGCACACTATGTGTGTAAAGCCCTTTCTTCTTTTTTTCCTTATTTTTGGCAGCTGTTTTGTGCCAAGGTATTTTTTAATCTGCAAAATACAAATCCCAGCTCTCCCGGTTGGCTGCAGCGTAGCTTTGCTTGTGAGCTGCCTCCCTTTGTACTCCTCTTCCATTCTGCTTTTCCGGAGTGGGACTAATGGTCCTCCTCCCCATGCAGCCTTTCTGTTCAGCTTAGTGTGGTAGTTTAAGATCTGAGTTTACTAGATAATTGAGTTTTCTGTTCCTAATTATTTCAGGCCTGCAAGTTGCTCTCTTGATAGTTAAGAGAGCAGGAGCAGAACCCTAAAATTTAGTAACCTCCTCAGGCAGTGATTTTATAGTGAGATCATTACTTATTTTTTTTTTTCCAGGGGTTAATTATAACATCCTGAATAGTGTTCTTCAGAGCCTTTGGAATGGCTGTAGCATGCGTGCATGTGACTGTAATAAATGTGGATGGTGAGTGGCTATCCACCAATTAACGCCATGTTTTTGAGGCGCGTTGTTGATACATTTTTACATCTGTTGGGAGGAAACTCTTACATGGCAAAAGCTCTCTCTTTTCTTTATAACCTCTTCTAAATGACATGGTGTTACATTTGCGTTGCAGTTTTCTGGCCAACTTTGCAAGGCTTCAGAAAGAATCCAGTCGTGAAAGGCAAGATGGAGCAGAAGATAAAGGATAATCAAGTAGTAATAAATATCCCATGCAGTGCCCGTACTGTTCCAACTTTAATCACCTATTGAGCAAGGTTGTTTTATAATTTATATCTCTTTAATTGGGTTTTAAAAAGATCAGCACTTAACCTGGGTTCTGAACAGCCACATTTCCTTCCCTCCTCAATGATGAGCATTCAAAACAAGTGACAGATGCTTGATTACAAAGTGGCGTAACTTAAAAGAAAGTTTTTAATAATAATTAACAAAAAGTCTTGAAACAGCTGGGGGAAAATCCACCGTATTTAAAGATTGAATCGCTACTTTCATCTGTTTAAAACATGCTGCTGGTTGTGAAACAATTAGGGAAAGAAAACTGTCCGAAAGCAGCAGCTTTCCTATGGGCAGTATGAACACAGGGGTGGGATGAAGCCCTCCGATGTTTCCAGCCTGCAGAACGTGAGTGGCAGCACCCCTCCCATCACGCAGGCAGGCTGCAGTAATGTAATGTTAACCAGGGACATGTTCTTATTTTGGCAATGCCTGGGGTATGTTTTGTGGGAATGTTGATCTGATTTAAGCTTCTGTTGGATCTGGTAGGTTTGTGCGCCCCAGGGAATTGCACGGCTTGTCTGCTGGTATCTGGTGACAGAGCTGGAGCTATCCTGGGCTGCTTAAAATCAAAATACAATCTTTCAGCCGCACTAAGGAGCTTGAAGCTGCCTGTGGATGATCTCTGTGCTTTTTTTGACATGTAATTCACTGAAATTATTTTTCACTTCTGCTGCGCTAACCACCTATCCGTGGGAATCATTTGACTTTGGCCTGCAGTTAAATGCTTGAAATTCACCACCGCCCGTTCCTTGGCTAAAACTCCCTGCCCCAGAAGCAGGGGGGAGATTCAGGGTGCTCCCGAAATGACTGCTGCGGTAGAGAGCTCAGTTCTATCAGCTCGGAATGTATGCAAAATTTCCGGAGCACTTACACTGCTGCTCCCCAAGATGGCATAAATGGTACGGTGCTGTAACAGTGCCTCGTGTCCGCGCTGTGCCCGTGGAAGGGGCCGCATCCTGCTCGTCTCACCCACGGCAGCTGTATTTCAGAGGTTTGGGCTCCTGGGTGTGTCATTGCATCAGTGTCACTGGGCTTGTGAAGACTGGTATGTGGGCGTCCAGATGCAATTTTTTAAGTGTTGGAGTAACTCGTGAGGTGTTTTCTTTCCAAAAATGAAATTGCAATGATCTATAGCAAACAGAGGAGGTCATTTGCAAGGGCTGAGTCTGGAATTATGAGGTGTAATGGCTTGAAACTTAAAGAAAAAGGGGTGTGTGTAGGTTGGGAGATAAAAACAATCTTAACAGTAAGGGCCATTAAGCAGTGGAATGGGCTCAGCTATCGCAAGTCAGAGCTATCACAGAGGGTGTTTGAGTTAGATAAAGTGCTGGAGGGGGTGGATTGGGAGGCAGGGGTAGGATTTGATGACTTGCAGGATCTTTTCCATTGCCTTTATGGAGCCAGAAACGTGGGACAGTTTAATTAATGCCAGAGTCTGATTCTCAAGCTTGCAGTAAGCTTCCAAGTGTCAGAGGCTCGGCATGGACCCCAGTGTTGTGCTTCAGGAGCATACGGGGTCTCACAGCTCCAGCAGGTGGGATGTGGGACCTGGGGCTCTTGGGTGGTGCTGCTGCAGCAGCACAAGGGCAGAAAAGGCTCCTCCAAGCAGCAGCGTGAATGAAACCCAAGCCTACCCGAGGTCAAAAATGTTCCCATTCCACTGATGTCTCAGCTGGGGTCAGAGGCTGTGCTGGTGGCTCCTGGGCATCGGAGGTTCCCATCCTTGCTGTTGGGGCTTACAAACAGGGCTGTTGGTCTGCTCTGTGTCTAGGAAAGCCGTATACAGAAACAGGTGGTAGATGGAGCCTGGCCCCCTTCTTGGGCCTTCCGTAGCAGTGCTTTGCACCGAAAGGGACCTTGTCCCTCGTGGCTATTAGGAGCCTGTCCTGCCTGTATTGACCTGTTGCTTTTACTGTGACGTTTCTGGTCAGCGGTGTTAGTTGGCTATCTCTGTAAAACATTTTAAGCTGTCAGAGTTAATTCCTGGGCTCTTTCCTCCTCCTCCGTGATTGCTCTGCTACAGCATGTGCCTGTCTTTTTACTTACTTCACAAAAATAAAAATCCATTTAAGGGGAGAAATTGGCTTAATTGCTAAAAAGAAGGATGGGAGATGAGTAGGTGACCTTGCTGCTTCCTATCCCTGGCTCTCGCTTGCACAGATCTCTTAATTGCCAACTCTGATTTTCTATATTGGTATTTCCATTAATCACAGAAAGCTTTTTTTAAAAAAATTGAAATGTGTCCTAATATAATAAATGTAGGAGGAAATAAGCTTCATATTAACAAGAAATTCATGGCTGTATTGTAGTGTTAAAGGAACCATGCTAAGCCTTTTTGTGGTGTAAATTAACTCAGATTTAGTTTTAAAATACCTCTTTAACTTGCTGTTATATAACCACTTCTTTCATTAATGCAGTGTCTTGCTGCCACGTGATTTTATGGGCTCTGTTATTTTTTCAGTGTGGGAAATACCTGTCACCATGCTCCTTAGGAGCATGTTAGCTCGAACCGATGAGAGTTGCTCTCCAGATGTCTGCAGCACTGTCTCTGTGCAAGGGCTTTATCAATAAATTAATGCTGTGTGCCCCATTTTGCAGAAGGAGTAACTGAGGCAGTGGTAGGGATGGTGTTGAGGTTCCCAGTGTGGTTACAGCATCCTTTTGCCCCTTTGCCACGCACTGTTTTGCAGCAGCTGCTGGACTTGTGTTGGTCCTTGTAAGCTCCTTTCCACATGTGAAATGCGTGTTCCAGATGAAGAGTTTTGTGTGTTTTTTCCTTTTTTTTTTTTCCTCCCCACCCACTAGACTGTGCTACAGGAAGGAATGGGGGCTAGAGGGAGGAGGGTTTCTGCTGTGAGCCCTGACAGCTGGTTTTCCCTTGGCACTATGCATGACTCTTCTTCAGGAGGTACACGATTGAACTGACATTAATATTAATCCTGTTCTTCTAAAGTACACTTAGAAAAGTGACTTTTGACACTTTATAGTAATTAGAGAGAATGTGGTAAAAGACTCTTAAGGTAGGAAGGAGAAGGAAACCTGGAAGGATGCATAATCCTCCCAGAGCAAAGATGTAAATTGCTGAACTTGCTCAACTGCCTTCTATTAAGGAAGAAAATCTGTAGCAATGGGGAGGACAGAGCAAGAGCTGAGGTGTGCATGGAGCATTCAGCCCCATCTGGGCTGTCTGTCACTTGGTTTGGGGATGGTTTCCTAACCCCATTTTTGGTCAGTGCTGAGCCTAATGGGGAGCTGCTCTGATATGCCTGGAGTGTGCTACAATTCAGATGGCAACGACTGTGAAATGAGAAGTTCTTGCTGCTATCTGGCCCTAGATAGTTGTGTCTTGGCGTTTTAATGGTGTTGTTGCTTACTGTCTGGCTTTATAATAGCATCATCAAATTAAATGTGTTTTTGCACAATGAGGGCTATTTGCTCTGATAAGTGCTTGCTGCCCTGTTTGTGTTTGCAGGACCACAGTTTACTACTGAAAGTTGATTGCAAATGTGACTTTTTGTTGCTGCTCTGACAGCTCACCTGCTTCATCTTCTCTTGGTGTCTGAACCAAAAGGATGATTTTTTATTTTTTTTTTCCTAGAAGTTATTTATGACCTATTAGGCAGCAACTCTTCCTGAAATGTAAGCTAATCTTTCTTCCTACCACAAGGAGTGACAGCTTTGGGAAGGATTTTGGGAATGTCAAAAAACAAGGGTTAACACTGACGACCAGTGCCTTGAGGTACAGCTTGAGATGCAAGAGCAAGCGAAGGTCCTCTTGCCCTTGTTCAGTGCTGGTGGCTGGACAGAGGAGCTGCCCATATGGCTGTGCAGTTGCACATCTGCCTGTTTCAGGGCTCAGCGTGTGCCTCGGGGTCTGTCCCTCTGCAATGGGACTGGGAAAAGTGAAGCGGTGAGCCTTGGGCTTTGCATTTTGCAGTGGAGGAAGGATCGGATAGGGAAACTGGTGAGAGGACTCAGCTGCATACACCTTAAAAGTCTGTACTAAAAAAAGCAAAGCAAATCATTATTCTTGTGGCTCCCTATTGTTACTAGTAGCGCTGTACATGCAAAAGGATGGAGATCACAGGGAAATAATACAGTTACTTGTCTTCAGCTAGCTGGTTAAAGTCTCCACAAATTGCAAGCACAGTCTGTATGTTGGGCTACACGTATTGCTCTATTCATTGTAATCAGCTTCAAACCCTGGTCCCTTTTTCCATCTACCACACCATCTCTTCTGGCTGCCTGCAGCTCCTTGCCAACGCACTACCGGGCACATGGGAGGCAGCAGGGCAATGCTCTGTATTGCTCGGCTCAGCACCAGCACACCTGGGGATGGAGAACATGGGAGCTAAAGCAAGCATTGTGTTGGCATGTGTGTGTAGCAAGCTCTCGGGAGCTATTGCCCAGCAATCCTGGCTCTCCCTTATCAGTCCTCTCCTTTGGCTGAGCTGCTTGCTCAGGACAAATTCCAGAAATGTCATCAGTTTGCCCAAACAGTAATTGCAGTGATACCAATGCATGGAGTAGGTTTCCTCTATGCTTGCAACAATTCTACCTCCTCATGCAAGTTTTTTACACTTGTTTGTGTCTCTAGGATCAGATCTGCAAGTATGTATCCCAAAGGGCTCCACGTGCTGCTCCAGGAAGATGGAAGAGAAATACCAGGCAGCAGCCCGTCTGAACATGGAGCAGCTCCTGCAGTCTGCCAGCATGGAGCTGAAATTCCTTGTCATCCAGAATGCTGCCGTCTTCCAAGGTGAGTGCTCGGGGGTGGTTCAGACGTGCAGAAGGAGAAGGCAGTTCTGCTCCTCTTCCTGAGCACTTGGCAATCAGAAGCCCATGTGGCTGAAAGTCTTCCCTTCATATTTATTTTTTGTATATATATTATGTATACTTATACGTTAAAAATTAAATCTCTTCCTCATCTTCAGGAATGATTTGCCTTTCTCATCTTATAAGGAAAGACAGATTTATATTTTGGTTCTGTGCTGCCTGAAGTTTGTTCCAGTGCCCTTCTTGCCTGTGCCTGCTTGGATCCCCAGGCATGTGGCTGAGCACTAGCCCAGAGCCAAAGCTACTGCCTGTGAAAGCCCTTGCTCTTGGTTGCAGTCCATTGACTTGTTGGGAGCATGTCCTATGCTCCTCTTCCACCTTCCCCAAGGTTTGTGCATGCTGCCTGTTTCCTCTGTCCTGTATCCTGAGCCACATCCTCCAGGCAGAGGTAAAACCACTCACAGTGTGGTTTTGGAGTGCTTTCACCATGAGAGAGATGTTTGGGTTCTCTCTCTGCTAGGGGCTGCTCTAGGGGGGCAGTGGCAGTACTGTTGGAGGACTGTCCCGTGTAGGTATACCCACCCCCTTCCCCTCTGAAAAGACAAAGCTGTGGTGTGGGCATTGCTGCGCATGAAAGAGCTTGCCTTTATCAATAAATAATACACCTGTTTTGGTGTATGGCAGCTCTACAGAGCTTGTCCTAAATATTCCTGTAGTCGAAACAGCAAGTGTAAAACTGAAGACCAAGCCACTTTGTGTGCAAACTTAACAATAAATGGAAACACACTTCTAGAAGAATTAAATGATTTGCGCAAGTACCATCTTGCAGGATTCTGGCAGTTGCAGATTCTACCATGTTGCAGTAATGTCATCTGGTTCTAACCCCACTGTAATGCCTGGTAAGCATCTAAACTTTGTGTATTTCTTAATTGGTCTCTGCCACAAAAAAAAAAAAAAGGTTATTCCATGTGAAGGGGAAGAGATTGCCATGTTCACAAGTGTGGTTTGTTTTATTTGACATGGGCTGTTTGAACACTTGGTAACCTCATGCCATGTTGTATAGTAGCACCTCTCTTCTCCTAACAATAAGGTGATGTATTGTCTTTTTAGCAAAACTGACCTTTAACAACTATTTTCTATTCTGGATACATGCCAGTTTGTATTACTTAAATCTGTAATCATTTCTGTGGCCTTTACGCAAGCAAGAGTTATTCCACCCATGGTTAATGTGCAGTAAAATGATTGCTTGTTTGTTGAGTGCTCTCCTATTGGGATTCCGTCACTCTATATTAATAGCATTTTTACTTATATTTAAAAAAAGACACAAACAATCAAGTGTTTTTTTTCCTTCATGCTGATGTTTTTGTAGGATAATCTGACTTATTTTTATTCATACCTCACCAACAGCAAGACCCAAAGCCTGCTAAGTCTGTGGCATCATGGCAAAGCTCTGTTCTGGTCCATGCCTGACTGGTGCAGTCTGTTGTGTTGTGTTTCTTTCAACATAAGATCAGATAAATTGCTGAGGAGGTAACAGCGTTTTTTTTTTTTCAGTTCTTCTTAACGTAATGACTATTAAATTTCAATTCTGCTAAACAGGATGGGGTAAAACTAATGAGAGGTTGGTTTCTTAGACACTGGAAATGTAGACTAGTTTCGGAAATAGGGGGTAAGTTGTCTGGAATAGAAAGCCTTTACCTCCTCCCCTACCACTTGACATACATTGCAACTTTTGAGGCTTTTTTTGTATATATATGAATGATACTCTGTTATATAGGTTGTGCTGTTCCTCTGAACTTTCTGCTTCTTTTTAAAAGAGCTGAATCCCTTGCTTTGGTTTTTATTATTATTTACTGTGATTCCTGGCCATGAAAGTCCTGTCCCTGTGCAGGGGCTTTGGAGCTGATGTTAATCTGAAAAGCCTCATTCTGCTGAATTGCCATTCTTTTTGCTGGGGTTTGGGAAAAGCATTTAGTTGAAGAATTTCTGACCGCTTCTGCTAATAAGAAGATCACGACTAATAAAAATACATTTTGTAATTCCATTGTAGAAGAAGAATTTTTAACTGTAACCCTTGTGCTCACTTCAATTACATCGTATCAAATGTTTTGGATTTGGAAAGGGACTATTCATTAGGCTCTTACAATTGGGTACTTTCGTCTTCTAAATGTAGAGGCTTGAAGTCTGTAGAATGCTTTCTTTTTTTTATAGGTGAATCTTTTGCTGCTTGTTTGTACTTTGACAGCTGTGCCAGAAGCTGTTTCAGCTTTAGAAATATTCTGGACCCAACGTATGGCAGTCAGATTTCATGTTTCATGGCACTGCTCATGGGATGGGATGGGTCTTAGGACATTGCTAAGGGACCTGGCAATGCGGTAGGATGTGACAGACTTCTGCCCATGTGCTCTTTGCTTTCTCCCCCCTTTACCAAGGTGGGTGTCAAGAACACCTGGTTGCAGGCTAGAGAACTTCCAAGCTCTTGGCGTGTCTTGTGGAGCGTTGGACCCCAGTGTCTGTGGGGGATCATCCTGTGCTGAGGATGGGTAATTGCACCACTATCTAGAGCGGAGTAATATGTTGGTATGGAAACCTATCCCAGCCACTCATATTAAAAACACAAACGTAAAACCCTTCAGAGTTCATTTTAATATTTTTAGCCTGGTATCTAAAGGGACTGCTAGTCTGACAAACAAAATCTCACCCAGATGTTATTATTTTGCACTAAATTTAATTTCTTCCTGCTGGAGCTAGAGCTGCATCTCTGTTGATAAAGATCAAGGGAAATTGTCTGGCATTTACTGAAAATCTCATCCAGGCCTATCTGTTACAATGTTCACTTAGCAAAGTTTATTAGATTATTAGTTTTAGACCCTTGGGCTTCCTCTTTATTGCAGTTAAGAAGGAAAAAATCCCAACAAAAAACCTTTCCTTCACTAAATTTAAATGGTACAATTAGCGCCTGGTCTTATCTTACAGGCATTTTTTAAAATTATGAAGATGATTTACGTAGTGATTTAATCCTTTGGAAACTTGCTGAGTTTGACAGTGTTAAAATTGATTGTAGCTGCCTTGACTGCAGTTAAATCTTACTCCAGGATTTCTCTGTGGGCAGGTTTTTTTCTTGCTTTCATGCAGTGTAACCATGCTGCTCTTTGCATGTGTGCATGCTTCCCGGCTCAGGGTCTCAGATGATGGCAGCTGCAGCTGAGCTGTATCAGCTCAGAACTTGCTCTTGTCACTGTCTGAAAATGACATTTAGTGTTGCTCCAGGGTTCTCATCCTGACTAATTAGGGAGTCAATGCTACAAACTTGCTGTGGCAAACAGCAAGAGCCATGCCACAATATTCTTTTCTCCCACATCCTCTGACTTTAGATCTTGGCTTTTCGGTGAGGAGGGATTTATGGCTCTGCCACCATTTTATGATTAAAATGATAAAAAAAAAAAAAAAAAGCCCTAAATGCGACTGACTTCCTAAGTTTGGGAATTTTCTTTTGAGTGGTCACTTGAATTCTCATCCTGCATATTGATACTATTGCACTATAGTTAACAGAAAATTAAAGCTATATCAGCTGCTCAAATGAAGCTTTCATAACATACTCCTCCTAGCTCTGTGTCCAAGGGAAAAAGTACTCTTTAAAAAGGTAAAGAATGCAGCACTATTAAGCACCGAAGGACTCCCTAGGGAAGAGGAGCATCTGCACCCATTGCTTTGTGTAGGACTTGCTGGTAATCTTCCCCATCCAGTAAGCGTGACACACAGCAGTTAGCGCTCCTATTTCTAGGGACTGCTTCTGTGGGAGTAATGCGGTGTGCTCATGGGGAACGTTGCTTTCATTATTTTAAATGATTGCTTAAATAAGCTAGCAGCGGGATCTCATGTTGTCCTTCTGCAGCCTCTTCTGTTGGTACTAGTCAAATACTGGAGGGGCCTGTCTGCATGGTGCAGACTCTGGGTTGTCAGAGCGTGTTGGTGCCTGCTCTGCCATCTCCTTACAGTGATCGTGAGGTTGCTGGAGCCAGCAGGGTAGCAGTGGTGTAAATCCTGGCATACCCCAAATGCCTGTTTCTGACTCTGAATCTAGCCTCCCTGCTGCTTATGTGGGTGCAGGGCTTGCTTCCACCTCCTTCTGAAATAGCTCCTGTGGGGCAGCACGTGGCAGCTCCCAGCTCTGTGCCGTGGGGCTGCTGAGCTGCTGGGGCAGTGTGTGGGCTGCAGGGGAACCTGGGGTCGTTAGGGTGTAATTACCTGGCCTGGAAATTGGCCAGTATACTGCGGTTGAATCCCCCTTGACGAAAGCTTGCAGTCTTAAGACTTGCTCTGTTCTCTATCAAGATGATGGTATGTAACCCTCTGAAAATGGGAACTAGAACCCAAACAGAGCTCTGTTGGATATACAAGGAGAGCTTGCAGGGGCTACGGACACTTGAGGGGCTTTTGGGATGCCTGTTTCATAGTAGTTTCTAGGAAGGCTGCTCAAATCACTACGGGTAAACCTTCCTGTATTTGTATGGTATTCTCTTATTCATAGGAGAATCCTTTTTTTTTCTTCTTTTTTCTCCTTCCTCTGGAGCTGAGCCCTTAGTGGTTCTGGCAGAGGAGCTGGTGTGAGGAGGACTTCGATTCATCTCCCCTCTTGTGCTGCAGGAGGATAAAGGCAGAGCTGTAATTCTTAGTGCTACCAGGCAGCTCTGAAGGCTGTAAATCCTCCATTAGGCATAAATGCAGCCATTTTGGTTATTTATAGTTATTTACACTATCCATTCATATCTGTCAGGAATGAAGGCAATTCTGACATTGCAAGCTTCTATCAGGTTATCTTTAATCAGTTTAGAGGCACCTAAACCACAAATATATCAAATAGCCAATCCTAATGTCGGAGTTCTCTAAAGTATGACTGAATTATTTATTTTGTTATGATGAAAATGTCTGGGCTTTATTGGGTTTTCTTTGAAGAACTTGATTCTGCTTGAAGTCTGGAAGATAAAAGATCAGCGATTGTCTCTCCAAGTTTCTTATTCCGAATCCTTCAAGGCTTTTCATTTTTCACAAGCTGCTGTTACTACTTTAGAGTCAAGGTGAGGGAGCTGAGATTTCTTTTCTTCTTTTAAAGAGGTTTAAGTATATAACAACTTTTATCTTTACTAATTATGCCTTGTACTTGTAAATCCAGGATGCGTGCAGCATCAATTAGGTGAGAAGAGACCAGCTATGTGGTGGGAGCTATTGCACGTTAATCGCCTAGAAAGATCCACTGGTACCACTGCTGCTGACCAGAGCTTTTGTCTTATTTGGAATAGTTTAATAAAAGTAAAAAAGATTCTTAGTCAAATGTGATGTTAGGGGGTGGTCAGCTCAGTAGCTGCAGGTGTGTTGTGAAAAGTGCATGTGAAAATGCTAACTTTTGCTTGTGGGTCTGTAAAATAGTAAGCTGACATTTTAGAATGGACTTGAATCAATGCATCTTTGTGAGGGAATATTAAAACTATAATTGGACTTTGAGTCAATAAGCATTACAAACAGATCTCTGTACCACATAATTCCTGTTCCTATTCAGTCCTCTGCAAACTGAGGTCTTGATGTATCCTGCTTTACATCTCTACTGTAACATTTCTGTGCTTTGAAAAATCTCTTGATTTATTGTGCAGTGTTTAAAAAAAATAAAAAATTCAACATTCATTTAAAATAGGAATAGTCTCACTGGGTCAGTTCAGGACAATATTGTGCCATTGGCAGCAGTTCCTGCCAGATGCGTTGGAAGCCCAAAGTTTGTAGTAGAAAACTATGGTGATATGTTTCCCTGGCTGATAACAGTGTTCTGAACTGGTGATTACAGGTAGGTGGAAAGAGGAAAGAGCTGTCTGCATAATGAGATCTCCAGTTGTCAGTATTGGTCTATGGAGGTAATGTTTCCTTTCAAATAACCAGAACTTATTGTTCATAAATCACAGTTAATCTGTTTATTACACTAGCATACGAAGCTAGAAGTCTGAAGTGTGCTATAATGCTTAGCTTTAGGAGCAAAGCAGTAATAGTAACAGCAGTTTCAAATGATTTGAAATTAGGGGATCAGCAAAATGCAGAAGTTTGTGGAGGCTCTGGGCATTAAAAATGACTGCTGAGGATTGATGAGTTTCTTTAACAAATTGTAAAATCCATCATCCAGGAGTTAGGGCATGAAACTGCCCTCCTGAGCCGCATAAACCACGGGTTTGGAAGTATTGCATGACAGCACACAGTACCGGGAAGGGAGATTTTGAGAGATGCTTGTTTTTTTTTTTTTTTTCCCCTCCTCTTGCTATCTGGAGCTAAATGCCACCACAGCATTGGTGCACAGCTTGCCGGCTCTGGGTGTGCTGGGTTGGGGGTTGCTCCCACGAGGAGCTCATTTGGAGCCTAAGATGTGACTGGAAGGGTGCAGCCTGTGGAGGACCTGGGCAGTTGCATGTGGTATGAGATAGCTTTCCCATGCCCTGCCTCTCTTTAATTCCCCTGCAATCAAATACTGCTGACACTCTTCTTCTTTTCAGTGAAATGAGGCTTGGAGGTTAACGGGGGCTTTTCATATAATTGCCTACGTGCTGCTTTAGCAGTTCTTGGCACTTGGTGTCTGGGCTTGGGGGTCCTCAATATAGGGTTTGTGTGGGAATTCCTGGATGCCTGTGGGCCTTTATTCTGCTACTGGAGAACTGTCCTCTGCCAGCTCTGCTGCTGCTTTTCTGCTGTGTAAGGGGATGGTGCTCATCTTCTGACAGAGGGGAGCCCATCTTAGGGCTGCTCCTTGGCTGGGCTGATCCTCTTGTCATTGGTGCTCTGCTTCCATAGGAGATATGGCCCTCTTGCAAAGCGTACAACTGTAGGGAATTCGTGATGATTTAGGGAAGTAAAAAATACATACCTGTGCTTTGGGGGTTGATGCTCTGCTCTTATGACAAACTGCAGTGTGTCAGGAAACCTGCACTTGGGGAGGGGACCTTTACTGAGGCATAAGGAGGCATCTGGCTGGGATCTTTGCGGGAGAGGCCTTGGCTGCCAGGTGCCTGAAGTGTCCCCTGTATTCCTTCTGTATTCTGCATCTGTATTCCTTCCCTCATGTGCTTCTGCATTGTGCAATGCTATAGTGCTACCCTGTCTCGTCTGCTTCTGGACCCCTGCTGCAAAACGTGATCCTCTGTCTGTGCCACCTTGCAGGAGCATGAGTTGTGAGATAACCAGAGAGGGCTCACATGTTCCTTTGAGCCTTCTGCTTCTACAAGGTGGGCTGTCTTCTCTAATTACATTTTGAGCTAGGAGTTCTCCTTGACAGTTCAAGTACTAGCATTCTCAAAATGCTTCCTAGTGATATGAAGTAGTCAAATTACATCTTCAAGTGCGGTGTTACCCTTGAACGTGGTATTTGTAGAGCTGCTCGGTGCCATTGTCATCTATTCCCCTTTGTAATTCCAGTACAGAAACAGGCACGCTGGTATCTTCCATGTCTTGGCCTGAAGGCATAAATAGAGGCGTTCTTGCTGCACAAAGCATTTAAAATGCAAACAAGCTGGCTTGGAAACTCTGGGGAGAGAAGTGGGGAAGAAGCCTGCACCCAGCAATAAAGGCAGGGGACTGTCTCTGTAAAGAGAACGTTTTGCTAGATTGTCATCTACTTTACTTTTAACGGAGCAATAAGATATAACGATAAAACGGCCAATGGCGCATTTCATCTGAGGGAAATGAACTCTTGCTGAGCCAATTAAACTGTCA
The DNA here is from genome assembly GCF_964211825.1 of Aythya ferina. Lineage (NCBI taxonomy): Eukaryota > Metazoa > Chordata > Aves > Anseriformes > Anatidae > Aythya > Aythya ferina. The sequence continues at coordinate 7,832,478 of NC_140311.1, forward strand.
ATACACTGCGGTTTCACGTTCCCTCTAGCGAAGTGGGTCACCTCAGGTGTGTTACTCACTTTGACTTTACCACTGATGTGAAATCAATTTCAGCGATTTATAATCTTTCATTTTACTATGAAAGTATATTAATCTGTTTTTTCTTTTTTTTTTTTTTTTTTAAAAAGGCAGTAGACTGTTCAAATAGGGCAGATGAGAGCTTTCTACATGAGTGTATGTAGTCAGCAGTGCCCCCTGGATTATCTGCACTGTAGAAGTCTGTAATTTTTGGGTGCACTGGAGGTAGAGACAATACAGTTTTCAAGCTCTGGACTTTATCTTCAGAAGTTCTGAAATCACAGGAGTGTTTTAGTCTAATGTTGCCCTACTCGACTCTAATAGCTTGAAATTGGCTTTATTTCTTCAGTACAGAAGAGGCACACCTTTCTGTACTCATCCCAATATCAAAAGCAGCAAAAACAAGTGAGTGTGACAGACTCATAGTAAATTCTGCTCATTAGAAAATGAAGCAGACACATCTAGCATGAACAGCAGAAGTATCCCTGGATTTGCATCCAGTTCAGACCAGTGTGTCTGGGGCAGATATTACCTAGAAACCCCCTTCCTTCCTGTTACACTCGGAGTGGAGGTGTCTGTCCTGTGTGGTGCAGCACCATTGCCCTGGGTGACCTTGCTGCTCACTGCATGAATGTTGTTTCTTCCTGAGGTAGGTTTTATTTTGGCAGATTCCTGGATCTTCTGTTGTTTTATGGAGTATTGGTGGATACTTGGTGTGCCTCAGAGAGGTGTTGTCCCAGTGGTGGTCCTCTCCCGGCTCCACCAAGCAGGGTGAGCTGAGAGCTCATCTTTTCTCTGGAGTGGAAGCTTTACAGATTCATACAGCAAAGGTTATCTACTTACATGGCATTTGAGAGATACAGGCATGAGCAGTATGATTGACTGGCAAGTGTGGCGATCTGAGCTGTGTTTAAAACATCTTGTTTTCGTCTTAAAATGAAATTTCAGCTTCAGATCTGTGGGTGTCGGAGGATGACCATATTGTTCTGTGCACTGAGTTGCATGGTGGAAATCTCTGTGTGCAGCAGGAGGGGGCCTGTGTCTCATCTCCCTCTAAAAATACTGCATCTTGGAGTTGCTGGAAGAGTAAGAGTCTCCAGCCCCATTTTTTCATTATCCATATATTTTATTTTATTTTTTTTAACTATGTAGAAGATTTGGGGAGATTCCCACACAAATCAGCTGTCACCTCAAGGAAGCCTGGTTGTATCAACAGAGCTGGGAATGTTCTGGCTGGGAGAAAGCTGGGGTGTATGCATAGAAAAAGACTTGCCTAACAGGGCTGAAATACTTAATTTCTAGGTTTCTAAAGTAATAGTTACTGTCTGAGTCTGTTGTGTTCTTTGTGGTAGGGTGTTTTTTTCTTAAAGCCAATAAGAAGATGAAACCCTTTTAGCTTTCTGATAAGCTTAGGTCTAACATTTTTTTTTTTCCCTTACGAAGGGAAAATACTTTTGCTCACCATCTTGATGCAAAAGTCTTAATGACACTGCAGCTGATAGCAGCTTCTGTGCTACCTATGTGCTGATGTCATTGTATGGACTGAAGGCTAGAGTAACAATCAATTCCAGTTGCTCCACTATGAATTAGGGAGCTGGTTGCAGCATGCCCTAAGTGTTTTCAGCTGTTTTGCACTGTAGATAGATCGGTTCAAAACTAAAACAGGGATCAGTGAACAGTATGGTGAAATTACTTTTTCCTTCCCGTCCCTTTTTTGTCCTTACTCTTCCCTGCACAGCTATAGTGCCTGGAATTGATGTTGGCAGGATGGCAGTGTCTTGGCATGCTCAAATCTTATGCTAAAAAGGCACAAGAAAATACTTGAGGGTATAGTTATGCAGTGATCTAAATAACTTTTTGTTCTGGATCTAGCAATGGTTAGACTGAATCTGTAGCTGCTGCAGTTCGCACACCAGCTTGCATTCTGTGCATGTTTTTGGTGTGATGCTGGTTTGGGCATATTTTCCCCATGTAACAATGGTGGGTGAGCATTGTGCTGTGAGCTGGACAGCTGGGCTTGTGTGTGGCAGTTGGTGCTGCACAGAGCATGAGTGACAACTACCATGTGAAAGCAAATGCATTCCCATGAAGATGCACCTGTGAGTCAATGCATCTTTTCTGACAGGTGAAATGTAAGAAGCACTGCACGTTTAATATTAAAAACAACAACAACAAACGGGGAAAAAAAGATCCAAATTTGTGCTTGGGGGAAAAAAATCACAAGTCTGGTTAGAAAGTGAAGATTAAAAAAACGAACCTCATCTCGGAGGGAAAACAAACAGCAGTGTAGATCAATTGTAAATGAATTCTGTTGCTGATTAGCTCTTCCCAAATTTGTTATCTTTAAGTCAGAAAATCTATGATTGAATGTCATAAAAAAGCAATTTTAAAAGCAGTAGAGAACAGTAAGGCTCCATCTAGGATTACAATTTATGGCTTTGGAATTCACTTTTTTTTGAAGGAATTGGTGACTAATAGATTGTAGTAATATAGCATATTTGTATTGGTCAAATTCCTGTTATGATTGCAATGAAAAATGTTCTTTTTTTTTAGGGAAAGGAAATCAAATAGACCCAGTAATCCATGTGAGGAGATTAGTTTTCACATTCTTTCCTTTCCTTTTAGTTTAAGCCAATCAGGTCAACACATTCCCGTGAATCTATCTCATAAAAAAGTAAAATCAAATTGCTACTGAATTTCTGAGGAATTATAGAAATGGCACGCATCCTTTTACTGCCTTTTAATTATAAGATTATTTCAGTCTGCCTCAGTCTCCTGTGATGGTGGTCTATCAACTGTTCTTAAATATTGCCTCATAAATTCCAAATACTGCTACAAATAGAAGAAAACACTATGCCAGCACAGATCATGGCAGGGTAAGAATTACCATTTCTACCATCAGATTCTTCACTGGCTAATTTAGGTGCTCAGCTTCCCTCTGGATGAGGCTTTTAAGATTATTTATGCCGTTGTTTGTCAAGGGAGTGCTCGGTCTCTGATGTCCGGCTGCACAGCTGGGATTGACCTTCTTATGAAACCTTTGGGAATTATTATGTACTTAGTGAGAAGTAGATGGAGGTCTTTGAAATGGCCTGAGCAGGATTTTTATTTGTGGTCTAATGCATTGCTTCCCTCATCTCCATGGAAGAGGGGCTAGGACATACAGCTTGTGAACACTCCTGCAGTTGAGCATCTTCTTATGTAGAAAATACTTTTTTTAAAGAAAAAAAAAAAAGTATTTTAAAAAAAAAACACACAAGTGACCAGGAAAATACTGAGTCTCTTTCATGATACCTTTAATAACTGTTTGTTGTAAGGAGGAATTGGCTCCCAGTATTAGTGCATCGGTAAGAAATGTTAAAGATGTATGCTATCTCTTTTTTCCTCTCAGAGGTCAGCAAGAGCCCAGTGCTGGGTAGTGGCCTTCTGCTGAGTGTCCTATGGAGAGCATGGTGATAAAGCAAAACCACTGCCATGGATGCTGTGTTTAAAATGAATAATACCTGTGGGAGTGAATGATGGCTGTCCCCAGGATTAGACAGTGAGCTGATTTAAGGTGAGTTTAGGAGACAGGGTGGTTATACTTGCGTGGGGTCCTGCAAAATGGTGGTATGGCTGCTTGGTGACTGGGGTGGGCTTGCCTTCTGTAGAAATGAGGGGAACAACAGGATTGAGGACAGCTGGTCTCCAAGCTGGAGAGGTGTTGCTGTGGTACGTGCTGGTGACTGAATGCTGGAGGGCTTTGCAGGCCTTTGGTGATGAACAACCCAGGAACCCTGCTTTGTCGTAGGTTCACATCTGCCCAGCTGTGCTGCATTCCTATGGCAGCTCCTCGCTGGGGCCGGAACGTAAGATAGTGCTGAGATGTATCCCTCATGCATTGACTGGCAACTGGGGGAAAGCACATAATGCAGTGACCAGGAGGTCATAGCTTATTGCAAGTCGGGTGATATGGTGTTGTAATAAATTAAGAAAGTGCCTGCATTTAAATGGATAGTCTTGAGGGAGGGGGCGGGTCTGCTTTGTAGAGTGCTTGTACTCACGTAGCCTTCATTGTCCTTGGGAATGAGCTGTAAAGGCTAAAGGTATGTTTCCATACAGAGTAGCTTTCCTCATCTGCTTTTCAGATGGGCAAGGAGGCCCAGATGTTTGTGGAGAGGTGGCACTTGTGGGTTGGGATTTGCAGCAGCTTTAAAGCTGGGGGTGATAAGCAAGCTGCTTTTCTCCCCTCTTGTCTTGTTTGTAGGCTGTTTGTTTAGATAATGGCCTGAAAATGATATTAGTAACCCTGTATGTCATGTTCTGCTAGCAGCAAAGAACAAGCAGTGCATTTGACATTTTGGGGAAAGAGTTCACTTTCCAAGGGATATGGTTCAGAATCTACTTCTTGAACTAACGGACAGTATAAGATTATTTTTACTAGGTTGCATAGATTCTTACCTTGAAGATGCACTGCAAAGTGCATTGCATTGCTAGTATTAAATGAAAGCAAACGCTTCACATCAGATGAGAAGGTAGTCTTTGAATTGGTGAGAGGTTGAAAGCCATTTATTTCTCTACCTTGTGATGCTTCACTGGCATAAGCATGAAAAATAATTAGACTCACTGGTAAGTAAATATTTGATCCTGAAACGCATCTTGAAGTTACAGAGCTGGCAGAAAGTAACCTCTTCAGATGCACATTGATCCTCCTAGATTCGTCTCACACCAACAGCTAGATCGCAAAATTGCACTCGGAAAACTACATCAGAAGGACTTTATTGAGGTTGAAAAAGTTTATGAAGGTTGTGAGCAAACTAAGCAATCTGTGCAACCTCAATTTATTTCTGTCCTGTGCTTTAGAATACAGCCTTTAATTATAGGATAATGTGTATTTTTCCGCAAGCTTTCTTCCCTTGTGTAAGGGCACTGAACAAACATTGGCCATTAATGAGTCACTTTTTCTCCTTGCTGTTTGATACCTTGCTCTTAATATTTTCAAATAATGCTGAAGGACAGAATTATTTAAATTTTCAATTGTGTATGAATCTTTTCCTTTAATTTTGTGCTGTTTCATGATGTTCAACACTGAGTAGCAGTATGTCCACAGATGGAAAAACTGAAATTCTGAAAGAGCCTAGTAAAGACACTGCATTCACCACTGTGTAGCGACAGGTATTCAAGATGTCGGACTTGGCTCTGGGTACCGCTTCCTTCTCTCATGCTGGCTTTGTGCAGTCCAAACCTTTCAACTTCTGGAGCTGGCAAGGCATGGATCTATCTGGAGGAGCTGTGCCCAACTTCCAGTACTTAAACTTTTCTTAACTTACCAAACAGGAATAGTAATGCACAAAAATCCAAGCCCTCTTTTAAACAGCAGATTTCAAAGTTGAAAATAATTTCAAGCTTTTTTTTCACACTCCTCTCAAAGCACAAGTGAATTGGATCTAGATTGTTTGAGATAAAGGGGAAAAAACCACAACCTCAACCATAACCCCTAAACTATGACAGAAAAGTTCATGTTTACAGACTCACATAAAATCCTGTCAAAATTCAAGTTTGGTTTCTAAGCTTGGGAAATGCTTCAGCTAATTAAAGAAAAGGTCACCAGGATTTTGTACTGTGGGCAAAAGAAAAGAAATCTTCTCTGCCTCGTTCTTGGAAGCAGCTGAACCATTTTGGCTGAAATTAAAATTTGCCTGAGGCAGACAAGTTGTACAAAGTTGCAGTGGTTAGAGCTTGGAAAAATTATAGGTAAGTGGAAACAGGGTCTAAAGATCAGAAGCATTAGGCAACTGTAATATGCAGGGCTACCAGCTCTGCCTATAATCAGTTATAATATTTAATCTAAATGTCTATTGTGGAAAGCTATTGCACTATTCTGTAGTGTGATCATTAATTCAGAGATTTGGAGGAGACTCAAAAGCTGTAGTTAAAGTAAATTTGCTTGCAGAATGTTGGATGGCTTTTTATCCTCTGTATATATAGTGTTAGGAACATGTCAGTTCCTAACAGCCAAATCTGTGTAAGCAATATCTACTATGTTCATGCAAACCTTCTCAGGTGTCCATATAGCTGTTTGCCTTCCTGTAATCAGTCTGGGTAATAGACAAATGTAACCAATCTTGCTCAAAAACAAATCTTTCAAAAGTCTGAATTTATTGTTTGCTGATGCAAACTCATAATGCAAATTTTTGTTCTGTTTCTATAAACTGTTATGCCTTTTTATTCATGTTACACTGACTCTTGCAGCATTGCTAAGCAAATTAAAGCATGTGTGGATATTCTTACATGGAAGGCATTTCCATACTAATTTTTAAACTCTTTGGGGACTAATCCAGCCAGAGAGCTTAGTTTTATAGTTAAGAGATCACCTATTCAAGGACTTGACTCTAAACACTATGAATTTGCCAAAAATATTAATTTGCCAAACTACTTAATGTGTTTGGAGGAGAGGGAGAGAAATGGAACAAGAAAGAAAGGGAAAAGATGATGTGATTCTATGTGTAACAAGAGCTGAGCCTGTGTCAGTCTCAGGAGCTGCAGGGAGGATGCTGCAATAGCCTGAGTTGAGCCCGATGCCACTGTCTTGTGGATGAAACATTGCCCAAATCTGTAATATTGGGGATCATGATTCACTGGGCAATAGCGGAAAAGCCACTGGCAGCAAGTGCAAAGCTTTAAGTTGTACCAAAACTATGTTTTGAGTTACTCTGGGTTGGGATGGAGAGACTTAATACTGAGGAGCTTATGTGGTGTGTTAATGCTAGGTTTGGGTAGTAAAACCAGCCACTAGCTACACAGAATGATGAAGTCAGGTGGTGACCCAAGCTCTTAGATCTTTAGTACTGTAAAACTCTTGTGAAAGTGGGGTTGGTGTCTTCCTGAGGCCAAAGCCTGTTGTTTCTGAGCCTTTCTGCAAGGGCTGTCCTGGGAAAGCAGAGATATATCTCCTCCTCCCTGCACATAAGTGTTTTTTGTAGAGGTCTGAAAGTGCACGTAACTCATTGTGATATATTTGAAGGCTCCAAGAGGAGTGTTTGTGCAAGTATTGGAGCTGAGGTTGCAGTAAAACAGCAGCAGCTAAGCTCAAGGGTAAAAATAGACAGAAAACGAGTCCTACGTGTTATTCTGAAGGTGACCCTTCTGCTTTGTCTTGGGCACCGAAGGGAGGATCCTGAAGGATCCCTCTGTGATACAGGTGGTGCCAATGTCCAACACTGTTCCTCCATCCTCATTTTACAGATACATAAAATTTTAGGTTGCCACCACTGCATCCACCAAAACTGGAGAAGGAATATAAGACTGGGTAGGTGCTGAGGCCAAGTCTTGCTTCCCTGCTGACCTCTGGGCTGCGTGCCCCCTTTTTCCTGAAGAGCCAGCTTCTAAGGCAGAAGGACTTGCTTCTCTGCTATTTCTTAATGTTTTCTTCTATGACCTGCCAGTTGCTAATTCTTCATGTAGCAGTTGGCGCCACCTTGCTCACTGTCTTCCCTTGCCTCCTTGGCCATGCTTGCTGCCTCCTTTGCTCTCCATGGAGCGCCCAGTCTTCTTCTCCCAGAGTGAGATGGTTGAAGAGGTCGTGCGGTATTAATAGGGAAGCAGATCTCTGATTCTGTTTCTGCTTATGTACTCTGACATTTCTAACGTTTCATGAAGTGTAAAATGTTTTAGAGAAAACAACAACTTGGCTTTTACTGAAAAATTAATTACCTTGGCACTTCGTCTTTTATGGTGGGCTTTTGTCAGAGGACAAAGCCACTGATGCTGGGGGAACAGATGAGGTGGTAAAAGGACAACAGTAACATTAAAGAGAGAAAATCTGCATTAAGGTAAAAAGATCTAATTAAGCGTTGATTATCACAGAACGATGTAAACTCTTCAGAAAGCATTACCTTCTGTGCACTTATTCTATAGAGCAATTTATATACCTAAGTTTATCTGCTTCATAAATTAGTCTTTCCTGTAATTACAGTTAACGGACTATGACTCTCTTTGCTCTTCAGCAGTATTCTGTTTCTCCACTCCTTAATGCTTAAATGCATCTGGTACAGCAAAGCATATACTGCTCCTTGCATGCAAGAGTTGCAGGCAGGGGAAAAACAGATGGGCTTTGTGCACTTCTTAAATGCTTTTGGAGATGTAGTTTATTTAAAAAAAAAAAAGTACAAGGGGAGGTGAAATACCAGCGGGCTGTCCTGTTGGTCCTTTCTGACCTTCTCAATGTTGGTGTTCTTTTTGTGCTTGTAAAGGAAGAGCTCATCAAGGAGCTTCTGTTTGAAGTTGAGGAGAAGGTGATGTAGGTTCTTGCTGAAATCTCAGGTGGGTAACCAGCACCTAGTGCTAATGACAGTGACGTAGCATTGGGTTATAAATACACATTCAAGTGTTTGCACCCAGTCAGGGTGCAAACATAAACAGAAGTGGTGCTCTTACATCTGTTTCTCTCTCTCTCTCTCTCTCTCTCAATCTCTCTCTGTCTCTGGGGTTTGCAATCTGAGCATAAACTAAATGGCAGCATTTGGGTACAGACCAAGGGGATGCAGAGAAGTGGGCACAATGGTAAGTGAATGAAGAGCTCTTGTTCTGACACTTCAGCAAAGAAGGAGGGAAGGAAAATTTGCCTAGAAATAAGTAGTATTGCCCATGTTTCTGATAGCCTTTCAGACGTAGAACATGGGAGAAGATTAATTAGTCAGCAAGTATATTCAAATTTCTATTTCTTCAAACTTTCTTCAAGAAGAAATGGAACTAGAACATGGGCTGATGACATGAACTGAGAAAGGGAATACTTGGAGCTTGCTTGGCCATTAGTATTCCATTAAAATTTGCCTTGTTTCTAATGATATGAGGAGCACTTAAAAGGATACATGTCATTAAATGGATATCTGACACAGTTCTTTCACTGCTTATGATGCTTTTGATTATTAATATAGATAAAATTTAAATGATCAGAATATAAAAACTCCCTTTTTGTCTTTCTAATGTTTTTGTCTGCCTGTTAAATTATATGGGGAAAGCGAGCGGTCCATTTCTTAGTGCAGTGCTGTTCACCCAAATACTTCAAAATGCTTGATAGCGTAAAATGAAGTGTTCACGGTTTGTTTATTTTCCTCCTAACAATGACATTTTAGGCTGAATCATAGTTGCTCCTTCAAAATGCAGTTGCCTTGTCCTTACTACATAATTGCATTTCTTATACGTTACGGTGCTGTCTTGCAGTGTATTGTGTCAGGTTTTGAATAATGTATTTAAACACTTGTAGCATAGGGATGACTGTTCTATTGGGCTGAACTCTCTTTTACAGGAAATATTAGTTGTTTTAGGCACATCTGTGTGGTTTTGTGTATTTATTATATTGTGTTTGTTGTTCTTCAGTCTAAAAGCATGCGGAGAATGCTGTGCTGGAATGGTTTCCTGCCCAAGACCTTACAGCATGTTCACTTTTTAGGTCACTGTTGCCCAGCTGTAAGAGTTAAAGGAGAGCAGTTGGGGACTACATCTGTTCTCAGCCATCCGACTTCTTTCTTCAGTGCTTGCTGTTGCACGAGTCAGTCTGTAAGGTTTACTTTCTCTGCTTCTTCCTCAGAGGAGGAAATGACAGCAGACATTCACTGACTGTAGTAGGGGTACAGTAACAGGGCCTGTACTGGTTGCTGACTAACACCATGCATATTAATATAGCTGTGACTGAATACATCCAGCAGCTCTGACAATGCTTCTGCTGAGAGGTCCTCTGTATGTAGAAGGTTTGCACTGCTTCGGCTGAGATGTAGTTAGTCGCTACAGCTGCAAGAAAATGGAAATGTACTTTTATTTGTGCACCACTGGTCCTGCTCATAACCAGGTTGCTTTTGTAGGCAGCTTTCATCTCCTTAAGGGGAATGTGCTTTGTTCCTGCTTGAGTGCTTTCATAGTAAAGGGTTTGTTCCTTTAGTTCAGAGTTGAAGTGTTTGCTCTCTGGCAGATGAAGGTATAATCTGTTGTGTGACTGACTTTGAAGCTGACTTCGCCAGCTGAGGATGTGGTCCATACCTTTGGGCAGCATGCAGCCTCTGGCTCATACAACCCTGCAGGCAGTAAGGAAAGGTGTTTTCCTTCTGACTTCTGGCAGAGGCATCATCCAGCTGCCTTGTGGCAGTGGGCTGGAAGTGTCTCTGCAGTCTCATTGACTGCTTTTCTGCCAGTTGTGTAGTCCCTCTGCATAAGATGCAGCAAGGAGTCTTGTACCAACCCATTCTGCATTCTGTCATCCAATTTAGTTACTGGGCAATGTTGTCTTCCTTTGTGCCATTTAACATACTTCACAAACTCAGACGTAATGTTGTTGCAGCTGTAGAGACCTGCTAATTATTTAAAACCAAAGGTTAATGAATGATTATGATAAGGGTTGTGTAATATGATTGCAAGAGCTAAATAATTAAAATTTTAAAAAGCAGTTTAACGTGTCTTTGACGTGGTGCCTGGGGAGTAGGCAAGAATCTTGTTTTAATCACTTAATAGCAATTTAACAAGCAAGGCAGCAGAGTAGATTGAGGGGTGTTAGTAAGTGCAGTGTTGATAGAGAATTCAGTAAGATGAAGAGAGCAGCTCAGTAACCCAGAGCTAGTTAGCACCAGCTGGGGGCTGGGGAGGAGCAAGCTGGGAGCCCAGAGGGGTCAGCGTACCTGAACTGTGCAGGGCTTGCTGAAAGCTGCCCAGCAGCAGTTGGCAAAGGAAGCACAAAACACTGCAGCAGGGACTGGGGTTTCTAAAATGGGCTGCTGGGGAGTCTGGGCAAAACCATGTGCTGGGTGAGAGCAGTGGGGCGTGAGTTTGGTCAGGGAGGAAGATGGGCTTGGTGCAGCCCCTCGTGTGGTGGATGTGGTAGGAGAAATGAGCTGTAGCCGTATTTGGAAGCTGTTTGCTTTCCAGAGCAGAGTGATAGACCTGGACCATTCATCTGCTGCTGGCGGTGTGTTGCTGCAGCTGGATATTTTATGGGTGTTTGTGGCTGCCCTGAGGGCACTACCCAGGCTTGCAGGGTTGTGCTGTGGGCCACCAGGATGAGTGGTCACTAGCAAGGCAGTGGTTATGAGGTTTCTTTTTCAGAAAATGCTAGATTTTTCAAACTTGAAAATGCTGACTTGAAAGGCAGTTCCCTGTTTCTCCTAATGCTAGATCTGCCTGTCTTGGTAGAGTGTTTTTGCATGAGCGTTTTCTTTAGGGAAGAGAAACACACTATCCGTTCTTGCATTGTGAGCAGGGTCTTGGGCAGATAGGATTGGTAGCTGTAAGGTCATATGCTGGCACTTTCTTCTGCTTTCAGTTTGGTTGCCTCTTTCAGGAAAGCTGCGGAGATGTCCCTGGGTGCATGGGACACCTTTTTGGTATTCTGTTTTCATTTTAATAAGGGTTACATTAAGACTGAAGCATTTGCCATCCACACTCTGCAGGCATTAACATTTCACACTTTGAAGCAGGAGACTTCCTCTGAGAGTTGTAACTGTGTGTTGGCCTAGATAAACATTAACTGTGAGGATAATCTTTCCTTTGACATTTAGGGTGCACAGAGCCCATGGGACCCTGCTTTGTGTTGACACAAGTTAGTGCACAGTTGCAGATGCTTGGAGGAAACGGCTGGTCGTCAGCTATGGGGATGTGCCAGTTGCTGCTTTGCAGTGGTGGAAAGTTTAGGGTGATCTTTGGCTTTTGGCTCAGTAGCTGCTAGCTCAGTGATGAGCATGAACTCCTGATAACCGATTTGGAAAAAGCAGCTTTGCAGAGCGTTCTGTGCAGCAAGGCACCTTGCTCTCTTGTGCTAAGCCACTTCTGGTGTCTTTGCAAGTCTTATTGTTCTGTATTGACAGCTGGTTTGTAAATCCACCGCTCAGTTGCCAGACCTGGGGAACATGGAAATGCCTTATAAGCACTCTCATGTTTTGTGATCGTTTTAATTTGCAAATATTTAGAGCCTTTTTCTGTTGGTGTTAAGTAAAATAAAACATGGTCCCTGACAGGTGCCAAGACAGCCTCTGAAGGAATTGCTTTTGTGAGGGACTGAGAAGGAGTTTTGTAGAGAAACTGCTGCAGTCTCTGTGGAAGGGAGAGCACTGGCTTTTGGCTGTTAATTTCATTGTTTAAGGTCAGATGATGTTGATCAAAATCATGCAACTAATTCCATCAACAAGCAAGATTATTTACATAACAAATGGAATTTAATTTGGGTGTTGCTTCTCCTGCATCTCTCCCTGGTTTGGTATTTAGGTTGCACCTGAAAAAATACTGATGTCCATGTTAGGACAGAGTTTATTATGCTTACCTTGTTGGAGAGGTGCTAAGCCAGGGATGTCCCTTTTGGCAACTTAACTTTTTATTGGTGTTTTTATGGCCCCTACTGCAACTTTCATTCATCTTACTTGACTTCAGAGCTGATCTTCCAGTTGCTACATTTTGATTAGTGAAATAAGGTAGCTTTTCCTTCCCATGTATAAGGGACAAAATTGCTTTCCTTATGCCTCCCTCCTTGTCAAAGTCCTACCCAGACTTAATTTTGATACCTTTTTAAATGCTTTCTGTGTAACGCAGCAACAATAGCACTGTGTAAATCCGTGAATCCAGGAAAAAAATCAATTTCTTAGAGTTCTGTAGAGCTAGACAGAAAAATGCCTTTTAGCTAAAAACAGATGTTTCAGCAAAAAACAAACGTCAGAGCTTCTATTTTTTCATAAAAACCAGGCTGTAGTCTTCCAGCTAGTGTGGCCAAGGATATCTGTCAGCTGCCCTTGGCCACAGGTATGTTTTACAGGTGGGTGTTTTGCAGGGCATCCAACAGGAGGCTTCCAGGGAGGGGGCTGAGCTCTGTGCACACTTCTTGGTGTTCTACTAATTCTGCTAAAACTAAACTTTCTTCTCTCAGCCCCTGTTCCTAACATAACCAAAGCTGCCTGTAAGTCTTTTTCTTAGCCTGGAATGGTTGTGGCTCAGAGAAGCCTTGTGCATGTCTGTATCTCTGAAGAGATACAGAGATAAGAAGAGATCTTATTTAGAAGAACAAATTGTACTTGCAGCTACGTGTCTGTGCTTCCTCATGTGAGCTGTTCTGAGGAGACCCTCTGTGCCTGCTTGCAGGTTAAGCTCCGTGGCACTGGTGGATGTGCACGATGTGCGACCTTCTGCAGGAGCTGTAGTAGCAAAGAAGCTCTCTTAACTGCTATTGCTGTGAACTTGGTAGAAGTAAGGTTAGTTAGAAAAGGCAGTGCTGAGGGTAAACTCTCCTTTGTGATAGCTAGGAAAGATGGATGTACTAGATTCACTCTAAAGGCCTAAGCATTATTTCTTCCCTCTATGAAAATCTCCATCCAGGGCTCTCCACTGATCCTACTGAGAGAGGGAGTTAGGAGAATCTTAGCAAACAGAGAAAGAGAGTGCTGACAGTGTTAAACTAGTGGATGCTGCTTAATGTCTTCGCTAACTACTGTGCATTGTGCAAATTAAAACAAGAAGTCTTGGGCCCCTTACCAAGGTTAGTTCCTTGATATGATGTGAGCCTGTCTTAAGAAACTGGCAGAACCTGGTCCTGCGGGTGGACAAGAGCCAAGGAGCAACTGAGTCAAGAGGTCAACTAGTGGTGATGAGGAAGTCACCAACCTTCATCCCCACCACCCCTGGTGATCACTACCAGGGGACACTGCGCAAGTGCAGATGGGAGGAATTTATGGAAATGACTTCTTGAACTAATTTTAATATGAAGCGGGGACAGGTTATGTGTATGTATAGGCATATTGTGAAACTTCATGCATATGTAACTCTTTACTGCATATAACCAAGGCAAGTTGCTGCATCGTGTGCGCATGTCTTTGGTAGGACTGCCCCCCTTGCTGCCCAGCGCTGAATAAACATAGTTACTTTACAATCTTACTGATTGTGGACTCTGTTTTCTGAACATTACTGCAGGGAGTCACTTTTTCCTTCTTTATAATTTCAGTCTGAAATTTGGACTGTGTGGCATACACCCTTGCAATATTGCCCTAACCGTACACAGCATAAGCACTCCTCTATTCTTTGTAACCATCCCTCTGGAAAAGACTGGGTCCCTTTTGCAACCCAGTGACAGATTAAGTGAAGAATCTTATAAGTCTTGTTATCTTTCAAAAAAACTTAGTGCTACGGTGGGACTGGGGTCTGTGACCAGCTCTTCCATAGTCCTCTGTTCATCTACTAATGAAAGCTTATCTGAGATAACCAATGTCCTGATAGGATCTGATTTTTCAGCAAAGCAATGATTAGATTACATGTTTTTTTCTATTAGTAGAACTCTCCTTCCTCTTCCTCTTTATTTTCTAGTTAGAACAGCAGAATAGCTTATTCTCTTGCTTACTGCTCACCTCCTCCCCCAAAATAAATACATTAAAACAAAACCAAACACAAGCCAAAGCCCCACAAACACTTACAGTGGTGGTAAAGATCACTTTCTTGGGTTTTTACTTCATGACTGCTGAAGGAAAGCATCAGGCTTGGACCAGAGATGCTATACATGAGAACTGACACCAGGGAAATGGTTTCCCCATGACAAACTGGTCACCTGCCCAAGAATGCTTGCCCTGCAGGACTTGAGAGAATTGCTGCTCTGTTCCTTGGAGGGCTGCTGTGATGACATTTCCCTGCCTGTTTGGATTTCCAGGTAGATAAGATGCTAAATGGAACTAAAACAGCATTCTGTTCCTGAGAGCAAGACTGAGATTTTTATCTCACTTGAGACTGTTGTCTCTGGTATTGTCTTTCTGCTGGAGCCCTACTAAGTATTTAATAGGTGCACTGGCTTCTGAGATTACAAGCACTTTGCCGGAAACCCCATTTTGTATCCTGATATCCCCTGAGGGAAAGCAATGCTCAAGTGTTAAGAGGCTGGATTCTGTTTCACCCACCTCATATTATTATTACAAATCATATTATCTTAATGAAACAGGGATCCATGTAATAAAGAATCCGTTGTGTTGGCAAAAATTAAAGATGCATAGGAATTGCGATCATGTTACAATAATTGCCTCAGTAGTAACATTAATGCTTTTTCACTTCAGTTGCTCCTTGTTGATTGAACAACCTTTTCCGTAGGCTATAAATCTCAATGGCTCTCCTAATAAAGAACTAAATAGCCTAATAATGTTTCTGAACATAGCATTGCTTTGCTGTTTTAGGAGAAAGCAATTTTTCATCCAAATCCAAACTAGTAAGTGTGACCGTATCTTATCTATACGGTGACTTACAACAGTGTCTTCAGTGGTTAACTGCTTCTGTGGGAGACAGATTCAAAATGAAAAAGAAAAAAGTTCCTGGTAATGGAAAAATTATGATTATTCATTTGAAGTGGGAGATCAAGAACTCTAGTGAAATGTATTTGGCGTTCTTTTTGCCAAGTATCCAGTGCAAATAATGAGGTGCTTCAATGTATACTTGGTAGGTGTTTGAAACCTGTATTTTACATTATCAGTGAAGTACCCTTTTCTCATCACTGTTTATACATATGATGCTGCAGACAAAGATGTCTGTTTTGAATACTGGAAAACTAGGGAAGATGATTTGGGGATAGGAAAGCTGTGGTCATGCAGAGACCCATGCTTTTCTTTGAAGTACAGAAAACAAGGTTGTCTTGTGAGCAGGCGTGCCATCTGCCTGAGCACTCACTGTAAAGATGTTTCTCTCACTGAAAATGTCTGTCATTCCAGCTGGTGAATAGAAACATTTAAAGCGTTCTTTGCTTCATAGCTGGAGTTGAAGAGCTTATGCTTTTTTTTTTTTTTTTCTTGCAGCTGTGCCCAGAGTAAACCCCCCAAAGTGTTCGATGCTGCTTTTTAGCTGTAACGTGAAGGGATCAAAAAGTGTTCAGTCATTTGTAATTGCTGAGTTTGTCAGATTGTTAAAGGACAGCTTCTTGGGGAATTGGAGGAATAAGACACACATGCACATTGCTGCTGGTACCACTTATTTTCAAGTCCCATTGACATTTTAGCCTAGCAGCACTAAATATAACTATCTATTTTTTAAATGGTGTTGCTTGTCTTAAGGTTAAATGTTTACCAGTTCATCTGCTTACTAGAAATGCAGCAGGAGTTCAGTCTCTCAGGAGATCTGCAGCAGCTTGGAGTGCTGCTTCTTGAGCTCAGCGTTTGTATGGTGATGGGCACATTTATCCTGCAGTGTGTGTTCTTTTTCAGAGTCAACAAGATGTTTCTGGTGATGAAGTCACTTTGAGAGTTTAGACAAACATAAGTTGTTACTAGCTGCTGAATTGAGAAGGCAGTGACCCTAATGCATAGCCTGCCTGTAGGAAACACCCTGATCTTCTAGCCTTGTGAAGAGTCTCTCTTCTACAGGCAGCTGCTGTCTCTTCTGAAACTTCTTAATTCTGCAGCCTGGTGTGCAGGAGCACATCCCCTGATCCCTGGGCTCGGGACTGCAGCTTCAGTCCCTGCTTACTGGAATCAGTGCTATACCCTGCCATGGAGAAGAGATTCTGGGAATGTAAAAACCTTTCTTATGCAGGGGCTTTGATAAATTGAATTATTTTCATATTCTTTTTTTTTTTTTTTTTTTTTCAATTTGAAGTGTTTAAAAAAAAAAAAAAGTCAGTTGGGAGCTTGGAGAAGGAGAAGACTTGGACTTGCTTATAGGCTACAGTGGCAGATGCAGAGAAAGATTGTGATAATTGTAATGTCTGATGGCATGGTGTGGTTTCCTTAAGGCAAACAGTACTGTAGCTAGTTAGTGCTGCTTTTTTCTCCTTGGAGATGGGCCTCAGCTGTGCTTCTTGAACTCCGGTTAATCTGTTAGGTTCCCAGCTTGTTAATGGACTGTGAAGCCCAG
Source organism: Aythya ferina (assembly GCF_964211825.1). NCBI lineage: Eukaryota > Metazoa > Chordata > Aves > Anseriformes > Anatidae > Aythya > Aythya ferina. The sequence goes on from NC_140311.1 coordinate 7,849,356, forward strand.
TTCCTGAAATCCTTCAAAAGTCTGGATATGACCTTTTGAGTTTTTTTTCTTTCTGCCTCAGGATTTAGTAGCTTTCCACATTGTGGCAGACTAGTAGAGAGCTGATAATTTTCCAGGAAGCTTATCTGAAGGTTTGTAGGCTGTGAAACACGGGCAGTGGTGAGATTCAGAATTGGGCCGACAGCTTCGGTGGGCTTAGTGGGATTTTACATGCTCTGAAACATGTTTGTATTGCAAAGACAGAACACTGGAAATGGACTTAACCACCCAAGCACAGAGTAACAGGAGAAGCAGGAGACACTGCCTGCTTTGCAAACCCCCTTTGGACAGCTTTCTTTGCATCCTACTATTCTGGCAATAGATGATAGACAAATGGGGCTTAACTTTTAAGAGATCCATAATTTTAAGCTTCCATAAACAAGCATTGTGTTGTGAGCAGCTAAGCAAGGGGAGCTGTCACACCTGCATAATAAGGTTTTCACTTTGGCGATGTTTACCACTGCTGTGGCGTACTTCAGCACAGGTTGGCAGGAAAAAAGGGATCAGGAGGAGATCTGGGGTTGGTGGGGTTGGTGCTGGGCAGTGAGGGGAGACCAGCTGGCTTCTCTTGGTCCACTTGTCTGTCACATGGAAGGGGCTGAAGAAAACACCCCATGGAAATGGAGCAGAAGATGACACGTGGGAGCTTCCCTTTAGGCCTTGGGATCAGGGATATGATCTGAGCCTACTGGTTTTACCAGGCTCTACTAAAGGCTTGAACTCAGATGATCTTTTTGTGCCTAATGCCTTTTTTTTTTTATAGTGAAATAAACTACTACTGCAGTATCCTTGAAGGCACTTTTATATTGATTTTTTTCTTTTAATTCAGAAACTTTACTGGTAAAGAGTGCATAAATAAGTTAGAAACCAAATGCCTCTTCTCATTCCCCTTCTCTCCAGACTGCCTCCAGAAAGCATGGTAAAACTTTGCAGTTGCAACTTCCATTCCCTATCAATGATATCACTGTGAGCCCTGGAAGCTGAAAACCTATGTCCAGTTAAAACTTAATGGAAATACTTAATGCAGGAACTGGGAGGAATGCTGGCTGCTCTAGCAGGGTCTGTTGATGAAGTGTTGTGACCAATTCTGTTTTATGAGCAGTACAAAATGCTGAGTTAGCTTTGTTAGCTGAAAGGCTTTGGGTGCTCTAAATGTTTTTGTTAATTACAACAGGCGAAGGATAACTTTTTTTTTGTGTGTGTGAATAGATAAAAAGTACTTGAAATAAATTTATCATATGTACTTGAAAATCCTTTTGTCTGCATTCCTCTTGAGACTTAGCTTTACTGTCAATTTACATACTTTCTGATAAATGCTTTCTTTCGGTGTAAAACAACCTAAATATTTAAAATGTTCCATTCTGATTAGCTATACTATAGATTTGCTTTGACATGTCATTTCTTTTGTTCTGCAATGTCCTGACAATTCATATCTGTGGCAGCCAAACAAGCAAATTTAAGTATGAAGATATTGTTCATTCCAAAAGTGTCACTGCTAAATGAGGCAGAGTTTAAGCATTTGATTCCCCCTCCTTCTTTGCATGATGGGAGGTCCATTTCTCAATAATGAAAATAGTTTTCTTGCAAAATTCAATTAAATGAAATATCAACCATAAATCAGAACGGAGCTCTCATTGAGTTCCCATATGTGCCTATTGCTGCAGTGATAACACTGGAAAAAGAGAAAATAAGTTTGAAAAACAAATGCTTTTTTTTTTTTTTTTTTTTTTCCCAGGGAAAAAAGCACACAAAAACAATGACAAAAAACATTATGGGAAGGTTGCTGGGCTTCAAAGCCAGTCTTGGTCATGTTCCCTCACTAACATCCAAAGCAGTAGCGTGAAGCAGTCTGGAGAAGCTTTCTGCTCCCCCTACATAATGGCAATATTAAATTTGCTTCTCTTTCTGCTGGGCACATGTCCACTTTGGCTCTTGGAAACTTGTAGGAATGGCAACCTCTTCCAGAGTGCGTGGGGGCTCCTGTAAACAGGAAAGATTGGAAGATGCTGTCTGACTCAAACCACAGTTGTTCTCCATGGGTTGGGTATTTACAATACCTTTCTAGGTTCTCTAAAATTGCACATTTTGGTTTTGAGATGTAATTTTAGAGACGTGTTAATGTCTTAATTGAGACTGGTCCACTTGGAATATTGAAAAGTGTTAGAAAGTGTTGCGACTCTTTTGAGTCCTGATTTTTGAGTCTTTTCTGCTAAAACAAAGTTATTAAAACAAAAACACCATTGCTTTCTTTGAAATTTTAAAGGGTGACGGTGAAGCTCTTAGAGTGAAAATACTTTTTCCTATGTTAGAATAAGATGATATGAACGGCTAACAAGGAAAGGTAGGTTAAAATAATCCAGATGCATTTTGGAAAATCTATTTCAATTATGTTCTGTGTGCTTTTAGTGGAGACTATAAATTCTAAAGAATTAAGAGAGTCATAAAGATAAGTGTTACAGGAGAGTACGCCTCACATTTCACCTTCAGAAATTAAAATATTCACTGTGAAATCAGACGTTATAAGGGTCACTGCATTGCTTGTGGTCATTAATAGCAGGAGGTGACTGTTGGAAGATCTAAGGGAAACCATTTCCCATAACATGGAAATTGAATGTGCAATTTACTGAAAATCCCCTTCCTACGAAATGGCTCGCTAATGCCAGATTGTGTGTTAAAGGGAACCTTGCTTTATATTTCAAATTTGCATATGGACAGACCATCTAAACTTGCATCTGCCTTGTGTGAAATACTGATTAAACTAGTTTGAAATGAGGTCATTTTTTCTTTTGTTTAGTGTAGCTGGGCGTAAAGGAGAACAAATGAGTTGTGAGCAAGACGTTGATGTTTGTAACTGAGAGTGTGTGGTGGCTCAGGTAACACTTTATAATACGGTGTTCTTGAGTGTTTGTGTATCTCTAGAGGTGTATGTTAAGTCTGTTAAATGCTAGTCTGCTGCTGTTTAGATAAAATTTGTATGACAAGTAGCAATTAATTTAGACAACTACTCGTGTTGCACTCAAAGCCACCCCCAGACTTTAAAGCAACAACACTTTCCAGTAGAAAGACAGTAAAACCAATGAGGCAGAGCATGCCTGGCCGCCTCTTTGTGGCTATAAATGAGGTGGGGATTGTTGTAATAAATTGCATCATGTTCCTAGTTGTGAGAGTTAACACTGTAGATGATCTTGCTGGCCTTTCAGATGCTCCCTTTGGCACTTTTCTCATTTGCTTTCTAACAAATTTCGGTGGGTTCCCCTCCTGTGGAACATAGCTGTGGGTGTTACTGTGCTGTCAGTGTACTCCCCCCTGGCTTTTGCAAAAGGCCCTTGCTGCCCCAGTTCCCACTACATACACACCTTCATTTGTTCCCAGTCCCTGGACTGAAGTGGATCAGGTTGCTCCTGGAGGCAGGCAGCAGCGAGCACTTCATCTGGGGTCTGCATGCAAGCCAGTCTGCACCACTGAGCATGAGGACAGGATTAACAGATGCCATGTGCAAAATGCATAAGTTAACAAAAAAGATTTAGGGCATAGGGCTCACAGGGTACAGTAATATCTAACTGCACATAATGGTGAAATACTAGCTTCATCCTGACATCATTAAATGTGATGAATCTCTGCCTCTGACACCATTCTCCAGTGAGCAGTGCTGTGAACACACATGATTAATGCAAAGGTGTTTGATATTTGGGGTGACATGAAAATTTCAAATGTGTATATTTTCTACAGTGCACCTTGTATCTTGGGGCTGCCCAAGTTTCCTCCTTGTACCTCTTCTAAGCATTGGGATGTTTGTGTGCTCAGTTTCTCATTCTTCATTAATGATGTACACAAGTGTCAGTGGAGCTTTCCTTTCTGTTTGTTGTTTCTTAGTCATTGACATAGAGGCATGTGTGATAAAGACTCATCAAAGTCATCATTACTGTACACTTATCTGCACTGAACTGTCTGTAAACCTCTTTCTGATCTAAGTCTGTTTCTGCCTACATGACTTATTATTTATTTTCCTAAAGCACTCCCTTCTGAAGAGCACACTTGTCTTTTCTTGTGTTTAATTCATGATCAAAATATATTAGTGTTCATATTTGTCTTACTTTTCAGTGAGGTATGCATAACGGTAACTGAAAAAAAAAATCCCAACGACAAACCAACTGCTTTCCAATACTTTTTGCTTGTGTTCATCTCCAAATAAAATGCCTCACAGTTCATTTCCCCTGCAAGCCCCTGGGTTGGCTGTTGTGGAATGGCTGTTGGTTGTGGGTCTGTCCTGGCTTCTCACCAGAAGGGCTTTGATTGAAGCCAGTAGAGAAACCAGGATTTGTGGTTGCCTCCTGGCACAGCACAGAAGCCATTCAATGAATTTTATTTCATGCATAGTTGTGTTCTGCTGGGAAAAAATTACAGAAAAGCCAAAAGCGCTTGATTTGTTTAATTCACTTGTATTGCAAGGAATATGCTAAATGCATGTGTTTTGTGGGTGAAAGGAAGAAGTATGGTGAAAGTGAATCATGTCCAAACTGCTTCCTTGTCCAGGCAGGGGGCGTGTATCAGTCCTGGGTGAGACCCTTGGTGGCCCATAGTGAGGAGCAGCAAGCTGTCACACAGCCCTGCTTGTGATCCTGGAGCATCGTGCCCGAGCAGCTCTCCCACCAGTCCCTGTGGGCTTGAGGAAGTGACTCCCAGAATGTTTGTGTCCCTAAATATCACTTAAACCGAATTACGTGAAACAATTGCTTGGTGCTGGATGGAGGGAGTGGTGGCCGCCCAAAGGCGTGGCTCTGAGCTCCCAAAAAGTCTGTTGTACTTGCTGCTGTTCAGTGCATCTCCTTGCCCTGCTATTGTGGCTGTAGTCAGCACTTCGGGGTTTCTGTGCGCTTCGTGTCCTGGGGGAAAGAGGCAGCTGCAGAGAGCGGCGGGAGGCACAAGAAGATAATGTTGGTCGTCGTCATGTAGAGACCTGGGCACTGTGTTTTCTGTGGCAATTTGGCACACCAGAGTGAGTTGGCTATGAAGATTGTGAGTTTTCGTTATAGCTTTCTGCAATGAAAATAAATTAAAATTAAATTAAGGAACTTAGACAAGTGTAGGAAATAAATACTATTCATAGTGTAACACCTGGTTTTGATGGTTTAAGGGCTGCACTGCTGGTATTTACATCCCCTCTTTTTATCCTGGTCTGCAGGTAGATAAAGATGTGGTGGTTCTTAGCCATTTTCAAAGATTAAAATATATATATTAACATGTATATTCTCTAATAACTAACTACTGTGGGCTGCAAATAAACACAACAACTAGTTGGGTGTTGCGGAATGCTGTGATAATTACAGAGTATTAAATGACATTGAGATAAAAATCCCTTATAAGTACATAACTGCTGTCAAGGTCAGGGTTTAACAAAGCCTGTCATTCCCATGTTTAAAATGCAGATTGCATACCAAGTCCCAACTGGCCCCCTAGCAGTGCTAAAGCCTTTTCCAACCTGCAGCAGCATGGAAGTTTGAGCATTTCTCATGGAATTAGTGAATGGTTCATGAAGTCAGGTGCAGTTGTGAATTTGACCATTTAAAAACAAAAAAACAAAACACATTTGATCCTGTTTGGACATGTTAGAGCTTATTGGTTAGCAGTGTTGGCAATTTTCTTACGACTCTGGTATGCTGTTAAAATAAAGTCCTTACTCCCAGTTTTATGTACTTAAAGAGGGCAGTGTTTTTTTTTTTTTCCCCATACAAAAGTATGTCCTGTGTAACTGCAGGGAGAGGCTTGAAAACCCCACCCAATCTTGCCTTACAGTCTAAGATGTCAAGAGACAAATAAAATGAGTCTGCCTTGTTTTTATTAAATAGTCTTGATTTTTAGCTTAGTGACTTTTTTTTACTGCGTTGGGTGGACACGCAGTGAGTGCAGTCCTCAGTAACCATAAACCCTCTGCCACAGAACAATAAGCCTGTCTGGCTGCCTGCCTAGCCCTGAACCCAGCTCTCCTCTGAGCTGGCTTGCCTCCCTTTCCAGTTGCATCGATATTGCCACTGGTGGGCAAGGTTTCAGCCTGCCTTGCCTTACCACCTCCACCCTGGGGAGCTTCTGCTGTCCGTGCTGCCAGCAGTGGGGCTTGGGGTGTGCTGGTGGGGATGTTTGCGCTGTGGAGGATCCTAGTGACTGTCCCCTGCCTATTCATCGGGGCTCTTCATTTCATAGCCTGCTGTGCTTGTTGCCAAATTCCCTTGTGATGTGACCATGCTGGAGAGCAGGAAGGTGGCCAGATGCATACTGCTGTGTGCACTGCTCTCCTGGCAGCAGCACAGAGGCTTCTGAGCGAGCCACGAGGTACTACAGGCTAGTGTGGTTTAAAGGAGGACTTCACAGTGATATAAAGTTCATCATACAAATGCTTTCTCCTCCTGTCCCGGTGGCTGTCTGCAGCTTTGCTGTGTGGGAAGCTCTGGTTTGGTGCTTGCACGTTGGAGCCCGTTGTGGCTGGGAGATGCTTAGTTTGTAACTTGGCTTTATCCTGGCTGAAGGGGATTACACTGTTTCTACTGTCACTGACAGATGCTGGTGCTTCACGTGCTGAAGGAATTTGCTGTGGTTATGTTTTAACTGAGGCATCACATAAATAGAGTAATTTAAAAACAAACAAACAAACAAACAAAACCAAAAAACCAAAACACAGTAGCACAGCCTGTGAGGGAATGTGGGGCTGGTATAGGTGGGGAAAGGAGTCAGCAGTCCCGGACAGCATTTGATTTGCTTTGGCTAGGTATTATTCATTTTAACAGGGACTGCAGGCACTCACTTTGCTGCTTGTGCTAGCAAAGTCATGCTTCCTGAGAAGGCTGCTTAGTTACAGCAGTTTTGCTCGAGTCTGTTGGAATTTTTTTGACTAATGGGTGTGAAATGGAATTGGATCTCTGTGGAGCATTGAAGTTGCTCAGGGTAGAAAGTGTAAGAGGAGAAAGTTACTTTATAAGTTACTTTATGGCAGAGTAATTCCTGGGAAACTTGCATCAAACTTTGCCTGGATTTATATCCAAATACCATGTCATGCTGGCATTCATGTGGCTGGTGTAAGACAGAAGAATGTAGCCTGTAAATTGGGCTACAGGCAACTGCTGTACACTAAACCGCTAGTCAGATGCCAGCTAAATCAGACAATATCCTCTTCTTCCTCCTTTTATTTTTTGGACATTACAGAATTTTCTGTATTGTACTCATTTGAATAATAGCTATTAAAAAGGAGAGCCTGCCCAACTAATCCTGATTGTAAAATAGAATATTTGTCTAAGAAGTTGTTGCTCACTTCTTATACTTGACAGCTTCTGTATTGGGCCCCATGCTGCTCAGTGGTTATGGGGACTGTGCTGGTCCAAAATCAGAGGTCTACTTTCCTAAATACATCATTTCAGTCATGAGAGGAAGAAAGCTTTTCAAATCAAAGCATGTGTTGTCTGTCTTGGAAGTGTTAGCAAAAATTGGTGCAAGAGACCAAAATTAAAGAGGAGAAATTTTAAAATGACCTTCTTTCTTTTCTGAGTGAAATTAAAATATTGTCTTGCTGCAGATGGCTGACTGCAGTCAAATGTCCCATATGTGGCATTGTGTGTATGCAATTACACATTTCATCTTGATAAGTTCGATGCATTTATGTAGCTAGCTGTTTGTCAATCATCAAATTCAGTTCCCCCTCCCCCCCCCCCCCCAAAGAAGCAGGGTAGGGTTGTTTGTTCTTAATAACATTTTATATCCACTTTTTTCTCAGCTGAATGACAGATATTAGCATATTCCTTAGGAAATGTGGCCTGGGTGTTTGTATACAATGAAAAGCAGTTGGTAGGGCATCAGCAATCACAGCTGGTCTGTTAGTCATCAAGCTCGGTAAGAACGAATGCGTCTGAATCTGATAACAGAGAATAGAGGCAAAGCTGGCAGTGAAACCTCTGCTTTAGTCTGAAATCCTTTGTTTCCTAATAAGGCCTTGAATCTGAAGTGAGAGAGTACCTTGGAGAGGATCTGTCACTGGGAACTTGTTGGTACCAATGTAACAGTGTATGAGGTTTATTGGACTGAATGAGCTGTACTCCTGTTTTGTGCATTTTTCAAAAAGTTGAGGAAAACTTGTTTTCTTTCTCTGTCTTGCATTGCTCACCTGTTGTTACTGGGAGTGGATTCTGGGTGTCTGCTGAAATAAGCCTTGCAAAGGACAAGGTGGGGTTTTGGGCTAGACTAGGATTCCTGTTGCTTCTAACGCATCACATTTAGGTGGCTAACTGTCCAACAGACCCATCCATTTGGGAAGTAGAGGAACTACAGAGCAAAGCAAGAAAATGCAAGCTATGCTAGTAACACAGTATTAGAGCACACAGTGGGAACAGTTCTACTCTATCAGCTGTGAAAATGATCTTCATGAGTAAATACCACTCTTCTGTGCACAGTATCTATTTCACTCTTCATGCTTGTGCCTGCATTAAGAATTATGTTATTAAAGCAACAGTAAGTGGTGTGTGTGGACTGCCTGTGAAGGCTGTTTATGCCTTGCTCTGTGAAGAAGGTGTCTGCTCTCCTCGGGCACAGCCAGGTGGACCCTGCAGGGCCTGTGCTTGTTGCTCTGCTGGGCTGCTTGGGTTGGGTTGTTGGTTGGGACTGCAAGCCAGAAACGAATAACTCTAGTATGAAAGTTACTGGTCCCTCTTCTGCTTGAAGCAGAGGAAACAACTCTAAATTTCAATTGCAGGTCACGGTTAGCAGCACTGTAATCGTGTGGTGCAGCAGAGCAGATAAAAGTGGCTGTAGGCTTGTCTATTTTCAAGGCAGAGGAAGAGCAAGAAGCAGTCTTTCTCCTTTGCCCTGTACCCATCTCTGTGCACTGTTCTCTTTCTCTACTTTTGTCCTCACCTCTTTGCTGTAGGCATCTTGACCCACCATGGTTATTCTCGTTCCTAGTCCTTTGCTAACCTGTAGGCATCCCAGGGCTGGGGACCGTGTGGGTACTGCAGGGGGGCAGATGTGCTCCAGAGCATGTGTCTCTTTGTGACCTTCAGGCAGGAAGAACAGCAGGAGCTTTAATTCAGGGTTGTTAATTCAGTTTGCTCAACATATCCTTGGGTGGCTTCCAAGTAATAGAGCTCAGAAATTACTAAAAAATATAAATGTATATATTTATATGTTGTCCCAGTGAGAACAATAACAGGGTAATGGTTGTCTTGCTGCTTTTACCCCACTGTGCTCAGCCACTTGTGTACTCTTAAGCAGCCTTGGGCTTGCTTTGGTGGTATTGTGCCATCTTTCTGTTGTCCTACCTGCTGTGGGACTGGAGTACAGCTGCAGGATGGAGGGCTTTGGGGACAGCCCCTGCCCCTTCTGCTGGGGTGGGTGTATGTCCCTATGGCAGTTCTGACTATGTCAGGTCTGTGCTGCATAGTGGCCTAGCTTACCTGCTCTGAGGTCACTTTTGCAGCCAGAAGGATATTAAAAATCTCTGTGTACGGTGCTGCTGGGCTGCCGTTTGATCAGTGGGCTTTTTCTTGGAGAGATGAGGAAGAGATTCCTGCCGAGGCAAGTTTCCAGTAATTCTCTTAGCAGCTTATTAGCCCTGGGCATTCTTCAGCATGTCGGTGATAAAATCACCACGGCATCCCTCTGCAAGACTGCAAAACGCTTATTTTTAAATGCAGTAGATCTGCAGTTGCCATCCTGCAAGGTTACATTCACCATTCTGTTCAGAAAGTCCTGACGGTGATGCAGTTGAAGCAAACAACGTGAATGATGCCTCAGACTTGTGGTAACACAGGAGCGAGATTTTTCCTTTTTTTTTTTTTTTCCCCAGTGTAAAAGGCATGCTGTCTTTTTGTTCAATGTGCTAGTCTTCTGCTTTGCTTCAGAACTGAGCCCTTGGGGAAGAGGTGCAAAACCAGCAAGACGCAGGGAAGAAGAGCTCAGAGGTGGGTCATCCTGGGCACGTGTCAAGTGGATGTGTCCTCCACCAGCAGGGGACTAGCAGGAGGATGTGGAGGTCAGAAGGAAGCACCGGGGGAAGCATGGAGCAGATCTTGAAGGAGGCAGGCACGATAACCTCTGGCTGTTCCCTCAGCTCTTGTTGGCAGCCACAGATGCCCTATGATTGATGCAATTGCTGCATAGGTTCGGAACTGGGCTCCAGGTTTAATGGGCTGAGGTCCTCCCCCAGGGAATTGAGTAATAATGTATCTGAGACCTGGCTCTGCCCGACCTGGCTCTGCCCCACCTGGCTGTCCTGACTTGCACTTTGTGGCATTGTTCTGCAACTGTTTACACCTCAGTTTTGTTGTTTGTTTTTTTTAAGTCATTATCAGGCAGCCAGGTTTCTTGCAAAATATTATTAGTTGTTCTAATGCTGTTTTATTAGTTAATGAATTGTTTTAGCTGTAACTTTTATCTGTAATACTTCGGCATCATGGTGCTGGCGGAGGAAAGGAAGAATACAGAAATTGTATGAAAGCTTTTAATAAACTATCAGCCCTCCTGCAGTGAAGCCCCTGGGAATTAACTGCTCTGCACACTGAAGGAGCACATGTTCCCCCAGTTTCCCCAGAGGGCATGCAAGCACTCATGGCTTCTAGTTTCACTTCCTTACCCCTAGACAGCTCCCCTGGCAGCTGGTGTGGCTTGTGACCCTGGTGCTACTGCCTGGAAACATGCAGAGCTTTGGATCTGGTTTGGGCAGAAATCGAGCCTTCCTTGCAAGGGTGCAGTGGCACAGCACCTAGGTATCATGCAGCCTGCTCGGGTGGGTGTCACCGTTTTGCCATCAGCTAGCAAAAAGTGCTTGTTGCTTTTCACATGGTTAATGTGTGTTCAACTCCTTTTGTCTGAATGTCTTGTATTGGGGCAGCAGTTCCAGGAGGAGGACAAGTCCTGGACAAATCTATTAAAATAATGGGCTCAAATAAGTCTCTAAACAAACAAAAAAACAACCAACAAACAATTGAAAAGAAAAACAAAAACCAAACCAAACTCTTGCATGGCCCATGGATGGAGTCAGCTCCTTCCTTGTCCAGAGAGGGGCTGGAGCTCCTGAATGTGCAGGACAGAGATGCCTTTTCCTTGCCACATTGCATGCTGGCACTTGTTATTTGGGAGGCAGCTGCTGCCAAACAGCAGCCTTTGCCCAACACTGTTGTGCCAGCCTCTCACTGCAGGGACCGAGGGAGCTGGCAAACAGGGGAGCCTGGGCTGATGTGCTCTGCATGCAAGGTATGCCCCAAACCTGGGACAGAGCTGTACACCCCAGCATTGCGCCGTGCTGCTTGATGAATGGAGAGTTGGCACGGCCACGACACGTACCGTGTGTCTCTGTTTCAGTGTTCACTTTGCCATTTTCCAGGGACAGCTTTTATTAGAGGTTGACTTTTTATTTTTTTGGGGGGGAGGAGAAATTAATTACCACCCTCGTTTCTATTGCTGCCGTGAAGATCAGAAATAGCCAGGAACTTCTTAATGTTAGAATGGCTTTCAAAAACAATATTTTGAAATGTCAAGTTAATGTGCTCTGGGAACAATGAGATTCAAGGACCCAGTATGAGCATCAAATTGCATCTGCTGCCACAAGGACTTCTGGGATTCTCTGAGGCAAACACAGTGGGTAGACTTGGAGTTTATTTAATTTTTTTCAATCTTTCTTCTAAAAGCTAAGTTTTATTTTTCTCATGCCTGTCCTCGCCATAAATGCAGACCAAACCTGTCTGAGATGGCAGATTAAAAATGAAACCCTCATGAATGAGAAATGTAGCCTGCATTTTTTATGATGGAGAAAAAGCAAATCCATTTTAAAATGTGCATATTTTTTTAAAAAAAGTAAATGACTAAAATGACTAAATAGGCGGGATGTAGGTACTAATAAATATTTATTCCAAAGAAAAAAAAAATCTTTGAACAGAATTGGAAATTGTCTTATGCTTTTAGGCAATTAAAAATCAGTGTTTGTTTTTCAGAGTGGAAGTAACATTTTCCAGTAGCTTTTGGAACGTGGCCACTGTCAAATGAAAAGTTCCACAACTGCATGGTGATTTTTTCAGAGTAATTGCACTAAAAGGACATGCTGACTTATAGGAGGGATTGTAATGATCTTGAAGTGAAGGGGAAAAAAATCCAACACTAGCTCACATGCTGTGTATGTTATATTCAAATTATTCTCTGAAAAATTTGGGGAAGAGGAAGGGGGATGTGTGTCTGTAATTTCTAACTGGCCTGATGTCAAACACTGAGGCTTGATTCTAGCTGCCCAAGGTAGAGAATTTAGGGATGCGGCTGATCCCTGTGCTTTTGAGGATTTTTAGACAGGCTGTAGGTACCTGCTGAATCTGGGGGTAAGAGCTATCCCCGATTCCAATTTGTCTCTGAAAATTTTAGTGTTAGACCCTGCAGCATGTGCAAGGGAACATGGAGCAGGACCATGAGGGCTGTGCTGGAACTGTGAAGTGCCTGGAGCGCCTTGTCATGCACAGCCTCCATCAGACCTGTCCTGTACGTGCTTGGGTGGGGACACTGCGTGGTGTCACAGCTGCTGTTGGTGCAGTGGCTGGTCTTTTGCCCTTCTCTAGGGACTCCTGTCCCTGGACACCTCTGGGCTTTGCTGCCTGCCCTGGGACATGGTGGTGTGATGGCTCCGTCTGCGGAAGGAACATGCATCAATATGAAGCATTTAAAGTGCTTTTCTTTTGAAAATTGCTGGAAATGCGAGCGGGTCTGGCAGCTTCCTTTACTTTTTTTCAGTACTTGGTGCTGCAACCTGCACCTATGGCTGCGAATGCATAGCTCTTATCCCACTAAGCCTGCCTCAGAGGAATCTGCAGGCCTGGGTCCTTCCTCTGCCCACCATGCTTTTCAGAGTGGTTCAGATATACCCAATACCAGGTGCTGTGCAGACCCGCTTGGTGTTAGGTGGTGCTGCTGTGGCTCTGTGGCCAGAAGCTGCCCCTCTCTTTCTGCCCCGGTCAGCACTGTGTGCAAGCTTGCAGCACCGGGAAGGCTGCATCAGCTGGGTGAAAGGGGTGTTTAGTTTTACAGGAGTAATCAACAAGTCTTTTGATTTCCTTCCCACTTCCCTTTTTTAATGTTTTCTTGTTAACTGTGTGCATGGGCACAGACACCTTGGTTAAACGTGCTTTTACACCAGCTGTTCTAAATGCATTTTAAAGAGCTATGAGGAATGCATACGCATCAAGGTCATATAAATTAATAATTATCTAAGTGCTTTTGCCCTTTTCTGCCTCCAGAAAAGAAGAAATGAAAACTATTTTTAAAAAATCTTCCAAACTATATTTATTTGGATAATTTCAGGGACCATTGTAGTGATGGCAGTCACAAGCTGACTTACACTTTGAGATCCATTTCACTGTTACGTTGCATATGAGCTAGCATGAGAATTTAAATTACCAAGTGTGTTTGGGCTTGTAATTCATACGGTGCAAATAGATTAATCATGAGCTGCTCAGAACTTGTAATTATCAAAACTTGTTGTAGAGAAGACGTATAAATCATGACAGCCCTGCTTCCCAGCTGCCAATTAAGAATGGGAATTTAAGCTGTCTAAACGTGCAGGGTTCAGTCTAAGAAGTTTCTTTTACTGTGCATCACAGAAGTGTTAATGAAGAAAGGGCTCGCTCACAACTTCTCATTAAGTAACAACTGAATCTATGAAATGTTGAGACTACTGGAATAATTAAGGGTTTTCTATTATTGATGAGTCGGATCTCAAGCGAGATGCATTATCTCGAAGAGCCCAAATTCCAAAGGCTGTGCCTGGTGCTTTATGCAGCTGCTGGAAGCTTGCCTGGGCAGTGTGGTGCCTGTCCACGCAGTGTGGTAGGGAAGAGGAACACCTGACCAGTTTCTTCTTGTGGCCAGGTGAAATATGGTCCTATGGGCGACACAGGCTCAGGGTGACTGGGGCAGCATCTGAACAACTGCTCATGCACTCTCCCTCCTCCTGTGCTGGGATGGTGCCTTGTTTGCTGAGAGGTGAGAAGGTGGCCCTCTGCTTCTCCTGGGCCAGCACTAGACCCTATGAAAAGACCTAGGAGGAGTACTCAGATGCTACTTGCCGCTATTTTGCGTGATCCTTTTATCTGCATCAGTGATGCTCCAGCAATAAGCCTTCTTCAGTGGTGCCCAGCCATAAGGCTTTGCTCACAGATGTGTCCATGGGGCAAATATTAGTCACCGCAGCAGCTGCTGACCTGCTTAGCACCGAGCTGCTGGTGGCAGGGTTGGTTTTGCATGCTCTGGGCAGCCTGACCCAGGGAATGCCCAGGGTGACAAGGCAGCGCAGTGGCCAGTGGGGCCAGGCACCTTGGGCTCCTGTTGGGTCAACTGCCCTGCCAACCCTCTCCAACATGGCTTCTGGGGCCAGTGGAGATGTTAGGCAACCTCGTAAGCCTTTTGTAACTTTAAACCGTTTTGATAATGTTCCTATCAGCTTTAATGTTACATATCCCTGTGTATGTGCCTTGGTAATTGAAAGGGATATCGGGCAAATTTGATCTGTCTGGCTTTGACTTATGCTGTCCTTATCTTAGCCTTCGTGTCATTAAGAAAAAAATTGGTATTGATCTCAGACTATACCACTACATTGTGCTGCAATTTTTCTTCCTTGCTGGTAGAATATAAATCGATAAAAGGTAGCTGCTCGAGACTCAGGCCAGATATGGTGCTGTCATTTATACATTGTAAATCCAATGATAGCTGATCAAATCAGTGCGTCTACTGTTCCAAACCTGACATGATTGAATTGTCAATAAAAAAGATTTTACAGTAAGGGAAGGAGAGCTGGCGGTGTAAATGCCTGGAAGCCTCACGAAGTTTGATACAAAATGAACCTATAAGCTAGGCTATTATTATATAATTCCAACAACCAAAATATTTGGATACTTGTGTTCTCACTTGGAAATGGAGTTATGTATTGGGGAAGCTTTTCATTACAACTTGTTTGAAAAATAATTATTCCGAGACTATGAAATACGAGTGGTTTCTTCTGAAATGAAGATAGCTTCTATTTTGGTAAGGACAAATAGAAACAGTATAGGACTTCTTTGAACTGAAGATTTACAGTTTCAGTGGCTTAGGAGGAAGGCTATTAGTGTTTCTGTTTGCTCAGAAACAAATGGTGCGGCAAGTAGTGTGATTGATAGATTGCTAGGAAGAGGCTGGCTCTGCTCGTGTGTAGAGCCTCTGTGAACATGAGACCAGAATACGGTGCAATTTTTTTTTCCTGGACTGCCAAAAGACCAAATTATGACAAACCTTTTTGTAAGCCTTCTCTTAGAAATTGGGCTGGAGCACACTGCAGCCAGTATAAGGTAATGCTGAGCTGTTAAGTGCTGATGGAGGTTGCTGCTGTAGTTTCCACAGCTGAATCACTTTCTGCCACCCAAAGACCTCTCTGGACCCTGTCACGGCAGCTGGAGGGATAACCAGGCGAGTGGAGGGAGAGCCAGGCAAGAGGCTGTGCATCCCACCAGCAATGTGTGCCCAAGTGGAGCTGGGGGGAAGAGGGTTCTGGGAAGTTCATGGAAAGACCCAGTGAAAGCTAGAAAAATGTGCCCCTCAGAGCTTCAGAATGACCTTGCTCTTAAAATTCTAGGACTAAGCCCTACGGAGTGTTTTGTTGTGACACTCTTTGGTGAAATGTGGTGAGGTCAAGTGAAGCTTTGAGATGGTCATACAAGTGCTTGGCTGGATCCTGAAGATATTTATGTACATGGTTCTCCTGCAGCAAGGGGCTGCGTCTGGCAGCTGCCACAGTGCACTGCATTAGATTTATTTATTCTCTTTAGCTACGTTTTCCAAAAATAAAATCAAGTTATTGGTATTAAAGGAAAGTACTGAGTTCTTTCCTGTGCAGATGGACTTGGACAATATACTTCATGGTATCAAAGGCTTCCTACGTTAAAAATGGAGAGCGTGCCTTGGCTGTTGCAGAGAGATACTGGAGGTGTGAGGTGCGGTCTGTGCAGCACTCATTAGGGTTGTGCTGGGTGGGAAGGGAAGAGAAGGCAGGCGAGATGGTAGGTGCAGACCAACCAGCAGGAAGGCAAGGGTGGCAGGGGAAAGATTGTGTGCTGCTTCCCACCTCCAGGTGTGTCACGCTGCTGCTGGCCAGTCAGGCACTCTGAGTTTCCCTCTGTGTGTACGCTGTCATCCTGACATCTGGGTTGCCTTTTTGCTCCCCTTCTTCTCTCCTCAGCTATTACTCTTGGACCTTGCTGGTGGCTGGCGGCTTTTTATGGATGCTCTAACTCAATCACTTGTGATTGACCATGCTCTTAATCTCTTTATTGTGTTGCACCAATTTAGCTAAATCCTAAATCCATTAGGTGCTCTCAGATTGCTTTACAAGTGTCCAGAGGAGGTGTTTGCAATAAATCCAGTCTAATTCTCCCTGCAGAAAGGGTTTTAAAATTTCAGGTCTGGGCTGTTAGAAGAGTGGAGTGCTGTAGGGGTAGGTTTGCACAGGCATGCAAAGGGTGAGAAGCAGCTCAGCCTTTCTGTTTGTTTTTTTGCTGCTTTCTAGGTGATGTTACTGCCTAGTTCACTTTCTTGATGGAGAGAAAAACAGTGGAAGCATGTCTTAAGAAAACAGCTCTGGTTATCCCAGTGAGGAATGGAAGTGATGTTTGGTTTGTTTACATGGCTTGAAGTACCAAAATAGAACAAATTTACGAATACTTTCAGTGTCCTCCTCCATCTTTTTATCCATCCTAAGCACAAACAAATCTCTCCAGTTAGGCCTGTCAGTGAAACAAGCCTTTCCTAGCTGGTGGTGGCCATTGGAAGTCTCTTGCAGAAGATGCTGTGGTGGTCCCACCATGGAAGTGTTTCCTCCCCAGTAGCCCTGTGCTGTGTGGGATGTGTGGGTGCTGGTGGGGACATGCTTCCCACTGGCCTTAGAGCCCTTCACATGTGGCTTAAGGTGGCTGCTGCAAATCGCATCCACACTGAGCCATGGCTT
Organism: Aythya ferina; assembly: GCF_964211825.1. Classification (NCBI taxonomy): domain Eukaryota; kingdom Metazoa; phylum Chordata; class Aves; order Anseriformes; family Anatidae; genus Aythya; species Aythya ferina. The sequence goes on from NC_140311.1 coordinate 7,866,379, forward strand.
GCACGTGGCTGGTAATTAAAGCCAGACTTTTTTTTTTTTTTGGTATTTGCATTGGAGGAAGTGTGTGTGCAGTCAAATTGATGTCAAAGTACCTTTTGAAATACTCACCTTCTACAGTGAGTGTCGCTGACACCTACAGTTATCAAATCAATTATTCCGATTTTTGATGTACAGAAGTAAATTGCTATCGTATATATTCCATGTGAGGCCTGGCCTTGCTCTTCTCGGGGCTGCAGATACACCTCTCTGCTCAGTGCTGTTTACATGGGTGACAAAGTGGTGTAAAAGCCTGTTGGTGTTGGAATAAGTGTACCCACTCATGAGGGATTTTCATCTTTAATTTCCGATTTGACAGCAGAAAATGTGAAGCAGCACAGCTCAGAGAGGAGACCTTAATGTTTCCTGTAATTCTTTTTTTTTTTTTTCTTTTTTTTCCTGCTGCATGCATTGCTAAACACCAACCTGCATTTTTTTCTGCCACTTGCTAACTCCTTTTTTTCTGTCCAGTTTGCATTGCTTTAATGCTGCTTAGGCCAGCAGAAACATTTTGTTTAGGTCACGAACTGTAGATGATAATTTAGTTGAGAGTAAGGGAAAATTTCCTCATTCTACTTAATTTTCCTTTTCTAGCTTTGGATGTGAAAGTTGAAATTTGGCTGTTTCAGTGAGTAATGCCCACTTTCCCGGGGTGGGGAGGATGGGAAGCTCCAGTCCTGCTGTGAGGCACCCTGGGGGCTGTGCCTGACCGGCTCCTGCTTTGCTCAGCTGTTGTCGAGAAAGCATGTGAATTTTCAGGCTTCTAATTACCCCAGTAAGAAGCACTGCATCTGGTAGGAATCATCTGCGGTTTGGGGCAGTTTGAAATAGCATCTTGTGCTTACATGCCACTTGTTAAGTCTGTGGTATAAATTGCGAATCAGCCTGGGAACCAGGGAAGGATAAGCCCCCTGTGTTTGAAAACTGCTCAGTTTTTTTTTCATTTATAAAAGCAAAGGTTGGGATTCCCTCAAGTCAGAGTAGGGTTACCCTGATATTCTGGGGGAGGGGGAAATGATTTTTTTTGTAGCACTTCTCCATTAGATTAAGCTAGTAAGTCTTAGTGAGACTTTGGTAAATTTTTGTGTTAGTGGGGAGGTAAAGATTAAGATGAAACATGAGCATTCTTCATATGAAAGATGAATTTGCAAAATGTTTTGCTGTCTCATTTGAGTGGAAGCATGTGGTTTTCAGTTCCCATAACCTCGGGGCATTACAAAATCATGATTAAAGTCCTAAGAACAATGTGATCAGCATTAAAATTGGCAAGTTTGAAAAATGATACTTTGTGAGGTTTTACTTAATTTGCCTTTCTTGTTTTCCAGTGCTATGGGTCACATTTTCGATCTTTTTCCCACAGCAGTGAGGGCCTAGGTTGTTTTGGTTTTTAATTCCAAACTGAGCTTAGAATGTTAGCTGCTCTGCCCAAAGCTGGGTTTTCAGGAAAACAGATTCTCCAAGAAGAGAGAACAGTTCCAGTGGCTGACAACAGATTCAGCTTTTGTCAAAGATGAAACTTTTCTACAAATCTCATTTACTGGAGTAGGGAATACGCTGGTTTGAATCCTGACCATATTTACATACCTAAGGTGATATGGTATGAAAACATTCTCCCTGCAAAGAGCAAGCTTTCTTATTAAAGACCCGTTTAATATGCATCTCCCTTTGAGCTATCAGGGGAGGAAAATAGTTTATCTGCTATATATACAAATTGGCTGGTAATTAGATGATACTTTATGATGGGATTTCAGGAACAGCAGTTAACTGTGGGCAGCAGAGATGACACTTCTAGCTTTTTATGTTGCTACCTTTTTTTTTTCAGTTTTACTTTCTTTACCTGGATGGTTAATTTATTCATGTGCTTTTACATTTAAAAAAAATCTGTGCAGACTTCATGGAGACTGCACATAAAGCGCAGAGGCTTAGTAGGGTATTAGAGATTCATCTGGGTGCCTGAAATACAGAGGATCTTTGATTTGGTTTTTGTCTAAGTGCTCTTTGTTTAACTGATAGCTGCTAACTTTGTTTAACCAGTAACACATGTTGTGCTGTTACTGGTCTTGACCTTTTCCAGTTAAACTGGCTTAAAATGAAAGTGTTTATGAGGAGGTTCTGCAGCTCTGGCGTCCATGGGCTCTTTGTCTGGGCCGAGGTGGAGGCTTGGTGTCTGGGAGGAGTTTGCACAGAGCTGCATGTTTGCAAACTTTAATGGCCTTTGCTCCAGCCGGCTTTTAATGTACTCCCCACACAGACACTCTGAGCAGGAACCACTTTTTCCATAGCCAGTTTTATTTTTGTCACTGTGGTTTTATTGCAGTTTAGATTTCTTGGGTACATAAAATGCCATCAAGTTGGCAGCAGAAAAAGGAGAGAGTTTTGCAGCACAAAGTCTGGCCCAACAGCAGCAGAACAGGCTGATGGATGCAGGGAGGGCTGAAGGAGGTGCTTCGTGCCCTGCCTTTGGGTTTTGCAGAGAAAGGCCTACATCTCCCTGGACCTGATCTGAGCTGCTGCTTCTGGAAGTGCAGCCCGAGGCTCTTCTGGGGGATGCTCAGGGAAAGAGTGTGAAAAGCTGGAAACTTTCCAGAAAAGCAAAGATGTGCACAAGAGTGCTTTTTATTTCAAATGGGAAGATGAATTTTGGTATAAAAACGGGATGCTGTCTGCAAAGGGGATGTTTGGCCCTCTTCACGTGTGGTGGGAGCCAGCGTTGTTCATGGTGCCAGTTGCAGGCGTGCAGGTGTCTTGGTCTCTTCCCAGGGCTCTTTTGTGTGTCCTTCAAATTCAGCCACAGGTCAGCCAAGAGAGGTCCAGCCGCAGATCAGAGCTTTCAAACGCCCTGTAGGTTAGATTGAGATAATGAAGCCGTATGGACTTCCAGAGAGATGTCAGGGATGTGGGCAGAGCTCTCGGCTGCCAGATTTTAATTTCTTTCATTTTCCCCCGGCCTCTTTCATACTGCTTGTGTGGGAGGAGGCTCTGCAATGGCTCAGCCTGGGTGGATGCTGACAGGAAAATGTGAGTTCCCCTGTGCTGGTGCCATCAGAGGAGGAACAGCAAATGATCAATTCAGATAGCAGAAGATGGGCTGGCTCCTCTCCTATCTCTAGAGGCTGTAAAAACTCCCATTACTCCGTTATCAAGAAGGATCCATCTATGACATGCCTGAGCCAGTCAATTAAGTGCAGGCCTCACAGGAAATGATTTTTTTTTTGATTCTTGACAAGAAGTCAACAAAGAATAGCTTTTGAGGGAAAAGTGTTCTTCCTGGCAAGAACACAGGTGGGCTTCAGGTAGGGAATACAGTTGCATTTGAATCTCGAATTTGAACCTGAGCTCTTTCTCCTGATTTTTCTTTTCTCTGTGGATACAAAAAAAAATAAAAATCAGATGTTGGTTTCTAAAGCAACTGAAGTGTACATATGCTGTTGTAATCTCCTAGAGGTTTTAGTGCTTCCACTGGAAGTGGAGGCTTTGGGAGGTACTGGAAGGGAGGAGAAGCAATGTGGAGGTTTAGAAAAAGAAATTTGCTCTTTCATTTGGTGGTGTATGTACAGGGAAGCATGTAAGCACTTACTTAGAGATTCACTAAAGCATTAAATACCTGCTTGCCTGAATTGAGGTCTTTTTACGCAGGTTGTGGGTACTGCATGTCTTTGAAATGACCCTCAAGGGCTCAATACTTCCCTGTCCAGTGATAAACTAATTCCCAGGACTAATGGTAAAATTCTGCAAGGCGTGAATCCCCAACTTAAATAGATTTACAGTAAGTTAATGGATTTTTCAGCATATCTCTTGCAACCTATTTGTGGTAGCATTATTTTAACATGCACAGTAATTGAAAAAATTGTCAGGTGATGGGATTTATTATCCTCTCTGACCTGTGTTTTTCATGCCTTGGAAAGGCTCCATAATAAACACAACACTTGAAATAAGGAAATACCTTCTGCAGAAGTGTTCAAAAAGGTAGTGAGTCCAGTAATTATTCTTGAGAAAAACAGATTCTATAGTTATGAGAAGCTAATGCTTAGCAATCTCTACCAAGGGGGTCACTTCTTGGTGGAGGGAACTACTTTTTCCACCTCTCTGCTGACTACTGTCACAACTTGTGCTGGTGTAAATGCCATTACCTGCTTAGTGCGTTGCCCGTGTCTGTCTGTGCAAGAAGCATACCTGTGTCTTCTGGAGGTAAATGCTGTACTCAGAGGCACTGTATGAAATCAGCACTTCTGCAGGGCTGAAGAATGCACAAGTCTGAACATAGTGGTGATGAGGATGAATATTTAATTTTGTTAGGCGATATATTGTGTTCTTTCCACATGCAGCCTTTGAAATATGCAGTCTTATTTTGAAAGGATTACGCTGGAAGTATCCTTTGGAGAAAGTGTTTACTTTTTGCAAGCATATTTGTCCTTGCTCCTTTTGTTATCGTTATTTATAAATCAAAAGTTATATTGATCTGGAGATTATGTGTTAAACCATGTCTGAGCAGTGGTTGCTCTATTACTGAGGAAACCAGCTGCCATATAACTTTTGGTAAATTTATTGATCAATACTCTGTGTTTCTCTTTAGAAAAAGAACAAGCTGAATTTTAATTTACTGGGAAGTCAGCTGAACACGTGGCCTCTTCTTCAGCAAGGGATTTACGCCTGTGAGGAACTTTCGAGAGATGAATAGTGCCATTACTTTGCAGGGGATTATTCATGTTCTTGAAAGAAAGCCCGTCTGGAGCGGGCGGTGGAGCCTTGGATCGATTTCTGGCAGCAGTGTTTGTGAGCCCTGTGCTTGAAAGCCAAATTGTAATCGTGTGCTCCTGTTACAGCGGCTGCCTCACTTTTACAGGAGGAAGTAAGGAGACAATAAAATATTTCCTTTTTGGAAATGAGTGTTAATCAAAACAGGGCTTTGAGCCAGGGCAAGGGGAATACAGGAACCAGCTGGGATGTGGGATGCTGGGGATGGCCTGGCCGTGGGACAAAGTGGTGCCACCAGGATGTGATGTCTCACCTGCTGCTGCTTCCCTGGACAGTGGCCTGCCCATGCATCACTTAATAAATACATAAGGGGCAGCTCAACTCAAGGTACTGCATAGGTAGGAAGGAAAGAAGTGAAACTAGTTTTTGGGAAGCGCTAAGTCTGGAAACTCGGGCCATGTGTAGGTGATTGTACTTGGGATTTGTGTGTCTGGGGTTTTCTGAGCGCTTCTATAATGGTGCTGATGTGGATTTGGTATCACGTGTGACCCCATGGCATCTCTTAGACAGACTATGGGCTCAGATAGCCAGGCTTCATTTCGAGCATGATGCTGCGAAGGTATTTTGTGTGAGTCCAGGGAGTCGGCTGCTGCCAGGGCACATCGGAAGGGTGGTTGCACTTGTGCTGCTGAAATGATCCACGCTCTCGTTTCCATGTAGGAAGTCCCTGTCCTTCTCAGATATCTTGAGACAAAATCCATCTAAAATCTCTAATAAAATCTCTAAATTGCTTTTGAGAGCCTGGGCATTGCTCTGTCTTGGGAACAGCAACTCTTTAGGGGAAGAGAATTACACTGATGTTCGTTGCTTTTAAATCAGTTACTGAGGAAATGTCTTTTCCGACTTCTGCGAGCACAGGTAGGAAGCAGAAATCAGAAATAAAGGGTTTGTTACTGGAGTGATTTAAAAATGGTCAACAGGTGCCCTTAAATAAGTGCAAGCCCTTCATGTTACTGTAGGGATCAAGAACTGATTTTCTGCCATTTGCTTTTCATCAGACAGTTGAGATAACTTAAAAGAGAATTTGGCCAGGAGAGATTATAAAGGAAGGAATTTGCTTCTTAAATAAATAGTCTGCTCTCCATTGTTGGAGACTTAACAGACTGATAAAAGCCTGCTGAAATGAAAGGGAGCCTGGAAAACCAGCCTCAGATCTGCCTTGCTGTAAAGTGACTGAGACCAATGCACTTTTAAAGACTTTTTTCAAATTTTTTTGATGCAAACTGAACTTAACCTAGTGGCTTGACTTACCTTCGTTTATTTGGATGAATAAAGGAATTTGCTAGACATGCATTTTTCAGAAATTGCTTATAAATTTTATTTTAAAATAAATGGAGTACACAAATTGGTATATACATGTATATATATATATCTAATTTTTTTTTAAATAGCTGGCTGTTAGATACCTGGCTTGTAAATTTGAGGGGGAATTTATGGAATCACTTGTCCTTTGCTTGAAACACATTTCGTCATTCGTCTTTTAAGAGGTATGCTTCTTTTTTTTGCGATCTTTATGACCCCATTATTTGGATGCTGGAGCCTCCAATTGGTAAAAATGTGTCTGGGAGGGGGGTGGGGTTTACAGAGTGCTGTGTTGTGTGGCTCTTTCCTTTTTTTCCCCAGAAATGCACTTTGTGTTGGAGTAGGAAACGTGTGGCTTTGCAGCAATAAAATGCCTGGACCTGTCCATGTGCCCAGTTATCAAGGGCAGAAATGCCCCTTTTCCCAGGGTTTCTGAAGGTTTTCCTACTGTTGGGCACAGGGGTCTGTCAGAAGCCTGGCTGGGCTTGCTGGCCGAGCAGCTGGCTTCAAGTACGAGTCATAGATGGAGATTGTCATCTCTGCAGCAAATGGGAGAGAGAACAATGATATGAATTTGAGTGTAAATATTTGTGGTAAAAATGGTGAAGGTGAAAGTTCCCCAGTGATGTGACATTAGTTCTGAGCGTTTTATTGATATAATTACAGCATGACAAAAGCCTGGTAGTGCTGTTTTCAGTCATTTATTTTGTCCTGTTGGATTGGTTTAATTAACTTTTCCCCTTCAGAGGGAAAGAGGAAAATATGAAATATTTGGAGTGTGCATATTTCCGTGTACAGCTGAAAGAGAAATGCTGGTCTGCTGACCCCATGCTCTGTCAGCTCAGCACTCTGGGCTGCCTCTCTACCCATAGCATGTTCCCCCGAGGCTGTGTTCAGGCAACACCATGCTGACCTCAGTAAGCCTTGCTGTATGGATCAGTGGCTTGTTTCCTGCAAACTCCCCAGCCATTTTGGACAGCCCTGGACAAGGATAAAGATTACTGTCTCCTTTGCAGTAAATAACTTGCACAGGAGCAACGTTCACTCCCTGCAAATGGTGGGCGCAGATATGGGTGTTCACCAAACCACAGGGTGTTTCCAAACAGGTCACATCCCAGCAAGAAGCAGAGCTCTGCAGGCTCCCTCTGTCCTCAGGCTCTCCTATATTGCTGCCGTGCCTCTTCAGCAGGCTGCCTGGTGTCCCCCTAAACCAGTGCCCCAGCACGGACAGGAGCCTGGACTCTCAGACCCGAACTCTTTAACCCTTACTTGAGCTCCAGCACCAGATTATAGGTATGGGGTACATGGGAAGAGCTTTACCTCTTTTTGGGCTGACAGGTTACCAGCACAAGAGGAAAAACTGGGTTCAAAACCATGTTTTCTCTGGGTTAGGTGAATTCAGGGATGGGACACCTTCAGCTACCCTTTGGGTTTAACAGAGAGAGAACAAAATGAGATACTCTGCAAGTTTTTCCAATTTCCCTGGCAATAACATCTTTGTTGGTGTGGAGGACAGGGACTGCTTTGCAGTAGGTAGGAGCTGTCAGGGTTGAGGGCAGAGACCTCACAACTGTGGTGAAGAACATCTTTTTACGGGGCTCTCAGAAAATTACGTTTTTCAGGCTTGCAAGGGATAGAAGCTTGTGTGGAGGAGTTGAAAAGTACTTTACAGGGCAAATGGGGAGATGCAGGTGGGCAGATAGTGGACCCATGGAGTTTGTAGGTTGTATACATGTCTCCATCTCAGTTCCTACTACAGTGGTGCCAGACAAGGCAGAGGCTCTCCCCAGCCTCTCCCACCCTGCTGCAAAACAGATCTTGGCTAATCCTAGTGCAAGGATGCCACAGGACTGGGGAGGTCTCCCCTGCTTGTTAAATGGGACTGTGGCAGTGAACGTCCTGTCGTTCATTCACTGCATCTAAAACCAGAGCTACCTTTTTGCTGCAGAAGCCTCTTAAATCATTCTCTGCTTTCCTTCTTGTGCTTCCATGTCTTTGGTTGACCCTGCCTTTCAGGGCCCTTATTCTTCCCGCTCCCCTTGGTTTTATAAAGAATTGTGTTCATCCACCACTCGTGCCAGCCTTGACTGTTTGCATTTTTAACTTTGTCTTTATTAAATTTTCAAGAATCTCCTAAGCATTCACACATCTGTCACAGCACAAAGCGGAATATTACTTGATGCTCAGAAAAGCAAATTATAGCATAGATGTGCAAGAAATATTTAATCAAAAGCACTGCAGCCACGTGTTCAAGTACCAAGCCCTAGAAAAGACTTTTACTGCAGAGTCATTTTTCCAGAGATCATTCCCAAGAGTTTTGTTTTTATTGTTGGAAAGTCCACTTGGACTATGGCACCTTGGGGAGTACAGCCCTGAAATCAGCTTCTTCCATCGTGCCCAGCCACAGGCATGCTGTGGGAAGCAGTTGATGACAGACCTTAACAAACATGCAACAAAAATGCACGCACGAAAACGGAGGCAGGGAAATGTCAGTTCTAGTTGGTTTCTTGCAGGGACTCGGAGGAGTTCCTGTGCTTTGCTTGCTCCCTGCAGGCAGGGTTGGTCTGGGCACATTGGTCTTGCGAGGTCTAGAGGCAAGCAGCTGTGGGCACAAGTATTTCTTTGTCTCCTGGCCTCTGGACTTGTGCTGGTGGGCTCCGCTGCCCACTTTAACAGTTTTTATGGGGATATAAATAATAAATGGGTGAGCCACAGTGCAACTGACTGCTCAGTGGTTGGACAGTTACTTAGAATATAATGGTAGCATGTTTTCAAGGTCTTTTGAGTGGGTATAATGAGAAGCTAGCATACAGCATTTTTATCAGAAAATTCACAGGGAGCATGTTTCAAAATACCAGGGCAGTAGATAAGCTGAACAATTAAAATAAATGGATTTTGAGCTTGGCATTTTGATGGGCACAGATAATTAGGGGAAGATGGTTTCTGCTGAGCAAAATGGTTTGGCTTTGGCTGGTAGGCAGTGCTGGCTTTGGAAACTTCTAGTTTGGCTCCCACAAGAGTCTCACATGGCTGCTCCCACGTGAGGCAGGAGGGTGGTGGGTGTGGAGGTGAAAGGAGCCCCCTCTAATTTGGAGACTGGGTGGAGACCTGTCCTCTCTTGGTCTAATGGTGATGTAGAAAAAGTAGACAATGTGAGCCCTGATGGCTTAAAAGTGGGAAGACAGAGTAACTAAATTGTTTTAATTTTTATTACTAATGCTTTGAAGCTAATCTCATAAGCTTTGGGAGCTTAAGTCCATAAATTTTATAGTGACGATATTGTAAAAGTAATCCAAAAGGCTGTCGTATTGTTGGGGGAGAGAGGGAGGGGTTGAAACGTTTCCTAAGCTCCAAATGTGTTCAGAGAAGCAAACCTTGTAAGAGCAGCAGTGGCACCATCTGATGGGTTTTGTACTGCTACAGACAAAAGTAATTATGCTGCCTAGAAGAGCTTTTGTCTCCAGATAATGTTGTTAAAAACTTGCACTGTAGTGTAAATCATAAAGGAACAAATCTAGAGTCTGCTCTTACTGCTGCCAGGGGAAAAACTCTTGGATTTTGTTTCATTTCTGCTCAATGTATTGAAAACCTTTTCCAAGTTTGTAAATAAATATTACCTGCTGTTTGAAAAATAACTTGCAGTTCATCTCACCAGTACTGCCTGTGGCAGCCAGGCCATTATTGCAAACAGTTGTTTCTCTCTTGGTGAGCTCTTTTGTGTCTTTTAGGAATACAGGCTGTTGCAATGAGTCTGAAGTTGTCTGATTCATTGGAGGTATTAGAGAAGTATTTTCTTCTCTAGAGCTTGCTTACATGTGAATACCTATGGCTGCTTTTGCAATTGCCATGTCTGAAAATGTTTTGGTGAGCTTACAAAAAGCAAAACTTTTGGTATTTCACAGAATCACAGAATCACAGAATCACAGAATTTCCTAGGTTGGAAGAGACCTCAAGGTCATCGAGTCCAACCTCCAACCTAACGCTAACAGCCCTCCACTAAACCATATCCCTAAGCTCTACATCTAAACGTCTTTTGAAGACTTCCAGGGATGGTGACTCCACCACTTCCCTGGGCAGCCTGTTCCAGTGCCTCACAACCCTTTCAGTGAAGAAGTTAAAGTATTTCCTTGATAAACATTTAAATTTCCATCTGTGAACATCAGGGGTTGTGTGGTGTCTTTTTTTTTTTTTTTTTTTTGTGGTGGAGCGTTCTAGATGCATGGGACTCTTAAATGTTTGGGTACCTGGGACCCGAACAGGATGCAGCAAGTGCATTAGGAACACGTTAATTCACTGGAAAATTTTCTACTAGCCTGCCTGGAGAGACAAGTTTTGCCTCAGGATGGAAATGGTTTCCATGGTTGTAGGGATTCCAGTGCCTGGTTGTCTCCCAATGTGATCTGTATCCTGAGGAGTAAAGGGAGAACGCCTTTTTTTTTTTTTTTTTTTTTTTTTTTTTTTTTTTTGGTGCACCCCTTTTGCATAGAAGACTTCTGTGGTTTGCAGCACAGACACAGACAGCTATCCATGTAGGAAGCTTGTTTGCAGTGAAATACCAGCTGCACAGAGCCTTCTCCTGACACCTGGCCACCACGTTGGATGCTGCTTTCCCCTACTTTCTGCTATGGGCTGCTCACACCTTCTCACTGTGGTGCTGCAGAGAGGTGGAGCAGCTGGCTTAGCCACTGGCATGTCTGCTCCCTGAGGGTACACAGCTGGTTTTGGTGCTGCTGGTTTTCGGTGAGCTGGCATAGAGGAGCAAAGGAAGGACATGCCTCCCTTTGTTAGCAGCAACACCCTTTCCGAACACCCTCAGCTGCTTGTGAGTCTGCACCCAGATCTGTTGCTGCTCTGTGTCCACAGCTGCTTAAGGGTTTCAGCTGTGGCTATGCCGAGTCTCCAGGGGATGTTGTATGGAAATGGCTTGTCGTGCTTGCTCGTTCAGGCGACTACACCACATAATCTCTTAAATAAACCCATCAAATCCCAGACCGGGCTGGAGCCTGCAGCCTGGGGGAGCCAGCAGGTTAATCCAGAGCTCCTCCAGCCCCAGTCCCTTTGAAGTAGCTGCAGCTCAGGAGCAAATGCGCCTTCTCAGGAAGGCTGGTGTTTTAACTAAGCAGCAGAGTTTTATTATCTGAGCTGAGAACTCAGTGATTTCCTTCTCCTGCCAGTAATCCTCACTCAGGGCACTATTACGCTCTTTTACAATTTATTTTCTTTTCTCTAATTGCCAGTTTGCAATGGCCATGCATCCCTGGGCCGCATTCTGGGGAGCTTTTGCACTTTGAAAGCAGCTTAGTCCATCCTTCATGCCCACTGCAATCCCTCTTCAGGTGCTTGAGGGGAGTCCTGCTGGAAAAATAATACATAATAGCTCATGCTTTTCAATTGTTGCCTGATAAGTGTGCTCTAGAGTAAAGGTTCAGCTACTTCATGCATCCTTTGTGAGCCCTAACAAACTGCCCTTGACAGAGATAGTCAACAGATGTGCAGTACCAGTGTACCAGGTACGGTGCTTTGCAGCTGGTGATGCTCTGGCTCATGTCCTGCATCAATTCCCCAGATTTCACCCGGCACAATATTGTTCTTCCATCTCTTCCCTCCCATCCTGGGGTAGAGAGCTGTGATGCTGTGTATTGTTAAGTTGTTCCCAGGTTTTGTCCCTGGGCTGGCTGAAATGGCTTTGGAGTATAATTTGTGTATGCATTTAGCTCCTTTCTTCCTGTGGGTGAAATGTGGTTAAGAGCTGCCCAGGCAGGACTTTCCAGCATGGTGGCCTGCAGCAGCTCAGGCTGTCATCTCCACAAGCCAGACTTGTGGATCAAGGCTATTTAGATTTTAGTCCATGCAGAAGTTTTTTCATGTTTTTTTCTTGCTAAGAAAAATCTTTTCCAAAGAAAAAGATTTAAAAGCACATAAATAACTTTATAACATAGTTGAGTTCTGTTGTGTGTGCACAGCTACAGTGACAGAGCGAAATGTGAAGCAGGTACTGCAAGGCACATTGTGTACTGGACAGCGGGTGCAAGTCTGTCACTACGCTTTGCCAGTCCTATTAAGTCCTATTTATTCTGCTTCAGGTAGACCTACAGACTAGCTTCCTTAAATTGCAGTTTTTGAAAATATCCTTGAAATAAATTAAAAATTAAAAAAGAAGGGAAAAAAAAAAAGAGATGATTCAATTGTCCTCCAGCAATAGGAGTTCCAATAATGCCATGTTATGAACAGGGCAGCTTTTACTGGCAGCAAATACAGCCTGTTGGTTTTGAGAGAGCAGAAGCCCATGCAATGGGCTGTATTGTAATGCTGTAATGCTGCGTCCCTTTCGCCTCCCTTCGAGGCTGGCTCCCATGAGCGCAGGGCGCTGCCCCGCCAACCTGCAGCCTCTTCGTGCTCGCAGTCTGGCTGTGGGTCACTTCTGGTGGCTGGGGGTTTAATATTCTTGTAGCCAGCCCTTTGTGAGGAATAGTTCAGAATAAACAACTAGGGGAGATGGTTATAAAATATTTTGGATCTGGGAGACTTTTTTTTTTTTTTTTTAACCAAGTTTTATTATTTCTTGCATCTATTAATGGGGCAGCAGGAGGCTCCATATGCTTTTATAGTCCCTGTTGTGCTCTCTAATGCTTATATGCAAAGGCTCCAAGGTGCATAAAATAGACACTCTTAGCCAGTTATTATGATAAAAATTATGTGCATGTCATGACCTTTAAAGCAGTGGGACTGTGTGTGCATGCTCTTCTGATGCGCCACTGTTCTCAGTTCCTTTCTGAAGCATTTCTCACTGTAGGAGGTTTGCATAGGAGTTTGGAATATTTTTCTAATCAGCGAAGGGTCTCTTGGCTCTGATGACAACTTCCAAAGCATAGAGTAGCAAGGAGAAGGAAGAGCGGATGATTTTTTTTTTTCTAAGGGAACTAACAGAGAAGAGGTTAAAGGCGAATGGTGAGGCACAGCATGAAAATCCTGGCACTGTCTGCAGTGCTGTCAAAAATGCTGGCCCAAAAAGTGCTTTGTGCTCTTTGTTGAGGCAAAAGCTATTCTGGTGCTCTTGAGGATAAAGGAGAAAAAAAGTTTCATAATCCCTGTGCCCTATTTAAAGAAACTTTTTTTTTAAAAAAAAAAAACAAAACACTAAACTTTCTATAGCAGAAAACCAGAATTTGCTCTCCTGTCAGAGCCCAGACATCTACCCCTCGGCATCGGCTGTGCTGTTACGCCTGGCAAGCATTGCAATGTTCTGCATCGGCACGTGTGAGGAGCGAGATGCCTGCTGTCATGGGGAGGGAGGCGTGAGGAGCGGGCTCTGTGTCCTTCACCACTGTGTCCCTCAATCTGTGGTGTCAGAAAGGAGGGATGGCTGCCGTCTGTGAACGCAGATGGCTGCGATGGGCTTGCTCGGGCAGCGCGAGTGTCGAGAGCACTCAGGCTCTTGCTTTGGTGTGCCTGGGCTCTGTGGGTGACACGCGCTGGTGTGTGCCTTAGGGGTATGTCCAGGAGATGGGCACGCACCAGCTGGGTTGAAAACCTCTATTTGGTAATTTCTGCTTTGATTGCTGCTTGCGCTGTAGCTTTCTGCACGTTGGTATGGGGGACAGCAAAAAGCATCGGGTCCCTGTCTACAAGGTGTGTGCACCTGGGGAGAAACAGTCCAGAGAGCTGGGGCTGTGGTGGTTTCCAAAGGTCTTGGTTAATGCCGGAGGCCAGGCAGGGCGAGCAGTGGGGCCCACCACTGCTTGTGATAACGCTGATATCAAACCCCCGTGGAGAGGCGTCAGGCCACGCTCAGCTGCACCTCAGGCTTAACAAATGGAAAAAATAACACTTATGGTTTTAAAAATTAAACATTCCCTTTAATTATTGAACATGAATAATTTCCATGCAAATTGAGCCTGGATGCATGTTTCCAGAGTGACACAGCTGAGAGCGGCTACATCGCAGGGTGTCAGTGACCTGTGAGCTGAGAGGCTGTTCGTTATTTTTAGCATTTTATGACCAGTGCCCTGGAGAATGGGATGCAGGCTGGTGGTGATATTTGGCCAAAGAAAAGGAATTTAGTTTGCACTCGTAGCCTCCCCTACAAGTGCTTTAACTTGCAAAATGGGACAGGAGTGGGGAGTGTGTAGATAGGTTGTCTTCACATAGCTGGGTATTTTGGAAGCCTCCTGGACAGGACTATAATTAAAGGAATAACTGCGGGGTGACTGTGTTGTTGGAGGCTCTCCTGCTTGCTGCATGAAGGTGTGTGCAGAAAGTCCTTGCTTCTTTGAAGGAAGAGAGGGGAAAATGCACACTGGTTTTTCTTGCAAGTCATCGGTCTCAGTATCAAACTTGCTGCTGAGCTTCCTGGGCAGCTTGGTGCAGCCTGATGTGTGTGAGAGCGACCTGGCCATGCACCCACAGATGGATGCTGTCACTGCCTGTCAGCATTCCTTTGGGCTATGGAACAGCTCATGTCCAGGGCAGATAAAATGTTGGATCTGCAGCTCAAGTGAATCCTAGTGCATTTAGGAAAACTATGGAGCTGCAGAGGCTTTTCAAGTGACTTTGAGGATACTTAGTGAGGAGTTGGTTCTGAAGGTTGGCTCCATGATTAAACTCGTATATATTTTTCTTTTCATAATGGAATGTCAGCATTTGCTGTTTCCTGATTTTCAACACTATATAGTTTGTCAAACATTTATCTCTGTCTTGAATTGTCTTGAGATAGAACTTCTGTTAATTTCAAATCAATATGGAAGAGGGAGAGAATGAAATTGCAATCTAGCCCTTTTCTTGGATCAATATTTTCTTTAAAAGCTGAAATGTTAACTAGATCATAGTTTTTGCCATTTTGAAATGTAGCTTGTCTTTGAAGAATATATGCATTCCCCTGAAAATTGACGGTGATGGTCAGTTTTGCAGCAGGCATCTCTGCTGGCAGGCATTTGAGCCAAAGTGGGCAGGATGGGGCCAGCCTTTGCAGCTGGTGTGTTCTAATATCCTCCCTGTTTCTGATCTCATCATCTTAACTTTTTTTTTTGTTCTGTTTTGCAGAAGCCTTTGAAATTGTAGTGCGGCATGCGAGAAACTTCACCAACAGCATGTTTAGGAACCACTACCAGAGCATGGGGACCAGAGCTCTTAAGTTTGTTGGAGAACTTTTTACTGATGTCTCACTGTACATACTGGGCTCTGACATCAGTGTCAATGACATGATAAATGAATTTTTTGACAGTTTATTCCCCTTGGTCTACTCTCATTTGATTAATCCTGGCTTCCCCGATCCCTCCGTAGAAATGACTGAATGCCTGCGGGCAGCCAGGAGAGACCTCAAAGCCTTTGGTAACTACCCTAAGATGATGATGACGCAGGTGTCCAAGTCGCTGCAAGCCACGCGAGTCTTTTTACAGGCACTCAACCTGGGGATCGAGGTTATAAACACTACTGACCACTTGAAATTCAGCAAGGACTGTGGACGAGCGCTGCTGAAGATGTGGTACTGCTCGCATTGCCAGGGGCTCCTCATGGCCAAGCCCTGTGTTGGATACTGTGGCGCGGTGATGCACGGATGCTTGGCGGGCGTCGTAGAGATTGACCACCACTGGCGAGAGTACATCAGCTCTCTGGAGGGGCTGACCAAAGGCATGCACGGCATCTATGACATGGAGCATGTCCTCCTGAACCTCTTCTCCCTGGTGCGGGACGCAGTCGTCTACGTGCAGAAGAACGAAGGAAAACTCTCAACAACTGTGAGTGGTTTTCTGCAGTTCCTCATGCTCTTTTCCACAGCAGTGCTTGGTTGTATACCACATGTGCTATGTGGTGTAACCAATCCATCCCTCTCCACCAGCCAAAAATCATCACATGCTCTGATTTCCAGCTCCTTTCTACTTCCTCCTCAGTTCTCTGATTTTTAAAACTTTTGGTAGCATTTGAAACTGCTGTTTGTGGGAACTGAGCTTCATCTTAGGGCTTTACCTCTTGTCAGATTGGTGTGGATTCCTTCTGGCATCAGCCTTGTAGCTAGGACAGTAGATCAGGAGTTGAGACATCCCAGCGTCTTTCATTCTTCCTGGGTACTCTTCCTGCTTTGGGTAGGTCTTAAAGGATGTCCTGCTCTCCCGGTGTCTCCTGTCTCAGTCATTGTGATATGAAGTGTAGTAAACCTCAAATTAAATGTGTTTATTGTAGCAGGGACCAGACTTGCATTACCCTGTGGTCTCTTTGTCCTGGTGTGCTGGGCATCCTGGGGGATGGTCTTTAAGAGACCATCTGTGGTTCAAAGGTCATGGAGCCGAGCAGCGTAGAAAACTGTTTCTTTATCACTTAACATCACTAAAATATACCTCCAGATAGATGCCAAGTAGAAGCATATACTGTGGCATTCCATGTTTCTTGATTTACCAGAAGAGGTCTGGTTTTCCCTGTATTGGTAACTCATTCCGATTTTGGGCTGCATTTAATCCCAGGGGTAAGGTTATTTCTTATTTATTAGGAGTGACCTGACATTTTAAAAACACATTGTGTGAATTTCTGAGCCTCCTGAGAAACTGAGGCTTTCTTGTTCAGAAAATAGTGCTGCTCTGTTTGAATGCCAAGGATAAATGGAATGTGGTAACATAACGCTTGTTTCGCAAAAGAGATTTTCTTGGGACACAGTTGATTGCTCCATGCAGGTAGGGTAGAGCCGGGGATGTGGGCAAAGGTGCGGGAATGTTGTTACGCTTTGCTTAAAGCCAACAGTGATTAAAATCTGCCACCGTTTCCCTGTTAGCTGCTTGTTCCTGTCATTCTTGACTCCTGTTTACAAAAGAATTGTGTCTATGTAGGTCACTGTAGTACTTGCACTGTAAGTAACTTATCTTTTTTCGGGCCATGGAAATGGATTGGATTATGGATTTTGACCTATGTGGCATTCAGCCAACAGCACTCTTCTATGCCGTTTCATGTGCCGCTTTTGCTCACTGATTGCCTGAGATGTGCCGTGTGAGGACTGTGGACTGATGTGCTGGCACCTTGGTGGTTTCACACCTCTGGGGTAGTTTGGCACATATGGTGCAAACTCCCTTTATTGCTTGGGAGAGATTTAGGGACCAAATCTCCAGGAAGCTACATTACACATCTTGCGGTAACCAGGAGGTGGCTGTGACCAGGGCTCTGAGGTACTTTACAGGACATTGTTTTTTAAGCTGCTTGTCAAAGACCGCATGCCTTAGCTCCTCTGTGAAGAAAATCCCTAACAGCAGCCTGCCAAGCATTTCTTGTGCTCCTCAGACCGCTGAGAGGTTCCAGGTCCCAGGGTAGCAGCTCTGCCAGGCACAACTTCTGATATTTTGGAGCCAGGGAAGTGTTATCCTCTGTGCTAGAGGACAGAGAAGCTGCTCTGCTAGTAGCCTGGCCTGGAGTTTCCGCATAGCTGATGCTAAGGAGGATGAAGTGCATAAATTCACAGCCAACACTCTGAAATTTGCTTTATTTTGTATTTTAATTTTGTTATGTTTTTCTTCAGTGTTGCATGATCAAGGAATAAAGCTTCAGCTGGTCAGAACCTTTCATCCTTCTCAGGAACAGCAAAGGAGCAGAGATGTAATTGTAGGTTTAGCTTTAGGGCAGGTGAGATAGACAACTCATTTACAAGTGGTGGTGAAGTATATTGAGGGAAAACCTAGCTAAACTGTGAGCCCAATTGGCATTTTCAGGGCAGTAAGAAACAAAGCTTCCTTCTACACATAATGTGTGTAGAACATGGTATTTGTTCTCAAAAGATTGAAAGCCATATTCAACAGTGAGTGAAAGCATCCTAAATGTTTTGCACCAGTAAACACGGTGTGCTTGTAGATGGGAAGGCAGAATGGAAATACTGCCTGTATGGGCTGCGTGCCAGGTTGTGCAAGCACATGCAGTATGTGTTGCTGTATGGTCCTGAAAAGAGAAGTTTTTCCTCCCATATTATTACCTTGTTGGCACAATATTAAAAATGTTTTTTTTTTTTTTTTAATTTTTATTTTATTATTATTTCTTGAAGACTTCCACGTATACACTGAAGAAACATGACTGTCAATTATATTATCAAATAGAGACCTTGATCTGTCTACTGAAAATGCATTTGTTGATGGACAAGTAGACAAAGAGCTGCTGAAGTTAATACAAGCCATGGCAGTAGAGCCATTATCTGCCCATCCTTTGCCAAATCAGACCATAAATTGACTTCCTTGTAAATAATAATAATAATAAAACAACAACAGCAACACTGAGCACCACATAACAATTCAGTGCTTTTGTACTTGACAGAGTAGTTTGAATTCATTAGTGCCATATATAGTTAGGTACTTCAGCATAACTCCTCTTGATTATTTAATACTTGAGAGATTCTTTTTATTTGCTCTAAAGACATTTTTGAGTTATAGGAGTGCAGAGGAAAAAATTCAAGGCAAGAAAGCCAAGTGTCTATCAGTTGTCACTAAAAGAGGATGGCCAATGGGTCTTTAAAGTTTATTCTTAAAATACCACTGTTGCTCACTCAGCTCAAACTCTTATGTCAAACCTGAGCCCGGAGGAACTTTTTTACAAATGAAGCTGTGAGCTGTTCAGTAGAGGAACAGGGCAGTGATGGAAGAGCTGACAGTTATAACTACAGTGTTGCAGATGGCCCAGCTCTGTTGGTCTGTATGTGTCTGGGATCTGGGGTAAACATCTCTGCCCGTAAGTGATAGAATGCAATTTTTTTGGTTGTGCTGGAATGAAAGTTTCTCTGTTAAACTTATCAGCACATATCAAGTTTCAAAGAATATACCTGGAAGCAAACAGTTGTAGTTTCTGTTATCCTGTAAATATGATTGTTTTTAGATACCATCACCATATCAAAGTCTAAAATGCCACAGGACTTGTCTTTGAAACTGTGGGGCTTTACTCTATTGCTGGCTTTTTGTATCATCCTGTTTTATTTCTGACCTTGGCCACAAGCATTTCTGTAGGCAAAGTTCAATTCACCTATATGTTATTAAGCATAATCACAGGTTATTTAATTGTCATTTAAATCTACTGGAATTATGGAAAACTTACCTTCCATGTCCATAGTGATTATAGCCTGAATAACAACACTACTGCCCTTGTCTGTCCTTTAGACTTCTTTGTTTTGTCTTTGATGGCATTTCTACAATGGTACTGTTTTTTCCTGGTTGTTTTGGATCAGTGTGGGTATTACCCAGCAAAGCATCCTTCTTCCACGTGGCTGCTCCTCTGTCCCTCTTTGCCACCCTTAGGCTGTGTTGCAGGTATTTGCAGAAGGATCTGGACCCGTTTTGTAGCTTGCAGCAGACCTAACTACAAGAGGGCGTTTGAACCTCAGCTCCAGAGGTGTTGCAGAGCCTCGAGGGAGGTTTCTGTGGAGCTCCGCAGACCCTAAGACACAGAGTCATGCTGCTGTTGCTCTGCATGTGAAAATCACGTGCCTTCAGGCATGTATTTAAACGTAAACCGGTGGTGTTCCTGGTGAACAAATGGAAATGCAGAAGAATGAATTCCATAGCATTATGGCAGGAGGCAGTTCCCTCCCAAAGCCTTGCTTTAATAGTTAATTTGTCAGCAATGGTGGTGTTAGGTTTAATAATTTCTACAACTTTTCTGTTTAAAAATGTCACCCCCTAAACTATGCTGTTAAAATACCTTGTCAAGTAGGCTGAGTCTCCGGGTAGATTGGGAAAAATATTCTGTCTAGCACTGTATCTATAAACTATAGATTTTCCTGTCTGATACTTTCTTCCATGTTGAAACAGTGCCTAGTACTTCTATGTCTTCTAGATATTTTAATCATGAATGCAGGGAGCAGCAATTATAGTCGGTCTGCGCTTTCTACCACAAAAAAAGACAGAGATGCACTACAAATAAATGTCATAAAATATTCAATCCCCTCACCTCTCGAAGTTAATGTTTTCTCTCTTGTTGAAAGTCCATGAGAGACAATAGGTCTGGGTGTCTCACGTAGCTAATCATTGATCCTCCTCTGGGATTCCCTACCTTAAGCCAGCACTGCAATTTTATTTTGGAAGGTTGTGGAGTTGAGGTGAAGATTGTTGACTTGACACAGATAGTAAGTTGTCTACATAAATATTATTTTTCCTCCCTGTAACTCATTAGGGTTTTGAATCCATCCCAACAGAGTGGGGAAAAAGGCAATGCATAGCCCAGCGAGACCTTTTCTCCTGCAAAGGAGAAAAGGTGGGTGGCTTGAGTTGATGCTCCAGCCACATACTGCATGTGAAGGGCAGGGGGTATGCACTGCAGATGAGATTCATCAGAGAAAATGGTTCAGTTTTGGCTTTATTAGCTACTTTGAGATACATGTCTGGCAGGGCACAAGTCACTTCCCAGCCCTTCTCATGGGGCTGGCAGGACTTCTCTTTCCCTTTAACTGTCTTGTGGTGTACCTCTGGATGTGGAATTGCAGGGTGCTGATCCCTGACTTGCACAGCAGATTCTCTGCATGGCAGGACCTGTACCTGCTAGTGTAATGAAGGTTGGACACAAAAGATTCTCTGTAGCTGATACGTTTGTAGCACAACCAAACCAAGGAATAAGAGCAGGCTGCAAAGGAATACAAGATCTTTCTGATTGGTCTTGCAAGTTTCATAGCAAAAGTAAATTATGAAAAACACCGACACACCTGCCACTCAAAAACATATCAGTAAGCTTCAGATTTTTATCTTTCGGTATAAACACAAAGCCATGGGCTGACAGAGCTGCTGAGACTTTGCTCTTTTCCTTACAGTAGAGGTGCACAGCTCTCTGTTGGTGGAGTATTGCCTAGAAAGAAAACAGCAGGGAGCTCAGCAAAACATTTTTATTCACTTAGGATTGATGTCTGAGTTTCTAGAAAGTCTAGGTGAATTGCAAACGAGGGTAGCCAGACGTTTGTTCAACGGGTTGTGGTCAGAGGGGGGGAACATGTTGGAGGAAGGGAACCAGCGCCGTATAGGAGCAGGGTGCCATTCTTGATGTGCTTGCACTGTGAACAGATCCTACTCCTTCACTTTGCTGCAAACACTTATAAAACACTGCTCAGGTTTGGGTTAAATAGGTGATATAGCGGTGCTGCAGAGCTGGTGAGGAGAGAAGGTGAAGCCACTGTGCAAGGCAGCTGGGTAGGCTGTGTTTTTTTTTTTGTTTTTTTTTTTTTTTTTTGGAGGTGGAGAGCTCAGCTGGCCCACTGCAGGCTGAGTGCTGGGTCTGAACCCAACTGTGGTGTTGGCCATGTGAAGCTTCTGGGAGACCCCCAGAGTGGGCAGGGCCAGGTGAACTGGGCCTCACTTGCACTTCACTTTTTTGGGAACCCTGCTAAGGAGACCCTGAGCATGGTGAAAATATAATTGACTACTTTGATTGCTAGTAGCACCATTGAGAGAAGCACTGCTGTTGCAAATTAGTGTGGAAATTTGCAGCACCTGCAGATGCACAGGAATGGAATTCAAGAATACATAAGTAAAGGAGCTTTTGCAGGGATGAAAATGACATCTCTCTCCATATGTGATGATTCAGTGCATTTGTGGAGCATCAAGCAGCGGGGCTGGTGCAGTTTGCCCTGGGTGCTGCCCAGGGGCTGCTTTGGAGGCAGCTTCCCTGGTACCAAGCTGGAAGCTGCTTTGCTCCATGGATTACACTGCTGGGGTGGTGGCAGGGAGCCCTGGCAAGTTTTCCTATCTGTTAATGGATTTCTTTCTGTGCTGGAGCTGGCAAGAGACTTCTGAGGCAAGCTTTGAAATTACAGCGCTGTTCGAGAAGTCATTCCCTTTGAGACACTGAGATCGGTTTCTTTGTACTTTTAATGCGGGTTGCTTTCTGTTGGCATAGCTCATGGGATAGTCAGCTGGATGTACTGCCTCTGTATTTTCAGTTTCTTTATCGGAAAAGTTTAATCCTCAGGCTGCTCTCTAATGCTTGCTGGTAGCTAGCTCCATTTTTCACTTTAAGCTGGAAATGCTGGTGAGGTTTTGGTTTTCAGTAAGCTCTGACCCACTCATAGTTATCCCAAGGTGCATTTATCATGTACTTCTGTTAACCATTTTGTGATAATGCAGTGTAATGTGCCTGATAAGACATGTTAAAGCAAGCATCTGTTCCTGCTGCAGGATGAAAATAAACCTGATCACCAAGGACAGTATCAGCAAAGTTCCTGTTCCTGTGAAAATATCTTGGGATTATTATGATTAGTTGTCTGAAGAGGTTCAGATATTAAAGATTTTTCTGATAGTTGGGAAGCATGTAGCAAAGCACTGAATAGTAAGGCATTGATTTTGATCTATAAATCCCTACGTTGTTGGTGGCTTAGCTGGTTCTAAAAGAACAAGGACAAAAATTATTCACACCTGCAGTTTTGCAACCCAGTATCAAAAAACTTTGATCAAGTGACTCTGGCGTACTGCTTCTGGCCTTAGATTGCAGGTTTAATGCTGCTCAAATGTGCATGAGTGAGTCACGGGTCTGCGTCTTGCTTTTGGAAGTGACCTTGGCATGGATGCTCTCGACCCTCAATAGGAGTGAAGCTCAGAGGTTATTTTCAGCATACTGAAAGGTAACCCTGTCTGGCCTAGGGAGGAAGGTCGTTGTTGTTACATGGTTAGCTAATTCTACTAACAAAAGCTCTGCTTCTAAAGGACACAGCACATTTTCACATGTTGCAGTTCTTGGTTAGCCTTGCCCATTTTCTTCTGGGCTCCAGCATGGGCAAAGTGGTGTGTTGCTCTTGCCTCCTGCTCGCTCTGGCAGCACGATGGGGCTCTGGGTGCGGTTTGTCACCAAACTGGGTCCAGCCATGAGCACGCGGGGCCGCTAGGTGGAAGCAGCAGATGTGGCCAGCAATGCTCAAACCTGCTGGTGCAAAGCCAGGGGAAATGCCATTGAATAACAACATGGGTTTTATTTAAAATAGCATTTGATTTTGCTTCTATTCATAACTTTTATATTGTCCTCTCCTTTTTTGCTCTTTTGTCCTTTTAATTGGATGTGTGCTGGCCCCTGGCATGTTGTGGCATTTCAGTGGAATTTCCAGTGATGCTTATTTCAATTAAAAGTGGAAGGTAGCTGCTGCTGCTGTGCCCTCCTCCTTGTATGCATGCGCAGCAGCATGGGGTGCATCTTCCGACAACACGTTTGATGCCAAACCTAACTTTGCTTCGAAGCTCACACAGATCTTTTCGTTGACTTCAGTCAGAGGCAGATCACACAGTTGGTGGCAACTTTATGCCTGCCAGTCTGCGGTATAAAAAGAGCTTTTTAAGGCTGCTGCATTTTATGGGTGGGAATATCATGGTGCCCACTGAGCCCGGCTTGACTTCACTTCAAATCATGTGCTGGCTATGGTGTGAGTGAGATGCACGCAGGCTGCACGCGGCAGGATGTCTTGCATCTTTTCTCAGCTGAAGTCACAAGAAGCCTACAGATCTTGTGCAGATTAATTGCTGGTTCTGTGTACCTGTTTGTGCATACTGTGACTTGGCCTATTCCTTGTTTTAGTGGAGGAGCTGGTTTGTTGTTGTGCAACTGGCTCCCAAACATTAAAGAAGATATTTGGTCCTGCGATGCCTTGATATTAGTGGTAAGAGCTAGCACAAACGGTGGCAGAGCAAACTGTCTTAACTGTTGGAAATGATTGCATACAGCTGTGCAATTTTATACAACTTTACTGCATGGATGTCCTGGTTTCAGTTAGGTCAGAGTTGTCCTAATGGAGCCTAGTTTCTCTTGTCATTTCTAGCTCCCATGACAGCTGTGTTTGACAGCTGAACATGGGATGCTTGGGATGTAGAAAAGGAGAGCTGGTGATCATATCTAAAACAGACTATTGCAGGAAGGGGTGTAAGGGAGTCTGTGTTCCTTGGGTGCTGGACCTTAGGCTTCAGAGTTTCAAACTGCATCATTTTATAGTAAACCATATTGATCAAGGACATAATGTGAAGATTTGAAGCAAATGAATTTGAGAGAAAAAAATAATTTAAGTTGAACCAAAGATCACAGTGTCAGAAAAATCCCGAGGCATTTAGGTAGTGGCTGTGACTTGGAGGCATTTTTGTGTCTGGGTTGAGTCCAAGTGTGTGGCCGCATGGGAGGAAATCACTGGGTATAAGAGCAGACAGCCTAGCAGGTGGATGTGTGGAGCTTGTGTTTGCTCTTTGGGGAGAAGTGGAGATCCGTGTAAAGTGGGAGAGGAACTGTTCCTAAGAGTTGGTGACAGATTTTTATGCAGAGCACAGTCTCACTGTTGGTGAGAAGGGATGAAACAGCTTTCATACTGGGTAGTAAGCCCTATCCCCCACATACTTTCTTGTGACCAGTTCTCATTACATCCCCTGGCTTCTGCTGCTGGGGCAGTGTAGGAGCCAGGTCCAGACAGACCTGCCAGGCTTTGGATGAGCCCTGGGGAAGGTAGCACGAGCTGCCTTGCTTTGTATTTAGCTCTGTCCAGACCTTTCTTCCATTCAGACAAGCATTGCTCTCTAAGCTTAATTGGGGAATCAGGGAGCTGTGTCTGAGATTTTCTCAAAACTGGCTGGATATCTTTGTTTTAACATAGAGATAAAATGCCTAAGTGTCACCCCTGCGGACACAGCTCCCTTGCTTGTCATCTAGATTGCTGCAGCCTCGGGCATCCTCTATGAGCATAAACTCTTTATTTGCAAAATGTATTCTGGTCCATTTCCTTTCTCAAAGATTGTGTCCTTGCTAAGTCCCACAGCTTTGCAATGCGAGACTCATGCTCACAAATATCCATCTATTAATGCTTTTTGCGCTAACCCCTCTTTTGGCTTCATTATCCATGACTGCAGTTTCTACCAAGAACTCCATCTGAGGTCATTCACAGGGCATCCTTCATGTTAACTGCTCTGAGTTTACTTCCAGTGACAGTAACCCTCGTGAGTGTTGCTGCCTTAAAACTATAACCAACTGTCCTATTAGCAATGCTGATGAATGCACCGAGAACAAAATAGAAACTTAAAAGTGGTCCTCTGCAAAGCAGAAATAGTGCCCAGAGCTGCCCAGGCAGATCAGCAGTGTTTTGTTTTGCACTGCAGAAAATGAGGTACGAGGTTGCAATGAGTACTCTGCTTCATTTTGAATTCTCTGCTGGCGTGTGGTAAATGCTCTGAGCTGTACGTTATATCATTTTTACATCTTATTATAAAGTAGCTTTGAGGTACTGGACATGAAAGATACCGTCTACAAATACATTTATAAAAAAAAAAAAAAAAAAAAAAAGAAAAAGAGTTGAGGCAGATTTTTTCAACTGTCCACTTCGGTATGTGCACCCCTTGCTGCTGGCAGCCTGAGCTTTCAGCCTCTTTGGATTGTGGCAGAACACACTGGTGGCGTTTATCATCTCTACCTGTTGTGTTTCCCCAACTAATAAATCCCTGAGGGCGCAGAGCCTGCTCTCAGATGTACGCATGAGGGTGAAGTTTGCTGCTAACTGAATTATTCTTTGAAAGACTCATTTGAGCAAGAGCAGGCTGGCTGCAGAAAGCTGTGTTGATAGCCTACAGCTACTTTGGCACAGTTATTCCTATTTAAAGAGGGAAAAAAAAAATCAAACTTGCAGTTGGTGAATTTAGCAATTCTTTATGCAGGTGTATATCTTTCTAACCTAATCAATTTTCACACCTAATTCTCATCTCTGCTATCTGCTGTGGTAGAGATTATGCTCTGAGACACTGACCTGGAAAGGGATAGAGCAAGTGAGCCCAGTGGTTACTGATGATAATTTGAGGGTGACTGGCATGCTCTGAGTTACTTCTTTCTAAACCTTATTAACTCTTGGATAGCGTGTATTGATCAGTGTCACTGTACAAATAAACTTCATGCAGCTGCTCCGCAGAGCACCAGAGAGCAGGTATTTGATATTGCACCTGCCTGTGATGGTATTGAAATTGTCCTTCCTCATCTCCTCTCTGAGGAACAGCCTAGGGAGCTGGGGGTGCTTGAGGACAGTGGGGACTACAGGTGATGCTGGGGTGGCTCTGACCAGCCTGTTTCTTCACTGGTTAGGA
This sequence comes from Aythya ferina, assembly GCF_964211825.1. Classification (NCBI taxonomy): domain Eukaryota; kingdom Metazoa; phylum Chordata; class Aves; order Anseriformes; family Anatidae; genus Aythya; species Aythya ferina. The sequence continues at coordinate 7,892,493 of NC_140311.1, forward strand.
GCAAGTAACCACTTCTGGAGCATTTTCTACCTGGAGATTTTGGTACGATGTTCTCTTTTTGGTGAGTTGTGGAAACTTGTAAAGTGAGCACAAAGTGAAGATATTCAAAAATGCATTTAAAGAATCTTTCAGTCCAGTGCTTTCTCCCCGTGTTTTAGGATACTTGGGTATAAATTTGTTGGAATTTACTTCTGATAATCAGATTCTAGACATTAATTTGTCAATGTCAATAAAGGAATTGCGATTAAAAAATCGAATTCATTTCACTTGTCTGCAAACAGCTTATTGCTGAATGAGTTGCTTTAATATATTAATCAGACATAAAGTAGCATTGTAACGAGGTTAAAAGTGCATACCGATTTCCATTATAAATATATTCTCAATCAAGCAGAACCTAATCTACTGCTGTAAGTCATTCTTTAATTCAATTGTACTAACCACAGTACATGTAAAAACAAGATGTGTTACAACAAAGTCTAAGAAAAAGCCCTGAAGATATAAACATCTTTATAGAAAATAATGATTTACATTTTCAATAAGCCTGATTTGTCTTTGGGAAGAATGTAATTCCTTTATCGTGAGCAAAAATCTAATAGGAGTCTTTTTACCTTGTCTGCCATGTTTTGGGTAAATTATCTTGGTGCTGACCTTTAATTGGATAAGGCTAGAACTGGCTGCCAAGAGGAAAAAAATACAAATGGATCTAGTTGCTTCAAAACTGAGAAAAAAATCAAAAGATGAATAAAATCCCTGTGAATGAAGAACACAGGGCCTTCCTGAAGCCTTTGTTAGCCTTGAATGGATTAATTTTACCAGCAGCTAATCTCTGCTGTGCTGAGAAATTTTTACCACTTTCTGTTATTAACAATTATTGCACTTTTATTTTAGTCTTTGCTTGGTGAGGTTGCAGCACTGCCATGGGCAGAGCCCCGTGCACCCCTCGGCAAGGAGACCCTCCTGGGAGGGCTCCCGTGTCCCTCGAGGCTGCTCATCGCTGCCTCTCGGGTGCGGAGGTGGCCAGATAATGAACCCTGGCAGTCCTCTGGGCTTAGCTGGAACATGAAGTGTTGTTATTACTCTGCTGAAGATATTAAGCAGCTTAAAAACTGCTGAAATGATCTGATGAGCGTTGGTGCCTACAGCCTTGTTGTTTTAGCAGAACTAGTCTATGAGAACATGAAAGGAGGTTGGAGAAAGCAGAAGGTGGCTGCTGGGGGCTGTTCCTGGGGGAAAGTTAAAATAAGTAGGGTTATGGTCCTCTGTAAGGGATGGTTGGAGGGGGGGGATTGCCGGGTGCTGAGGGCTTTGGGGCTGGAGGCTTTTCTGTTCAGCTCCATTGCCCCTTCCCAGCATGGAAAGGGAGGAGGGTGTTTTATAGCAAAAAATGCTGTTTGTGGTGTAAAAAACCTTTGGGATGGTTTCAGTACAAGAGTTTATTGAAGTATAAATCTAAAAAGTTGTGTATACCTGTGAGTGCAGATCTGCACAGACTGCAAAACAAGCAATGCTTTTTACCTGCTTGTTTTGACATCACCAGTTAAAGCAGTGTTAGCAGTATGCTTTGCATGCTCTCTTTTGTATAAATATTATGCTATTGGATTGCTGATAGAAAGAGAACTAATTAAGGAGATGTGGATATCATCAGTAGATTTTTTCTTCCCCGAGATTTTATGAGCAGTAATTTGAAAGGAGCCATATTAAAGTCATTGAGGAACAAGTTAATGCTGCGTTTCCAAGAATATTACCCTTCTACCCAAAGATTATATTCAAGAATAAACAGTGTACAGTAGCTAATTGCTAGCTGACACATTATAATGTCTTTATACTTCCAAAATTGAATCAGTCTGGTTTAAAAAGTCATGCAGTAACTTTTTAATTATTTATCAATGTATTTCTTAAAGAATAATTGAATCTCTGCTTGAGGCTACAGGGGGCAAGTTGGCCAGTGGATATTGACCACATTTGCAACCCAGCTGACACTGCTGCTCTTAAATAATCTCTTACAGGCCCTGTCTCCAGGTTGCTGGCTTATGTTCCAGACTGACAGCAGGTATCTGTTTTTCCTCTCTAAATTAAGCTGCTAGGAATTTATTTCCCTGATTGTTCGTTTCTGTAGTGCCGTAGGCAAAAAATGCAGTATGATATTAAAATCCACAGAAATCTGCAAAGGAAACCAATTAACTCAGGGAAGGAAAATAGCAAATGACAAACCCCGCTTGCCTTGAGCCCTCCTCATTCCCGTGTTTGCCCTGTGCTGTTTCTCCCTTCCACAGCCCCCTCAGTGTTGGTGGCACATTGCAAGGGGTGACCCCCATGGGTGGCAGGGCTGCCCCAGACTCTGGTTCCTGGCTGCTGCCCATGGGTGAGTTGCAGCCTTCTTGCTGCTGCTGTCAGGACCCTGGGCTCATGGCATGTGCTGAACTTGGTGCTCTCAAAGGGGTTGTTTGTACGCTGGTGCTGTGCAACAGGTAGAGATGCAGAAAATTTGTGGTGGAGACTGATAATCCCTCAAACCTTTACTTTGGGACTCATCCCAAACTTTATCCCAGTCTGCACTGGGATAGATAAAACTCTCTGCAATGGGAGGGTCCTCTTGGGACCTGCAGTAGCAATGGTACAGTAGCATGCACAACTGTATAATTGCATTGTACATGTATGTAGTAACATCCTTAGCAGAAATAAGTTTCGTTACTTCAAGTCAAGATTTTCTATCAAGGTCTTTCTTTCAGCAATGGCTTTGAAATCAGGTGGTTGGGTTGGGAACTTTAACCTCCTCGGGGCCTCAGAGTCCTGAAGGTATGATGGCAGCAGGGGGCTGGGAGCAGCCATGCCCTGTGGGAGCTGCTCGGTGCATTGGGGCCTCAGAGCTTCAGATGAAGGGGTGGACTTTGGGCACTGAGTACTGCTCCTTGACGTGGCTTTGGTTAGTCTGGCTCACTCCTGCTGTGCTCTGGATTTTGCTTCCACGTTTTCGCTTTGCTATGTTGTCATTTTTCAGGCAAGGCTGCCGTCTCTTTCCAGGAATAAAGCCATGGCTCGGTTGTCTAAGAAACATCATATTGCATAGATCTAACTTAAAAACATAATAGGTACATTAGTATGCTATGGGGCCCAGTTCCAGGAAATGTCTCCACTTGGGAAAACTGCATAAGCGTGTGCTGAAAATTAAGCAAACGCTTTTTTTTTGCTTGACTAATCCTGGCAGTTGGCTGTGCTAGGGCACCAGGCTCATGCCCTGCAGTCTGCTGCCTAGCTCTGACCATAAGAAATGAAATACCCAATTTTGTGTTAAATACGGAATTAACAAAACACTGGAGGGAAACACTGACTTCAAAAGTTGTGCTTTAATTGAATGTCATAGATTATAAATGCAGAATGAACAACTGTGTTCATTTAGCCCAGCTTCCTCTCTACCTATAAATAACAATAAACAGCCTTTTCCTTAAACACAAAGCAGCTTTCTCTGGTGGATTAAATGCTGCATACTGGGGACACTAGAAAGAAGAAACATCTTGTTTGCATTATTTTATGCACATTTGAAAGGGCTCGACTCAAACTGAGGTCACGGCTTCTCTGAGCAAAAGGGCATCCACGTGGTGGAGGAGCTGGGTCGGAGCAGGGGTGGGAGCTGCAGTGGGACACCTCAGGTGCCCTGGCACACGTACGCATCGAGCACTGAATGTCAGTGGGCATGGGGTGGCATGCTGTAATGGGAATGCCATGGCAGTCCCCAGCTGATTTCAGCTGTTTGAGCCCTCATGCAGCAGGCGGGGGTGCTGATGGGTCTTCCCCAAGCCATGTGTTCCCGCTGCGGCGCTGAGCCTCTGCAAAGCGTCTTGTGGCGCTCCGCTCTGTGTGGAGGATATGATGAAAAATGAAGTGCGTGGTTATATTTCCTTCTTACAAAGACATCCTTACCGCCCTTGGGGTCTGGAGATCGTGGTGATGGCCTTCAGTGTAACCAGGTCGGATAACTGCAGGAGTCCCCCAGCATCTGCAGCATGTGGTGAGCGTCACCACGGGCACTGGTGTGACAGACGCTCTGTTATTCTAAGCATTAGTGTTGGTGTGCATTTTACACATTATAGCACTGCATTATTTAAAGGTAATGCATTATTAAACGCTGTTCTCCTCGGCATGGAGAGCAGGTCACTTCCTGCAATTCCTGCTGCTCTGCGAGCATTGTTTAGGATGCTGTTTCTTATGTAATTCTTGCAAGGTGATGTCTGAATAATGGATTGTACTATAACAGAATTGATTATTAACAGTGCTCCACTAATGAGGAATTCTAGAGAAATACGTGTAGAAGACATCTATGTTACCATACTCAGTTTGTTCCTGCCTGAGTGCGTGGAACCAGAACAATCATTACTTACTTAATAATGATGTGCCTCCTAAAATAAAGGGCTGTAAATTAATTTTTAAGCCCATAAACATATTTTGTGCTGTGGAAAGAGTGAGGGAGCGGGGAATTGTTTCTTTCACATCTTTCTGACAAAATGTATATAATGATTACAAGCATATAATAAGAATGTTTGTCCTAGCTAAATGTTTATTCACTTCTGTTAATCAGTATTCGTTTGAGAGTGTGCCACAGAGTTTGTGGAAAGCAATGCAATCAGTTGAGTAGTGTGGCAGATTTAAATCAGTAATAAAAGCCCTGGGGAAATTAACAAGACAAAACATTAACCACAGACTAAACATTAACATATATTAGCATTTTTATTACACCTGTAGAAATGGTAAATGTGCTTGGTTACTACTATTAAAAAGTTTATGTTCTATCCCACATCATCACAATGTATATTTTGTTTTAAGCCCTTTAGAATTTAATTAAGCTGATTTCTATAGCAGCATTTGAGTAATAGACTTCAGGTTCACTTTTATGGTGACTTAGAAGATAAAGAATGCATTTGTACCCTGTTTATAACGCTAATGATACGTGTGACATTTAGCAGAGTGGGCTGTGAAAAAGAAATGTGGAACGGGGAAGAAGCACCAATGCAGGCAGCTGTGTTCCAGTTCTCAGAGTTACTGGCCAAACTGGGTTCCCGTGTGGGATGAACAATGCTCAGGGGCTTGAGGGTACCAACAAAGGCAGCACATTTTCTTGATGTCTTTGATACTCTGTTCTCTGTGAAGCTGCATACTGTAGCAAATCACCATTTCAGAGTCTGTATTCAAATCAATTATAATAGTTAATCGCTTTTCAGTTTAATGTGCGGCTTCTCCCAAAGGAAACTCAGAAATAGGTATAAAATGACATATGTGAACTACAGAGAGCAGAGAAGATTGCAGGAGGAAATCTTTAAAAATGAGACCATCCCCTTGGGGGGCGGAGGGGGAGGTAGTGCTGTGTCTTCCTGGAGAACGAATCTTTAAGCAGAAGAGTTCACAGAGAAGGCAAATGGAAACTCCATGTAGAGTTTAAGCAAAGGTTAAGTACAGCAAGCTGTCCTTTAGAGCTTGTGGTCTGAACAAGAAGCAACAGCAGCAGGTATCCAGCAATGTCTAATGCCCTCTTATCTTCCAAGGGAGCGTTGATTAGCTTTTTTTAAAGCTTCCAGGGAATTAGTTTTAGAATACGCTCTCTCTCTGAAAGGAGATGCTCAGATGGGTAGTGAGGCTCACATGTGCTACTTCCCAGTTTTTCCCCAGCTACTTTTGCTTGCCAAGGTACAAAAGGCTTTCCCCTGCACAGCCACCCTGCCTCGTGGGATGGCTCTGATGGTGGCCCCGGTGCTGCCATCCCACTGCAGGGTGCCCGCAGGGGGTTGCTCTCCACCAGCTGCACTGAGGCTGTGCTGCTTTGTGCAGAACCCGGTGCTGTGGTCATCGTTGTTTTTGAGTATCAATTAACTGTAGCCCACTGGTCCCAGTTTCGATTGGCTTGTGTGCACCCACATGCACCAGTGCTGTGCTTTGCACCTTTGCAGTGGATAAAGTAGCTGTGTGGGCATATCTGCTCCCTGGCTGCTCGCAGCACATCACTTCCATGTGGCCGCAAGTAGGTTCCCTGCAGTCCTCAGGCACCTCTTACTCTAAATTAATGAGGAAGCATTAAAATGGGCTGATCGCACTGCTCCATTAGGGTTTTCCCTGGGCTCCTCTCAAATCAATGCTCCCTCTGAAGCTGCACCATTACCTGGCTCCCAGGGGCGTTCAGAGCCAGCTGCCTCCTGCCTGGTGTGGGAACTGTCCCCAGACAGGAGGCTGTGGGGATGGGCTCCCCGAAGCTGTGAGGAAGAAATTGGGGTGATTGATGGGAGGTCGAGTGTTCCCCCTGCAACTGTGTTATGCTCACTTGGAGGAGGCTAATGAAATGAAGGAATTAGTATGTTTATTAATGAGCCAGGGCAGGGAAATAGCTTTGGCTGTTACAAATCCCCAAAGCCACCAGGACTTTAAAAGTCTGGGGAGCTGGGAGGGTTTTGGTTGTGTTGTATGTCCTGATAGCAGTTTTTGGTGGACTGGCAGATTCTCCTAAAACTAAGTAAAAAAACCAACAACCCATTCCACCCCAACAAAAACAAACCAAAAAAAAAAAGCTATTTTTATTGTTTTTGTGGCTTGATATTTCACGCTGCAGCCTGTTCTGGGACAGTGCATGTATGTGATGAGGAATGAGAGTGCACTGCACAGTTCTTGCACTGAATATACTTTAGATAAGGACTCGTGTGTTTATGATGCCTCTGATAGCACTCAAAGCTGCAGAGCCCAAGGACAAGAGCTGACAGCTTCATTCTGTCAATTTGCTTTCAATTCCACATTCATAATTTCGCAGCAGGAGGCAGCCACCTATTCCTGCTGTTGCTCAACATTAGCCTGGCACACGTGCTTTGACGTGCCACCTTCCTCTGACTCTCACTCTCACAGGGTGAAAGAAAGAGCTTGGGGAACTGAGTCTGTGTGTTTCTTAGCATGCAGCTGGGACTTGGAAAAGGGGAAGGAAGGAAACATGATTTCTGAGATGTTTCACAGGACCACTTGTGGCCCAGAAGACTTTGGCAGATGGTTTGTGAAAGTCTTTCCCCCCTCGTAAGCGCACGCGATTCTGCCCCTGCAAATGAGCAGGCAATCTGTTACTTCTACGTTCTCTCACTTTGTTTAATGTTCAAATCCCAGACGGATTTTTGACTAAAAATGACAGTCATTTGGCTGTGACTTCACAAGATGGGTTGCAGGTTTATCTTTTTTTTTTTTTCTGAGAAGGTTAATTGGTCCTTGAATAAATAATTAAGTAAAAACTTGCATGTTCTGCTCAAACTTTCTAGCTTCTAGCTATGCAGATTTCATATGCTGCCCCGTTTCGGGTCCACGGTTGTGGGAAGGCTTGCGTGGTTTGCAGCTCCATCCCTTATAGGCTCCTGCAAAGCCCCATTGCTGTGTGGAGCCCAGGGCCGGTGGCTGAGGGAGCTGCAGGTTCAGTTTGTGTCTGCCTGGGTACAGCTCTGGTGCTCGGCCTGGTCACACAGCCCTGGTCCACCCGGGTGCTTTGCTTTTTGAGTGCTGTCTCAGATGATGCCATTGTTCCTGCTGTCACTCGGGCCCTCCTCTCCCATTCAGCGCGCTTCAGCATCCTGGAAAAAAAGCCTTGATCCTGGACTTGCTCTTCTCAGAGTTCAATAGGCTTCACCAGCTGAAAGGCGGGCTTTGAAAAGGACAGGGGGGGCTTTTCAGAGCTGGGGAAAAATCAAAGGGAATCATCACCAATGGCTGCTTAAAATAACCGACCTTTTCCTGCTTCTCTCCTCTGCTTTGCATTCCTGTGCAGAGTGTGGGTGCAGCGGTGGAGCTTTTGTCATTACTTTTGTGCCCTGTGTCCCCGTCATTTCCCAGTGGCAGATCCCCTCTCCGCAGACTCCACCAGGCTCAGAGGGCACCTTTTGGGCATGATGTGTGCCCCGTGCGTCTTCCTGCTCTCCTGCCAGTCTGCCCCTTGCAGGGGTGGTGACGCCAGCCAGCGCAGAGTGCAGGATGTGGCACGGCAAAGGACAGAGCCTCTTATGCATCAGCCAAGGTCTGGGGGGAGGCTGGACTCTTTTATTGGTACCACTAATAAGTTTGGAAAAATGGGTGTGTTTTCAGGCATACAAACGCTTCCAAGGATGTCTCATCTCATGTTTCTCTGGCTCCTTTTTCCTTGCAGCGTGCAGCTAGGTTTAACTCGTGCCATCTCTGGACGCGGTCCCTTGGCTGTGTGGAAGCCCAGCAGCTCCTGTTTGGCCAGCCCTTTGCCCTGCAGTGCATCCTTGCCTTGTGCCACTCTGCTGTGCAAGCTCCCCTCCTGCCAAAAACCCAAGAGGCAAAGAAAACAGCCCAAAATGTGGTGCCTGTTTTTCTGTCTCCTTTCCTACCAATGGTTTTTAAGCCTGTCCCGTGATTTGGGGAGGGCGACAGGCTTGGTGTATTCTTCTGCAGGGCTTGGGTTTGGCAAAGCAGAGAGGAAACACAGCCAAGGGTGGGCAGTGGGGACACAAGGGAAGATGCTGCAGAAAATGTGCCTACAGCTGCAGGAGGAGCTGCTTGGGGAGGGAACCATAGGTGCAGAGGGGACTGGTGGCAGTGCCTCTTCCCACTATGCTGCAAACCAGAAACTGCAGAGCCTGGCTCCCTGTGCTCCTGCGTGCTTCCTCTCTTACTCTGTATTGCACAGCAGCCTGAGCAAACAAACTGTGCTGCTCTTGATAATGAAACAGGTGACATTACTAATTTATTTGCCCACCCAAATGCAGGATGTAATAGAACGGAATTAATCTGTTCTCCTCGCACATCAGATGCTTGTAGCTTTGGGCGGTGGGGGTGCTTTTTGCCTGTGGTGTGTTGCTAACTGGTAGTTATCTGGTGCTTCAGTGTGGTGCAGGGCGAAGATAAATGAGGTGCTGCTAGGAACGGATGTTTTGTAGGTATGTGGTCAGACCCAAGCCTGGATGTGGGTGGTGGGATGAGTCTCAAGGGAAATGGTGTTGGCTGTAGTGCCTTTGTCATCCCTGAGTCCTCCTCACAGCAAGGAGTGACAGATTCCAGCAGAAATAGCCTGGGGTGGGTCAAAAGGAGAGATTTCCAGGACCAAGCAGGCCTGGTGGTGATGTGGTGGGACGGTCATCCCTTGTTGGTCTCCTAGAGGAGATGGGCACAAATCCACCCACAGCAGGGACTGCAGCAGTGCTGCACAGCCAGCACTGAGTCATGGGGCAGTGGCTGTACGGGAGAGCTTTAATGAGGCATTTTGGATTCTCACCACTGCAGCCACTCACCGAATCATCTGTATGCTAATGAGCTAATTTGTGTCATTAACAGAGACCTGTTAATCAAGACCTCCCATGGCATGGCTGGGCAATAGCAATAATGCTTGCTGTATTTTAGGCCATGTTTTTCTTTTTTTTTTTTTTCTTTCTTTTTTTTTTTTTAATTAGCAATACATATGACGCTTATCCCTTGGTACCTGCAGTGCAGGCTCTGCAGATGCTGAGCTGCCTTGAGCTGTAGTATGGAGGTATCAGAATCAGTATTTGGAGGGAAGATATTTCCTAAAAGTCTGGCTAGAAAGGTGGAGCATGGCATCCCAAGGTGCTACAAGTAGTGGGGAATACCTTAAGCCCCCCTTCTGCCAACATGAGTTTACCCTGACACATGGGAGCTCTGTCAGGCATGCCTGCGGCTGTGAGGAACCCCTTGATGCCCAAAAATGTTTCCTGAGTTTTTCTGCCTTCCCTTCCGCAAAGGGGGTGTTCGTACAAGAGCTGGTTTGCATCCTTAGGGCAACACTTTGCTTTCAGACACTGGTGTATAAATGGGAGGGAGCAGACTGACCGTCATCCTGATCTGCAAACCAGGGCTCAGCAGGATGGGGGTGCTCAGCCTGCACCTTGGTGTGTGCATCCCTGGCGAGGCTGTGGTGCAGGACTGTCCCCAGACACCCCCATCTCTCTCAGGACAGGCTGCTTCACCTGCCAAGGTGAGATGTGTGATGTCTTTAAAAGGCTTCAGTCAGAAACAAATGGGTCCATACTTGCAGGGAGAGCAAGTGCCTTTGTGTGTTCTCTGCTACCTATCTCACTGTAAAATTTGTCCCTGAAACTACCTTACACATGGTGACTGAAGTGAAAAGTAACTTAGGGTCCTAAATCCGCTTTGAGAGTTGTTTGGGCACTTTGGGGTTGGTGGAGGTGGGCAGCAGCACATGGGTTCCTAACTCTCCTGTATTTTTACTGCATGCCTTTTTAAAGAGTCATTGTGCAGTTGGCAGTGTGCATCTCAGCTGTCTTCCTGCAGTTTTTCTGGCCATGAAATTTCCTCATGTTGCTGTGTTTGTGTTTTCCAGATTAGCCGGTTGTGTGGCCACGCTCAGCAGAGGCAGTATCGATCAGCTAATTACCCTGAAGACCTCTTTATTGACAAGAAAGTCCTGAAGGTGACTCACATAGAGCCAGAGGAGACTCTGTCGAGCAGGAGGAGGTGAGAGTGCTCAAGCTGAACACGGTGCCTGCGTGATGTGATGCAGGGGCAGTTCCCCTATGGGTTGGCCCTGTGGAGGGAGATGGCCTTTTTTCCCTTACTGATTGCAGTTGGTTTTGACTCTGAACACCAGAGCTGCTCTGGGACTGACTGTGAAGCACATCGAGGTGTCTACACCTGTGTTTTCTCACCTAATGCATCTATGCTGATGTTATTTTTTTTTTAACTTATAAAACCGCCCCTGCTTTTCATCTTTGTCTTGCTTCTGTGCAATGTGTTAGGCATGGCACCGAGGTTCATACACAAAATGCCATGTCTGAGTTTCTTGGGCATTGCTATAGTGCCAAATACGCTCACAGGTACAGTTATAGGTATAAAAGCTCTAGACTAAATCATTGCATGAAACAGCGTGTAGGCTAGGGGGCCTATTTCACTTTATTTCTGTGCAGCCTTTTACAGTAGTTCAGGAATGTTAACAGCCTTTTTCTCTGAATATTTTCAAAGCGAAGCAGGTGCCGCCACTCCTGGCATTGCAGCCTGTGCTTCCTTCCTGCAGGGCTGCACGCTGTAAAAATAAGCTGTAATTCAGTGGGCTCATGCTGGTGTGGTAGGGGAAGCAGCCCTCCATGCATCCCCTATGGATCTGACAGTGCACCGGGAAGCGTGCTGTGCTTTTACTGCTATCTTGAATATGAAAAAAATCTCTGCAGAAGAGAAAAGGGCAGATTCAGCCCTTTTTGGAACTGGGGATGGACTAACTTGGATAGATTTTCCTTTACAGAGCAACAGGGCCACATTCCTGGTATGGTTCCCATGAGATAGCACTAGGGCTTGCATTCCTCCCTTGTCTCGACATGTCGGAGGGTTACGCAGCCCAGGCGCTGCCGGGGATGTCGTTTGAGGGCTGTGCAGACTAATGAAATCTGCTGCAACAGATTACATGAGCTCATACCTGCAGATACGGAGGAGTTTCTCCTTTTTCCTCTCTGCCCTCGCTGAGAGAGCCCTGCTGGGAGCTGCGGTCAGCAGGAAGGTTTCCTTCTGTCCGTTCTCCCTGATGCCTTTGGGGTCTGTGGGATGGGGAGCAGGGCTGAGCTGGGTGTGATGTGCTGTGTAGGACCTGTCCTGCTTAGGGCTTGGCAGAACTGAAGACCCAGGGCTTGCTTCACTTTGCATGGCAAGGTTGGACCTGTCTCCACACAGTAAGCACAGTACAATGTAGAAGGTGCTTGTCCAAAGCACCCCTTAGACGTGTGCAGGGAGGTTGTAGGCTGAACTAGCAACCCTTTGGAAAGGTTTTGGACCTTCCAACCAAACCCTTGGCTATTGGCATGGCTAGGGACAGACGGGCTGGCGCTTGCAGGGTGCTGGCAGGCCGTGCTGTGGTGGGCTGGGGGAGGACTCGGGTTGCCTCTGTCTGCTGCGAGCTCTGCCTGCACGGCCGTGTCGGTCTGATCTGGGCAGAAACACAGCCTGGACAGCAAAAAACGAGAGCTAGTGAGCAGGCTGCCTTCCCTGGCTCTGGGGCGGCTTTTCCTTGTTTCGTCTGCCCCCAGCTGGCAGCTGGGAGCTTGGACTGGAGAAGAGACCCCAAGTGTCCGGGAACCCCAGCACACTCCTGCTCGGGGAAATGGGAGAGGGATGGAGGGAGCCTGGTCCCTCCTGCACCCCAGCCTGCAGCCACCCCTCAAGAGCAGCTCTCCGTTTCTCCCAAGTTTGCTCTGCCTGGCTGCCTGTCACTGCTGGCCGGCACCACGGAGCATGGGGGGCCCACCACAGAGGGGAGCCAGATCTGTGGTTCTGCAGGCTCCTGCTCCCCCAGTCCTGCCTTCCTAGGGCAGACCTGTGTTCCTGAGTGTAACCTGCCCCTTTGAATGCCGACTGTGATCCTGTAGCCAGCTTGACGCATATGTCTATAAATCATGCATCTTTGAGAATGCACCACGAAACCCATCGTTACCCTGTACAGGTCTGTGCTGAGAGTGTCTGCTCTGATCTGCCACCGTGATCTTCTTTACTTCCTTTGACTGAGAATCATTTTTTTCCCCTTTCTTCCAGGGAACTCATTATGAAGCTGAAGTCTCACAGCAATTTTTACAGCAGCTTGCCAGAATACATCTGCACCCACAGCTCCGCTGTTCAGAACGACACTTTTTGCTGGAACGGACAAGAAGTCGTGGAGAGGTGAATCATGTCTCCCTTCCCCTCCCTTTCCCCAGCACTGCTCATCTTTAGTTAACCAGGTGCGGGAGTGGTCTCTGGCCAGGACATTGCTCATTCCCTTAAACCTTTAACAGAACTGGTGTTCACTTGTGCTGCAGCTCAGGTCGATGAGCAAAGCTTATGTGAAAGGGAGAAGTGGTCGTGTGCCGCCCTCCACTGAGCTTTCTGTGCTCTGCTGTGAAAACCCTATAGCTACAAGCATTTATATATATATATATTTTTTTTTGTGGTGGGTTGGTAGCAGTGAGCTGGAGAAAGTGGAGAAGCAGCAGCTCAGCACAGCGCTGCTCCCTGGGAGCAGCAGTAGGTGTGTGGAGGGGCATGTACAGAGGGTTTTGAGAGTGTCCTGGTTGTAATAGTAAGGTGAATGCAGGCAGGCAAAAAAAGGATTAATAGCATAAAGGGGAAGGAAGTGTTAATAGAGATGGTGTGTTCCCTTGCAAAAAATGCCCCTTAGGAACGTTAAAGAATGTGGAAATAGAACTTGGAAGTGTTTTTTTTTTATAATTATATATAAATCTCCTCTAATAACCCTACTCTGCAAAGCATCCGTTGTTATTAAGTAGTTTGCATAAGGGAAGAAATAGAAATAAATTCAGGAAGTTGTGAAATGTTGAAATATTAATTATGACTTCTTGATCAGTAACCTCCGGTGGTAATTAGCCTGCACTTGCAATACTGACCTGAAATACTGAAGGGACTAAAATAGCGTCAATATGTATTTTTAAAAAATTACTCAAGCATCTAACATCACACACTTTAATAAAATGTACCTACTTTCTACTTTGCCTAAGGAAAAATGTGTCCTCTGTCTGTACCTAGTTCTGGGAAATCTTCTTTGCATAAGAGAAGTGCAACTGGAGGGGAAAACATTTCAATATTGCCTCACTGGTTGTTAATTAAAAAAAAAATTAAATCTCAAAACAGTACCACAAACACTGCGGTTTTGCGGGGGGGGAAGGACCTATGGTGAGATCTCTGCTTACAGAAGTTTGCCAGGGCCCTGCTCCAGGTGTTGCTGAAATCACTGCTGGGTGAAGTGGCAGCAGTGGAAAAATGGTGAGTTCCCATCCTCCTACAAATGTAAGCTCAACGTTATTTGCAGATTTAAAAATGGTTTTAGATGATAGCCTGTCTTAGCTTTTTTGCTGAGAATACTTGTAGACTGTCAAGGGCAGAGATGTCACCCTAGATTTTCTGCCACCAAGCTGTGGCATTTGTGGCATGATATGGTAGGTCACATAGGTGCCACAGCATGCAGGTGGGGCAAGGCAAGGAGAAGATGAAGTATATATACACAAAAGGGTTACCATGTTTTCAGCTCTCAACTGCCTGACTATTACGTTGAGGATGACATCCTCTGCTCTTCTTGAAGACACTGCCTTTCCACCCCTTTCCTCCTTCCCCCCGCTCCCATTTATCATGTGGATGTAGCCTACTCTCCCAGCTCCTATGAAATAATAGTAACAGCTTCTTTGCAGTCAGAAAATATTTTATTTTTTTTTTCTATGAGATGAGTGTGAAAACCCCCATCCCCTTCCTGTGCCATGGAGGGGGCACAGCTGCCCTGGACAGGAAAGCTTGCTGGCTGGGCACAGAAGTGGTAAGGATGGCTGCTTGCATGGAGCAAGAAATTTTAGTTCTTGCTCCTTAAATGCCTGGACTTCCCTGCCACTTATTTTTAAGTCTTTCTTGCCATGTATTTTTAGCATGTGCACCCGTAGTGCTTCCCAGGGCGACCCTCTCTCTTCCATAAGCTACTAAAGTCTGTCATGTGTGGCAGTGTTTCTGCTGATGAAACTACAGGATAAACCTCAGCTAAATAAAGCTGAACTAAGTCTTCATTTGCAAAATGTGTTTCAAGTTGAAATAAATGTAATTAAATTGTATGTAAAGCCAATTGTGCTGCTTCATGTGGAGCCAAAACGGTCCAAACTGAGAGCTTCAGGTGTTTGGACTTCGCAGCATGGTATCTTTTTCAGAGAGTCTGAGAGGATTCCTGAAAAAAAGGTACATTCAAGGTAACAGTGTTTGAGTACCCCTAACCACCAGTTTTTTCAGCCTTTTCCCCAAGAGGGAGCCAAGCAACTGTTCATTACATAGATCTTTCTTAAACTGCTCTGAGAATGCCCGTTATATGCTTGAGTTTCTGGCAGAGATAAAGTAGTCCTCCTGCTGGACTAATATGCAATTGACGGTCATTCAGATTCCAGCTTGCTGCTTTTTACAAGAAACTTGGTGTTTTTGAATCCCTTGTATTAATTTCAGGAAGCTGACAATGTAGTTTGTCCCTTATGTGTTACTGCTGCCAAACAAGGGGCTGATTCTTCTAGGATTTTTACATATAAAATATACTCTGTATTGTCATGTTTCCACGTTGCTTTATTGGATACTGGCTTTGGAGGATGCTGACAGGAGAGATGCTCATTCCTTGCACTTAAGCTTAGCTGCTGCTCCTGTGTTTTTTCTGAATCGGTATTTACTCTGTCCTGTTTATCCCAGTGCTCTGTTACCGGCAGAGAGTGACCATGTCCTGGTCTGGATGTGCTCAGTGCTTTTTTTCCTACTGCATCTCATTTCCCATTTTGAGCCTTGAACCATTCTCAGTTTTCTCCTTGCCCTTTACTCTCTCTGCCCCGATTGACCACAGCACGTGCATTTGGGACTCTGAGGCACTGCAGCCAGCAGTGCTTTCCTCATCATACAGCAAACTGTGAGCAAGGTCTGACTGTACCTGGGCTATGTTCTTGTTTCATCCTTGGCTCTGGGGCATCCCACCTGCATGGTGCAGTTAAGAGTTATGAAGTTAAGAGGTCTGAGGACCTGCTTGGCAGAGGGCTTTCCACAATGTGTCTTGCAGCAGGGATGATGTGCAATCTGCTCTGCTGATGGCTCAGCATCACTCACCCTGCTTTGTATATTTTAACATTTAAAAAAAAAAAAAAGATTAATTCCACACTGTCTTTTACAGTGTGGTCCTATGTCCACCTCATGTAGTTCTCCTTGTTGGACCATTTAATAGCAAGAATTTGTCCTCCTTCCTGAGGTTTGATCTGTGAGGTGTTCTCTTTTGTGTGTTTAAGATGTGGTGCTTTGACCTGTCAGAAATATCTTGCAAATGCTGGTGACTGTATAAGGACAACAGATTTCTGTGGCCATGTACTAAGCAGCACCTTTTGCTGTGCTGTTGCTGTGTGGTTGAAGAACATAAACCAAAGTAGGAAGGGAAAAGAAAAGGCATCAAATTGCTGCTTTTCAAACTTCCCAAAGTGTGCAAAAATGTTCTATGCTTTTATGAGAAGCCACAAATGTTCACAGCAAAAGCTGCACGTGGCACACTCTACCCCTTGTCAAGAACTTGTGAGGGGTTGTAGTGCTTTGATGTTTGTGGTAGCTGGTGACTGGACCTGCTGGATCTTCCTCTGACCCTCTGCATCCCTGTGCACCTCTCTGCAGTTTTTTTGGGGCTCAATTAACTGACAGGCACTTCTCTGAGATTGCAGAGGGCTGGATGTACAGACAGGGTGGGTGTGCAATAGCTTGAGCAGGCTGGTGAGCTGGATTTTTGCTGACCTGGAGACAAACTGGTACTCCAAAGCAAAACTTCTGCTGGATCCTGACTCTGCCTGTCCATGTGAGAGTTGCCAGCTGCAAAGTGAGTTGGGGGCGAGGGCAGATGGATGGGAATGAGAGTTGGGACTGTGTTGGACTGCGTCTGAGTCCTAGTAGTGTGGGGCTGCTGTTTTTTGTGCAGTGCTCCAAAATAACAAATCTGGTGTGCTCAATTGCCAGGAGGCTTTGTGTCAGCATGTGTGTCAGACAGCTAGCTGTATTGATGGGAAACAGGCAAACAAGGGAATATGTTGTCCGGCTTCTCTTATCCCTTTCTCCATACAGTGCAGACTAAGAACAGAGGAAGATTCCTATCACAGAAGTCCTGTCTGAATAATTAGCTTGTGTAAAGGCTTCAACTTAAGTCAAGTGGGTGTTGAGATATTGAACTCATCTCAGTTTCTGTGGGAGTTAGGCATCTAAATCTCAGAGGTGATTTGGACCTTATATATAGCATCAGGCTTTTGCAGCATTTAATACTAAAAGCCTATTAAAATCTAGACTCTCAGTTTAATAATCTGCTTACAGTAGTATATTCCTTTCAAGCTGTTATGAATAGAATGACAGCAACATTTGCCTGCTGCAAGACTTGTAAGTACATTAAGTATTACTGTTAGATATTGCCATTTCCAAATTGTTCAAGACAAACTTGTACATTAATCTAAATTATCCACATAACTCTTGTTCTCTTTATACCAATTCCAAATTAATATATTTTTAGCACCTTGCCAGATTCTTTTCTTCATGCTAGAAGTCTCAGATTTCCCTGTTTTTGCCAATATACTGTGGTTTGTTTTAATCATACAAATCATAAACAATGAAAGCACAATTGGAAGCAAGGGAGAAAAATGAGATTCTGTAATTGGAACAAAGGAAATTCCATGCCAGCAATAACCCTTTAGCTCATGAAGGGCTTGGTTATTTCTGGCAGTGCTGCAAAATATCTGATACAATGGAGTCCCCAAAGAGGGAGGCTGTATAACTTTTCAAGCACATAAAACACAGCTTTGTAGCAAATGTAAGCTATAATGAAAGGATAGTAGGCAAATTCAGTCAGTTATTGAGTGGCCATAATTGTTTCCAGAGTATTGCAAAAATGAGGATCATGAATCTTCCTATATTAAGCCTGCTGCTTGGTCTCAGGTTTAACCAATTCTTCCAAAATCTATTTGTCTTGAACTTTACTGAACTGATGTGAGAATGGAGGGAGTCTTCAGGCTGTCCTTTTACACTTTAAACTCCCGTTGTTTTGCTATGAATATTACAGTATTTGCTTTTCTTACTGGAGACTTCACATTTAATAAAAACTAACATCTGTTGCACACTTACTGGCTGTAGTGCATGATATAGGATGGTTTGGAAGAGGCAGCATTTCTCTTTGGCAAGGAACTAATACAACAGGCTCTTGGAGGGCTCTCACGGTAGGGAGACCAGGCTGCGAGGAAGTTGATATTTGGGAATGCAGCAGAAAATGTCTTTTTTACTTAGGTCCAAATGCTCCCCACTGAGAGCATTGTATTCTCCCGGCTGCTTTTGAAGAAACTTTCTCAGAGCCGCTGGTGGTGTAAATTGGCTGGGGCACTGTGAACTCTGCAACAATTGCAAGTGCTTGCTGTAGCACACTGTAAGCTGGGAAGGCACTTGAGAACCATGCACCTCATGCTCCTGCTGCCTGCACCCCCGTACAGCCAGTGCCTGCATTTGGTCAAGGGATGTTGGGACCATGTACCCTGAGTGAAAAGGGACAGCTGGGGTGGACACATTCTCTCTTCAGAGAGAAAGCCATCAGGGGAAAAAAGTTATCACCTCTTCTTGGAGGCTTGTGGACTCATCCTGGACTTGTTCCCTGGTTGTAGGGTGCAATGTGTGGGTTGGAAGCAACTCTTCCATCATTTTGCTCTTCTTGCCACCTGTGTGATAAGGATCCAGTGTTGCCAGCCTGTGTGGACTTACTTTGCAATGCTGAGGTTGATCTGTAGCCAGAAGGGCAATGAAAGTAAAAGCAACTGTGAGTTAGTGCAGGTTTGGAGAGGCTGGTGAGGCTGCTGGTATGCCTAGATTTCTCTGGTGGTGAGAGAACATCTACCTTTTTTCTTACTCCTTGCTTGCCCTTTTTTTACAGTCTCCTGGTCTCAAAAGAGGCAGAATCTGGCCAATTTAGTCCAAACAAGCTCCAGTCCATCCTGGTTCAAAGTCTCTCCTTTTTTCTCTAAAAGGAAGGGTGTTACCATTTTTAATGCTATCTGACTGTGAAAGGGGAGCTGGGGAGTTGTGTGTAGAAGTCTTTGCAGCCAAAAGCAATGGGAGTGTGTGTGGGAAGGTGTTTTATTCAAATAAAAGCCTTACTTAATGTTTTACACTTCAAAGGCTTTAATGGTTTTAAAAAAAATTAATCTTTGACAGATGTACTCCTCTCCAGGACTAAGCAGACCAGAGGCTGAGTGATCAGGACTCCATCTGAAACATCTAAAAGGGTGCACTCACACCATTGTGTTAATAGTCGTGACTCTCTGGGCCACCCCCTCAAGGCTGAGTAGTAAGTTGTCATGAAACACAGAGCAGCTTCTGGGGACTGCAAGTGTTGGAAATACTGCTCTCAAGCTCAGCCATGAAGTCCTGTGACGTTAAGCTTCTTTTTTTATATGGTAGCCCTGTCTTGTAGCAGTCTGTGCTGTGTTTGTCCCCCATCTGCTCCCTCAAAACAAGTATGATTCAGTGAGCAGAGACGGTAGAGAAAGAGTGCAAAGGATACCGTGCTCTTTAAATTGTGCAGCTGTATTTGAATAAATACTTTACAACTGGAAGGCAAGCGTAAATTAATTGTTACTTGAATGAAAAACTTACTTTCTTTTTTCTAAAAGGTGTAATTCTTCGTTTGACTTAAAGGATTACTTTCTCTAAATCATGTGTCAGGCATTGCAGTAACTCATCTCTAAGCCTAGTATGGCCAAGTAGGATGAACACACATTTTACATGTATTGCCATATTTTTAAATAGCATTTGTCATCTTGTCTTCATTGCTCTGAATCGAAAGCCTGGAAAGAGCTGCATTTGGACTGGAATGGCCAAACATTCACTGGAGAAGTTTGTGGATGGTGGGTAGAAAGGGAGAAGAAAATCCCTTAATGTGACTTCATACTTCGGCATTTACAGATGGTGAATGAAGAGTATGAAAGGTCTATCACTGTGCTATCCCCACAGAAAACCTCAGATCATCAGTGTTTTCATCAGGTGGTTGTCTTTCAAGTTGTTTTAGTGAGGGCTATGTGACATTTATCTTTGTAGAATACCGTGACCCCAGCAAGAGCCCATGCCCAGAGAGCCCAGGCAAGAAAATGCTGCTGA
This sequence comes from Aythya ferina, assembly GCF_964211825.1. Lineage (NCBI taxonomy): Eukaryota > Metazoa > Chordata > Aves > Anseriformes > Anatidae > Aythya > Aythya ferina. The sequence continues at coordinate 7,912,131 of NC_140311.1, forward strand.
CTGACATTGAGGCACATCAAAAAGGAAAAGTATTTTGGGCTTTGCTTATGAAGTGGAAGCCAGACCATGCTCATATTGCAACGCTGATATCCCTTCAGTTCAGGGACCCCCATGACCATGGGGTGGACTTTAACCACTGTGCATTTGCTGTTCATAACTGGTGTCACTGGTAGAGGTGTATGGTGGGTTTGGTGGAGTGGCTCTAGCACCCTGCAGAAGGGGCTTTTCTATTGGCATATGCTGAAAGTGGCCCAGTGTGGCTCGGATCTCTTCTTACCTGAGTCATGGCTGGGGAACATGGGAGAAAGGTGATGCTGTTGCTTTGCAAGACCCTGTGAGCCCAACTGCCTTTTAATGACTTGGTGGGATGCAGGGGAGCTGTGGCTTTTCCTGTGTGGGGGCTGTACTGGGACCCCCTCGTTGTCCAGCTCTGTGGGGTCTCCAAAGGCGTCTTTATGCCATGTTAGTCCTTGGAGGCCTGGCTGCTTGGCCCAGGCTGCAGAGAGGGATGCCAGCTGCCTTTTCAAGTTTTTCTGGCATCTCAGGAATGTTCATCCCTTGCTGAAGCTACATTTCAAAGTCTTTAACCCTTGGTTTGGCCGCATCCCACGTGCCTGAATGTGTGCCAGCCCATGCCACTTTCTGACAAGGGGGAGCTGATATCCACCTCTCACTCAAGGTCTTGGCTTGGCAGCGTGAATGCAGTGTGTCCTAAAGCACCCAAGCCATGCAGGAGCTTGTGTCTGGCTCTTCAGATGTAGCATGTCCCTGTGCATCTGCTGCTTTGTGATTCAGTCCCAATACGTGCAGCTTGCAGAGCCCGCTGCTGTGCTGCTTCAAATTATGTACAATGAGCTAAAGGGTTCATTTGGGGCCTATTATGTCCCCTCATACCTTGCCAGGTGAGAAACAGCAGTCGGTGGCACTCTGCTTTCCCAGTGGGACTGTTTTAAGCAGAGTTCCTTCTGCAAGCACTTTGAGGTTTGCTTCCTTCTCCCCCAGACTTGTCCCTTGGGGAGTGAGGTCTGATGTCTTCATGACTCCGAGGATGCGCAGGGGTCTCCGCCTTCTCCAGAACAAGTCCTGTCTTTGGACATGTTACCTTGACCTGCAGTAGTTGTGTTCCTCCCTCCTATGTGACATTGTGTAGGCTACAGAAATCCTTTCTGGCAGTTGTTGCCTGGATTTCAGAAGGTGTTTCGCCCACTCAAAACCAAGCTATTAAGTTTCTTTGTAAAACGGCTTAGGAGAGAGACTGTAATAATTTAGGCATGCACCAAACTGGGCATGGTTCTGCTCTTACTAAAACCTGTGGGAGATTTATCCTACTAGTTAAATTGGTTAAACCACAGGAGACTTTTCAGCAATGTGTTTTAAAGTTCTGTCAATGTTTTTGAATTAGATTCACAGCAACACCAAAAATGGAAATTTCTTTGGCATCTAAAAAGCCACACGTTTTTATAGATGTTAGTGTTCAGTCGCCAGATGTGTTTGTCAGCCTGGCACAGTAGCATTAGGTGACTCTGTGACAAAAAAAGTAGCAGGTTTGATGGTTCGTTGCTTCCAGTGCCTTATTCCCCTGCAAAAGGTTAAAGTCCACAACTATTTGCAGACCAGAGCCGATGTGTGCTTGCGGCAGCGCTGTCTTCCCACGAGATGGTGCTCTGAGCCCACGGTCCCACCGCTGGCTGAGCTGCAGGAAGCCAGGCTTTGCCTGGCCATGGCTTGCTTCAGTCTGGTGTCCAAACCTGCCTTGCTTTGGCCCCTGTTCTACAAATCACTTAGCTTTCAGCCTAGGACAAACCTCTGACAGCACATTTAAGCGCTTTCCTGAACTGGGAGCTCTTATGTCTCAGGTGTAGCTGTGTTTTGTACCTGCTGGAACAGTGCCTGGTGTATGGGGATTGCACGGTGCAGTGGGGTGCAGCTGGAGTGCTGAGCGTTCGTGGATGGGTAACTCGTGCTCTGAAAAAGCCTCAGAGTGGAAATCAACCTCAGTGTTTTGGAATGATGTGAATGTTTCAGGCTGGGAACAGGTTCCTGCTCCACCAGTGTAAATCTGCAGTAGGCTTTATATCCCTGGATGTCTGACTCTCTCATTGTTAGTTAAGAGTTCAAGTGCAGCCAAACCCACAAAACCTTCTGTGTACCCCAACAGCTCATGTGGATGAATAACCTTGTGCCTATTGCTTTCTCCCACAGCAGAGCGTTCTCCCTGAGCTGGCCCCACCATCCCTCCTATCTCCCTCCCCTCAATTTAATCCCTGCTGATGTCCTGCTTCCTCCACAAAGCCTGTGGGAGATGAGCTGCCTGTCATGGCGAAGGACCGAGTAGTGGGGAGGGGAAGGGGAGCTGGCAGGTGGGGGCAGTCACCGGGGCTGGTGCTGGGAACTGGGTACGGATGCGACATGCAGGAGATGAGGCACAGAAAGGAATACTCATCAAGTTTACCCACGGCACCGGAAAAACAAACATACAGTAAAGCAGACTGATGCTCGGTGTTATCTCCGAAATCTTGCTTTCGTAGGCTGTGCCGGGTTTTGGCAGCGTGTGCTTGGGCTGTCAGCTCTTGGAGATGAGGGCTTGGTTTGTGTTTTTACAGTACCGGGGCCAGTAATTGGGGCTGCAGTGAACACAAACAACCCGCAGCTCAGGAAGGCAGCAGTGTGCTGCTGCCCTGGCTGTGAGCAGTAAATGGTAACAGCCACTTACTGTGGTCCTGAAGCCCAGTTTGAGGTTGGTGCAGGCTGCTTGTCTCACATCCTGAGTGACACAAGCTATTACCCAGGTACCAGGCGCGGGAGTGCTTTCCTCCAAAGCAAAATATGCTGTGATCCCTGTCTTTCCCCCTTCTCCTCACTCTGATAAACTTTGCCATTCCATAGATTTGGCAGTAGGGCATTTACACTGCTTTCTTAGTTGCTGATGAAAAAACTGAGAGCTGGCTTGGCCACCTGCCTCTGCACAGCATCCCTGCAAGCTGCCTGGGGAGGGTGCCCATGGAGGCTGTCTCTGGTCGTCTCAGCCAGCTCTTAATTTGCTTTACGCATGCTTTACTGACATGGTGGTACCCGTGTAAATCAGGATATCGTGTGGTGCAGAGTCCAGCACCGCACCAAAGTCAAGGTATGTTCTGTGTTGAAGCTGTTACTTTGATCCCCAAGGCTGGATCTCATCAAAGACTGAAATCAGGTTTGTTTGACAACACCTATTTTCCATTAGCAATGTTGACAGCATTAATTATATTCTGATGCTTTAATTCTTTATTATTGAAATCACACATCAGTGATAGTCATTATTTTGCAAGGGGTTGATGTTATACTAATCAGCTTGCAGTTAACTGGGTCATCCCACTCATTTTTTTTTGGCTGTGGGCACACTACCACTCTTGTACTGGAATCTCTGTGGTCTGCCAAGATTTATTTTAAACAAACATGAGCAAGCCAGAATTTCTCAGCCAGCTTTTTTAGGACTCTTGGGTGCAAGTTATGTGAAAATATTTATCCCTGTTGTATATTGTTTAACGTCTTCCTTGGTTACTAATGGACTGGAAAGGACTTCATTGTCCTCAAGTGATCAAGTACATCATCTTGCTGCTTTGCAAAGGCAGAGCAGAAATATATACAGGAATCTTCTGCCTTTCCTGTGTCATTATTAACTGTTTTATTCTCTCAATTTTGGAAAGGGCTGGTTCTTATCTTGGGAATACTCTTGTTTGTACTGAACTTGAAAGATCTCCTGTGTTAGCCTGTCACATCGTGGTCTCCTCTGTTCTCACAGATACTTTCCACATTCTCTCATTCCACAGATACAGCCCCCAAATCACAAGGAACGGAGTAAAAGCTCACCCTGGCAACCATGAGGTGAAGATGAAAAGTCCTGAGCCAGTGATCAGCCAGATTATTGACAAGCTGAAACACATCAACCAGGTTTGTTGCAGGCGTGCCAGCAGGGGATGACTCCAGAGTGGGTGGTTTCCAAATCAGTCTGGCCTCCCCCACACTTTCTTCGGGCTCAGCCAGACAACCCTGGGCAGCTCTGTTTTCAGCAGATGGGTGGAGAGCAGGTGCTGCTTCAGCCCGGCTTGGTACCAGGCATGCATGGCAGGTCCTGGTTTAAGCCTGTGGGCAAAACAGGAGCCACAGGGCATGCACAGTGCAGCCCTTTGGGCTCAGCCTGTTCCCAGGCACTGGATGCGTCCTTGTGGTGCACTTCTGGTAGGTGCTCATCCCCAGTACAGTGGGAAGATGGTGCTGCTGTGATATCCACAAGCACGAGGTGCTATGTGGCACGTCTGACATCAGCTCTTGTTGAAATCTTCTTTGCCTTTGCTCATGGCTGGAATGGAGGGTCAGTTGTTAGTTTGCTGCGTGTCCTTGGATGTCTGCTCCTGATCACTGTCAAAGCAAGTTACTGTTTAATGGGGATGTGGCAGAGCTGGATGAGACCCTCTTCGCCAGGCAGGGAGCTTCCTTCCCACGGTCTCAGACCTGGCATCATTGCAAGGACAAGCAGTATCTTGTCTCTACCCATCATGCCAGGCCAGGTTAAGTCTGTGAAGCCCCGCTGCTGCCAAGGGATTAAGTGACACCTCTGCGCTGCGTTCAGTTGGCAATGGCTGTGAGCTGTGTGAGGGAAACTGCCTTTCACACAGTGTGAGTGCTGCAGGGAGAGGGTTTAACCTTCCAGAGCTCTCCTACAGTATTGACTCGAGCCAGCCCTGCCTTTGTCCCCCAGCTGGGCTGGGGTCTGGCTCTGGACTCTGCTCTCTGTCACTGTGTAACTCTCAGAGGGGTTGTTTTCTAGTAGGCTGGCAGCTTGGACCTCTGTACTCTCTGGGAACATACAGCATTGGGGTCTTGCTGGGAAAATACTCAGGTCATAACGCTGTCTTAAACATGGCTGAGCTGCCCTGTCTCCCTCAAGAGAGCTTTTACTGGTGGGGATCTTGTCCAGGTTTGCTCCAGCACGATGCTTTCAGCAGTGGCAGCTTCCCATGGTAAAGCCCAGCTGCACCCCGGCTGGTGGGCTGTGAGGGCTGATCTGCCTGAATTTGCTGGCTTAGCGACTTTTCTGCTAACCTCTGCTTTCCTGCTCCCGCGGGTGCCAGGGGCTGTTGTGATAGCAGCTCCTGGCCGAAGCCCCACAGGGCAGGCACACGTCACCGGCCGCTGGCTGGGAGCACTGGGGCCACTGGGACCCCGAGAGCACCCCAGCAAGTGGAACAGGCGATGGCAGCGCAGCCTGCTCTGCCTTCCTGCACGGAAAAGCTGTGCCATCTGCCCACAGCCTGTAATTATTAAGGGGGGGGGAGAGAGAATAGCATAATCAGCTCCCTATTAAATGGGGTAGAGGGCAGGCTTCAACCTGCAGGTGATAATGATATTTTGCCGTTCACAGTGAGAAAGTCGCACTGAACAAAACATGGTTATTAGCGTACTTGAAACTGCTGACATAAAGTGGTTGTGAAATGCTGGCTGCCAGATTGGGTCAAGTTAGGTCTTCGCTGAACAGTTCAGGCTGCTGAGGAGCTAAGCTTTGTGGAACGAGGGACCCTGGGTAAACATAACTTGGCTGAATGTAGCTGTTTACAGCAGCAGCCTGTCTGTGTCAGCTCCTGCTCTGAGAAGAATAGGGGTAAGTGGGTGAACGTGGTCAGCTCAGTCGTGGTCTTTTACAGCTTTCTCCCTTGTTCGCAGTATCAGACTGGAAAGTTGTAGCATTGCAGGGAGCAGATGAGTTGTTTTGATTTGGATGGCATAAATTGTAAGAGTTTGAAAAAATCAACCCCTCCTGTGAAGTTATGTTTGAGAAAGAGGGGAATTGAGAATAAAATCAGGAGAAAATGTAAAGTGACTTGTGAAAGTTAGTTATGAACCTAGCTATTCACGCTGAGGATCAGTGGTAAGCAGCTTATGTACTGGTAAAATAACTGTGGATGTTACTTAAATTAGGGATTTTGGGTGGCAGAGCTCACCATCACACTTCTTTTCTTGGCCTGCTGAAGTTTTGTGATCTGCTTCACATCTGGAACACATCTTGGATGCTAAAGAGTAGGAAATGTGGAAGGAACAACTCTGGATGAATTACAGTTGTTTTTCAGGTGTTGGTTTCAGATCTGGGAAAGTGTGGGCTCCTAGGCTTGGGAAGGGTGAAAAACTCCGTATCTACCAAACTCACTGGACAGTGGTTTCTGAGGTTTTGCAAACATTCAGTCTTTTTGGAAAAAAAGAATTCATGTAGCGCTCAGAGTTCTAAACTAGTTTCCCATGTGACTACCAGTATATTATTTGTCGAGCACAACTTAATGAAATCCTCCCCATTTTTTTGTGTTGGAGATGCAGGTCAGTTTTCATTCATACTGGTAGACTCAGGAACCGTGCTAGTTGGTGCAATTTTTGTTAGAGTTCCACAGCATTTTCTAGTAGTTTTTTGCCAATGTCTGCAGCTTGCTGGTGCTCTGGCTTCAGTTTACTTCAGGCTACTCATGCTGCTGAAAAATGTGTGTTCTTTCATCAGTACACCAAATTTTCAAGTTTGCTTGAGTTTGGCAAATATGTTGTATGAGGGAGGAAATAATGCTTGCTCAGGAGTTCTTATCTTCTCAAACTGAATCTGTGTAAGCATATGCATATATGAGAAATCCTTTTCAAACTTTTCCAGTTTGAGAATGTTATTCGTGCATTAGTACCAAACGCACAGTGACTAAAAAGAGTACAGAAAACTTAACCCATAGAGAAAGGGAAGTCAAAAAGATTGCCAGATTGTTTTAGCTTGGTCTAAGCATCTTTTATCAAGCTAAGATAAATAAATGAATGAAGCATGGCTGTCTGAGTGGTGTGTTGTCTCAGGTCAGTTCTTTCTGGATGAGTCACAATTGCTGATGCCTACTCATCACATCAGAACTCCAGACCACTTTTTTTTCGTGTGCATGTGTGACTGTGGGTGGTGCTATTTTTTTTTGCATTGGTGGGCGAGATGGTTTGTTATTACTGTATTGGAAGCAAAGATTCCTTTTTCAGTTCTGTTAGATGTGTCTACCAAGTTGTGATTTGAGTTATTTTTGCTCTGTGTCCAGAGGCAGGAATAGCCCGTCCATAAATATTAGCATTGTTATCTCAGCTGGGAGGCCAAGGGTCGCCTTCAGGAAAATGAGTTGGAATTGGTTCCTAACTTTTATTTCCCAGAGTGGATGGGGTCTGTTTCTGGCTAGAAGGGTTTTCACTCATCCCACACATGAAACTATATTGGAAGTGAGAGGTTATTCATCGTCAGCACAAGGTCTTGCTCAGTTTCTTTGTGACTTGATAGCAACCCTAGGCAAAAAGCAGTGTGCAAATGAGTTATTTCCTCTGGTCACTCAAGTTTCCCCTCCCCACGGGGATGGCTGACAGATGGGGATGAGTTCAAGTTTTAACAGATATGTGTGGAGGTGGAAGCCATCGTGCCTCATGTCCCATGTCTTGGATGCTCTGCTCTGTCAGTGACCTCTGACCAAGAAAGTTTTGGGTGAGTGGACCTGGGTGATGCTGATGCAAGCATGCAGCTGGGATGGAGACTGCAGGTACTGGATCAGCCAGTGTGGTGCTCTTGGATCTCCTTTTTCTCTCTCTCTGTCCTCAGCTTGCTTGTGTACTCCCTGTGGTGCTTGCAGGGCTCTGACACCGTTTCTACCCAGATGCTTTCCCCTGTCCTTACTGCACTTACCTGCAAAGCGGCCCAGTGAGCCGCAGCAGTAGCTGTCCCTGTTCTGTGAGTGGGCAGATGAAGTGAGGAGGTGACATCCCATACAAAGTCTGTGACAAAATAGCATTCTTAAAAATTAAGCTTGGGCCCACTTCTGATTCCTTTCTATAGTTAGATAATTCCTATTGTTTATCATAGGACTATCTCGAAGGGGAAGAGCACAGTTTTCAAAGAGGAGGGGAAAAAATCCACTAAAAATGAAGAATAAAATCCATAAAAGGAAAATTAAGTGGGGGAGATGGGCCTTTACAAGATTGAAGGGTCTGGAAACATATTGTACATTTCCAGACACTGGAGTTAAGGGCTCATTTAGAATATTTCAGATATACTGGAGTTTGACAGTTCTTTGGTTTCCACATCAAACAATCTGTAATTTATTGCCCTTTATAGGGGCTGTGTTTTTATCATATTGCATATTCTCTAGCCAGAAATCCAACTACCATATAAGCTCTTGGAAAAAAAAATATTAAAAAACACCAACCCTTTGGGGATTGGAGTCCAGGCTATATGCTTTCACAGACCCTGAGAAACCAACTTTGATTTATTTCCTTGGAAATAGGGGGAACACACAATTTCTTGGAGTATTATGGCTGATCCACAGGGTAGGATCTTGCTGCCTTTCTTCATGCGCTCAGTGTAAAGACCCAGCCCTGCAGCGAGATCCGTGTGAACGGGCCCTGCGCTGCTCTTCGTGGGGTTTACGGGAGGATGAGAACAAAATTTTGAAGTTTTATGAGGCAGTAAAACACGGAGCTCTAGACGGAATTAAAAAAAAAAAAAAGTAGGCAAAGAAGGGTGAATGACTGAAGACAAAATATACTTAGTTTGCAAAAGCATGTGCCGGGGGTTAAATAGCTATGTTTGAAGCTGGCTTGATCAAGCAATATATCCAATATTTGTTTGTAGGTTTAATGGCCTGTTTCTCGGAGGCCTTGCTGCTGGGAGAGGGCACAGTGGAGGTCACCCAGAAGTTAATTTGGAAAGAGGCCAAAAGGCCACAACTTGATTGAATCAAATGTAAACAAAATAGGCCTGGGAACAGCGCGATGCCCAAACGCGTCTCAGGCCTCTCGCTCAAAATACAGAGTGTGTCCGAGCACTGGGGACCGGTGATGGGGGGCCACTCTCGGGCAGCAGAGGGGTCGGATCTGGTCCCTGCATGGGGAAACCTGTGACTGGTATGGAGATGGCTGTCCTTGTGGGGTGCCCCAAGAGCTGGCGTGTGGAGGTGGCTCACCCTGGTGGGTGCTTCCAAGGAAATTGTCAGGTCCCGGGAAAAGTCTTGCCAGGTGCTGTCCCAGCCGGCTCAAAGTGGGGAAAACTATTAAGTCTATAGTGGGAGACCCTGGGAGCTGAGGACTTTTCAGGAATATAGTTCCCCTTCAGAAAAAAATCTGTGGCTTTGACAGATTCGGTGGAATCATGTCTCTCTGTGGCCTGTTAGGCTTTGTGAGGTTTATTATTCCCATCGTAGTTTAATTCCCTAGCTAGATAAAGCAGCACAATAATTAGAAAAATGCACAAACTACTAGATTGTTAAATGAAGTGATACATAATGCTTGTCACTCGCAAATACAATATTTAAGTTGCACCAAAACGAGTCACTGTTGGCTGATTTTCCACTTTCAAATTTAGTAAGTTAACACTACAGTATCTGAAGCACTGTATATGTGTAATATAATTTATCAAGTCCTCAAAAGAAAAGTTAATAAACACAATAATTGGACACGCCTTTTGTTCAACATTATTAAACAGTTTGTAACAATTAAAATATTAAAACCACATGTTGTTGAAAGCAACCAGACATTGCAATTATTTCTTACTAAGGCTATTAAATAAAATGACAGAAGATTTTTATTTTAATGATAAATGCATTTTGGAATGGATCACTTAATTCCTCTTTTACTGCACAAAATAATCTATAGCTCCACCAAGTCTAGGCCTGGTATTTAAAGAGTAACGACGTTGTCCTTTTGAGCTGTGCCTCAGCTCTTGTTAACACACCACTGTAAATGCTCTCTTGCAGCCTCCAACTCCATATGGAAGTGGCAATTACAGGATTTTGCCAGGCCAGTTAAATCAGGGGAAGTGTGACCCTCTCTAACTAGAACATAATTAAATTTTAATGTATTTTATTGTTTGGAAGGTTTTTAAATCCAAAAACATTCTTTCCCTCCTTCTTGCTTTCAGCATGAAGCACCGCTTGCCTGCGCCAGCTATCGTGCGTCAGGGCTGTATCTGCAAACATCCCTGCTTTATCGGGTTTGTTGTGGGAACGCTGTACCCGTAGGTCACCCTAAATGGGTTTTCTTTAACAGCCCGAGATTAATTGAAGTCGGTGTTTGTGCGTGTGTTTTTAAACAGACGGTAACTGGCTAACTTGTAATCTGGGCTCTGTCTGCTGAAGTTTCTTGCTGGTTTTACATATGGTCTTGCACGACATGGAGGAGCGTAACGGGTGCACTGTTAAGCCCCATGCTTTTACTGCTTGCGGCAGTTAAATTTGCTGTGGAATGTGAGGTATTTCCCATTTTAAGTAAGGAAAGGGTGGTAAATAGTCACATTTCTGGCTGTGCTCAGTGATGCTAGAACCTGGCTGTGCTTGAGGACCTGAGCATCTCCCGAGTGCTGAAGTTAAGACTGCTGTCTGTTACTGACCTGTTGCTTTTATTGAAGGCGGTAGCAAAACTGTCAGCATCCTAGAAGCCCCATATTGTCCATTTCTTGGAGAAAATAATTCACTGTAAGATTTTCCTCAGAGCACCCAAGTCCTTTGGTCCATCCCCACATGTACTTCTTTTTCTTACTTCTATGTAGTGGGACTACAGAGCTGTCATTTTTCAAGACAGGACTCACTCTGTTTCCTTGCGGACTTCCATTTCACCTTCCCCAGCAATGAATTTCAGGAACATGCAGGAAAGGCACTTGTAAAGCCCCGTGTCTCCTGCATTTGTGTGGAAAAAAGAAAGCCTCACCTGTACTTCCTTTTTACTAATGCCCCTTTCCTATCTAGTAGTTACGTTGCTCACCAGTGGTGTTTCGCCTCTTATCTGGCATCAGAATGGTTCTTTAACTTGGTTGTGACTGTAGGAGCAGCAAAGTTTTCCTGTGCAGCAAGGAAATCCAGCCTGCAATCCAGCAAGACCGGGAAGCGGGGGTGGCTGAGCTTGGATGGCTTGGTGTTATGGATGGCTTCCGCATCATTTTGTTTGACATTCAGAGCATTTAGGTAACATAAATAGCATTTTATTGCTCACCTTCCCTGAAATTCCCTCGTTGCTGCAGTCCTGTGTAAGAAAAGGGATTCAACTTTGCCCCTGTGGCTTCAGCTCCAGGGGGGATCATGCGGAGAGGCAGGTGCCTCAGGTGTGTCCTCCAAACAATGTGATGGAAATCAGCTGGGAAGAAAAACACCTTTAAAAGGGACTAATTTTCCTTTGTGTCCAAAACAAGCAGCTGATGCACAGCGGCACTTTAAAACAAACACCAGATATCCTGTACCAGCACTGGAGTTTATCCTGTTGTGGAGGAAACAAACCTGGAGGAATCCTTGTGTAGCAAAACAAGTGGATCCGTTGATACCAAATGAACAGTTAATTACAGTTATTCTGGGCCTCGCTGATCGTCTCAAATATCACCTTGTGCTGTGACTCAGCCTGGTAATGTGATCAGTAGAAGATGGCCAAGGTGGGTGTCCTCTCCAGTGGTCCCTGGCTGCCCATGCATGCCCATGGGGCAGCAGCACCAGGTCTGGTGCTGCCTGAGGGCTTCTCAAAGCAGGGGTTGCTCCCTCCCCGTAGAAGTGATGGCCCTCGGTCCTTGGCTTTTGCCAACAGAGGCACTTTGTCTGCTGAGGAGTCTGGGGGCCAAGTTTTCAGCAGGGGACTGGGAAAACTTTCCCCAGCTCCTTTTCTTTGAAATGTAATTACAGTAGCAAAGCACACAGCCCTCTCTGGAGTTGGTGAGATGACTGGTAGGTCTCTCATTTTTGCATTTCTCTCTAGAGTTTGATTTAATGTCAAGGTTTTTAAAATGTGGTCCAGACAGAGGATTGGGATTGTGGGAGCTAATCTTCATCTTCCAGAGCAGGCCTGGAAGGTAACCTATGGTCATCTTGGCCGCAGAACAAACCTGATTGCTTTGTTCTTTAGAAAAAGGCCCGCTAACAGTAATGTTACTTTTGATTCCAGCTTGTGGTGTGTAACCACATAGCAGCCGTGTTCTCGGGGGAGGGAGGAAAAAGCAATGAAGTCAGATTTGCCTTGGGCAGGTTGGGCCAGCTCCATCTCGAGGTCCTGCCGGCCGCTCTCTTCCTGCAGGCTTCAGGAGGCTGTGCTGGGAGCTGCACTTTGGCATGCACGAGGTGTTTGTGAGCTGTGCCACCTGCAACAGCCCTGCTCGGACCTAGAGCTGTACCTGTACACCATGATTCAGGGAACAGGAGATGCTCCTGGGACCTCTCCCACTGCTCTGTCCCACCTTGGAGGTAGCTGCCAGCATAGACTGCTGCAGCCCCGTGAGCTTTCAGCCAAGCCATGCTGCAGTCAGAAAGTGAAAGAAGTTCTGTATGGTTTTGGTAATGAATGATTTGTAATCTTGCTCCTTTTGTTACACCTGCTGACAAAGCAGCTGTTTGTAATTAGGCAGGTCTCTGCTCTGGCAAACCCTTTCCTTTGTCAATAAGGCTGCTTTAACCTGCGTGTGTTGGTGCATGTGTAAATAGCCAGCATGGCTCAGGAAGACTTTGTCAGTTAATGCTCTTGCTCTTTAAACTTCTTAGCTTGCTTTTGACATGTAACTAACTGCAAAGGCCAGGTTATATTTTAGTGCTCTTGCTGTTGTAGCGTGTGCTGCAATAAATGGCCTTTGCGGCACATAAAACTTGAGAGCAAACAGGGAAGGTTAGGTTGCAGCAATATTTATTGTCTATGGCCTTGCTTGTCTGTATTGTGAGGGAACAGTATTTAAAAGAAGAAAATGTGCTCAGCTGTTTTTTTCTGAGGACACATGTAAGAAGATGCTGTCTTGTGGAGCACTGTCAGCAAGGGGAACTGAGGGACAGCTGGCTGAGGATGGGTGTCCTGTAATCAAGACCTCTCATGATGGGCAGGAAATTACTTTTTATTCTTGGCAGGACCCTTCAAGTGCCTCTTGCGTGTGAGTGGGGAACGAGAGTGTTGACCTTTTCGGACAGTGCATTGCTCCTAAATGTGGAGGGTGAGACTTGTGTAGGTACATTTCAGGGCTTCCTCTGCGAGTGTTGAGTCTCTCTGGGGGAGGGTATAAAGTCACCAGTTTTAAATCTAATTTAAATGGTGAGCTGTGTCAGCTGGTGGCTGTGCATCTGTGTGGGAGAATCACCCCAGGCAGGGCTCCTCTTGCCTGCTGCTTTTCCCAGGATACTGAACCTTGCAGGCTCTGCTTTTGGTGGGTACTTTCAGTAATGGTGATAAATTGCACCCCAGTGCATCAGCAGTGTCCATGATGGACTCTGGATGTTTCCTCTTGTTTGTAGGCCTATCCTAGGAGGCACATGCCAGTACTGACACTTGAAAAGCTGTGTTTCTGAAGTTACATTTTCTCCTCTTTGGGTTTCAGCAAGCAGCAGCCGTGCTCTGAGTGCAGAGGAGTGTGGTGACCTTGCCCAGGAGCCAGCCCAGCCATCAGCCATTAATTAGGGACCATAGAGGCTGGAGACCCCCCGTTCCTGGGATTACTTCTGGTCTGGTTTGTCTCAGTCGAGTGCCTGTTTAATGTGAAGTGCATAAATACTTGTGGCAGCAAGGCCTGGGGCCCTGGGCTCCCCGCTCCAGCTGGGCGCCTTCTCCAGCAGTGCTGGCCCCGTCCTGCCTGCAGAGCCCTGCTCCCGTGTCCCAGCTTTGCCTTCTGCACAGGGCTGAGGAACAGAATGGTGGCTGGTGGATGGCAGAGGTGGCCCCCAAGCTCCTAAGTGCATGTCCAGGCCTCAGCAAGGCACCAACTGCCCTGGTGTGTCCTCAGGAGGGAAGGCTGCTGCTCTCTCTTCCCGTGGTGGATACCCCCAATCTTGTTAGCTATGGGTCTTTCTCCTCCTGCATAATTTAAATCTCTGCTGAAATCAACAGCTCAGTAATTGCCTGTGCACTAGGGTTCTCTTGTCTGGTAGTAGGTAAGTGGCTGGCAAGGCCGTTGTTGGGTCCCCTGTGGCAGCCCTGTGGAGCTGGGGATGCTCAGCAGAGCTCTTTGCAGTTGCTTTCTGAGCTTTCAGGGCCTTGGGACAAAACAAATGCAACACTAAAGCTAAAAAGAGTAGCCCCTGGGAGGGCAGGGTACCCCTTGGGGTGGAAGTCATGGGCGGGGGTGTAATCTAGTAGCAACCTTCTGTAAAACACAACATTGTACACAAAAATACATGATTTGAGAATTCCCTCTCTGCTGGGAGCTTTTAGGGAAAAAGAGGAAGCTGCTGGGACAGATTTGTTTGTGGAGTGGCAGAAGGAAAAGGGGAAAAAAAAAAACCTTCCGACACAGCTCTCGGCTTTCTGTTTCTTACCTGGTGCCAAGGACGAGATGTCTTCTCTCAGGCAGCCCCAGCAGACGTTGCTGACAGCCGGAGAGCAGCCATGTGTGCCAGAGCCTGAGCCAAGAGGAAATCTCTCAGCTGCTTTGACGTGAGCGGGGCTGGGCTGGCTGGCAGGTGGGTGAGGGTGGCAGGGACCCACACTGTGCTGTGTGCCTGCCTCCGGCGTGCTGGTCCCCTGCCCAGGGAAATGTTTTTAGCAGGTGGCTCAGGGTGCGTTAGTGGTACAACATCGACCTGTCTTCCTAGGTGCTCTGGTGTGGGACTGCACTGTACTGAAGCCCAGATGTGTGCTTGGTTGAGAGGTAAAAGCATCATGCTCTGAAGCTGTGCATATGCATCCGCCTTGTGTTTTTTGTACCCACCACTTAAACTGGGCGCTGGCCTGTGGTGGAGCATCCTGACCTCAGGTAACAACAGGCTGAAGGCGCCTTCCTTCGAGGCCATCTCTGCTTTGATGTCTGAATGACGTGATGGTGATGAGGTGGTTGTCTCCACTTCTATCTCTGTATTGTTCCTTATGCTCCTACCTTGTCACTGCTTGTTGTCTGATCTTTTATCTGCTGGTGACGTGTGTTTTAGGATTTTCTGAGTGCCTTTTGGATGGCATAGCAGGGTTCTGCTCCAACACAACTAAACAAATATGGAAAATATGGATAATAGCAGTGGATAGGTCCTGGCCCACATAGGCTCCCACACCCCTCCTTTGCTCACTTGCCAACCCCCTGAGGGGTGGCTGCTTGGCAGGTAGACAAATTGGTCCATGTTCTCCTGTATAGTGATGTAGAGTGGTTGGACAGGAGAAGGGAAGTCATCTCCTACTGTGGATGGTGGTAGAAGGATAAACTTTGTTGGGGAGAAGGAGCAGGAACAAAAAAAATCTTAATTCCTACCTTAGTTCTAGAGAACTGGTAACTTTTAGGAGTCCTATTCTTGCAGGAAAAGATTCAGACAGACTCCAGCAAGGTGCTGAAACATTATCTACTACCTGATGCAACTGTGTTGAAGTTAATGATTGGTTGTGGAGTTTGAAAGAGACCTGTGTTTAATGGGGGTGGAAGGAGGTCTGTAGGAAGGGATGGTGAAGTGGTGGTTTGTGATCAGGAACACAAAGGAGAAGAAGGAACAGCAGCATCTCACAAGGAACATTTCTGCAGCATTGACATCGATGTGGGGCTCAGGGCACAAGCTGGGAGCAGATGGGGAGTCCCCCAAGTCCTCAGCAGGCTGGGCTGGACTCCACGGCCCCACTTGGCATTGTGCTGTTCTGGTCCTTCCGATTGCTGCACAAAAACAAGCCAAAAATAGTTGCATGGGGAAGGGGAAGGAACTGCCTATAAGGTGAATGAGCTGGTTGTAAAGCCCGGGTAATCTCTTTTTCATGTGTGCCCTGTGATGAACAAGCATTTGTTGGGGCCAGGGAAGTGACACCTCCCGTACTGAGGGAGAGCAGGCAGGAGCCGATCCTGGTGCCAGGGAGGGCTTAAACCTTCACAGGAGCATCCTGTCCCGGGCATCGGCCAGCAGTCACCAAGCTGCAGCAATTCATAACGGCTTGGCAGCCCCTTCTGCTGCTGACAGAGATTTACTGTCCAGTGTGGACTCATTTTAATTACCTCCAGCATTTAGGGGTCTTTATCTGTCTTCTTTTACCCATAGGGATATTGTCAGTTTTGATAGCTAATCTAGAGTTAAGCTGATGATCCATAAAGTAGGGCAACCCTTTGGCCAATAATTCAGTGCTGTCACCAGCTTCTTTGTGCTATCAGGAGAGTGACCAGGAAACCTGATTTACTGACAGCTGAGCATCTTCTCTGCAGTCTGTGAAGGTAGTAAAGGGGGTCCTGCTGTGCTGGTGGACCCAAGGTGAGCATGGTAGGGATTCTTCCTATTCCAGGAAACAGCATTTTGAGGGGCCTACTAAAAGTAGAGTAAAATACTTATACTGTGTCTGGAGAGTACGATGCAAACTCTGAGCCTTCCTTGCCCTGAGCAGGAGTGTGATGCTGGCTGGGACCTGATCTGCTGAGTATTGCTTCTGCAGTGCAAAACCTGAGGTGGTTTGAAGCAGCAGCACAGGGAAGTGCAGATTTTGCTTTTCAAGCAGCTGATAAAACAGCTGACATGCCCAACACATTGTTTTTCTAAGCACTGAAAATGGCTTTTCCAGGTCCAAAGCCTGCTTCCAGTTTATTAACATTTGATTAGCAATTGCTCCTTGTTGTGCTGAGCTTGAAATAGGAGTACAATTAGGAACAGGCTTCTTCTTTGCCTCATCTGTACTGTCAAGATGTATCCAACCAGAAGGGCCATAACAAAACTGCCAGTTTGACTATCCTGCTGCTGAAATGGGTTCTTCTGTCCGCAGGCTAACGGTGTTGGAAGGGCAGTGATGCCTGTCTGTGCGTGCATGCATGCACCCAGTCTTGCAAGGCAGAAATACAGATCCTGGTGTTTACAGTTTACAAAGCTTTAAATTCCCTTATTTTTAGTGGCATTTGGTACTTGGTGCCATTGAGTTTTTCTGTAATACGCGTAGTGTTTTGTTGCTGTCCAAGACAGAGAAAGCTCTCTAGAGCTCAGAAAGAAGCAAGTAAAATTGATGCTATTGATGCTGCATCAAGTTTCGGCTTGTGCGTGCTCCTGTGCTGCCAAGGCAGTCTGTCCACAGAAGGGATAGAAAGGAACGGAGCTGGGAAATAGGAAAGCAGAGGGGAGGGCA
Source organism: Aythya ferina (assembly GCF_964211825.1). Taxonomy (NCBI): domain Eukaryota; kingdom Metazoa; phylum Chordata; class Aves; order Anseriformes; family Anatidae; genus Aythya; species Aythya ferina. Next base: position 7,929,159 of record NC_140311.1, read on the forward strand.
TCAATGCATCCAGTGATGAAGGCTGGTTAAATAATAAAGAAAATATTTGCTAATAAAAGATAATTTTTTCCATGCTATTTCTAGGACTAATAAGCAAAGGAAGTGGAGAGAATCGATTCTCCCTGTTGCATGCTTGTGCGTGATCAGGCCACAAAATTCAAAACACATGAGTTTTTGAAAAGTCCACAACTTTAGGCTTTTAAAATGGGTTCCTTGCCTTGATTCTCGCTTGTGATCAGATAATGACCTTCATAAGCAAAACAACCCCAGCTGTATTTCATAATGGGAATATACTTCTGTACATTGTAATGAGCTGTTAACAGGGAACAGTATCGTGTGAAAATCTGCACTTTTCCCATGATGCTGCCCTGATTTAAAAGCCACCCATAAATTATTCAGTGTTGCAAATTTAAAGGTTAGGATTGGCTATAAGATATATGCCCCCCCCCCCCCGACAATGTTTTCAGCAGACTGGAATTTAAAATGGAAAAACCTGACCTACTGGGAATCTCAGGGGTTGTGTGGGAAGTATGGAAGTATGGTGGCCTTTGTGTTGGGTGTTGGGAAGCATGTGGTCGGTGTAGGCGACTTACATAATGCAAGGAGAAAGAACAGCGTTGCTCCTGCAAAACTCTTTCTTACCAAGGCTCCTGAAGGATGGCATCCAAAATTTTGTGGACAGTCCTGAGTTGGTAGCTTGAGTTGAGTTTCTGAAAGGTTTCTAGCAGAGCCAGAGGTTGGCTTTCACTGCTGGGTTTGGTTCCCAGGGTCCTCTTCATGATGCGGAGCAGTACATAGCTGGGCATCCAGAGAGTTTCTGCAATACAGTACTCTGGATGTGGATGCTCAATTATTAAATGTATATTGCAATTCTGAATATTATTTTAGCTGCAAGATCAGTCTCCATCCTCTCCAGCATTTTAGGTTTGATCGTATTCCAGAGGCTTACTAAAAACATGCGAAGAATTTCAGTAAAACTCAGTGGAACACTTTTATTAAATTTTTTCAGTCATGCAAGCTAAATTAAATGACAGCTCTGTCCACCAAAAGATTACAAATATCAATCAGACTTCCCGCCTAAACTTATGAAGGAATTAAATGTTTTTCTAAAAGTCTTCTATTCTCTGTAATAATCTGTTTGGCTGTTCTATTTACTTTACATATTTTTGAAGTGTGTTGAAAGGGATGATTTCTGCCCTAAAGGAGCACACTGCTTGTATCTCAGTGCTGATATTTTATCTGAATTTGTGGGCACGATTTTGGTATTGCTCAAATTGATATTTGCAATACTGGGAGCATAGTTTCCAAAATGAAAAAACGGCTATTAAACTACAGTCCAAGGAACACAATGTTGATTTCTTTTTGGAGACGGGAGATTAATGATAAAAAGTATGTTGCAGCTCTCACTGTTTATGTTAAAATTGGAAAAACAAGACCAGGTGGCTCAGTGGGCTGGTGGGCTGGTGAGCTCTGAGTGAAGTGGTTGTTAAGAATGAGGAGTTATAAAGATTTCAACATACGGTGGCCTGTCCAAATCCAGCTGAGTCATTACCCTGCGTTGCTGCATCTGTTTTTGTCTGGTCACTGCATGGTTATGAATAATTGTATAAATCATGCTGGGACGCCCCAGGGAGCTTTCCTTGCAGAAATGCTCGGCACACCGTTCTGATCTGGCTTGTTTTTTGAGCTTCAGGGAGACCACAGGACAAGCCAAGGAACAAATATTTATATGGAAACCAGCTGGGACTGCCTGGCATCCCTTGTGCCAATGCCCTTGTGTCCAGGGTAGGGGCATGATTTAAAAGCATGAGCTTGGAAGTAAAACTGATGCACGTCTGAGCTGGTGGAACTTGTAGTCAGGAGCAAAGGATGTGTCCCACGTGCTTCCTTCCGTGGTTACTGTGCAGATGGGAGATGAATGCCCCGCAGACACCTCTGAGACATGTGCATGCGCGCAGACTCCCACAATTAGCTCTCTCATTTACGTTGGATACATTATAGTGTATTTTTGCCATTATGGTTTAGCAAAGAAGAGCAGATATGATTGTAAACTCTTGCAGCTGGGTGAATTGTGATTAAGTTAAAGCTATCTCACTGTTACATACTACTTTAGTGATCACTGGACTATGTATTTTCCTGCCTCTTACTATAGGCTTTAAACCACAGGACATGAATAAACTGTAATGTTAGGGTAGTAGTCAGCTCCAGTTGCTATTTAAGGACAGAGAAGCTATGTTCAGTCCACTGAATGTAATTTCATAAAGCATGCAGACCATGGTGGAGGCTGTGTAATGGTAGTTGAGTGTGGCTGTGGCTGATGCTCTGGCTGCAGCTTCGTGGCAAACAAGGCCTGCATGGGAGTCATTACATCTAATTTGGCTGCTTAGGGGTGGCCTTTCAGCAAAAGCAAGCCTTCTTTGCCTCTCATTTTTCACTGCTTCCCTGGATCATCTTCTCTTCTGTAGCATTTTATTTCCTGAAGCATTTTTCCTGGTCATGTTTTGCTGCAGCACATCCCCTCTCCTAGAGAAAAGGTGCTGGCTGAGACAGTGAAGGCACCTGCTGATGCCTAGGCAGGTTTGCAGGGCTGAGGATGTCTCGATGCCTGCAAGCATCACTGTGCCCATTGCACACCACCATCAGCTTGCATTGGCCACATCCGTACCTTCCCTTCCCCATGGCTGAGGATGCTGCACTTTCTCCAGATGTTGCTGTAGACTGCACCAACTGTTTCAGATAAAGCCAGGTTAAAAGCCAGGGCTTCACTGGAGTCCTGTGAGTGGTAACCCTGGGTTGTGGTGTGTAGAGGGGCTCTGGTTACATTCATGCTCACAGGGCTCCAGGGCTGTGCTTGTGTTTCATGTTGCTCCCTCTGCACCCGCTTCCTGGCTGTGCTGTGTGGAGGAAGGAGCAGCATGGGGTGGCCACCAGCCACTGCACAGGGACGTGCAGCTTGTGAGGCCCGCGTGGCATTTTTCAGAAAGTTCCCATTTTATTATGGCTACAAAGGCAGAGAAATTAAGCTGCTAATTTATAGCATGCCAAAAAAAAAAAAAAAAAAAGTAATACAAGAAATGCTCAGTAATTTCAATGTTTGAAAACAAACAATTGAAAAATTCTGGTTCCCCCCTGACCTCCTCCAACCCCCCCTCCCCCTGCTAAGCTTATTAAATCTGAAAATGTCCCAGAACTTAATTCTCTCTGCTAGAAAGTTCCTTAGGCCTCTGCTGTTTCATGTGAGTAATGAAAGTTATGCTGCTGACATGTATGGTGAGGTCCCTGCTGTTTTGCTCCATGCCTCAGATGCAGAAGTGAGCATCCTGTAGCCACATGGTTGCAGTCCCCTTGGTCCACAAGGGGCTTTTTTGTGTGTCCTTTTTTAGTGGTTGTGCACTGGGGCAATGAGCCCTAACCGGTATGGGACACCCACGTTATATTTTCAGCTGATAAAGTGCTCTGAGGAATGCTGTTAGCTCTGTAATTTACCAAGTCCTTATTTACAGTGAGCTTATTTATTGCTGAATTCCTTATTTGCAGTGTAAAGATGTGTTGCAGGATTTGACAGGCATTGTCTGTCCGTGGCACGTGGCTGCATGAACCATGGTGCTTCTTGGTCCCCCTTTGACATTTGGGCTTGATGTCCATGCCCAAAAGGTGTGTGGTAACTGGGGGGGGGGGGGGGGGCAGCACTGCTGCAGCCTGCGGGAGGGCCGACAAAAGGCATCACTGCCAGGAGTGGGGTGCAGGTCTCGCGGTGCCATGGCGTGTGAGAAACACCAGGCTCAGAAGCAAGAGCCAGTGCACGACGTGCCTTTGAGCATGATTTCCCCTAAAAACATTTCATAAACACTGGGGGCTTAGTTTGGAAGAGAGAAATGCAAAGAGTGATAAGGCCTGAGCAGTTGCCGTGTTTGGTTTGTGTGAGGTCTGCTCTGTGCTGCACCCAACTCTGCATTTGCTTTGCTTTTTTTTGTGGTCATGCAATATTCTGGGAAAGGCCCGTAAATATCTAAATAAAATAAAGCTCCTGAAGAGCGAATTGGACGTTTTGAGCCAAAGCCTGTTGAAGGACACAGAAACTCATCCCCTGAGCTTCTCTGAGTTTTGGGGGGATGGGCTGCATTTTACCTCCTAACGCGGGTGTGGAGCCAGGCCATCCCTGGTTCAGGGTGTGTGGACACAACTGGATTGCTGCTTGCTCTGAGAAGAAACAACAGGTTAATGCTGCAGTTGCCAAAATGCTTATGGTGGTGCTGGGGTGTCCTTGTCCTCAATTGCTCCCTGCTATGGACCTTTGTGAGTCTTTATCACCCAGCCCTGAGCCCCTGCAGGGCTACAGGATGCTTGTGGGGAGAGGAGAAATGCAGCAGGGAACACCCCCCCCACACCACCACCACCTTTTCTTGCAGTGTCCTTTTGTCTTCTGTTCACAAAAGCACGGCTGTGGAACAGGGCAGACTGCTGCATGCCCAAAGGAGAGGTTTGCCGCGTTGCTTCTGCCCGTGGGGCATGGCGCACACAGACAGCATGGCCAGGAAAACTGAAGTGGTCTCACGTCGAGCCATTTGTTTTTCATTATGCTATGCTACTCTAATATAAACAATAAGGTATGTGGACATTGCTGTGGACAGAGAGCCAGATGCTGAAAGCATTCCTCCAAGACTGTATAAACTTCAGCAGCTAAATATTTTAGGAACTGTTTTCTAAGGCTAGCCTAATAGTTTAAAAATATAACCTAGATTCCAGATATTAAAAAATGCCTTTAAAGGCACGCATATTGCTGCAATAGTTGGAAACAACTAAACCCCTGAAGTAAGCAGAAGGCTCCCATTTTGCAATATCTTCTGTTACTTATCCTTTTTGTTATTTTTCTTAATACTGAGATTAAATTCAAGAAGGCTTTTAACAGTGTAGTGGTAGTGATAGAAATTTTCAGCATATATTAATGGGCTGACTCACACTTTCAAAGTGAAGCTGGGTTTATGATGAAATAGCTGGGTTCTTTTAGCAATAGCATAATCAGAAAAGTCAGTGGGAAGAGGAAGCCAGTATCTTAAAGATGTCTAATCCTACCATGCACCGTGAAGGGGCAGCATTGAGAGCTCCCACCCGTGTTTGAAAGCAGTCCTGACCCTGTATTCAGTGGAGGTATTCAAATCTTCATCTCAGCAATGTGCAACCTGTCACGATTAGTTAGGACTTGACTTTAAAGCACTGGAAGTGTTTTTCTGCTTGAAAATACCAGAGTTGCTTTGCGTGGATTACAGATTCTGTCACTGCCTAGCAAAGTTAAATCCTACCTTAATCCACTGCTGTTAGAAAGCTCATCTCTACAAGCATCTTCAAAAATACATCAGGAAACGTGAGAGGTTTGGAAGAAAAGCCTGGCTGTGGGGGAGAATGTTTGTAGGTGCTCTTGTCATCACTGTGCTGATTGCCTTAGGCAGGGCTATGCTGGGATGAGGGCTCTTTGCACCTCTGTGGTAGGATTCGTGGTGTATGGAGCTGTCCTGGTTGCCCAAAGTGGTGTCAGTGCCCCTGGAAATGTTGAGGGCATTACTGGACCAGTACTTCTGGCTGAGATTGAGAGCAGCTCTTTGTTTTATTTTCTCATGTCCACTTCATGCTCTGCCAAAGGACTGAATGACTGGTCTGTCAGTCTAAGTCTTCTCTGGACGTGGTGGGCTTGATTTTCTGAGCTGCTCTTTTCTTGCAGATCCCGAAAACTTAGAGTAGCATCCTCTGTACTTCAAGAGTAAAGAATGAGATTTTTAGGTTATTTTTGTGGGACACCATACGGATCTGAGAGATCTGTCACTTCTTTTCACACGTGTTACTTCTCAGATAGGTGATAATCCATGACAGCCACGCAGTGTTGTCTTCCAAAAGATTGCCTTATATTGAATTGACAACACGAAGACCCATGGTGGCATAGCAGTAACTAAGCCTGGGGCTGAGTTCAGCTGCTCCCTGTATGTGAGTGGGTGAAGGATGCTTGCCCACTTCTTCTGCTTGCCCTCAACCACTGACTATGGCTCAGCTACACCGTTGCTTCTGTGTCCAACTTCCATGGGAAAAGAAAAGCTTCATCTTGCCGCTAGTTTTTGTCGTGACAGGCAGGACTCAATCTTTTGTCATCGGCAGGACTCAGTCTGGCTCAACTCTGGAAATGTGTTTGGCTGCTGACCCCTGGGCTTCAGTGGCTAGTAGATGTCCTCCAGCCTCTGGTGTGAGGCTAACTGGGGAAAAGCCAAGGATCAGAGATACTCAGCATGGTTTTGTTTCTTTCTTCTGTTTCTTCCACTGAGGTTTTGTGTGTGGTTTTGTCCATGAATGAACCTGAGTTCTTCAGTGCTTTGATGCAAGGCATGCACTGGCGTTCTGGCTCACCATTCTGGCTTCACCCAGTCCTGTCCTCTTTTTGTCACCCAATCTCCCTGCAAGTGACAGGTGAAGAGGTAGGGAGGGTGGCAGAAGCTGTTAAATGACTGTCACATCCTGTCTTTCAGCTGCTCAAAGGGATGGCTCTGCCCCGCCAAAAAGCCATGGGCAAAACCACAGAGGAGGAGGAGGAGAGCGGAGACTGCGATGATGAAGATGACTGCAGCAGAGGCTCTGGGGATGGAGAGCTGCGAGTGAGGAACCAGCTCCGGTTCTTAGCAGGTGATGGGGATGGTGGTCCTGCGGCGGCTGTCCCTCTGGGGTTTGTAAGCCTGGGTGACAGCATGAGGAGCTGCTCAGCTTTCCACTGCCATGGCCCAGAGGCTGTTTGTACTCAGCGTCCTGCTGGCTAGCCTAAGTGCTCCTGAGACAGCAGCTAGAAAAGTGATGCTGTTACTTCCCAGGTGGGTTTTGCAGGGGTGTGTTGAGGACAGCCTGGCTGTAGGTATCAGTCACCCTCTTCTCTCATTCCCTCTGCTGCCTACACTTGTGAGTTTAAAGGGGAGCTTCTCTGCTTTGGTGGAGGGCTTCAGAAAATCAGTAAAGATGGCTTGACTGCAGCAAAACATCTTGGTTGTTTCTGATGTAGGGTTTAGAGACTCGGGTAATTTAAAAACAAATGGGAAAAAAAAAAAAAAAAACACTTCATTTTTCAGAAGTGATTTAGGTACTCAGGAGCCTAAAATTGCATTGACTGTCAGTATGATTCATGTCTTTGGTTGCTTTGAAGATGGCCACAAAACATCCTGATGCTTCAAGGCTACATTATTTGTAAGGTCAGCCATATTATTAGTAAGGTCATTATTAGTAAGATCACCCGGTCACCCATTGGGACGAGGAAGTCAAGGTCCATTTGCTACTTAGGGAGTCACAAATCTGTTGGTGTGTGCCTTCTCCCTGACCCCCTAACTGCTGCTGTCCTCCTTCTGACTCCGTGGAGCTCAGCAGCACCGTCTGTTGTGCTCACATGAGCAAGGCCAGGCTGCTTGAGGCCACGTCCACTGTGGATGTGTGGTGTCTGCTGAACGTGGGTCTGCGGCTGGAGGTTTGGTCCAATTAATGCTGGTTCCAGTGCTGCGCTTTGCTCTTCGAGAGACCAGACAACTGAACCTGGATAAAATCAGCTTTACTGCTTTGAAGTTTAAGAGGCAAATTTGGGCTCTTAAACGAAGCACAGATGTTTATAAATTCCCTTCCATTGGTCTGGAATAATTAAAATATCCTTAATGAAGTGAGAGCTGAAATATTAAATGCCAGTTTCATATCAAAGATTATTGACACATTATGTAAAATATATAAAATACATATATTCAAATATTGGTTAAGGGAAGGAAAAGGCTTTTTAAGTCCTCCAGTCCAGGTCTGAAAGAGAAATATGTAATTTGGAGAAGGATAAAATGTCCTTTCTTTCATCCAAGAACTAAATATCAAAGTGTATGTTAAGGAAATGCAGGTGATCCACATTATTTTGAGTTGAGAGCAGAGATACGTGTTTCATTTTCCATGATCTTTGTGTCACACTTTTATGCTATTTTAACGTGTTTCTAATTTCCTCTTATAGCTTTCCTTATAATATCATCAGTGATCTCTGAAACTGTGTATATAATCCTTTCTGCCTTCTTCTATCTCTCTAGGCTAGTTTAATCACTGTATTGATCTCCCAGATAACCTGCCTGTCTAGCAATTTAGACCTCTCTTGTCACTGTGGTATGTGAACATGTTATATGGAAAGAGGGCTTATCCTCCCTGCGCTACTCTGCTGGAGGGTGTTTGCTGCCGACTTTGCTACGGATTGGGTAAACATTAACTTTACATAGTGAAAAAGCAGCAGTGGCTTGGGGCATTGTCTTCTCATCAGGTTAAGCCTCTCAGGCTGCTAAGAGCACTGGGTTTGACCAGCACAGCTTTTAGGCTCTAGCTGGCCTTAGAGGACATGTGCTGTGCCATCATGGTGGCCACAGAGACTTTCTGGATCTTCCTCAGTTGAGCATGCAATTTTGTGTGTGTGTGTTTTGTCTTAGAGCAGAAAGGCAAGTTGATCTGACAGTGGCAGAATCATATTTGGTTGGTATTGGATATAAATTGAGACTCTGTTCAAGTTTTATGTTGGAAACAAGCCCAGGAAAAGTTGCTGATGGTGCGGAAATACTCACTTTCAACATTTTAAGAATATTTCTTTTCACTTTGAAAAGGGTATTTTTCAATTAATTTTTTTCATCATATCATAAGTACATAAGAATATAAAAGCAACCAGAAACCATTCCACATTTCCCCCTGTTCCACAAATTCTAAATTTTAGGTTAGCATGCTGATTTGAAATGATGCCAGGCTTTGAAATCTGGAAATACTTTGTGAAACAAACTTTTACATTTAGCGTAGCTTTATCTCCCTCTTTCCCAAGGTGGTTACCCTGTAACAGAGACACACAGGACTGGGAGCGGCTGGGAGTGAGCTGCTGACGGTTCCCTGCTTTTATCACATGCTGGATGCAATGCAGTGCTCAGGCAGCAAGGTGGCTGGATGGCCAGCAGTGCATGTGTCCTAGAGTGGTGACCAAACATGCAAACCCCCTTCAAGCATGCTTCCCTGCTGGTCTTCAGGTTTGCTGTTGGGGAATGCATACGGGTGCTTTGCTTTCTTTTTCTTAGAGGTCTGGTTCAGCTCAAGAGGAAATATCCCTGGCCCTGTGATAGCAGCAGAGAACTCCTCCCTCGCTAAGGGTTGACTATGCCTTACAGATGGACTTGGCAGGCAGCTCTGCAGCGTGTCATCCTGTTATCCAAGGGTAACAGGGAAAAAATCATGTGGTCCTGTGAAGTGAGGTTGTGGACCGCGTCTGGGCCATGTGCCCCAGGTTCTTGGCCCTGCCTTAAAATCTCATTTGTAATGGGATCACTCTGTAAGATAAAGGCTTTAACGAGGCACATAAACATCATGCTGCCACCGAATCTTTGCAGCAAAGTGGAGTGCAAAAGGATGTGCATCCCACTGACTGTCCTGTCAGTGACACAGGGAGCAGGAGAGGTGGGTGACTCCCGCTGAGCACAGGCAGGCACTGGTTCAGCCTGGAGGTAGAATGAAAAAGTTGTCAGTTTGCCATCTCGGTGGCTTTTGCATGAGAAAGCTCAGCGCTGTCTCACCCAAGAGGCAGGTCGTTTGGATAGTGCATCTGTCCTGACAGTCAGACTTTCTCCCGCTCCTCGGCACGGGTGCTGCCAGTCCTGTCGGGTAATAACTGCAAACAGCTGCTCGGTGCTGGCCTCAGCGAGGTGTCCCTCTGAAGGTTTGGAAAATGTGGAGACTAAAAAAAGAGTAAAAGGAGGAAAAAAAAAAGTCAGTCTTGAATACAGACTAGTTTTGATTTATCGCCTGTTGTATAAAATGTAACCTTTGTTTCCTATTTATAATGACCCTGTAATAACTGGACAGTCAACTTAAACTTTAATGATTTAAACATACTTGTAAACTGTCAAGTCAAAAGTTTGTGAGTGACTATAAACATATGTTGGTGAGCGCTATATGCTAATAAATTCATTATTATGTTGCCCCAGTGGGAAACATGGAGATGGCAGACTTTTTTATGATAGGTCTTTTATTGTTTGTCACATCTGCAACACATTAAGGATTTTGAAGGCAGATAATGTTTACAATAAGAGGAGGATTGAAAGCCTTCCAGCTCAGTGAAGAGCGCTTCCTGTTTGTCAATGGAGTAACCGTGGAACTGGCACCCTGTGCACGGAGCTCCAAAAATAGAGATGTGTACATACGCACGCATATATTTATGCCACACCAATGGCAAATCATGCCAGCGAATAAATTATAGTATTTTCCCCCAAATTGCGAGTCAGTGCAAATGTATTCCAGAATCTATGATACAAACATGTCCTCGCACTCTGCTGAGATCAGTCATCCTACACCACGTACCCAAAGCAAACAGAGCCTGGGGAAGCTGGCGCTTCACTGCTGCTCCAGACAGCCACCCGCTAATTAGCTCACCTCCGGCATTCTCACTCAAGATGCCACTTATAACTGACAAGCCGGTTGCCAGGAAGCCTGAAAATAAAACATGGGTGCAGGAGACGCTCCTGTGCTGAATGGCTTTAGCAGGGGCTGTGGGAGAGGAGGTACAACCTTTTCAGGTGGTTTGCAACAGTGGTGGTGGATGTGGTGCCCTGGGCAGTTTGCATGCTATTGGGGAGTTTGTTGGGATGAAAATGGTGCTTTTAGTGGCAGGAGCATCACCTGGGAGCATCCTGAGCAGTCCAGCAGCTGGGGTCAGGGGAAAAGGGGAAGGTTTACCCTTCCAAAATATCTGTAAGGCAGTAACAAAAGTTGTCTTGGGAACAGATGGATTTGGCAGAATTAAGCAGAAATAGTTTATCCTGGGAAGGGAAGTTGGCCTCATCCCATGAGATGTATAAGGATAGATGTATGCAATAAAGATATATAAAGATGGCTTGGCAGTGTGTGTGTGTGTGTGTGTGTGTAAAACAGCTCCCCTGCCTGGCTGTTCATGCAGGTTGGATAACAGGGAGTGTTGCCTTTCTCATCTCCCTTGGTTATTTATAAGGGCAGAGAGAATTTGCAGCTTGAGCCCCATTGCTGGTGTGGTACTCAGAAAGCGCCTTGTTTCTGCACCCTGCTTTCTGCTGCAGCTTCTGCTGCCCAGCCAAGCTGACTGTGTGTTTTTTCAGCAGTCCACGCTGTACTGGGGTGCTGGATGAAAGTCAGGATCAGCACTATGTGTTCATTGCTTTTCCAGGTTCTGTAACTCTAATAGCTTCTGCCTTTTTAGCCACTGATGTGTACCTCTAGGCTGGGTCATCTCAGAAAGTCTTGTCAAATTTATTTGGTTGCATTCCTCTCATTACCCCCATTTTCTCCCGGTTTTATTTCTGGACATCCTGGGAATCTGAGCTCCTTCCATCCCCATGCTGTGGCAGGGAACAGGAGATGCTGCTGCTGCTATGGCAGCTGAATTTCTTTTCCATGAAGAGCACCAAGCTGCTTGTTTGTGGTCAGGGCAGGGGGTGTGGGTGCTGGGCAGTGGCAGCTCTCGAGGCCAGGCAGGGTCAGTTTGTTTGCAGCCCTCGTGGTTTCTACAGCCCATTCTTGTGGGAACGTTTCCTTTAGAAGTGGGTATTTGTACTGGAAAATGGTTGTCCTCAGGCTTTTTGGCCACCTTTGCTGCTTGGCGGGTGTATCTGCATGTAACAGGACAGCGTGGTGGATGCACCAAGGGTGCTGTGAGTGCGTGGGCGTCTGCTGGGGCTCTCTCACTGCTTGTGCTTGGAGGCAGCCCAGTGGCATTTAAAATATTTACAAGATCATCTCTTTGGATTCTTTATTATGGCGATTGTTTCTCTGTAAATGCCTTCAGGGTGCCCGTATCTGAGCTGCAAATATCTGCTGATGCTGCTCTGCCTGATTTAGTGCCGAGCCTGGACAGTCGGTTCATTTGGATGTTTATCTGTCTGCTGAGAGAGACATTTTCAAATACCCAATTTACTTCAAAATACTCCTTCAGCAGGTGGAAAATGTCCCTGTCTGTGTGGATTCTGCTGACAGTGTGGGGACACGCGGCTGTTGTGCCTTCGTGCTGTACAGCAGGAAGATCTGTTGCAGGACCCACTTACTGTGCAGGGCTCTGCCCCACCTTTAGCAGAGGTGCCCTGTCCTTGTCTCCTGTGACTAGGTGAGCTGTTCTGGAGCTGTAATCCTGGAGCTGAAGCTGTATCCTTCTGCTATTTTTTTTCCTATTCTAATAAAAGCTTTAGGACTTTTACCCATATTTTTTGTAGCAGCAACTTTTTTTCCAACGACGGTGCTGTTGAATGCTTGACTGAAGCAAGGATAGCAGAAACATGCTGTTTTACAAGACATTCATCCTGTCCCAGGGCAAAAATCTGACAAGGCCGAATGTCAGCTAGATTATCCTGATGGAAGAGCTGGAATTGTACCAACTAAAACAGTGCAATAGCTTGATTATTGCTTTTCTATTTCAAGTGTTTGTGTTTGTTGAAATTTCTCCTATTAATGAAAATTTGGTTGGAAGTCAAGAATTCTTTGTCACTGTTCAAATACAAGCAAGAAGATAGAGAAGGGGGGTCGTGCAAAGCAGTTGGCTGAAACTGTAACTGAGTGTCAAGTTCACTAATTCACTTTTGAAATCAACAATTTATTTTATTTTTTAATTGAGAGACTAGGAAAATTATTGGTGGCTTTCAGAGATGTGCTTGTTTATAGGACCCTTCAGATGGCTGTTTGTGATGGTGTGACTGTTTCAGGCCTCACAGTATATAAAATGTGTACATTTTAAAGGTTGCTTTTAACTTGTATGCTGAGAATTCCTCCAAAGCAGTGGTAAGTCCACAGCTGAAAAACTAGAAAGCTCACGTATTAGTAAAATAAATATGCAGTTTACAAAGTACTGCATATGTACAAAAACATCCATGAAAACAGTAAGTAAATCCACTAGGTATGTTAATCCCATGTTCTTACTTTTCTGGTCTTGAGTTGTATTTTTTTTTTAAATATTTTCAGTGTAGTAGTAGCAGGTCTAAATCTGACTGAGATATCTGTATGTTGCATTTTTAGGAGCTGGTTTCCACTTCCTTGGTTCCCTATGACCCAAAGCGAAGAATAATGTACCAGGTTTTTTAAAGCAGGATCAGTGGAGGACATTTTAATCCTTGATAGTTGTGTAGCCATAAATCAAATGCATCACATTCACAATGTGAGAGGAAATTGGTCTAAATACTTTTGGAATCTCCAATCTATGCTGGTTCCTGGCTTCAGTATATGGTGACTGGCTGAAATCTAACAGTTTGAGATATACTGAAGGTCAGGTGAGATGATTTGCTGCTCTTACATCATACAAAGGCACAAGTCTTTGTAAATCTGTGGTTGCTTTTTAGTCCCAGAAGTTTGTAATGCTACTCTTCTGGCAAAAGGTTTTCCCCTCTGTTCAGGCTTAAACATAGATTGCAAGTTTGAATAACAGTTTGTGTTGTGCCAGAGTGTCTAAGGAGACATTTTTCAACAGTGTAATTTGGGAGCTAATGTATCTTTAAAGCGTTACTGAGTGCGACATTATACATGACTGAACGCATCAAAACAATTTCAAGTATGCAAAGATCTGCCCAGCTGCAATAGTGATAGTCATATTTATCTTTAAAGAATGATGAATCTGTTTTTCTGTGGCTTGAAAATGCATGAGTTCTTCTGAAGCTGCGAAACACACTTCCTGACTCAATGCAAACTTCTTTCCGTGCTATTTTTCTTCAGGGAGAGACAAAATAGTTTAGATAGATTTCTTTTTAAGGGATGAAAATAAAGGGATATTTCAGACAGAAGCAGAGCAGGTGGTACTTGCTAATGGACTGACAAGATAACCTTACGCTGATAGTCAGGGCTTCATATCTGTGCCGTTTGCCATACAAAGAGAGGTTTGTCTGCAAGCCTGATAACAATACAACGTGTTGATTGACTTTTCACATGGGAGAGGGTGCCCCTTTCGTGAGTGGCTTGGCTTTTACTAATGCCCTACTGCAGGTAAGCTGATAACAGTGATTACAGTGATGTAATAAATGAGTCTGCAGCGAGCAGCCCTTCCTGGTGTGGCAGGAGAGAGCTCCTGCCCCAGGGCATGTCCCAGCTGTGCCAGCTGCTGCATGTGCCCAGCACTTGTGTCAGTGTGCTGGCCCTCAGCTGTAAAACATCCCACAAATGTCCCGTGTGTGTTGGACTGGGCTGTCCCACATCCCTGTCCTGTCCCATGTCTGCTGTGGCTCCTGGTCTCAGAAAATGATGGATGTGTCCTGCGTGAAGAAGGGCTGCCTTCATTACTGGTAGTGTTTCCACTCTTCTGCAGTCCAGGACAGGCTGGCACAGCCTATGTCCTTTCCTTGTGGACTTCTACATAAGCACACCTCACTGCATTGTCTTCAGCCCAGATGTGGAGTAAAGGCAGGTGCCCTTGTTAGCTCATCCTTGTGATCACATTGCAATTTGTTGCTTCTGGTTATACCTCAATGGCCAGGTTTCTTTGACCACCAGAGTACTGCCGAAGGAGAGTAGCCATGGGACAACACTGCAGCTGATTTGTGGCTGCAGTCCTGCAAAATGGTGGCATGTGGAAACCACAGCCACTGTTCGAAAGCACAACTGGGTTGGCAACACTGGGATCCTTTGGAGCATGCCACTGTAATGCTGGGGACTGGACTTCAGGCAACAAGTATTGAATGTGAAAGACATCATGCAGCAGGGACACTCGGAGGTTGTATGGAGTCGAGAACACAAGAAGGGAAACTCATGGAACTAAGATCCATCAAGGACTCCTAAACAAAGCTTGGCTTAGGATGGCATTGACATGCATCTGCCCAGAACACATCTTGGGGAAACTATGTGGAAAAACTGCAAACACAATTAACATTGGTCCAGATGACCCTGCCTCATTGAAAGGGTCTATGAGTGGGTCCTGGGCTCTCAGCTGGGGCTGTTGCATTGCTGTCTATCGTCTTAGCCTGAGAGAGATGCCCAAGAGGGTAGATGTTGTTTCAGGTGGACCGTGGAAGTCAGCTCTTACTAGAAAACTTGTGTACAACTTTCACAGTACCTTTGAGCCCTAAAGGGAAGAAGATGGGAAATGCTGAAACTCTCCAGACTGCCTTAAAAATCCTGGCATCTTGGTTCCCTTCGTTCCTTCATTGAATTTGAACAAATATGTGTTTTTACATGGGATGTCACGCCAATGACTTAGCAGTGCAAGCTGCAGCATTGCATTATGGAAGCAAGTGAAGGCTCTGTGGAGCTGATGTTTACTTAGATGTGGTTGAGTGAGAGCCTACACAGTAGTGATTTCCTTACCCGAGATCCATCAGGTTAGGATGGATGCAGATGGAGCATTGCACTCTTGAAAACAGTTTTTTACTTTTTTCTGTGAATACAAGTGCATATACATGGACCTGATCCTAGCACCTGGCACTGGTGGTTGATACTTTCCAGCAGCTGGAAACACAAACCTGGTCTGGAAGGAGCCTGTCTTTCTAGCCCTTGCTGAAAAGATAAAGGAATGAGGGAGAGGGATGCTCCTCCAGAGAAATCTCCCAGGACTCAGTGTTTTCATGTTTCATGAAACTCATGTTTCTTTCTCTCTTCTCCCCAACCCTTGTCTTGCTGTAACTGCAAGTAAAAATAGCTTGCATTTGGGTCTGGACTGCAAATCACTCATCAGTTCGTGTATTACCAGGACACGATTGGTTACTGAGTCAACACTGCTCTGTTCACTTTCAGTGCGCTTCAGAAACGGGGGAATTCATCATTCGTCAGGAAGAAGCTCTCTTCAACTGTTCTGCATTAGCTGTGACCTGTGTGTGCACATCTGCCGTCCTCGCTGGGGCCAACACCAGTAGTAACATGAACTGAACCAGGTGTGTCCGAGCGCTGGCTCCACCAATTCCCTGATGGACCTCCACCAGCTTCCCGACCCTTCGCACAGGGAGATAAATGAGCTGTGAACTGGAGGAGAGATGTCCTTCCCACGCGGTGGATGCTGGTGGGCTGCGCTCTGCCTTCACCATGCATCCCTGGCCCTTGTGGTTTCCTGGCCTTTCATGGCTCTAAGGAGAACCCAGATGGCTTTATTCTGTATCAACGAATTTCATGCAGCTGAGTGCTTCTGAACTGCAAAAGCCAGGTTTGTCAGTCTTGCCAGCTCTTGTGGGTCTATGGTATACCTCACTTTGGGCTAAAAAAGGGCTGACCCCAGAACTTAACCTCCCCCCGTGGTGCTTCTAGGGCAGGTTGGAAGCTTTCTGATGGGGAGACTTTGATTGGAGAATGCCTCTCTGCTGGAACTGAGATGCGGTGAAGTATGCTGAGGTTTTGGACAGGTTTTCTGTTTTGGAAATAAATTCAAATATCTTTCTCTGCTCCTGCAGTGGGGAAATGCAGAAACAGCCTGTTTGCCCATCCTGGAATGTGTAATATTGTCAGCTTTCACTTCAGAGAGGCTTTTTGTCCTTGTTTGAGATTGTTTTAATTACACCACAGGAAAAATGAAATCTAAATGAATTGATTGGACTTTGTTGGAGTAGTATGTTTTGGCCTCCCCAAGTCAACTTGCCTTTTTTTTTTTTTTTTTTTTTTCAAGCAACAGAAAATTTGGACACATTTTGCCTTTGTTCTGCTTTGGAGCAGTAGCGCATTCCACATTTTCTGTGGGAATGGAAATCTGGCATTTTGACTAGCTTCTGTTGTTTCAGAAAATGTCTTCAGTGGTATTTAGAGCTCTTGACAATATCTTGCTGTCCCAGCCACTTCCCGCATGGGTCGCCCTGCACAGGGCAGCTGCAGCAGGAGGCTGGGTCTATGTCCAGCATGGGTCATAAATGTCCCAGCCCAAGGACGTCACTTGCTAGTGCCTTTATTTTTTGAGACCTTACTTCATCCAAAGGCCTTGTTTGGTTGTCCCTTGCTGGATGCTGAAAGTCCCTGAGTGTCCAGGGTCACTGCATCCTATCTATGGCTGGCTGCTCTCTTGCTTGGTCATATGCCATTATTTGCTTCTAACCAGGCGTGCTGCGATGGATGCACTGCAGTGGCAGGTACTGCTGGTTGCTGTGGGACCTTGCTCACTCCAGGCTGCGGCTGCTTTGGCAGCTGGACAGGCTGCCAGGGAGTATGTCACCATCTAAGGTCCAACACAGGACTCCCAGCAGGATTTCTAAAATGTAAATTGCAACTGCAATGTGATACATATCCTTTATTTTTTCCCTTCCTGTTTTAATTCAAATGCACTCAGTATCTTGAGTCTCTGTAAATTCATTGGACTTGAAACTATTTTGGAGTTGCTTGCGTCCCATGGATACTGGAGACGCTTCCTGCTTGGGGAGTCAGACATCTGCTGAAGCATGTTTTTGGACTTTTGTGTTATGCAGACTGCAGTTGGCAGGTGGGAGCTGGTGGTTATTATCAGAGTCTGAGTAATATCCTTTGCCTCGCTGATAACTCTCCACCGGCTGCTCTGCAGCTTTGGTACATTTGCTTGTCCTGTTCTGGTTTCTGTGTAGATTGTTCCGGTAAAAAGTAAATAAAAGTTGTATGCTCCCCAAAATCATAGCAGAACACAGCCTGTGATATTTCTTCCTCTTCCCTTGTCCGCATAAATCATCTGCTAAGGCAAGCTCAGGGAATGTGAAAGAATGCATTTATACCAGAAGTGCTTTTCTTTCCCTCCCTTCGAAGGGCAAACTTTCTTGTCTGTGATTTTGGTGTCTGCTGTCAGGGGGCACTTGATGTGCTGTCGCATTTGATTTCTGTTCCTGGCACTCGTAGCTTTATTTCTGCTGTTGCAAAGATGAAAAAAGGCTCAAGGTGTGTCCAGTACCATGCAACAAACACGCGGCTGCATGCAGGGCTGGCTCTCCCCTCCGCGTGGCTGATGTGCATTCTGTCTGTGGGTGCTCTCACCAATACGATGATTTTTCCAGATGTGGGGCAGTGGCGATCATCAGGTTGGGTAGGTCGCTGCTGGAGCCTGGTGTGTTTGCTGGGAGGTGTCTGTCCGGAGGGGAGGGCTGTGTCAAGAGCTGCTGCAGCCGGGGGTGGTGTTTTGGGTGCGCATAGCAAAGGCTCTGTGTGCACTGCATTACCGTTGCGGATCTTGTGGGGAATCCTTTCTCAGCCATCTCCTTGTCTTTTTGATGCCCCCTTCCCACTCCCTGTTTACTTTATTTACCCCTGAAGCATTGAAGGAGCTAATTTGCTCTTGAGCTACTCCAGAGAAAGAAGCTGTGTGGTTTCTCCTGCCTGAGGTCTACTGACTGTTGGGTTTCTGGGGAGCAAACGCCAGCTTGTGGGCATTGGGGTCTTGGAGGTTCAGCTGATGCCTTTCCCTCTACTCTGCTTCTCTAAATGCTTTGAATGGCTGAACATAACAGAGGCAGCACGGGACTGCAGGCAGAGGAAGGTCCGATAGTCTCTCCCCGCACACACACAAATAATGCCACTGAAATCAGTCCTTGGGCATGCGTACAGCTGGGCACCGGCTGAAATACCTTGATGAACTGAGCCAGGTACTTCAGGCTATTAGCAGATGCTAAATAGGTCTTTCCCATTTAGTGGCCTTAATTTATTAAATCAGTCAGCAATACTCTGTGAGAAGTAGTGCTGGAAAAGGGAGCAGAGTGAGCTTTAAGTTTCCAATTTCTGCTGGATCAGGCCCCTGGAGATCTGTGTGATCTGGTGGACTGGAGGCAGTGCTATTGCAGTGACTCATAAACAGATGTGCCCAATTTACATTGCAGCTTAATACCTTTGTTTAAAAAAATGTTTTTTCAAGACAAATGTGTTAAAGCAGATGTTTCCAGTAAAACAAATGCTTGCGTGATTTACAAACAACTTCCCACCGCCAGAACTCATTAGAAAATGTAGAAGAAAGAAAAATGATTCTGTGTACCGACAAAAAAGATAAAATAAAATCAAAAAAATAAGCAGACTGTGAGGAGGTATTTCTACATATTGAATGAAAAGAACTGCTGTTCTTGGGTGGGGAAGCAGGAAGTTTGAGAGTGATTTTGGTTGCTAATGGCAGTAAGACTAACCCTGATCAGCTGCATATATTAAAGAGCAGAAACTTGTCTGTAAAAATACTTATCCATGTCCTGTTATGTAGGATACAAGGTAACTGGGACCACTGTGTGGGATTGCCCAGAGGCTACCAAATCCCTCAAATCCCATTGAAACCTCCTACAAGCCCCCCCACACTGACTAACTTGATTTCCAACATGCTGGCTCTGGCCAGCAGAACCCGAGTTTGGGTTTTTAATGCTCCAGGGCTCCCTGGGCACGGGGGATGATATAGAGCTGTGGGACATCCCTGGCAGGGGAAATGTTTTGGGTACTGTGTGGGAGCAGGGCTGTGGTGCTGGTGGGTTGCTCTCTCCAGGAACTCCAATGTTTGCTCTGCTGCATCTTGCAGCAGGTGTTGGGGAGTGAGGGCTTTTTTATTTCAGTCACTTGCTATTAAGCCACACCATAGCTTTGTGGTAGCCAGGGAGTCCTCTGCAGCCTGTGCAATCCCTCTGCCATTTACATCCTTCAGTTTCTGAGTCCCGTGCCTCCCACTCATCTCCCCACACCAACAGGAGATGTCTTTCTGGGGAACTGGGTGGCTGTGGGACTGCACTGACCATAAAGCAAAGCAAACAGATGCAGCTCCTACAGCAAACCTTGCTCCACAGGTGGACACCTGCATCAGCCTGGGTCTGTCCCTGAGATCCTTCTCTGTGCATCCCATGGCAGGGTCTGGAGGATGTTTCCTCTGTCCGCAACTGCGGCTCAGGTCTCTTGGAGCAAACTCACAGCATTTCCTCAGGGGGCTGTGCATGGCCATGCCTGTTCACCTGCTCCTCCGTGCTTTTGGAGGCAAAGGCAGGCATGTGCTGAGAAACTCTGTCATCTCCGGTCTCTTTGGACGTGCTTTCCGCCCGGCTCCATTGTGGGGCTGCCGTCACACGGTGCCTGCAAGTCCGGCACTCATGTTACATACAATTTGACACCCCATGTGGTCTTAATGGGTTTCCCAGGCTACAGCTGCAGCACAGCTAGCACTTTTTGTTAGCTGAAGGGGCTGGCAATCCCCCTTTGCTGTCCAGCTTTCTGTTGCACCAGTATCATTTTTTATACATATGTGTTTTTTGTTTTTGTTTTGTTTGTTTGTTTTTTTATTTGTTACAAAAGCCCAGAGCGAAAGAAAAAGTGTGGTTTTGGTCCACAGGCTGCTTATCTAAATCCATTGTTTCTTGGCACCTGTGCCCAAGGCAAATCGTTTGTCTAAGGGCTCTGTTCACAGTGCTGCTTCTTTGGGTTGGAGGGGTTGGGAGGATGGGCAGAAAAACACAGCTGGGGCATCTTCTGCAGCCTGTCCCACCCAGGGAGGGGTAACACAGCTGCCTGGTAGCCAGTGGCATGTAACAGGCAGAAGCAAGGATGGTTTGGGGACCTTCTGTTGCTTCTTGGCTGATTTCTCACCAGGGCTGTGGAGTTCATCCTTAAGAAAAATGACCACTGAGGTCAAAGACTGGCTGGGGTCCTGAAGGAATAAGGGCTGGGCGGGTGCACTGAGAGATGACTGTGGGACGTTGCTCCCTGGTGTGTCTGTTTCCCATGCCTTGTCAGAAAGAGCATTTTCAGAGTAAAACCTTGAACGGCTGCCTTTGAAGGGGGACTTGCTGGGACCCAGCTGGAGGAATTAAAAGCATGCTAGAAAGAGGGAGATGCTGCTGCAAAGCAACTTGGGGCACTCGGGTGCTTTTCCCAGCTTGCCCATTGATGCTCACGAACCCTCCTTGCCATGTCAGCTTGGTTTTAGCCATTAGTAAGTGGAAGCTTGTGCTTGGCTCCTTAGGACCACAAGGCTTCAGTGCTTAATTAATCTCTGCAAAGCAGGAAGCATAATTAATGCCTGTGGTGTGCTGCGAGACCTTTGGGTGAATAGCAGCACGCAATCTCCACACTCTGCTTTTCCAGAGCAAAACCCTGTGGTCAGGTCTGTGAAAGCCATTACTGTCCAGTGCCACGCATCGTGCAGAGGCTGTCCTGGGAAGGCCACTCGTCACAGCTCAGTGTTTTGGGATTTTGGGTCTCTGCCGGTGCAGATGTAGCTTGATGCATCTCATCTCCCCACCGTGCTGCTGCACTCCTGACCAGTGCCAATCGTCACAGGGACATGGAGCTGAGTGGAGAAAAATCCCACTGTGCTCCTTAAAAAGGAGTGATCAGGGGATAACTCTGTCTGCTTTCCTATTGTTTCTATACCAGCTTTTGTAATTTCTTCCTGAATTACCTTTGGTTTTTAGTCACTTCTTCAAAATAAAGGGTCAAAATTACCCCTACTAGTTCAGTGCTACTTTTTGTTAAACTGTCTTGCAAAGACTAAGCAAATTGGGTGAAAAAAATAGTAAGTTTTGGTAGCTTAAGTACAGCCAGGCAGATTTCTTTCCTGATATCTCTAAAGCTTTTTTTTTTTTTTTTTTTTTTTTTTTTTTTTTTTGTCAGCTTTGTTTTTGTGGGTGTTAAACATAAAGGAGAGGAGAACAGATTGCAGGTACAGTGAGTTCCAGCACAATTGACTGCCATTATTTAAAAATGATGCTTTTAACCAAGTCTATAAAATCACCTCCTCATTTACAAATTGTCAGGTGTAAAACTGCATGTTGTACAGGATTGTTCTGTCACACACTATCCTGATGCTGTCACGCACGCTCAAGTTTTGGGTGATCCGCAGACATTTTACAACACTTGCCACTGAACACTAGCGGACATAAATCGGCTCTTTAAAAGTATAAACATTTTATTTCATATGAGTTGGGCAAGATATTTTGAAGGGAAATGTAAATAGAATGAAATTCTTAAGCAAGATTATTGATATGACAGGACTAAGGAGCTTGGGATTCTGTGAAAAGTGGCTCTTTTCATCCCTCTAATAAGTCCATTACTTGCACTCGGGAATATTTTAAGGTCCTTTTCATGCTGAATCTAGAGTTGAGCATGCTTTGCATTTCAAGCTTTGTCTATGAATCAGTAGAAGCCAAAGTTATTTCTGCTTTAAAATAACAGGAGCAGGGAACAGCTAATCTCTTTTCATTCTGAGTCCTTACATTATTTTACTGGACAGAGTTTGTGTTGGCTACAAAACAGGGCATTCACAAAATCTATGAGAAGGAATTTAGTCTAAGAATGAAGCCTAGATTGCAGTATGCATAAAGGCTCCTTCTCCTAAGGCCATTAAGAAATTCCAAATCTGAGCTATTTTGAACAGTGACATTAAATTAGCCTTGCTAATTCCAGTAATTCAAGCTGATAGCTGAGTTTACAAATCTACTAGATGAGGCCTTCCCATAATTACAATCTCAATGTGCTTTTCAGCTAAGGTGAGTTGGCACAAAAAAGATAAATAAATAAAAGGGGGGAAAATGCTCTTTCTGTTCTGTCTTTTGAGATGAATATCTCTAAAGAACAGTTAAATGGCTGTATTGCACCAATAAGACATTCCCTGTCCTGGACTGGAAAGTTCATTTTTCCTCTAATGTGCAAGTATTAGAGCAGAAAAGAGACTGGATTTTTCACTGCTTTGTTTTTTTCTGTTGTGTTTTCAAGGAAGCATTGATACTGCTGGTGCATGCAGTTCAGTATTTAATTGTTTATTTACAGATAGTTATTTCTACTGTGGAAAAGAAAGACTATGACTATTTTAGCCTCTTTTGTGGTAGACAAAAAAAAATAATAAATAAACCTTTGGTGGATAAGTCCAGGTTGGAGCAGGTGGAGTAATAATACAAGCAGCTACTCCTCTTATTCCGCTGGAGAAGTTGATTTCCAGATCCTAACACAGCTGGACATTCTCAGAGTGATGGAAAGGTTTTGAGGATATGTTTTCAAAGCCATAAGGCACAAAAACATGAAACAAATAAAAATTGAGTGCATTATTTAAAAGGGTGTTAATTTTATTAGAACTAAGCTGAGCTAATATAAAGGCGAATGTAAGTATTCACATCAGCACTTAACTCTGGCTGCAGTGTTCATAAAATGTCCTTTTGATCAAGCTGTAAGTGTTTTGATCCTTCTTCTATGAGCATCATTCAAAGTGACCTAGCTGTAGCTCAGAGCAGGCATCTGCAGCTGCAGAAGTCCTTGAGCAATAACAGGTCAGGAACTTAAATGCGTGCTCTGCTGGGAATGCTAATATTGCAATTGTTTTGTTTGTTCCAAATAAGAATGACAGTACAAAAACTCTCACAATATAAAAATTCCTAACAGAAAATTGATCCACCACCATTGACTGTGGATACTTGAGTCAATATTTTAAAATGCATATTTTAATCTAACAGAATAATAATGGTATTGGAGCTAAATATTTTTATACCATTGGCATGTGAGTGTCTGGGCTTTCTTCAGCTGATAACGTTGTCACCATTGGCACAGCCAAGCAAGATACCTGGATTTTTACAAGACTGCTCTGATTCAAGAAGACACTATCCTGCTGAGCACCTGCAGGCCTGGGTATATTGCAGGGTTACATGTCCCTTTGTGGCTGTTGTTGGGCTCCTGCAGCTCACAAAACCACAGCAGTGCATTGCACTGTCCCCTAGAGCCTGTTGGGGGTCCACCTGGAAAGGGATGAACCAAAAAGTATGCAAGAGGCTGGCAGGCATCTCCCCCTTTCCCTGATGCAGGGATGCATGTTGCCTTCCCCATAGGCTTGGGTAAATGCAGCAGATAATGCCCCAAATCAATGTCTAGGGCAAAATCACCTAGTTTGCCATCTGCATAGAAGGGCCTGGTAGGGAGCTGCTAGGAAAGAGTGCTCATTGCAGGCACATCGTGTGTGGGGAGGAGTGCCGTGGGTCACTAGCTTCTTTTCCCTTTTTTGGAAGGGTGGGAGAGGAGGGAGGCTGAAATGCACTTCTAGATTTCCAGGAAACATCTCTGTAATCCATTTTATAGAGGATTTTGTGTTTTTCAAGGGCTTTACAAACTGGATTACATAGCTTTTTTATTTTGATTTTCCACTGTGATTGTGACATTCCTGAGATTGAGCCATGAGTGTTCAAGATAGGATGGAGGGGGAGGCATTCATGGACTTGGGCCATGGAGCCATTCTGCATTGCCACCTTGTCTCACTGCTTGGCTGATACCTGCCTGCTTGCAGTGCCAATGGATGAGTCCCTGTGCAATCGGATGCTCCTGTGTGACTGTCCCCAGTATCCTCCATGGCTGCACGCCCAAGCTGACCCAGGGAGGTGCAGGGCAGGAGTCCAAGGTTGATCCCTTCCCTCCCTTGCTGTTTCTTCCTGGGGGAGGGCCAGCCAAGGTGGTGTACCCAAGCTTCACCATGGTTCCAGCCACAGGCACCAGCTTGACAGTTCAAAACACAGGTCTTGGAGAATGATGGGGAACTAGGAAAGAGCAAGTGTGTTGAGCTGGATCCTTCACAGCACCGCAATCTTGGTGTCCTGGTGCTCAGCTGGGATGATGCTGGGTTTCCCATGGGAGCTGCTGCCACCGTCCAGCTTTCAGCACCGTCATTCCAGCGGTGTGTTGGGACAGGCTTTGTGCTCAGTCCAGGAGGGAGGCAGGGAGCAGGAACCAGCCCTGGTTTTGCGTCAGACATTACGTTCACTTGGTGAGCAGCTGGGTTTAATTTGGGTCGGTCTCTCTCTGCAGCCGTGCAGAAGTGTAAAGCCAGGTCCTGGTTTCAGACTTCAGTGACTGTTCCTGGGGCTCCTTCCAGCACACAGCACAGGGAACACGACCTGGAGCCATTAAAAAGTTCCAGTCTGTGAACCCAACCATTCTACTTCTATATAAAATCGGAAAACCGGTCATGGTGATGTTTCCCAGGGCCTCCTGCATTACTCCATTTTTATGGGTTGAAGTTACTTAGTGCTGTTTTAATGCGGAGCCAGGGTTCTATTTATTTATTTATTTTAGCAGCTTAACGCAATTAAAAAAGCTGGGCAGCACTAGAGCCTCTCGGCTCCCTTCCCTTGGCAGTGCTCTCACCTCAGCCTGTGCTCTGCAAGTGCTCCTGGGCCAGCCATGCTCCAGGCAAGGGCAGGACAAGCAAAATATCTTTCCCTCTGTGCCGGCAAGGCTGGGCAGTTGAGCACAGGACCTCAGGGAGCTACTTTAGGAGCAGGGCAGGCTGGGCAAATATGTGCAGCAGTGCTCAGCCCAGATTCTTGGGCTGTGACCTGACATCTCACTCCAAGTGTTTTCTTTGGCATCATGAATGGTGACCTGGTGGTGTCTGATTTTTGAGTGAGCATACACATTGCACAAAGTTGTGCTCCTTTCTGTTTGAAGAGGCACGTTTCTCGTTGCCTCTTTGGAGTATCCATGCCAAGAACCCCAATCTCTGTGGCCTGGGCATGGTTCAAGCCTGGTTTCCACATGCAGTGAGTCACAAAGGAAAACGTCAGATGTTCCTGGGTACCGTAACACCACCATGAGTTTTCTGATCAAGTGTTGAGAAACATCCTACTGCCCTGAGGGCTGCTGTTACCGGCTGGCATCTGGGAGCCAGGGACCGTTGGCATTCCCCTTATGTTTGCATTTTGGTGGGTCTTTCTAGTGCATGCGTGTCACTAAATGTCCACAGCTTGGAGAATTGAACGTGAGGAAGAGCTGCCTGTCCCCGTCACTCTGTAGCAAAGAGCTTTTGCTACACATGACAATAGCAGTTGAAGGATCAATCTGTGGTGCACTTTTCACTTGACTGTAATGCTTATGGAAAAGATGTAAATTATCTATTTCAGGACCAAGTCAGTCTTGTGGAAGAAGGGACTCTATCCTGTCCCCTGGTTAGACCATTGTTTTCTATGGCTGCAGAATCTTCGGGAGCAAAGATGAAGAAATGTTTGTTGTGATGAGTTGGTTTTGGTCATTAGAGGAAACTTGGAGCATTTCATTTTGCTCTGCTGACACTGATAACGTTACCTCCCAAAATCAAGACTGTTCTAGATGTCAAAGGTGACAGAAGACTGATCAGTTCTGACTGATCAGAAGGGATCAGTTTGTGGGTTTAGAACTTGAAGGTCTCCAGAGATAAGTGCAGGGAGAGGGGTGACTCCATGTCTAGATGGGCTAAGGTGTACAGAGGATCTGGAGAGATGTTGGTTGACCCTGTCCTACATTCTTGCCTTACTTCATATCTGTTCATGGTCTTTTGTTTCTATCTTTTCTGCTCTTTCTTTCTTATTCTGCCTTTGAAGACGTTGGCTGTCCGTATTTATCTCTCAGTTTTTCAATTCTTCTCTCCTAGTTCCTTGAGGTACCAGCTCTTTTCCTGGACAGTACATCTGGATATCAGACAGGGGAATGCTGCTTCGTCATCAAAGTACAAGGACTCTGGTGCTTTCTATTAATAATGCTAATGAGATTTGTTAATTTTTAATAGATTACATGAACGTGTTTTGCTAAACACATTTTTGTGGCTCCACTCTGTGAGTACGGTTCAGAAACTCTTTCACTTGCTGCCAAAGGAAAAATGATTAATGCAATTGCAGACGCCAGATTCTCTTCAGGGTAAATCTAGAGTGAACCAAGGAGTAAAGACATTTAATGAGTATGTTTTCAAGGTAAACATAGGTCCAGGTCACAAATGATGGTCCTTCCTCCTCTCCAGCCTCTACTGAGGTGGTGCGGAGGGATAGTTGCTTGAATTGAGGTCATGGTGCAGCCTTTCTGCCCCATTCTTTGTGGTGTGCTGGGCTTTTTTGCCCCACTGAAAGCACAAGGAAATCCTTGGACAAGATTTCTGTGGTGGTTTTGTGGGTTGGACAGCCAGGGTTCATGTACCAGCTGTCCATAGAGCTTGTGGCCAATTGCCCTGCATACCCTGGGCACATTTGGGATGCACCATGACCTGGAGCTCCTCGTCTTTCTGTGCTGGACAACCTGGACCCTTCCCAACTTGGCTCCAAAGCCTCCCATCTCTGTGTGCTGGTGTCCCCCAGACAGCCTGGTTCCTACCTCCCTGTTGCTGTGATCGTGGGGGATTTTCTCCCCAACCAGCATTGCTTTGCCGTGGTGCCTGTGGTCTCTGGGTTGCCCATGAAGGCACGTGCTGCAGGCTGCGGGCCATGCACAGCACACCAGCAGCCAGGAGGTGTTGAGCAAGCGAGTGGAAAAAAGTCTTGGTTTGCAAATCAGCAATCTCAAACCTGATTCCCTTGGGTTTCTGCCCGGGAAGTCGGTTTTACCGCGCACTGCTGAGCTGCGCCAGGCTCCCTTGGCCACATCGCCGGTGGCAGTGGGATGATGCTGAGCTGGATGTTTTCTTTTTGTTTTGTTTTGTGTTTTTTTTTTTTTTTTTTTCCTGTCCAAATCCATTTTGCCAAGAGCCGCACCTCCTAAATTGCTGCGGAGGAGGTAGAAAAGCAGAGGCACAAGACCATGCACATGCTGCACATCCATCTCGGTGATCTCACAACCATGCCAACACAAGCGCCACGGCCAGCCCCGGCTCAGCGCTTTAATTACGCGCCGTCGCGGCCACACCTACGGCTGGGCTGTTGCAGCTCCTTGCGCAAGAAGATGACTGGCAAACCTGTTGGTGCTCCAGGATTTTAGTGGTAATAACCCACAGGGCAAAACCTCCCTGGTGAGATGAAACCTTGCTTGTTAGAAGAGTTCAAGGTGTTTTGGAGAAGCAGAGGGTTGAAGATACCAGCTCTCTCCACATAGTTGTGGCTGTGTGTGCAGTGTAACTCTATGGATGTGTTCAGATGTTGCCTTTGTGGAGGTAGATGTATGTTTGTAGTATGAGAGTTTGTATGAGAAAGTTAGGTAACTAGAGGCTGAGGTGAGCTTTTAGTGTCCAAACAGGACTGGTTTGCGAGGGAATTGGGCTGTTCTTCTGGATTTCAGGTGCAAACACCTGTGATAATGAATCAGTTGATGCTATAGATATGGAAAGAGATAGCAACCAGGGTCAGGCAGTCTGATCTGTCGTACTCTCCAATGATTCACCTTGTAATGAGGTAAATAACTTGGGATTATTGAGCCCAGTAACACCTTTCCCTTTCAGAAATAGTCTTGCTTTGGAGATAGCCAGAGTCTCTTGCATCCACAGGCAGATAGTTTGTTCCCCAGACAGATAAGGCATGCTGCTTAAAAAAAAATAAATAAATCAGTGTGCTACGGAGACTGTAATACTCATCCACAGTGGTAGCACATGTTCCTAGACCAGTCCTGAAGGATTCACAGGCAGATGTTCACAACTGACCATGAGAACTGTAGGAGCCTGAAGAGCTGCCCTGCATGCCTATGGCCTTCCTACTGGATGTGTTCTGCGCTTACTGGAAACACGTGGTCACGATCCATTCCCTGGTCCCTTCACACCACAATTTCCATCATCTGCAAACAAGGACCATCACCACATCCCTGTAAGTACTTTGGCCTGTTTGGCAGCCCCATTTGGTGAACACACTGCGTTAGGCATGATGCTTTTGCCCATGGGGGCATCCCCTTTGCGACCCCTGCCACTGTGCAGGCACCAGCAGAGCTATCAGTGGCTCCATGAAGCAGTTTTCATGCACGGCCATCGATTATGAATATGTTACTATATTAGGTCCATTTCTGGATCCATCTGCCTTGGCAGGCAGGCAGCCCAGATGCCTGGCTGAGAGATGACATTCCCTGCCTCTGGGCTCTCCTTTCCTGGCTTGGCCAGCAGAGCTGCCAATGCAGCCTGCGAGCCTGCTGGAGCTGGGCACTGCCCACTTTGATGTCATTTGTCGGACTGGTATTTGCTATCAGTTATTTTCTTAAGGCTCTCTTGTCCTTTTAGGGGTAGAAAGGGATGTTTTAGTAGGCATTGGTGTGTTTTGTACAGGAATGTGCGTGCCTGCTCTAATGCTCCTGGCATGCCAGTACTTATCCTCCTGGCTTTTTTCTGTGCCAACTGCAGTGGAACTTATTATGCCAACTCCAAAACAATCCCCTCCTGGTTTAGCCGACTTTTGTAGCTGTGTCCAAAGCTAGTGCAGTTCAGGAAGAAGAGCTTTTAATGATTTGTGCCCAATAAAATTGTGCAGAGGAGGTACACCTAGTTCTAGTCATAATCCATGGAAGAATGTCGCTGCTTCATATTGTGGATGTGGACTTCAGCGGGGGTTGGCAGTGGTTTTGGTCATCCACGCTGCGAGCTGAGGCAGGAAAGACCATTGAAGCTTTTGCTGTCCTGTGAGCATTCTGCACGGCAGCTTTGTGCTAGAGGGGCTTTGGTTACAAAAGATGCTTCCGGGGGGAGCGGTCTGTGTTCAGCTGGAGACCTTTCACAAGCTGCATAGGGACTGCAGGAAATGGCACAGCACGCTCGGCTTGCAGGCAGAAAAAAAAAAAATAGCAGAGCTAATGATTGACTATTATTTTAAGGGGATTATCTAATCCGCAACCCAGAGGACAAGAGGGGCCAAAATGAGTGAAGATTGAATATGTAATTAGTGCAGATTGTTGGTAATACCCTCTGGATTCCAACTGATTATAAACAGAAACAGATTTTTTGAGTCATTTACTCCTCCCTCCCCCCCACAAAAAAAAAAAAAAAAAAAGCATTTGCAGGCCAAAAGGCCACTTATAGCAAACTTAGAAACTACAGAATTTGCAGATTAGGGTATCACTAACTGCTGGGGCAGTTCAGTGGAATGTTTCTGGGAAGTGGGGCTGTCGAAGCAGGGAGGCAGAGGACCAGTCTATCTCTGGTTATTTTGCAGTGTTAAAGGCAGAATTTGGGATGGAAAAAAACAAATGGCATGTGTGGTAGTTTAGCTTCTTTTACCCATCCATCCATCCTGCGGTTCCATATCTGTTGTTCCCAGCAGCCATGGGACCCATGGTACATCACCATGCAGTGATGCAGCGAGTCCTTGGGGACTGGCCAGGCAGCCTGACAAAGGCTGGGACTTGTAATGAAGCCCACTCAGGAAGTACCTGATTAGGAATATTTTCTATTCTGCGTTTTGAAAAGTGATTGTTATTGTCATTTGTTTTGAATGGTGTTGTTGCCTGGACTTGGTTGTCAGCTGGCCTCTGGTCAGTTATAACATAATACTTTTTTTCTTTTTTCTTCCTTCTATGTACCAAAGGTCATTAGAAATTAAATGAAATGGATTTGCTTCAGTTAAAGACCCATTATTAATGCAAAATAAAAGATGTATGGCTAAATCTATCAGCCTAAAAGTACAATTGAATATAAATAAGCCCAGAGAAGGAAGTAGGGCAAGGAATATTTAAAACAACAAACACCACACCCGAGCAGAAACTTTTGAAGCAGTTAATGAAAGCTAGGAAAATCCCTAATCTCTGATGACAAGAGGATATCTATTCCTTTCTTTTTAATTTGGTCAAAGAATGAATGAGAGAATTTACATTCTCACTGGTGTGAGGGTTCATGATTTCAAAAATTGCCTTTACTCAAAGTTCAGGTGAAATCTCAGAATTTGAGAATTTCCTCTGTAAAAAAAAAAAAAAAAAAAAAAAAAAAAAAGTGTGAAATTGTAATTTTAATACACTTGGACCAGACACTTCCAACCTGATTCAACCACTGCATCATGAACCAAACGCT
The DNA here is from genome assembly GCF_964211825.1 of Aythya ferina. NCBI lineage: Eukaryota > Metazoa > Chordata > Aves > Anseriformes > Anatidae > Aythya > Aythya ferina. The sequence goes on from NC_140311.1 coordinate 7,959,733, forward strand.
TTGATCTTGTAAGTTACAACATTGCAGAATGAGACTTTAAATGGGAAGGTCACAATCCTGTGTGCTGCTGAGGAGCCTGCTGAAACACTCTTCTGTTTCAAATGATTTTTCTGAACCGAGGGCAAAGGTAGTTACTTAGTTCCGCAGGATTTTTTTGGTTTTGCCATAACGCCTGAAAGCCCTGATGATGGGCTGCAGATCACTGGCCTGGAGGTAGGCTGGCATGGGCCAGCTGGAGATGCCATCACTGTGGCCCCATGGGGCTTCTTTCAGCTTTTAGGAGACTTTGAAAAATGTGGGAGCACCTTCCAAAACACAGCAGGGCAGACAAGTGACTTTTTCCTCTCCTGTGTTTGGAGCCTCAGGGACAAGGTGGCCTCTGGGCCTCCCTTTCAGGGTGGCACCAGTGCCTGCCCTGCCACATGGGGGATTTATGTGCAGCTCTGTAGGGAAGCGGCCTGAGAAGAACAGCAGGAAAGCTGTGGGGAAGAGGAACCACAGTACCTGTGGGAACCTGATGGAGAAGTTATAGATCAGTTTACCAGGCAGGTTTTGCTTGCACCTGGCCCTTTGTGCTCCTTGTCAGCCATTTCTGACCCTCCTTCATGGCCCCCGCTGCCTTGCTTGTCATGCTAATATTGTTACACTTTTGTTTTGTAGTGTTTTGGTATTTTTATTAAGAAATACTGCCAGCATGTTTGCCTTGGCAATGGTCCTCATTGGATTGATGTGGCGTTTTTAGCTGGAGTGTTTGTTCAGCCTCTTGGATTCTTTCTCAGGGGTGGGGTGGGATGATCCAAGCCCATGAGTATGCTGGTGATCCACAAGGGCTTGTGAAAGGCTTGAGCCACGGTCTCATCTGATGGAAACCACCAGCTTCCTCTACTTCCAAAGGCCAAGCTCTGGGGATGAGACTGGCAGGCTCAGAGGAGCCCCATCCGGGTGAGAAACCTGGATCCCAGAAGGAGATGGCAGCAAGACAAGAAAGGGAGTGAGTGTCCCAGTGTCCTCAGTCCAGATGCTCTGCAGGTACAAGCACCCAATGGCAGCACCGTCAGCAGCACCTTAAAACACCTTTTGCATTTTATTATTGATCCTGAGAATTGCTGGTTTCTTGCCCTTCCACATTGCCTGCTTCGACTTTGTTATTCATCTTCGTCCCAGGGATACCAGGGTGGCTTACTGCTCAGCAAGTCCTTTGCAGCCAGCGATGGCTTGTTGCAAGTTTTTCTCTTGCTGATGATATTGCAAGTTTTTCCCTTACTTATTTTCCCCAGCTCCCACACTGTTGTGTGAGCTCTGCCAGGGCTATCAAAACTTTTATACTGGATGGTTTTTTGGGTTGGAGCTCCCATGTGCTCCATCTCAAAGTCCCTATGTTGCAACACCAGCATGCTGGTGGCATGAAATCCTTTCGCATTCTTTGGTCTATGGTGCTTTGATGAGGTGGACAGGGGATGGAATGGGTGTGTTGCAAGTGCTGTAAGGAACATATTTTGTACACACTTAATGAAAGACTCCAACAATACAGAGATCCTCAGGTCCTCAAACCAGAAGGTACTTGGTGAGCAAGGCCTGCTGCTGGCTGTGGGTTCATGGGGGATATTTGTGCTTGCCAGGGTTTCCTCACTCCTGCATCCATACTTGCAGTGCGTGGGGAGCAGATGCTTTTTACTTTGCTAAACACCCACTCCACAAACAGGTTTTTTGTTGGGAGTAGCTCTTCAGCAAGCCAGATCCCAGCATCTCTTCTTACTTGGGGCACATTATAGTTGTGATTTTTTTTTTGGTCTTTCAAGCCTCGGGTTTGTTGTGGGGAACTGGGAGGTGCTCTGAGACTGGGGCTGACTGGAGGGCTCCTGTTATGGTTAGTGAGCTCTTCTGTCCCATGCCAGGCCTTAAACTCTCCAGTGCTGGTGGGGCTGGATGCTCACTGCGCCAGGGTGCTGGCACATGTGCCCGCTAACCATTGCTCTCCTTCTGCTTTCAGAGCTGGCGTACGACCTGGACATCGATGACACCTCTGCCAACAAGCAGCTACTGAATCAGCAAAGCAAAGACGGTGCCGTGGTTCCCAGCAGTGACCCCGGCAGCGCAGCCCCGCGCCCTGGCCCCGCTGCTGCTGTTGCCCTGGCCCTGCTGCTGCTGGGCTGCTGGCCCTGAGCGGTGCCAGCAGTGGCACTCGGTGCCTTTCCGTCCTTGTTTTTTTCAGTGAGGAAAACATTCTGAACCTCTCCTGGAATATATGCACATTGCCAAAGACAGGGCAAATGACTTGAGTCAGTTTTATAAAATAATATGATATCTTCACACCTTCCCTCCTCTTTCTCCCCTCCCAAAAAAAAAGCGTTTGTTCATGGTAAACTAGTAAATACATAACAGTGCTTTTTAAAGATAATCCTGTTTAATATAAGAAGGTTGATATTAAATTGTTCCTAGCAGTTTTTGAAGACTGAGGTCTGCCTTGCTGTTAAATTGAAGAGCATATTTCATCTTGAGTTGTTTGAATGTGCATGGGGTAAAGAATACTTACGATTTATGAAATACTCTCAGCAAATATCAGACCCCTGTTCCCAGTTGACTTAATACAGATTTTTTTTCTGTAGTTCGAGAAGTTTTTGTACTTACTCCAAATTCAAGAGTCACCCATAGGAATTGGGCCAGGTGCATAACATGGAGGGCATGTGAAGACAGGAGAGAGAAGGTCAGATGTACAGCAGGAGGCAAGACGCTGTGGAAGAGGAATGGCCGTGTGCTGGGATCACCAGGTATCTGCCACCTCCTGCTGTGGCTCCGCTGCCATCAGCCCCAGCCACGTCCTGGCACCACCGCTGCTGGCTCCTGTGTGCAGAGGGGCCAGACCTACCCTGCTCCAGCCACAGGTCCCCACAAGCCCCCGAGTGCTCCTGGCACAGGTAGGCAGCAATGGGAGGAACCAGCACAGGAGCCAGGGACGAGCATGAAGGAGGAGGTGCCTCGCCAGCGTGCTGCAGGCAGAGCGCAGGCGCCTCTCCTCTCTCTGGGCTCTGGCTGGAGCCGTGGGTGCCCACCAAAGATGCACACATCAGGCTGCTGTCTCCAGAGCAGATTGTTTCCAGACAACAATGCATGGGGATGTGCTCCTGCAAAGCACACCTGCAGCACGACAGGTTGCAGGTGGTTTCACCTCCCAGCTGGGTCCTGTGAAGTCCTTCCGTGCAGACAGCCACATCCCCTACATCTTCCCTGGTGGTGGTGCATGGGGCCCTGTGGCCCATGCAACGCCCTGGTAGTACTCTGAAGCAAAGCACCCCCTTTCCCATGGGAAATCTGCGAACATAGCTCCAGCCAAAGGACAGACAGCATGGATGTACACGCCGTGCTTTATGGGGATGAATAACAGGCGTCCAACACATTGTGCTACAAAGGAGGAACAGAAAAGGATTTGCAGGAGCCCAGAGGCAGATGAGACTCTTTCTCAAGTGTTTTTTTTTTTTTTTTTGCATGTTACTTTGCTTAAACAGTCTCTAAAATAAAGGTCAGTTGCTCTATAAATGGTGCACTTCAAGTCACCTCCCCTGTGAGAGAGGCGATGCTCTGCGTTGTTCCTGGAGTGGGCAGCCTGGAAAGCCTGGCTTGGGACTTGGGGCACCGCAGAAAGGCTTCTGTTAGGCTGATTAAATGGATGGGCAGGGGCCAGGGAATGTTTGGTTTGATTCCTGGCCAAAATGGTTACATACTTCAGTTTAAGGTTCTGCTTTTACTGGAGTGATTATATCTGCAGTATCTTAAGCTGCAATATGTGTGTGTACGCATGCACGCACACTCACACGTGCATGCTTCAAATATTTCTGTGCCTCTGACCTTATAAAACAAAGAAAAAAACAACGATGTTTGAGAGAAAGTACATAAATCCAAGCCACGCAATTAAATGGTTTGGAGAGCGGAAACTTCACCTCTTCTTACTTTGAAGTGGTGGGGCTGATCTCGCTGACACTGATTTAAAGGCTTGCGACTGTCTGCCGTGCTGTGATTCATAAGCCATGGCAGAGAAAGAAGAACGGGCTGATCATCCCACGCCTCTGCATGGGGACGTTAACTCCCAGTCACCCACTCCTGATGGAGGGGAGTAGGGCTGGGCTGAGCTGCAGCGGGACCTGCTGGCTGGCAGCCCAGAGATTTCCTCTGGACCTCAGACACCCCTGTCCTGCCTGTGCTGGAGTGTACTTGGGGGAGGTTAAGCAGTGCTGGTGCCACGTTGTTGCCAGCAGAGGCATTTCCTGACCCTCTTGCTCTTGTGTTGGCCCAGGTCTCCCCATCACCACTGTCTGCACCACGGCAGGCTGTGCCAATGAGCCTCTGCTCCACCAAAGGGAATATTTTATTAGAGCCACTTGAATTCCCGTCACTTCTTCCCTTCTGATCGTTTCCTTTCATCCCCCTGGAGCACTGGGGGTGGGAACAGGAAGGCTGTTGTGTTTGCTCAGAGGCAGTGTGCTACGTCTGCCCTGGCACGTGTCTCTGGTGCCAGAATAGGAGACGTTCTTGCTTCTAGGACTGTGTTGGAAATATTGCATGTACTGTTTTTTCCTTGGATAAATAGCAGGATGGCGCAGCACATGGCACCAGCTTTTCTGCAGTGAACATCCGGAGTGCTTTCTCTCAGGAAGGCAATGCAGGCTGTGCCTCGCTGGGTATTTTACAAAGGCTGCTTGGTTTTCCCAGTGTGATGTTGATGCTTGTCAACAGAAAGCCCCTCTGTAGCATGCTGAGCCCATTTTCTCATTGCATGGACGTGCTGTTTAGCAAAGCTATGTTGTTTGAGACTTTGTTATGATAAGAGATCACAAAAAAAAAAAAAAAAAAAAAGACAATTTTTGAGCCCTCTATCTGCCAAGTTTCTAAAATAATGCATTATAACTTGGGAAAAGCTGTTGATTTATGCCCTGCAGTGAGTTTGTGTGCGTATGTTTTCACAAGGATTTTGCGTGAAGCTTATAAACTATTGCAAAATTTCCTTTTTTTTTTTTTTTTTTTTTAACCATAACTGAGAGTTGACTTACCCATCACTCTCCCTGTTGCCATCTCAATGTGCTGCAGTACCCTGTTAGATGACGGGATGAAACTTCCCTTCACTGATCTCTGTCTGAGCAGACTTCTGCCCTGTAACCACCTCTCTGCTCTGCCATTAGCAAGATACGCCCTGGCCACTAAGGTGAAATGAAGCTGGGATTCAGTTTTGGTCAGCTGGGCATTGTTTTACTCCCATGCTATGAGAAATACGAAATTCTTGTTTCTGCACGCCACTGCTGCTCACTGTCCCTTGTGTTGCCATGGGGTGGAACGTCTTCATCAGGGGATGGGGACTGCTACATCCCCTGTGCACGTACATGTAGGTGTGCCAGGACAGGATAACCCAGCGAGGAAACACAGAGCTGAGGCAACAGGAGCTGCTGGGGCAGTGGCTCGGCTGTACTCCCACTGTCGTGATAATGTGGGTAAGTGGCAGCGGCCGTGCCTGGCCAGGGAGGCATGTGGCCAGAGTAAATATCTGTCTGTTTTGCTGCCAGTGGGAAAACTGACACAGGGTTTTATGTCAAGGAGGTGCTCATGGGGAAAAAAAAAAAAAAAAAAAAAAAGTAAAAATAACAAACAAAAAAACATTCTAGATAATTTCCAGCCCTGCAGTGAAACCCAGAAGCCAGTCCCTGGCTCTTCCTGACTCTGATCCCCAAGCCTCCGCCTGCAGAGCTGTGTGGTTGGTGCGGTCTGCCTCGTGCAGGCAGAAGGACCTGGGGAAGATTTCCAGCCTCGTGGCTGAGCTCTTGACACTTTCTGCTTTGCAGCTCTTGTTGAACACTGGCAGCCAGGAGCTGCTGCTGCCGCCGTGCCCAAGCAGGATGGAGCAGCACCTTGCTGCTCGCAGCATTGATGAGGCTCTGGGTGGGTTTGTGAGCAGCCTGGAGAAGGTGGCAAAGCCAGCACCTTTTGCTGATGTCTGGGGGTAGGGCCGAGATTCAAACACATGCTTCACATGTGTAATGTATTTCTGTGCTAACCATGCATCAAATTATAATTCAAAACCAAAATATTTTTGTTGGATGGGAAATCCCAGTTCATTAATCAATTGACTAATAGTTTAGAGCCTGGAACGCTGTAATCTAACGCACTTAACAGCTGCTTGAAACAGCTGGTGCTTATGGCTCTCACTGTTTTGGGAAGTGAGATCTAGAATATCTCAGTTTTGTTTTTCAGGGGAGTTTTTCAGAACTGCTCCTTCATGTCCACGAGCAAAGAGCTGAAGCACTTGCAAGCAGGGAGCCAGCGGGGATGTAGGACTGGGTTCACTGGTGCTTTCTACCGAAACAAAGCATCGCTTACCTAGGGGCTGCAGCACGTACCAGGCATGTCTGTGAGCATGGCAGCCAACGTGAGTGTGTTCCTGCAACTTAGAATAAGGGGGACACGTAAGCATGTGCTGTCAACTGTTTGGATTTTGAGTCCAAACCAGTGCCTGCTGATCCATGGGTAGGGCAGAGGAGAAGCCACCAGTTGAGAGGGCAATCCCCAGCTGCTCCCTGGCCTCAGAGGAGGGTGCTCGGTTCAGGCACAGGCCACAGTGCCGACTAGACGGCCCACTGATCACTGTTGTTTTGCAAGAGGGAGAGATGACTGCCTGTGCCCAACTTCCTTGGCAGTTTTGTTTTCTTTCTCCTTCGGTTTCTTGGCAGCTGCCAACCCAGCAATGAGGCCTCAGGGGAGCCAGTGGCAATTGCAGGGGTGGTGAAGGAACAAGGAGCAGGGGCTGAGCAGGCTGCAGGCAGGGACCGGACATCTCATAAATCTGTCAGATAAAATCCAGGAAACCACAGAGACCTCAAAATGCTCAGAACAACACATGTGCTGCTGAGGTGCCTCCTTCAAACCTCGTCACCAGCTGGGCATCGCCAGCATGCAGCACCATGCCGGTTCCCAGCTCGCTGGGGGGACCTGTCATGTCTCAGGACAAGCTGTGTCCTGAAGAGCCTCTTACCTAAGCTAAAGCATCTCAGAAACACCATTTGCTTCCCAAATGTTCGGGCACCTTGCTGGGAGTTTTCCTGAGTTTTTCGGCAGCACTGCAGCTTAATGATTGACAAAGCTGCTAAAATTTTACCAGATCACAAGCCACAATCCCAGAAGCAGGTGTCTGTTCCCATAAACCCAGTGATTTTTTTACATGATCAGCAGCAAATCCAGAGGTGAGGTTGACCCAGCTGGGTGTCAGCAGAATTACAGATCCTGTGCATGCATTATTTGTTGCTTTAGCAAGGACCCAGGTACAAAGGTGTGGAAATGTGCAGCTGGAGGGGAAGCATGTTAAACCATCCCACTGGAGGAGGACGCTTGCTGGTCCTCAGCATGAGAATTTGTTTTTTCTACCTTTTATTAGGATCACTGACAAATCTTGGTGTAAGGGACATGTTGCACATCGTAAAAACAGTGAAGCTCTCTGCATGAAGAGAGGCAGTGGGTTTTGTTGGGATCAGGTAGCGGGCTTCTGCCTTCTGCTTGGTCATGGGAGACCAAAGAAGTAAAAGTGGAGTTAAAAAAAAAAAAAAAAAAAGCAGCAAACAAAACCCTAAATAAGCTTGTCAAAATGTTACTGAAGGACATTCCCCAGAGATGAGGTAACTGAAATTTTGATATAGGCAGATGAAGCAGCCCTGGCATGTTTATACAGTCAGCGAATTTACTGCATTCAAAAAAACAGAAAAGCAGTCGGCATTAATCAAATATCGTTTATTTTGTCAAGCAGTGTGTGCTTTTGAAAATAAACATGGTGGTGTTGTTTTGCTGAAAGCATGCTAGAGCTGAAATACACAGCCTGCCCCCGGGCTGCAAGGGGCTGCGTCCCCTTTCTGTGCCCACCAGTCAATGCCCTCCCAGCAAAAGCCTTCATGCTGGCACCAGGGGCACTCCATGGGAAAGAAAGAGCACTGTTAGGGATTATTTGGTGTTATTTCTGATGCTCCAGGGTGTCCAGAGGCACATAGGAGACCTTACTTGACTGCCCCACCACATTCCCAACGTCGAGAACCACTCTTTGCCATAGCAGAATTGCAGACCTCATGACAACTCCCTGGTTTTGTGGCTATTGCCTCCCTCATCAGAGCCTAGCAGAGACCTTAATATTTGCTTGTAACGAGTCAACACGTTGGAATTCCTGCCAACAATTTCTGTTTGCTTTTGCTGTCCTTTTTGCTATTATTATTCCAGTGCACAAAGATGCTGCACATCCAGAAAGGAAATAGCTGCTGGATCCAAGCAGCAGAACCACCCTTCAAATCTACCTCTCTGCAGGCAAATCACTAAAAAAATTGAAAACCTGTCTGTAGCAGCCTGTACCCCTTCAGTGTCATATTATATTACCATCCACCATGTTAGCAAATGGGAAAATAAACATAGGGTGGATAGCAAAGCAAGAGGCTGTTTAATTACAGATGTTAAGAAGAATGACATTTGTATACATTCCTCCGAGAAGTGGATTAAAGTGGTGACCTTTCCCGTGGTGTGAAATCGGTTTGTTGTGGAGCACAGGCATCTCGTGTCACTTCAAGATCTGCCAGACATTTCGTTGCCCCTGTTGTTTATGGTTAGCATTGGATGATGTCTCTTGAAGCTGAATCTCGGCAGCTGACACTGTTTTCTGAGAACTTGTCATCTGGACTTTATCTAGTAAAATTCCTAGTATTGGGTGTATTTGTTCCCATTTGAAAGAAAAACAGTGTGTTGGGAAAAAAAAAAAAAAAAAAAGTAAAGGGAGGATGGTGGCATAAATGGCTTATAAAATTGATCCAAAACCTGCAGAATGATCTGGGATTTGGCGCAGGGTGTCAGACCTGCAGCAACTCACCCCCGTTTCCCATCGATGTATTTGTGGTGACCATCTGAGCTCTGTGGGCAGCGCCATAGAGGAACTTAGAAGAACCTCCTGTGACCATGTCAAAGAAGAGGGATCCAGCCCACCAAGGTGCATGCATGTGCCTGGCTGCATGTCAGAGAAAGCCCATGCCAAGCACTGCAATCAAAGTAGGTCCATCCCTTCTGCAAGCACTTCCAGTAGCTGCTGCTGGTGCAGGGGGCCTGGCTGGTCAGCACAGAGATGCTACTGACTGAGCAGCAAGGGTGCTAATTGGCCCAGGTAATTGCAGCAGGGGCCAGGGTCTGCGGGAGGACGCTGATTTGGTGGCGGATGACTGATGACAGTGAGGGGGCTGGTAGCTCTTGCCTTAATTACTGCCTCTCATCAAGCTACAGCATGGGAACGTGCTGGGTGGTGCTGGGTGCCACCCAGCTGCTGTGCACAGCGAGCACTGCCCTGTGTGTGCCCCTTTGTGCTGTGTCCTGCTGCCCTGGGGATGGCTTCTGCATTTTGTGTCATCGTGGCATGGTCGTTTTACCTGTGGCACAGCCCTAGAAGTCACTCCTAGGGCATGCAGTTTCCTCCATCTGCCATCCCTCCCTGCAACAAGCTTATTCCATGCCTAGCGGTGTTTCAGGGAGCAGCGACTTGCAGGTGCCTAGAAAAACATAAATCTTTCCTACTGGACACACAGAACCCCCTTTTCAAAACCTCTTCATTTTCCCTTAGCAAAAATTTTGTAGAAATGTTTCTACTGGTGCCACAGGGTGCCCTCGCTGTGGTGGGCAATGGGATGGGGGGGGGGAGACCCCATGCGTGGGGGCCTGTGGTGGCAGCCGCTCTCGCCCTTCCTGCGAACACCTCTGGTGCGACACCAAAGGTCAGGGCTGGGCTTCGGAGCGGCACCAGCAGCATTGTTAGGGCTCATTGTAGTGGGCTATTGTTCCAGGTCCCAAGGGAGCTATTAGAAAGAGGATAAAGCGAATTTGCCCGTTGCAATAGAAACAAGTTGAGAATTAGTGCATGAATCACTCTAAAGTCAAACATATGGGGAAAGAGTGGATTCATTTACATCTTCCTTGCCTTCTGTGTCTGTGTCTGTGCAGCAATCCCCTGCTGCTGGACTGAGCTACATGCTCTTGGGCTGTGCCACAGGTGCACTTGGTCGTGTCTCCATCCCAGCAGTGGGGGGAATTTTGGGGACTTCTCATGGGCTCTGCTTTCCCAGAGTGCTGCGGCAGTGTCCTCTGCAACTGTGCCTACCCCCAGCCCTGAGCTGCTGCTTTCTGGCCTGGCGTGTGGCTGGCACAGGAAGGTCTCAAGGGTTTTTGGCCCTTTTCAGTGCTGCTGTGAGGCTGGACCAATCCCCGTGGGAAAGCTGCACTCTGGTTCCCACCTTTCCCGTGAGATGTGCTTTGATTTAAACCTGGTAAGGAAAAGCAAACACTTCGCCTCTTCACTAAGCAGAAAGTAATTAGAGCTTGAGACTATGTGCCTCATCCAGGGCTTGTCCCCAGCAGGGCCAGGTCTGCCTGCAGGTGACAACACAGGTGCTCTGGTGGTGTGCGCCACAACATCTGTAATGAAAGGCTGTTTCAGGACAAAAAAAGATTCATTTGCACAATTGGGATTTTCTTCAGACCTATGGTGCTAGGGCAGAAAGTCCAGACAGGGAAATGAACTGTAGCTGTGTACAACAGCTTGGAGACAAATGTTTAGCAGTCATGTATCTGCTGGTGAAAGGATAAATATAGATGTGGGTCTTGCACCTTTTAAACACTGTCTGCGGACTGTGAATGTGGATATGGAATTTGCATGCTGCTTTATTTAGTATTACATATGCTGTCTGATGTTTACAGAAACTGCCCCGCAGACACCAAGTGTGTGACACCCAAAAAAAAAAAAAAAAAAAAAAAGTTAAAAAGGAAATAAAATAGGACGCAGAAACAGAGGCAACGAGGCAACCTCTTGTCGCCAGTTCCCCAGCTCCGGTGTCTGTGGTGATATTGGAAGGGAAGATATCATCTGACCTCCCGCTTTCTCTTTGTTGCTGCATCACAAGGCCAAAGGTTTTCTCCACAAATCATTTTTGTCTTTCACAGAGAAGCTTGCTGAGCTTGGGGGCAACCTCATTCACTCAGGGGGTGCAGGTGCCAGGTGCTGGGGGAAGATGGTAGCAGCTGCCATGGGGTGCCACACGCCAGGTGTCAGCTCCACAGGGACTGTCACAGAGGTCCCTTCTGGGGAGGAAGAGAGTGTTTGTGTGTGCTGGCATGATAATAATAACTGTAATAATAATAACTGCTCTGTAGCTTAGCCCACATGCTTTCTCAAACCTCTGTGTGCCTGCTTCTTGCCCAAAACCTTCTTTCACAGCATTCCAAGGCTGATCATTTTAGGGAAGATACACATCATTTATTTATTTTTAAGGAGACTGAGTGGTCCCACTGCCTGATGGGCTGCCAGACTGCACCTCTGGCAACTGTTTGATGGAGCACCTGGTCATTGTGGTTCTGACCTGCTAATCCCATCTCCAAACCCAAACTCCTCAAGTCCCTCTGTCCACTGGCTGAGATAAGTGGATTCCCCTGATGCTGCTCAGACAGCTTTTGCCACCTCTTTTACACCGTCACATGGCATCTCAGTTAGCACTCTGCTGTTTGCTCTTGATCTCACTCCTGACAGCGTGGGCGGGTGAACGGATGTCTTACAGGGCTGCTGCGAGTGCCTGGCCACTGGGCCAGGATCAGGGCTGGCAGTGAGGGGCCATCTGATGCTCTCCTGTAGCCCCTGCCACTGCTATTGCTGAGAAACCCAAAAAGGACCTGACTGCATAAGCAGGGGCAGCTGCAGCTCAGGCAATAAAATCAGCATGGGAGGGACAAGGGGTGCTTCCTGAGTGCATCAGTCTGGCATATTGTGCAGGGGGGTCTTCTTGCTGGTCCCTGGGCCTTCGCCATGCAGGAAAGTGCCACAAGTGCTGCTCATCCCTGGGAGTCTTTGGCCAAGGGATTTGGCCATCACACTTCTTCACATCACAGGCTCTGTGTGCCAGATCTGCCTCCTGCTTGGGGTCTGAAAAACCTAAAGAGGCCAGTTAGCAGGTATGGGCTGTGCTAGGGAGTGAGGATGGCACAGTTGGAAAGTCTGCAAGCGTGCACAGCCACAGAAAGTGTGGGCTCTGCTGGGGGTTTTGTGATCTGGAGCAGCTGAGCGGGGGGGGAAGCTTGGGTTCATGCACAGCTCTGCCAGTGCTGGACAACCCTCAAAGTGTTGCCCAGACACAACAGGGCCAGGTTGTGCCAGGTCCTGCACATGGGATGTGGCTCGAGTGTGTTGAGTTTGTCGAGTGGCATTTGTGTGTCTGGGACGAGTGTGCCGGTTTGGGGGCTCTGGAGAAAAACGCCCGTGAGAGCTGGTGCTGTTGTAAATGTCACGGTATTGTCATCCCATCAGTGTGTGAGTGTTGAGTGAGGCTCCAAGGCAGACAGGCCTGCTTTAGGAACCTAATTAAATTTAAAAGAATTTTTAAATTAAAAAATAATTAATTTGGAGTTCCATTCCTACCATCTGGTTTTGCATATTTTGGGTGTGAGTTTTTAGCTTTTACACTGCAGCCGTGGGACCTGAAAAAAGGGGGGGAAAAAAATCTTCAAAAAGCTAAGACAACAATTTCAAGTGCTGGGCACTTCAGTTAAGTATTGTGAAACCTAAATTGCAACAGCTCAGCAGCACACCGGTGGTTACTTTCAGACCTGTGTTGCAGCTACCTGGTGCTTTGCTTTCTCAACTGAAGTAAAGGTGCTGTGAGTCAGAATGAAATTTTCCATGGGGAACTTTTGCTTGGCTGTTAATACCAGAAAATGCTGAATGTTTTTCCTCTCATTCAAGAGCTGGGGGGAGGGGGGAACTGGAGAGGGGCTGGTTTTGCTGGCGAGGACAGGACCATGAGTGTGCTGCACAGAGGAGAGCTGGCTGTTTGGCATGAAGGTGGTTTCAGAAGAGAGGCATGAACGTGGCAAGTTTGCCAGCACAGAGGGGACACCCTTGGACCTGCCATTTTGATCCGGGTTAGAGCCAAGGGGGGTGCAAAATGTGGATGTAGCACCCTCTGGAATGCCAGCCTCACCCCGCAGTCATCTGTGCCTCTGCACTGGGGACACCCAGGGCAGTGCATCAAAGAGCAGGAGCTGCTCCTGCTGTCCCCATCTCGTGTGGGGCACACTTCCAGCCCCGTGGCGCAGGACCACCCATGTTGCTGTGCACATCAATCAGCCCTGCTGAATCTCGCCACTGGCCACCTCCCTGACCCCACTATCTCCCTCCTTTTCCCTGCGGATTCAAGTGCAAATGCCTTGGGGCTGCACGCTGGACAGCCCCTGGCACTGCCGGACATGGCCCTTGTGGCTGGCGCGGGATGTCCCATGTCCCTCCAGCTGTGTGACCACACATCCCAGGTGATTTACAGCAGGAAATGTTGGCCTGCAGAGTAACAAATGGCTGAGATTTTTCCTATTCTTTTTTTTTTTTTTTTCCCCCCATTCTTCCTCCTGATCAACGATTGCAATGAAATGACTTTCATTTTTTCCCCTTTCTCTCCAGTCTATGCCCAAACCTCAATATTGGTTAAAAATATCATCTGCGAAAAGGCAAATAAATGAGCGCATCAAAGCCAGCTGCCTGGGGCCATTCTGTTGGGAGCAGCAATAAGGCTAGGCACTGGGCCCATTATCTTGCTGATATCTAATGCCACCACTTCAGAGTGTGAGAATGGAGCCTTTTTTTACCAGCCGAGCATACCGGCCTCGCTGCTGTTTGGGAGCACAAAGGACACCATCCACTGTAGCTCCCAAGACAGACTGTTGACATGTTGCTCTCAGATTTCATTCCTGAAAATCTGGAACTTTACGCTGAGCAAATAACATGATCTTTTTCCTTCATCTGGAAAGGATAAAAACAATTGCTGGCTCTTGGATCAGATCTCTCTGTCTTTTTCTCCCTCCTCCCTCCCCGCTTTCCTTGCAAGCTCCGACTTGCTACCACAAGTCACAACTCGCATATTTTCATTTGAAAACTTTAAACCATGGGGGGTGAGGGGCGAGAGTGGAGGGGAGTAAAAAAGATTTAAAAAAAATAGGACTGCAGACATCACCAATATAACCACGCATGTCTGGAAGCCCTTGTGCCTGTCCTCTTTGCCAGGCGGGGAAGAAGGAGCAAAATGCAAAGCATTTGCAGTTTTGGGGGAAGAAGGCAAGGGCTAGCAATGCCCCTTGTGGAGGATGGGCATCCTGCCTGTTTTGGGGATTGGTACTGAAGATGTTTTTAGGGCTTGGCTGGGACAAGTTCCCTGTGCCAGCAGTCCCTCTGCTGTCCTGCTGGCCTGTTTTGCATCCTGCCTTGCTGGTGAAGTTAGAGGGCTTAGCCACTTCTGCTCCAGTCTGCTAATGACATTCTCACTGCTGTAACGCATCCCTGCCATAGCGAGGCAGATGCCTCCGAACAACACACTGGCTGGACTGGTGCCCAGGTAGGAGTGCTCTGAGGGAAATGAAAGGGCCCAGATTAAGTGCTGGGTGCAGTAATTAGGATCAGCAGAGCTCATCTTGACAACCCCACTTATATATCCAGGTCCTAAGGACCTACCCCTTACTTTGCTGCTGAACACCAGAGTGCAGCTCCAGCCCTGGAGAGGTGCAGCTTGACCCAGGTGGGGCAGAGGAGCTGGTGAAACACCGTGCCAGCACTGATGGTGGGAACCAGCCTCCAGCCCCAAGGGAGAAATCACTGCCCAATGGTGATGCCCAGCATCAGAGGGGACTGGCATGGTCTCGCTGGCCACAGCAGAGCAATGGGCTCCGTCTTACCCTGGCTCTGCTGCATGGGTCTTCATAGAGGAAGGATTTGGGGATGGATTTGTACAGAGGGGAAGGTACAGCTCAAGGTTGGTCCTGACTGGCCAGAGGGAGGCATCAGGTATCTGAAGCTTTTTCCAGGTCTAATCTCTGTGGCTCCAGGCTTTTGTGAGCCCACCAGAGGGGTGATGTGCTTATCTGGGGGCTGAGAGGCCCTAGTTTTAATGGGCAAAATGCAAAGATTGGAGCATGTGGCCCAGCTGAACTCTGCCCTGCTGGCTGGCCAAGCATGAGGGAGGGTTTACCCTTAACCAAGTGCATCCTGCTTTCCCTCTTTAGTCCTTTGCCCCTTGCTAGATATTTTCTTGTCATTCATTAATATGAGCTCACCAAAGCTCTTTGTTATGACTGACCTCCCTGGCACTGAGGTCTGGATGCATGTGGGGCTGCAGGAGCTCCTGTGGCCATTCAAAGCCTCTCTGGTGGCCCAGGCACCCCAAAAACTTCATTCTAACCCTGCCTTGGCTGTACCCACCTGGGGCTGGACTGGCTCCATCACAGAATGAGGTTTTAAAAGGGAAAAAATATAAAGTTCAGCCCAGGCAGTGATGCCTGCTGTAAATATAGCCCAGACCACCTGGGGTCTGGGAAGGGCTGAGGGGCGAGCTGCCACTTGGGAAGGATGGACATGCAAGAATGACTTGTGGGATTGTTTCCCCGTCATCCCTGAATTATGCTATTCATCTTCTCCCCTGCCACGTAAATGCTGCTCCCCCTCCAGCCGCCCCACCCTACGCACTCCCACCCCCTTTCACATCTACAATACGATTGTGTGAGTACAGGCAGAGAATTAGATGTCGTGGTGGTGATTTACACCGAGGAAGGCCCACAAGAGGCAGATGCAGGATCCCGTCCTGCCACCCAGCCTCCCCACTGGCAGTTGGATGTGCTGGCAAGCTAACACAGGCATGGGGCGTAGGGCCCCTGGGATGGGGAGGAGAGGGGACACGGTGCAACCCCCCTGCAACATGTCCTGGGGGTGCTGGGCATGGCTGTGGGAAGAGGTGCGGGCAAGCCCCATGTGCCACCGTCATGGAGTGGGGCCACCAGCCCTGCTGCCACGTGGTGGCAATGGGCAGGATGCGATCCTGGGGCCCGTGGAGGAGAGGAAGCTGTGGCCAGCTCCGGAGTGACAGTGACTGACGTGAGCTTGCCGGGAATCTGTTGGGGAATATTTTTATCTGCTGGGTGTGAGTGTGCTGCACGTCAGAGCCATCTGCTGCACAGTCGTTTTGGGGAGAGCTGGGAAGTGCAGGCGTGAAAATCTGTGAAAGTGAGTGCATTCCTGTGCCCTTCAAAGCTCTGTGTCCCCAAGTCTCCTCCATGCAGCGTCCGGGGACAGGGCAGAGATGACTTGTGCTTCTCTGGGGGAAAGACAAGTGCTTGCATTCCCTAAAATGGAGATGGTCTTGAGCTCCAAACAGCAAACCCCATGCCTTGCAAACCAGTTTGGAAACAGGCAGCTGAGTGAAACAGTGGCAGCAGCCTTATTGCATTGTCCAGCCTGTTTCCCACTGCCCTCCTAATATCTTCCCATTTTACATCATTTTGCATTGCTTTGGGAAACATGCAGTGGACATCCAGCATCTCCCTGCTGCAGGAGGCACAAAGAAGCCAACCCACACCTTAACCCAATGCCTAGCAGCTACTGCGGGAGGTTTCTGTGCACTGGATGAAGTAAAGGAGCCCTGGGATAAAAATAAGTGATAAAAATAAATGGAGACATCACCCCAAGCTGAAACACTGTATCTGCTTGCCCTAAAATATCAGGCCATTGACATTTGAAACCCATATTCAAAGCCTCATTTTGCAACAAGCAGAATCCCCCCCATCCTCGTGACACATGCCCCGGATTAAACACCCTCTGAATTTGTGGTATTTGGGGTTTTATCAAAAGAGAGTGTTTCCACTTGAGCTGCCCTCGTTCCAGCCCGGCTCCTCCACCGCAGGAGAGTGAACACGCCTGGTTCAGGGTTGCAATGAGCCGGCTCCTGCTGATGAGCGGTGTCTGGGAAGACATGCCTGTCCAGCTCCTTTTCAACACTTTCTAACCTTCTTGTGGCATAGGTTTTCCTGCCAGAGCGTAAGATTTAATCACCCTTAATGATAGCCAACCCAAGGGCTATCAGCCAGGTTTTCCTAAAGGGCTCCATCTGAAATCTTTATCTACATACCACCCCGCATTAAATTCCCTGACAAATGACTGGAAACACTGCAGGGCTGTGGCAGGCTTCAAGCCAGGACCAGAATTAAACAGAATAGATAGCTTAAGCCCTCCTAGGACCCCAGTGGGGTTTGTAGATGTAATTGGTGCCAGTTCTGGGTTTGGGCTGTTCTCTAATGCTAAGAACTGTTGGTGCTAGAGGACTGTCCTGTGCTGACCAACATGAAGTTAAAATCAAGCCAGTGAAACCTGAATACATGGGAAGGATTTGAAATGATTTTTACCCTAAGCTGGTATATTGCTGATGTGAACTTGATCAATACCAATAAGATTCATACTGACTTACCTACATCCCCCTGAAAGGTTTGTCCCAGTTCCTCCAGAGAGGATTTAAAGTGACCTTAATTAATTCGACACAACGTTGTTGTGCAGATGAAATATGGGGTGCAGGATGATGCCCCTGGCATTTTGTCTGGCAGAAGCAGCATGCCCAGCCTTTGGCACAAGGTCTGTGCCAGCAGGACTGGGCAGGAGCTGGCTCTGCCGAGTCAGGTGCCCCTGTGAGGGTGGCAGGATGTATTCAGGGGCCCCCAGGTGACAGCATGGGCTCAGCTGTCTGCACAGGTCGGGGAGAAGGGGGACATGAGCCCCCACCCCGATGGTGTGGATCATCAGGATACCTATGCTTCAAGAGATTGTCTCCATGTGCTGCTGCTCCGTGCCCTTAGTCTCTGTTGTGGCAGGGCACAAGGTGTTCACTAGGGCTGGGAAAGAAACATCGAGGCTGGTAGTAGAGATAGTAACGGGGAAGAGTTTGGGAGAAGCAGGAAGGATACGCAAGTCAGATTTTTTTTTGCCCTGAAAAAACCCTCAGCATCCTTTTAAAACTAAAATGCAAGTTTTCCCCTCCATTTTTCTCCTTTTTCTCCCAGGAAATAGAAAGAAATGGGAAAGGGGAATCACTGAAGAAGTTTGGGGTGTGCAGGCTGAGAATGTTCTGCCAGAAACAAGAAAACACTGAAGAAATAGAAAAAAAAAAATAAATCAGTGAAAATTTTCCTTTTGAGAGTGGCCACTTTTTCATTCCTTAAAAAAAAAGTTTTTCGTGAAAAATTTCAGGCAGTCCCATTGTTTTGTTGCAGCCTTTGATTTAACTACTTGATCAAGTATTCGACAAAACCCTCCGTGTTTTTCAGGAGGTTTCTTAAATCCTGCCGAGGTATGGGATTATGAGAAACAACAAATGGCAAGCTGTCTCTAACCCCACAGACTTTCTCACTCTCGTTTTCTCTCTCGCTTTGGAATAAAAAATGCAGTGCTCCCTGCTGAGTTCTCTTTAAAATTCACATTGTCTCTTCAAATAAAGGCTGGGAGGGTGAGGTAGTGCTTTGAAAACCAGAACTCAGTCATACATTGCAGGGCCAGATCCTAGAGGATTATTCTCTCTCAGGACACTTTATAACTTCATGAGAACTTCTGGCCTGGCTTGTCTCACCAGCCAAGCGTGAGCGGCCCCAGTGGATGGCAGGGTGACCCTCTCTGAGCCCACAGGTCGGAACCAAGCTTTTCACCCTGCTTTATCCTCTCCACCATGGCTGTCCCAGGCCAGGCTGTGGTTATGTGTCTTTCCGTGACTTTTGGTGCGGTTCCTCGACTGCAGCATCCTGCATGCTGAGAGCTGCTGGCTTCACTGCTGTAAGGCTTCAGCTGAAGCACAATTCCCTGTCCCCCAAGAAGTGGCTGGTGGGGCAGTGTGACTGTGCCTTGCTGTCCGAGAGGCTCTTGATGGGGAAGTGACTGGAGGGCTCTTTCCTCTGACCCACATTGCACCACATTGCACTGACAAAAGCTTCAGAGGTGGGGAGGGTGAAGTTGGCATCTTTGCCGTAGTTGTTCTGTGTCTTTCCCCAGTGTTGCACAGGGAGAAATGAGCATACTAAATGAGCATACTAAAACATGTGTTTCTTTGTTTAAATGATGCTATCGCTAGGCCATTCCTCTGCAGCAGGGCGATTTACCCCTTTGGGCACTGTCCTGGCACAGCACCTGGCACAGACACAGGCACACTGAGCCCTCACCGTGCCAGACACTGCAGGAAAAAAGCAACAGCCGACGAAGGACAGGCAGCCTGCTGCTTTGCAACCTTTCCAGATGCAGGGGCCACTCAATTTTTTTGAAAAAAAAAACAACACACCAACAACAAACTCCCTGCTCCAGCATGTGCTGCGTTCCCCTCCCTGTGCTTTCCACCCATGGCTCACTGAGAGCCAGGCCTGTGTCCAAAGGCTGCCAGCTCCTGTCCTGCCCCTGACACATGTGTGGGGCCACAGCTGGGTTTGACCAAGGGCTCTTGGAGCACTGGGGGACCTGGTGTTAGTGTGGGACAACCAAGTTCCCCTGTCCCTTGCCTTTAGAAACCCTCTGTCAGAGGCTAATGATTTGCTCTTAATAGTGGAGCATCTTCATCTGGGCTTAAGCAGCCTGAGTGACATCGAAGCCCAGTGAAGTTAGGATGGTGCCTGCTGCTCTTGCAGTACTATTTCCGTGCTTTTCAGTAAACAGCAGCAAGCTGCAGCTGTTGGGCTGAAACCTCTGGTGCTTACGCACGGGCTGCCCCCGGCACCCCAAGGCAGCACGTGCCAGCCGTCTGCCTTGCTTGTTTGCATTTATTCCCGTGCCTGTTTGCGGGGCTGGAAGGATGAGGGAGGAAGAGCGTCCAGAGCAGTTTGGGGCTGCGCTCATTCGGCCTCTGTCCTGCCAAACTCTTGGAAACAGAGGATTGGTGGGGAAAAACAAACAAACAAACAAACAAAAAAGCACGGTCGGTTTTGACGAGTCTTTCACGCACATCGTTCAAACCTGTGACAGCGCCGTCAAAATTCACCAGCTTAGTGGCTCTGTTAAACCTGGAGCAGAGCTGCACCATCTACAGCTCCAGCCACAAAAGAGCAGCCAACCCAGCCGTTCCCAGCCCGGCCCGGGGCATTTCGCTTTCCCTCGTGGGGCATTTTGGAGCCGGCGTGGATGCTCGGCGGGATGCCCCCAAAGCCCGGGGCCGTTCAGCCCTGCGAGGCTCGACGGAGATCGGGCTCGGGGGCTCCCCGCGGGGTCCGGAGAGGGGGGACACGGGCAGGGGGCGCCCGCTGGGGGGGACACCACGCCGGCGGCGGGCGGGCAGCGCCGTGCTCCGCTCCGCTCCTCCTGGCCGGGCGGGCGGATCCCGGCTCCTGATTTTCCCGGGGGCTGCAGAGGCTTGTCCCGGCCCTGCGCGATCCTGCTTGGCTGCCGCCCTCCCCGCCTCCCTCCTCCTCCTCCTCCTCCACCTCCTCCTCCTCCTCCTCCTCCTCCACCACCCCATGTGCTTCCTGCCGGGCCAAGTTTGCAGAGCGCCGCCGCACGCCGGGCCAGCGGAGCGGAGCCGCAGCGGAGCGGAGCCGAGCGGGGAGCACGGAGCACGGCGGCGGGGCCGGGCCAAGCCGTGCCGGACTAGGGCAGGGCAGGGCAGGGCAGGCTCGGCGGAGGGGCCGGCTCCGGCTCCGGGCGCTCTCCCCGGCCCCTGCCCGCCCGCACCATGCCGCGGCGGCGCGGCTGCCTGCCGCCCCTCGTCTGCACTTTAGCCGCCCTCAGCCTGCCGCTGCTGCTGGCCGCCGAGCCCCGTGCCAAAAGTTGCTCCGAAGTGCGGAGGCTCTACGCCGCCAAGGGCTTCAGCCAGAGCGAGGCGCCCAGCCACGAGATCAGCGGTGAGTCGGGGGCAGCGCCGCCGCCTTTGTGCGAGCCTCGGCCGGGCCCCGGGGAGCGCCCGCGGCTCTCCCGGCTCGGCACGGCCCGGCCCGGGCTGCGGGGACGCGGCTCCCCGGGAAGGAAGCACCCCGCGGGGCGCACGGCTTCCCGGCCTCGGGTGTGAGGCTCCCGGAGCTCGGCGCGGCTCCTCCGGGCTCCCCCCTTCGCCGTGCCGTGCTGTGCCGTGCCGGGGCGGCGGGCGGGACCGTGCCTGTTGCCGGTTCCCCTCCCCGCAGCCGGCTCCGTGCCCCCGGGCTGCCGCTGCCCCGCGGCCGGGGGGCGACCCGGGCAGCGCTGCGAGGTGGCCGGGACCGGGCAGGGCAGCGCAGCCGTCCCGCCCAGGTGCCCTGCTGCTGCCGAAGTAGGGGAGAAATGATTTTTTTTTTCTTCTTTTATTTTTTTATTTTTTTTTTCCTTCCCCTTTTTCCCTCCACATTCGTCCCGAGATACTTGCGCATCCCGGGGACAGGAGTGCTCGCAGCCGGCAGCAGTAGGAAATGGTAGCTAATGTGCTCACACCCAAAACATTTTATTCTTTTTGTTTCATCCTTCATCTCCCTCCCAGGGCTGCTGCTTTTATTTCCCCTTCTGAATGACCTACTGGACCGCATTCTCCGCGGAACAAAGGAAGTGCCTTTTTAGCTGGAATCCTCGGAGACCACCAAGGACTCCAGCTCATGCACTGCAATTTCGCACTACTTTCAACAATAACAAAAATGCATGACTGAATGGCTCAAAAATGTGGAGTGTTAGAGGCATTCATTTCAGTCTAGGACACTGTCACAACACAGACAGACCCCAAGTAAATACCTTTAGATGGCTAATATAGAAGCTGGGGGTAATCTTTACCATCGGTGTGCCCTCCAGATATGCATACATTATCCTTTTCACTGACAAACTAAAATGATTTCAGTCGGTTCCACTTTTATATTGTCAGACTAATGATATGCATTTAGCTTACATCTGTTTGAGTAAAATTGAGGGTCCATTTACTTCTCCAAGAAATATTTTAATGAGAAACGTCTGACTGGTTGCAGTTAAAATACTCTCTCCACTTCGCCCTCCCTGCTTTGTAAAATAGTCTTTAATAAATAGCCTTGCATTTGGTTCGAGTCCAGCCCTTGTGGGTGTAGGATCAGGGCATGGGCAGGCTTCCTCATATGCCTGGTATCTGGAAAGTTTGACCCTTAACTTATTTTGTGTATTGTTACTTAATATGACTTAGCTAGCTTTGGAGGATGTCAGGACTAGATCCTGCTGGCATGGCTTCCATCTGAGGCTCTGAAGCTGTTGTCTGTGCCCTGTTGCAGTGAGGGGTCAGAGAAATATGATGAGCAAGGTAAGATTATTTGACAAAAGAAGGGCTTTCCGCAGTGACATGCTGAAAATCTCAGCCGGGTTATATTGCTGTTCCAGGGGTGTGGGAGGTCGGTGTCTGGCCTGGCTTGGAAAGCAACAGGTCTCATGAAGTTACGTTTTAAATGTCATCCTACCCTGCGGGGTGTTTCGGAGGGGATGGTGGAAGTCCTTAAAGGAAGCCTGCTGTGTACACCGCAGGTATGATTGTGCTTGAAATTTAAGCTTGCGTGGGGTGCATCACCTGCTATAGTTTCATATTCCCTCTGCAAGTTCAGTGTTTTTGGCGCTGTTTCGGTTTTGGTGTGGTGTTTAAGGGCTCCTGATCTTCCCTCTTGCTGCTCAGCTATTGTATGCAAATAGGGAGATGGTAACAGCTCGTGCTGCTGCTGGCAGTTGACTTCCTGAGCATGTGATAGTTCACCTGCTGCGGTGTCTCTGGGGGGTGCAGGAGCCTGGGGGGTCCCATCGAGCAGGGAACTAGGTCCCTGAATTATGAATTCAGCATTCATAATGCTGAATGGAGGCTGAAGTCTGACATGAGGTCTAAAGGTCCCTAGTGAATACTGCATCTCAGAAATGAGTCACCCACCAAACCTCTGATTTCAGGTGGTGTTTCAGGTGATAGCGATGTGTTTTCACTCACCAGGGTGAGCTGGGAAGGCAGTTACCCACCAGGTTGGCTAATCAGAGAGAACAAGATAAACGTGTATGAGGGAAGGAGCTGTGTGTTTTGACGTGTATGGCTCTAGAAATGGGACTTATGCTTGGTAGCCTCTCTCCCCTGGCTGCAACGTGGCTGCAAACAGGTTGGGGAGTGTTCAGTGGGCTGTAGTGCTGGTGGGGGAGGTACAGAAACACGGTTGTTATAGGGCTTGAGTTCAGTCCAAAGTCTGTCAAGTTCTGTTTTAGATTTTAGTGCTGGTTTGGTAGATTGCCTGTTATTCTCCTGCAGAATTGCTTCAGAATGCAGTGGACAGGCAGAAACTTCCTAGCACCTCTCCAAAAAAGTGCCCTAAAAGCTGTGGCAAACTAGTTTCTGTAAGTCAGGTGATTTCTTAAATGTTAAAGCAGGGCTTACTGATGTACAAAACCGTTGACCTTGAATTGTCAGAGTGGGCAGACTGTATGGGCACGTCTGCATGGGCAGACGTGTTCCTACCCTGAGCTGTGAGACAGTGAGTGATGCGTCCTCACCTGATGGGCTCAGGAATCATTCCAGGATATAGCGGCATTTCTCTTTTTCTTTTTTTTTTTTCTTTTCTATTTTTGTGTTCTTCTGGAGCAGTAGGTGTGTGCAATGTCTTTCTTTGCTGAAATGGGCATTTCTTTTAATCTTTTCATCCGTGTCATTGCTGTTTTAGTTTCATTAAATGACTATTGTTTGTTCATAATTACCTAGGAGTTTCATTTAATATTTGTTTAGACTAGGTTTGGGACCTAATTAGAGTATGTGTAAATGATAGGTTATGTCTTGCAGACATACATGGGCATTTCTGAAAGAAGTGCACAGCTGGTCAGCTCATGGCTTGCTTGATAAGAGGTGTATAATGTGTTCTTTGTAGTGTGGAATACAGAGAAATTGTTTCCTTTTATGTTAACTTGGTGTTGGAGGTGTAAAGAGATGTTAGTGTGAGAAATCTGCATGGAAGCATTTCATAAGTCGTGGCCCTTTGGTGCTGCCTTACATCTGAGTGATCTTTAGGAGCTTCTGCACCTGTGATGCTCTGTGTCTCAAAGGTGAAGGCTGCAACTTCAGGACTTCACCCCTAAATCTTTGGGGAAGGTAACTGCATCCTGCCTGATATTTGGTGTGAGGTGCTGGGATGGTGGAGGTCTGGTGTTGCTCTGCAGGAGCTGGCTGCTGTTGGTGACTCTGAGGTACCCTGCAGATGGGAACGGGGTGGTTCCTGCAGTGCCTGTTCCAGGGGGATGGCCTGTGAATCAGTAAAGGGTTTCTTTTTTTTTTTTTTTTTTTTGGCTGCATTTTCCCAGCCTGGGCAGGGATGACTTGGAAAGATGTAGGTGAAAGTCTCAACTTCTTTTTGTTGGAAAAGTAGAGACTTCACAAAGCATATGTGGCTGTTTTTTTTTTTTTTTTTTCTTTTTCTATAAATTTCCTTTAAAGGCTTTCTGTGGAAAGGGCACATCCCAGGAAGGTACTAGTCCTGCAGCCTGTTGCTGCTCACTTTGTTCATGCGCTACCCAAAAGTATTGCTCTGTATTGAATCCATACGTCTCAGGATTGTCCGTGGTGGTGGTGGAGCGTAATTCACTGGGGCAATTGTCTGCAGTGGCTGCTTGCATCAGTTGGTCTTGTGCAGGATGAAATGCAAAGCGAGCTGGTGGTGGTGGCATCTGCGAGACCATGGTGGTGGCAGCATCCATAAGACCCTCCTAGGTGGCTGTTATTTAAAAAAAAAAAAAAAATTTTTTAAAATTACAACATTCCTTTTAACTGAGGCTCTTTCTTGCTCTAAGGTGTGAAATAGATGGAAATTTCTTCCCTTTTCCTACTAACTGGAGGGAATGGATGTTTCTTTTCCCTAATTAAAAAGGAAAAAAGACCTTGCCAGTCAATGGAAAAATGTTGTAAGTTGGCCTGTGAGTGTCCTATAGAAGTGTAATGAGTTCCTTCAACAGCACTGCTGTTCTGGTTTCTTCTTGCGTGGATTTCATGGGGGCTTGGAGGCAGACCTGGGGGAAACGCCAGCCTTTGCAGGGAGCTGAAAGCAGGCAGCACTGTGTGCTGTCTTACCAGAGATAGTCTTTGTCTCTCTATTTAAACCAAGTAAATGGAATAGCTGCATCTGTTTGTCTGTGGTGATTGAGAGAGGTTCTTTCATCGTGACAGAGAAAATTGTTTGCCCTTCAATTTTGGGCTTATGGGATTTAACAGCTGCCCAAAGTAGATGCTGGAGGGGTGCCTTGCTGCTTGCTCACCCCTGTGGTGTTTATAGTTGTCACCTGAGTGCTGTCACCAGTGTGTCCCCCAGGTGTGCCTTGGTTGATGGGAAAGGCTTCTCTCCCAATGTATAAAATTCTACAAACGCTTCTTCTTCATATGCTTCTTGGTGGAAAGAGGCCACATGGAAAAGCTGTTGTTGGTCCTGGTCCTGGGTGTCTGCACAGAACAGCTCGGAGACTCGACCACAGAACAGCCCAGGCTGGAAGGCGCCTGGAAAGATTGTGAAGTCCAACCCTAAGTAGAAGGGAGCCTAGATGAGATTGTCCAGCAGCCTGACCAACTGCATCTCCCAAACCTGCAGTGATGGCAATACTACTGCGTCCCAGGGGAGGCTGGGCCAGTCTTGGTGCGCTACGAGGAGCACCGGACAAGGCCACGTCCTCTTCACCTTCTGTTTGAAGGTGCGGAGCTCCCTGCCCACCAGCAGCAGCTCTGTTGGCGGTGGCTCTCGTCACACGGCTGTCTTGGCGGGTAGGGTGGGTTCTCGTGCCCGGCATGTATTAATAGAGCGATTGTCTGGCCACCCGTGGGTGGGGAGGTAGCTGTCGGAGAACGTCCTTGCGGCAAATGCGAGCGCTGGCATGGAAAAGTAAACGAGAAAATCGCTTGAAGTATTTTTAGCTGCTTCTAATGTCATTTAGCAACTGGAAACAGCGGGGGGGGGAGGAGAAGGGGGTTGAGCTGGCAGTATGCAAGCCACCCGTGGCCACTGGTAAGCACCCGGTCCCGTCCGGTGGGGCCATCGCTCAGTGAGCACTTGAGGAGAGCCAGGGACGGCCTCTGAGCACCTTGTTCCTCCAACTGCCGTGCACCCGGGACTCCGCTTTCTCTCTTTCAGCTTCCAGAGCAGTGTCTTGTTCGACTACAGCAGCGCATTGTGTCCTAGCAGACTGCAGCGCTAAGCATGTGGTTAACAGCAACTGCGCGCAGTGGTCCGGGCTGAGTGGGAGTATCGTTTTCCTTGGCAGACACTTCATAGAAAGTTCTGTTTTTTCTGCCAGAATAAGCAGTCATTACATTCCATACAATTCATAGTCAAATTATTATCTATTGTTAAAATTGCCTTAATTATCAGATGTTTCCTTAGACATGTAGCTGTTTTTTAAAAGGCTGAATAGAAGTGTGTACATTGTGCAGGAGGCCTGAGCTGCACAATGTTTCTAGTACTGTTCTGTAATTTCAGGGAGATTTTCTGTGGCTTTCGTATGTCAACAGACTTTTTATTCTCACTGAAACTGCACCAGAGCATGGCCAAGGCGGCGGCGAGGCACTGGGCAGAGCTGACTTGCTGTGGGATGCTGCCTGTCCCTGCTACCGGCAGCCCCTGTGTGGGGCGGTCCACATTATTCGCCCCTCGTTATTTGCCCCTCGTAGGGGAGCAGTAAGGGGAGTTCAGGCTGGAAGTGCTGTGAAACCTATGTGGGCAGAGGAGGTTTGGGCAGCACCCTGGTGGATGGAGCATCAGGGCTGCCCTATTTTCTGCAAAAAAATAGCTCCTTCACCTCGTCCCAGAAGAGGAGTAATCCCCTGGGACTGATTCCCTGCTTTTTGTTTTGCCCTTTTTTTTTTTTTATTATTATTATTATTCCTTTAAGGAAGTTCTTGTTAGCAAGAAAAAACCTCTGGGTGCCCCCCTTCCCAGCTCCCGGAGGCGCGGGGCTGCCAGCGCTGGTCTCCGGGGCAATAACCTCCTTGCATTCCTTACATTCCTTGTGCTTTCTCTTTCTTCTGAGATTATGAAGATAACTTCCTTCTCCCATTGCTAAGCAATGTGAGGGCCCGGGAAAACTCTTGAATTTTCCCCCCTGCTCCCTGAATTACTTTGTGATCTCCACTGAAATCCCCTGTAGCAACCACTTCCAGTCTGCACTGTTCACTGTTATTTGTGCATCTCTGGAAGAAAGCTGCTGCTTCTTATGTTGTTGTTATTTTTTTAATTATGAAGTACTTTAATTAAAAAAGAATAACTTTGTTGTAGCGTGTTTTACCTGCTTCCCAGTTCAAGGACTTTTCTTAATGTTGTGTGAACTGTTTTGCCTTCTTAGCAGAGGTTTCAAGCTGCCATCACTCTTGTGATTTCCCCCCCCCCAGCTTCACACATGTGCAGCCCAGCAGAGCCTGTGGCAGAAGCACTGTGCTTATTCCAGGGGATTTTATTCTTGTTTAGCTCTTTCTGCTCTGAGAACAGAGCTTGGATAGAAATAATGTGCTGGCAAGAGAGGAGGAGGGATTGGAGGTTACACACATGCGGGGCTGGTGCCGGCCGCTTGGGCTGTCAGCAGGCTTTGCCTCTACGAGGATGCAGCTACATGGGTTTTCTTGGGATAACATCACCTATTTGCAAGTGGCTGTGGCTGGCAGCTCTGCCCACACCCCTGCAGTCTGTGCTGTGCAGCTCAGCACCTCGCATCCCCACTGTACCTGGGAGGTGCTGAGACATGACCCATGGGCGTGCTGGGGAAGTATCTCAGAGCCTCTTGCCCGAAGCAAAATGGTGCTCAATTCCCCCCCGCCCCCCGGTTATTGAATAAAGCACTTCTAAAAATACTAGTTTCCATTCTTCCTGCTCAGTTTTTCTGTGGTTTGCATGTGCAGTGGTGGATGGACCAAGAGGTGTGTGAGTTCGGTGTGAGGCACCTCTCGCTCTGCTTTTGGTGTAGGAAAGGTATGTGGTCAGCAGAGGAGCTGCCTGGACTGAAGGATGTTGAAGGAGTATTTCTCTTAATGTTTCCAATTTAGAAGTTGAGAATTGTCTGGATTTTAAGCAAATTCAGATGGGAGCAAACAATGATGAAATGTTTAAAATATGTTTCAACATTTTTGTGGGAATAGAAACTGTTCTTATACAGGCTAGGCTGCAGCCTTCGGGAGGTGAAAATATGTGGCCCTTACACATTGTCGGCATTGTTACTGCTTTTCTTCCCGTTTTTTAAATGCTCATAGGAAATTGGCTTTGGTAATTGAGTTTCTACAGAACCACAACATCCAATGGCTGTTCCTTTCCAGGGGTCACAGTTAGGTTAGTTTAAGTAATGTGCAGGAGGTTTAACCTCTTGTGGTTTGTAGTGCTATTCTAGAAATTGCTGGTGATTTGGGGTGTGTTAGAGTAACAGCTTCACAGGAAAACCCCAAATGTCAGGGTGTCTGGTTTTCGGTGAGCTCTGACCGCTTGCTCTGTGAGAGCCGGGCACCTTATGGTACGTCCCTCGAAAGGGACGCTCTCACTTTGGAAAATGCAGTTGAAGTCTTTATGGCCCACTGACTCTCCTTTTGAAAGAAGCCGGAATAACTGTCTGTGTATTGTTTACCTATGTTGACTTATAACATCCTCCTGCTCAAAAACACCTTTGTTTTGGGTCCTGCAGACCCTGTGCTTGCTGCCTGGTGCCAGGTCGCATTGCCCTGCATGGCTGGTACCCCCCGGAAATCCAGGGATTTAGGGATTTTTCTGGCAGAGAAGGGCCAGCTTTAAGAAATTATGAGTTGGGGCTGGAGCTTGGTAGCATTGACGGTTTGGTATAAAAAGCTCTGTGTTGCAGGCTGCGATGACAGGCAGTGATAAATCACTCTTGGCTGGTGCTACAGGTTCCAATAATGGTGTTTTAAAAAGATTACATGGGTTTTAATGCAAACTTTTTGTTTCTTTGTACTGTCCTTTATGGGTTCCCTTTCTAAAGAGCGGAGCCTGTTTTGATTCAGCGTTCTTGGAATCTAAAGATGGAGCCAGGGTTTTACTGGGCTGAAACGCTGTTTTTTGGTTTTCCTACAAACATGAGGATCTTGTTGGAGCATCTTTATAGCCAGCTGGCTACCAGGAGCCATTCCGCAAAGGCGCCTGTTTGTTTGTTTGTTTTAAAGGTAACTTTGCCTCGTGAGGGATGAAAGAGCTGGGTTTTGCCCAGCTCCAGTGGGTACTGTTAGAAAAAAGTTTACCTGTGATAGGGAGAGGATTTGCGTGATAGCAGTGAGGGGGAAAAACAACCTTGTGCATGTACCCTTCGTTTCCTTGGCCCGTTCCCATGGGAGGACTGGGCATTTGTATGATCAAAGGAACCATAACAATCAAAGGCCTGGTGGAAAATAATTCCCTTGCCAGGTACGTGTGGGTACCTGGGGCTGGGCAGGGTTTGCCTTTGCTCCAAGATGTGTGGGGTGGCTGTTTTTTTTTTTTTTTTTTTTTTTAATTATTATTCCCACCAAGGATTGCAGGAGGAAAATGGACTGTTTCTGGGGCCTACCCTTCATTGTGGCATGGGAGCAGCAGCATCTGTCTGTGGGATGCTGGTGATCAGGAGGTACTGGGGTGGCACAGCTGTGCAGTGATGCTGGGGTAGGAGCAGCTTTACTTCCCTGGCAGCCCGCTCTAGCAAGGGACAGCCAGCAGCTTGCCTACCCGCCTGGCTGTGGGTTTTTGAACCACACTGGTGGCAGGTCTGGGGAGAGGACAAGGTGCCTTTGTCTGTGATGGCAATGGTCTCCCGTCAGGGCACAAATCCTGTGCGCAGATAAGAGGTGGGAGCAGTGCCACCGGTTTTGTTTGGGTTGAAGCAAAACAAGCTGATTTTTGGCTCCGTTCAGATGTGGAGCTGCGAGTGCCACAGGACCATATGTTTTTCTCCTTGGTGGGGGGGAAAAAAATGGCTTTGATAGCGTCTGCTAATGATTCAGTGCTGTTTACATAATAATTGTGGTTGGCTTTCATTAGCTCTCGTAAGGAGATAGCTTTCCTTTAGCGCGGTTGCTTCTCTGTTTGGTTTCACACTGTTGTGGCAGGGGGCAGTGAGACTGGGCTGCGGCCCCTCTGCAAGCACAGTGATGGGCTCCTTGCTGCAGAGGGGAGGGGACGTGTGCTGCCTGGGCAGCCCCTGAAAGACCCAGGTAATGGTGCATCTCCACAGAGTGGAGTTCACATCCAGTTTGGGTGATTTCTCAGTGCAGCGCTTAATGTTTGCACTAAGAACACTTGGTGCTACATAGTGGCGAGGAAGGAAATCCACTGACCTGCTTCCACCAGGAGGAAAAAGCCAGGATCTTTACCTGTTGGAAGAACTAATCTGTACATCACAGATATTGGTTGTGTGTGTGAGATGCTCCTGGACTAGATGCTGCAGCCTCACCTTGGTACAGTGCTTGTTTGCTTTCTGTGTCCGAATAATTGGGAAGGGGGTGTTTGTGCAGTGTCTGCCTGCCACAGCTACTGCTGCCTGAGCAGCAGAGCCTGGAAACTGCTGGGGGACACAACCTAGTGCTGAGCTCTTACTAAATAAATAATGTTGCTCGATGGAGAATACAATAGCCTGAGTGCTACCTTTTGAAAAGGTAAAATTGGATGTTGTTTTCCCCACTCTTCCCCTTTTTAACTCAACAGTGAGCGTGTTGTGGTTTAAGATCTGTGCCAGAGGCAGTGTGGGCACAGCTGACCCTGCAGGCACAGTGCCACTTTGAAGTGGGGTGAGTCCTGCGAGGAGTGGGTGCTCGCCTGTCCCCTTTGGCTGCAGATGACTGTTTCTTTAGAAAAGTGCCCCAAACGTGGTAGGTTAATGGCTCGGATGAGATCCGAAACAGAAGATGGATTCACCACCTTCTTCTCCAAAAAAAACTGCTAAAAATATTTTTCCATCCATTGTCTCAGTTCTGAACTGTTCCTGCAGCTCATTGTCCCAGCTGGTCCTTTGATAGGCAAGGAAGGAGCTAGCCCCAAACCTTGGGATTTTGGCTACTCCTGACGAAGGGCCGGAGCTTGCAGGGACCTCGTGGCCACAGAGCCACCTGGGGCAGGCTCCTCGCTGCGATTTGCCTGGGTGGGCTTGGGAAGGTGGCACTGTTCTCAGCTGCATGGCTTCAGGTAATTAAGGAGAGTTAATTGGAAAGCGGAGGCTTGGCGGGTGGCTGGTTGAAAAAGTGAAGGGATGGGGCTTAGTGCTGTTCCTGCCCCTGCTGAAACCACCCTGCTGAAGGGACGCAGAGAGCCCTGTGGAAGGGGCACAGCCAGCAAAACTTTGCATAACTCAGTCCTCCGCTTTATTAAAGGCTCCTTTATAACATTCTGTCGTAAGACCCGCCAGAACAGCCAGCCTTTTCAGCAGCCTGAAACTTCCCTTGCCGGGAAGGCTCCCGAGCGGGAGCAGCCGTGCTGGCACGGCGCTGCTCCAGACCGTCGCCAACGCTGCTTGGAAAACCCAGCCTGTGTGCAGGCGAGGATGCCAGGCATGGCTGGTGCTCCATGGACGGTTTTCCAGGGTTTCCAAAGCCAGAGATGGGTCTGCTTGCCAGGCAGTGAGCTCAACAGGCAACTGAGAAATAGCTGTGACGTGTAAGGGTTAATTTCTAGGTATCAAAATATGCACAAAAGGTTAAATGAGACTTCCTCCGTGTCAGTGAATTACGGCTTTAAAATATTTGCATTCTTTCCTGAAAGATTTAGGAATAATTATATAGCACTCAGGGGCAAGGCATTGCCAGATAAACTTAACAACTCTATAATTTGTACTCGAGGCAGGGTTTCCTGTAAATGATAGCTTTGTTTAATTTTACAATACTGCTTCCAAATGTTTGCTGGTTATGAATTGCCAAGCAAAATGGACTTGTGAATCTGGAAGAGTATTTGTTTGTTTGTTATTGGAGACAATAAAAGCTGCTGAATTAGACTAAAACTTGGCATCTCGTTTAAAACTTCTAGGTATCCTCTCTCATGCAGGGTTGTTGGGGTGGGCAGCCGAGGTATGGTGCTTGCAACTTTCCTGCTTGCTGTACAGAGTCCCTGAGCTGCTCCTGGGTCTCTTCCTGCTGAGCATTTCTTTTTCTGGGTTTGAGAAAGGAGCGCTGCAGTTTCAGTGCACATACTTTATTTCCATTACTCAAAGCCGGAGTCATGCATAGTTACAGCCAGAGACACTTCAGCAGCTCTGGGGATAACAAGATAGCTGACAGATTGGAATGCGGATTTATCAGGGGTAAAAACTGGCAAAATTCCTTATTTCTGATTCTTCTTCTTAAATGGACCCTTCATGCTCCTGCTGTATGAGGCCACCGAAAATTTTAACCCTTGTGTTCCCCAGCTGAATCTAGGGATATGTGCTGGAGCCACATTCGTGTTTTCTGTGATTAAATTGCTCAGACTCAGCTTATGGGTGTTTCTCGTTTCTCTCTCTCTCTCTTTTTTTTTTTTTTTAAAGTGAATCTCTTCCAGAAATGTTTTCAATGGGTTTTTATTTTCAAGTGTAGGCCTTTTTACCAGATGTGTGGCTGAGCGACCACAGAATGTAAATTTTACTCTATATTGCCTTTGGACTGGCAGTTTGAAAGACTACTGGGCACTTAACATAGGAGGATTGTGTCACGAAATCCGCTTCCTTAGGGTTTGATTCGTATTAATTTCTTTCAGAGCAAATCACACTTGGCTTCAATTGCATTTTGATGTAGTGCTACTTTTCTTGTGCATTTGTTAGGACCTGGAAATTGTGTACACTGATATGAGAAACAGGTCATCTTTAGTTATGTATATATGTATGTATGTTAATGTTCTGAGACATTGGGCATTGTCTTTGTGGGAAACAAGTTATAAGACAAGAAGCACACTTGTTAGTTGAATAATGTGAAATCCCTCAATTACAGTAGCTAGGTTCAGAAGACAAGATGAGCTGTTTAGCAGGAGAGTTTCAAGTTAAATTTTAACTTTGGAGAATTCCCGAAATCTGCTGTGAGGAGCTGCTGGTGCAGCAAGATGTGCTTCGTGGCAGCCCCAGGCGGGGGGCCGGCTCTGGCGCCCCGCTCTGACATAGCTGTCTGCGGGGTGGGTATATTTGGAGCTGGTGGTTGCTCCTGTGGTTGTGCGTCTCGACCGGAGGAGAATGAAGAGAATATCGCTTTTTATTTGAAAAGGAAAGTATTGCTCAAGGATTGCGAAACACTTTGTTTTGGAAACCTATCATTGTTCGAAAACAGCGTGGGAGCAAGAGAGGGGCTCTCTCTGGGTGCTTCTGGACCAGTTTTGTTCTGGTGCACCCATGGGGCAGGTCCTCCATCCCCCTCGGGACACCCGGACTGCACGGGAGACCCATGTTACAGCCTTGCTGCAGCCCTGGCACCATCGCTTTGTGTTGGCTGTGGGTTGCTAAATGCCTCCCTGCTGCAGGGACTTCTCTCCTCTCCTCTCCTCTGTTCTTTTTTTAGCTCCAAACTTTTTATAGTGTTGTTGCTTCAGGAGGTGCTTGGATAACAAAGCAGCCAAGGGGATGGGAGGGAAGAGACCCTCTGCCTGCTTGGAAAAGACTTAACAACTTCTAAACCTGACCGACCCTTCTAATCGGCACTGCTGACTGTCCTGGATGGGTGAGGGTGGCTCTGGCATGGCACAGGTGAATGTCCCATTGCTCGACCAGCCCCCAGCATGTGGGCAGGATGTTCCTGTGTTGCTGCCCCTGCTGTGGGCTCCCTCCCTGGGGTTTGCCCTGCGCTGGGGGCTGTTTACCTTTCTGTGAGCAGATTTAGTGCTGCCTGGAAGAGAGATGGCAAAGGTCCTGTTTGCACTCCCTCCTCCCCCCCAGCTGAGCCAGGCTGATTGGGGCATGCTTAAAAAGACAAAATTGACCCATTTGATACCTGCCAGCAAAAGCCTGGATGCGGTTGTCCCCTGTTATGATAAGGTGCTTTCAGACAGGCTTGTTTCTTTTCCACACTGCTGAACCAGATCGCAGTGCCCTTGTGTCGCTGTTTGCACAGTCACAGCCGCTGTGCACGTGCAGTCACTGAGCTGTGGTATGGGGGTGATGTTGCCAAAATACAGGTTCAGTGGCAGAAAGTCTCTGTGATACCTGGGCTTCTCTTCTGCACTCAGTGCTGAAGTCTCCCAGCTTTGCTTGTTCCAAAATACCCATGAAGGGATGCAATACTGTGTTGGTTAGAGGGAAGAGACCTTCCTGGGCAGGGAAGATGGGGCATAGGGCCGTGATTGGGAGGCAGACTTAAGCTTTGGTCCCCTTCCAGGCTCGGGGCAGGGCAGGGGTGGCTCAGCATGGGAGGCAGTACAAGCCCTGAGATGGGCACCAGGCAGGAGTGTGTCCCTGCGCAGCTCCTGCTCCTGTCTTCAGGAGATGAAATATGAGTTAGGAAGGATGATTTGGGAAACCAGAAAGATGGGCTCATCTTAAGAGACTGAAATGGCCTCCTGTGCTCTCCTACCCTTCTTGCGGCCAGTTGTCCCCTGCAGCTGCGTCCTACGTCTGGGACTCCCATTCTGGGAGGGTTTTCCTCAAACAAAGCGTGAGGTGAAGAAGCTGGCTTGCAAATTGTTGAAAAGATTTATCTATGCTAATGTGATGAGGAGTGCCCCTGTGAACCTGCAGGCAGATAATGCCGGTGTTCACAGCTGCACCGGGAAGCAGATAGGGTTCTTGTCTGCTTTGTGGGGGAGAGGAGGAGGAATTCTTAATTTTGAGATATCCTTATCTTAATCCTTTCTACCCTCTCTCCTGCCCCCCTTCTCAACCTTTCAGGGTGGGTTAAACGGCTCAGCTTTGCCTTTTCCACAAATACTGATCACCGCCTGGTTCCAGACCAGGGGAATATATGAGGGGTCTGTTCCACCAGCGGGATGTTTTTGTGGACATAGGTCACATTATGCTGGCTGAGCACAGTGCACTGCTTGTGTGAGCTGGGTGGCTTGGACAACAGATACCCAGGCAGTTTTCTTTTTTTTTTTTTTTTTTTTTTAATTAAAAAAAAAAAAAAGTAGCGCTTGATGGGAATAGGAGGCAAGGGCTTGAAAGCACGTTTTTCAGGTAAAAACCTTATTTACAAACTCAGTTGTGGTCTTAGCTCCAAGGTGATTTATTTAAGGGGAAATGAAGGTGGGACATGGGAGGTGTAGGTGATGGTTCAGGCTGTCACTGGGGCTCAGGGGCTCTGCTCTGGTCCCAGGATTTTTCCTCCAGATAAATGCCCCTAGGTAGATGGCAGCAACCCCAGTGTCAGGCTCAGCTGTGGTGGAATCTCCAGGCTGATGTCCTGCTGCCTTGCACTGGGAGAGGCAGGGCTGGATCAGTGCCTTTCGCTTCTCTGTGGTGCAGAAGGGATCTACATCCCCTTCTTCAGGGGGGCAAAGCCATTTCTAGAGGCTTGCTGTTGTGGCATGGGGCTCTGCTTGCTGGAGAGAGGGTTTCATCTTGCAATGGCCTGATTTCAGGGCGTTTCAAAGGTCTTGGGAAAGTTTCACCTCATGTTTTTGGTGCTAGACTTCATCTGTCTCCAGTTGCACTGCTTATTTGCCTTTCTCCATGCGACGTTTTAGGCCCAGCCGTGCGCGATTTTGGAGACTTGTCATATTTACACTAGCAGTTCTCAGAAAGTTCAGCTGAAAAGCAGCTTTTCTTCCTGGGAAAAGGCAGGAACCACTAATGTGAAATCTTTGTGTATATAGTTGCCTTTCTCTGCTTATAAACAGTGGCCCTAGGATGGATGTGTGGTGGACCTGTTTAGATTTAAATCTGACCCATCTCCTTGTTTTTGGTGCTGACTTTCTCTTTGAGGAACGTGTTCTTTCCTGCCTTTTGCAATAACACGTGGTGTGAGTTTTTAACCTTTAGAATTGGAAGCTCACGTCACACTGCAGTGTCCTGCTGTAGACGGCAGCGTATGATTTTCCCCACAATGCTGTATACACAGATTGCTTGGGAAATTCCTGTGTAGCCTTCCTGCCAGTGGGTAGGCCAGCTGGATAGGATGGGGGCTATGCCATGGCTGGGAGCACAGACCTCAAGGTAGTGGAGATGACGAACACCATGGTTGGTTTGGCTTTCCTTTATCCCGTAGTGGAAGGAGGGTGTTTATGGCTATCTCTGGTCTTCTGAGGTTGGTGGTGAGTGGAGCAAGGCTGGAAATCTCTGCGTGTCATTGAATTAATTTGCAGTGAGAGTTTTGCCAGCTTTATATGATCTCTTGGCTGTGTGCAGAAATAGAATATCCTTGAACAAATGTCCTACTCCTGTGAGCTGGCCTCCTTGTTGTACTGATCTTTGTGTCTTCTGCCAAAGCAATGTGGCTTTCTCAGGCTGGCTGGATTATAAGGATCTGATAGCTACACAGAGCCTGTCACGTGTCCTGATAGCTCCTGGTAAATCTGTAGGAGAGGGTGAGCGGGGAAGCCCTTGTGCATGCCTTGGCCTTGCAGCTGTGGTAGAAGAGGAGGCATGAGACCAAGCTCTGGCTGTCCCTCCCAGATCCCTTAATTTGGGCTTGTTTTCCCCACCCTGGTTTGCATCGGATTGATGTGAGGTAATTATTTTTGAACCCCTCTGGGTTGGTGACTCCAGTCCAGCTGCAATTGGGAAGGAGGCTCTGCAGTGAGGAGCAGAGGGAAGATGTGGAGCAGAGCCACGTCACACATGGCCATGGCTACTCTGATCCCATCGAAGTCAGGCTGGTTGAGGGTTTGGCAATGTCAGTGGTGAAAAAAGTAAAGCCTTACTGTGCTTTTGTGTGCAGGGCTGAAAATGACCGAGTCTACTTTCCTTTCTCTTGTTTTTATTTTGGGAGTTAGCACCAGGAGCTTGCATCCACCTGCACAGACTGACAAAGCTGCTCTGCGTCCTCTACAAGAGAAGCCTCCTAATTGAAAGGTTTGGCTTTCTGGGGAGAGGGCTTTGCGTATGCCTGGGCTGAGACGCACATCCTTGTGCTGAGCTAAACTGTAGAGAAGCCTGTGGAACTGCAGGTGTGGACCAGAGTGAGTGCAGTGCCTTCTCCCTGGCTGCCAAAATGTACATCATGTTGCTGTGAAAACGTCTTGTGGAAAACTTTCTGCTTGTAAGAAGTTTCATGTATGTCTGCCCAAGACCTGCTCTTGGACTCAATGTTGTTTTCTAAACAAATGAGGCTTTTTGGCCCTTGAAGGGGTATGGGGGACACTAACCATTCTGCCACCTAGCAGCCCATCAGCCCTGGGGGAACAGCTAGCTATGAACTGGTGAAGGAGATAATTTGTTGAGCAGGAGCTGTGCAGGGTTGAGCATTGAAGTGAATAATAGATCTTCTGAACTCTCTTATTTTGTGGGCCCCCAAAAAAATGATTTCCAGAGGAGCCACAGCCCGCTCCATCTCAGGCTTTAGTCTCCTGCCTGTGTGTGTGCTTCCACAGACTCCTCTAGTCGCCCCAGTACAGC
The DNA here is from genome assembly GCF_964211825.1 of Aythya ferina. NCBI lineage: Eukaryota > Metazoa > Chordata > Aves > Anseriformes > Anatidae > Aythya > Aythya ferina. The sequence continues at coordinate 7,996,958 of NC_140311.1, forward strand.
AGATCACAAACTGAATATTAAACGTTTCATAAGACCCAAACTGTCTTGGGGGGGGGGAGAGGGGGAGGAGGTATGGATTCAAAATGCATTTGAAAAATCTGGCATTTTTTATATCTTTTTCCAATGTCTCTTAACCTGCTATAATTCTTAAGTTATCTCTACTGTGCTTGGCAAGCTCTGTAGACAGGGGAAGTGTTTATTCGTGTGGGTTTTACATAGATAAATACAGTTGTGAAGTAGTATTGACACATGGAAATGTTCATGGATGCTTAGAGAAGAATCACCTGCTTTGTGATAGCTCTTTGTCAGTTCCTTAGATTGAATGTCTGTACAAAATCCAGTCCTAACAAAGCATGTTGTAGAAAAGGATGCATATTTCTTTGGCTTAAAAAGAAGAAAAAAACCCTAAAACATACACACATGCACGCCCTTAGTAAATGTTTTGTGCACATCGGAAACAAAAGCTCCAACATTTGCTTGTCAGAGCTAATAAAGTGTGCTTGGATCTTAATTTTTCTGCTTGATTTCACAAAGTAATTGAAACTTCCTTTTTTGCTGCAAGCTTTTTTTTTTTTTCTTCCTTCTTTAAAGACGTTTTTAAAAGAACATCTTTTGGTCAGTGAGTTTATGGAATTTTGCTCAGGAGGCAGATGCAGTTCAAGCTCACTGACCAAGTGGTCACTCAAAGCTCACAGGACAAATTACTTGTGTCTGCAAGTCATTTCTCCAAGTTGAAAAACACCTAGACCAAATAAACCTTGAGCTAGAGGTTTTATAGGAGCTTTTGAGCATTTAAGTGAAGCTTTTGTAATCACGGTAATCTGATAAAACCTTAAAAAACAGGGGTCCCATAAAGAAAATAGTAGTTCCACTTGAGGTGATAAAAGCCACATCTGGCAAACTTTGCTTGCTACCTCCTGATGACCTGAGAGAGAGGCAAATAACCCCTCCTGGAGAGGCAAGTACGCTGGAGCCCTGTGCGGCGGTGTTGTGCCCAGCTGTGGGCACGCGGCCATCCAGCACCCGCCACCGGGCAGGCAAAATAGTTCATTTAAGAATGAAGCAGCGGCTTTTGAGGGAGGAACAAAGCATTTATCAGAGGGGAAGGAGGCTGTGGTGATGCTTTAGAGGCTGGCCGACTTGAGAGGTGTTTTCCTGCTGTTAGATGCAGCCCAACCTCTAGTTTGAGCTTGCAAATGGCACGAATATTATGTATTGTTATCCGCCCCTGAGTAAGCATGCAATATTGAGTTTTAGAGGTTAGAATAAGGAGGGGCTGCATAATTGAAAACAAACAAACAACAAAGACAAAAAAAGAAACATAAAACAGCAAACCCAAACCCACAAATAGAAAACAGACTTTCCAGATTGATTAGTTCAAATTTGTTTATTTGAAGTACCAAAAGTTAGCATCATCACTCTTTTGGGGTGTCTCTCAAATTTGGCAATATGTTAACCATGTGTTTTCAGATGATCTTTTCACAAGAAAGTATGCTTTTTTTTTTGGGGGGGGAGAGGGAAGGGGGAAACAGGAAAGGTGTTCTTGCCTTAAACTTTGAATTGAAAGAAGTAGGGCAGACTGCAAAGACTAATTTGCAGTCTTGACATGCAGGTGCTGTTCTTGAAGGCATTATGCTCTGTAAAAACTTCTGTTTCAGGGAGGATTTTCCTTGGGTGTGTTAAAGAGCACTGAGTGTTTCTTGTAACTTCTAAGACATGCTACTGTTAACTTTTTTTCCACGTCCCTGCTGGAAGCAGGTTTAAGAACAATAATGCACTTACTGGCTTCAGGAGGAAGTGAAGAGCTGAAATGAGCTGCTGATAAGGTCTAATTTTACTTTTGGTTCTCAGGGTGTTAGGACTGGAAGTTGTTTTCTACCTGTAGTAACAGATCGGTAGCTCAGCTGTAATAATTCACATATTTGGCTGAAACACCACTAAGCCCCCAGACGGAGGAATTACAGCTTCAGCCTATTAACTGTTGGCCATTAATGAGCCAGGTATAAATGCCATGATTGTACTTGAAATTTCTAAGCTGAATCCTCTGTATTTGATGTAAGAACATCTCCTAAGAAAAATCAGTTAACTTCTCAGGGTTTTCACCTTTCTTCTCTGGCATGGAGTAATACACTTCAGGTCATGCTGATACCATCTCATGCATTTGTGCTATCAAAGCTGGTGGAAGTTCCCCACCGCTCAGGCAGCCCAGCTCCGATGTTCTCTCACATCCAGGCGCCTTGTTTATCTTTGACCAGAGGCTTGGATAAACTTCCAAAATAAATTAACATAGCAGTCCGCTCAGTCTCCTTTGGCGGAGGTTTTGCGGAGTGACTCAAACGTTATAAATATGAAAGCAGCTAGACTTCAAACACTTCTCTTGGACAAAGTTTTCACAGTTGTCTCCTATAGCGTCAAAGGAGAATGTTTCCTTCAAGCAAGTCTTTATTTAATACTCCCCCTCAACTTTCTCTATTCGCTTGCCTCTGGCCTGCACTCTTACTTCACACCTGCCCTTCTGATGAAGAAGTAATCAGCGAAGATGGATCAGTGTGCCAGTACTGCAGTCCTTTGGGCTGGTGCAGCTCGAGTGAGAAGCAAAGGTCAGGCTGCGGGCGGCGGAGGCTGGGCCTCCCTGCGCTTGGGCAGCGCTTGCTTGCATGCAGGAATGCGGTAACAGGATTTAAAGGAAACATACAGAACTAACGAGGATTAAGGCTAATTGTCTGCCCTGTTCCATGAAGGGTGGCAGGATGTGGCCATGCGGGGAGTGATGCAGTAGGAAAATCCAGCGGTTACGGTCTCTTTACGGAGGACGTGCGTAGGCTTGGTAGGTTTGCTCGCTGTGTGAAGGAATGGAAAGTAGCAGCTTGGAAAGAGAGGGGGGAAAAAAAAAAAAGAAATAAAGGTTCAGTTCTTCCTTCTCAAAGGTTTTGAGCATGTTGTAGCAAATATTTCTGCAGCTGGTGGCATGGGTACTCCAAGTGGATGACTCTCATCATGCCTGGGCTCTCTTTTTTTGCTGGTGTTGCAGAGCTGTCCCTCTGTGTGGGGAGGTGATGGCCCCCAGCAGGCCCTGTAGTGGGGGGGCTCAGTGCCAATGGAGGCCTCTCACTGATGGACCTTGTGTGCCGGCAGGTTCATTTTGAGAAAAGACATGATGCTGTCAGAGGTGTTTTGGGGACCTTGCCTTCTCTTGCAGTTCGGGCTAGTGGCTGTAGTCTTGCAGAGGCCACTGGTATCCCTCGGCTTGAATAAGTGGGGATTTGTGAGTGGATGGGCAGCTTTCCTGCATGCATTAATTCCTCCTTGGTTCTTGGGCTTTAACCATTTTGAATAATGGCACCTAAAGCTCACCATTTTGTCTCTTTGGAGTCTTAGTGGATGAGGCAGATGTGTGGTGGCAGGGGGGGTGCCCTATTTTCTAGCATGGGATGGCTTTTAGTTTACAGCTGGACTTGGCTACACTTGAAGCCTTAAAGCTTTTCATCTTTTTGTTTATACTTTCCCCGAGCAAGCGAGTGGTGCTTTTGCAGATAGAGGAGATGGAGCATTTCCCCTTGGTGCAGAGCTCTTACTTTTGTCCTTCCCCAGGAAAGGGTGGTGTTGGGTGCTGTGGCACATGTGGGTGCAGAAGCACGTCCCTCTGTGTCACCTGTGACTTTTGGGTGGCCCTGGCTGGTCCTGTCTCTTTGCAGAGCCCCTGCATGCCCACCCTGAACAAGACCAACCCTGTGAAAGGCAGGGTGAATTAGCTGCATATTAAAGGATGGGAAAAAAATTACCCTGCCATTTTTCATGTGTTAGTGTATTTGTATGCTGCCCTTTAACACAGTGCTTTGCAGTTTGGTGTGGGGGCTTCTGTTTATGTCTCCCTCTAGGAAAGTTCGTTGCAGAACTGCTGCAAGCTCTGCAGTGTCTATTACAGGTCTTGCAACAGAGAATTAATCTCTCTGGAAGTTAACTAACGTCTTTCTCTCCTTCTCCAATTTATAGATTAGATTATTGTTTGTATAAAGTCCAGGGTATTTTTTTTTAATCTCACTTTAAGTCAAAATCAGGAAATAGTGGCTGATTTTCACAAGCTTTGTTTCTTGTTTAAGGGATTACAAACATCTTTGGGGGCTTTCTTACATTTTTGCTTTTGCTGCTGACTCGCATGCCGCTATTACTTCTCTTCCTTTTGATGCACTTCAGCACACGGACACGTTAGCTCCATTTTGAGTGATGATGTGTACTGGTTTTTACTTCAACAAAACTTCACTTCTTTTGAGCCCCTGTGTGGGATCCGAGGGGCAGGGCACTGGGGGGGCTGACCGCAGGGGCACAGCACTGCCAGAGCTGAGCTGAGCCAGCAGATGACCAAGCTGCTGGCACACACCGGCCAGGCTGGGTGCAACTCACAAGAACCTACTGTGCGATTCTGAAGCATGGTTTTGTGCATCAAGGCTGGAATCAGCTATGTTTATAAAGAGGGGGGGGAAGGAAAGTGGAAGAGCTGTTGCCAGTGGTGTATTTCTGTGTGCTGCTGCCTGCCTGCGTGTGGTGCCGCCCTGAACCAGCGAGCATCCCGGGGGGTGCGTGCCGGTGGGTCTGGGCAGTGCAGGATGAAGTGGCTGGAAGTGTCACGGGAAAATATTGTTAGGAATGAAAAATATTCCAGTTCACATAAGTGTTTGTGGCAGAATCCGTTTGGGTTAAAAGCTGCTTTTTTGGCAAATATCCTGAATCTTTATGGAAAAAAACCTAACAGGCAGTTTTTTGGCTTTGTTTGCCTTCTTGATGGGGAATTTGAGGAAAAAATGAGAAGTCTTACAAAGAAAGTAACTGTCTCCGAGCCAGATCTCTTCTATTTACTGTTCCTTGTGCCTGAGGTTTCAGTAATTCTGTGTATTTGCTGTTCCCAGTGGATTCTTTTTTTTTTTTTTTCCCCATTTAATTGCATAAAATCATACTCAGTGGCGAGTTGTTTTTTTTTTTTTTTTAAGGGTGGTGGGGATGTATGTTACCCCTTTAAGATCTGCTGGACTATTTTGTTGAATTATGAAGTCTGATTACTGACTATACACAGCTTTTTAATAGGTTTTATCATGGCTATCTATTCTTGCCTTTTAGTGTACCCAGTATTACCAGCTGAAAGTGTCTGGCTTTCTAGTTGTTCTTAGTGGCCAGTGGAGGGACAGGGCCACTGCCTGTCTCAGCAGTCCTGAAGACAGGTCTCCTATGCGCTGTGTGCCTTGTCTTCCTCGCCTGAGAAGCTTTTGTTTGTTTTTCCATCACAAATTGCCCGTTGTGTAACACATCTCTCATAAGGCATGTACGCAGAGACACATTATGAAAACTATTTCATGTCTAAAGAATTCAGTGATAATAAGGAGAATTTGCATTTCCCAGGTTCTCACTCAGCAAAGTGAAGTGTTTTGTTTTGTTTTTTTTTGGTTTTGTTTTTTTAATTAAGAAACAACTCATGGTTTTCGTTGAAGGTTTCTGTCTTAGCAATACCCAGAGAGAATCCTCTAGTTAACCAGAGCTATTTTGCTCCCCAGGCTTGCTTAAATAATAAGTTTAATTATGTAGTGTTGTTTTTTTTTTCTTCTCCTTGACTTATTTGTATATTCAGGTCTTTGTGTGGTTTCTCTCCCTTTTGATGTTTGCAGAAATGCATTATCTTCATCTGTCTGTTTTATGTTTGGTGTGCCACTAATTGACTCAATATCCTGTTTGTGGAAACGAAAGTACTCTATCATAGCAGCGTTTTCCAAGGTGTAAAACCCTGCAATACTCAGGCCACCCTGCCAGAGAGGAAGTCACTGTGGAAACGAAATTGCAGTGGTGTTTTTCCTCAGGTAAACAGGTTTTTGACTTGGAGCTGACTTGTGGAGCTGCAGATGGCGTTTGTGAAGGGTGCCAGAGGCCTGCAGGTGAGGCTGGGGCAGCTTTTGGCGGCCTCCATAGGTGCATCTGGACCTCACTCTTGCCCCAGTGCAGAGTCTGGCAGGGTTAACTGGTGATGCTTTGGAGGCAGCTGAGGAGACAGGCAGGCTTTCCTCTTGTTTGGGGTTGAAGAGCTTCATTAGTAGCCTGGGATGCCCTGAAATCACTTACATTGGCCTCAGTGGCAGTGGTGGCCCAGGCTTGGTTGTTCAGGGACGTTGCCCTGTCATCAAGTGGAAGATAAGCACTACTGTCACAATTTGGACTCAAACGGGTAGAAGGCAAGGGCCCACTTTGTGTCCTAAGTTGCTCTTTCCAGAAAAAAAAAATTAAGGCTCCTAATGTGCATTTGGCTTAATGTACATGCACACACATAAATCTTTTGTTCTTTTCGGTCCCTGACCCTCTTGGCAGTAAATTTGTGAACCTGAAGCTGTCAACAAAGCAAAATGGAAAAATAAAAGCCAGACAGACCTTGGTTGTGTACGATATTTTAAGTAACTGTAGGTACGCATGATGGAAATAATTAGGGTTATTTGTTGCGTTGAACAGAGGTATGTCACTGAGGTATTGTGTGCGCTGGCATTCCCCACGCCTGCAAGATGGATTAGCAGCTGAGTTAACAGATGCAGTAAAGCTTGACCGAAAATAGTTCACTGTTGTTAAGCGTAGGTGAAAGGGCTTTGGTTTGGGTATCAAAGAGTGTGTTTTGACTACTTGACAAGTTTGCAAAAAATCATTTCAATATTATAAGCTTTCTCTGTGAGTCTGGGGAATTTTTCTGTGCCATTAGAGTAATCAGCAAAAAGCTGAAACACACATTGATTAATAACCTAAGTGGAAGCGCATGGGAAACAAGTGGCTTTAATATTAATAAGGCAAATAAACCATTTATATAAAATGGTTGCTAATTGAGTGGGATGTTAAATACACTGTACACTGGCATATGTTGCCAAATTTCTGTACTTCCATAACCCGGCTATACGTGAGCATGTCTTCTGGCTTTAAAAGCTGCTGTGTGGCTGGAAGAAGGGGGTGGACAAACAGCTGTGGTGGCTGGATGGAGGGCAGGGCTTCTGGGGCTGTGAAGGGGCTGGCACCTGGCCCAAGAGTGATGCTGGCTGCAGACCTCTACGGTGAGGATCTGGGTTTGGTTTTGCTTCTGGTACCTTTTGGGTTTCAAATCCCAGCAAGACTTGCAGAAGGAGAAGAAAGGAAAGCTGCTTCTGGTTGTGTGATGGTGGCCTTTAGGATGGGAATCGATTCACATCAGAAATGGGGCATGTCGTTTTCTGTCTGATGGTGAGAAATATGGGTAGGTGGCTGCACGCAGCACTTCTGGTGGAAATGAGCAGGCTACATTTGAAATTGTGGTAGCACCATGTGCTCAGGAGCATCGCGGGAGATGTGGTCTGAATGTCCCAGCCTGGTCTGACCTGCTGTGACCAGAGGGTACTGGCAGCACTGCATCATCTGCAGGATGAGGGCTCAGAAACTTCTAATTCCACTGCCCGTGGTGGATGCGTTGCCTCCGTTAGCAGGATCTCAGTGCTGTTTTACATCTCTTCCTTCCTGGCACGCGACCATCTCTGCAGGAGTATTCTCCCTAGGAAAATAAACACAAGTGCCGCAGCAGCACTGCTTTAAAGCAAGCAGTGAAGTCTGACCAAGCGTTGGAAAAGGAAAGCTCGGATAAGAGCCATCAACTGAAAATTAAAGTTTGCTGCTTACGCTATGCAACGTGCGTGCCTTGAAGCATTGTGCATATGTGAGGCAGTCTGGGAGGATTCCCTAGGGTTGCTTTGGGTGTGTGGTATACCCCAGAGCAGGATTTTTTTTTTTTTTTTCCCTCCCTTTGGTATTTGCAACTTAATGTTGTTTCACCTACAAGTATTTCAGTGCCAAGCCACTATGTGTTTTTGTAGTGCTTTTCATTAGTGAGTATCTAAAAGCACCACAGGCAGTGACCAGAGTGACCCAGCCTTGCTGTGGCTGAGGCTGTGCCGTTTGTGGCTGTGCCCATGGCACGCGGGCATTACGGCACCACTGCGGCAGGCAGGTGAGAGCTCCTGGGCTGTTCCTGCACCCCCAGCTCCTTTTGTAGCCAGGAAAAATGGGAAACTTCTGGTATTTGGGGTATTTTAGAAGTGATCGAGTTGAGGGAACAGTTCGATAGCCATGTCTTTCTCAATGACTCTGCCGGAGTTGGCTGCACGCTCACACTTTTCTTTATTCTTCTCGTCTCTTGTTAATGTGGGGCTGGAGCAGTGGAGCCGTGCTCAGGGGGTGATGCTAGTGTTTCTTGTCATCTTTGTTGGGGGTTTTGCAAAGCCTCAGTAGCATGTCAATTATATATGATGGGTGGAAGCCTAATATTCTGTGATAATTAGAACGTAAGTCTAGTGTGAAATCGGATTAGAGTCCGGCATTACAGTCCGGGATTCCTTTTGTAGTTGGTTCAGAGGAAGTCATAAAGCTCTTTTAAAGATGACACGAGCTGATGTGTGCTAGAGGGCAGAGGCAGGGTGCGAGGATGAGGTGGTGGTGGCCCTGCTCGCCCGTCTTCCAGGGCAGCATTTGTTCCCATGTGCAGAAATGGGCTGCGGTAAGCTGGGCTGCTAGAGCAGTGGGTGGCAAAGTCCAAGAGTAATGTCTCTGCCATAAAGTGCTTTTGGCTTGTTCGCTGAGCTGCAAAGAAGGGCCAGACTGCGCAGGAGAGTTTTCAAGAAATAATACCCCTCTGCCTCCCAGTTAACTGCTCCTGAAAGTTTAGCTGTTTTTGCAGCCAGATGTATTTGGAGTATGTACTTGGTCAAGGCAATGAGAAGCAGGGTGGGAATGGCATGTTAGCCTGGAAGTCCAGAAACAACATTTTGAAAAGGTCTTGGAAAATTGGTGAAGGGAATTGCTTTTCAGGATAATGGAGCCCCTGAGTTTTCACTGCATGCTTACTCATTCGATGAAAACATGTTTTCCAATGCTTTGCGAAATAGTTACTTGATTTGGAAGAAACTCCATGTGCTTGGAGTCTGCTAAATGTGGCATTTTTGTAATGGCTTAAATCATAAGTTTGCAAGATTACCTTTCTGAGTACATTTCCTTAGATTTGCAGATAGTAACACTGTGTACCATTGCATTTCTATGTTTAACCTCACCACCTCCATTCCCCAGAGGTGTATTGTTAACTAGCCATGGAGCAAAATGCTTTTATCATTTTGGTCCATCACTTCTCTCTATATAGAATGTAATTCTCTCTATATTACATCTAATATAAAATAAAGAGGTTTTGCTGCAAGAGGCCACGGAAAAGATCTGCTGCAAGTAAGTCCTTGAGATGTTGCAGGTATGGTGTGCATATGCAGTAGATATTTCAAGTAGTTCTCTGCTACTTAAGCTCTTTTTGCCATGCAGCCCCTGATGTGATGATTGCAAACCCTGCCAAATGATTCAATAAAAAGCATAACTTGAAAGGAAGCTGTGGCAGAGTTATATTTTGCTGTGCTCATATGGTGATAAATTACAAAAGCAGCAGTGTCTTTAGCAATCAACAGTAGATGAAGAGTTGCCTTGTATGGGCATTGTTTGATGAGTTTTAACTTGAGAAATAATTATTGCCGAATGTGTCCTTGACAATGAGCACACACAATGAGTGTTCTTTATATAATGTACATAAACATTGGATATCTGCTTAAGTGGACCTAAACACTCGTATTTTTCGCTCCTTTTTCTTAGAGGAGTCCTGGCTGCCTGCAGGAAGCACAGGGAGCGCCGTCTTTGCCCTGAGCTCCAGGTTGCTGTGTGCTGGGTGGCGAAGCGTGCCTGTGCTCGTGTGGAGCGCTGGCAGCGGTTGCTTGCCAGGTTTTCAAGTTCTCATTCCTGTGTGCCAGGCGTCTCGCACTGCTGCGCTCCGATGCGTTTGTCTGGCAGCACCGTGTGTGTCTGAGGAGACATGGGCCGCTCCCGACACTGTGGCCACTTGGTGCCAGGGTGGGAGGTGATGCAGCGTTGGGATGTCGTGCTGCTCTCTCCCTGCAGGCTTATGGATGGGAGTGAGCCCTGTGCATGGGGGCTGCGTGGAGGAAGGGAGCACAGAGCCCTGCTAGCTGATGTGAAGTGAAAGCTAGAAATGAGATTCCTTGCAAGTTATCAATGCCCGTTGCTTTGCTCGAGCGAGGGGTACAGAGGTGCTAAGGACAACCCTGCAGGAAGGCAGGAGCTTCAATTGATTTCCCATTGTTATCTTCCACTGTGGCATAAGGAAGCTGTAATAAAAGCAGCCCACAGTCCTAAACTTTTAGGGTTTTTACCACTGGGTAATACGGTGCATCCTCCCTTGCATTAGCACTTAGTAGCAGGAGCTCCTCAGCTCCAGACAGAGCTAATTCTTGATCATAAGCCAAGACCACATAGTGCTGACATGACTGAGAAATATCTTCCATAATTAGATTGCTTGGTCATTCATTTTTGAATGACTGAGTTGCAGTTTGGAGCATAATTTCTTAATGCTCAACCAAATAGTAAATCAAGCTTGCACAGATCCTGTCAGTAGTGTTCTCCTTGCCTGGCTTTCCAGCGTGTACCAAAGAAGCGCTGTGCAAATGTGATCAAAGAAAGACAACTTTGCTTTGTAGTGTTAGCTCCTGATCTATTACTCTGAAATATAAAACAACATAACATAATGGAAAAAGGCATTGTCAAATAGGTGGGATTCTAACTTCAGTTTAGTAGTGTAAATAGATATAAAACTGTTCCTTGTAATTATGAAATATGTTGGGCTTTTTACGTTTTGTTTTTTTATCAATAAATAAATTGGAGTGGTTGTTAGAGATGGCTGCTGAGGGGATCCCAAGGCATCTGTGGACAACTTCAGAGTGTCTGTGAAACGTAACAAGGAAAAGAAACCCTGCTGTCAGCAGGCTTGAGTTTGCCAAGTAGGGTGGAGGTGTACCCCTCCAGCACAAAATAAAATAGGAGTATGTAAATTGTAATCACCAAAGAAAGGAATCCTTAATGAAAATGGTACTGAAATAATGAAGTGCATTTCAGGTAAGGTATTTCCAACATAGTTCCCCTCCATCAGAAATTTAGAAAGAGTTTCGAGAGTTTTGAAATTAAATTGTTTTGACACGTCAAAACAAGCCGTGGCTGTAGCAGTAATTATCATTTCCTTGCTATTTATGTGTTTTCCGTTGTGTCAAAGCGGCTTAGTTCTGTATTGGAATCGGAGCAAAGGGATGCAAAAAGAAATAGTGTGGCTTTGCCTGGGGAATTTCTTGGTTTTTAAATGTTCGCTAGTGAGGCAGGTTTGTTAGAGAGGTGTTGTGCTCCCGATGGCTTTGCCTGATGCTGTTGAGTTGCCAGCTGGTGCTGGCTGCAGTGTTTGCAACCTGTGCTTGTAAATCACAGAGGCAAATTTGGTGGGCAGGATCTAAAAATCCTGGCTGTACCTCTTTCTCCATGCTAAATGGCTGATCAAGCTGAGCACGGCCATCGGTGGCAGAGGCAGTGCCACAGGGCTCTGCGTGCCCAGGCTCAGCTTGGCATTGTGACTGCCTTGCCTCCCCTCGCTTTAACACATTGTGCTTGCCACAGGAGATGGTCCTGGGAGGAAAAGGAGTGTGCAAACGGGAAGGAAAAAAATGTCTGGAAGGAGATAGCCTTCAGAAAACATAGAAAAAACTTACTGTCTAAGCAGGGCTGTTTCCTGTAACAGTCCCGGAGATTTCCATAATTCACAAGCAGTCAACAGTCCTGTGCAATAAATTAGTTGTGGCAGAATTATGGGTTGGTCAAGGTCTCTCTGTAATGCCAGAGAAAACAAACAAACCCTGTAGTGCAAAAGGAAAACAAGTTTAGGAGAAGAGGTTCTTAGGATGAAGTGTATGTGTTTGTATAAATAATATGTATAAGTTTTTGTTTCCTTTTTGCTTTTAAAAGTACCATAAGTGTCTGAAAGGAGGGAGGCTAATGTTTTTAGGCAAGAAAGTCATGCAAAGTGAACTGAAGGTTGAATAGCTGGGCAGATCATGCAGCTGTGGGACCAGGTGTTTGCACTAGGCTGGCAGAGGAACAACCGCTTGTGTTGGTCTTGGGCTCTTGTTTTGCTCAGTACCAATATTGCTCTCATTTCTCTACAAACACGTCTCATGCTTTAGCAGATCAGGTAGTTACATGGTTCAAAGCCTGTCGTGAAGAGATTTTTCTGGGCAGTGGGTTGCCAAGTCCCCTGCAGCTCTTGGGGTGAGTCTTGGTGAGCCTTGGCAGTGCTGGAGGTTGCTGCTGACTTTTGGGGTGCAAGCAAGTAGGGAGCAGACTTCTTCTCTCCATCCCTTTCTGTGGGCTGAAGGTTAGGGTTTGGCAGCAGGGTGTGAAAATGGGAGGGATCGCAGCAGCTTGCATGTATTTGGTGTCTTCTAAATACTGCCTGACTTGGAAGTAGGAGCTGCTCATCTTAACTGCTTGTTTTGGTCATTAACTTTCAAGGTGAAGGAAGAAAATTGTTTGAATTCTCCAGAACAAACACCCAGTTTCACCCAAGGTGATGACAGAAAGCTGTAAAATTAGAAGTCAGAAATGTGATAGGAAAGCCTTGTGATAAGTAGTTGCATAAAACATATTTATTTTGATGTCTGTGATGACTGTGATTCTGAGAAAGAGTACTTCTCCAGTGATAACTGGAGGCGGGGATGAAGACTAAATGGCCTATCTGTGCAAAAAGGACCATTGTCATTGATATTGTGTTATGAATAAACTGAGTGAATTGAAAGTAATTACAATACTCAGCAGAAACTTCATGGAAGATATCATAGTGTAGACAGGTCAAATTGCTGGTTCTTCAGATTATATTGTGCAAGATGAATATCTGTTTATTCAGTTAATAAACTGAATAAATAAGAGGATACTTCTTAATGTTCTTACAGGATGATAAGTCGTGGTATCTATATGTGTTGCTATAAAGCTCTTTTTCAGAATTAACTTCTGATGTGCCAGAGCCCAACAGGAGCATCTCAAGAATAGATGATGCAGCTGTGGGGCCTCATGAGCTGAACTTTTTGCATTGCATAGGGAATTCTAACTTGGAATATTTTCTTCTCTGCTTTTCAGGTGACCACTTGAAAGTCTGCTCGCAAGCCTACACATGCTGCTCTCAAGAAATGGAAGAGAAGTACAGTCAACAGAGTAAACATGACTTCAGAAATGCTGTTGTAGAGCTTAGCAATCACTTACAAACAATGTTTAGTTCCCGATACAAGAAGTTTGATGGTAAGTGCAGAGACCTTGAACTTGATCTCCTTTGCATAAAATTAAAAAAAAAAAAATAAAAAATCCCATCCTGTTGTTCTATATGCAATTGTTCTCTGCCTCCCCCTTTGCTGGTGAAGTTCATGACTCATAATGGTGAGGGTAGAGCATGGCTTGTTTTGCAATCCCATGTGAGAGTAATATTTGCTGATTACAGTCGTTTGTTTCCTAAAGAGATTTCTCTGATTATTCTTTCGAAAAACTATTTTGCTATTAGATTGCAGTTAGTTTTGTTTGCATATCCTCACAGTACACGTAATTGTAATGTGCACACCTCACAGCCCTGATCCACAAAAATGCTGATCTTCCTTGGTCTGTTATGAACCAACATGATTTGTATCCATCTCACTTAGCCTTTAGGGCTAAGTAAAGCAGCAAGTAAATACAGAGATGTCTTTGCACAGAGGCTGAAGGTTCAACTGTGATGCAGGGTCAGAAGCAAAATCAACTAAGTCTCAGCCGAGTTCCCATTGCTCAAGTGACACCAGCTACTGACTGATAAGCAAATTTCTGGTCTCAGCGTTGCCTTCAGATCAGCGATGCTGAGGCACAGGAGGGCTGTACTATCTCCTTACCTTGATGGAAGAAACTTCTTTTGCAAGTAGCTTCCACACACCTGTGTCAGTGTCCTCTATTCACTGCGTGCCCCAGCAGCCCTTTAACAGTGAGGGAGTAGTAAGGTGTCAGGCTCCTGCCTGCCTGGGCTGTCCTTGTTGGCTGCAGCGATGAGCTGACATCTAGCTAGATGTGGAAGTATCTGATTAGTTAGGTGGGCTGGGTTGCCAAGACTTGTGTTGTGCCCATACAGCTTCATTTCCATTTGGTAGCAGAGGGTGATTCCACTGCATAGTTCCTCTGGACTTGTTCTCCCTTGTTCAGTCACTAGAAAATCCATGTTGAACCAATACCCTGAAGTTTGTGTCTTGAACCTACCAGGGACCTCCTCTTTGCTGCTGCAGCAGGTAGGAAACCCTTTCTTTCAAAGGATGTTGGCACTTGGGTGAACGAAAAAGTCCCTGGGTGTGAAATTGCAATGAGTCAAAATGAAATTATGCAATCATCTTGATAGCATCTAAATCTACCAGCTAAATATTTCCCTCTTAACCTCTGTTGTCTCTACCTGCTGGTACACCAAAGGGGTGATAGAGAAAGAACCTAAGTGTCTAGACTTGCAAGCTTATTAAACGCAGAACAAGACACTTAATGAAATCCAGCCCATAGATAAGCCCTTTCAAAGAGGCCAGAGGAACAGCATCTGCTTCACCTTAAATGAATGACAAGGCTGCTTAAAATGCTGCACTGAAAACAAAGAGCATGCCCAGTTCACTGTATTAGCATCTCTGACGTGGTGCAGACGTATTGTTAGGTGTGTCTGCTTGTTTTTATGGTGAGAGATGGCTGCAGGGCTGCTTGATGGCAGGGGGGTATAAGGCTAGGCTGGATACCTCTCAAAGTGTAATGCTTCAAAATGGGGGAGATTTTGGTAGGGAGCCCTGCAAAGCTGTTCTGTTTGTGCTATGTGCTGTTTCTGTCAGCACCTCTCAGCATGCCTGCTGCTGGTCTCAACACTGGCTCCTCTGATCTTAACCCTGGGAGTCCTTGAAAGGCAAATTTGGAAGGGGATGCTGTGATCCTGTTCCTGGAAGCTAGATTTGCTGTACCCAGCCTGTCCCTGAAGCATGTTTCTCTGCCCTTTATGAAACTAATGAAGAACTAGCAACCTCCTCAACTTGTCCCAAAGCCTAATGGCCCATCTTTGAGCATTTGATAATATCAGATCTAAATCTTCGTTTGCTGTAGACAAAGCTGATTTAGGGATTTTTTTTAATCTTACCTGGGGTAGAAGAAGAGATTAACTGATTACCATCCTCTATCATTTACCTCTTGGAAGACTTTTAATCAAGACTGCTTCCCTCCCACTGACCGAGTCACCTGGAGGCTGAATGCACTCAGTTCCCAGGAGCACTGTTGGTGGTGGCTGAGAAGTCTTCCTCGGAGGTTCTCCAATTCCGTGCAAAAAATTGGCAAGCTTTTGGAGTGCTGTGCTTAGACTGCTTTGGTGTTTTTGCATGTTTGTTTTAAAAGAGCTTCCTGTGGACTGATAGGCTGTTTGAGGTGGTTGTTTCCTCACTACAGTCCCTATGCTTGGTCAGCTGGTCAGGTGTGTTCTGATTTTTCCTTGCATGCTTGATTTCTCCTTGTCATATGTCCCTTGGGAGGGGCATTCCTTTTCCTGTTTCTGGACCAATACTACAGTTTTCCAACACTTCTGAGTTTGGTCTGGCTTTTCTGCCCCTAGGATGTGGCAATCCTTTCCTTTATGGGCTCTGCAAGGATCCCTTTATTCCTTTATCCAAGTGGTTAATGATAGCCTTGGGTGGAGTGGAGGCTGGGAGACTGCTGGGACACTGCTTTAAGATTTTCTTCCAGTTTGATGCCCCTGATAATTGTATTTTGGGTGTAACTTTGCATCGTGGTGCACTCTAAAGATAGTTTCAGTCGAAGTAACTGGAAAGAGGAAGTTGAATGGGACACGAATCCAATTTGAAGTACCTTGACAGTTACTTTGATGTAACGGCTCCAGCCTAGAGGAGAGGGAGATGATCAAGACCTATGTGTGTGTCCTGACCTCTGGAGATAAGATTTGAAAAGTACATGATCCCTCCCAAAGCTCTTCCTTTGCATGGGCCCTTGCTTTGATTTTAGCATTTGGAGCTCTTTAGGGCTACCTCATTAGCAGTAGCCAAATCCATTCAAATGAAAGTAAAGCTGACAGAAAATCAGCCATGCATCTTCCTGTTTAACAAGAAATCATCTAAGCTGTGTGGCTAGACTGAACAGGCAAGATGAGTTATTGTGGAGACCTAAATTCCCTTGATTTCACTGGTCTCTCAGCAAGTGGAACAACCACTCCTCTTGCAGGGCAACATCATGGGTGCTTTGGTGACAGCACTTGCAGCTCTCGTGTGACAAGAAGCAACTGTGACCCCCAGCTCTCTGGCAATCTGTGGTGTAGTTTCCCTGGCTGCTAATCTCTTAGCCTTGATGCTCAGGTCTGAGAGGAGAGGCAAACTTGTGCTGCCTCCTTTATGTGCTTGACCTTTGCAGCAGTTGCCAACGTAAAAGGACAGTTGAAGTTGGCAGCATGTCCTTTGGATGGAGGCTGTAATGCCTTGTGGCTGTTGGAGTGTTTGCATCAGCTGTTGCTCAAGCTCTGCGTGCTTTTCTAATGGTTGCCAGAATAGCTCTGATCTGACACCAAAGCCATACACTTCAGCAGTGGATTATCTCCTCTTAATCAGGAGTATCAAACAAATTTCTGATTCTGTCCTCACATGGCTGACCAGAAATCACTTCAGCTCCTAATACGTAATTGTACAGCATCAGATCCTTCTCTGCATGTTTGGTTTGCAGACACTGGGAGAAGATCAAAGCTTTAGAGTCCAGTATCTTGCATATTTTCTTACAGTACAGTTCTGTATGCTCCCAGGGTTCTCTCCTGTAATTCAAATTGCTAGCCCAATCCCAGTCTAGCAGCAACGTATATATTTTCAGCAGTAAGGGACATACATAAAAAAAAGTAGGGGGAAATGTTTAAAATCTCTTGCTTCATCTCTTCTTTGCCAGTCAGTGTCCCTCCTCTTCTCTCTCCCAAGGTTTAATAATGTGAAAAGGATTAATGGTGACATTAAGGCTGTGTAAATACTCAGTCCCTTTTATTAAACTTGAGCTTTCATCTCCATTGCCCTTTCAGGCTGAAGTTTTCCATGCTGGGGGCTGTGCTAGGAGAGCAGTGGTTTGGGGAAGACGAGGTGAATACCAGAACAGAAATTGCTCAGCTGTTTGGAGGAATTGGAGTAGGGGCAGGAAGCAGCAGATAACTCTTCTTCAGCATTTCCGCTATCCGGTTGCTACCGAGATAAAATGTTCTTTGGTTGCTTTTTTTTTTTTTTTAATTCTTTAATTAAAGACACCCACTGAATCTCTCAGAAGATGTAACTGTTGTGCCAGGCCTGTTCTAGGGAGAAGTGATGTTTTGTAGGCTTATTGCGACTGAATGGTGAATGAGGGGAAGACAAATCCCCAAGACCCCACGAGCAGAGGGTCTGGTAGATGACTGCTGTGGTGGTTTGAGTCTGTGAAGTGCTGGCTTTTTTATTGTTGCCACTGCATTTAAGAAGCTGTTTCATTTAAACCAAGTCTCATCCCTTTCTTCTGTGTGCTCTGGGTTTAGGAAAGGCAAGCAAGCTTTTGCTTCCCATGTTGTGTAGGAGTATTACGCACCCATAAGGAGGCAAACGCACAGTGGGCTGGGCTGACAGTAGGTTTGGTGCTCACTGTGCCCAAGCGACAGGAGGATTTGTCACTTCAGAATTGCTCAGCCCCAGCCAGCATCTGGGAAGCTATTAAACGTTGAGTGTCCCATTTCTGCTCTGCTCTTCCCTGCTCCCCTCTGACTTTCCCATTAACATCTAAGATAAAACAAATATGGAAGTGTAAAATGAAACCCCTGCGGGAAAATTGAGTGGAAAGAAAGAGAATCTGAGCAGGAGCTGGGCAGTGGTCCCCTAAGGGGTGTGTGGGGCCATGGTGCATCCACCGAAGGATAGGCAGAGGGGATGGAGGGGGCCCTGTAATACAGCACGCCACAGGTTGGGTCCTGTGGGGTTATTTCTTGGGGGCTGGCTGTGGGTCAGTGCCTTTGGGTGTTCTGTAGATTTTGAGAAAGCAGAGTAGGACGTAGCTTCCCTGAAAGAGATGGTTTCTGGTTTAATCTGGGAAAAAAATAACCTCTAATCTAATTCCTTTATTTAGATATTTTTCAGATAACCCTTGGCTTCCCAGCTGCTGTCTCCAGGTCAGAGTTGGCTGGGAGGTATGCTGGGACCTCTGGGAGTTTAACTGCATTCAACCCCAAATTCTTGATTTCTCGCTTAGTCACGTGGTATAAGTGAGTATAAAGAGTAGGCTGAATTAGTGGGTGTCTTGGGCTGACCCTCCTGTGGGCTGAATGCACCCTGTCTGCTAACTCAGTGGTCCTGATAGAGAGCAGGAGCATAGGTGAGCTGGGGAGAGACCAGAGCAGCTGCTGCTGGTCCATCGCCTCCTCGCAGATGACGTGTGGTGTTGGTGTGGCTTTGTGTTGCACTGTGTGGTGGGTACAGCATGTGTGCAGGCAGGGAGCTGGAGGAGAGCCCTCCTCTGTCCTGAGGGTAGAGGGGAGGCTTTCCCTTCATGGTGGCCTTTCTTCGCTGTCATCTGTCTCAGTGGTCTCCTTCCCACTGTTCCAGAGGGCGCGGAGGCAAATGGTGAAAGACGAACCCCGCGGGTGTCCAGTTCCTATAGTTAGAATTTGGCAGACAATCAGGACGCTCCGCCTTACCAAAATAACTGCCCTTTTGGGACCTTAATGTCTTGTTAACTCTTTTATTGGAAGCTGCCTGCAGGAGCAGAGAACTGGGGCTTCATGCTGCTCATGTGCCAGGACCCCTCGTGTTGTGGGACCCGCTGGCCTCATGCTGGCTCTGGTGCAATGATCTCTGCAGAAGGCTGCTCCCAGGAGTCTCGGTGTAGTGGGGCTTTCACAGAGGGAGACTGGAGATGTAGTGGACCTTTAATGCTTCTTGTGCAAGAGCCATGTGGCTTTTGTGTTGTTGAATAAATCTACTTGGTGGAGAGAGCTCTACCATTGCAACCTTTCCTCTGGCAAAGGCTCTGGTGATGACTGCATCATTAACATACAAATAACACAGCAGTGTTGTCTATCTTGCTGCCACTCACGTCTAGGCAAAGGCATAGCCTCATTCTTGCCTCTCCAGAAAAGGATGACACCAAACCTCACACCAAACAGGGCAGAGGATGGTGGGAAGACTCCTCGCATTTTGAAGTAGAAGCAGTTGCCTCCTGCTGAGAGCCAGTCCTTCAGGCTTGGTTTTGGACCTGTGCTTGTCTGGGATAGGGGTGTAGTGATTTAGGAGAAACGGGGAGAGAGCAACCACCAACACAGTTTCTTTAAAATGTCCCACTTGAGGGCTTTTATTTGCCCTTTCCCACTCACTCTGACAATAATGAAACAAATTGTCTGCTTTCTCTGCTCTCTGTATAGTGGAAGTTTGTTTATTCTTTCTTTTCTTTAACTGGCTTCTCTCCATCTGGAGATCTTTAAAAAGGTACAAAACCACTGTGATTTTTCCTCTTCTTTATTGAGAAGGGCAATGCTCATCTATCAATGAGGGGGGACCAGATCTCTGTGTGGGGAGGCTTGGAAGGATGATGAGGTCAAGGCATCCTTGGGGGGAGGATTTCTCAAGGCGGGAGGAGCCTCCTGCCCCATGGAGGTGTGCATGGGATGAGATTTTTCTGAATGAAGAGTTCAGCAATAGGCAAAGCCACTTTCTGTGGGCTTAGAGGGATCAAACAGTCTTCTGCCATTTCATGTCCAAGCGGTTCTGATGTTAAGATTGCAGGTAAGCTGCTCTTACCCCTTTGTTTTTTCAGAAAACAAAGATTGGGCAGCACACTTTATACTTTGCTACAGGAAATGTGTCTGGTGCTCTCTGGTTACTAATTGCTGTCAACCAGTCAATGAGCTATTGTTTGTCTGTTTAAAATTAACTCTCTTTTCCTCCTAGAGAAAATCACCTAGTGTATGTGCAGGCTCCGATTGCTTGTGTAGTCTTGGGAACTACTCCCCTGGATGCGGATGGAGATGGTTGTGCTTTGGGTTCTTGTGGTGGGCTTGAGAGTGTGATATCCTGCTGGTACAGGGCTGACTTGTGCTGTGGCTTTATCAGTGTACAATGGACTGCAGTGTCTTAGCATCCAGCTGCTTGCACGCCAGATGAATAAGAGCGGTGGCCCTGGCTGGAAGAGATCTCAGTGCAAATAGGAGACAAGGGGATCTGAGGTTATGGCAGCAAGAAAGCTGTCAACATCGTTCAGTGGCACAGGTCCTCTTCAAGCTCTTCAACAGCAGTTGAAAGAAGGGAGGCTTGGAAAAAAAAAGACGTGTGAAATACATTTCCCAGCCTTCCAGAAGGCTCCTTTGAAATGGGGTATGTGGGAGGCAGCTTGAAGGGGTTTGCTTTAAAATCTTTCAGCTGACGTTTGCTGTGTTGGGGTGGGAGGTTGGTGTTCTGGTACTGAATGGACTTGGGTCAGCAGGCTAAAGCAGCTGGGAAGTGATAGAAGTGTTTGAGTCAGTGAGACTGGGGACTGGGTGCGGTGAAAATTAGTCATGGGGAGACTGGAGAGCAGCGGGGGAGAGAAGAACAAGGGAGAGGAGAGAAGTGACAAGGAGGTGTGTTGGGGAAGATGACTGAGTTGTGGTCACAAGGGAGATGCGAGCTGAGGATGGAGGACATTCTGCTGGAGGAGCAGGCAGTGGGAGAAGCCCGCTGTAGCTGGCCCAGAACTGGAAGCGTAAGCAGGAAAGGTTTCTGGGAACGGGAGTGAGCAGGCTGCAAAGCCAGGGTTTGTCCTGTGGGATGGACCGAGAGGGGACCAAGGTCGTTTCTGCTGGTGTTGCTTTCCTAATTCTTAGGATGGCTGTGAGGTGGAACAGAATTTGTGGTGCAGTTACTTGCTGCTTGAATCACAGACGTCAGTTTCAATACCATGCAGTGTGTTTTTTTTTTTTTCCTACCTTCTTTGTTGCTTCTTACTCCTTTAAGGAGCTTGGTCACTGTGTGACAGCACTGCTCTTGGGCTGTATGTTAGCTCTTTCGATTTCCTGAAGTACAGATCTTGTTTCTGGTGGGCCTGAGAAGTTCTAGAAATCCTGTTTTCTCCCCCCCCCCCCCCTTCCCTCTTCCCCCCGTAGGGGGCTATGAGCTAATTGTTGCTTTTGTCTTGAAACCTTTCAGTAATTAAGCAAAGTTTTGGGAGATTTTCTAGTGCTTCCCAGCTCTCTGAGGTTCGCATGTCAGGGCTGTTGCTGTGATACTGGCATGATTTAAGCCTGTATTTCTTCAAACTATGCGGAAGAGTTCTTCCCATGTCAGTAAGTGCTAACACATGTTTGAAAACAGGACAGAGAAACAGCTTGTGGATTTGCCCTGCCCTTCCTGAGTTCATATTCAATAAATGTGTTAACACTATGTATTCATCGGTTTCTCAACACTTCTGGAAAAAGGTTGTTAAGCTATGGTTTGTTTTTCCCTGGTGGAAATTACAAATGCAGTATATGCAATAAAGGAAGTGAAGGCATATTAAAAGTAATGAGGCACATTTAGGAAAAAAAAAATCTTTTTCCTTTGGAGTAGGTGGTGTAGCTATGGATGGCTTCAACTTTGAGGTGAAAAGAGCTGTGGAACGTTTGTGCCTTTTCCTCCAAATCCATTCTATCTGTCTGGCTTGCATTCTGTTCACATAGCAGGAGCAGCTACGGGTTGGACTTTGCATCCACAGATGCAAAGTCTGTGAGGGTGTGGGGATGGGGATGGTGCTGGCCCCTCGTGGCGCAGCCTTTGGGGACGTGGCTCAAACAAGAATATTCAGCTAGGAATCCATCTTGCTGTGGTGTGCTTTTTATGAGTAAACCCTTTCACAGGAAAATATAATTAATCTGTTCTGTGGCAGTGTTCTCCCGTATACACTAGGAAACGTAATTGTCTATACAGACAAGCAAATTAAAGGTTTCGGTAAGACAGACGGTCCTTAATTAATCATAATCTGGACAACATATTAAAAGTATACCTGAAAAGCTGGGTGGCAAATTATCTGAAACTAATTAACTGTGCCCGTAAAAATGCAGTGTATTCCCTCTGTGTCCTTGAGTCTAGTTTTGTTTGTTTTTAAGGTGTGTTGAGTAATTGCACGTCTACCTGGTATCAGTTTGCATAGTTAATTTGGAAACCCTGAATAGAATACCTCTAAGGCCAGTTGAAAACATGGCTATAAAATAAGCAAAGCCAGTGCGTGGGAAATTTAGCACGTCCTAAGGCCACTGGAAATGGAAAGGTGCAGCGTAGATCTGACCTTCATTTGGAAAGACACAAGTACACCCTAACACAGGCATCTGTGGAGGGGGCATTAGCTTAACGGACTCAGAGGTGGATGAAACTCTGCCTTTTTTTTGCACTGCAGTTCAGGTTTTCTCCTCGATGAAAACGTGGGCTTTTTGGTGCTGAGCCCCCACTCGCTCGTGCTTGTACTCTTTGCAGTTGCTGGAAGAGGAAGCGTTTCTCAAGCAGAATGTTGTGCCTCTCCATAAAGAGGTTTTGTTTGAAAAATAAACGTTTCATCCCTGACAATGAAGAAATTCAAGGCAAAACTTCACACTGTAGGATGATCGGCTGTGAGTTCAGCCCGGAGAGCTCACCCTTTGGGACACAGCTGCCTTGGAGGGCACAGGGTCCTGCTGGGGGTCAGGAGGCAACTTGGACCGGGTAGTCCTGCTGCTTCTGCCTTCATCACCAGTGTTTGTTAGGAAATGCCAGAGCTGGCTCTGGGCGAAGTGGAATGCACCTCCTTGATGTGCTTCTCTAATCTCCGGGAGCTGCCATTGATTTAGGTAGAGCTGTACCCTGCAGCAGAGGGCTTTCCCATCAAAAGCCCTCTAATATGAAAATCCAACCTTAATATATCTGAAAACATTAGCACGAGGAATAGGAAAACATTGTGTCTGTTCCTAAGAGGAGGATATTTTCAGATGAGACCTATGAATCCAAGATTAAAAAAGTCCAAGGAAGTGGATTTATTGTCTGTAGGTGGAATTTGCCCTGTGCCTTGCAGTGGGTGGAGCGATTGCGTTTTTTCAAATAGCTAACGTACCCGTACTTTGGAAGCGATTGTTTTGAATTATTCTGGTGGTGGAAGCACCTTCGGGGGGGTGCAGCATTCTCCAGTGCAGGGTTACTGGCAGGGCTGGTCTGCCCTCAAGCTGCAAACAGGTAATAAGTCTTGTTACCTGAAAAAAGGAAATTGCCAAGTAACTATGGTTAAGTTTTCTTATTGTGGAAATTTTTTTTATGGAGGGTTTGTTTAAAAGCAGGGATTTCTTTTCCTCCAGGACTCTTATTACAGAAATACCATATATCTCACGTCCAGTCTTTCTTACTGTTTCATGACATCCCTAGGTTTTCCCTGAGTGTTGGCATTGAAATTCTACACTGAAATTCAAATGTGTTAAAAGAATAAACAGAGCCCAGAGCTGTAGATTGCCTGACTGCAGATTACATCCTTTTCTATTTCTAGAAGTCAACTGCATCAGAAATGTCATCTTCCTCTGAGCATCAAAGTCCATAGGGTCCAGAGGATTTATTTACAAATTTCAAAGTTTCATCTTTGTATTAGGAAAGGTTTTCTGGCTTGGTATCCTACAGGGCAGCTCAGCTGCATTTTGTGGATGGCAGCACTGGTACCCTTGCAGAGGGACGGCATGGCTGAGCCCTGGTTTTCTTCCTCTGGGGCACCTTCCTGAACTGGAAGATGGTTTTGCATCAGTGGGGCTCAGCTGAGATGGGCAAAGTAGTAAAATGTGCAAGCAGAAATAAATTTACAAGCAGTATGTAAGGTGCTGGGAAGGCAGCACTGAGAATTCTTAGGGAGGTGACAGCTCATTATACACCTCCTCATAGTTTGCAGTGTTCGGTAAAGTCATGAATAACACCGATACCAAATGCAGAGTGATCAGCAGAGGTGGCTCATAAGTGGGATTTCAGGAACACTGCTTGCAGAGGATTCCTGTTTCAAGTGACTTCTGTTCCTGTGGGAATTCTGCATCGGTAAGAGCTCCACAGATGCTGCCCCTTAATTTTATGCAGCTCTGTCTTTCATGGGTTGGACCAGAGCTGATGGACCCACCTGAATGTGGTGCCACTGTCTGTCATTCCCAGTGTCTCATCTGCTGTCTGTCCAGCGGACCCAGCCTGTGCCACAGTCCTGCCAGTGCATGCCTGTGACCTGTATCTGTAAAGATTAAACCCAGCAAAGTGGCAATTTTCTCCATGTAACTCAGACAACTCTACGCACTCTACTACTAGCTAGGAGACCGGGAAGATGGGACATGTGAGATTTCCTTGAAAACCATGTTGATGCTCCTGGGAATCAGTTTGTGAAACCCTTCCCAATTTTGTGTGTTCCTTGATTTTGCCTGTTTGTTAGAGGCCCCCCTGCCCCTTGGTCTGTGAGTTTAAGCAAGATAACTGGTAGGCAAATGAGAGCCTGATATCTCTCTGGATAGCAGAGTCTCAGAGAGCACCGGCAAAGTATGATTTGTCGTCTGTGAAAAATGTTTGCATTTGACAGCTTTTCACGGGAAGCCTGTCAGAGTGATAATTTAATGAGTACAGATTGCTTGCAACACAGCTGTAAAACGTGCTTTTACAGTGCTGTAAAATAAGCAACCGAGTCCTTTGTGTGTTTGCTTTGTTTGAGAACAAGTCAACTTCTAATACAAATGAAAGGTGGTCATTTATTTTACCCAGCAAACAGTCAGGACGTAAGAGAGGAACCTGCCATTTTTCTTCTTGTGGTGGCAAGGTTAATGCTGGGTTACACTGGCATTTGCTAATCAGCTTGTTTCTGTGAAGGGGCGAATTAATATCTAATTAGATGGAGTGAATTACTAGACAGTTTAGCATTTAAGTCATAAAAAGGACTTTTGGAGAGTGTAACTTCCTCTCTTCACTGCGGATGTCTTTGCCCATGGTTTATGCAGATAAGTTTGATGTTCCTTTGTGCCAAAGCTGATTTCTTTAAGATAGAGGACAGAAACTGAGGCTGCAGACTTGATATGTGCCAACAGCCAGAGTAAAACACGTATCTACCATTTAATCCCTGCTGCTGACCGAGTTAAGAGTGCTAATGCAATGACTGTACGTTGCACTAGACATTGCGCATGTCCTGCTGCTCGTCCATCCCTGCTTGCTGGTGTGGGGTTCACCCTTTGCCATAGTGCCATGCTCAGTGGCTGTTTTCTCTGGCATCTCAACCTCTCATTCCACCCCAGGAGCCTCCACGTGCCCAGTGAGGCCTCATGCAGCCAAGCCACCCATGCCAGTCCCAGGGTGCCCCAGATGGCACAGTCTGGGCTGTGCTGAGGATGCTGAGGGGAAGCTTTGCAGGGCAGGAGGGCAAATGCCAGCTCTGTGTTGCAAACACGGAGGCTCTTCTGTCCTTTTCCTCTTCTGAGCTGGGGAGTGACACTTGAATGTGTGTTTCCTGACTATGAAAATGATTGCTGGTGCTCAAGCCAGAAACAGTTTTGCACATACATGGTACTTCCTTCAGCAATGCTGTGTTGGGGTTTTAGACGTGGCTGGTTCTGGTGGGAAACTTTCAGTTCCTGTATTTACCTTCCTTTTAAGCAAGTAAAAGCTGCTGTCTCTAAGACTGCAGGTGCACAGATATTAACAGCTAATTAGTGTTCTTGCTTTAGGATAATTAATGAACATACCTGGTTCTAGCCTAGATTAAAATTTGCAAAGAGATGAATTGATCTAAAGCTTGGATCAGTTTATTCAACTTTCTGTTTGGATTGTAACCAATAAAATAATGGATGTATCAAGATTATAACTTTCCTGGCTTAAAACATTCATTTGGATTCCTTTTGACTGACAGTTGAAAATAATAGATTTCACATCAATGTCATTTCAAAATATAATTCTTGCTGAAGAGTTTTGCTGATGCATCTGCCAGCTCTTGTGCCTGGTACTAAAGTGTTTAAATAAACAAGTTATTTGGTGATATTAAAAGGTCTGAGCAAAGGAAGGAAGTGAGCCTTCACAATGATTAAGTGAATTAGAAATTAATATACACCAAGCTAATCTCTGTAGTATAAACTCAACAGGAAAAAATCTTCCTGGAGAGGAAATGCCAGTCATGGGAACGAAAGTGGAGGTTCCTGCTGATATTGGACAGAGGACGTGTCGGGTGTTTGAAATCAATCTCTTCTTCCCTGGATCATTTCTCTTGTGCTCCTAAGAGGCTGCATTATATACAGCTATGTCAACCACCAAGCCCCATGACTTTGTTCGTCAGGAACTCGAAGAATGTTTCAGTTTTTCCAGAAAATGTTTTCTGAGTTAGTCTTTGTTTGTACTGGAGCACTTTGAAGCACTAAAATCTGAACTTCAGCATACTTTTAATACGTTTTAACAAGGTTTAAATTCACACCGCGCCAGAATATATTACTCCCTCCTTCTAACAACTTCTGTCTCTAAACATTACTCCTTTGAGGATTAAAAAAAAAATTAGAGGCATGTTTTATTAAAAAATATTTATTGAATATGAGTTACAGAAAAGCAGAGGTCAGAATCCTCAGTTGTGAATGGCATGCATAAAATAACTGGTTCCCTCATCCCTGCGACGTGGGGCAGCAGCACAGCTGCACCCTGGGTGCTGGGAGCACATGGTGAGCACCAGGCACCCACACTGCATGATTTCTGTTTGCCTGGGGGAGTTTTGCAGATCCTGTTGGGTAGGCAAGGAAAACCTCAGCTATGAAGAGTGTGTGCTGGTCGCCAGAATGATGGAAGTCCCTGTGGCACTTACTCTTGGTCTCCTTAGCTCCTTCCCACGCCCATATAATGTTGAGTTTTGTTACAAAATGGCCCAAATGAATTTGACTTAGTGGACCCCTCCCCTGTTTTTTCATTTTAACTCTTCTGTGTTGCATATCCAAGGTGAAGTCTATCCAGTAGGGTGGGTGATTTTTCATCAGAGCTACCTAAATGCTATTTGTTTTTTCTTTATTTGTACTGTTGCCACTTTTATGGGAGCAGTATTTCTTTTCATTTGTGCTGCTGTGGGTCAGCTTATTCTCTGTCCAAACTACCTCAGTGATACCTGCACTTTCGTCTGTCAGAAACAAAGCATTTTCCCCAAGTGTCGAGGTTTTGGCAGCCCTGACTTGGTGGGGAATATTCTTTAAATTGACCTGGCCAGATGTCATTGGCTCAACTCACTACCAGCGTCAGAGGTGTGTGTGGCACTGCCAAGAGGCAGTGATGGTGTTTCAGCAGTGTCTGTTCTCCGGCACCGGTCTGTCTGGTGCTCTCGGACAGTGAAGTGAAGCTGGGGTTTGCTTTTTGAAAGCCATGAAACCCCAAGGCCCCCAACCATTTTCTGTCATCTGAAAAATCTCTTGGCCTTCTTGTCAGTGTCAAGTGTTCAGCCTTTGGATTTTGAGAAAATTCTCACTTAATTGCACTTTCTTTGTACTGCCACAAACATATGAAGCCCTGTCTGCAATCAGGAGCAATTACATAATTGGAGACAGGCCCTGCCTGGAGATCTGACAAACTTGAAAGACAGGAGAAAGAACCCAAAGGTAGATTTTTTGGGTCTGTTTTTAAAAATGTATTAAACTTGTTAGTTTTTTTAGGCTGGCTTATGATTATTCCATAAAATGAATCAACAGTAACTGAAAAGAAAGATGCACTTTGTTCAAAACAGCTGTTTTAAGCAAAACACATTTTGATTTCTGATAACATTATGCTCCAAAATAAGTTATTTTCAGCCATCTTAAAGGTAATGTAAAAAAATGGTTTGTTTTTTATTTTTTTTTTTCAGTTTGCTGACTTTTGTTATGGTTTTTAGTATGGATCAGAAGATATTTCACTCACCCGAGTCTTAGGATTGGGAACAGGGTTTTTCTGAGAATCATTTATTTATGAAAATAATTTTGAAATATAGAAATCCTTTGAGAATTTGATATAGAAATTCTTTGAAATCCGTTTCATTTTGAGGATGGTTTCATTGCACTGGATTTTCAAGTTAGGCAGTGTGCAAGTGCGCAACCCGATGCTAGTGTTCACCATGGCTTCTTTTGCTGTTTTGTAGAGTTCTTCAAAGAACTTCTTGAAAATGCTGAGAAGTCGCTGAACGACATGTTCGTGAGGACGTACGGCCGCTTGTACATGCAGAACTCGGAGCTGTTCAAGGACCTCTTCGTGGAGCTGAAGCGGTACTATGTGGGTGGCAACGTCAACCTAGAGGAGATGCTCAATGAGTTCTGGGCACGCCTGCTGGAGCGCATGTTCCGGCTGGTAAACCCACAGTACCACTTCACGGACGAGTACCTCGAGTGCGTCAGCAAGTACACGGAGCAGCTGAAGCCCTTTGGGGATGTGCCGCGCAAGCTCAAGCTACAAGTGACACGAGCATTTGTGGCAGCCCGCACGTTCGCGCAGGGCCTTGCTGTCGCAAGGGATGTTATCAGCAAAGTGTCTGCGGTGAGCTCCCTCTTGCACTTATGCCTGTTTCCCATGGACTTCCTGTGGGTAAAATCTTTGTGTTGTCCCAGTTCTGTAGAACGTGATACATGCACTTGACTCTTATGTAGGTACTTAAATGAGTTGCTGATAGTTGAGCAGAGATGGGGCCAAATTCCATCTGTTGGTGGGGAGAGCCCAGCTGTGCATCGTGTGGTAGGGTTGTGGACAGTGTTGGCCACCACTGTCCTGTGTTGCAGTCCAGCAGCAGGGACGTTTCCCCTGTTGGTGCTTGTCCTCCTGTCTATGGAACAGCAACAGGCAGGAAATTAACTACCATCTGCAGTGGAAATAACCATGTTTGCTTGTATAATGACTGTAACTTCTTCTTAATATAGCTCTGAAATTACAACGAGTCATGGGCATCTTACGGAGCAGCTGATGATTTGCTCCCTGCTCCCAGGCATGGGGAGAGGCTGTTAGCACAAGCAAACAGTACTTTTATGATAACAGTAAGCTGGAGTCATATGTACAGGGCAGGAGCCAGTTGTGTTTGGTGCCACACACACAGCATAAGTTAGGCCACAGACTTTCATGGTTAAGTCACTTTTTTTGGGTTGTCAAACAGCTGTGTTGGTCACCTTAATGTTTACCTCTCTGTTCATATAAATCACCTTGGAGTGGTTTAAGTAGGATGAGTTGTTGTGTTTTTTGTTTGTTTGTTTTACACATTAGATTTGTCTGTAAGGGGATTATCTAATACACCTGTTCCATCTACCATACAACTCAAACTAAATTAAAGTGATTATGTAAGATTTATAAAAAAAAAAAAAAAAAAGTGACTTCCTTTTAACAAACTTAGTTCATTTCCCGTGGGCTAGAAGATTTAGTATAATCATTTAATCAAGCAGATGGGTTTACTTTCTCTCGACTTGGTTGCAGAGCAGTAAAGCACTAGGCTGGAAGGGCAGGCAGTAGTTTGAATCACCCTAAGTGCCAGGAAAAAAAAAGGAGGGGAAAAAAATAGATGAGACCACAGAATCCTCCAGCCTCAGGGATGCCATCCTGTGGTGGGAAGATGTGGGTGGGAGGGTTGGTGTTGGATCAGGCTAAGCGTGCCTCCACGTCAGGTCATTGGAAAAGTCTGACATCTTGGTTGGGGTTTCAGATTTGGTGGCTTCTTTCTGGCTGCTTTATGTTGTGGCAGGTATCGTGGTCAAAAAAAAAAAAAAAAAAAAAGGGTAGGAGGCGATGGAATTTTCAGTGCTAGGCCATTAAGATGAAGTATTCCAGAGATCCGAATGCTGAACCCCAGTATGGTTTTGGGGAATGTGCAATCACTTGATAGACAGTAAACGTGTGTGATTGAGGGATTGTGTTTATGCCCCATCTGCTCAGAATTCATCAAAACGTCTCCAGACTTGACACAGTACCATGAGGGCTATGGTCCCTGCATCTGTTATGAATAAAAGTCATGAACCCAAGGTGGCACCATGATTTCTTTTTTCCTTTTGAAGATCCTTGAGTGTAGAGTTGCCTTCAACTCTGGAATTAATTGCTCGAGTGTGCAAGGTTATCCAGAGACCCACTCAGCTGCAAAAATAGCTCCTGCTCCGTGAAGAATTAAGTTACTGCACTTTCCACTTCAGTTTCACAAGTTGCACTGGAGATCGTGCAACAGATCTGCTTTTCGAAGTGGTAGCAGGGGTCTGTGCTGCTGAATACCTAAGCTTTCATTGCAGTAGTGGAAAGAATAAGCTTTTCTAATAGTGTGTGAGTCTCATTCAGTGGAAGCCTAACATCATGTTTCTGCAAGACACAGTGGGAAGTTCTATACGTGAGTTTAAAAGCTGATGCTTTTATGCCTGCTGCTTTGTGGTTGTGTTTTGGGGCTTCCCACATTACATACAGATTAGCCCAGCTCTGCTGAGATCTAGATAATGACTCTATTGACTTGGCTTCCTTATTATTTTTACTGAAGAGTTGTAGTGGGATAACTGCTTGTATCATGGATTAACTTGAGGGATAAATCTTCATCTTTATGAAAAATGACCAAAGTAATGCAAATTAGTTGTAAAGCTTTTTGTAACAAGCAAGTCAAAAATTCTTAATTGAGAATCCTCAGAAGGAGAAATACAAACTACTAAAGGATCCAGCTGTTTTTCACTTTCACATGGTGCTATTAGGAGAGCAAAGAGCACTTTACAGTGGTACAGCATTGATGCCTTTTTAATGATACTATATATTTTTACATCTTCGCTAGGGAGATGCATTTAGAAAGGTATTGTTCTTGCATAAGTTTGAGGAAAGGGAGAAAGGAAGAGAGAATATTGAAAAGCTGTGGGTGCTTGATTTCAGATCCAGGGTGCTAGAAAATAACTTTAATTCAGAAGTGATTGGATCAGAAGGCATGTTGCTGCCCAAATATACAACTGTAAAAAACTATGATTTTGAAAGCACAGACTTTTTTCAGATTGTGTTTAAAAAATATATATATGCATTTTTGTTTTCCAATTAAATCTTCACTTCTCAAATTCCCTCCTTTGGACCTGAAGTACGCAGTTCTCTAGATCCCCGTCCTGATCAGAAAATCTAAGAAAAAAGCCTAGGTTGTCATTTCTGCCTGCTTGAAATGTTTCCTGCATCTGAGTTTGTCTGTGGATGGCTGTAGGCCTCCAATGCTTTCCTTTGTCATCTGCTGAAGCCTGGTACTTTCTCTCTGACCTTCCTGCCCCTGCCTTTGGGAGACGGAAATCTGCCCATCCCGTAATCACTTCTTGCTACTTAGCCCTTGACAAGCTCTGAAATCAGCAGGGTTAAATTGCTGCCAGCATTGACATTTCCTGCCCCAGCTGAGAGGGCTCTTTTCTGGGGAAAAAAGGAGCAAACACAAGCCAGAGCTCAGAATGACCGAGAAAGGGTGAGAACTGGCAATCCTGCAGTTCTCAAGCTGCAGAGACGTTCCCTTAATTAGTGACATGCGGTTAAACCCGTGGCTCTGTCCAGGGTCGTGACACCTTCGAGGGCAAAGTGCCTGGAGGCTTGCTGCATGCAGGTATGGGACAGAGGTCCCCGTTGTTGGGGGAGAAGAGAGAAGTGAAGTCAAGGACTGAGCCCACTGACAGCGTTTTGTAGGGTCAGGAGGAGCGTGCTTGACCCAAGGGGTAACAGGAGAAGTCTAGTTAGAGGTTAAAAGTCAGAAACAAATGCCAGTTGCAGGATGAAGCGTGCAGCCGTGTGACACTGAATTGCTGTGTTTGCATCACCAGTCTCTCCACAGAGCTGCAGGTGGGGATGTGCTGATAGGACCCTGCCACAGTTGTGATGGTGCTGAGTTTTCTGTAGCTCCCCAGGGGATTGATGCTGTTAAGTTGTTGTCTTGAGGTTCTATTACCACTTTTTCCTCCTATGCTTATGTCTGATCAGAGCACTGGAGACTCTTGAATTTCTTCCCTGGCATGCTGAAAGCCACATGAGATGCAGTTGTCTACAGAGCAGCCTAGCAGCTGGAAAGGGTATTTCAGGGAAATGGTCCTTGGGAACCCTGTGTGCTTTGTCAAGGATAGGCAGCAGCTTCTAAATTATGTGCAAAAAATGGTATTTCAGTTGTTAAGTACAGGTATAAGCCATATGAAATAGATGCACAGCTTCATATGAAGAATGCACCTACTTTGTGATCTGCGGTCCTTGAGAGATGGTAAAAGCTAAGAGGAAGCTGCTGGAGGTGTTTGTAGTGGGTGGAAAAGCTTCTTTGGTATCGGCATTTCTTTCCTAATGAAGTGTGATGATAGCAGCCAAAGAGGGAATTCTCTTGAAACCATTTATGGAAGATAACTGTGGGAGAGGGCAGGTAATCTGCCTTCCCACAGCTGCTTGAAAGCTGGAGAAAGAGCCTGATGGCTTTTTAAACCTCTTTGCTCTGAGCTGCCTCATCTCTAATCAGGCATCCATTAAGCACAAGGTGAAACGTGAACCTGCGTAGACCAGCTTACACTTGGCCTGTGTGAACTCCCTTACCTCCAGCTGCAGTGCCTTAACCGTGGCTCCTGAACTTTTCTATATGGATGTTGAATGTGAACCAGGCATCAGCTTAGGAGAAGTGGTGATGAAAATGATGAAACACTAAAAGAATAAGAATTTAAACCTTTATCAGCAAATATATTTGGGAGCTGAACTCTTACTTCTGTAAATGTTGTGTCCCTCACCACTGCCGTTTGATGATCTGGATCTAAGAGTTTAGTCAGTGAGCAAAGGTCCAATCTCCTTTTGTGAGTTCTTTGTCCTTGGTTGGACTTATGGGGCACGTGTCCTTAATCCTAAATCAGAAAGAAGTTCATGTTTCTATATCTGAAGCTGGACACCTGTTGGGCAAGAGCAGATCCTCCCAGTGAAGTGACAGATCGAAATGAAATTTGTTGCTTGTATGAGTGTATTGAGAGGAGATGGGAAGCAGATGCTGCTGCTTCATGAGCAACTGAGAACCAGCCAGAAGAGCAAAGGAGCCCTTGTAGTGTTACAAAGGGACCTCCAAAAAAAGTTATGTCCAGGCAGTAAGTTGCAAGCTGCTGAGCTGAACAGAGGGGCCACCGTGCACAAGGACATTTCCATCCATGTGTCAAGGGCAAACATCAATGCAGAAAACAATACTAAGCACTTCTCTACATCAAAGATGACCCTGAGAAGACCTGCCAAGAATGTGGCTGCATCTGCCTGAGCTCCAGCCATCTGAGGGTCTGTGCTAGACATAGCCTTCAAAGCATACTCGAGCAGCAGTCATCACGGATTTAACAGGCTGAGAGTGTGCATGGATGGATGTGGCTGCAGGTTTGGAGCTCATGGCATCACGTAGGAGTATCTCAGTCCATTGGGATTTTTTCTTTCTTTTTATTTCTTTGCCCCCCTCCACATTGTGACTCAGCTGTTAATTCTGAAAATGATATGAGGGATAACTAAGAAAGTTTTTTTGGTATCACTGCCAAGATAAATGCTCTCACTGTTTGGCTCATTATAGCAAACAAAATGCTCATAATTATCCTCTGTGTCTCTGGGTTGGGGAGAGGCCGGTGCTTTAAAGAAGCTTTGTTTGGAGGGCATGCTGCTTCTGAGGACACGGAAAGAAGGAGCTGCTCACCCGGGAGTCATTTGGAAGAGGTGTCTGCATGGCCGTGCGTAGGCTTGGGGTGCCTGCACCTGGGCAGGATGCAGGCAGCTCCGCATCTCTTGCACTTGCTTCTGCCATGCAAATGCCCTCAGGAAAGCCCAGGGTTGACTTCAGAGACCTGCAGCAGGGGTAGCGTGGTGGCAGCAGACAGGATGGTACAATGCTATGTCTCATGGAGAGCAACAGCTAAAGAATACAGATCCTCCATGGCATCTCCCAAGACAAGCACACAGTGCTCTCCTTTTAAGACATTAAAATTAAAACCTAGCAGGTCAAGTGTTTTGGTTCTCAGGAGTTCTGTTCCTCCCTGGTAGGGTGACATCTGCATATGCTTTGGGGGGGGGACAAGCAAACTGTAAGTAGTGAATCAAGCGTAAATGCACTCTTGAACTTTTCCTCATGCGGAGGTGACTATAACCAGACAGATAAAGCTGCAGAAACGTCACCATGGGTAGCGAATATGGACAAGGCACAGAGCTGTGTAGTTACCAAATATTGCTGTTAAATGTGCTCTCTTGTGCAAGACCTTGGAGGCCCAAATCTGTGGTTGAATGAGATGCTTTCTAAATTATTCATATGCTAACACAAGGCCAGCAGATTCAGTTAAATGCTGAAATGCGTTGTTAATTCCAAAACACTTTCATTGGAATATTTGGGGTGGGGTATTCCAAGAAATGGCAGTGATCTGTTTCACGATGAGCTGGATGTTTGACTGGCATGTGCCAAGATGATGCTCTTGTAGAAGACAGTGGAGGAAAAAATTATACAAGTAACGTTGTGTAGATCCTCAAAATTGATGACTCCTGTCTTAAAATTGGCTGCTCACCTGGAGCATCCAACATTACTTTAGTTGCTTTTGGAGGCTTTTGTTTGTTTTGCTGTGTGTTTTTTTTTTCCGTGAAATCATCTTTGTGTCACTGAGAAGTCACTCTTTGAATCTTATTTATCTAGTATTGCTCTAATTCATTGTTTTTTAAAGAAAACACAACATAAATCAAAAGTAATTTCACCGCATCTATTTTCAAATTGTGGGATTTTGTTTTCTGATGGCTGTGCTGCTGGCATGGCAACGCTATTACTGTGTAAGCTTGGAAGATAAGAAAGCCTGAATTATCAGTGTTATTACAAATAGTTATTAAAGTTGACAGGGTTTTAAATGTTGTTATTAACATTCTTAATGTTAACTTCAGGGTAGAGTGAGAGCATAAAATGTGGCTCTGGCTGTCTGGCAGCTGGAAGGAGTTGCCAGTCTGGCTGCAGCGCATTGCAGGACCATCCACAGCTGGACTTGTACCACCCTTCCTCAGTTCTTCCTTACTTTTGGAAGCAGGAGGAAAAAAAACTGGTTGAGTCTCTGAACCTTAGCTGCTTGCATGGATCAGTTTTCTTGAGCTTTAGTGGCTTTATGTAGGGTGTTAACAAGGCATTTCACTTGATAGGTGAAGCTTGTACCAGAAGCATGCATCCAGATGCACTTGCTAACTACTAGGAGAAGTCTAAGGACACAGGGCAAACCATTTCCCTTATGTGAGATTCTAAAATGTGATGAAAATGGCAATGTATCCATAAAACAACAACAAAAACACATAGATTTTTGTTACACTGAGAGCACATAATTTTTACAGGAACATGAATGCATCTTCCCCAGTAAATGTAAGTGTGAGGGGGGTACTCAACAAATATGATATGAAACGTTTGAGTTAACCACAGAAATCCCATAATTGTTTGCTTTCTGCTTAGTTCTTGTGTTTGTGTGAAAATCTTGAATTTTTAAATAGCGAGTCCAATACGAATGTGAAGATTGGTGCCAAAACACATCTGTTAACAGCTTTTAATCTTCACGTTTGACAAAGCGTACAGACATGGACAAATTGTAATTTACATGATGAAACCACAGGGTGATGGATTGCTGCAGTGGCATGGAACGGCACAGAAAGGAAATAAATTTCACAAGATAAAAGGAAGGGTTTGGAGTGCATTTACTTCTATTATAAGCTTTTACAGGGTATGTGCACTACAATGTACTACCTGGGTTCAAATCTACTGGACTAAATCCTGTTCAGCAAATAAAGCTTTCTTTGGGACTCTGCTTTATTAGAAAGGAGATTATTTGGTTTTGAGGGTCATTCTAGAGTAGAGTTTGAATGAACTTGAGTTGCTTTCCAAGATAAACACAACCCCAGAACAAAGCATATCTGGGTTTACTGTTACATACAATGGTGTTTTAAGAGCTTGCACCTGGCATGGCAGAGTGAACATTAAAAGCTTGTGAAGAATTGCCAGTGCAACATATGGCACATCCCTCTGACAGATCTAGAATTGGTCTGGACTGGGCGTGGGCCCATTGCCAGGGGTAAGGTTCTCATTGCAGCGATACGCAGCAGTTAAGCATTTATCACTGTTGTAACGAGGTGTAATTACTCGTAATCTTTCCTGAAACTCTCTCTTACAGGCGATCTCTATTTGTGCCTTCCTGTTGCTTCTCTGAAGCTATAAAACGACAAACCTGGACTAGTGAATTCCCACTTTGTCTTCCTCTTCACCTGCAGTTGTATTGCAAAACAGGAGCTTACCTGTGGGTTGTGTCCATCATGAGCTATGGCTCCTCCAGGCAGTTGCTGCAGACTGAGGTTTGAAGGAACTGGTGTTCTGTCACTTGGCATGATCCTCTGCTCAGTTTTGTGTAGAGTTAGAAACCTGTATAGGAAAGGAAGCAAAACCCTGTTTGTTTTTAAAATCATGCGAGGTCTTTGTTCAAAGGAAGTGTGTGGTGTCCAATCTGAGTGAGCGGCCGGTGTCTTCGTAGCGTGGTTCGTCTGCCATGGAACGTGGGAAAGCAGCTTCGGTTTCCCATGCATCTGCTGGGATTCATAAAGATCAACCCGATGAAATATCAAAGCAGGGCAGATGCTGTGAGGTTGCAGCCGCTCGGCGCGGATGGGGAACCTAAGATGGGAAGGCGCCTCCTGGGTCACAGCCTGGCTGGTGATTTTTCGTAACATTGTGCCATGCAATCTCTTTCACGAAACTTCAGCTTTCTATCAGAGTGTTAATGGAGCCCCCGGCCCACTTTACACTGCTCTAGCACCTGGCTGGTCCTATGAACCTCTTGCTAATTTCCTTCCCAAGGAGGATGCAGAGCATTTTTGTGAGAGCAAGCAGTGGTGAGACAAGCTGGGATCTGCTGACGAGCCTCCAATAAGTGTGGAGGTCCTGGCGCCTACTGCGGGGTGGCATGAAAAGGGTTTTTTGTCACAAAAAACAACGGTGTGGGGGTTCCTCAAAAGTTCTGTCTCTGGGTATGAGATAATGTTTAGTTCCCCCCCTTAACTTTTTTTGTTGTGCAAAGACTGAACCATCTGGCTGGCAGATGATACCTTTACGTTTGTCTGTTTTCAGTTTTCTTACTATAAATCATCTGATTTAGCTGTTTTCTGTTGCATGAGCTCTTCCCAGCACTTGAACTAGCTCTGCTTTAAAGCTATGCTGCCCCAATGAGGAATTATCTGCTGGGGCTCCTGCTCCTGCTGAGCCTCCCAAACGGGTGTGCTCTGAAGCCTCCAAATCGGATTCCCCCACCACCGCAAGCAGCTTTCTGCATTGAGCACCCCACCTCCTTTCGCTCTGCTAAATGGGCTCCGTCTCGCTCGCTTTTCTACACGATGCCTTCACAGAAAGCAGCATTTGTTTGGTTTGCTCTGCAAGGATGTGTTTGACTGGCCTCTTGGCTCTGTGGATGGCTCCTCTTGTAGGCAGGATTCCCCTATCGTGGGGGCTTTTGTGAGGGCTTGAGACCACGTGTGCTCCTGCCACAATGCCATGAATTCTTGGTTTTGTGAAGTCCCCAAGAGGCTCGGCTCAGCCGGCAGGACAAGGGACAACCGTTCTTTGTCCTGTGTGCTCGGTGCAGCATGACGGCAAAGGATTTTGTCTTGGCCAGACGTGGTGGTTTCTGATGGCATCTTCCCTGTCTGCCTCATTTGCAGGGAGCTGTTTCTTGGGATCTTAGCTCATGTCTCAGAGCTGTCGCAGGCCCTCTGTTTGGAGTGTGTATGAAGGCATCTTGTTTCCTTTCTAAAAATTAAAGTGGCTCTTGTTGACAGCAGCAAGCTCAGTTGCCCTGAATGCCTGAGCAGTTGTAGCTGTACCCTAGAGCCGCAAATAAATGGGGTACAGATGATGTCTGAATACTGCTGGCCAGCCAAAATCCAGCTCCAAGCTCTCTAAACCACAGAAGATTGTCCTTCTGTTTTTCTACTCAGTTTCCGTGCCTGTTGAAGAGAAACCGTGGTCTTTCTGAAGTTAGCAGAAAGACAGCAGATTTCTGTCCCCAATCTCTTTTTGTAAGAAAAGAGATGAGGTTTTAAAACTCTGCTGCTATTATTGGCGAAGCTAGCCTGTTCCCAGGGATGTCAGGCGTTGGAGATTTGTCTGGAGCCAGCAGTGGTGCCTGGGGAAAAGCACAAGCACACAGCAGGTGATGGGGTCACTTCCTGAGGATGTTCTCCCACCTTTTAAAAACCGCTGTGCAGACCGGTGGAGATGGATGTGGTGCTTCTGTGAACGTGGTAGTTCTGTGTGGATCTTTTCTTCCGCAGATTTTCATAGTCCTGAGTGTGTGGGGTGTTGTGCGTGTGTGTGCTAGTAAAAACTGTTGCTTGAGCTTTTTCCACCCTTCCCTGGAGTTGATGAAAGCTTTCAGCATGGGAGATCTGTGACAGAGTTGCGGCCCTCTATTTAATCTTGTGCAAAGAACTGATTATGTGACGGGTTTTCTTTGTTTTTAAATCTGTTGCTTGCTAGTTCTGTGTGCTACTAAACAATTTTGTACCAGAATAAGCAGGGAGCAGTTGTGCTTTCTCTATAGCCCTCATGCTATGCTGGGCTTCATAATAGCAAGGCCGTTATGTGCAGTATGAGGGCTTCCTCACGTTAGTTTGCCTCTTCTCAGCTTTCTCATCCTCTTTGCCACAAAACCCATGCGGCCGGCAGAGATGTTCCACTTGTACCGAATGACCTCTTCTCTTCCTTGTGAGGACACACAGTGTCTCCTCCCCTTGGCATGGTCTTGGATCATAACCTATTTAGAGCACTCTGTAAACGCCTTAAAAGAAGTAGCAAGTTCATGGCTTAAAACTCTAGAGACTGTTTATATTTTGTCAGCATATCTCCGATCCTGTCCTAATTTTGTATTTTCACATATGCTTAATCAACCCTCAGACTGGCTCCTGGGGAGACTGTTTGGTGCCTCAGATGGACCCACCAAATGGTCAGTAGCAATACGTGGTGCTAGCACTAACGCTTCTCAGGCCAATGGTGTGGAATTTGTTTCAATGAATGTTTTGAAGCTGGGCCAGAGAGTGAATCAAACGTGAATGACCATGAGTCACTTCTGAAAACAGCCCTGTTGAGGGTTCAGAGGTGACTTGCCTGCTGCAGATAGCTCCGCCTGCACGGGCCACAGTGCAAAATTGCAGGTATGTTGGCTTTGGGAGTCCTCCAAGCTTGTCTTTTGTTACTCTGTGCCAAGAGGCTGCCACCTCCGTCAATCGTGGCTACCTCCATGGGGAAAGAGTTATGCTATTTAGCATGGTGGGTGCTGAGTATAAAAGAAGCTGGGTGTCTGTCATGTAAATGTTATGTTGCAGGGTTTGAATGTCAGATAAAGGAGATGGTCTGGCTGTGAGAGAGCCGTGCTGGGTGATTGTCAGGGAAGAGCTGCTCTTCATGGGTCTTGTGGGGGGAATATCAGCAAGCATCACATTTCTGCCACTTTTTCGTGAGAAAGTCCGGAGTCGTCATCTTCGGTGTGTATTTGAAGCAGGGCATGGGTAATGCAGCCTTGTGGTTTCCCTTTTGGCTTGATCATTTTCACTAAGCTCAAATTCTGCATGTCTCCCTTGGGGTGCCTGTCCTTGCAGCCCAAGCAGAGGTCCCTCAGCATCTCTGTGGGTGCATGATAGTGCAGATTACATTCTGAAGAGGGGAGGACTGGCTGTGATCCTTGAGTAGCAGGTGTGCCCAAGGAAGTAAGCCAAAATCCTCATCCACAACCCAGATCTCTGGGACTGTGTACCTGTGCATCATGCCTCATTACACCTCCTTTGCACAGTTCCATTCCAACTAGCCCCCTGGTAAATGTGTTGTTTGTTTGCTTTTGTTTCTTTGTTTGTTTTGTTTTCTTTGCTCTAGTGACTGAGGGCTAATTTTCTTCTCCTTTTTCTCTTTTAAAGGTGAACCCCACACCACAGGGTACAAGAGCACTGCTGAAAATGATGTACTGCCCGTACTGCCGAGGTCTGGTATCGGTGAAGCCCTGTTACAATTACTGTTTTAATGTTATGAGAGGCTGCTTGGCCAACCAAGGGGATTTGGACACCGAATGGAATACCTTTATGGGTAAGGTCCTGTTAAAACTGTGTGTAAGGATACCCTGATATTGTTTCCCCCATTTGAATGGCTTTTAGGAGCAGCCACGTGTGCTACAGCAGATTTTTAGGTGTCTGATCGGTTAGCATTTTCTTCCACATCTCTGTGTAGAACAAAGCTGTTGTAGTTCACATTAATTTCTAAATACACAAGACTTTCATTGCACCAGTGACCTCCATTGCAGGAAACTAGGCAGATAGAGCTGCCATGTGCTTGTAGGCCTGGAATGTCTCTTATGTCACAGCTGGGCTTGCTCCAGCATCTCCTCTGTCTTGATGCATTACGGTGTTCAAAAACATAAAGGCTGAGGTCAATAAAGACCAAACGCCAGTTAGAAATAGGGAAACAGTGTCCTGTTTTGGTGCAAAGACTTGCAACCTGTAAAGCCACGTTGGTTGGATGGTTGGTCCATACTGCCCTTGGATCTGCTCTCCTCTCTTGCTGACTTGGTCCCTGTCCTTTTGCCTCTGCTTCCAAGGATTCCCATTGCGCAGCCTTCCCATCCTTTCACTGGTTTCTCTCTGGTGTAGGTATAAGCTGTTTCTTTTCATATGACTCCTTGTACATTGTTGTTACCATACATCTGTTCTTCCCAAAGTCGTTTTTCTTGCTATGCAGTCTGGGAGGCTTCATCAGCCATTGTGAGCTTTGGCTGTAGACCTGTATTTTATAGCAAAAATTGAAACGTAAAGTGTCTAAATCTGTAAACAGCTTATTTGGTGCTAAGCTACCATCTTTGTCAATAGGCTGTATGTGGTGCTTTGCAAATACTTTTGCCATCATCTTCTTCCCGTTTATTTCTTTTCCATGCTTATAAATTTTATTATTTGATATATGCAGTAAACTGACTAGTCTAATACATGAGTAGACAGAAATATTAAATTCTACGTTCAGTCAAGACTGCACAATTTGTGACACATCACGTTTTTTGGGCACAGGCAAGATAATGTTAAATGTTTTCGTTTGTGCTCCTTTTCAAGGAGCTTTGATTTATCTGTGAAAGCATCTTTTGGGAACAGTCACTTCGCTATAGTTTTAATGTATGATGAAGTGCACGTGTAAAGTTTCTGCAGCTACTGACAAGGCTGTGGTACTCTTCCAATTCTGCTCTTGGAGGGGAAAAAAAATAAACGGTTAGAAAAAAAGTCCCTTTCATTAAACTGTGAGATAAAAAAGGGAAATTGCTGATAATTGGTGTCCTAGGCTAGATTTAAATTGTAGAACTTGTGTTTTGTGTACAGGCTTTTCATTTAATTGCTTGTGCCAACTGGATGTATGAAGGGTATTATTTCAGAAGGTGTTTTTTTGCCTGTGTGTTCCATGTAGGGAGTTAAATGTGACACTAAATTGGGTTTCTAAGTCATTCTCTGGGAGGCTGTCATTCCTCCCCCCCACTCCCCCCCCCATTCCTGCCAGCCGTCTTTCTCATGAGAATATTAAGTATTTCAGCTACAATTGTTGCTGAAATAGCTCAAAGCCAGGAGACTTGCAAACATCTAGTCCAAGTAGAAAAGAGGAATCCCATGAAAGGGAAGGGCATAATGCCAGAAAACAGACAAAAGCACAAGCAGCTAATTGCTGTAGGTGGTATGCAACTAAAAACGAAACTTGGGGGAAGCCAGCAAGCCCTGTCACACGAGACTGATCAGGGACTACATACGATAATTAAGACTATTAAACAAGACAAAATAAATAAGTGCAATTCCAGGTTGGAAGCAAAGCTTTCTTCTTGCAGCGCTTGCTCCCTAAAGGCTTCTTGCCCACTCATTACTGAAGTACAGTATTACGCTTTGTTACGTTTACTGGCACTATTTGCACTTGTGGTGGAGCACAGATACCAAGAACTTAAGCTGTGCTTTCTTCAGTCAATTTAATAACTGAACAGGTGCTGGTTATGTTGCAGATTTTGTTTTCCGTCTCAATTTGACACTTGAGGCAAACTAAATTAAACAGATCTGGTGTTTTTTTGGGGGAGTGCATATGTGGCAAATGTCCTTTGCGTGTTTTTAAGTTTAAAAGCAAACAAAAAAACAACAACAACTCACTTGCATGTGCTTGTGCTTAATCCTGGTTTGCACTGTGGGCGTAAATACTAAGCTATGATAATTTGTGTGCCAAAAACAGATTTTGAAGTGAGTGAAATAATTTAAAGATAGTTAAAGAGGGGAACTAGCAATAGATACTGGAAGTATGTGTGAATTTATGTGTATGTGTGTGTAAAATATGCATCTGAATGTTTGTGTACATGTTTCTGTTAAAAAAAAAAAAAAACACACACACATTAATTTGTAAGATTATTTCTGACTATAGTATAGCTTACTGATTCTTTTTTACCATTGTCTTTCTTTTCAGTAACCTTTATTTATCTCTGTCTTCATTGCCTGGTTATGCCCAGATTGACAATGTTTAATAGAAGAATAGCACCCCTAAAGTTAGTGGCTCTCTATGTAAGTCACTTATGTAAAGCTTTTCCAAACTGGGATGCTGAGTTTGTAGGCTCTTCAAGACAAAGACTTCCTCCTGCCTTACTTTTGCAAAGTACCATTTAAGTTGCAATGTATGAAACAATGACTGAATTGTATTCTTTTATTCTCATTTAACTATCTTTAAATTATTTTGCCATCCATTCTCGACACAATTGTACACCAATTAGGCAGCGGTATACTTTGTTTCAGACAAGCTTTGGGGTGGGAGTATATGTAAAGGCTTTCCTGAATTAACAATGTTAATCTCCAGTGCCTTTTCATGATTTTTTTTCCACAAAGGTTTACTCTGCTCAAAGATGTAGAATTCAGGCTCCCCATATACATATCTGGAGTACTACTTTGTGTGCAAAGAATTTTTTCCTTTTAAAAAAAATGATTGTCGTTAATGAATGGTCAAGGTCTTCCCCCTCCTTCCCTCTCCTTTTAAATCAGATCTTGGGGTTAAGACTGAAAACTGCCTTTTGTTCTTCAAGTCAGACAGTGAGGCTGACGATGTGGGTTTCTGATTATTGGTGGCACAATGCAAAAGAATTGCTTTCCTTCATGAGTGCGAGGTGCTTTGTCGCCAAGGATTGTCTCAATGCCAGTAGCAAGGACAAATGTATGCAGGAGGAAAAGAGTCTTTAAGGGATGATGCTATATGGTGTGGTGTGGGTTTTTTTTTTGTTGTTGTTGTTTTTTCCCCTCTCCAAATCCACTTCTGTCTCCCCAGCAGTGAGGAAAGACAGTCTTTGTCGTGCTCTGTGTTTGTAATAAATGACCAGCGTATGTTTTTAACTCTGCCAGACTTCTTTTGTGAAGTAGATCAAACTTGCAGAGCCACCTTGCCGTGGCTTGTAAGTGCCGGTTATTTTGAACTGGAGCTGGGGAGGGGGAGCGGGGAAGAAAATCTTTCTGGGAGACAAGTTACACCTAAGCTTAGTTTATGATTTTAGTGCAACTTGCCTCCCCTCTCAAAGTGCAGCAGTGCTAATGTTATCTTGAATCCCAGCCAACCTTATTAATGTCAAATGTGGCTGCCAGAGGGAATCTACTGCTCGCTATGACTGCTGGTGAGGACACCAGCCAGCTCCTGGTGGGAGGTAAAAGTTTGCAGGATCACCCCCAAATCAAGACTGTGGGCTGGGTAGAGTCCCCCATTCCCCTCCCCCTCCTCTTTTTAATGAAAGTTTATTTCATTTAGTGCTTCTTGTCAGTATCTATCACTACTCCTGAAGAGCTACAGTTGAATATATTCTCCAAGGGCAATTATTGCTTTCCTTATCTTTTATAGCCAGCTTTGGCAGCTCTGCTGGAGGCCGAATGCATTTTCTATATCAGCAGTCAAAGCAGTGGCTGCATTCCTTTGCTGTGATACAT
Source organism: Aythya ferina (assembly GCF_964211825.1). Lineage (NCBI taxonomy): Eukaryota > Metazoa > Chordata > Aves > Anseriformes > Anatidae > Aythya > Aythya ferina. Next base: position 8,040,784 of record NC_140311.1, read on the forward strand.
GTAACGCCATGGCACCATCAGTAACAAAGGACCCAATTCGCTCTACATTCCCATGGTCTTGTGTATGGCCTGCCCGGCTCAAAGTTTACAAAGACGCCAAACAGCCAGAAGAATTGGGGTTTATGTTTCCTTTCAGTCTTTCACAAACACTTTATTGATCTGCGGCCTTTCCTGGCCACTCAGAGAATTAAGTAGTTACAAAATGGAATGATTTTCTTTTTTAAAAATTATGCATTTTTGTATGTTTTATTATCTGTCTATTCATAATATTTTTATTTGAAATGAGCGGCTTCCTCCAAACTGCGATGGGATGTTCTTTATGTGCGTGAAAAACCCCAAAAGCTTTGACAATGATGAACACATTTAAGTTGTGCTCCACTTGTTTACAAAAGTCTCTATTTGGTAGCACATCAAAAGCATTTTTCTCTCCTCCGGCACAATGGTATATTCATGCTAGTAGTCATTACTCAGAGATTTGAAGCATCACTTTATTGGAGCCCACCACAATACAGTCTAAGACTCTTTGTTTCATTTGTTATTACCTTCTTTAAAAAAATGCATTTATTTCAGACCTGTTTGTAGTCAGTGACGGCTAAATTCCAGCCATGCCCTGCAGCAGCTCTGTCATTAATGCTGGTTGTGTGCATCTGAGGGGTGAGGGTGTTTCCTGGCGCTTGAGCTCCTTGTGGGTTTCATCCCTAAGCATCCCTTGGATGGCACCACTGGTCCTCACTGAGGCTCCAGCTCCTCCAAAGGAATTTTTAGGGTCTCTTGGTCCCCTGATCAATCCATGCCCAGCAAATCTTTAAAACAGATTTGTCTTTACAGAGTGGATTTCCAGGTTAGGAATGCTTCTGCAACTTGTGTGGTGTTTTTTGTGTTGAATTTTTGGGATTTATTTTTATTATTTTTAAATACGTAAGTAGCTAAATTGCATATTTTATTTTTTTTATTTTTTAGTGTAGCTTGAAAGGAATTGGACATGCAGGCAGAGCTATTAGTCAATGTTTTAGTATTTGGAATATCTTTATAGGACTGTAATTGGTAACTGAAGCCCACAGAAATTTTCTGCTTGTCAAAAGTACTTTCTGCACTTAAGAAAATGAACATCACAAAAAACACTTTTCAAGAGAAATTAATAGAGAAATTGATAGACTGAATGTAAAACACTCATTTCTCCCTTAATGAAAGGGAATGGGTGTATCCTTGGGAATGGGGAACCACTCCTTGGGAGAGGGCTTCCTTGGGGCTGTAGGTGCTGTTATGCTCACCTGTGTCATACAGGCTAGAAAAATTATAAATAAATAAATAAATAATAATAATGCAACTGCAAAGTTACGAATTTGTGGCAAAGCAGCATGAAGCGACACGGGAGAGGAGAGCAGAAAACAGTGCTTCAGAAATTGAGGGATTGCAGAGGAAACTGATGTTAAATAAAGGTTGTGATGGACAAGAGGAGGTGACTGCCCAGCACAAGACATGGGCCTGCAGGTGCTGTTTAGGGGAGGCTCAGACAAGGCTTAAATTAAATGCAGTGCAGGGTGAAATCTTTAATGCCAATAATAATTTCCCAGAGGAAGTGATGGAAGTACAGTAGCTGCCACGTTTAATGATGTATTTGAAGAGTACGTGCGTGTCAGCACGGGAGGACCGAGCTGGTGTTGTCTGAGGGACTTTTCCATCTGCCCTTGCATAGAACACGTGCCATATATATCATCAGTGCACAGCATTTGTCTTAGGCTCCTGCAGTCTCCCTTGTGCCCATGTAATGCCGGATCATACAGTCCCATGTATTCTCCAGACAGCCAAGTCTGTAGCTCCCTGTAAGGGAGAGGCCGCAGTGGTGGTGCTCTTGGACCCTTCCGTGTCAGTGTCTGCTGGTCAGGACTGGCATGACGAAGCTGGTGGCTCTCTCTCTTTCAGCTCTGAAAGCAGTCTTTAAAAACAAGTGACACAAGGAAACCTTTAATAAATAAGCATGGAGAGGAGGGTTTTAGTAATGCTAGTTTTAGTGGGAGTAGCTGATTACAGACTACATTTTGGCAGACTGTGAAGGCTCTCCCTCACTTAGCGCTGCTTTTGATGTGTATGAGCCCGTGGCTGAGTGCTGGCAGCCCAGTAAGTGCCAGCCAGTCTGTTGAAGTTATAGGCCTTGGGAATGCAGCACAATGTTTCCTGCAGACATGCACTAGTCAGAAGTGATGCTGTGGTGGTGAACATCTGTGTACTGCTGTGGCACCTGTGTGGTTCTCCTTGGCCAGCCCTGCTGGGCTGGTCATGGCCATGTCTTGCCTTGATGTCTTCATACAGAGCAAACTAGTCACTTGTTCACATCGGATTGTGAGGAGTTTCAAATGCAACACCACACTGCCTTTAATGAGTGATGAGGAGGGGATGTTGTTCTGCTCAGGAGCATGCTTGAAACGCCCATTTTGGAGCAGAGGGTCTGTGCATCCCCGTGTGCTTGATGTGTGTTATCCTTAAAGCAGCTTCATTAAAAGCTTTCATTTCTCTCTTTGTGTTAGATTCAATGCTGCTGGTAGCAGAGAGGCTGGAGGGGCCTTTTAATATTGAGTCAGTCATGGATCCCATTGATGTGAAAATTTCAGATGCAATCATGAACATGCAGGAGAACAGCATGCAGGTGTCTCAGAAGGTAAATGGGCAGTGGGGACATTGGCTTTATTTGCCTAGTGTATTGTATTTCCCTCTGGGTTCTGAAGAGGAGGTCTCTTGTAACTCCCGTTTCGTAAAACCATTTCCTTCTCTTGCATAGGTTTTCCAGGGATGTGGCCAGCCAAAAACACTTGCACAAGGTCGAACCGCTCGCTCTGTCTCTGAAAGTGGTTTCAGTGCTCGCTTTAGACCATACAACCCGGAGGAGCGGCCAACTACAGCCGCTGGCACGAGTTTGGACAGGCTGGTGAGTGCCCTGTCTGGCCAGTACTATGCAGGTGCTACTCCCCTATGTACTGCGGTGTTCTTTTTCCACTTGTAATTTGTAGTTGTTGGTTGGTGGTTTTCTCTTTTTCTTTCTTAAATATTCCTTGGCTGCCTTAAACTCTCCGAGGGGTGTAATCTGTCCATGGCTCTGGATGTAAATTACCTCAATACTTGTGTGTCAGAAAGTGCCTGTTTAAAGGCTTTGCTTATGAGTAATATGCGTTTGAAGAGTGGTGTTTAATTTTGTATTAAAAAGTAAATCAACCATCAAAACGACACAACTTTACATGCAGCCTAAAGATCTGGCTTGTACACGTCTGTTGTGATAAAAATACCTTTCCAGCTTTGCTTTTAATGAGTGTTTGGTATTCTGGATTATGTCTCTTTTTTTTTTTTTTTTTTTTTTTAATAGGTTACTGATGTAAAAGAAAAGCTGAAGCAAGCCAAAAAATTTTGGTCATCTCTCCCTGGCAACATTTGCAATGATGAAAAGATGTCTGTAGGCACTGTCAACGAGAACGAGTGCTGGAACGGGAGCGCCAAGAGCAGGTTTGGAGAAACCCCTGCCCTGGGTGAACGCTTCCCCTCAGTTTGTCCCCATATGCTGGCCTAACACCATGAGCCACTGCTCTTCCAAGGCTTACACACATCTCCCCTGAGCCTGGCTGCTCCTTTGGCTCATCTTCTTGTAGGCAAGAGAGCTTGGATGCAAAGCTAAAGGGTTGTCTGAGCTCTATGTGGTGGATTGTTTTAAAAGATACCCAGATGCGGTTTCTCTCTTCACACTTGAGACTCTTACTGACCACTCGCAGGTCTGGGGAGGTGAGGTGTACAAAGCCTTGGCTAAAAGACTGGAGATGCTCACATTGTGTTGTTGCTTCAGTGCCCCCACTTTGTGCTTCTTGCATGATGCTTACCAGGAGCTATTTCTGGGTTTCTTGTTAAGCAAGGGCAAAGGAGTTGGAAGCCAGAGAAAGGTCTGCTTCTCTGCTGCTGAGGACACTGGCACAATGGGACCAGTGGTTTTCATGCCCACTTTTTGTGGAAAAACAGTTACAAAACCTTTTTTTTTTTTTTTTTTTTTCCTAAGAAAGAAATTACCAACACATGAATAAGCCAAAGGATTTCTGTCGTATGGTTTATGTAACTGTTTAACTTTTATTTTGGAAATAGAAGGTTTTTTTTTTTTCCTGCTCGCTTACTGAGGAAATAAGCAAAATCCAAGATGTTCATTGTGTGTGTATATATATAAATATATATATATGTGTGTATATATATATAAAAGTCCATGGTTTTCCAGCTGTTTTTCTTCATATTTACAGCTTTTGTTCTTAATATTTAGATATTTCTGGTGTGCAGGATTACTGCATAAATTTTACACTGTTTCATGGGTGCCTGAAACTCTGCATTGCTCAGCTAGCTTTATGGTTTTGGTCTCTGTCACAAGAAATGGCTCTGCCCTCCTGTCTGCAGGAACTAATGTTGGTACTGTAATTAAGCGAGAGTAATATTTTCTTCTGTTAAACAATGATTTTTCTTGCAAGTCAGGTAATTGGATTTAGAAAGCAGTGTCATATATCTGGTCTGTAAGATAAAAGGTGTCATTCCTACTCTATAAGATGATACTACAAATGCCTGTTTCAGGAGATATATTCTGTTGGGTTTTGTTGCTCAGTAGCTCATTTAAACCAGCAGATTGTCCTTGTGTTCAGATGTGCAGCAGCGCAGACCTGAGCATACACACATCCTCAGGCAGAGTAGGGTGGCTGTTGTCTACCAATAAGTTGAGTTATGTTATCTCATTTTCAAAATCACAGATGTTTTTCCTGCTGGGGTTATTAGAGAAATTGCATCTCATGTCTATGTGGTGAGCAGTCCATATGTAGCAGCTTTATTGTTGAGGTGTATTATGCAAAGCCAGAAAGACTCTTGCCTCCAACAGTTCCCGTAAGTTTCTCTGGCATAGCTATGACCCCAAAGGTTGTTTTCCTACAAGTGTCATCTAACCGGACATCAGGGCATCTCAATAGCTTGTGTTGCTCTGCTGCCTTGCAGCAAGCTGATTTATGCTGCTGTTAAGCCATTATTATTATAAACCCTATATCTTCCTTCTTTTTTCAAATGGAGGAGAAAATTCCCTAACCCCAGGTAGAAGGCAAGGCATGTAAAAGGCACAGGATACATAAGAACACTGATTAATTTCTCATGCTAAGAAGCCAGAGAAGTGCTCCATGTGGGCTAGCATGTGGGAAGAAAGCATTAGGCTCAGAAAACCACCTGAGTGGAGAAGCGGGGTCGGCATCACTGTCTTTCCACACTCTCACCCCTCAGCGTGGTCGCTGCTGAGCTGCAGCTCCAGTAACACCAGGAATGGTTTCTTTTTAGATATGACTTTGCAGTGACTGGAAACGGCTTGGCAAGTCAAGTGAATAACCCAGAGGTGGAAGTCGATATTACCAAGCCAGACATGGTGATTCGCCGGCAAATCATGGCTCTGCGGGTGATGACCAACAAGCTGAAGAACGCATACAGTGGGAACGACGTTGACTTCATTGACATCAGTACGTTTGCTTTTGTTTGCCTTTTGCTTTACTTTTTTCTTCCTCCTTTTAATTGGAGTTCATGCTAACACAGAGTAACTAGCTAAGCTTCAGCTATCTGTGAGTTAGTAAGGAGGGTGAGAAATTGCATCTCTGGCAGGCTGCGTGCAGAGTCTCATAAATGCTGAAATACTGTGCGCTGTGAGGCATCGGCATTCTCCTTACACCAGGAGCATCACAGAGGCATCTGCATATTGTGATTTTGGTTTTTTCTTTTCCTTGCTGCCTTTTGCAAACAAAGCATTGAGCTGCAGAGGGCTACAGCGTGTGTGTGTGTTTCCTGCAGGTGAGGAGAGCAGCGGGGAGGAGAGCGGCAGCGGCTGTGAGTTCCAGCAGTGTTCCCCGGAGTTCGAGTTCAATGCAACCGAAGTTACTGGAAACTCCAACAAGAGTGATAAAAAAGTGAACACTTCTGCCGCTACCAGTAGCGGTTTATCACAAGCAGCCTTGTTCCTTAGCATTTTGTTCTTGGCCATGCAAAGACAATGGAGATAATTGTGCAGCATAGTGGGGAAAAAAAGACTTTTATTATCAAAGTTAGAAGGCACCTGCTTTCACTTTTATACCATCTAGTGACTTTGCTTTTTAAGTTAACGGACAACAGTGTACAGTTTTTACTATGTTGCCACTGGTTTTAAGATACTGATTTTTTTCCCTTGCTATTCTGGGAATAACAGGAATGGGGCCTACCAGTCTGTCCCGTTCACCAAGAGTCCATGATAGAGGTGGATAACAGAAATGTATATACAAGCCTGTAGTTAGCTCTGCATTTGTCTTTATCACTTTTTTATTTTTTATTTTTATTTTACCACATTTCTTACAAAAAGAAGAAACCCAGGGTCCTTTCTTGGCATGTAACAAGTATGTGTTTCTGAAATGAGAAATATCTGTACAGAAGCAGGTTTTATTTATCATGTTATCTTATGGGGAAAAATAATTACCAAACAAGCAGAAAACATGTTTCATGTAGTTAACTTCCCGTTTATCCACGTAATGTTAGTTGCCTTATCTGGAAAAAAGTGGAAGTAATTTGTCTTTATTATGCAGCGAAACAACATGAAGACAGAACCGGTCAGTGTGCCAAGTGCCCCATTTGCATAAGGTGGTAATGCCAGGAGCAGGTTGTACTTTCTTTACAGGATGTTTGGTTAAATTGGAAGAGACTACAGAGAATTCCAGTTTTGCAGATGCTAAGAAGAGTTATCAGTTGTTCCCCAGGATCCTTGCAATTAGCTGTAACTCATGTAGGTCAGTTCCTGAAGTGCATCTCCAGTGGGAATAAGGCATTAAACTTGTTTGGTTGGAAGCAACTTGTTGTGTCACAGATCCAAATGCCAACACGTGTCTTGTCTGCAAATTTGTTAGATGAATGCTGGATTGATTTTTTTTTCTATTTCTTATTTTTAGGAAAACTTTGCTGGGGGTGAAGGAGGGAGAACTGTTGGTTTTGTTTTTGCAAGAGTTTTGTCTCCTCTCTGACCAGGGGCAGAAGGGAAGGCTGGGCAGAATGCCCTGTGGCACTGTTGCAGGCAGGAGCTGGCAGGGCTGAAGACGCCTCCTTTTTGGTGCTCTTGGTCCCCTGGGAGCCAGTGCCCAAGCACAGAGTGACTGCAGCTTTTCGAAGCTATGCAAGACGCCCGTCTCTCTCTACGTATGCTTTTGCAGTTGGAACAGTCTTGTGGTACAACAACTCATTAATAAAGGAAAAGTATATTTTTAAGAAAAAGATATTAAATAATTTTTAAAAGAGTGTGGGGGGGAAGTCTTCAGAAAGACTCAAAATTATTCTGCGTGTGTCTCCTCCTGCTTTAGGGTAGCCTTTAGGTCTGGCTGGATGCTGGGATCCAGCCAGGAGAGCAATCCAGAGAGAGGGAGGGTTTGCTGTATTCCACCCTTGTGTTGTAAGGATAATTTTCTATTTTTATATTGAAGCATTAATTACTTGTTAGCTCAGGGTCAGTGTTATATTCAACTTTATTTTCACACCAAATTTCTGCAAAGCTATAAAGATGGAATATTCTTGGCTGGTATAAACAATCCTGAAGGCTTAATTTTACTAGAAGTAGCCCGTTATTTATTAAAACATGATGTTAGTAGAGTAGGGATATTCTGGCTAGATTATTTTTCTTTAGAAAATAAATCATGGAAGCATAAAATTGAAAAAGTTATAAATTTATGTGTGGGAAAAAATGGATTGTAAATAGCTAAGTTGCCTTGTGAGGAATTGGAAAATGTGCTGATACTTAGAAACTACCTCAGTTCTGAGGAATTTCCTTTCTAGCTTTGAGTGCTATTACATTTACTTGGTAGAAGTGAATCTGGTCTCCAATATGTAGCTGAAAGAGTTATCCCTATAGACCTTGTTAGATTGTTTTTAATTTAGAGGGTTGAACTACATCCAGCTGTTTTCTTTCAGCTAAGTTCCTTAACAAAGAGAATTTCTGAATTAAATATTGCTGATGGTTTCCATGACTTTTACTGATTTGTTTGGTTTCATGGCATTTTCTGATTGCCCTTTAATTATTTAAATGGTTCTAACCATTTGAATTTTAATCCTGAAATAAACAAACCTTAGATGCACTACCATTGTAAATATATCACAGTAAGGTCTGACTGGATAACCCTTCTGGCTTATACCCAGCTGGCAGGCCGGCAAAGTTAAATGAAGAAAAAAAAATTTAAACTTCTTCAGAGCTCAGAGAATGGTGAAACAAAAGCCCTGTGTTCAGAGTGGCTGACTTTTCCAAGATCTCAGTTTTTGGCAAAAATGTTCATATGTAAGAAAGTTGCTTGTAAATTCTCCTGCTTTTAAGCGTTCTGCCCAGTGTGTACTTAAAGAAAAACATTTCTGAATTTATATTTATCATTTTACATCTAATTGCTTACTAATTATTATTCATTAGTTTGGTAAAAGCAAACAATGCAAAGACCTGACGTGAGTTTTAAACTTGTCCAGTTGACGTTGTTAATAGCACAACAATCCTCCACTATATCAAGGACAGATTTGTCACCTGGGGCTACAGGAAACAAGAGTAAACATCAATGTAGGATGATGAAAAGTTGTGTTCCTGCTTTTATTTTGTGTTTGTGTGTGAAATTGGCTCTCTGACATGAGCTTGTAAACTAAACCATACGGGTGGGGACTGAGGCATGCTGCTGGCTGCTTGCTCGTCAGAAGGCATCTGCTCCATTTCTTCCAGTGTTTGTTTTTTTCCAAATAACCATTGCCATTATGGTCGTGCTTTAAAGAAAAATTCCCATGTATAAATTAATTATTAATGGAAGTACTAATGAGCTTCAGAAACAAAGTTAACCAGAGAAGGTGGTATTCTTGGTGGCATTGAGGTGCTGTCTCCCAGAGTTGAATAAAAAAAAAATCCAGCCTCTGAAAGGATCTGCTGTAACAGATCAGTGACTCTTTTGCTCTTCTGAGTGAAGCACACGCCACCCTGTGCTGCGACAGCTGTTCAGGTGATGTACACGTACAGGTCGCTATGTGTTTCCCCAGCAGACCAGCCTGCCTATTTACACTTCTGATAGTAACGAAGGGTGAAAAAGAGAGCAAACAATGGCACTCCTGTATTCAAACAGCCTCTCATTTCATCCTGTGATGGATGGTGTGGCCCGAAGTCGAGACCGGTGACTGGAGCGGCAGGAGGAGTCCCTCTGGTGCTGTTCTGGCCTTGGCACTGCCTCCTGTTGAGGTGATTCTTGTTGGGAGGCTTCTGGGCAGCAAAATGGGTGATGCTTCAGTGAAGGCTGAGCTTAACCTGGCATTTGTCCTCACAGGCAAGTTGGCATATGTATTCTTGAAAGGTGCAACTTCTCAGTACTTTAATTATTTCTTATACCTGATGATGATGAACTTTCCCTCCCCATCCTCTAATTGCTTTAGCTGGATGCAAGACTTGCTGAACCAGGTAAGGCCTCTAACCTGGTCCTGGCTCCTTGGTCATGGTAGCATCTGGTATCAGACATTTCAGGGCAAGGCGCACAAAAATCCTTTCAATTTCTTTGGATGTTTTTGTAGCATGTCCTACAGTAACCAATGGCTCTGTTTGTCACACCACCACCACCACGGGCACCCTCTACCCTCACACTTCTCTTGTGCAGTCCCCTGTTGTGAAAGCAGTGATGCATGGTGCATGGCTGACATGCTGGCAGCAGCAGTAAACCACACCAGTGGCGCTCTGCACCAGTGCTGCTGCTCTTGTGCGCTTCACTTTCCAGCACAAAACCTGAGTGTTTCTTGTTGGTGGGAAGGCCTATGCACTTGCACATCCCTACAGCTGGGAGCAGTAGTGGGCATCTCCTGCCAACACAGACACTCCTGACGCATGTTGGGGATGCTGAAGAACAAGGATTGTGCCAGTGGAAGCTGGTGGCTGTGGCTGAAAATCCAAACCTGGATATATCCATCTCCCATTGCTGGAAGAAAACAGCTTGTTTGTTTGTTTGTTTTGTCTTTTTCCTTAATGCTGTTGGTTTTATTTTCCCATTTAGGATGGGCTGAGGGGGCCTTCCTCTGCTGCTGCTTTTCTTTTGGATGCTGTCTATAAGGATAGTCATAATTTAAAAACATAGAAATGAAAGCAGAGTGGTAAAATTGATGTAGGAGTATTGCAATCCCCAACCTGGATGGTGAGGGTTACACCCCAGGGTGAGATTTGCAGCAAGTAGCTGCCCTGGGAGGGTGGAGCAGCCACCTTAGTCAGCACTGTCCCATGCTGGCCTTGTGCCAGTGTCCCCTGTGCTTGGTGTGGTTATTTTCCATGTCCCAAACAGTCGTGTGGTGTCATGCCACACTTCACAGCATCTTCTTTCATGTGGCTGTGATTTAATGGCATAAGGTGATCCATATCTGCAAGACACGTGTTGATTAGAGATTGTGTAACTGTGGCTTTTTTTTTTTTAAGGACAACCTGAATGTAAACCAGCCTTTAGTACTGGTTTTCAGTTCTTCTTGATACTGCTGTTGCAGGCATCATGTTTTTGGGGGGGTTGTTTGGTGTTGTTTTTATGGTTTGTTTTTGTTTCTGTTTTAAATCCTCTGCTTTGGCTTGTTTGAGGGCATGTAACAGTGTAAATTGCCTGGGAAGATGCAGCTCTTTATGGGCTTGCTGTAATTCTGGGTCAAGTGTGCTTAAATTGCTGTAATTTGTATCTAATGGATTACATGGATTGAGAGTCCTTTTATAACTGCTGGATCAAGGAGGGGCTGCCTGCCTCGGGAGGAGGGGAAGGCGTCCCCTTTGTCCCTCTTCTCTGAAAGGGCCGTCCTCTTTGGCAGTCTGTGGGGCTGGGCAGCCTGCCGAGATGGGGGGGGAGGGCTGGGCAGGAGGTGTTTGCTGAACCCTGCAGGTCTTGCAGAGTTACCGGATGACGAATGAACATTTCATCCCCGAGCATAATTCCATCCGGGGGATGCTGGTGGCATGTCCCAGCATTGGTTTCTCTCCCAAGTGTGGGGGGCTTGATGCTGGGCAGTTGGTGGAGCTGCTTTTCCTCCTGAGTCTGCTCTGCCTTGTTGGCAGCTTGTTTGGGCTCCTTCCAGCCCACTCTCACTGCCTTTGCCCCTTATTCCTTGCTGACTTGGCTGGTTCTTCCCATAGTTTTTGCACTGTCGTGGATCTTGCTCTTGCTTGTGTCGTCTCCTCCAGAAGCTGTCCTTTTAATCCCCAGCCACAGAGCACCGCAACTGTTAAACTGGAGTTTCCATATTCTTCCTAAAGCAGCTCTTACAATTTACACTGGCAAACCCACCTAACCATGTTACACATTTCAGAAGCCAGTTTCTTTTGGAAGCCCAGGAATGGGCCAAGCGATGGGGAAGGGCACCAAATAGGCTACAGACCTACTTGGGTTTTTGGCCCAGTACTGCCAATGTGGGTATCTGCTGGGCTGCTGGGTGCACTGCAGTATGGTTGAGGAGAGGGTGGAAAAAGCTGGGGCCGTGTCCTTGTAGCTGTCCCATCTGTCTACCAGAGGATGAGCAAGACGATGGAGGAACTGTGTGCATGTCTGGAAGGAGCCTTCTGCCGCACTCAGTCAAAATCGGTGCTCTGCATCGCCTTCTTTTACATAGCTGTTCATCTTCCCAGAGCCTTCCTTTACATAGCTGTTTGTATTCCCAGTGGTTCCCACCACGTTGTCTCCTGCTATGTGTGCCATTAATTCATGTAATCTGATGCAAATCAATATGCTAAAACCCTCATTAATTGGGTTACTGATTTATACTAATGAGACTTAAGATCTTGGAGGAGTTTAAGGCTATTTGTTTCTCCTCTAAGTGGCTCGACGACTTATTGTCAGCCCCACAATGCCTGGCCCTTGGCTGGGCTGGTAATTGCCTCGTGACTGTATTTGCATCAACATAATGGTGAGGATGTTAGCAGGAGTTAAGACATCGCATTTTTTTCCTTCGAACAGGAAAATTCAGGATTAGCAAGGTGGAATGTGTTAGCCTGTAGTTGCTCACAGCCCCATTGTGTAGAGTGGCTGCTCTTTACCTACAGTCCAGGTCTGTTGCTGCTTCCAATGTAAATTGATTTTTTTCAGAACTTTGCAAGTCTAGCTGTAAAATTCAGGCCTGCTTGAAACTTGGCACGTTAGGAATTGGCCAGGCTTTTATTTTTTTCTGGTGGAAAGAAATGATGATTATTTTTAGAAGAAATTGTTTCGTCTGTTAAGTTTAATGGCTTGAAATGCTGTTTTGGCATTCACGAGCCTTCAAAACAGCTTTGCTGAAAACCCAATTTAGCATCATCAATAATACAGTAATGCTGAGGATCCCTAGGGACAGGCAACTAAAACAATAGCTGAAATCTTACATTTATAAAGCTAATTGTTGTACATGTTCAGCCGTTGCCCCCATGCCAATACCACACATGCGCTTGTTGTCTTCTGCAAGAAGCAGATCTGAAGATGGTTAAGTCCACAGGAGGCTTTTCACTGATGTTAACAGGAGGTGCATCTGCATTTCCAGGGACTTTTATCCGGACAAGGCCACAGATTTGTATCAACTAGGCTGCTGCTGTAGAGAAGCTATTCTGGTTTAACAAAGAGGCTTGTTTGAGTTCATTTTCTTTTTTAATGGCTGCCTTCATTTGAATCTCCATGATGGAGTGAATATGTATCAGAGCTGCTATAGGAAATCCTGAATAAATCTGTGCCTGTGTGGCTGGGTTCTAGAGGCATGATTCAATGCGTTTTTCTTCAAAACATCCCTCTGGCTTTGGGGTGGTCAAAGCCTGTCCTGTTTGTAGGTGAGGAGCTGGGTACTCTGATGCGTGGATGGGTGTGTGGCATAACAGGAAAAGTGTCTGCCACTCTAACAGACCTAAATGAGTTTGTTTGCTCTGAAGTTTCCATGCACTAGCATGGTCTGTGTTGGCTTTTTGAGGATGTTCCAGGTAAAATATGTCAGGAAATGAAGACGAGGCACTGACTTGTGTCAGGCTCTGGTGCCTCCATGGCCGGGGGCAAGTGTGGAAATTTGGCTGGTGTCATGGCATTGTTTCTTCCCCTATTCCCATAGGGGGTAAAAAAAAAAAAAAAAAAAAAAAGTCCACATTTGGAGAAGTTTAGAATACATAATCACTATTTATTCATTATGTATTTTTTTAGGATGTTTATGCCTCCAAAAATATTAGACTTGAGTATCAAGTGAGCATTTGTTGCTGTAATGTAGTGGTGGGATTTTGGGGTTTGAGCAGCGTTCCCACCAGAACGGACAGTTTTGGGGACCAGCGTTTGTGTGGGTGAGAGGGAGTGTTTGCTGCCAGCCAGAGGCCAAGAGGACAGATTACAAAGAAGCCGTTGTCTTTGACTGAGGTCTTCTGGAGCATCATTGTCTGAAAATAATTAGCCAAATAAATTAGGTGTGTTATATTGCCTGTGTGTTTTATGCTAAATAATTCTGACATTTGGCTTCCTAGCTGAAGGGGGTAATGTACAGACAGCAGATAGCTCTGCTGGTCTCATAAGGTGCTCCCACAACACCCCTGCTTGCTGCTGTTGTGCTGCTGGAGGCAGCACCTATGGGAAAACATAAGGGCTATGCTTTGCATATACAGTATCAGGCAGGAGAAGCTGCTGGGGAGCTTCACAGGGACGGGGTGGATGGGGGCAAGGTCCCTGGGTAGCTGGTGGGGTGGTAGGAGTCAGATTTTCACACAAGTTTAGTGCTGTACCATCCAGGGAATGCCAAGAACCAGGAATGAGCTGGAGGATTCTGGAAGGGAAAACCTTCTCCAGCAGGATTTGCTGCTGGTGCATTGCAAAGGGTGGTTTGGTGCTTCCTCAGCTTCGTGCCCTTGCTGCTCACACCAGGATCATTTTAGGAGTTCCCACTGTGAGCAGTTGCTAAACCTGTGCAATTAAGAGCTGCGTGGAGAACTTGAGTACAGCCAAGAGCACAACTGTGAGTTGTCCTGTCTCAGTGCATGGAAGAAGCAAGGTATTCCATCCTTGGATTTTTCAAAAGTGTTAAAGGGGGGGGGGAAGAGGGGAAGAGGAAAAAAAATAAAAGAAAATACCAAAACCTAAAAGTTCTCCAACCTCCCCACCACGTGCACGCTGATCAGGCACTGGCAGCCACTCTGGCTCAGCCGATTGCAGGCAGTGGTTTTGCAGCTCTGCTGGACCCAGCACTGAGACAGCCGAGTGGTTTTAATGAGAGCACATAAGTTAAAATTGGTTTTCTCCTTTCAAAATTAGTGGCAGACTATGGCTGTTCAGGTTGCTGTTTTAACTGCTCCAGATGTCAAGCACAGCTCAGCTGAGATCAATGCGTAATCCAAAGGAAATACTATTAATTTCAAAGGAATGTGGTCAATATTTAAATGTTTTGGATCTTTTTAATGTGTAGACGGTGGTAGTGGTCTAGCTGGGCTTATTAACTCGGCTTTTGGAGCAGTGATTCCATTAGCATGAATTAATGTCTATTAACATTATGGATTTTCATTTATTTTAACATGCGGGCCTGTAACAATATTGGTTATTTCAGACATTCTCCAAGGCTGTCATGAGTCAGGAGCTGTTGGTTTAAGGCCTGATCCCACAAGCTTTTATCCTTCCACTTGCTACTTAAGCTCTGACTTTGCTCCAAGTCTGTGGAGGAGCTCCCGCTGCCTCCAGCAGCGCTGGGGTTGAGCCTGTCCCACCTCAGGCCCTGTGTGCAGGGAGCCTTGTGCCCAGTCCCTGCATGGCCTAGGTGAATGTGACCCTCTAAGCACACCAGTAGCTATAGAGAAATATCTTTGCTCTACGTGCAAATCATCCTACTATGAATGCTTTGTGTTAATGATATGGAAGAAGTTGAAAGCTTTAAATAAACTTGTCTCCTTTAAATCAGGTTGAGTAACAGCTTAGGAGAATACTAGGAGAAAGTTGTATCTTACAGAGCTAGAAATAGATCCATTTTTTAACAAAGCAAAAAGTTCACAACTTATATTCCTCACAAAATATCTGCTTTCAATAGCTGTCAACATACTTTGCTTATAGAGGTCGTGCGTTTGTAGTGAAAGATGCATTTTTTTGGTTAAAGTACTCTAAAAGCCAAATTATTTCCATTAAAGTTTTAAATCACAAGTGAAAATTATAATCAGATGAGACATATTTTTGGAAAAAGTAGGCACTCAGGAAAAAAACAACCCCAAAACACAAAAAGATTTTGGTCTGCGTCAGAGAATGCGATCCATAAAATGAAACCTTCAGTTCCTTTGTCTGCAGAAACCTCACCCTTTGTTCATGTCTAAGAAAAATGTTTCTTGTTACTGAGAGAGTGTTTGTCTTGCGTGAAAAACATGTTTCTTTGGGAGATGTTTTACATTCGAGTGACGCCAGAGAGCCAAAATGTTGAGCTATATTGGCCGTAAAGACCACAAGCTGGTAAAGCTGGAACAATTAAATTGAAACCCTTTGGGGAAAGGGAAGGATTTCCCCTTCCTCTCGAGGCAAGTGGAGCTTTCTGGATAAGGCTAGTCTCTTTTTTTGGTGGGAAGAATCCAGGGCAGGTGATGTTTGAGGCCCCATAAACCTGCGTTGTGAGGGCTGTGAGCGTGGCCAGGGCACTGGTACTGAAGGCAGCAGGCTGGAGTCTGGTGCCATCGTGGGCCTCATGGGCCAAGCTGAGAGCACATCTGGATTGCACATCTGGTGCTGTGCATGCCTGTCTGCCTGCAGACACTGTGCTATTTCTGCCTCTATGCACTAGATGGCATTGCCAACTTAGCTAAGGGGAATGGGCTCTGGCAGGGCTTTGGACGAGGGGCTGCAAGGCCCCATACCGTGCCAGCTGCCCCCATGCTTGCTGGGTACATTGGTACCATTGCCCTCACCAGCAGCAGCCTTTTTGTGTCAGGCCGTTCCCTTTTGCCATCTTCACTGACAGCTTTGCATCAGTCCTCTGTTTTAGGGTTTTACTAGGCTGGGATCAGTGACAGGCGCAGCAAAAAGGTATGGGCAGAGGATGCATCCAAGCGGGTTTTACCTGGTTCCTTGAATACGGCAGCTGGTTCTGAATGTGTAACGCATCCTAAGAACAGAGGAATTGGAAGCCTGTGAGTCTTCCTAAACTGTTGCCTGCTCCTTAGATTCTGAGCTTGTTCTAAGAACCAAAGGTACATTGCTGCTATTTCTATACTCTTCTTTGTGTTTGTATCTGCATGCCGGAGTGTGCAGTCCTTGACCAGAGCAGCTGGGACTGCGCAATGCACACTTGTGTATTTGTGCTCTGAGCATCTGCTGTCCCGCCAAAGCAAACCCTGAGCTTCAGAGGTTCAAATGTGTCTTTGTTTCTGCCCTTGCTTGCAGTTTCTCTTGAAAATCCTGTATAGCATTCAAGTAAAACTGAAGTCCTGCATTCCCAGATGGTGGTCAGTGAGGGATAGGCTCCTCTAGAAATGTCTGCAGCCTCCTGCTTGTGTCCTTCTGAGCACTGAGTCCTGGCTGGAGTGGTCGGGCTTGACAACAGCTTGGTTTTCATTCAGAGTTCCCTTTTGTTGCTTGGAGGCATCTGTGCAGGGCACAAGCATGTGGCTGCTGGTGGATCTAATGATCAACAGAAGTACTATTCGAGTTGTATTAGCATTTCAATGTATCCATGTCCTCGGACTTTCCAAATTGCTCTCCTACATGATCAGCGTTGGTACCGCTGAAATGTTTGCGGAAAACATTCAGGACTAATCTCCCCCTGGGCAGATAGGTCTGTGCTCACTGTGGGGTTCCTTTTGGAAACACCAAAAGAACTAGTAATGCAGAGACTTCGTGATGCAATACTGCTCTGCAGACTTGCAAAAAGTCTTTTCTCTGCACCTGGTTGTATGGAGAGCTGCTCTAACACCATGTGGAGTATTTGAGTTTGAATGGAAGGGGGAGCTGTCTGCTTTCCTTCCACTGCAAGGCTATGAGCAGAGCTGCTCTTGGAAAAGTAAAGCATTGTGAGCAGCTGAGCTTCTAGGAAGAAGGACTCGGCCTGCGTGTTTTGTTTGGGCCATTGCAGCGCTGTCAATCAGTGATTCTTGGTTTCATGCCTTGTTTTACCTGAGATATATTTTATATGATCTTTGGCAAGTCACTTCTATGCCTCTATTACCCCCTCAGAGACATAAAACCTTATCTGTGAGAAAAGAACTAAGACAGCTTTCAGCTAAAAGCACTATTCCAAGGCTCTCGGAGCCATTAACCCCCTGCTTTCTGCCCTTCTTGCATGTTGCCAATGGCCCCACCTGCATGATGTTTTGCCATTTCTGATGTGACTTTCTACAGCAGTTTTCATGGTTAGCATCAGCTGGCTGGATTTGCTGGATCTCATCCGCAGGTGGCTGAGCAAACCTCCACAAAATTTGTTGTTCATATTTTAATGCTGAGCTATGTTGTAATTTTTGACTCCTTTTCTCTAATTGAAGCGAGCAAGCCAGTTGTCTTAGGAATCAAAAACTGTGCTATCATAAAGCATAAAAACTTACCTTTCCCCCTCCCCACTTCACTGCTTGTTCAAATGGGATTTCAAAGCAAACCAAAAATGCAGTTCAATCCTAGGTGTTCCTTTAGACATGGGTAATGTGACGTTTAGAGAACCAGAACATTTATATCTAGGACTGTGATGTGGACAGGAAATATATATTTTTACTGCATGCTCAGGAAAAATACCTCATTAGATTCACGAGATCTCAAACCAATTATATTCCCTCTCCAAAAAAACAGGCCCCAAGCAGTGCAGCATGTAAAGCAATGAAAATAAAGCATCATCATCTCTAATGCCCTTCTTAATGGGATGAATTAGGAAGCATATGCATGGACATAATTCTAGAGACTACAGTAGGCAAAAGTGACTATAGAAGGATGGTAAAATAATGTCAGAATTCTTCAGTTTTACTAAAGGGACCAGTTACTTGTATGCGTGGACTTGGTGTACCAGTGTCCAAATATTACCATTGCACCAGTCTGAGTGGTGTTCATCTGCTGGGTAAATAAGTATGATGCTCATATTTATGTCTTAAATTGACTGAGTATTTAGCTGGCCCTCACTCTGCCAGGCTTGTCTACTTTAATTTCTCATTGCTCATCGAAGCAGTTGAAGTCTCAAGAAAGTCTTCCAATGAGAGTTGCCTCTACAGCTGGATGACCTTGTGGTGACTTTGTTTGGAAGTTCGAAACTCTTCATAGAGGTACACCCAGAGCCTTCTTATTTAACCCAAGCATCAATTCCTTTGGCTCTGTGGGATGTGCTGTTAGTGAAATGCAATGTAATTTCTGCACTACCTGTGGTGGCCAACCAAGGATGTCTGCAGCTGCTCAAGCTGAGCCCTTTCCCCTAGCTGTGACTACCTTAGGATGGTGCTTATTCCACAGATGAATAACATACGGCATATTTGCAGGCACAGGTAGTTATTAGAAGTTAAAAGAAATTCAAGTGTTGGAAACTTACAGGATCCTAAATTTATGCTTCATTGCACCACAGATCAGGAATAGTAGTGCAGTGGTTTAGGCTTGTTTATTGTGTTTTTTAGCTATGTACTGGATTCCTGTTATTCTGAAAGGGTGCAAAACTGGGATGTTCTCAGTTTATAACAAACATTTACTGTTGCTGTTTTGGAACTGATTTTGGAGGAGGGAATGGTGTCCATTCACTGCTAAACAACATCCTCCCACCCTTTCTTCTAGAACAGCCTATTTCAAGGGTATTTGGTTGGAGGAGGATCTGGAACTAAAATAAATTGGGGTAAAAAGAAGTCTGATAACAAACCATTGGTTTCTGAAGACAAGCTTCAAAAATGAGGTAATAACTCCTGAATTATCCTAGTGACCTGCAAACCTGTGAGTTCAGCTTGCAAGTCAGCAGGGCCTGGCCCCAGCCCCGCTTTGATGCCTCAGTATTAGTCAGAGGTTCCCAATGCAGTCTGCTGGAGAAGGCGCACTTGGTTTTCACGTGTACCAGCATGATTACCTCTGTAACTGCAGAGCCATCTCTGTCTATAGTCGAAAGTTGATGTTTGAGCTTTCATAACAGAATTAATACCTAAAAGTATGTTTCAGAATATGCTCAAGACATGATCTGTCTTTCAGTGTGTGAGCTCTATCTTAAAATTACAGCTAAACCTCTGCTGCTTAGTATCTAGGTGAAGGTTTGATTATCTAGGAAGAAAGAATGAAAAAAACCCAAGCGTATGGTACTGAACAGCCGTTTTTATCTTGATGGATTTTGTTCGTAACCTCCTTGTGGAACTTAACAGAAAATTAGATCTCTGCCACTGAATTCTTAAAGGCATTAAAAAACACTATGGAGAAGATCTTACCTTCCATCAAACTCCACTCCAGTGACTTTTAAAGAATGCAGCTGTTTCATTCTTTGAATTCTTTCAGAATTTTCCATGGGGGATACTTCTAGTTTTGCAAACAGTTTCACATCAACTCAGGGGAGTGGTGGGGAAATAGGAAAAGCGTTTTGTCTTGGGGAAAATTTCTTCTGCTCAGCTGGAGCCCTTTCCTGCAAAGCTCTTCTCCTGAGACCCAGGGAGCTGCTGGAAGTTCCCATGGCTGCTCTTTTGCTCTCTGTGCTGAGGGCTTGGTGATGCTCCCCGGGCATGGAAAACATGGTTGTGTTGTGCCATGCATGCAGGAGTAGTACTGGTGGATTCCCAGGGCTGAACCCCCCCCCCCCCCCCCCCCAGGAAGTTGGACAGCAAACCTCCCTCATGATCCACAAGTGACAATATTTATAAGGGGGAAAAAATATATATTGCAAGGAACATGTTTGGCATTTGTTTGTATTGCTTTTGTTTTGTCTGGCGATGTCTTTCCAGTTGAGGAAGCCCCCTCTGGCTAAATTTCGATGGCCTAGCTGTGGGTGATGGATAAACATTTCTTTTCTCTCCATGACCACCCACACCTATCTTGACAAGCAAACTTTCCTTTGGAAA
This sequence comes from Aythya ferina, assembly GCF_964211825.1. NCBI lineage: Eukaryota > Metazoa > Chordata > Aves > Anseriformes > Anatidae > Aythya > Aythya ferina. The sequence continues at coordinate 8,060,750 of NC_140311.1, forward strand.
GTTAGCCTTTTTGGCTGAAGTTTTGCCATATATGGTCCTAGCCCAAAGGATTATTGTTTAAAGATCTAGTCTGGGTCTGGCCAGGTAACTTGTGTGAGGGAGAAATAATGCTCTTGCTCCAGTGGAAAGGTTTACAGCTGGGCCACCAAGGAGCTGCTGAGCTTGAGTGTCCATCCCCAGCACGAAGCCCTGGCTGGACGAGGGGCATTACTGGGATGTTTTGCCTTTCTTCTGATTCTACCAGGTGACTCAGGTTTTGGCTCCAAGAAAGGATTGTGGCACATAGTGTCATGGCACAGCTTGTGGTGTTCAGCTAAGGAGTAATGGACATGGGGTCTGGTGCTATTTACTTGCAGATGAGGTATGAAGAACAGGCTATTTCCTTGCACTTTGCCAAAATAGCTATGCATGATGCTGACTATGAACTTAAAATTAAAGATATCTGGTTGGTTTATTTATTATGGTGGTGTTTTTAATTCTTTAATGGTATCTCCATCTATACCTGTAGATGGAGAAGGACAGAAAGCGAAGAGGGAGCTGTTGGATGTCAGCTTTGTGGTAACAGAAGATTGACCCAGCAGAATTGCTTGCAGGTCAAGGAAATTGAATGAAAGTAAAACAAAATTATTAAAACAAAAACTGATGGAGGAGAATCTCGTTTCCTGGAGGGCTTTGCTTCTCCTGGGTGTGGTGGTCTCTCTTGGCTGGGTGTCGGGCTGAGCTCACCACTGGGCGGTCACCACCAAGCCCACCGTGACTGTGTACCCTACTTTGTTCTCGGCATGCAGGGTGGGGTTTTTCCATTGAACAGGAGAACCGAGTGCCCCACATTACTCTGGGCTAGCACTTAGCTTTCCACAGTGTCAGCATTCATACAGTATTCCTTTCTTTTATCTGGGATATTTTTTTTACTTAGTAAGTGCTAACTAACCAGAAATATATGCTCTCTGGCATTCTTTTCACAAATACCACAGGGACTTGGCCTTGCAGGCACAACAAGAGGCAAAAAAAATGGTCTGAGGAATGCAACCTGCAATGCCTCAGAGTGCATACGGTTAGGCTTTAAAGCACTGTACTGGGGAAGAGGAGACCTTTGAACGGGGCTTTTGGAGATGACTACTCTTAATATTGCTGAGCTCCTTGAGGAGATGCTGCAGCAGGTCTGGTGAATGCTGGTGACTTTTTAGTTCTGCTTTTGTGTGGTTAAATTGATGCACACGAACGTCCTTATGCAACTGGGATGCAGAGACTAGACATAATCCCATCAAGATACAACATGCTGCCCCCTACATGCCCAAGGGGCCTTGGGGTTTTCATTTGGTTTCATAAGAAATAGTGCTTAGGGGAGAATTACAGAGTCATCCTGTCTGGCTGTGTTTCCCCCTCTGAATAGGTTTTGATCCAGCTGCCTGATTCCACTCCTGGTGGGTCGATATCCCAAAGAGATTAAGCTTTCTAGGTTTCATGAAAATAAATACCAGGGTGGTCAAGTGGGCTCAGGTTGGTCCCCTTGGGAAGAAAGTCACAGTGTGAGTCTCAGTGGTGGTTAGTTGCCTTTAGAAAACCCACAGGCAAAAGCTGCAGAAAACTAGGTTTTCTGCTTATAACTGTTCACAGGTCTGCTTATTTTTCTTGTACTTGTGCTTGCAAACAAAACCTAAATCTATCTATCTCTCTCTTTCCATTTCACGTGTTTTCACACCATCTTGAAAATGGAATTCATTGCAGACGAGATCCTTGCCTAGCAAAAGGACTGACCTGGAAATAAGAAAATGACAGCAGAAGAATTTGGGGATATTTGATGGAAAACCTTAGGTCAAGTCTAAATACCAGCACAGATGTACTAACAGTACCCAGATGGGGAGCAGGAGTGGTGTTGGTTGTCCTCTCAGCTATTTAGTATCTTGTGAGATGGCACGGAAAGACTGTTAACAATGAATCTGCTGCCATTCAAGGCAGTCTTGAGTCATTGTGGTTTAAAAAATAAATTATCATATAAATAGCTGCTTAGGAATCGCAGCCTGAAGACCACAAAATCTCACCAGTGCATAGTTTCTCTGGCTTACGTAGCACCATGTCTCCTTGTGGAACATTTTGGCTGCATGTCATAAAACCGCTTCCTATTAAAAAAATAAAAAATAAAAAAATCATAGGAGAATAAGGTCTCTTGTCAGTGACAACTGCTGGTGGTTTTCTAGTGCTTCTCAGCCCAAGAGGCTGAGTGTGTCCTAACCAGTTTTTGCATCCTGTCTTCAGACAGTTTTGCCTCTGTGGCCCTGACCCTGAGCCCACTCATCACCTTTGGGGCACCAGTCCTAATGTGCTAGCTGATTGGAGATGTGCTGGAGCACCTACAGGTTTAGTTTCTGTGTAGTTTTTGTGAAGGAGTGGTGCATTTTGAAAAGGCAGAGGGGAGTGTGGTCATGAACAAGCAAATGCTTGTGTTCCTGCAGTTGCAAAACACCACTGGGATTTTCTTTTGCAAACCGCCTCCTCGTGAGTGGCATCCTGTTTTGCTGTCTTGAAGCAAAGCTGAACATGACCCTTTTGATTCTGGTGACTTCATAATGTGAAAAAGTGCCAGTGCCTTTGTTACCAGCATCTCGCCCTGTCCCAGTGCTATGGACAGTTAATAACAGTATTTTCATTGACATTAATGGCAGCAGGATCAGATACCAACAGCAAAAATCCTCCCAAGAAAATTGTTTTGAGTGAACTCCAGCCAGTCAGTTTGAACATAATCTATCCCTGTGTTTTCCCACTACGCTGTTTCTGGCCAATATGCTGCTTGTTTGTTTTATTTCTATTTGGTTTTGTTTGCTTTGCTTGCTTATTTGTGACTTCCCTTTAGGAAACAAACCACTCGGAGGTACACCAGTGCTCTCAGAGGCAGTGGGACGTGCAGACGGTAATCATCCTTGCCAGAATTTTTTTCTCAGATGTTCTGCAAAGGTTTGCAGTCCCAGCACAAAATGTGAGAATGATGTCTGTATCACAAAGACATTTTCCCAGCATGGCTGAGCTGTGATATGAAACAAGCTGATTTTCTCATGAGAGTGGAGTAAATCCTTGGAAGTGTTATTTTTCTAATGTTTTATTTGAAAAGTCCTAGCATGACCTTTTCTTGATGTTGCCTTTTCGTTCTCTCTCTCTCTCTTTTTTTTTTTTTTTTTTTTCTTTGTAAAGACCCTGCAGGATTGTGATTAGCAAGATAATGAATACCATCTGCTTTTAATCAATTCCTTCCTTTTCTCCCAAACCCTCCTAACTTCTAATATTAATGGAAACAGTTTTGAATACTGGAAGGGGCTGTTCTGGAAAATGATTGGGTATTTACTAGGTGAAAAGTGAAATTACACAGGTTTATTTCATGGGGTAGGACATTTGACAGGTGCAATTTTTCTTCTAAATGTGTTGCATGCCTGTTTTATAAACCAAAATGCATACTGACACATAAGATTATAATTCTGCATGGAGGGAAATTTTAAGAAGGGGAGGTGACTGCACTCACAAACCTGAGCCCTTCCAAAGGGCCAGTGCTTGCTTGCTTCCACAGTGCTATATCAAGGTGGCAAATGCTATTTACTGTTGATCCAGGTAGGAAAATGGCACTACCTAGGAGGAAAGTAATGCCTACAGGCCTGCAGGAGTTGGCATGTAACCCTTCACTGGATTTTACAAAATATACGAATGGGACTTTCTCTATCCAGCTTTTCTCAATGCCTGTGCATCCAGATTTCCATTGTACTAGTTTATCTTGGAAGCTGAAAATATTTGAATTCATGTGCTGTCAAGTCTTGCTTCAGATCAAACCTTTCTGTCCCCTGGATAGGAATCAGTTTGATTTGTGCTTTTCTCTTAGGTTGGAATCAATCATCCTGCTCTGATTTGAATGACCATTTTACCCCACTAAAGGTTCACATTAACAGGCATTCCTGGGATGTTTTCTTGATTGGGTTCAAGGCATTGTGTGTTCCCATCTGTCCTGGCTGATTATGAACCAGCTCTGCCAGCTAATGTTGGCTGGGAAACGTTTTCTTTCATACTTTAGTCCAAACTAGGCCCTGAGAAACTGTTTTCTACCACAAACCTTTCAAACCCCATTGTGGTCAAGACGTGCATTTTCCAGCTGGGAGGACTTGTGTTCTTCTGGGCTTGTGGGTGTGATGGTGCCTGCACCGTGCAGCAGCTGCTGGTGTTGGGGTGTTGCAGAAACACCCTGTGAGAGACACTCCTTGTTCAAATTCCAAAAAGATGCGACAGGAGGGGCTGAGAAAGAGCTGAAAAAGGACATCTAAGAGCTTGGGTCTGTGGTGTAACTCTGTGTAATGCCAAGAGAAAACTCTGGGTTATCTCTGAAGACCTGAAAGGGCCAGATCAGGCTCTGGGCTGTTTGGGTTACCTGCTTGAACCAAACCTAGGAGTGTTATTTGCCTATATTGTTCATACAGAGAAGTTGTATTGCAACACCGTGATGTGAATGTCCTCTGCTGCTTTCCTCCTCTTCTTGAAAATGTTATCCGTCTTTTCACTGAAGTCCTGGATATTCATTCTGCTTCATACGAGCCTTAGATTTTGGGCTGGGGTGGGTGACTGTATGCCTTCAAGCATAGTCAGGGATATCCCCTCCAATATCACTAATGAGTGAATGTGGCTCCTGCATATGACAAAGGGAATGAGCTTGTTTCCATTGCAAAAATTTTTTTGAGGTAGTATTGTCCTCCTGGGGCATCCTGCATTCCTGTTCAACTGGGAATTAAACCGGGACTTGCGCCATGGGAAACTAAGATGTGTACAGATGCTTGTTCTTGATGTGGCACAGGTTGATCCTGGGGAACCACGTTCCTGCTGGTAGTCTTTGTCTTTGCCATGCTGTTGGGTAAGCTTGTGGGCAGCAGCAGGGCAGTGGTGTTTGCTGCTGGGCAGGATGCCCCATGCACATACAGCCCTCAGACTCACAAAGCAAAGGACAAGTTGGCTGCGAACACTTCAAAACAAGTTTGCAGCGGAGAGTTTTAACATTCCCAGCCTCTTCCCTAATCCCTTGGTACAGGAGTTTTTGGTGTGAGATGCACTGGACAGTGTGACTGGAGTCCAGGAGCCCTGTGTCCCATGGAGGATGCTCCCCATGCTTCCTGCTGGCCCTCATCCACTGCCAATCAGCCCTTGAAGCTGTGTGAAGGTCAGGCAAAAAGCATTTTTACAAGGCTGATTAAAAGAAGGTATGGGGTGGTGAGGAAAAGGGAAGATAAATGGTTCTGATTTACTGAAAAGCCCTTTTCTGACACCTCCAGATTGCTAATGGAGACAGGCAGAGGCAGAAGTAGAGGAAGGCAGCGGTGGCTAATGCAAAGACCCCTCACTCATAACAGCTGTTTCTTATGAATTAGACTTGAAAAGAAAAAAAGAAAAAAAGCATCCCTCCCTGCCCTGCTCGTCTGCAGCTCCAGTCAAGGTGGGTGTGGAGCTTGGATGGTTTTCAAACCCTAAGTTTCTGGCCTCACTGAGGCTGCCCTGGCGCAGCGCGATGTCACTGCGCGGGAATGCGCTTCCCCTGCGCTGGGACATCTCTGGCCAACACCAGATACCCTTCCTTCCTGCCTGCTCCCATGGTGGGGATTATTGCCTTTGGCTTCTCCTGGCTTTGAAAAGCATCCAAAGAGCTCAGCTCTCGCAAGCTGAGAGTGGAGACAGAAAGCCTCTCCCCGCCTCACCTGTTTGTGGTTATTCAGCTCCCTCCCTTCACGCTTTGGCACAATAATGGCCTGAAAGTAAAACAAGAGGCAAGTTCTCCCCCAGCTCAAAGCACTGAATGAAACCCAGCCAGCGGGGCCTATTGAGACAGCATTGAGACAAATGTCAACTTTAGCACAAAGAAGCTTAAATGACTGACACAGAAAGGAATAATCTCGGATCTGTTTTCCAGGCTGCTCCCCAGCATAGTTGTGCTGCAGACGGAGACAATTTTCAGCTCCCCAGGGAGATTGTATAGCCAAAAAAAGATACTTGGTGGTGATATGCTATAAGACTAGGTCATGAGAATGAATGTTTGGAATAATGACAGAATTCATTATAGGCAAACTAAATTAAGAGAGTGTCTTGAGAAACATATGGGGAGGAAATTGCCACTGAAGCTCTGCAAAGTGTAGCTTTATTTCTCATTGTACTGGGCTCTCCCAAAGGCCTACATGAAACAGGACGGGGTTATCAGAGTCATTTTGTGGCAACTGTGTGAATCAGTTGCCTTTCAGTTTGCAGACGGGGGTTGCTTTTGTGGTTATTTGTTGCTGAATCTTCTGGGGATGTGAAAGTAGTTAAGACTCATAAGTAATGGGGTTGAAATGAAAAATAGTAGTCACCTTCTTCTCCCCAGAGCTGGTAGAGAAAGGAATAATGTCCTGGTTGGTGTCTTGTTAAGGCACAGGTTGCTCAGATATTAGCAGAGAGGTGGGCTGAAGCATGGGTGCCGCATTGTCCATGCCAGCACCAAAAGCATCCTCACTGCCACTGCAGCACCTCCCAGAGCTGCTGCTGGTCCATCTGCGTATGGTTGCAAAGCACTTCAGTCCCATAGCAGCCCCTTTGGAGGATGTGCGCCCTGTGGGTACCACAGAAGGCTTCTCACAGGCTGGGTTTCTTCGTGGGGTGCCAGAAGCAGCTGAAGAGCACTTGAGAAGGGCTGGGCCTGAGCCGTACAAGTCACAGAATCACAGAATCACAGAATCACAGAATTTCTAGGTTGGAAGAGACCTCAAGATCATCGAGTCCAACCTCTGACCTAACGCTAGCAGTCCCCACTAAACCATATCCCTAAGCTCTACATCTAAACGTCTTTTGAAGACTTCCAGGGATGGTGACTCCACCGCTTCCCTGGGCAGCCTGTTCCAATGCCTCACAACCCTTTCAGTAAAGAAGTTAAAGTCCATTAGGATTAACAAGCCCTCAGCCCAAGAGGTGTCCTCCCCATGACTCCCACTGTTTGTGGGATTCACCAAAAAGTGTATTCACTTTCTGCAATTATTTCTTAATTCAAAACTGACTGGTAACAGTTGGAAGCCTCCTGAAAGGTCCCTGTGCCTGTGTGGCTGGTGGCCCCATGCTGCTTTCAGGTGGCAAATTGCTGAGTGAGCTCTCAGCAGGGAGAAAACACCAGGCCCTGAGTCCCATGGAAAGTTGGGGTGCTTCGTGTGTGTTTCTTGCTTGTATCTCTCTGGAGAAGAGACTGCAAGGCTATGGCAAGGAGCTTTTAAAACTCACAAAACAGTGAATTGTTGTATTACAAGGTGATACTTAGAAGAAGAAAAAAAAATAAATCAATCTAGAGAAACTTGAGATGAACAACCAAATAAGAAGGGAAGCTAGGGTGTTTTTTTTTTTTTTTTTTTTCATGCTTTATTTATATTTACTCATACACATACATGGGTAACGTGTGTAAGCATGAGAAGAAATGAAAACATGGCACAAATCCAGGGAGGTGTGTGTTTGGATCTTGGTGCAGGAAAGGCAGGATGCTCTACGCAATCAACTCTGGTTAGCCTGGCATCTATCCCACACTAAATAATGGTAAATGTGGCTTCAGGCTCAATTAGTAAAGAATTAAAGGATTGAAATTCAATTAAAGTGCAACATTATGGGAAGAAACCTGCCTTCATTCTTTCCCCCCCAGGTTCTGTAAATCAAGGTGACAAGGAAGTGTGGCACGTTTTAAATGAAGTTTAGCTTAATGTTCCAGGAGGTCCTGATGAAGGCAAGGTGCACCAGTGGTGGGACATGGCAAAGTTTCAAGAACAAGGTAAATGAGTAACTTCAAACAGGAGCTTAGTGGGGGTCTGCTGCAACAGCCTCCTTGGGACTGGAAGACAAGAGTCACTGTTTTTTGTTTTAATTTTTTTTTTCCTAAAAAATCCTTTTGGAGTTGGAAGGGCTTAGAGTTATAACTAACTGATAACTAAAACCAGGTATGCGTGCATATATATATAAATGTGTGTGTGTATGTACATCTATCTATCTATAGGTAAATATATCCTTGCAGTAAAGTCTTGACATTTTAACTGCTGCCAAGCAAGAGGTGATGCTGGAAATTTTTGCCTTCTCTTGGGTGGTTCAGGGAGTGCTGCTCAGGGTGGGGGAGGAGGGTGAGACAATGCCCTAACCCCAGGTTTTCTGCCTGTGCTTAAAAGGATTTGCACTTGCAGATAGCTCTGATTCAGTGTAGAAAAGGAAAGGGACAGGGAAGCTCAGAAATGCTGACAGAGGCAGAAAAAGGGTGTGAAATTCATACTATCTGGTATGTCTCCTTTGATGTGTCACGCAGAGATTGTGCAGGCGCTCAGAAGTGAAGGGGTTAAAGCGTTTCTCAGTAACCATTGAAATGAGGGCTGTTATGGTCTATTTAGGCAATGATCTGTTACAATATCAATGGCATTTTCGATGGCAGTGTCTCCTATTCTTCTATAGAAAACACAATAGCTTTGGAAGTTCATGGCCACGGCAGTCTCAGGGACAGATTTCTGTTCATTTTTCTTTGTTGTGAAGATTTTTTTTAAAGTAAATTAACTCACACAAATGCGAAAGAAGCATCAAGTGTGTGACCTTTGGACAAAAGCTTCAGATTTGTCATTCTCTCTCCTTAACTTATGCCGCCAGTCTCAGAAATGCCGCGATACAATATACAGCGCAGCTTGTGAGCTCTCGGGCTACCTGGGCACAAATAGCTGGTCAAGGCTGGAGTGACAACGTGAAATCTACATTTCTATGCTGTTGTCAGCTTTTAACACTCGGGGGGAAAAAGTCAGAGTTGTGGAGAGGTTTTAGCTGTCTGCCTCCCATGCATTTAGATAAAATGGGAGCCTCCCAGCTCGGCCCCTCTCTGCTTCTTTAGAAACCAGGGGCTAATGCAGTCCCCTGGGACTGTCTGGAGAGGTTACTCGCACAGCCTTCACTTTGATGACTGATGGCAGTGGAGAAGCTAATGATATTTTATTCACCTGTCAAAAAAATTACTTGCCCTGGGCAAGGCAAGGCTAGCGTGCCAGAATTTTAACTCTGTCCTTTTTTAAAAATGCAGTTATCCCATTTCCCCTAAAATATTAGCTCAAAGGGAAAAAGTGCTGTCCTGCCGAGCCCGTTACTCTGGGATGCTGGAGAGGGGAATCTCTCCCACCTACAAAGTGCCTTGAACTTTACATTGGGAGCATGAAATGTGCATTGCAAGTGCGTTCCTAGAAGCTTCCATTGCCTCTGTCTCTCACTGTGTATGGGCAAGCAAAAAGCACGAAGTCCTGCTTTGAAGTGTCTTCCCAAGGAAGGCAAAGTATCTTCACATCAAGAGAGCCCCCAATAACCAGTTGTGCCTTAAACAAATTTATTGAGTTTGTATCTCTACCACAGACAGCTTTATTGTGTTTTATCCCACTTGTGTGATTTATTTCTATTGTGGATATTTATATATCTTAATTCCATGTTATTACCATCATCTCTTTCCTATCAAGAAGCAAACTAAATGTTACCTGCTCCTGCAGCTGCCTGATATGGGTGGCTCTTTCTAGACCTGAGAAACTGCCTGTAATTGTCAGCCAAACCCTTCAAGTTACCCTCAGGTAGAGCTGGGTGTGCATCTGCACCCGCCAAGGCATCTCCATCTGAATGTTTCTTACGGCTCTAAGGGAATAAAATGCAATGGAATTTAGGCAAGCAAAATCAGAGTCATGGAAGCTGTGAAGATATGTATTTTTTTTGGCTAACTTCTTCAGCAGATCACTCTGCTAGGCATTGCTCTGTGCTAATTCAGGGATGCAATGCCCAGCCTGGTGTCCAGCTCTCTTTCCAGCTTCCTCATGCTGTGAGCAGCCCCAGACCTGGCACTGGACTGGGTTTGGTGGCATGGTTAAGGGCTGACGAGAGAGGAGTGCCAGGTGAGATGGGAGCTTTCTGGGGTGCACTGAGCAAAACATTGCCTGCCAAAGAAGGGACATCAGCTTCCAACCATGATGGCAGCTGCAGCAGAGCTGACGTTGCCTCTGTTGCTACTATGGGTTAACGTGAGGCTCTCCTTTTGTCTGCAGTGCCATTTGCCACTAGACAGAAATGGCAGCAGCACAAAGTCACCCTGCTTGAGGTTTTGTTGTGTTTGCTGGGGGACATGCCCATGGCAGAACACAGGGGCTGCCTCCTGGCATGTGCTCCTGAGCTTTTAATCATCCACAGCGTTGGCAAAATGTTTCCACAAGGAGACAATTGATAAAGAGGATGAAAAGGGATCTAAATTCCTAGTCAGGCTCAAGCTCTGAAAAGCTGGATTCCCGCAGCACAGCTTAAAGTGCAGCCATATGAAAAGTAAACATTTCATCTTAATGCTGGAGCAGGTAGAGATGTTCAAATGGGATGCAAAACGCTCTCAGCAGCTGAACTAATCTGCAGTACCATTAAAATTCATAACAAAGAAATCCATGGTGCAAGAAATGGCTTCTTTTGACCTATTTCTGAATTTGCTGTCTCGGGGTACTGCCGTGGTCTCCACGGGCAAGGTGAAGGGTCCCCATGCAGGTTGAGAACAGGACCTGGAGGTCCTGAGCACCTGTGTGCATGGCCTGGGGCACTCCTCTGCTCTCCAGGGTGGCATTTTAAGCCACACAGGGCACAACACAGCAGCCTAGTGTGATTTCTTCAAACGAGTTTGGGAACAGCAAGGAAATGAAGTTAGGGTATCCCTTATATGTCATGCATTGCCACCCCCTCCAGCAAAAGCCACCCCATGCAGTGCTGGATGTGCTGCGGTGTGTGTGAGGGATGGGGACAAGAAGAGGTGCTGGAGAGCCCTTCAGATGACTTTGCAAAGCTTTACCTCTGCAAGAGCCATGATAAGAGCAGGAGGTGAAATTGAGGGCTTCTCTAAGGTTTGAATATGATTATTATCTTGGCACTTTTTTGTTCTTGTTTTTTAAATGCAATGTGAATGGCAGTTTGAGTTCAGGGTCTGGTTACAAGGATTTACCTCTATTTCACACCAAGAAATTTGTCTCAACATTAATCAATGCATTTTGTGTATGTGTGTGTGTGTTTTAGAAAAAAAAACAAACAAACAAACAAACAAACTCAGAGCCTTTGTAATATGAAGGCTCCATCAAACAGTAATTTCAGCACCTTCTCTTCCACCTGCATGTAGAATGCCAAATATATATATACATATATTTATATCTTTTTTGACATCGCCAGTGCAATTATGGAGATAGAAATTAAACTTACAGTAATAAAAGTTGTTGCATGATGTGGATACGATACCAGACTTTGAGGACAGAACTTCTCCTGGGAATGTGTAAGGTCCCTCTCTTGAAAATTTCACTTGACTTTTCTTATTTTACTCTGTCATGATAATTCCTGTTGCTGTAATTACCCCCTATAAAATCACAATGACATGATTTATTTTCACTGTTCTCATAGCAAATATTGACATTTCAGCAGAAAAATTATTATTTTTTTTTTCTTCAGAAATGCAGTCCCGACACTGTGGGCAGGTGGGAACTGGGAGGTGTCCTCCCCTTGCACTGTGAATTCCCATGAGGTGTTGTGTTGGGATGTCAGAAATGGTGCGCATGGGTTACCAGAAGTCTGCTTTTTTGGCCAGAAACTTTTCCCCCCCTTTTTTTTTTTTTTTTTTTTTTTTTTTCCCCCCTGCAGTAGACAGATCCCTCTTGCGGGGTGAAGCAGCAACAACCCAACTGCAGTGTGGTGACCGCCTTACCAGTGGGCTGAGGAACCCTTTAGTACTTCTGATCCTGACCTCTGAAAGTCCTTTACAGGTATATGCTGGTGGAAAATAGCAACGTTTTTAAGAAAGAAGAGCACTGCAGAGATGGAGGTTGCCTTTGTAATTGCCTTGATAGTTTTAGTGCTTTTTTACAGAAGACAAGATTCTGTAACCTTGTTCATAACCCGTGGAAAATGTGTGGAGTGAAAACCAAATCCTTGAAAGAGTAACCCGCCACACACCTTTGGGAAGAGTCACTGAAATACTAGATTGATTTGTAGGGCTTGCCAACAAACCTCCCCAAGCTATTACTTTAAATTGCCACTAAGTGGCAGTCAAGTAAAAATTATAGTAAAATGAAACTTTACAGAATAAATATTTCATCTAATGTCAGCACAAGGCACGGCAGCATAAACAACATTTCTAAGCCCTGGTTCCTGAGCCCTAAGAAGGCCTGCTCTTTTTCCCTAGAAATTAAACCTAGGGAGGAGCTGGCAATAACAGGGATCCATGGAAATGCACAAATATTTTTCTTGGTAATTGTGGAGTGTGCATATGGGTGTGCCGGGGACTGGATGAACAGCTTGGCCTACTCCTGCCCCCTGATTTGCCTGGTGTGTTATTTATCACTTTTTAAAAATCAGCCTAAATAGGTATGGGGCATCAATCAATTGACATAAGCATGTGCACTGTTGAATAAAGGCAAGGATTTAGACTTGTAGTTTTCCCTTCCCACAGTAAGTAAGAAATATGCCATCCACATGCAAAACTGAGATTCCCCGTGTAGCAAGCCCCTGGGTAACATTTGGCTCTGATGCATTATTAACCATTTTAATTTTTAAGTGGTTTGAAGATACTCAGGTAAAACCTCCTGAACGCAAGGCAGAACTAGGTCAGACACAGTGTGCGTTGGCTTTAATTAGCAACTGTGCAGTTTTTTTTTAACCTTTTGTGAAATTCAGGGAGCCCTGGTACCTTCCCTGCTCTGCTATGGAGCCAAATCGGAGATGACCTCTTCAGGGAGAAATGGTAATTGGAAGTGTCGGTTATCTGAAACTTTTATCCGAAAAGACAGGATCCCAGGCACTGTGCCAAGGTCCTTATATTTGGAATATTTTAAGATATTTGCAGAAAGTAGCATGAATGACATAAATTTTAATGTTCAAAGGACTCCTGAGATAACATTTTTTCAAGTGTAAGGCAAATAGTAGAAAGGGAAGATAAGTATCACAAAGTCATCTAAAAATGCCAGGGGGGAGGTCTGTCTTCAGCTAGCAGCAAAATCTGGTGGTGTGAACCTGCTGGATTTCAACCAAGATCAGCCAACACTGCAATTGCTGCTTCTGCATGTTGTTTACTGACCCACATGTAACTTATGCCTCCAGATGCAACACCAGTCTTGGAGCCAAGACTTGGCATCCCAGATGTGTGTGTCTCAGCACAGCACACTGGAGATGTTACAGCAGAGCTAGCAGCAGTGTGGACGGAAGCTATTTGGGATACAGCAGCACTGCCTGGGCTATGGTGAGCCCAAATGGATGGTGTGGGGTGGATTATGGCCTCATCCCCTCCAGGGGAATTTAATGGGTAATTCAAGAGTATGTCCCTATCTGATGTGATTCTTCCCTCCCCTGAATCACTTTGCATGGGAAAGTGGTAGCACCAGCCCTCTCCACTCTGCCTCAGGATCTGTGCTGGTCTGGAGCCTTTCCGAGGCTGGATTTCCCTCTTTTGGCCTCTGCAGAGACTGAGCTCACTCCACTGGATATTTCAGCACCTCTGGATGTCAGTACACATGTGGTATGCTCACAGCAAGGGGTAACCACCTGCTCTGTGCTGACTGGTGGAGTTTAAACACCGTTTGCAGGATCAATATTCATCCACTGTGCTCCATCACACCTTCCTTCCCTTCTCAGCACCATGGCTTATTTTTCTTATGTGAATTACATGTGGGGCTAGCGCTTTGCAAGGGCACACTCTCTATATGAACTAATTACTACAAGCAGCCAAAAAGGGAATGGGCAGTTCAAACTCTACCCAGGTTGCTATTTCTTACAATGTGATTTTTGTTTTTGAAAAAACAAAGTTGCACCAAGTGACCATGTTTTCAGCTTTGAGATCATCTGTTTCCACTGACACCATTTTGTAATCTTTGGAGGGAGAGAAAAAAATAATTTACCTTGCTTCAAAATGTTATATTTTTTGAAAGATTAAATAATGCAGTGAAAACAGTTGGGCACAATGGGCCCAGATGTGCAAGCTGCTCAACAGGCTTTTTATGGAGCTGCAGAGCCTGTTCCAGGAGATGCTTCTGAGCCCCTCTGCTTTCCTAAGGGCTTTTTTATTGCCATGGGTCTGAATTTGTAGCAGCCTTACCCATTTTTGAGTAGAAACACTCTAATGCAGACTAATCTGCTTGTTTCTGATTGCTTCTTTTCATGTGCTGATTTAGACACTGTTTTGTCTTTGTAGTTTATCTCAGCCTCCTGTCTGTGTTCAGTCAGAGGCTGGGTACCATTGCCTTCAGTGTCATGCTGTAGAACAGCGGTAAGCTTCAAGCAGTGTTAGCTCAGCAGAGGGGGCTTGCAGGCACCTAAGAAGTACCCTGACAAAGCCATGGCTGGGCAGAGAGATGGTCTGAAATGCTGCAGAGCAAGTCTTGTCTGGGATGTGCTCCTGGATATGTCTGCATCCTGTTTCTGACCAGGTGTGTGCCAGGGTTTTACAGAAGCGAGTAGAACTGTCTTAGAGGATTTTCTCTCCAGCCTGTGACATCTCCACAATTTCTGTTTCTCTCCTCAGTGCACCCAGGGAGTGATGTGCCATCCCCCAGCTCAGTTCCTGCACTGTCAGGTTTGCTTTGTTTCATTGAATGCGTTCATTTCATTGGAAATCAAATGTTCTGCAAATAGTTAATTAGCCCTTGCCTTCTGCTTCCTATCTGGTGACTCTGCTACTGGTTATGAACTCGCATTATTAATTACTTTTTTCCTTACCTAACATCTTGGTGGAAATTAGATACATATGAGCAAAAAAATGATCCGTTCCAATATGTTCACAATATATTTCTGACTGTTTTAACCTTGTCAGTGAAGTAACAAAATGGATTGTCTGTTTGAAAGCCTATGGCACTATTCCTTGTTGCTGAGTGCAGAAGGGGAAATTACCTTTCACTCTTAAATCTGTAACTTCTGCCCTTTGCACGATGATGAATAGAAACATTGTAAGATCTTCCTTTAAAGTTGGTGATATTAAGGGCATCTTTGACCAAGAAAGGAAAAGACATCTAACTTTAAATGTGTGATTGCCCTGCTGCCCTCAAAGGGGGAGTGAGCAGTAGCTGGAAGTTGGTCATATCCTGAGGTCTCTTGCTGAAACAGTCTGACAACAGAAGCAAGGAACTCAAATTTACTAATACAGAAAGTTCAAGTGTACTAATGTGTATCCAAGAAGGAGGTCCACCCTTATGGCTTCTAGAGACCTTTCATGAAAGTATCATCCACTGAGATTTTTTTTTTTTTTTTGTATCAGCTTGCCTTTGCACTTTCATATTCATTTTCTGTGCACCTCTTGTGGCTAGATGACACTCAGTGTTGTACTGTTACTTCAAGCAGTTGGACTGATTTATATGGTGTTATAGTGGTCTCACTAGGAGCAAGATCTGTTGCTTCTGTTAGTAGTCAGGGTTAACTTGTGTGTGTGTGTGTGAATGTAGAAGATAAGTCATTCTTCCCTATCAACATTTTCATGTTATTATGAAAAACGTATCAGAAAATTCTATGAAATCATGTCAGTCAGCAACAACAGCTGATCAGTCACGTTGGGCAAAGTATTCCCTCGTTGCAGATGGTCCACATTGCCCCCAGTGACATGACCACTTGGTGGTACATGTGCTTAGAGAAAGTTTGCTGTTGCACTAAGAGATGACAAGGTTGAGGAAAGGTGAGTGTTCATCTGTATCTAATTGTGCCAACAGCACCAGGCCAAGTAGCTCGTGTCCAGAAAATGAGATCTTAACAAATATACCACAATATATGCCTGGTTTTGAGCTGATTTTTTCCTCCCATGAGAAAAAATAAATAGGAGTGGTTGGTGATACTACTGGAGTCCCAAGGCCAGCTCTAATACTTCTAACCTATCACTGTGCTCATATACCTGTATGTTGCAGTACAGGTAAATAGGGAGAAGAATGTGTGATGGTGTGCTGACACCTGTTCTGGGAACTATGGCCATAATTTGGGGCAGAGAGTTGCATTGTAACTCACAGCTTTAGAACTGGCTAAATTATCAGAATTCATTTCCAGGTGCTTTTAATATGAGGGATGCTGTTGAACTGCTTTTGCTGCTCCCACTCAGCCTTTGCTTTTGCTTTTGCTCATTTGATTTACAGATTTCCTTTCTCATTAAAAATGATGGTGATATTAAGCCCATGAATCCTTGATGGATTTCAGATTGAATACTGTGAGTATTGTATTAATGCAGCCTCGCTGCAAATAAAGGAGGAAATCCATTAAGCGTGTGGTGTGCATCATAAATATTCCATAACACAAGTGTTAATGTAACGATAAGAAAAGAAAACCAAAGGTCCGGGAGTCAGGAAATGCCCGGTGCTGAAAGCCCATTCTGAACTTCTCTAACTTCTGCATTAACAGCTCTGCAGGTGATAAAGGCAACACCGGGCTCCTTACTGAGAGCTGTGACCAATGAACTTTTATTATTATTTACTATTTTTTTGATGAGCTTTCGAAATCTCATGCAAGTTTTGCATAACCAACCAAGTCTGACTGACATAAGCAATCAAATGTAACACTGAAGACCAGGTAATTGCTCTGTAACCAGTAATGATTTCAGTGAAGCTGTGCTCACTTGCTGACAATGCATTTATCCTTTGATGTACATTTGGGCAACTGAAGCTCCTGTTTATCGAATATTAATCCAGAATGAGTCCTTGTGCTCTGTAACCACATAAAGGACGTGGGAAGCCACGGTCTAAAGCAGCAAAATCTGTCTTCAAGTCTGCTTCAGGTGTTTGTAGAGACACCATTACCAGATATATGTAATTAAAAATCAATCCTGTGCACCTGTCTTGGAGTCTAAAAACACTGAACCAAGCGCGTGGAGCATTCAGAACAAATAAAAAGAAATGCAGCACGTCGCTGGAGTGAGGAATCTTCTCTACCAGCTACAGAGACAAATGTTCTGGCTGGATTTTAATAGGCGCATTCATTACTTGTGCAGCTATGCACACAGAAACAAGGACAGAGTAAATCCAACCAAACAAATGCACACCCACAGAAAGCCCTGCATTGACGCATGCTCACATGGAAGGTGAATAACGTACCCGGGCGCATTCATAACATACAGCCTGCAACCCCCCCACCTCTCCCACTGTAAATGCTTACTGCTCCCCATGCCAGCTTTTTTGGCTTTCTTCTGGGTGATGCACAGTGCACTGTTTTCCAGGCATTTTCCTGCTGTGGACTGCTTCTTAATGAAGAGGCTGGCTCCTGGTGTTTACCCCCTCCCTCCTGCATAGCCTGGCCCCAGTCTTGTGCAAGGAAAGCAAGGGGGCATTTGTGGTTATTTCCAAAATCTGCAAACAATGGGGGTGAGGAGGTATGGCCAATCCTTTGGCAGGCAGCTCCTGCCTGTTGAGGTGTTTCTCAAGCTGGCAGGTGCTGTATGCAGGGGACATGGCCAGCCAGGTGGGCTGGTGGCACAGATGGAGTTTTCTTCCAGCTTTCAGGTGTGAGCAGCAAAAGAGATGAGTGCTGGGCTCAGTGGGTGTAGTGGGTTTACATGGCAAGGTTTTGGTAACAGGGGGCCATAGGGATGGCTTCTGTGAGAAGAATCTAGAAGCTACCCCATGTCCCTGCTGCTGGCCAGAGCTGAGCCAATAAGCAATGTTGTTTGTGCCTCTGTGAGAGCATATTTAAGAAAACAAAACAGAAAACTGATACTATACAGCAGCTGGGAGAGAGAGAGGAGTGAGGAACAGCCTTGCAGGCGCCAAGGTCAGTGAGGAAGGAGGGGGAGAGGTGCTCCAGGCGCCGGAGCAGAAGTCCCCTGCGGCCTGTGGTGAGGCCCATGGTGAAGCAGGATGTCCCCCTGCAGCCCATGGAGTACCACGGTGGAGCAGGGTTCCACGCTGCAGCCTGTGGAGGAGACCACCGTGGAGCAGGTGGCCCTGCACCGATGGAGGCTGCCGCCTGTGGAAGACCCCTGCCAGAACAGATCCCAGGCCAGACCTGTAGCCCGTGGAGAGGAGACCACGCAGGAGCAGGTGACCTGGCAGGAGCTGCTGCCCGTGGGGGACCCAGGTTGGAGCAGTTTTCTCCTGAGGGATGGACCCCGTGGTACGGAGCCATATCTGGAGCAGCTCTGGAAGAGCTGCTGCCTGTGGGCAGCCCACGCTGGATCAGTTCGGCAAGGACTGCACCCAGTGGGAGGGATCCCACAGCACAGGGGACAAGAGTAATCAAGGAGGAGTGGCGGAGACAATGTGCTGTAGACAGACCACAGCCCCCACTCCCCCATTCCCCTGTGCCACTCAGGGGAAGGAGGTGGAAGAAGGTGATGGGGGGAAGGCATTTTTTATTTCTTTCCTTTGTTTCTCACTTCTCTAGCTTGTTAGTAATAGGCAATAAATCTTACTATCTCCCTAGTCTGAGTTGGTTTTGCCTGTCACGATAATTGTTGAGTGATGTCCCCATCCTTATCTCAATCCTTGAGCCCTTTGAGTCATATTTTCTCCCCCTTTCCCTTTGAGAAGGGGGAGTGAGAGAGCGGCTGAGGTGGAGTTCGGATGCCCACTTGAGGAAAACCACAACAGTGGGCAAAACTTTCCTGGCAGTGGTCCTGCTGGATGCCAGACTGAGATGTTGCAGTGTCGCATTTGGTGGCTGCTACCTGTGTGGTGTGAGCAGCAGCACCTGGATGGAGAAATGCCCGCAGGGATGCTCTGCCCCGCCTGCAGTCTCAGGTGAGTTTGTGCAGCCAGCAGAGTCCAGTGCTACAGCGGGATGGCACTGCTCAGCTCCAGGACTTGTCTGTCTGTCCATCTGGCTGTGACTGTCCTGATTGAAGTGTGGTGATGGCTGAACCCTGAGCCAAGGAGGCGTGATGGATGCAGCTGGGCACAGCAGGGCAGGGCCTTCCTTCTCACACAGCATGTGTGCAGCTCACAGTTCTGCCACACAGGTGATGGTGCCAGTGGTAGTCTGAGTAGTGGGATAACGAAAGTGGTGAAGCAGAGAGAGCATGGGCCTTGATATGAGTCAGGACTGTGAGTAATGTGGGTGCTAGCAGCTAGCCAAGCATTTGCTGCTGTTTTTGTTGGTGCTGACCAAACTGTGCTGTCATCTGCAGGTGACAGAGTTCCTGGTGTAGGCAGTGATCTGCCACACAAGTTGGAGTGCTCAGCACAGGGTGCATCTTCTCTGTAAATTGCACTTTGTTTTCTTTGCAGAGAGCCTTTGCAGCACCTCAGGGCTGTCATGCTCTGCAGGGCTAGGTCACTGCTGCGTGGGAATGCCAGCAAGGCAGAGCTGGCTCCTCTGCACTGCAGCGCAGGGCTTCCTGCAGGCACTGCTGCAGGCAGCAGCAGGGAAGCTGCAAGCAAGGGAGCTGGAGCATTGCCTTGTATCAGGGCTTTGAACTGTAATGCCAAGTTTCTGGATCATCCTGGTTGTCCTCGTGCACATGCCAGATCATATCTCTAGACTAACTACCCAAAATAACCTAATGCAAAATAGCCTAATGCATTTTTTTTCCACCTTTTAAAACCTAGTGCTGTCACTGTTGCTCAGCTATTCATCCAGGAGAAATGCTCCTGCTGACTGATGCCTGTCAAAGCCAACACCTCTTCGAGACCACAGTGCTGTTGCTCATTATCAAACAGGACAAGGGACTGGAGCCTTGGCTAGGGCAGTGGGGAGCATCCTCCTGTCCTCCCATGTTCCAGTGTTTTTTCCAGGCCTATCTGATCACTGAGGAAGAGTGCCATATTATTTGCACTGCAAGTGATCTGACAGTTGGACAGGAGCAGACCTCTCCATAGTACGCCCCAGCAAATATTTTCAGTTGGATTTCAAATCCAAGGTGGTGGACGAGTGGCTCTTCAGGGTGTTTGAACTTCCATGTCACTTGACGGAATGAACATCTGAATGAACATCTGGCACCTGGTAGGTTTGGAGGAGACCACAAAGAATCACATTGTGCTATGCCACAGATGATCTAAGACCTAAAATAAACTAGGAGATCCATCAGCAAGCCAGAGAATTATGTCTCCTTTTTTCTATAAGGAAAGCTTTCTCCTTGGTTTTCGGCACTGCCCTAGGAAGTTGTTTTACCTCTGCTCTCTATGCATTAACAATGTTGTATAGATCCGTATGCTGCCTGTGGTGTGGCAGGCTTGATGTCCTGGCCTGTGTTCCATCATCTCTGGAGATCCTCATGGAGTTGCAGGAAAGTCCATGGAGGAGCTCACATGCTTAACATTGGGGGCTGTTGAAGTTCAGATCTGTTAAGCTGAAGAACGAGGTACCTTGTTCTGTAAGGTTACTGTAAGGTAAGGTCTCTTTTAACTGAAGATCTCAAAATGCTTTAAGTGGTGTGGTTGGCTTTTGCCTGATTCTGCATGGACAGTTTGCCTACTTTAGGGATGTATATAGTGCTTGAAGGACATTATCACACATGTACAAAGCATGCACATGAAGTTTACCTGGACCTTTCAGGGGAGAGACCGTTTGCAGAGGATGCCATTGAATCAGGCAGAAGCAGGTGGCCTTTCAGTCATTTACACAACAGAGATGCCACCCTTCTGCAGTTTTTCCTCCAAACAAGTACTTAATTCTGTCTGCAAGGCACTAAAATATCTGCTTTCTCCTACTTTATATTTTTCTTTATTTTTATTTTAATTTTTCTTGCCATCACTGTCTGGCTTCTGACAGGCCTCAGGGCTGTTTGATAAGGGACTTTCTTGTTTTAAAATATCTTGAGGTTATTGAGCAGCAGGCAACAAAAGACAACCTTTCCCTTGGGGATGCCCAGCCCTGAGTGCCGTGTCCTTTACAGAGGTGTGTGAGACTTGGAGCGCTGTCTCTCTTGTTCTTGTGCTTGCTTTTGTGTGAGGAACAGGAGGGCAGGTGCTGGGGAGCAGCGTGGGCTCTGGATGTGGCAGGAGCAGAGCATCAGTAGGCAAACTGACAGAGCTGGTTTATGTCACTCCTCCAGCCCTGTCTGTGAAACCAGCTTGTTTCTGAGGGCTATTTCCAGAGGAAGATGTCTTATTAGAGTGTAAAGAAATTCTCTACAGTGAGCTAAAATGGTCAGATGTCCCACACTTGCAAGTGAAATGCAGCTTCTGTGTAGATCTAACAAGATGTTGTGCAATGTGATGGATAGATGTGATACATGAAATGTGACATGTATCTGTGAAAATAATGTTAAAAATCCTAATTCTTGGTTTATTGGTACGAAACAAAACTGAAGAAGAGAAAATTGGCTATTGCAGAAAGATATCCAACAAACATAAAAAAGGAGCCTTTGTCACGTGTTATTTCAACATCACTAACCCTTTCTTCCCCAGAAGTTTTTGGTTTCTTGGTCCTCATTCTGTGTGGAAGTTATGTGATGAGCAAGGGATCTCACCAGATGTCACCTAAAAGTAATCGAGTAGCAGAGGTGGAGTAAGGTTAAAATAGGGAAACAGCATTAGTGCAAACGGTCTATTAACTTTAGACTGCAAGACACTAATATGCAGTAGATCACCATCTGAATTAGCAAAGCAGCAGGAATAGAAATGCTCCAATCCAGGCTGTAAAGGCAAATCAGTGGCCAGGGTTATCTTATTTGTCTCTTTTCTCGACCCATTTAGATTTCTTTCTCTTAAAGGACGTTTCTCCAAATGACAATGTTTAACTAATGTAGAATTCCTATGTCTGAAGGACAGTCTGTGATCCAGTCCATTGACTCCTGATTTCATTTAAACTGCAATTCATTATTTTCTTCCTGTGCTCATTCAAGAACCCATTGTTCATTACTCTTTCATCACACTATGATTGGAACAATTTGTATCTGTCGCTCATACATTGGCCAGATAATGAAATAATCATTTGTGCATCTACACAGTATTTTACATTTATTTTTCATAGTGTAATTCACTTGGTAGGGTCATTTTATCATTCTGGAACAAATTGTGATCTTGTTTAAGCATTTGCTAGTTGGCAACAGTCTGCAGCTGCCAATGTCAGGACACATGTCTGAATAGACAGACAGAATGACAGTAAAGACATTGCTGATCCACCATCCAACAAGACCAGCCTTTTTGGAGGAAGGATTCTGAGCTGGCTATGGTCTTGATCCAAAGTACACTGATGTTACTAAGCAAAGAAATGAAATCTTTCCTGGGGTTTGGGTCAGCCTTTCAGAGAGAGAGACATAATATGAAGGGATAAGATTACCTTAATAAAAATGAAACTAGATGATAATGCACCCAGAGCACAATTATGACACTATTCAAATGAGCTCCTATTCTCATAGAGGTCAGTGAGGTTATGATTTCTAGAGGAGTCAAGAGATTAGGAGAATAAACTAATTATTCTGACATCAAATAGATAAAAAGGTGATTGCTGATTGGTTAATTCATTTTACTTCTGTAAATCTATTTCTGTTCAATTAATTAAAATGACACATATGTTATACTCTCCAAATATCACACACATTATTATGTAAAGGTTGAGTTAGTCATTATGTTGGAAAAGGTCAGGGCTTGAATTTAATGCTGGAGGGAGATATTGTCTTCCATTCACTCGTCATAATTACCATCCAGTTCCTGTCCCTACCTGCTGATGGAATCTCAGCTATGGCTTTCAATGGACTTGCCAACAAAGTGTTTTGGGCATCCATCCAAGATCTTCTCCAGCAAAAGCAGAATTAAATCAAATATTAGTCTTTAAATCCATTGCTTTGTTATGGGAGCTGAGCTGTGTTAGTGGCAGAATGTGTAATTCTGTTTTCTACCTATCTCAAGGTAACACCAGGAGTCTCCAGGATGTATGAATACTCCTTTGTGGGGGACGTTCTACGTGAACAGCTCTGGGGGGTGCTTGGTTGGCTGAGGTGTTGATGCACAGAACAGACCAGTGGAAGAAGAGAAACAGATACACAGAGGAGTGGGTGACTACGATAGGGTGACTTCACTTCGGCCTCAGCCATTAACTTCAAGATCTTGCCCAGAGAAGCTGTGGATGCTCCATTCATGGAAGTGGTCAAATCCAGGCTGGATGGAGCTTTGGGCAACCTGGTCTGGTGAGAGGTATCCTTGGCTGTGGCAGAGGAGTTGGAATTAGATGTTCTTTAAGGTCCCTTCCAACCCAAACTATTCTATGATTTTATGATCTTACTGGATCAACCCTATGCTCCTAGGCAGGTCTGATGCTTTCAAGCACTGAGACACTTCATGGTACTAAAGCTTATTAATGACCCTTTGTTGATGCCTTCAGCTCCCGAGGGCAATGTAACAGCAGAGATTATTTTTGCCACGGGTCAGCAGGTCAGTGCTAGGTGTCAGTGATGAATGACCCATAAAAATGAACTGTTCCCACTGTTAAACCTGGAGTATTTCCATACACTCACGGCTGGACACAGAGAGAACCTTGAAATAGCTAGAAAAATTTCAAATGGTCACCTCTACCAATGTAGACACAAGTGAAGAAATGAAAGTAAGCAACAGTGGGCTTGGGGTGAGTGCGGACAAGGCACAGAGACTGCCGTTCCTACTTTGTCCTGGGGATGAATCACCATTCCAAATGAATCCTTTGGGAGGGTGATGCTCTTGGTCCATCTTCCTATACAGGTATGTTGGGTTTGACCTTCAGGGTCATCACTCTAGGGCACTCTCTTATTCATGGGTTCTTACCTCATAAAACACTAAATCTAGAAATGGAGAAGGCCAGGTGGATATTTACTGGCCTTGTAAATCACTCACAAAACATTCCAGGTTATAACAGCAAGTAAAGAATTTTAAAATTTTCTTAGACTGAATCAGGAATAACCAAGGGGGCACATGTGGTCACAGGGTTTGCCAGAGTCTATAAACATAAATTTGTGGTTACATTTGTAAATTTAATGCATTATGTGAGATGTTTTACGCTTATTTTAATGGCCTAGAAATACCCTTTTTGTAAATATATTCATTCTTCTTAGTTACACTCCATTAACTGGTGTTTAGTTAACGTGTGTATAGACTGTATCAGCCATTTTAATAGAATGAGAATGGGAAAAAAAGCTATAAGACATGAGCTGGCATCAGATTCATCTGGAGAGAGAAAATATCGGCAGAAACAAACTGTCGCAGGATGTTAAAAAATCACCTGCTTCTTAGAGGAGATACAATTGGGTAACGATCCATGGAAACATGAATGTTTCAGATTGCATATCTTCTATTCAAATTTATGGCCAGCTGTCAGAGCACTGGTGCCCCTCACTCCACGAGAGGGATTGCTCTTTGCCAAACAGTAATGAGCAGATTATGGGTGGTGCTAGAAAAAGTATGGAACTCTTTGAGAAATTGCAGTGCATCATATTAACTTCTCTCTGATGTTAGCAATTTCCCATCATATTGTATTACCAATCACTGTCACTAATATACCATGAAATTCAGATGTATAATGTAGTGTACAACTCAACCTCTCATTTCAAAGGTTTGTTACCCATAATCCTGCATGAATCATTAGTAATGTCACTGAACAGAGTAAAACTCATTCACTTCTTGCAGTGTTTCCCCTGCTGGCAAATAACTGACATATTACACATGGGCACAATGCTTAATTCTCCAGAGAGCCTTGATTGCAGCATTGTGAAATGTGTGTCTCTTTAATGGGTAATCAGGTTTACATGCAGCCCTTGACTATCCCAGTCTAGCATGCCCCACCGGATGGCTGAACAGCTGGGTACTCTGATAGAGCATCCATTTTATTTTCTTTACATTATTTATCTATACCACAAATGTTGTTTGTGGTATTTTAGAGGCAAGATCATGCTGAAGAGTAAAAATACACCCCTGAAAATGGAAAAATATAAAGGTACAGTTTAGATTTGGGAAAGAACGTAATTTTTTAGGAGTTGGTCTCACTTGCAGAAATCACTTAAAAGCTTTTGGCCCAAGCTCAGGGAGGAAGGCAAGTACACAGGTCCCTCAGAAACCAGGAGCACAGGTCAGAAATGAGGCACACTGCCACCTGCCTGAAAATGAAGAACCAATGAAACCCAGATGCTACTGGAAATAGTCTCAGTTTTAAGTGCAAGGTGAAGCTCTCAAGGCAGACTCAGCAGAAGTTTTCACAATGAATGGGGCTGCCTAATCCTCCAAAAGGAAAAGGGACAGCTTTACAGAGTCTCAAACTACCTGTTGTGGTGTTGTATTCCACAAATAACCTCACTGAACTTCCACCACGGTGATGTTGGGCTGTATCTCCCATTTGGAGAGGTCATCTTGAACCATGATCCCGTTGTCCGGCATGATATGCCCTCTAGCAGCTATGTGCTTACAGCTTTGTAGATGAACTGTCCATCATGCTAGCAGAAACATGGGTTACAGGACAAGGCTGTGTGTGATGGAGAGCTGCAGATAGGCACTTTGAAAGTGTAGATTTGCAGTGAATTTTCATTTAGTTCCCATTTCCTCACTTTGCTTATGTGAAAGTTAAATGGGATGGTGTCAAGAGCCTTCCTGAGCCAAGATATATCACATCCACTGCTCCCCTTTGCCTCCATACTAATTATCCTGTCAGAGGAGGAAGCCAGATTGGTTTGATGTGATTTGCTTGCGAAATCCATTGGTCATTTCCCACCTTCTTAGAGTTGGACTACACGTGTAGTACTCAGTTGTTTTCTCTTGTTTTCACAGGAGATAGTTTGTCCAGTGGGTCTGTACCTCTTGAGGTGCCTCCTGCACAGCCATGAGACACCATCCTCTGTGGATCTCCAGAGGACAGCTGGTGCTTCTGGGTTAAATTCAGAGCCTGCACTTCTAGCAGCAGAAAAGGTAGGTACGGCAACAGGGCACCATGCTAGTGGGTCAGAACTGGGGGCAGGACTACACGCTAGATCAGCAGTCTTTGTCTGCCAAATGTGGGGATTGTGCTTCCTTCAGATTCACTCCATTTCACAGCTTTCATACAATATCTGGAAATGCCATTCTTTTCCTGACTAATTAGAAACACATTGATAGATTGATTACCTATCCAGTTCATCATTTAAATTAAGTCATTCTTTTTACTTATTTTATTTTTGGTCCTTAATGTAAGCTATTTCTGTTGTTTGTTTTGTTTTTGTTAGGTTGGTTGGTTTGGTTGTTTTTCACCAGACTTTTATCAAGTCTAGGATCAGGTCAAGAGATTTATGACTGGCAGGTCATTTTGTTCAAGAAGGTACTCTGACAAGTTGATGCTGCAGTGTATTTGAGGCATTTAGAGAGGAAAACAAAAAAGAGAACAAAGCAAAAAACACATTTAAAGTAGCAAGTGAAGCACATGGCAGGCTCAGTAGCAGGATAGCAACAAGTCACCCACCAAAGCATGGCTGTCACTTCTTAATTTTGACTCACCTGGGCCTTGTGAAGGTGATGATTGCAGCTGTACTCCCAGCCTGCAAAGCCAGCAAAGCTGCAGTCATTAATGCTGCAGGCAGCAGGGTTCATTGTTGATTCTCCCAGCAATAGTGTGTCAGATGAAGACAGGCCCAGTGGTTCCTGCATCGTCAATTCAAGTACTTAGCCTGCCATTCCCAATTTATTTCATGAAGTGTCTGCAGTCTCCAAGTTTGCTAACGTCATGATGGTGATGTATCTATTCTTGTCTTTGAAAGGATGCAAAAAGGGGACATTAGAGCCAGCGCAGCTCTGTTAAATACCTTGTTGGCAGGGTATATCAGAAAAGCAATCTGTTTTTTAAATACAACTTGCTAAAAATTATATGTCATAGAGTGCATCGTTATTAGGAATGATTCTTATGACAGTAGCATACATGGCATTTTAGCTGTTCCTCTATGCGATCCGGCTGATGGTTTATGACCGGATTGGCATGCCAATATTTTGCCTATACTAATAATCAGACAGCTATGCTTAAACTGTAATAAAAAATGAGATCCATGCTGCTACCAGTTTAAATCAGGCTAAAGACATACCAGTCCAGGAATGATAAACTGTCAGTGACACTATCAGCAACTTACAGTAAATTAACTCTTGCAGCCTGGCCTGTGCTAGGGTGGAGGCAAAGACGCTCGGTGTCACGGGGCAGAAATGTGTTATCTGGCAAAGCTGTGAACCCGCATCAGGGTGCTGTGTGATTCAGAGAGCCAGTCAAAAACTTTCAGCAAAACAATTTCTCATCAGAAAATATTAGTTTATACAGCCTGGCAGAAAATACTAGTTATAGCAAAGCACAAGGATTATGGCACTCACTAGTGATGACTTTGTTAGCTAAACCTTGTTTTTGGAAGCCCTGTGTGAGTGCTCAGACCTGGGCTCTACTGTGCTGGTTCTCTCTCATCCTTACTTTCTCAGAATTCGATTTTGACACTTTTGAAGTCTCAAAGCTATTTCTGGCTGCCTCTACCAGTGTACCCCTGCATGGTGTTTAAATGGCAGGAGGAATAGCAAGTAAGCCTTCACTTCAAATCCCAGCTCAGCTCAGCACTTCTGTAAATTTAAGAATTTGCATAAAAACACTAAGTCTCTACTGTGATTGCTAAATTGGGCTTTAGGAAAAAATGATTAAAGAAAAAAGGGGTGGAACGGAGGGATCTTTACATGCCTGCATACATCTTGCATCTCCATGCCTGCCTTTTGGCAAAATTTTCTGGTCTACAGCCCAGAGTGGATCTAAGATGTTCAGGTAAACCAAATGTTTAAGGGCTTCTCCAAATGCAGCTGCTGAGCTGTGGGGTCTGTGAGAAAGTAAAACTTTGACTGTGCCAAGTTTTTTAGTCCTTTATATTTGCTGGTCACCCTGTGTTCCTGGTCTCATTCTGCCTCTAATGATTATTTCTGCCCATTAGAAAGCAGCCCTGGGGCTGGAAGACACAGGTGAGACCCCAGGGCTGGGCTTGCTTTGTAGCCTGGAGGCTGGAAGGCTAGGAGGCAGGTGGTGCCTTGGCTGGCTGTGGGGGCTTCAAACATGGATATGTGAACACCAATTGTGTCACCCAGGGTGAAAAAACATACCTAGATGTCCCTTGGGACTTTGTCGGTGCAAACAACACCATTTCCTATCACAACCTGCTGTTCAACTGTGGCACTCATTGCCACAGGAGACTGTGGTTGCCAAAAGCTTAAATGGTGCAAAAAACAATTAGGTGAGTTCATGGAAGAATGATACAGCAAGGGCTATTACACACCCAGAGACTGCCTCCAGCTCAGAAAGTTGCTAAGCCCAGCTCACTGGAGACTGTCAGAGCACCCCAGGCAATTATCATTGTGTGCCTATCCTGTTCTTAACCTTCTTCTGTGGACATCCACAACTCATTGGTGTCGGAGACAAGACACTGGGTTAGAGGGACTTCTGCTCTGAGACAACCTGGCCATTCACATGAGACAGGAGGTGACTTGTTTTCATTTCTGTTTCAGGCAGCGCTAAAAGACGTTAAGTTTGTATGATCTCATTGTTAAGTGATGTGTGCTCTCGGTGTCTCCGAGAGCTGTTTCTGTTACAAAGAGCCTCAGATCACCTTGAGGAGACATTCCCCAGGAGGGTGGCTGTCATTTGTGCATCCTGCTGAAGAACATGTGCTGGGGTTTGCATTGTTCAGGTTAGTAAGGAAGAGGGGAAAAAAAAAATAAAGATTTTTAAAAAAGCAGAGGGTGATTTGACAATTTCAGTGTCAGCAGGAGCTGATCCCAGCAGTTCAACGTAATCACTGAAAGCAGAGAAAATCCAGGAGATTTCACTGGAACTGAGCAAGAGCTTGACAGCTGGCAAATGCTAATGTAAGTAGGCAACTGGGAGTGTTGGGTGGAGGAGGGTGGTGTCATTCAGCGTCGCTTAGGGAAGTGCCGTTTACATCTGAGAAGAGCCAGGAGAAAATTTGCCCCTCTTTGCTGAGCCTGCCTCCTCTAACACAAGTTTCCACCTGCTCGCTCCTGGGGTGCCAGGTGGGTTTCTGTGCTTGCAGAGTCATCTAACGCAGCAGGGGTGCAGCTGGCACAGGGAGACCTGCCTCCTCTGCTGTCTGGGCTGTTGGTGAAGAAGAAGGGCTTACTGGGCTTTTTGTGGAACCACTAGATCCTGCCCCAGGAGTGGGGTGGAGAAGCAGTGGCTGCAGGGGTTAGCACAGGGTAGAACTGCATGTCCAGCCCTTCTCTCCCTCTCCTCCCTGTCCCCCCCCCAGCACATTTCTTCTCATGTGGATCTCTGCTCAGATAGCCTCTCTTTCTTTTGGAGAACTAAAGGTAAGTGTAGCGGTAATGGTGGTGTGAGGCTGCTGTGCTTTTTCTGCTGGCAAAGTTTTGGTGTTTCTTGCAAGCTGCTGGGGGCTGTGGAGCCCTGCATTCTCTGGGAGCTCAGCATCCAGCTCCATTTCTGTTTTTGTGCCTCCATGGTCTGGAGGTGGAACTTTGTCACCAAGGAAAGCTTTTTTGGATAGAAGCAAATGTGGCCATTCTTGTTGTATTGGAGATGAACTTCACACACAAATACCAAAAACAAAGCAATATTCTAACAGTGACTTGGTGCAGTGCATCCACGCTGCACTGCTGGTAAGACCTACCCCAGTTTGGTCCCTGTTTGCATCAGGGCAGCATGCACGATATTTAGGCTGTCAGTACACCAGCAGTGCCGCCCTTTGTGCTTAGCAACATTTCTTTGGCTATTGTTCCTCTTTGTACAATTAACTATTTAACATTTGACAGCTCAGAAATGCTTGACTGTGCTCCAGAGATGGCCTACGAGCCACCCACAACCTAATGGTCCGAAATTGCTTCCTGGCCTCTATTTCCGACAGCCTTGTCCAATGCGTAAAATAACAAGCTGAAGTTATGAGACCACGTGTTAGAATACATCAAAATTGATTACTTCTGCACCCAAATAATAACTTTGTTGTCTCAGGATAAGCTTTTTTGGCCTTGATATTTTCCCTCATATCACCTGATCATATTAAATATCTGTGGTGGACACTTTGCTTTTGTAAATGAAAAAAAAAAAATCAGCAGGTGACGTTTTAAGGCTGTAACTGCGAAGCACAGTATTCTCCAATTTCCTGAATGGCATTGTGCTATTTGGTGTTTCAGAGGTATTGTTTCCTATCATAGACCATATGTAGCATGGGATACACTCCAGTAGTTCTTCATAGAGGCTGAATACTGAACAGTTACATGTAATGTTAAAGAATCAGATTTACAGGATGTGTTTTGCTTTGTTGGCTACTGTTAATAACAAAGTTCTGTAGGAAGATAGAATTTGTTTTTCTGCAATCCAGACTGCTTTTGCATGGCTTATTTCTGTTTTCCTCTGAAATGTTTAGTCTTAAGGCTCTTGCTAATTACTTCTACTTGGACATTTCTGCAGGCATACCCACCTGACTGATGATAGGCTTCAGAAGCTTGTGGGTGTGTAAATTAGAATTAATTATACCATATATGTCTTGCCTTGGCTTTAAAACTGACTTGCCTAATTTGCCCAGCAGAAGCTGTCACTGTTAAATCCAGAAAGCTTATGAGGATAAACATCTTGGGATTCTGATGACCCTCCAAAACACTTCAGGCAGACTACAGCTAAAATCTGTTAGACATGAGGTCCTGTGCCTGGAGTTAGAGTTGATGGGCATTTGGAAATCTAGGTGCATGCAAAACCCAAACACTTTACAATTTGATGTTATTGTAATTCACAAGGTGTGTAGGCGTGATCTCCTGGCATTAACCACAGATTTTCACTTTGTTTCCAGAACCAGCAATAAGTGGTGCTGGCAGCAGGGAATAGAGGTGTGTGCAACCCTTGTCACTTTACTACATGAAAGCCTTGGTGGGTATAAGTTCATCAGCCAGTGTGGTGGCTTCTGGGGTCAGCACTTCTGGGGTCACCACTGATCTGGGGATCCTGATTCTGGCAGAGCCCCAAGGAAGCAAGTTACCACGTGGTGACGGACCAGCTGCTTTGGTAAACTAAAAGGTAATATCAGTTCCCACAAGATGTCTCAGCTCTTGGGATATCAGTTTCTTTGGGATGGGGGGGACCAGACTTGTGCTGATCCCTCCAGCTCAGATGTTCTGGGCCACGTTTATACCCTGGCCTAAGAGCGCTGGTGTGCAGCTGCAAGGCTGGCAGGGGTCCTGCCTGTGGTCTGCCAAGGAAAAGCTTTATCAAAGGCTGTGCATTTCTAAGCATTATTTCGTACCTGGAGTGTTGATGTTTCCTTAAGAAAAACATCGTGATGCTGAATTTCCAGTGCTGAGCCTGCAGCCTCTTAAATTTTATATCTAAAAACTAAAGGGAGTGATGATCAGTGTTCCTGTGAGGAACACAGTCAAATGGAGTAACAGAAAACCAACCAGCCAAACAAAACCATGAGGAGATGTATTTTTAAAAGGAGAGAGGAAGCCATAGATGTTGAACACAGGCATTTGCCTGGGTCCAGAGCAGATATCCTGTGCTCCTTCCCTGGGTTGTGTTGGCAGCGTTGCAGCCTGCAGAGCCAGTTCCCTCCATGCTGGAAGTCACCCAGGTCTTGCACATCACTGTAAGAAGTTTCATTTCAACCTTTTTTTTTTTTTTTTTTCCCCATGTGAGGAATAAGGAGAGCAGGAAGGAGAGAGGAAGTTTTGTCAGAAATTTCTGAATGAGCCCAAAGGTAAGGCTTTTTACATTTCAGTGAGAATGGGAGAATTATATACTGCCCTACAGAGCCAGACTCCTATATCCTGTCTAACTCACCTGTGTGGCTAATTTGTCTTTTTATATTGTTAACTTTAAGGTGCTTTACATCAAGGTTAACTCTACTGGTAATTTGACTTCATTGGCACCTAGAACAATGAACTGTGTAAGCTGCATTTTTATAGCTAGTATATGGAAGATTTTTTTTGTCCTTTTGCATGTGCTCCTGTTGGGCTTTGTCTTCATTAGCCTCCAAGCATGTCTCTGACAGGAGAAAGATCTGCTCCTGGTCATGAGCAAAGCCAGGGGATTTTCACACAGGCCATGCTATGAATTTGAGAGGAGGCTCTGCCATGGCTGAAATTTCTTGTTCAGACTTCAATGCTGTCTGATTAATAAAATGTGTTAATTTACATCCAGTTGGAAATTAAATAGCAGCTCTGATGGGAGGCACAAACAGCAGCAGTTCTTTTCAGAATATGTAAGAGAACGTCTGGGGACTCTATATAAGCTACAGGGGTTTGCAAATGTGATGAGCTGCTTGACGAGCCCTCATGGGTCAGAAATGCAATCGTCTCATCTTCAAAATGATTAAACAATATATGGCAGGAGTTGTGCAGAGGAGAGGTGGCACAGTCTGAACTCCAACACAAAGATGGAAACAACACAGACTACCTTATTAATTTTTCAAGCTCCTTAGCATCTTATATGAAAATTAAGGTGTAAATAGGTTAATTACAGTGACTTAAGTTTTTTTTGCAGCTATGCTTTCCATAAGAATCTATATGGTTTGGCCAATGTAGAGTTGAAAATTTGAAAAGATCTTGTTTTAGACAGGATCAGCATGGAACTTAAGGATAAATATTCCATGAGGGAACAGAATCTAAATAGAGTTTTGAAAATAAGTTCGCAAAACTTAAATGAATAAATTTAACATGAAATAATAAAACTCAGAAATTACCAGATGTGATGAATTGGAAGAGCAGTCTGTGGCAACCCAAGTGACCTCAGTGAGTAAGTGTTACATAGGAGGAAATGAACTTCCCAGGCAATGCTGGGCTCCTGCTCCTTCGTGGCAGTGAGGGCTCAGTGCAGGCTCTCTGAGGGTAACTTTGCAGGAAGCTATTTGAAGTGTGATTTCTTTCCTGAAACTTGCTATGCCAGGGATTAACATTTAGGAATGATTTCGTTATTAGAGTAATTCCATATTTCATTTATTGTGTTTATTGCATAAGATGTTAGCACACCAAGAAATGAACCTGGAGCAGCTGAGTGATTCAGCTAAGTGTTTCTTCTGATGCTGAAGCCAGTTAGTGATCAATTACAGTTCTGTTATTCAAGAAAGATCTAGTTTTCTTGAAAAGTCCGTGAGCATTAATTTCTGTGTGTCATTACAGTGGAAATCAATAAGCTCTGAGGTTGTTATTCTGGCTGGTTCTAGAAGTCCCAGTATTGGACAAAAGAAACTTGAAAGCTATGCTTCCTATGATATTTTACATTAATTTTAATCATATCATTCTCCCTTTTATGACATGCCTCTCTGGTGCTCATAAACCAAGAAATGAGAATCATCTACTAACACTACAAGTTTACATGAGAATTAGTTAGAAGCAGAATTTGCCTGTTTCTTTTTGAGATTTAATACTTGATGGTTATGGCATCGTGAACCTTTTCCACAACTTTGTACATACATTCAATACATTCCCTGCTCTGTGCATACTTCACACCTGTCAGAAATGCACATAAAAATCAGACATCAGTTATCTCAAGATCACATCAAATCACCCCACAACCACGTGAATGCAATTAAGATAAATGTTCATACACACACATTAACAGTAAGATTCCACCTAGCCCTGCCAACCTTCCAGCTTACAATTAGAGTAAGAGAGGTACAATGAGAGGTACATATTTGTCGATAGTATATGCATTTCCTATAAAATTGTTTCTTTTCCTTTAAAATTATTATTCATTTCATTATTATTATTATTATTATTATTATTATTATTATTATTATTATTATCCTCCCCCCCCCAAAAAAAAAAAAAGTCTTTTAGGTATTTGGTCCTAACCAATTGTTTTTTTCATTAGTTTGGAAGTTTTCTGGTTTTGCATGTTTTTATCTGTTTCCTAGGGCTGTCTGTCCCTGAGCTCCCAAGCACATGTGTATCCATTGCCTGATGAAGATCCTGTTTTATTTAGGCTCCCTCATCAGCTCCACCTTTGACTCACTGAGTACATTTTAATTAACCACCTCATTGGCTGTAGGAGAAATATGCCTGCAAATCCAGGATGACAATTTGCATGAGAAAAAATAAAGCGAACAAAAGCTTATTATTAGAATACAGAAAACACTGCAAGTAAAATTTGGTTCACAGAAAAGAAACAGCAGTTCCACAGCTAATTGCCAAAGGAGCTACACATGCATGAAAAAAAAATCAATATTGTTGATGAATTCCCTTCTATTTTGCGGTTAAGGATATTTAATTTCTAATGGTTCTCAGTATTTGTGTGTATGAGTATCAAATAGCAGGAAGCACAGGAACACTGCCCAACATTTTCCTTATAAGGAAAACCACGACCCCAATTTCTTACAGTCAGGGCCTTCTGTTTGAACTCTAGGAAAATTAACGGCGTTTAATAGAAAAATGGAATTAAGTACACTTTTGAATAGCAAAAATAAAAAAGAATATTTTCTGTATTAAAATGTGCTTCCAATGACATCTATTTTCATAATAGTGTTTTGCTGAATGAACAGCTTGGACAAAAGCACTGGTAAATTGCCTGAAAAAAGACTGCCTGATACTCAAATCGCTGCTAATGGTAGGCAGCTCCTTCACTTCTTATTATATTTCCTTCTTGGATTTAATCCCATCCTTCTCAGTCTGTTATGCAGAAGGACACTACTTTGCTTAAAGGGTTATCAATGTCACCAAGCACAGAAAAAGATCTGGGTACGTTTTTAACACTTTTGCAGAAGGGAGTCGCATGTACTATTGAGATTCAGCAGAGCTTTTCTGAGGCTGGAAAGCTGTCAGAGAGCCTTTCCAAAGGCTGACATCTGGGAAAATCCCAGTGATAGGGACTCTGTGTAAGAGTCACTTGCTGCGCAACTGAAGAGCTAATTACCACAGATATTAATTTCTGAATTAGAAATGGACCCTAGTTGTGGAGCAGGGTTTCCCATCG
This sequence comes from Aythya ferina, assembly GCF_964211825.1. Lineage (NCBI taxonomy): Eukaryota > Metazoa > Chordata > Aves > Anseriformes > Anatidae > Aythya > Aythya ferina. The sequence goes on from NC_140311.1 coordinate 8,095,550, forward strand.
TGGGGGCAAAGTGCTGCTGCTGCAGGGTTTGCCTGCAATGAGGCATCTGGAAGAGACAAAATGTCTCTTCCCAAGTGCTTTTGCAAAGTATGCACTGGTCCTGCTTGATCCCTAGTGAGGCAGCACCAGCTTTTCTGCTGCGTTGTGGTGCTGAGTAGCCCCAGAGAGAGGAGCTGTCAGCTGCTGCTCCATCTCTAACCATGCAAGACATTTTCCATCTTAAGTCTTGTTTTTGCTCCTCTTCCAGTAGGATGATACTTGAAGAGTTGTGGCTAAATCTCTCTTAATCTTAACAGTATCTTCGGGCTCCACTGCCCCTAATCTTGCCTGGTCTCCATCGGGTGTTTCTATGGCAATTCCCTGGGGAGTTTTCCTGTTATCTCAGTGAAGTTAAGTGGAAAAAAATAAATATGTTTGAGATGAAGGGGTGTTGGAGAAGACTGATGTGGTGGTCTGGAAAAAAAAAAAAACAAACAACAACAACAAAAAAGAATCACCTGGATGGCTGGATGGGGCCTGAAGCTACTGTGTTCAAAGGTTTTGCATAAACCGCATTTGTCTTCCATGGTGCCAGAGCAGTCCCAGGTAGAGTCAAATTTTGCTATACGCTTAAAAACAAACAAAAAAAAAAACCCACATTATTTAAAAACAAAGAGCCCAAACACACTAAGCCTAGAGGTTCCTAGCCAGGGAATGGGATTTTCACACACAGTTTGAGAAGATCAATAGTCCCTGTTTGAATCCAAATTATAATAAACCTGATGTCATGTCTCATTAGCTGGCACCTCTGCACAGTTTCATGCACCGTGGCAAGGGGGGGGGATGACAGTGTGGGTGACAGCCATTTGTCATCTTGTCCTTGGGAATGCTGGGGAAGCAACACTATTACCACCTGTCCAGGGGCACCAGACCCAGTGGTGGTGCTCAGCAGGGGCTGTGCTGGAAGGGCAAAGCCTCGTCCCCCAGGCTGCCTGCAGCCACCCAGCCTGTGTAAATGTCCCTTACCCCCAGTACACCCTGCAGGGTGTGGAAGGATGGTGAGGGGTGTGCCTGGCTGAATGGCAGGGATGCTCTAAGGTCTAGGAAATCCTCCCTTATGTGGAGCTTGAGGGCTGTCATGGTACAGTTTCTCCAAACGAATAATCCAGGTTATCCTAAATTAGAAGGTTTGAGTACAAATTCAAAGCCGCCTCCTTTCCCTCTCATTTCAAGCCTATGGATCAGACCTTTTCCACCTTAATGCACTTTTCCTTTGCATTTTAGATCACCATAGACCAAGTTTTTGTTGGCTGGTGGCTGTTTGAAAGCTACCAGACCTTTCCTACTTGTTGAACATGCCTTTTTGAGACAGGAAAATGTCTCTGCTGGGGAGCTGTGACCTGCTGGTGCTATCACCCTGGGGAATAGAAAACCTGCCTCCCTTGCGGCATGAGCTGCAGATGCCATCCGCCTCTTTCCCTTGCTTTCATTTTTGGATACCAGCCATGGGTTGCTTATCATCGGTCCTGATCCCTAAAACTGAGGTGCTGATTCTAATCTGCAGCTGCAGCTGGGTTTAAATCTTGATCTGCAATCGGTGAGTCTGAGTGCTGAGTGTGCAGAGACATTATTAGATTATTAAATCAATGACACTCAGGTTATTAGTCACACTCATCCGCATTACCTGACACTGTAATGATGTTCTATTTTTACTTCCATCCTGCTAATGTCCCAGAGGTACTGAAATTATGACCAGAAAATTAATTTCTATACATTTGAACAAGAAATAGAAGTATAGGGAATAATCCCATATTGACAGTATAAATCCTAGCGGAATTGTTTAGAAAAGCAATGGAGAGAGGGAAAGGGCTGAGAATGGTGCCTCACATGCAGCCTCCTCTCTGTGCTGCAATGCCTGGCCCTTAAGGATACGCTGGCTGCTAATAAGTGGGCCAGGCTATTTTAGCTTGTAACTCATTTGGGGCAATTAGGCCTCCTGAGCTGGCATTAATGATTTCACTCGTTCAGCCAATACTTTTTTGCAGAACCCCTCTGTTGTCTCAATGGGCTTTCTTCAGAAGTGAAATCAAACCCAGTAAATAGAGAAAGGCCAGCATGTGGCAAGATGTTGTTTATATTTTCAAAAATTACTCAAGTGCAAGCAAATTATCATCTCAGCCCCCCGGTTGAGGTAAGAAGGGAGTCCTGATCTGATGGCACCTGAAAGCTGCATTTGGAGTTATTTCTGCTCTGTGTGACTAACCATCTGCAGACGGGGAGGAATCAGTCCGTCACTGCAGAAAAACACCACCAAAGCTGCTAAAAGTCCATCCCACCCCTGTCTAACACACCAGCACTGGCACCTTGCCCCTGCAGCTGGGGGGACACAAAAATTCGGCTTGAAGAGCCTGGCTCTCCCCTTTGAAATCCCTGGGCAGGAGCTGCAGGGGGGTATGAACACGGGGTGATGCTAGAGTGGGATGGGCAGAGAGTGCTGGAGTGGGGATGGAGACCTGAGCTCAGGGAGAGGGGCTGGAAAGGGTGAGCTCAGCAGCGTACCTGAAGTGCTCAGCCCGTGCAGCTCTCCAGAGCAGCACAGCTCTTCTGGGGGAAAATGGGGAGAAGCATATGGTGAAAGATCCTGCAGGGAAAGCTGTTTGCACCCTTCCCCACACCGCCCATGGCCCCCATTACTTGCAGTTTCCCTGAGTTTATTGATTACCAGGAGCAAATCTATGTATTGCTTGATACTAACTTGGTTTTAATGCAAGTCTTAATGATGCATTTATTTCATATTTTCAATTAATGTAGAAACAAGTGTTGGTATTCACTGTGCCAAAAAAAAAAAAAGGAGCAGAGTGATTTTCTGAGGTCTTCAGCTGGGGAATTTCCACTTAAAAACAGAGAAATGTGTGAGCATAAGTGTGTGTACATTGTTTTTACCTGGTAAATGCATGTGGCAGGGTGTTCTCATGAGCAAAGCTCATAGTAGAACTGTAATGAGATGAGTTGTTTAGGTGTAATTAAAAGATGTGGTGAGAACTTGCATGGAAATCCTTTTCTCTAAGCTTTGGGATCCCTGCTAATAAGACATAAACATTTAGCAGCTCAGCTGGAGTACAGTGTGCTCTTTGGTTAAACATTAAAGGGGCATTGTCAAGTGGCTTTAATTAATTAGCTCGGCTTTAAATGAAATCAAATCAATTTGGAGCAGTTAGGCTCAAAATTAAAGTTGTTTTCACCTGGTGGGAAATGTCCTTCAAATTGTGAACATCTTACAGACAATGAGAATTAAAAATGCCTTTAAGAAATTTCATCCACGTATTTTCCTTTCCCTTTCCTATTTGTGCAGAGAATGGACAGTAGGCTGATGATCTAATGTTACTGTAATTGTCATAATGACAGTACATCGAAATTAAGCCTTTTAGTCTGTGTACATTGCAGTCAGCATTTACTTGACATCTTCTAGATGTGCAGCACCCAGACCCATGCCAAGCCTGGATAATGGAGTCTTGAATATGCATTTTTCCTTTTTTATTACAACTTCTCAAGGGGCATTATTGCCCTTGTTGTCAATGTTCACACTAACAAGTAAATAGGAAAGTTGTGGAAATAGGTTAGTTTGCACGTCATTAATGTAATTTCTGAGCACAAGGGGATGTAACTTATGTTCAACCCCAATTATCGCTGAGTTTTCTGCCCACGTTTGGCCATGGGACAGAAGCTTCAAGAGTTACAAAATTCTTAGAGGTATTGTGAAAGTCCACAGCTGGAGAGGGAAGGGAGACCAGCCTGAATGATTGCCTGTGCAAGATGGTGCAAGACAAGATCAGGGATGGAGGTGATGGGACAATTCTCTTCTCTGGTAGGTGGAGGAGAGGGTGTCTTTCCAGCCTCCATGCAGGGGCTGCTTTCTATTTTTCTTGCTCTTTTCAGAAAACAAATGCTATTCTTGATATTGACTTTTTAAAAGCAAAAGAATTGAACAAAATGAGAGTGTAGGCACTTCTTATTAGGCTGGCACAATACCATATATTACCTTAGATGCTTTGTGTTAGATTTAGGGGGGAAAAATCAACACAAACTCCCTGTGACACAATAGACCATAACTGCTGGAAGCCGTTATGGGCTATTATGCGAAGCCGTTACAGTCTATTGAGTAAATAATCTACAGATTAAAGCTTTCTAAGTACACAGTAACTTGATAGGTAACCAAAGAAGCCATTACGGTATGTCATGTCAATAAGAGGAGGATTAAAGTCCCTTATGTTTTGTACAGTGACAGGGTCTATCTGCTGTAAACCAGTGTTAAACAAAAGCAATTGCCTTTTTGAAATAAAACAAAAACACACACACACACACAAAAAAAAAACAACTGCAGTCCAGTTGTGTTCTGGGACTGGGGACTGGTGGGGATTCAGTGCAAGGCAGCTATTAATGCTTTAATGTATTACAGCCAAGAATGATGGTGCAAACTGGTGGCTGCTCCTAATCTGCAGCACCCTGGGTTCACCCCCTCCTGTGCAGTATGCAACCAGAGGTATCTGCTACAGAGAAAGGAGTTTGTGGGTGCACAGCCCAGTGCTTCCCCTTTCCCTGTGCCACTCAGGTCCCCCTGGGCATCTCTCCAGCACTGCCATCCCTGGGGCCATGCCTCCTGGCAGTGTCACGTCCAGCATCACGCCTCCTTCCAGCATTTAATTACTCTGGATTCCCAGTCTCTCTGGTGTGTTTAATATGAGCTATGTAAATTTCTCCCAAGAATGATAGGATTTTGACAGTCTGATTTGCCTCGCAGGCATACTCAAGCCAGCTCATTTTCTCTTCCCTGGAATTTCTGAGTGGTCGGGTGGCATTTGATTATCATTGGTTGGCATATCTGAGCTCTGGGGTTGAGCATAAAGATATTTTAAATTTAATAGGTTTAAGATGTCATTATTTCCGTGCTGATGAATTTATGCTTGTAACCAGAGAAACTTAGAGCATTTAATGAACTTATTTAGTTCATGGTGCAAGCTTTAAACCCAATCCTGAGTATAAAATTAAATCATGTTGGATAAAAACTAACACCCAGAAGCTAAAACTGAACTGGGTAAATGAATGAATTTCAAAAGACAGAATAAATACAGACATAAGGCACCTAGGGGACAGATTTACAAAGAGTTTTTGCACTGTTTTCAATGGAGCTTGTAATAGCATAAAAGTATTAAATCTGATTTACTAGAAAGGATTTGTACAGTATTTCATTACCTGCTTCCCAGAGCCAGTAGCCCCTTCCCCATCTCTCCCACCTTTAGCAGGAGCTCTGGACACAGCTGAACGTGTGGTGGAGAAAGCTCCAGCTTTGTTGAAAAGTAAACAAGAAACCAGAGAAGGAAGTAACGCAATCCAAGAGGATCAACAACATCGTTCTATGAAAATCAATTCTAATTCTAACCCAGTCAATACAGAGTGGCCCCGCTTCACCAGACGGGAGATGAATGTTGCATTCTTGCCCACGGGACTGTGCTGCCCACCCTCCTCAGTGTGCTGTGGGTGGTGGTTTGCTGAAGCTGACACAACCACAAGGTAGCTTTGAAGTCTCCTTCCCAGTTCTGTTAGGCCTAGGCTTTTCTGAGTATCTCTAAAACCCTATAAACCTTCAGAAATCGTGCAAAGAGGGTAGCACCTTCTTTGGTAACAAGGGGGGACTGCAGTGTTCCCCATAAAGAGCTGTCCACAGAACGAGCGGTCATGAGACACAGGCCAGGTTTGAAAATACCTTAAGACACCTTTTCTATTTGAAACAATTAGAAAGCCCAGGTGATGAGGAGCAACTCTTGATTTATACCTGAGGACCTCACTGAAGATGTAACCAGCAATGAGCTATTCCTTAGCAGTGACTATTCTTATCGAATTCAGCGTCCTTATGGAAAAACATCCTGGAAAAGCTGTATTTCACATTAAAAGAATGAAATGATACGGAAGAATGAGGAAAGAGGGTAAGAAGAAATCGGAAGAAATATTAAATTAAAAAATATATATTGCCTCAGTGTTATCTGCAAACAGCTATTGCTCGTTTGATGCTTACCAAAATCATGCAAATGCACCAGAAAGCAGGCCAGCAGGATGATAGTGGATGATGTATATTAGAACTAGAGACCTATTTTATGTGTCCAAAGAGTTTCTAAAATAGAGAATCACAAAGTGGACTTGACAGGACTAGGCTCTCACAAGACTGACCTTCTCCTGGACTGGTAAAAGGTATGAGACAAGGACTAGGAATCAAGTCCTCGATCTATTTTTACAATGGATAGAAATTTCAGTAGAAATCTTGCATGTATCTGGGCTGAACACTGCCCAAAAAAGAAAGGAACCAGAAAAAGGGATGAGTGAGTGGTGAGGTGGCAAAGTTTGCAGGTGACACAGATTTGTGCAGGGTAGCCAGACCTACAGCAGTAGTTTGCAGAATGATTTACAGAAATAAGTGGCTGTATGATATAAACTGGCAGGTGAAATTCAGCACTGATAAGTGCAAATTAATGCCCCTGTTAAAACAGGTCTACCTACATATACAGAATGATGGGCTTTAAATTAGCACTTACCTTTGACAGAAAGATGTTCTGGCACCTTTGCAGCTGCTCCAAGTGTTGGCACCATTCTCATAGCCATGGGGAGAGTGAAGAAGGCTCTGAGAACACGAAGCATTGCTATGCCAGCGCTAAATCCCCACACCTCAAATCCTGCCTGCAGGTCTGATTGCCCCTTGCAGAAATACCATAGGAGAACAACAGAGGGTGTGGAGAAGGCAAAAGAGATTGTTAGACGTAAGGACCGGCCTCTGCAGAAGAAAAAGCTAAATAAGTTTAGGGCTTTTACCTGCAAAGGACAAGACTGAAGGGGAAAAAGGTAGAGGTCTGGGCCATCATGAGTGATGAGAAGGTGAATAGGGACAAGTTATGCTTGTAATTTAAGAGGAAAAGCACTAAACTCCTAATTTGGGAAGAATAGGGTTTATTGCTTGATTTATTTATTTTAAAGCACAATGTTCAGCTGTATTACTGAATGATCAGCCGCCAATAGAGCAGGTCAACAATTTTCCAGCAGAATAGTTTTCTGAGCCCCTTTCTGTTGGAAAATGTTGATTCAATGGTATCAAGATGCTCTGTGGGAACACGTCAATGCCATCAAAGCCATCAGCAGAAGCCAGACATCTGCCCAGCCTCCTTGCCTGCTGCCCAGCTGGCTGTCTCGCTGGAACAGCTGGGCTACCATGCTGCAGCCAGCAGCCTGTTTGATTTTTCTTTACTTTGTTGTTAGTCTATTTGTATTACATTTTTCCTTCATTTTAACCTTTATATTTTATATTCAATATACTTGCAGCACTAGAAAATACTCCATTACCTATCACAATATCAAGTGTCAAATCAAAGTAACAGTAAGCCAATAAGTATAATTTATATTATAATTTAAACGAGTTTTTAAACCTGCATTTTAAGATATAAAAATAAACAAATGTAAAAAGTATGTGCAGTAAGAAGTAGGTACATTTTTATTTGCATATCATATCAACCATTAATATAAAGTTATATTTTATGTTGTATAAAGCTTGAGTCTGTGAAGACAAAATAAAAACTATACTTGAATCTCTTTCTAACTTATTGGGCTAAATGACAATGGAAGAATGCAATTTCAGAATTTCATTCGATGGGCAATTTCAGTGTTTTGATGTGTTTTGTTGCTTCATTTTGCAGATGTTTCCATAAAGAGCAGAAAAGTTGGATTGAATGTTCTCTCTGTTTAAATGAAAATAACTATTCTTAACCTGAACCAAGGCCAATGTATTGTGCAACATGGATGAGTCAGGTTTTAAAGGTAGGTGGAAAATCAACAGTATTGGGGGTAAAATGAGCAAGCAAACCACTTCTGTAGTTGACATAGCACTGGAAACAGCACCTAACTATGTTAAAAACCCATCTTTGTAATCTGATGTGGGAAGAAATCAGAAAAAATAGATAGCTTTGTGACCTGCTGGGATGATTTCCAGTATTTTTGTTTTGCCTGCAACAACTAGCACCTAAAACAGAACAGAAACCTACAACTAGATGAATATTGCTCATGCTATGGATGAGGTTGTCACTGGCTGCAGGTGGTACCAGTTCCTGTGAGATAACCAGCCCTTGCTCGTCACTAGATAAGCAACCCTTTGCAATTCACAGCATGCCTATTTTGATTTGAAAGGTTTTAAAGTCGGGTCCATGCAGTCATGTGGATGATTTGAAGGGCTGATTTGAAGGTTGTTTTCCTAGCAAGCTGGTGGTGCAGGAGCAAATTAGCGCAATTCCCAGTGCATGATGAGCTGCGGGAGGGTCTCTACAGGGCATCACTTTGCCATCATGGCCAACTCAGACAAAAAGTAAAGCTCAAGTGAAAGAAAAATGTTTTCTTCAGCAGTTTCTGAAATCCCTCTGATGCCTGGAGTGGTGCAGGATGAGTCCAGCACATAACATCTATGAGGCTCCTCTGTGCTCTCAGGGTGTTCATGTGGAGCCAGTGAAGGAATTGGAGTTGCAAGTCATGCATGATAAGTCACAAAGGAATCACTCCCCAACATCACCCCTAAATCTAAAGGGTTTACTGCCATCACTTCTCTCTTTCTGGGGTGATTATTTTCAATAATTTTGAAAACTCGGCTGAGATAACTTCAGCACAGGGAACTGCTGCACCACAGGCCACCATTAGCAATTAAAATTAGATAAACAATTAGCCTGTGAACTTGGCACTCAAATCACTGCTGCCTCAACAGCCTCCGCAGGAGCCACCTGAAGCTGCTGTAGGGCTCAGCTGCCCACCATTCCCGGGGTCAGAGCAGTGCTGGCAGGCTGGGATGTAGTGGGGATGCCCAGAGGAGGTGCCAGCACCAGCAAGGGGACTCCAGGGTATATACTGTTATTTATTACACTTTCATTTTCTTTTTCTTCCTCACTTCTTCATCAGGGCACTGGAGGGAATAGGAACATGCTATCTAATTTCCTAATTTTCCTGTCAGCTTTCTGGCTTTCAAAATGATTGCAGCAGAAATCTATAAAATGAGGACGAGGGAAGCAAACTTAATACCATTGTAAATCTCCAAAATGGATGCAGAAACACAGTACTCAAATAGAAGTAAATAAAAGCAAGGAGAGATTCATTCTGGTTTTCTTCTCTGTAAACCTACTGGCAGCTTGGAATTATTCAGAAAACAACATTTAACTGAGAAAAAGGGAACCCTGTAAAATAGTAAAGATTATACCGTAAAGCTAAGCACCCTCCATAAATCATAGCTGGGAACATTGCTAAGTTATAGGAACCTGCAGATGGCTGTCATTAAAGGGAAAGAGCCTCTCCCAGCTTGGTGGGCCACACCGTACCATGCTGTATGGCTGCAAATCGAACTGCTTTCATGGGGGAGCCACAAAAGTGGTTTTAAAATAGGAATTTCAAACAGAAGCTGCATGAGCTGTTCAGCAGGACTCAGGCTTATCGTGAAACCACAGTGGCAATTTCAGGCCTGATTTACAGGAGAGTCTAATAAGCCTCTCCCATTTAAAATAATATGGCAGTAGTTTATTGTAGTGTTGTCTGAAGCTGGAAGAGCAGTAGTGGGGCTGGGTGCTCTGGTAGCAAGCGTGTGCCTGGTATTGTCCCCATTTCAAACAGGGACAAAGGGGGGAGGGCTGCTGAATGGGGTGTGGAGTTGGTGTTGGGAGAGGTCAGGGCAAACCAGCAAGCTCCTTCTCTATTCTACTTTCCTGTGTGTTCACCTCCAGTATCACTGCTTTATCCTTTGGGATGAACTCATCTGGGGCTTCGACTCAAGAAACAGCAGGGGAGATGCTCAAAACAAGCCTGTGAAGCTGAAAATAGCACACCTCAGTTGCTTCTGCTTTCAAGATAAAGATGTCACCAGGTGAGCTCCTCTTGGATTATATGTTAAGCCACACCACGATGTAGCACCATGACACATATAGCCCCCCATGGTGTGGTGCCCTCTGTTAAGCTGAGCATTGAAGGTGTGTGGGGATGTCCGTGCCAGCACTTGCAGTGTGTGGAGCACTGAGGTGAGCCAGGGCTGCAGCAGGAAGATATGGATCACACCATGCACCCTTTTCCAAGAGCCTCTGTAGAGGTTTACCCCTACATATTGCCCTAAGATACAAGCTCTCCCTGGGGTGCCTCTGCACCAGGTGATTCAGATGGAGCTCTGGCTGTCACAGCACCAAAGGTTGTAACCAGACCTCTGCAAACCTGCCTTTGTTCTCAGCTTGGAAACACTTTGCCCCAATCAGCCATGCCTGCCAAGTACATGGTTGTTCAAGGTCACTGTTTCTAATATTGTCAGGAACCTTTCCTGATATGAAATGGCACAGCAGCTGATTGCATCGACTTTATAAACATTTTTTGCAAACTCCCACTACCCCACCCCAACCTTCCTATTCCTATTGCCCTGTTTTCGCATTTCCACAGTGCTTATACCTGCCAGTGCAGGTTTGCCAGGCTCACTGCTCGCCAGGTCAGGGGATTTCCCAAGTACTGACCAGGTTCCTTCAAATGCTGTACTCTCAATGCTTTCCAAAAACATGGCCAGGAGGAACTGGATATCACAGTATTTTTCTTCTCTGTCTTTGGGTGAACTCAACTGCTCACTGCACCTTCAACAACAATGTTTAGCTTCTTGTCACAACCCCCTTCTGTGCTTTGATAGAAAAGGGATCACCAGCAGATGCAATTTCTTTCAGTGCTGGAATTGTGTTTATTTTACTGGAATTGTACTCCATTTATCTGGTTGCAAAGGGACTAGGCAATTTATATTGGCAGTACTGAATGTACTGAGACTGGCAGTGGTCGGGCGCTCACGGCTTGTTACCCAAGGAAAGTTCAGAGCATACTAATTTATCCCACCACGGAGCAGCAGTAGAAGAAATGTGCAATTGATATCAATCAGTCTTACATTAGTAACACTGTAAACATTTTTTCAGATGGTAAAAGATCCAATAAATCTATTTTATTCTGTTTCATTGTAAGGTCCAGTTCCTCCTTTCCATCATACAAACAACTTCCAGGTAATGGAAGGGATATTGCATTCCATATTCACAAATCACAGTTTGACCTATTATTTGTAATTTTCAGTGCTTGCCTTCTTGTGTGGTGTTCATAAAATGAGATTAGAGTGATTTACAATAGTGAAAGATGGAACAAGACTCAGAGGAGATGTGACTCATTAGACATCATCCTGTGACTGTTGGAAGGAACCTGCATCACTCAGGAGGGTACGCTGTGATTTTCCAGGGCAGTCTGGGGGATTTAGACCTACCCTTGAGGTGTTTCAGTACCAAAGCATCTGTGTTCCACCCGAAAACATGACCTACCATCCCTGATTTTATCTTTTGTGAAACAGCCAAGCAATTCAGAACAAAGGCTCCCCAAACTCATTCCTGACCATCTAAGTCTACTTTATGATATTGCTCTAAAAAGGTTATCTTGAAAATGTGTGAAATTTTAAAAAGAAAAAACAAACAAACAAACAAAAAACACACGATACTTTTATTTGAATTAAATATGGAGGAATTATACTTTGGTTGTAATTTATAGTGCTTCAGAATTATCAGTATTAGTTATGGCTAGAGAGTCTAGCTCTTGTTGTGCTTGGGACTTAAAGAACTTGCTTCCCTGTTCTACAAACCAAAAATACATTCATCTGTTCTGTTAACAGGCATGAGTTTGACTTCTTTGAGCAAATGAAAAAGAAATAGGAAGAACACCTGAAGGGTTATTTTATTGAGCAAGGAAATGAACTCCAGAAGAAGTTGTTTCACTGTTTGGATTCATTCATGGTACTGAGAACCGGTGAGTGGATTCCTGTGTGGACATTTGGAGGGTGGTAGTAACCTTTCTGTTTTAGTGTCTCTTGCTTCTTGGTTTTCTCTTCTTGAGCATCCACATATTTCTGTCAAAGTGTTTACTGCATCCCCCTAAAAAAAAAAGATAATTGCTTCTCTAGAAGCAGTGCTTGCCTTTGCTCTCTCTGAGCAGACAGGATCCGTAACAAATGACTCACGTGCAGTAATTACACTCTATTCCTTCCTATCCTGCATTGATTATTCAGATGTGGGAAGACTAGCTCTATCTTGAATAAAATAAAAAATCTGGAGACCCAAATATTGAAACATTGCTTTGTTGGTGGTGTGGATTTTTTCCCCTCCTTTGTTTTTCAGGTACTGTTTACAGCCATGGTACACTGAAAAGATGAAACATTTATAAACAAAACCTCCTGTCAGACTGCTTGTAGTTTATGTTTGTTTAAAGGACAATTTTGTGTCACCTCTTTGTATTTTAATAGTCAAAATAAATTTTGCATAATAATTCAACTCCTCTCTGCTGCCTGTAATGACTTTCTGCATTTTTCTGATGGATGTTTGTATTTGTTTCCTATGATTTACATGACCTGACGTCTCATACAATGAGCTTCCCAGCACAAATGCCATTTGTGATACTCTGTGCAGCACTAATCTATCATTAGATGACCTTACAAGAGCAGGGGTCATGGATTCAATCAGTAAAATGTTTCAGGGTGTAATTAATTAATCCCCCCCCCCAACTGTTCGCTTAAAACTTGATGAAAACGATGCTTTTTCGTAACACTTCTTCAACACATAGGGTTTGTTTGTATAATCAATCACGCTAAGTTGGGGAGTTCTTAGTATTCATGGCTTTGTCTTTCTTGGAACTTCCAAATGTTTATTTTCCAGCATAATTTAATGGTTTAATTAGCCAAACAACTAGCTACTGTACTTGTGAAAGTATATTCAGGTTGTGATTTAATAACTTGGGGACAGCTGTGTTTTTGCCTTTGCTAGGCTGGATTGTGTTATGTGGGCTACGGAGCTGGTCCAGCTGCGAGTAGGACTTCCCAGCTGGCTGTGCCCCCATCAGCCTCACACGATGCTGAGCCATGCTGGACTGTTGCAAAGATAACAGGTCTGCTTGTTCCCCACTGTAAATTTCTTATCAAACAAACAAAAATCCATAGTCTTCACCTTTAGCATCCTTTGCTTGTGGCTGTATAGTTTAAAAGATAATGCAAATGTCAGCAGCAAGGGCTGTGGATGAAAAGATTTTCAAGCTGTGGTTCAGACCACCCTCTGGAGGTCTATGGTTTATTGCCAGCAGTCCAGACAAAGCCAGGTTTAATTTCCCTTTCCTAGAATTTACATCTTCACCAGAGTGAACCCTGGGACCTGCACACTGGAGAGCACTGACAGCCACTGCACAGCACCTGGTGCAGTTGTCCTAAAGGCTGTCTGTCCTGGCAGCCCAGCTTTCTGGAGAGCATCTCCAAAGTAAGGGCAGGAACTACCTAGTACCCAAAGAACATCACAAACCTCAGCTCTCCCCTCCTGGCACAAAGACTTGTTTGACTCCTGATTTTACTGAAGCAAAATGTTTCACTTCTTGCAGAGTTCTCACCCTGGAGATGGGAAATGAGAGGGGGAAAAAAAGGAAGAAAGAATTATAATTTTGCTGCTTTCTGGAACACTATTTCAAGATATGTCAGCATGAGGTGTTGTCTGAAAGACTGTACTATATAGGTGAGCCATGCAAATGTCCCCAGCCCTGATGTATGTTATAAAAGATGGGGCATTTTATCTCTCTGACTCTACGCTGTGTTGTGCACATTTTTTTTTTAGTAACAGAAGCAGGTGTATTTTTGTGTGCATTCAGCCATCTTTACACCTAATAATGTGAATCTCCGATTTACAAATGGCTCTGGACCCATCCTACAAAACTCTGTTGGGAGAAGGAGATGAGATCTTTGCCAGCATCACTCAGGAGCAAGCCGCTGAGGCAGCTTGTAAGGAGCCGAAAGCCCTCAGCAGCTTTGCAATGAATTCCCTGAGATGATGTTATTATGTTAACAAGTTTTCTCTTATCCTGTCAAGGTCTTAGAGAATCTTTCTATTGACCATTAAGGCAAAGCAAGACAAAACAAGCTGAAATTGAGAATTGAATGTTTATGGATAGGAATCCTGTAATGTTATGATTCAATTTCACTTCAGCTAAAGATGATTGTTTCTGCAATCTAGCTGTTTGGCTCACTGAAACCCAGGAAAAAAACAACTCAGAGGGAAGGCTAAGATCTGGCAAAAAAAATAAAGAAAATTGGGAGAATATTCCAAATCCACCAGATTAATTGAGCGTGGAAAAGGCATAGATATGTGTTTAAGGGACAGCAGCCCTTTAGTGCAGGACAGTGGAGATCAGAAATAATGCTTGAGGTGGCTCCATGAGGTTGGTGGTTTTTGTAAAGGGCACCTTGTAAGACAATATGCTGTTTAGAGTGAGGACTTAAACTGGTGCTGGGAACGCGTTAGATGGGACTGGGCTACTAACAACCTACTTGCTGCTGCCCATTTGCAGGACCAAGGTCATCCTGCATGGAGCTGGCCGTATCCCAGAAGGGCTCACATAGGTGGAGGCTTTGGGAAGAAGATGCAGTGGGGACAGAGGTTTGGAGGTAATTCCCAGACATAGCTTCAGTCACTGCTCAATGACTTGCTAGAAGGATCTTTCTTGCAAATGATATTTTATTTCCACCATCTTGAGCACACTGCGGGTAGTAAATCACAATGACATTCGTTAGGAATCATGGACTGATGTGAGGTGGTGTAGCAATGTGTTTTGCTCAGTCTGTAGCCATTACTATGATGGAAAACAGGCAGGGAATGCAGCAGTCCAATGTGCTTAGGGGTAGTATCTTAGACCCATCAAGCTCCACAGTGCAGCCCAAGTCTATAATATGTGTGTAGTCATTTGCAGAATTAAGTCTAAATATGTTATATCACTGGGAATTGGCTGTATACAGCATAAAATATGGTCAATATATTGAGACTGATACTTCTGTTCTAATATAAGTTCTGCTATATAGATTATAGCTATTGTTACAGCAGGGGAATCACTGTTGTTGTACAGACTTCTTGCAGTGGTATTTGAGTTGTGTAGATTCTGGGTTTTCTTTTGAAACGTTAGAGGTCAGGAACAACTAGTCCCAGCTAAGAACTAATTGCCTGGAGCATAATTTCTCTATAGTGAGAGTATGGAAGTAGCATCTGAAAGTACAAAAAAAGTCACTGTGCTTTTTTGCTCTATCAGCAGACTTTAATGAAATTTTGAAGGGGGAAAAAATTGCTTCTTGGCTTAAAGCATGAGCTATGTTATTAATCTCTGCAAAGGAGTTTTATAATTGAAATGCCTATGGAACAGCAGCTCTACTGGCTCAAATTATGGCCTAACAGTATCTAGCATAGGCATATATGAGGTTGCATAATGCTATGTCATGATCATAAGAGTTACCAATAATGCAGGCATATTGAAAAATATGACTTACACTCTTAGCTGAATTTAGTTCCTTTGAAGTTGTTTTTTTTTTTTTTTTTTTTTTTTCCCTCATCCTTATGGCACCTAGTGTCTGCGTGGTATTGTAGGGACTCAGACTGTCCCTCAAGGTCACATATACTGCTTTTCTTTGGTAGGTTATTGGGGCATGCTGGCTGTCTTTGGCGGGTTATTGGTATGGATTGCACTACCTATTGGTAAAATAGCATTTCCCTGTGCTGTCATTTTTATTAGGAGTTTTAAAAAACAAAAGTGATTAGTATGCTTGTACTGACAGGGTCTGTGGTCTCAAAACAGTAGCTGGCCATTAAGAAACAGGTCTTCTGCATACCGTTCCTTACCCTCAAACTCTCAGGCAAACCGTGCATTTGAAAGACAGTTTCTTGGCCAGGTTAGCTTATGGGTCTCTTGGCTAAGCCAAAAGCTTAGCTTTTCCCAGCACATCCTTGTCTGCATATCTTATTTGGGGTTTTTGCTCTAGTTCACTGTTTTTGCTCTATTTTGTGCAGCCCTAAGGATACTATGACCTCGCAGGGCTGGCACGCTCGGGGAGACCTGCTCAGATCTGCTCTCTGAAATGCAGACATCTGATGGTAATTTTTATTCAGATTTCTCTGCGTTTTCCTCTTCTTAAGATTTCAAAAAAAAACTGTGAAGAAAGCAAGACATATAAATTACTAGTCTCAGCCTGTGCCTTTCTGTGTGTGTTTCTGATTAATACACGCCAACATGCCTTCATTATTGCCCTGTTTTGTACCTACCCGTCAGATATGTAAAGCAACGCTGATATCAGAAAATCTCATCTTCTGCTTCCCTTTGTTTGAAAGTAGGTGAATGTGCAAATGAGCTAGGAGGGAAAAAATAATAAAGACTGTGAGAAATAGCTTTGGCTTTTTTTAAAATAACAATTTCCTTCCCTAAACTGGAATGCAAATGTTTAAGTGGACAAGAAATGCAGTGTGTGCTCTCTCTGTATCATCTTTTTCATCCAGGCATTGGGGAAACTTCATAAGGATGAGCAGGGAAAAGGGCGTAGGGACAGAGCTCCTGGCCAGCAAAGGAGGACATGGGCAGCGGGGCTGCAACTACTACCTCCCAGCCCTGCAGGAACACCAGCCAGGTCAGATTTCTGCCTCAGCTATTTAGGCTTTGCATTTCTTCTTAAAGTGCATGTTTCACTTGCCAAGCAGATGTTGCTTCAATTGCCTGCCTGACTCGAGGGCACCAGCTTTTAAATGGGCCCCAGCAGAGCCGCCTGTTTTGGCTCTGGGTGGCTGAGAGCTCAGGGGTGCCCTGAGAGCAGTGCTCAGCACAGCACCAGTGAATCTGGGGCTGTATGGCTGGGCAATTTGGAGGGGTTTGATATTTTGCTTATATAACCACGGCCATTTCATGAACAAAATGTGTATCTGCAGGGAGGTCACCCTCATAACCAACTTTCTAGGGACTCTGGAAAAAAAGAGTTCAGTGGGAGCGAGCAGCACAGGGGAACCAGACCTTTCCTGTGCCTCAGACCAGCTCCACTCTGGTTTCCCCACAGAGAACTCCACTTTGAAGTCTTTATGGGTGCCCAAAAAGCTTTTCCTTAAAGATATTGAGGAGCCATCAGTGCCACAAAGAACTACGTAAAGCCTCTGTCTCTTGATCCTGAGAGCTTGAGAAAATTATGTCCTGGTTGTATCGACTGGTTTAATAACCACACTTTGTATTTTGTGGTGTGCACAGTTCTTTGTGCACCTATAAATGTTACATTAAAATACAGAGTGGCACCAGCTTTAAAGAGTTGAAGCACAAAAGCTCCCTTCCTGCTCTTGTCTCCTATTGTGAAAAACTTGCAAAACTCTCAGGGAGGCTCTTGAATTACGGCTCTTCCTCTTCCTCATGATGTATGGAGAAAATAAATGTATTATTAATCTGTCCACTGTCAGAGATCTCTGCTCTCTCTCTCTCTGTCTGTACACAGGGAGACAGATTGACAGGAACAGCAGACATATGCAGAATTGCCTCGTGTATGCTTAGGCTGGTGAATCACTGAATGCTCGGGATGATGAGATGCTTGGTTTGAACCAAGGCTGCACAGCCCTGAAGGGATTTGGTGTAGGAAGGTAGCTGGAGGAGGAGTATCTTTGTCCTGCACCACAGTGTTCTTCAGATGCTTGCAGGAAGATCTTTTTAACATTTTTTTTTGGTTATTTTTGGGGATAGCCAGCTTGAGACAGTGATCTGCATTTTTAAAGGACTTTGGAGGACAGCTCATGCCAGGTACACAACACCCACGGGGAAGGGAGACGGAGTGTGGTGGGTACTGACTCCAGTGCTTGATGGGGGACACAAGGAACAATGAAGAAGCTTGAATGAAGGGGACATCCCATCCCTCCCTGAGCTCCTTGGGGTGTGCAGAGCCACCAGCGCCCCTGTGTACCCAGCAGCTGCCTATCGTTGCACAGCAATATTCCTGCTGTGACTCTGCCCTTCTTCTGTACCAGCTCCTACCAAAGGGCTTGGCTCTGCACCTCTAGTGATGTCTCAGGGTATGCGTGTGGTCTTGTTTTAGCCTTGGAGAGCAAGAGCTGGCAGACATGAACAAGTCTCCGGTGTGACTCAGGCTCTGTGGGATGCATCTCTCCCCCGGGGAAGCCCAGAGCACAGCAACATATGCCTGAGCCTTGCCGAGAGACAGGCTCCTGCTGAGCTTCTCCTTGGATCCCAAACAAAGTGAGATTTAGTCTGGATGTGCAAACATGGGCTTTCCCGTGGGGGCTGTGAGGCACCTCTCCTATTGAGAGGGATTGTGTACACAAAGGGAAGAGTATTTGGGAAGCAGGAATGGATTCACTAATGCAAGAAGTCTGGGCTGCAAGGTAACACCCACATTGTCATTGGTGTGTGTTACTCTCAACATGTGCTGTGTCCCCCCATGGAGATGACAGACTTGGCCATGTAATGCTCAGGCTGTCCATCTTCCTTCCAGTTCAGGGTGCTGCAGTGCCCAGCAGGAGGCTTGGGTGCTGGCCCATCCCAATGATGTCTGCAGGTGTTATGACACGGACATGTTTGCTTGCTCTGGCCTGCACTCTTTTTCTCCATCCCATATAGACCAGTTCCTTCATCTGTGTGTAGTCCCAGTGGGAATGCTTTCACCCTTAGATGATATTCAAACAGAGTTGGTTCTGTATCATATTGCACAGTTCCTTGGTGGTTTGCTTTTTGCAGCTCCCTGAGTTTAGCTGAAGAGTGCTACAGCTTCTAGAAAGCCCAGATGTATCTACAAGACGGCCAGTATATCTTGCCCTCCTACTCCCTCAGATTGGGATATTTTCTAATAAAAATTCTGCAGTAGTATCTGAGCACCAAGTACTGCCATGCTACTGCAGCGGATACAGTGATGTACAATGGCAATGGGCATCTAGGGAACTTCAGCATCTCCCATGCCTGTGCAGCATATATCCTACCCCTTTCTTCCAATTCTACCCCTTCTCCCCTTGATCATACAAGAACTTTACTTGTGGTTCTGGTGGCAGGAATAGCATGAGGCTCGGAGGACAGAGGTTACAGAATGTCTGTTTGCAGTGGGCTTGGGAGAGCCAGGCAGGTTGTTGCATTCTGCCAGCTGCATGTATCCCTGACACAGCAGAGAAAGGGTGGCAAAAACGCTGTACTTGCCATGTGAATTGGTAATGCCTCTTTTACAGCTCAGTGTTAATGTCTTTTGCTCTGTTGTTATTCTGCTAGTGCTTTGTTAGTTCCATTTAGTACTTATTGCAGTCCATTGCAGTCCTTATTGCATGCAAAGCAAAGCAATTGCTTTTGCTTCCAGAAGTTCCTGTTTGCGTTTCCTCCTGTTCTCAGAGGCCCTTTGAAGAATGATCAGGTCCTGTGCCTGTCCTGAGCACCACAGAGTGTGGAGAGGGAAGGTTATTTGGATTTGTATGAGTAAGTTAACAGTATGGAGACATGTGTTGATGATAATTGATTTCCTGTCTCTTTTCCGTGTCCAAATGATCTGCTATATCACTGCTATAAATATCAATATCCTCCTCGCTGAAAAACCTGGCACAGTCGTCGCCTTTCTGCAGCGTGTGCAAAGGGCAAGAGAAACACCAGCTGCTGATCATCTCAGAAGCCTTCTCTCCTTGATGTCAGGCTTGTGCTCTTTGTGCTTTTTGTCTCCATGAGGGACTGAGGCGGTTGCTTGCCCCTTTCTTCCCATGTAGGATTGTCCAAGGGCTGGTGTGACAGATAACACTTAGCATGTGTCTTGCTGGAAAGGTTGCAGTTGGAAAACAGTGGTGCCCCTTCTGTAGATACAGTAAACCCAGCACAGATATGGGGCAGGAGGGTGTTCCAGGCAGCTATCCCTGCCCAGTGAACATGGGTCCCACAGTTTTGTTTTTTTTTTTCCCCTGCTGCTGTCATAAAAAGGCAAACAAAACCACCTACCTTGTGAAAGCAGAAGTTGCAAAGGAATGTAATAAATAAAGGATGGTGGGTAAGGCTGAGCAAAGCCTGGGTTTTGCATTTGATGGGACTGCTCTGACAGTTTTTTCTGACTTAGAAATCATGGGGGGAGTGGGTTCTTCTGCTGGGTCTTGCATTAAGCCAAATTTCTTGTGCTTGATTGAGGACACACCTTTCACTTGACATCTTTTGAAGTAGAAGCTCCAAGCATTAGAGAATTCACCACAGCGAAGGGTATTTAATTTCCCTTCTATAGATGAGGCCTTCTTTTATAAAAAGGAAGGTTTGGGATGGTGTGACAATAACCTGTCCTCCTTAGTTTGGATAACTTCTGGGGATTCACATGGTAGGAGGGGAAATACAACTTTGTCATAAATTTGCTGTCCATTAGCAGAATCATTATAACAATCCTATATGTTATATTCATCCAGTTATGTTGAACCAATTTCCTAGCAAATAACCATCACTGATAAAGTGTTAAAGGAATTTTCTACTAGGAATTGGGTAAAGGGTGTTCTGTGAGAAACAGGCAAGGTGCTGCAGGGTCTCTACAAAGACAAGTTTCATGAAAGCATTGCACAACTGTCTGCAATTAATTTTGCAGTAAAGGAAAGGCCACCAGAGGCTGTTGTGGTATGACTGTGCAGTTCCAAACCAGAGATGCTTCCACACTAACAGGTTCCAGTATGGCACTCCTCAATACTGTAGAGTGAGCATGGGCCAAAGAAGCTGGGATGTGTGGAAGCTATGTCCATCTCTGATGCACCCAAGGAAGACCTAAAATGAATTGTATTTTGCAACCAAGTTCAATCAACTTGTTCAAAGACTGTCCTGAGTCATTAGACCAGACAGAAATGTTTGATATGAGAAAGCAGGGACAGTTCAGAGATCCTGGAGAAAAGACATCCAGGAAAGCGAGGGACAGGGGCTGGGTGGTGATGCTGGGTCAAGTAATAAAAGGGCAGATTTTAGTGAATAAAGTGATGAAGGAAAGTGAGATAATTCATGTCAGTGAATGCAAGGCTACAAGAACTAGACCTTGTCACATTAACATGATGTTTTCTCATTAGATTACACCCAGGGTCAATAAAAGCAATAGTATTGACCTAATATATATAGATGTCTGTAAGCATTTATGATTTTGTAAATTCTTACTATCGATCAAAAATGATATTTAATCACTAAATAGTTTAAACAGTGGCCAGCCTATGTTCAGAATGAAATCTCTTTTTGTTGTTGTTGTTCCTAAGGATCAGTTCTTGTTCATATGCTTTTTGTTACATTTTTATCTAGAGAGTGGAAGAAAATATTTTGAAAGTACTGATAAGCTTGCCAAGTGATTTCAAGATTGGAAATCTGGTACACAAGGAGATGTTCACTGATATACAACCTGGACAGCTAGCTAAGCCAAGTGCAAGCAGACAAATATGCATTTCAAGACATGCAAATGCAAGGTCAAGCATTTAGAAAGAAAGAATGTAGGTCAGGCTGAGGAGGAGGAGGCTGTCTCAGGAAGCAGTAGCTCAGTAAGGGAATGGTAGAAAACTAAATGCATGTGACTTCCCACTTGTGGTTGCAGCTGAAAGACCAGTAAGTTTCTCGGGCGTATGGCTAAGAACAGTAGGCCGTAGGAGTAGGGAGTTGTATTACCTCCGGGTTTGGCACTGGCGCACATAGCTGCTGGGTACTGTGCTTGTTTCTGGGGTCCACGTTTCTGAAAGCATGGAGATAAATTGCAAAATGTCAGAGGAGAGACACAAGAATGATCCAAGTGTTGAGAAACTGCCTCGCAGAGTTTGTAAGAGTTGCCTCTTTTCATTTGTCAAAGTGGAGGTTAAGTAGTACTTTGAGTGGTGAGTGTGTTGAGGGAAAGGCAGCTAGGTGGTGCAGCCAAGCTCTTCCCTCTCTGAGCTAAATTCAGATGGAAACTACATTGCAAAACAATTAACAGCCAGGGCAAAGACCTGCTCCAGGCTGCAGATTCTCCACCACTGGAGATCTATGTAACCGAATTGATCTTCTTGAAGACACGTATGTGTATTGCCCTCCCAGGCCTGCTCCTAATATCTGCAACAAAGGTAGGGTGCTGTACTCCCACACAGGACAGAGCGGGGCTGTGGAGGCAGGCAGAGGGGCACAAGCTGCTCATCTGTGCAGGGGGTGCTGCAGCCAGCATCAGTGCTTGATGTTACACTCCTGTAAGTGCATGTTTGCCCACACCACTTTGTGTCTTGCAGTGTTTGAAACCCCTTTGGTTGCTTCGTTAGCTGATTTGGTGGCTGGATATTGTCTGTTAAAACATCTGTTTGTATGCAATTTGTTTTCTCTTATCAACTTGTCCCAGGCCCCCCTTACACTTTTGCAAGAGTTATTTATATAATGCACGTCCTTTTCCCATAGGTCTCTCTGCCTAAAGTAATATTGTAACCTAATTCCCTCTGGTAAGCAATCTTATCCAGACTTTGTGTTCATCTAGAATCCAGCAGAATAGTTTTTTAGAGATCTGAGGCCCCAAGATATCATTCTGGGGCAGCTGAAGCCAGCACAGGAGATCAAATATTAAAGCAGACGGGTCAGGGTAAGGTACAGTGCTCCATGAGGACTTCTGAAGCTCTTCTGCTGACTTCTGCAGTGACTCTTTTTTTTTTTTTTTTTAAATCAGATCCCATTTGCTGCATGTTTGTTTTGTTCATTTTTGCTGTCTCTATTGTGTCTTGGATTTTTAGTTTGCCATTCCCTCACAGTGATTCTGCACTAAAGCCATGTAAGCATCATTGTCAATAATAAATAACCCCTGGATTTAACATACTGTTATTTCAAAGGTTGGGTTATCTCCTTGACAGCTTGACATTCAAGGATCACAAAGCATCCCCACAACAACAATGCATGGAATGATCTAATTGTGCTTTGACAGGTCATCCCACAAAACAATTAGATGGGACTGGAGGTATTTTATCTTGCTGCTGCTTGTGCTACATGTCAAAAACATGAAGGCAGGAAAACTTTAAAATAAACAGTGCTTTCAGAGCTAGTGGTTGCTGCTTGGTAGCATGTCCAGTTCCTTTCCATTCCTCATCCCACTCCGTGGAAGGAGGCTGACTGGCACCAGCTGAGGTTGTGGCTCTTAACTTTATCTGCCTGCTTTTCACTATGGCAAATTGTTTAGGAAATTCATTTTAATGACAGGAGGATTTGAACCAAGTGCATCTGGGACTGCAAAATACAGCAAAAGACTTTTCTGAAATATTTGATTGAATTTGCCTTGATGTCTTCCTTTGGTATGTTGCTGTGCTCAAACCTCACTAAAGTGGCACTGGTTCTCTCCTTGCTAGCACACCCTGTGCTCACTTGCTATGTAAGTAAAAGGTTGCATTTCCACCTTTATAGCAATGTTTCGTTCAAGGGTGCTGCTGGACAAAGCCCTTGCAGACATGTCTTCTTTTATTTTGGAGCTAGTCACACTTTATGCTAACTCCTGACTAAATGCTCCATAAGAAAAGTACCAGCAAGACCAAGCTGTTAATTTTTCCATGAACTGCGCCTTTTGGTTCATTGCTGCCTCCTCTATTGTAATTTAGAATGAGATATTGTCGTGTTCTTGGCAGTAATTACACATGCATTATTATAAAGGTTTTGTTGATTAAAAAAGTAGAATGCATTATTTAAAACAGTCCAAATATTGTTTCCATTAAGATAAAGGGATTATTTAGTATAATAGAATGGTGTTGAGCACTTATATGGCATTTTTTCCTCTTCAAAGCACTTTAGCAATGTTTGTCTAGGTGAAAAAAATCTTCTATAAAAACTGGAAGAGTGTACTGAGGTCAAGGGGACAGATCTCAGAATTTAAAACACTTCAACATTTTCTGCTGAGGGGCTGAAGCTCACCAAACTCATTCTGTGCAGTAGAGAAGAACCAAAGCAATTTCATATGCCTTGTATGTGGGAGAATGGTCCAATCCTATGATCAGACCTCCAGGAGGAAGCATTTCCTATTTTAGACAGACTGTGACAAAGTTTGGCCCCAAGCACTGGGGACTGAGAAGCCCTGAGCATTTGGAAATGTGCTATGGAAGGATAAACGCTGAGTCATCCAGAGCAAGGGGTCCATAGTCTCTACAGCATCTTAAAGAGGCACTGGGAAGCTTAAAAATAAAAAATTGGAAAAAAAAATACCACCACCAACAAAAAGTACCTTTAATTGCTTTTCAAATGATTATCCCATTGTCCTTGGTAAATGTCAGGTTAGAAGATGCTTCATACAACTAGTTATCTTCCTCTTTAAAATAAAGGTTAGTTTAAGCTCATCGAGAGAATTAATTGCCATTGCAATGTACCATGGAAAAAATGCTTTAACTCTATCCTGAAGACAGCTGTGAGGCCATAACTCTCCTTCTGGATACAAGAAAAAGTTCTTTGCCAGGATAGTAATTATCTCAGCATCTGTCTCTTCCTTTCTCTGCTCTGAGAGAATCAAAAGCCTCTGACAGAGTTTGCAGATCAGAAGACACAAGGGAATGATCAGCTTCTCTCCCCAAGGACTGATATTTATGTTCTCACCTTCCCGTATATTCTCCCCACTTTCTTTGCTCCAGAAATAGGAGTGGCACCAGTTTTCTCTGCTCACAGCTGAAGCACATTCCCCGTTGCTGCTGGACCTGGCACCAATGGGGACAGTGTTTGCGAGAGCCCCTTCTCCATCACCAAAGGCTCAGCTGGCACCCTGACAGCGTCACCCATATACAAGTGCTGGCAGCAGGGAGGTGTACATGGTTCCCCAGGACTCAGGGGTAGCCGTGCTTTCCCTCAGTGTGAGTGAGAAAAAGGGAAAAAAAAAAAAAAAGAGAGAGGGAGAGAGAGAGAAAAAAAAAGAGAGAATTCATTTACCAGAATTTTGCCCAAAGTCTTGTGTGAAATTGATTTAACTAGCATCAGCTCTGAAAGAGGTCTCCTACAGCTCCTGTACAGAGTAGTGCAGTCACAGCCAATACACAGTCAGTGCTTTTAGCTTGTATTGTGTTCCCCACTCACCTGCAGGATGAAACAAAGGATGTTCTTGGACCCAAAGGAGAAACATTAAGCCCGGTTCTGCTCGCCTACCCTCTGACAGTGCCTTCCCGTGTCAGAGACCTGCTGCCTTATGGGGTCTGCTTGCTGCTGTGCTGGTCCTCGGGCAGCTAAACCCCTCCGCTTGGTTTCTGCTCTATGAAGATGTCTCTACATTCGTGAGCTCTCTGCACCTTCAGCATGTAATTTATGCTCTTCCTCATACAGAGCCCCCAGCTCTGCTGGATTTGCCCAGTTCCCTGCTGACACCAATGTACCCTCCCTACTGCTGCCCTCGTGGCACACCCATGTGACGTCTCTCTTGCTCTTGTGGTTGAGTGCTGCACCTGAGGGCTAAGCTTTCCTTCTTTTTAGTCCCTGTTTCGCTGCGAGATCACTGAGATGAATCCTGGGATAAATCCTGTCTTTGTTGTCTGTCCCTACTGACATTTCACGTGCTCTTTGCATGCACATTGCTTCTCCTGGTCTGAGCTGGAGGCATTGCCCTGCATGTTGACAGCTCTGCCATGATTGTTTTGTATTGTGAACAAATTGCATTGCTGGTCTGTGCCTTCCTCTTTCTAGGTTATTGATCATACAAATTAATTAAACTGATTCCAGTATTGATCTCAATGGCAGTCTATGCTTTGCAACCCAAACTGCTTTCATTTAACTACTCGTTCTCATCGATAACGCAGCCAGTTCTTTCTCCGCTCAGGCAGCTCCATCTATACACCAGCCAATATCCACGTAATGACCTTCCAGAACAGCCCTTGCCAATTCTTTCTTTTGTCCAAACCCTTCTCTACAGTTTTCCAGAGTGTGATCACTTTTTCTTATGCTCCTGGTAGGAAGAAAAAAAAAAAAAAAGAGAGACAATGTATGCAATGTATGCCTTGCAAAGGATTTAGATATGAAAATAATTATCTCTGGAAAGAATGAAATCATCCTCCATGTGCACAGCAGCTTTCACTTTAAAAGACAGCGCTTGCCAATGCTGCTGATGGAGTAGCTTCCCAGGGCAGAGCTCCGTACTCCAGCCCAGCAGCACGCAGAGCCTCTAGAGACACTGCGCTTGCTTCTCCTCAGAGGGCAAGGTAATATCTGTTGCCTCTCCAATCACACTGACCTTTTATTGGCAATCACCATGTTTGTGTTCAGCAGAGGTGTCGGTTTGAATTTGTGTAACTCCCAGGGGTCTGATACATCTCTCTTCCCCCCTCTGTAACTTAGAGAGCCTCTCTGCCTGTTTCCAGTTTATCATGATCCTCTGCCTTGGGACTGACACTGTAAGATCTATTAATTTCTCATTGCTCCAAGTTTAAAGTGAAGACCCTCTTGTAACCCACTCATAACCTTCACGGGAGAGTGGAGTATCCTTGCCAATTATCTCAGAGATAGCTTTATAAAACTCATTCCCTCCAAATATATTTTACAGCAGGAATAACTCATATGAAAAAAGATTCACCTTCCTTTCAGCAATGTCACTGGAGTCATGGCACGTTCAGAAAAAGCAGAGGCACTAGCAGGAGTCATAGGAAATCACACGTGCTTCCTCCTTGCTCCTTGTTTTCCCTCCGCCATCCCTCCTGGCTTTCAGAGCTACCAGTCACCTCTCCAACAAAAGAATCTGCATTTCTAAATCCTCACACCCTTTGACATAGTCAATTTGTCCTTACCTCCCTTAGGACCAAAAAATAAATGGGAGACTTCTTCATTATCTTCCAAATGAGATGTGAAACCGAGGTCCTGACCACTTGTGATCATTTGAAAAATCCCATGGCACTTTTGCAAGAGCAAGACCATTAGCCCTGATGTCCTGGCAGAACTCCAGCTTGGGTGATTATAATTACATTTTGCCTGCTTCTGTAGCTTCAAACGGATAACATGACCTCCCTCCCTTGCTGTCCGAGCTTGTTGTACAGGGCAGAGTGGTCAGCTGCCCTGCTCCCCTAGGTGCGTGTATCACTGGTGCCTCTGAGAGGGCAGCCTGAATCCGGTGTTGATTCACCCAGGCAGGTTCCAGCAGCGACAGGTCATGGGTTGCTTCTCTCCCAGCTCCATTTTCTTTTTTGGGTCCCTAGAGGTGCCTCGTGTCTCCATAGCATAAGACCCCTGCCTGTGCACTGGGTGTGTCCCCAGTAACTCTGCTGCTTATTTGAAAAGATTTCTTGGATGATGCGGTGGTTTCTTACTCCCAGACATGTCTCCGCTATAAAAATCTTCTGCTTGGTTTTCCATTCAGCTCGTGACTACTTGTATTATGTGGGATTGAATAAGAGGTGTCTTCCTATTATTGCACATTTATTTTTGTTGTGTTTTGAGTTTTTACAGACATGCAGTCAACCCAAATAAGGTGCCCATCTGCTTCAGGTGCAGAAGCATAGATTTTTCCCAATCTTTCGCATGTTTTTCTCTTGGACCTGTACCTATCCAGTGCCTGTCTGGTCACAGGAGCCTTTAGGAGATGTCCCAGGAGAACAGAGAGGTGTACTTTTAAATGCAAATTATGGGTCAGGACCCATCATCCACTTGGAAAGAATTTCACTGCCATAGCTGTTGGGCAAAACTCTAAGCCTATGAATAACAGCGTGAGTTTGAACCATGCTGAAGGACAGGAAACAAATTGGGATGAATTATTCTTCAAAGCTGCTACAATGGGAACTAGGCATCTCAGTCTCTTTGAGGCTGTGTTTCAAAAGCATTCATGGGGCACTGTGAGCAAAACATCAGGAAAATAGGTAATGCAGCTGGCACCCTGTTTGATGGCTATGTCACAGTCTTGGGGGAGCTTTAGGAAACTCAGAACATCTTGGCGAGCTATTTCAAATGCACATTTGGAAAAATGGTCCCAGTTCTAAAAACTGTCTCTGATCATTTGCATTTAATGCAAGCTGAGTTATGCAGTTGTTCTATTAATAACCCCTGTCGCCTTTATCCTAAAATAGGGTTTTTCTGTGAAACAGTTTTCTTCAGTAAGAAAATGCACTTTTAATGTGTCCATGGGCTCAATCCCAGGTCGTGGCCATGCCAGGGACACAGCTCAGTTCCTGGGTTTGCTGTCTGACCTTCTTGGAACTGCAGATCTGCTGCCCTCTGGATGTTCTGGGAAGCTGCCCAGCTCTTTAAGACCCTTTTAATTCCCATTTTAAATCCGGAGTTTTGGTCTGAGTTCATTTGATCAGAGGCTCTAGCTTTTTTTGCCTGTGTTTATTTGCCCATTTGGCTGGCTCAGTATGTGTTTCATTTCCCTGGCTCCTTTGGCATTTCTTTGAAGTCTGATGAGAGCAAATATGCTAGCTGTCTTGCCTAGTGGGAAATTCCTTCTGTAACCGTGTGGGTGCCAGCCTGGCTCTGCAGAAGTCAGCCCAGCTCATTGAGTGAACCTGAGGGGGCCATTGCTGCTGCCCCACAGAGTTGTGCATCCGCCAGCATCCACAACACCCATTTCTGTCGGCATCATATGTGGATACCCCATGCTGAGCTGAGTCCCTCTCTGTGCCATGCATGCTTCCCAACAGTATCATCTTTGCCATTGAGCAGTGTGGGGACAAGCAGCAGCTGTGCCAGAGGCTGTAGCCTGGGCATTCCCAGCAAAGGGGTGTGTGTGTGCAATGTGACCTGGAATCCTTCCTCAAACTGTACAAAGCCACTGCTCAGTGCCACATTGTGCCTAGGCACATTTTGGCATTATTTTTCCTTGATGTATCCTGGAGCGGCCAAATACTGCGACAAAGAACTTGTAGAAACAAAGGATATTTCTCCCTGAGCCAAGTGTCTCTGGAAAGGGTTCAGGCTGCAGTAAGCTTTTACTCCCCTATCTGTATTTGTAATTAAGCTTTGCATTAATATCAGATGAAATTAAGGCTCAAAGCTCTTTCCCCATTAATCGAGAGGGTGGTTGCTGCTGTGCATACGTGTTTAAAGCAGAATTGTACCTGCTGATCTTGATGAATGGGTCATTTGTGCTCTGAGTTTTCTCTGAAATGAGGAAGAGAGTACACAGTCCCGGTGCTGATAAGGGATGCTGTTATTTTGTTTTCTGTAGCCATTTCTCCAGGAAGCCATTGCTTCATTTGCATTGCTTTTTTAACCTTATATGCTCAGTGGGCCCAGGCAAGGCTTCTTTCTTCTTGAATTAAATGTAATCAGGCTGAGCAGCGAGGAAGAAATGATGAATGAGGACATCATTTTGGAAAACACATATCTCCTGACTGCTTATCTCAATGACATAAGAGGACTTGAATACAGTATGGAAAATAAATGCAGATGGGGGCTCAGCATATCATGCTGGAGAATAATAGCTCAGAGGGCTAGACCTGGCCAGAAACTATTTATTATTTAGAGCATTGCTGTTATAATTTATAAAGGTTAATCATTAAAACTTTAATTCTCCTAGAGGAAAATAGCTGAAGAGTTCTGGCATTTGTCATACTTGCATCAGGAAGGGACCGCGGGCAATGAAAAATGCAACCTTGTGGGGAGAACCGGTGCCTGTGGTCTGCACAACTGGTGTCACTGGGGAGGGAAATGCATCTTTGCTGATCAGCCTGAGAGTGTGGCATGGTCCTTCCCACCTATGGCCGGATCTAGTGTTGGCTGGCCTCACCACAGGGGAGCACTGGGGGCATCGATGGGTGTGTGCGAGGAAGTGAGGTGTAAGTGGTGCACAAGGAGGCTGGCAACACTGTGCTTACAGCAAGGAGCAGGCACCAGGAAAGCCCCCTGTCTTGTGAGGAGCTCATTGCCTGTCCACCCTCCTGGGCTGGCAGCAGACTCGCAAGATGTTGCAGCACATGAAGTCTCCAGAGGGCACAAGAAGGAAGGGGCTCAAAATAAAACTTCATGAAGTGGAAGAGCAGTAAGGTTGTCTATTCATTTCTAAATCCACTCTTTTAGCTCAGGCTGCGTTCGTTAATGGCCCTATAAACTGGCTGAATAAGGAGAAGAAGAAAGGGGAATAGTCGTCAAATAATTTGCTTTTAAAACACTCCCATGTACCACTGAAGTTATTTATTTGTGATGCGACTTCCTCTAGATAGAATACATCTGATAAAGTCTGGCCACACAGAACTAAAATAGCATTTGAGCAGGCTTATTCAACACAGACCAGTGTGTAATTATGGAATGATCCACATTTTCATCTGGAGTGGAGTGGGCCACTCTGCCATGAACAAGAAGGGGAATTTCTGCGCTGATAATATTAATTCTATAAGAAAAAGAATGGGCCTTTGCAAATGCAAGTCATCAAGACATGTCTGTGTTTTGGTGGGCAAACACTACTCAGCACAAGAACAAGGAGTACAGCAAATCCCAGAACAGGTCCAGGGAGAGTCTGCATTACGGGAGTATTAATTATCGTAAATAAAGATGGCAGACAAGTCAGTGTTTAAAAAATAAATGGAGGGCTAGGCCCTAGCTGAAGCCATGCTCGACCTCGAACAACCCTCAGACTTTCAATATTTGAACTGTGAGACCGCAGACAGTCTTCAGTGCTAATTGAAGAATGCTTATGAATGCAACACAGCACAGTTTGCTTGACCTCCACGTCAGGCGTATTTCATTGCAGAAAAGGCCTTGAACGTTGCGTGAATCCCAGCCCAGCTGCCGGCAGAGCGACAGTAAATCAGCTCACATTGCAGCTCGCTGCCCAGGGAGCAGCCAGAAAACATCCAGCCTTGCTCGAAGGTCTGCAACAGCCGGATGTGGGGGAAGTAGAGCTTTGGTTAGCAATCTGAGTCCTAAATGAATTGAATTATGAGCGGGTATTAATTAGCGTCTCTGTTTATTGGCATTGCCATAAGATCTGCCATTAATTCATGGCGTGGCTGTTTTGACTTGCTCATGAAATGCAGGTACCCTGGGATGCAGACCCTTGAGTGCACTCCTCACAACCCTTGTGTGCAGACACAGCCATATGTAACTGTTGGGAACAAGGTGAAAGCAACAAAGAAAACATCGCATTTATGTTTATTCTTGTTGACCTCCCTCACTCCTGGGAGGTGTAAGTTAGAGCAAGCCCAGCCTGGTGATGTCTCACGCTTGCCTGCAATACTGTGAGGCTACTGCAGCCCAGACATTGAGAGAGCCTGGATATAACGCAGCAACGCAGCTGTGCATGGCCTTGGAGCAACATGCAGCTTTGGTTCTCCCAGAGAAGGGGGCATGAGTGGGGTTAAGCTGGGAAAGGGCCTGGAGTGGCTCCTGCCCAAGGCAGCAGCAGCAGCCTCTGGAGCAGGTGTTGGCATCCCTCCTGCCAGCAGTCCACGATGGAGAGCTGGAGGATTGCATTCAGAAAGCTTGCAGGTCCCCGCGGAATGGATGCTTAGACTCATTCCAAAATGAAGGATCAAGGTTTAACAGAGCAAACTGAGGACTGGGACTGAACTGTTTTTGGAAATCCTCCAATGGCCTCCTTACTGAAAAATGCAATTATCCTTTTAGCATTTCTTCTCCGCACCACCCCCCCCCCCCCCCCCCCGCTTTTTTTTTTTTATTATTATTTCACTTTTAAAGCATATGATTTCCAGTTTTTATTAGGTTGCCCCTTGTTTCTGATTTACTTTGGCAATTATCTTTAAGTAGGACTGTAGTGCCATGAACCCAAGGAGTTTTGCCTGCTGAAAAGCCGCTAAATCTTGGAAACCAACCATGAAATCTAGTAATGGGACAGCAACGATGGCTGGAGCAACACTTCCTCAAAACAGGGGAGGCAGAAACCTCAGACACAAATGAGCTCTTTGCACATAAGAGAGTGGGTGATGAAGGCAAGGCTGCTGCATGGGGTCTCAGTGTCCTGGGCTCGGTGGTGGCCCACAGGCTGCCAGCACTGAGGGTCAGCCTGCACGTAGAGCTGCGCTGAGGAAGATGCTGCCCTTTCATTCCTTCTCTCTCCATCTGTAAACTGGGACTAGAGATAGCACCTGTTAATTGAAGTCAGGCAGGGAATGCTTTCAGCAACACTCATTTCGAAGACTGCTGTGTGATTATCTCATGGATCCCACAATAAATGTCAGAGTATTATATATGACAATGAGAACCTCTGGCTCATAAAACAACCCTTTTTGGGAGTACCATAGAAACCTGTCAAGTGTTCATCCTTCAAAGGATTCTGCTGTGCAGGCCAAGGGCTCCTCACTTGCATGCAGAACAAAAACAATGTCTGTGAGGTAAGAAAGTGTGAAGGGGAAATAGTCTTCCCCTCATATTTGCACACTGGTCCTTAGATTGCATTATATAAATCAACCCTACCAACTAAATGTGGAGTGTTCTGAAATATTGTATTTGCTTTGGATCAGTTCACAACCAGATTGCTTTTATTTTGTTTCATAAGAAGTTGAGATTGGAGATGTATGGACATGTTACACTTTATGTTTGCATCTGCCACCCTGGCAGGAGAAAAATGGTTGCTTGGGTTTTGCGAACGTTCTCCAATTATTTTCCTAAAATGGTTTAGATGAAATACTGTTGGTTCATATAATTAGCTGAAATAATAAACTGGTGAGAGTTTGTTTTTGTTTCCTTTCAGAAGGAAAAATACTGCAATGAGCTCAACACCCTATAGCGTAGCTTGGCATGAACTGTAATGCTGTGATGAGATCAGTTTGGGGCGGATCACAGGCTGCACCCAGCCACAGTGGTGGGCCTGGGTGGAGGAGTGTGGCAGAGGCATCAGCATGGGCAGATGAGCACCATGAGCCGCCCCCACCAGCAGCAGAGAGAGACCCCCCTGTTGTGTAGCACAGGAGGAAATCCAAGATCTGGGAGTGGGACCTGATGTGGTGGTTTCACCCTGATGAGCAGCTAAACTCCACCACAAGTGCTCCCTTACTCCTGCTCTTCAAAGGAGGGGCTGCAGTGCAGAGATCTGTTCTGCTGTAGTACCCACAGGCTGCAGCATGGAGATCTGCTCCATGTGGGACCCATGGGCTGCAGGGGAACTTCTGCTCCATGCCTGGAGCACCTCCTGCACTGACCTCAGAGTCTGCAGGGCTGGTTCTCACTCTTCTCCCTGGGGCAGAAATTCTTGGCATTTCTTCCTTCAGCCCTGGAAGCAATTTGGTGTAGTTATCTCTCTCCAGGGACAGAAGCAGCAGTGCACTGGGCATATTTGAGCCTATTCCTTGGGGCATCTGCAGTTTCTGCATTGCAGCTTCCGCTGGTCCTGGGAAACCAGACACAGCAATTGCCCTGTGATGCACACAAACCTCTTCTGCTTCCATTGCCCATGTTAAGTATAAGAAAGCAAGAAACAGCCTAAGTAGCAAATGCTGCAGACTAGTAAAATGATCTAATTTTGAGTCCGCTTCGGAAAAGAAACGTGTGGGGTTTTTTTTTAAACCCTTTGAATGTGACAGTGCCAATTTTTATCCCTGACCTCTACAACAACCCTGCCTTCCTTCCCAGCTCTCAGAACACGCTTTCTTGTGCAACATCTTCTGCTCCTCTATCCTGCAGGAGTTGTGTACACTTGGATAGTGGATCAATCACCATAATTGCTGTTGTCTTCAAGGTTTATTAATGCTTTCCAACTGAATTCCTGTTTTCCTGCTAATAATCCTACCAGTGGAACACTTTTGTGGACATGCAATTATTCATGTGGCAAACTTGCCACCCAAATACTGCTGGGTAATTAGTAAGCCTTGCATCCAACTAAAAGCAAGTCATTTTTAATTTCTGCAACAGACTTGAAGCTGGGATTATTTCACTGCAGGTCAGTTGCTCAAAGCAGCACTTAGGAAGGAGGAGCAGCTGTTGTCTGTGGAGGAAATGAGAGGGGCACAGGTGCTCCCTGTAGAGATTCATTTGGCCCCACAGTCCATATTATCAGGCTGGTCACTACACTTATATTTGCAGAGTTGCAATTGGAAGGAGCAGAGGTCTGAAACAGAGAGGATAAAGAGAGTCAGGGTGTTCTTTTTTTATAGCTACTTCTCTTGTTTAAGCAAAATTGCAGGTATCATTTTAATAGCTCAGCTGATAGTCACTATCTGTCCCCAGCAGTTCTTTCTAGTTTTTGGTAGATAGGCTGTGCTCAGGGCTAGATACATCAGCTGCACACAGCTCCAGTTCCCTGTGGTGGACATAGATATAGGACTGTATATGGGCTAAAAATAGTGCATGCTCTTCTGCATTGTAATCCTTTGTTACTTTAATGCATGTTATGTTTGGTGGCTGAAATAGTTGGTCAAGCTAGGAGACATCTCTCTGCTTCAAAAAAATACTGCAACTTGGCAGCTCTATCTGTCCTTTACTAATTCATTTTGGTCAAAGTTAGGCTTTGAGAAGGTTGAAAATTAAAAGGATGAGCCTGATTGCTGTAAAGTACAGGTCTGACTTGTGGCTTTCTCTGTTTCCTTATGCTTTCTTTACCAGCCTGAGGCATGATAACAGAGCTATCCATGCAGGCAGTGTCAGTATTTTCATGCCAACGACAAAAATCTCCTGAACTATTTACTCTTGAGAAGCCAACACCTCTCCCAAATACAGCATTGCTGTGGTCGATGTATTCATCTTCCAGACACCTGAATATGGAAAGGAATGCAAAACGCACAGAAAAAGCAGAACCTGCCAGTCACCCCTCGGCGGCTGTTGACATCTGAAAGGATGGATGCAGAATTCAAGCGCAGCCATCTTCATCGAGTCACTCGTGTGCACAATTTAGAGGTAACTCCTCAAGAGGTGGGGTGCATGCTCTTCTCTGGGACGTGTCTTAAATCTGTGCTTTGCAGTGGGGTCAATGTACTACTTTTCTGCAGGGCAGAGCACGGTCATAGCCAGTGTTAGCTTAACAAGAGGCTGGGGCAGGATGCATTGGAGGGGGGGGGTCCTATGAACCCTACCAGGGCTCCTCAGCAGCAATGGGACACCTTCAGCCAATGCAGTGGTTATCTATGGGGAGCCAGGTGCTCCTGGTGCTACAGTGCATCCCTGACTGTTGCTTTTGCAGGAGCTGCATGCTGGACGTGACCTAGCCCTACACAGGTACTTTGGGCTTGGTGGCTCTGACTCTCCACAAGCAGGGCTGATGCTGAGCAGGGTATGCATTGGTGGCAAGGGGCTGCTAGCAATGCTTCTCACCTGTCTGTCCCCAGCTTGTCACACAAAGGTCTTGCAGGCCCCCAG
Organism: Aythya ferina; assembly: GCF_964211825.1. NCBI lineage: Eukaryota > Metazoa > Chordata > Aves > Anseriformes > Anatidae > Aythya > Aythya ferina. The sequence goes on from NC_140311.1 coordinate 8,130,569, forward strand.
TGACCCTACTAGCAGCCTCTTCCCCACCTGTCTCCTTCAGAGTGAGCAATGCATTGCCCTGCACACACTGTCATGGTCCTGACCCATGCCACAGCCAGCAGCAAGCACCCATCAATCCACTGGAGTCATTTTAGACTGCTTATATTCATTTGTTTCATTATGCTGTTATGGCTCTCATCAGACACAGTGCTAATTAACTCAATCCCATCCTACCAAGTCCTGGCTTCCACATCATCTCCAGGGTTTCTAGTCCAGGGAGCTGTAACAGATCATTTATCCCAGGGGGCTTAAATGGATGCTTTTCCATGGTGGAGCTTTAGGCAGAGAGACTCATGATTGCAGGGGTGTGTTCGAGTCTAATTCTGTGCATAGCATCAAAATTTGTATAGATTTTAAATAATTCATCACTGGGCTTCAGTATATTTAGTCACTCAAATTAGGAATCAGGAATTTTGCTCTGTGGAGAGCTAGTGTGTGTGTCATTGTCAGAGGTTAGCTCTGCTGCCTGTCTCCATGCAGAAGAGTTCAGAGAAATTAAGTCAGAGGAAGTGACTGGCAGTAGAAGATGCAGGGAAATGCGTGACACGCAATGCCGTGAGAGCCTCCGCAGCAGTGCAACGGGTGATACTGGTACATGGTCTAGTGGTATGTGTGTTGCTGAGGTACTGGGAGACCGTAAGCATGGTTTAGGTGAGGTCTTTAGGCTTCAACCCATGAGCTGCCAGCCTATGGGGACTGTCCCCATCTGTTGCCCCTTGTCTTGTTTGTGGATGGCAAACCTTGGGGGGCAGAGAGATGCTCTTGTGCTTTTCTGTGTTCTGTCTGTGACTGTAAAACAGGCAGCACGGATGCTCATACCCATTAGCAGACGTGGCAGCTGCAGTGGGCTCTCAGTCACAGCTGGTAGAGACCCGAAGTTTGGCAGATTCCCAAACCCACTGCAGCAGTGCTGACTTTCATTGCAAAGGAATGGTTTAGAAATACAGACCCACAGCTTCATTTAGTAGCTGCGTGTTTTCAGGAGTTGTCTCTCCCCCTTTCTTGACCTAAAGGAAATACTTGATAAAGTGCTCCAGCACCGGTGAATTGGGAGGGGTCTGTGCACAGCATCTCCCAGATGATGAGATCTGCCTAATGTGTCAGAAGCTATCCCAGCTGTGAAGTGTGCTGGAGACTCTTGTCCAAGTGATAGTCTATTGATGGGAAACGCTGCTGTTCAGGAGGGGGTTGATTCTGCAAGGCCTCAACACCTATCCACCTCGACAGGAGCAGAAAGCTCTCAGCACCTCTCCTAGGATTGCAGCTCACTGCACAGGGTTGAAGCCCTTTGTCTCCCTCTTGTTTTTATGCATTACAGTCACATTATAAAGAAGTCCTGCAGAACATTCAATTACTTACTGCACAATTATAATCATATTTGTATACCTATAAGTAGGTCACCAGTCTCTTAGGTTAATCAATTATAATGGCATTCACACCGGTTTCTTTCATAAATCACTGGCTTTTAGTGTATCCACTGAGATAATGGAGGAAAACCATCTAATTTTGATCTAACTAGAATGAAATGTGAACGTGCATAATTTGCTCTTACAAAGTGTATCTAATGTTCTCTACATCTGTATTTATTTGTGCTGTTTCATGCTGCATATCGCTTAAGTGGCAAAAAAAATACAGAGACTGTTGCACTTAAAGCTAAATGACCCAGAGTAATACAATTTATCTGCATTTATTTTACATTGTTCATCATGACAGATATTTTAATAACCCACTTCTGATGGCTGATGCACTGATTACAAATCACACTGAAATCTGAGGCAAGCTTGTTTGGTGTGATGCAAAGACATTTGGCAGAGCTGTTTCGCCATGTAAACTAAGCAGTTAAATGGGTAGGGAGGACTTTACTCAGGCTGGAGGCTGTGAATGCTTTAGGACATGGTGGGATGCCACCACATAGCGAGCATCTGCTGAGCCCCGGAGGCTGTAGCTACTTTAATGTCTACCCAAGCTGCAGCTTTCAGACAGCTCAGTGAATGGGAAAATCATAACTGAGTGGTCTCTATTTTATGCCTGCCTCACTTGGATGCCTCAGAGCTGCTGTCAGGGAAGATGTGGGAGGTCCCTGTGCCACGCTTGGTGGTGGCCTTGGATAGTTCTTGCTTGGCTGCCTGTAAGGGAGTGGGTTTTGTGCTGTGAAGCACTGAACAAGATCTAGACCTGTACTGCCATATCTATCTGATCCCAGTTTAACTGGAGAGGAGGGCTGTGGACATGTTTAGGGGCTTAGATGGCTGGCCTGCAAGGGTCTGGCTGATGGGCTGAGCTCGATTAGACAGGTGAAAGGGTGAGTTAGTAGCAGCCTACAGCTACCTACGGGGAAGACGCAGAAAAAATGGAGCTGGACTCTTCTTGGTAATGGTAAACGATGTTATAAGGGGCAACAGCAGCTCAGGAGGCTCAGTCTGGGTGTTAGGAAAGGCTTTTTTCCCTTTGATAGAGGTGTATCCTTGGTTATCTGCTGAGGTTGTGGCATCTGCATCTTGGGACGTTTTCACACCCTGGCAAGACAAAGCTGTGGCCAAGCTCATTTAGTGCTGGCTGTAGCCCTGCTTGGGGTGTGGAGGGGTGGATTAGAGACTCTGGAGGTCCCTCCCCACCAACAGTGCTGTGATCCCATGCTTCAGTGGCCCTGAAAGGGTATTCAAGAAGGGTGGTACAATGGGGTGTGAACCTTTTGCTTCATAACAGATGCATGTTGTGTATTGACTGTCAAGAATGTACAGACAGATCCATCAGCACCTTACTGAGAGGCGCACCTATAGAGGCAATGCTGGCAGGAAGGTGGTGGGTTTGGTGTCAGCTGAGACCATTCCCTTCCACAAGCATGGTGGTACACTCATTGCAAAAAAATGGCATTTACCAGAAAGTGCAAACAAACTCTCCATGTCTGAGTGATGTGTTGGCTTGCATGTAGGCAAGAGGTCTGAGCCACTGCTCTCCATCCAGCCTCTCTTGGAGCAAGTGTAACACAAACCAGATTTAGCTTTCCGTCTGCATGAATGTCTGCCTAAGCATCCCTTTGGCTGCCAGCCTGGAAAATGCCAGTGTTGGAGAGGTGGCAATGCAGGGACCGCATCCTGAACAAAACCAGTGTGCAAATCAAACAGGGAGGGCTGCTGGGACTCACCTTGTGCAGAGTTACTGAGTACTCTGGAAGTGAGTTATTGGTTAAGAAAGTGATCCTGCTTCAGCACTATCTGTTTGGAGCTGTGGAGCAATAGTGTGCCTATTTCCAAACAAGATCTGAATGAGCAGGTGAGCACCCAAGCTCAGCTTGGTGAGATGGGAGCTCCTTGGATCTTGCCCAGCTTCCAACAATGCTGCAAGCTTTCTCTGGGCATGCTGTGCCTTACAGCTTGCTTCCATGCTGTGAGCATATCCCTGCAATCTCAAATGCAGCTGAGCATCCCTGCACAGGTGGCTGCTGCACAGGAGACCCTGCTGAAAATGTGCAGGGTGTGAACCAGCTGGTGTTGTACTGTTCATCCCAAACAATCTCCTGAAGGGGAGCTGGGTGGAAACTGCTCTTTTTCTTTTTTTTTTCTTTTTTTTTTCATTTTTTTTTAACATTCATTGCAACCTTCTGCTAAAAATATTCATATTTTCAGAAGCAGCTGCTACCTGAGAAATGAACAAATAGCGCTTTCACATACTCCTGTAAGTTTTTATGTATGTTTTTGTAGAAAACCAAGAATGTTTATGCTTGAATTAGTTTATTTTCATTGGGGGGGGGGGGGGGGGAACTGCACTTCTTATCCAAGGGATTCTTGCTGCATGGAAATGTTCTTGACAAAAAAGCTATTTTTTTTTTCTTTTTTTTTTCCTGTAAATTGTTTACTGACAAAAAGTTCTCCAGCTAGTGTGTCTTGGCCAGCTGGAAGGCTGGACTCATTACTAGCATTTTTCTTCACTGTGTTCTGGTAGCCACAAGAGCCCTTAGCTCATCTGTTGGCCCTGTTGGTCTCAGACCTTGTGCAGGTTCCTGTGCAGATCTGGTGGCTGTGTCCAGGGATGGTGACACCACGCAGGGTGAAAAGGCTAGGGGTGGCACTCTGCTTTCAACAAGCATCGCTTGTGCCCCACCTGCACAGTGTGGGCTATGGGAAGGATGTCAGCCCAGCACTCCGTGTCGGCTCTGCTGCTGTGTGGCTCCACTCTGGAGGAGCGTTTGTGAAGATTTACATGTGTCGGGCTCCAATTTTAGGAGGGAAATCTGTCAGTAGATCATAAATGTTCCAAGTGATTTATGCTAACCGTTTTGGGTGCCTTAGTCCCAGGAGTAGATAAATTGTGGTTTAATGTTTTATTTACACTTTCAGGGAATTTAGTGTCTTTGGAAAGCACCAGATCGTTACCCCCAGAGGGAAATTCTCTCCCCGTGGGATGACAGCCCATGGGAAGGGCTCTTGCCATGCCCTGGGCAGCTCCTGACACCCTCTCCATGCAGGGCACTGCTGCAAGTGTAGGAAGGCATTTTATTTTTGAAATTGTTTTATATCTGAGTAGAGATCATTAATCTGTTAATATTTCTATGGGAGTTTGAAAGTCCTACATGTCTGAAATGACAGCAGATGGCACAATAGAGGGTTTAGCTGAGTTTTAGGTATGCAGAAGAGTTTAATTAATTAACAGTAATCTCTTTAAAATGTATGGCAGAGTAATACCAGTCTCGTCTATAGAAAGATTCTTGGGGACTTAATAAAGCTCTGGGAGTAATTAATTATACAATAACCCATGGTTAAGAAGATAATATCATCCAATCAGTGGGCAGAATTTGTGTTTGTCATTTACCAGAGAGGATCATTAGTGTTTGCTACAGACTCAGTCTACAGTGGTGCATGCAAGGGGTGCCCTCAGCCCCCAAAATACCCAGGTTGTAATGCGTGCAGTCATCTATGCTTTGCTAAGGGAAAACTGTTCTGGTGTAAAGCACGCGGGGTCAGAGCAGGTACAGTTGCTTGTGAAAATGAAGTATTTCGTTGAAAACAGATAGTTAGCTTATTGCCTTACAAGCACCTATCTAAGCTCCGTTCAATTAATGAAACACAATTTGAAGCAAAAAGGATTTGTACCAACCAAACTACTGCACTATAAGCTCTCTTCTAATTATGCTATAAGATAATGTCTACCAGATTAAAATTTTAATTAGCTTAATTTAGGAATAGAAAAAGCATTAGACTTACAGTTCTGAAACACATAAATGATATCAAGGGGGAGGGGAAAGAAGTGAAAGTCGGTTAAGCTTTGTGCATGGCCTCGTGCCTCATGTTTTCTGTAAGAACTCGGCAAATCCCAGCAGGTTTGGGCTGCTGGGTATGGCTGCATGAGGCTGCCTGGGCTTTAGGGGGGTCGGTGCAGACGTCTGGGCACGGGGGTGCTTTAGTTTTCTCCGGTACTTATTTGTAACCCCAGCTGCCTGCAGTCCCTCTGGCTCTGCGTTCAGAAGGGAGAAACATGCTGGCTATAATAGAGACTTTTGTTCTTTTTTTGTTTTTCTTTTTCCTTTTTCTCTATTCATAGATTTAAAGGCCAAAACAGACCATTAAGTCCAACTAATCCTACATCCTGCATGACAAAGGCCATCCCGCCCATCCCCTAATTCCTCAATACCCGGGCTGACCATGACCGTGTGATTAAATACAGTTAGGAAAATGCACTGCGAGAGCCTCTGTGTGCTCCAGACATGGAGCAGGACCCCACTGAAAACACCCAGTCTTGATTTAAAGACTTTAAGTGGCAGATGATTTATTCCATCCCTCATGAAACCATTCCAATGCTTAATTACACTTACAGTAAAATAAGTCATTTGGGCGGAAAGCATGGGGAGCTGTAACATGCAAAGTGCACGGTATATAGTTGTGTTTGGTTATGAGGTAAGGAATCCAACAAATCTCTTTTATGTCTTTTCAGGGAAGAAACAAAGGCATTTGAACCATTTGCACAACATAGAAGCTCTCCAGCGCAAGTTTTTAAAGGGCTGGAGGCTTGCTGGGGAAGCTTTGAGGAGAGGGAGTAATAAAGAAAAGAGGGTTTTATGATGCAAGGTCGAATGGGAAACTTTTATTGGAGGGGCTTGGCCAGCTCCTCATCCCATGGGGGAAAGGAGGAGGAATTTGAACGTGGTGTTTTTGCTTTTGGAAGGTCAAAGCCATTTCATGCAACTGCAAAGCAGCATAAGAGAAATACGCGTATTCCTCTGTCCTGTCTGTCAAAAATGGAGGAGGGGAGGAAGTCCCAAACACTACATTTCAACAAAGCCCTGAAGGTAAAAATGATCTACTGGCTTGAAATTTATCTTAATGAGCAAAATCCAGCCAATGGAACAGGGTGCAGATGAAAGTGACAGATGGGATCATTTAAAGTTTGATTCTTTGCATGAAAGAAAATACTATTTTCAATAAGTTATTTTTCTTCTGTTTGTTACAGTGTTCTGTTTAGTGTCACAGCCTCCAATTGGCAGTCCCAGCTCTTTGGCAGATTAATTTATCCAGGGTCATATCCTCAGCTTTTGAAAATTCAGAGTTTGAGGGAGCTCCTGGAACTCCTCAGCTCACGTAAGCGCATGGAGCTGGTCCAACAGTCAGCGGCAAGTCTCCTCAGCCAAGAGATTTTTGCTAGATATGGACTGAGACCCCAAGTCTGAAGCTGTCCAAGATCAGTCTGCTAAGAATATGAACAGTCATCAATCAGGTAGTCTGGAAGAGTGTACAGAAGTGTATCAATTTGTTCACAAGTATTTTCAGACACAAACAACTACAAGAATTTACCACTGCTATATAAAAATATAGTCTGGGACCTAGTCAGGTTCATAAAAGTTCAGTGAAGCTGGAGGATGCATTTCCTTGTAGGAGATGTGCTGAATTTTGATGCTGAGAGGTGCTGTCACACACCCCTTAGTGCACACCATTGTACTGTTACATGTCACTTATCCTTAACAGGGGAAGATAGGCAGGAGAAGGAATGGAATCAGTCCTATGCAATAAAATAATTGCTGTCTTCACCATTTCCTTGCACAGGTAATTCATGTTACTGTAATGTACTGTAATGCAGCATCTGTGTACAGCATGGTGCATACGCAACACCAGCAGACCCTGCCACCCACAGCTGAGCAGGAGCAAAAGCATTAACCCTCTCTCCTCTGTCCAGTTATTTCCCGATTAGATCAATTAGCAGTTAACAAAGGCCCAAGACAAGGAAGAGGTCATCTGTTAGCTCCTTATATTTAAGCCTTCTTGGGTGAGATTTTACAAACCACATGGCAAGTGCTCGCTTGTGCAACCCCTCAGCCTGGAGGACAAATTGCTCAGGTTGACACCAGGGGGAAAAGGGAAAGCTAGAGCTGTGGTGGGGCTGCTGCTGGTTCCCAGCCACCCCTTCCGGGGGCCTGCAGCATCCCAAACCTACCTCAAAATGCTGAGCAGGAGGCTCAGACAGAGAAGGAGGCAGTCTGCACTGCTCACTGGCTGGAGGGGTGACTGCAGCACAGAGTGGGTACCATCTGTAGCAGCTCCTCAAAATACAACTCTTGTTCAGGGCAAGGATGGACCTGGACAGGGGTTGCTAACTGCATGTGCCCTCCCTGCCATGCTGCTCAGTCAGCTAGGAAGAGAAGAAAGTCATTGCAAGGAATTTCTTCAGCTGTATTCCAACAGCAGATTAAAATAGCTGCTACTATTTTAATCTGGAGAAGTGGCAGCTACCGCACATGCAGGACTGGCAGCAAGCATGTCTCCCACAAAGCCGGGATTCAAAGAGTGTCTTGTGCCTCTGGTAATGCAACCACAGGCTGTAGCCAGAAGACCAGCCCTGGTAAAACATGGCCCTGGGACCATCTGACCCAACTGGCTAGAATCTGGGATCAGGAGGAATAAATTCAAGCTTCCTGTTTTTTTTCTTTATTTTTTCCTTTTAGTTATTGCAAAGTGTTGTGATACTGTGAACCCTAAACATTCTCAGGAGGCAACAAGACAGTGTTGTGCTCAATGTTCTGTATTTGCATACAGCCCAGCTGGGGTTTGTCTGCTGAAATCTGTGCGGTAACATCCAGATTTTAAATATTGATTTTTATTTTATTCCAGAAGTTTCATTGTAATATGGCATGGATATTCTGTTTCCTTGTGGATTTGTGATGGCAGAGGAGGAAGACAGAGAGAAAGGTGACTTTTTTTTTTAGGAATACTTTTACGTATCTGGAAAATGAAAGTCTTGCCTTGTCCCTCATTTTTATTTAGGGGGGAATGTTTGCTGTACACACTCTTGAAACTTGCAAAACTAGCTTTGAAATAAAAGAAAGAAAATTTATCTTCACATCTTCATAAATTGTAAATTATTTATTTGCTATCCCTGGTAAACCTGCTTTTGCAAAACCTCACTGTGAAAGGAGCATTTCTTTGTTTCACTGGACTATGAGATCGCTCCCTGAAGATGCGTCAGTGCTGCTGCTTGGAAGGCTCCATGTAGGAAGCTGGTCCCAAAGCTTCCTTTTTTTTTTTTTTTTTTTAATTTGATTATGCTCAGGATTCTTTTTACTTTGCATTCATTTATTTTTTTTTTTCATTCATTTTGCAAATTAGGTAACTGCAAGAACCCATCTGTGGAAATTTAAGACCTTCCTGTGATTTTTTGCTTCTTCATGTGATTCCCTCTCATGCAAGTTAATCCCCCAAGACTGTGGTGCCTGAATGCAGCATCAGTTTTAAGAAGCAAATATTTATCCTGCATCCTAGGTGCAATCTGTACACAGAATGACTCCAAATTAAGTTAAATCGATATTAACTACTCTTAGATTGAAGAGTGTCCAGGCAAAAGGGTGGTACTGCTTTAACTGACGTTTTCAAAGCCAATGTAATTAATTGGTATATTTTTCACTGTGAAGGACAGATTTCATACACTGTTCAGATTTCTTGAATGCCTTTGGACTAAATCCCACTGTATTTACTCCACACAGGACTGTCTATTGAAATAACATTCGGTAATATTGTCCCTTTTCCCACTGCTCCTTTCAGAGCCACATGAAATGATTTCCCTCTTGGTTTTAGAAAGATGCAACAAATATTGTGAGTGCTTTATAGCTTTTCTCTCTGGTGTGAAACTGCTGCTGAAGACCACTCTACATTATATGAGTTAGACTCTTAGCTACCTCAACTGGGCAAATGCTGCAGGTTTTGATCTGAAGTAGGTCAGAGCCACCAGGTTTGTATTATACACTAGGTGGTGGGGACCTCACGGTTTGTGTGTGCAATTTTCAGTCCTTTGCCTCGCAGCCCTGTGCCCGCACGCAAGTCCATGCTAAAGAATGAATGAAGGGGCGGGGGGATATTTGAAAGGAGGGGTGTTTGGCAAAACTGCTATTGCAGAGCAGCCCCTATATGTTCCTGGGAGAGGGCACAAAATGTTGCTTGGGCCATATGGTCTGCAGCCCTGTGCTTTGCTGGCTCACACCCTTTCTAATGCCTGCTAATCTGCTCATAAGCACCTCTGAAGAGGGTGCTTCACACACCTCTACCAGTAATCTCTTTCAATGCCTGGTTGCTCTTTGGCTCTGATGCCAGATGGAATTAATATACCCATCACTGTAATTATTCAGACAAGTAAACAGTGGCAGGAGTAGTAGTGCAGCCGTCCCAACTTCTCACTTTTCCCACTGATTCAGAGGCATACTTGAAAGAATCCTTTCATCCCCATGGATCCCGTTCCCTGGAGTTGTCCCAGGCTGTCCTCATCAAAAGGGAACTAGATGTTTCAGCAGTTTCTCAGCCAATTTCATGCTGGGATAAGAATCAGTGGTGATGAGGTGGTATGATTATTTCAGCGTCTGACTGCTGCCCGGAAGCTTGGTACATGTCCAGCCCCTCATCAGGTCCTCCTATGAAATCTTTCACAGGACTAAGTCCTGTGTGTAAAATGGAAAATCTATTTATACCTCAAAACTTGAAAGGCAGCCTGCCTTTTGGCCTGCTCCAATTGATGGTTCGTGGAAATGAGCAGCCTAGATGGATGGTTTCTGAGGCCATGTGTTGGGAAAAAGATACCTCTAAAAGCTTCATGCATGCAGCAAATGCTATGCATGTACCTCCTACCAAGCCCATTGTCCCAAGCGTGATTTCTACAAAGTTTATTTAATTATTAATTAATAAATAAATAAAATATAAATTAAATTTTTAAAAATAATTAATTTAAGGCTGTCCAGTTCCCCATATATCCAAAGAGCTTAGAGCAATGTTTGTATTTGTGAAGGTAAGATCTATAGGGAGAGGTAACTGCTAGATGAGTTCAATAGCTGGAAAAAAAAAAAAAAAAGACATGCTTATGGACACTCCAAGCTCTCCTAGATGCATTGCGTGATCCAGAGTGAGACGTTACGCTCTCATCGAGTGTGCTTGGTTTTAGGAATAAGCAGTGGTGATGCCATAGTGACAAGAAGAGAGGCTTTGAGGGCTTTGATGCCCATGTTACAAAGAATATGCAAACTTGTATTATTCCTTTGATTAGCTGCTCTCTGATATGTCAAGTCCATGAATAATCAAGCCTCATTTTCTAATTAGTTTTACTCATCACCCTGCTGCTCCGTGCCTTTACTCATTTGCATACCTTTTTTCTAGATAAGGGCCTTATTCTGTGAGGCACTGGCAAAGCTTCTATCCGGCTCCCATGATTGCATTTCTTTGGTTCTTTGCTGGGCATTTCCTTGCTCTCGGCTCTGCTTCTCCTCCCATGTGATGCTAGGGCCCTGCCTGCAGAAGATCTCATTGCTCTGTGCTTTTCTAGTCTTTCTAAACCTTGTTTCCCCAGGAAACAGGGTGGTGTGTTCAGGCTGCCTAGCTGACCCCACTGACACCTTTTGAACCTGGTATCCAATTTCACCCAGCCTTGACAGCCAAGAAAATCTTCCTGTTTCTACAAATCCTGTGGAAGCAGGATGGGGACAGCTCTTTCTGGGTTAGTGGAAGACAAGGCTGGAGCATGTTCTTCATCGCTTTGAGGACCCACTGTGGAAAGAGAGGTTTTAACGCGCTCACCACAAACCCATTTAGCCATCAGCTGCCTCAGCTGAGAGAGACCATTCCACGAGAGAAAGCAGTAGCCATTGGGCTGGTGGCAGGTGGGTTTGTGACTGGAATACATGTGCTACTTTCATAACACGGGAGGCAGCTGCGGGTTCCCCAGCAGGGTGTCCCCAACCCAGTCCTGTCCCTCTGCCTGCAGGGCTCACAGCTGCCTGCGGGCCCTGCCCGGGCCTCTGCAGTGCGGCTGATGCTGGGGGACGGGAAACCATGATCCTTCCTATGACCTAGAGGTGTTAATGCCTAATAAAGCTCTGGTTTGCATGCTGGGAGCCTGCTTACCACAGAGCTGATGGGTCTTTTCTCTTTGCTAGGGCTAAGCAGTCACCATTTGTCAACCAAAAGCGGAAGTGAAATTCGGATGCTGTGAAGGTCTTTAAAAAAGCGACAGGAATGTGATAATCTGTCCCACGTGAAAAGCTAACAAGAGTTTCCAAAAGCTGCAAACGTCAGTCTAGGGCTTGAGGCACAAGGCTTTGTGCTCATCTATCTGGGCAAATACCTGGTGCCTCTACATACGAGCCACTGCCTTTCAAAAAGTTTCTGCAGGTAAACAGGGGTCAGCTCAAGACGAGATCCTGCACCAGCTGGGCTTGGCCCTGCTTTCATATCGGCTTTGTTCCTTTAACTCCTTTTTTAAAGCAGCTCCTTGCTTTGTACCAGCAGAAGCATGCCCCTGCCTGACCAAGGAGTGCATTATCCATGGGGGGCCGCAGACTTTTATCTCATTCGGGGTGAATTTCACTTCTGTAGTGCCTAAGCTAATGTTTTGTGTCCCTGGATCAAAGCTAGGGAGCATCATTTGCATACCGTGGGTGAGGAGGCAGCAGACTGGAGACCATCACTCATCAGTGAAAGGATGATCATTGTTTGTTTAGCCCATTCCAGAATAATGGCTCTGCTGGGAACACCAACCCAGTATGCATCATATCTTTTATAGTATATATTAATTTAGTGTAGACATTAGGCCATCATTATTCCCTCCTTTTAATTCTCATGTATTAGCATTCAGGAGCAGTTTTAACCCAGCACACATCTTTGTTATTTTGTAATGTAAAATAAATAAAGCTGGAGGCAAATGTATTTTTTTTTTTTAAATAAATGACTGTGAGAGGCTGATGGATATAAAGCACAGAAACATCTTTATAATTTTAAAGCTCGAATTTCAGAACACAGCATTTTCATTAAATGGTGCAATCCATTCATTTTGGAGAGACAGATATAAACAGAAGCAAATTAACTCAGTAGTTCTCATGCCTAGAATCTTTGTGATAAAATTGCCTATTATTGTGAGTGTAAATGTTTTCAAAAACAGTTGAGACAACTGGGAAAAAAAAAATAGGAAAGCCAGGATAGGTTGCTCAAGGATAAAAACCATAAAGACATCCCCTCCAAACACATGTAGCTGCTGAAATTACTGAAAGTGGACTGCGGGAGCCCTTTGAGAGGAGGAGAAAGGAGGCAGGCCGTTTATTTATTATCATTATTTTTTTTTCTTTTTATGATGGATGAAGGTCTGGGAGAGTGGCATCCCATTATTCTCCGTGCTGGCTGCTGCCGTGCGTTAGGAAATTCAGCTGATAGGGACGGGAGGCGGCTGAAGCAACAGGAGAGGGGGAGCTGGGCACAAGCTGGCGGGGGCCGGGGCAGCGCTGGGGTCCCACGGGGCGGGGGGGGGGGACCGCGCTGCGCGGCGGCGCTGCCCGAGCCCCGGTGCGGCGGCGGCGGCGGCGGCACCGCGTGGCCGGGCCCGGGGCGGAGCCGAGCCCGGGGCGGAGCCGTGCCGGGAGTAGGGGGGGGTCGGAGGCAGCGCGAGGAGTGCCGGGAAGGGCCGGTGGTGGCGGAGGAGGAGGAGGAGGAGGAGGAGGCGGAGGGGCGATGGCGGCGGAGCGCGGCCGGGGCTGCCCCCCGCGGTGGCGGCGGCTGTGAGCGAGCGGCAGCGGCGATGTGCGGCGCGTCCGGCGACGATGGAGGACCGGTCGCACAAGGTGCTGCTGGCGCTGGTGATGCTCTTCCTGTTCGCGGTGATCGTGCTGCAGTACGTGTGCCCCGGCACCGAGTGCCAGCTGCTGCGGCTCCGGGCGCTCAGCCCCGCCGCCGCCGCCGACCCGTACCGGGCGGAGGACGAGACGCCGGCTCGCTTCGTGCCGCGCTTCAATTTCTCCGCCGGCGACCTGCTGCGAAGGGTGGACTTCAACATCAAAGGGGACGACCTGATCGTCTTCCTGCACATCCAGAAGACCGGCGGCACCACCTTCGGCCGCCACCTGGTCCGCAACATCCAGCTGGAGCAGCCCTGCGAGTGCCGCGCCGGGCAGAAGAAGTGCACCTGCCACCGGCCCGGTAAACGGGAGACCTGGCTCTTCTCCCGCTTCTCCACCGGCTGGAGCTGCGGGCTGCACGCCGACTGGACCGAGCTCACCAACTGCGTGCCCTCCGTGGTGGACAGCAAGAAGGAGGTGCGGCTCCGGCCCTCCAGGTGAGCCGAGCCCACCCCCCCGGGGGGGCGAACAAAGCCTGCCGCCGTCCTAAAGGGCTTTGGGGGCTGCCGGTGGCCGGCCGGAGCTGCGAGCACCTCGCACGGTGCTGCCCGGCCCCGTCCCGGCTGTCCCGGGGCTCCCCGAGTCCTTTGAGCAGCCCCCCTGCACGCCTCGGGCAGCAGCCGGGGGCCCTGGGCTGCCCCGGGGCTTTTCAGCCTCAGTTTGCAGAGAGAAATGCGGGTGTTAGGAGGAACTGGGAGCCTCTGTGTGCTGTTAGGGCTGAAGTTTAGGTTGTGCTGGTGTCAGCCTTGTGAATTAAAGGTTGTGCTTAGGACTGAATATCACCCGCGAGTACTGCCGTTGTCCTCCAGCCCTAACCTCGGTTATTTCGGGCTTGCCTTTCTGGATATTAGTGGCACTGCTTTTCTTCATCCCTGTGCTTCCCGTAGAAGTTGCTGACCTAACCTGACCGTAGCTGTCTGCTTGCCTAAAGGCAGCCCCTGCGTTTCCAGAGCCCAGCCGGCTGGTTCTCCGAGCAGCGAGGAGCTCCTGCCCGTGCTCCCGGAGCGCTGCGGTGACAGCACACCTTGGGCTGGAACACACCTCGGAGCTTGTCCACGGCTGTGCGTGCAGCTGCACCCTGCAGCAGGACAGCTTAGGGTTTCAGTGTCTTTTCACATTGCTTTGCTGGGAAATTAGAAACTAGGGTATCGCGCCTGTCGCGCTGTTAGATTAATGGCAGGTCCCCTTACAATGAGGGTACTGTTATATATCATGCTGTCTGAAGTCAAGTCTAAGCACAGATTCAGTTGAAATAGAGTGCGATTTCTTTATAGAATTCCTTTTATATAGCGTGACACCACACTGCCATCTAGTAGAAAAATGGTTAGCGTCATTATCTTCCTGTAGCCTAGATGAAGCTCTTCATGAGGCTTAGCTATTGTGATTCTCGCTCTTTTGTTTTCCCTACTGCTTTAAAATTTAATTGTCTCGTTTTTGTGGCACTCCATTTGCAAACATCAGGAACTAATTCTTTGCCCTCTGGGCACATTATCTTCCCGGTTTCCCAGGCTGCGTAGTTTATTTTACCTGTCTTGTAAATGCATTGTTTGCCAGCAGAAACGGAAACGCGTAGCGTGACGTCTCTTTTGCTAAACATCTTCAAGTGATCTTTCTTTCTCTCCCCCTAGAGATGGGCCTGGTCTGCAGAATTGTAGCTGTGGGGCACAGATTCCTTTCGCTCCCCAGAGACGCAGGGTCCCCTCTGTGCTCAGGGTTAGTTTTGCCCTCTGGAAAAATGGGAGAGTCCTTGTCCTGGGCCAGCCGCCTTCGGCAGAAGGAAATGCCAGGCTTGGAGAGCTGAATTTTTGTCTGTGGCTTTTGGCTGATTTCCCCCTCACCCCTTTTGGATTACCAAACATGCTTTTCTGAGTCAAAACAGAACTGATGCATGTACCTTCCCAGGAGCTCGCAGCGATGGTTCCTCGTCCAGCAATGCCATGTGTGTCATCACTACCGACTTAGAGAGGTCACGAGGCCTCATGGCTTGAGATGGAAGCTGCAAAGGATGAAAAAGAAGCTGTGATGGTTTTGTGTTAGGTATAGGTCTACTCTATAAAAGCCTGCTTTGAAATCATGTTGCATTTTTAATAACCTAATTACACAGGTTGCTTAGTAGCTACAGTTGTTCTCCCAAATAATGTTTTGACAAGCGATTATTTGGACTGCAACTTCTAAATGTTTAAAAATACAGCAGGAGACATTCTGAAATGAACAATAGTCCCTTCAAGTCTTCCTACACATTGTAACGTCTCGTGCTTAATTTTATTTTGCATTCTCGATTTAGCAACATTCAGTTGACAACTAGTTAAGTAGCACCTATTCCTAGTGCCAGTAACAGACGGCCATCTAAGCACTTTCTGGGCAGATAATGACTTCTTTCAGAGTAGTGGTAGGTGTGGGATGAGGGTGTCTGGGCAGAGGAGCCGTGCTGGCTGGCTGGGGCTCTGAGCAGGGCCAGCCTGGCTGTTCCTGTGCTGTGGTCATTGGGGGAAGCCTGAATGGTACTGGCAGGGAGGGAAGGGAAAAATCCCTCTCTGCTTGAATCCTGAGTGAAGGAAGAGGAGGAAGGAGGGGTGCAAGGCCTGGTCCATCGTCAGGGCAGGGAACAGGGTTCAGTCAGGAGCAGAGGACCACAGCTTCCTCACATGAAGCTTGACTAGGCAAGGATGGGAATTCCTATGTTTATAGTCAAGGTGATTAAAAAATAGGCACCTGCTCTAAGGGTGGTTTGAATGACTTGGTAGCTTGATAATGCAGTCTGTAGTTAGCACATTTGGGCTGCCTAGCCTTGTTTGGGAATAGCCAAGTGAGAGGTGATTGTTCCAGCAAACTTCTTAGCTTGTGTCTCTGTGTGATTACTTTGCGTGGAGGTTTGTGTTGAGGAGCATGGGGAGTCTTTTGGTCTCAGGGCTGGTTATATTGGTGATTAGCTGGACCATTCCCTAAGAGCCTCTGCATTTGTTTAAAAGTTGAGCCTTTGTTTAGGAAGTCCAGAAGATGCCCAGTCTGGGATCTCTGAGGCTCAGCACCAGGTACCCAAGCATCACCATGATATGATGTGATGGGATCAGCCTTGGGGCTGTGCCTGTGAGGAATCTAGTTGCCTGGGGCATTCCTTCTTCAGCCTCTGCTCTTAAGCTCATCAGTAGTCTGCTTGTGTTTTCTTTAGGAACTGCAGGGTTGAAGGGTACGTTGCTGCTCTGGGGTAGAAGTACTCAGGGTGGCTGTTCGTGATATTTTTTTCTTCTGGATTTAACACAATGGTACTTTCCTGTCTCTAAGCATGTAGATTCCACAGATTTGCTTTTCTTTTTAGTGGTGCCTGTGCTGTTTAATATGAAGTAAGTAGGTAAACAGAGCTCCCTTTTTTTCCTTCAGGCCTCCCTTGCCGTAGAGGAACATAAGTCTGTGTGTGTGTGGGGAGAGGGATTTTTTTTTTCCCTCCCCTGTCCCATCAGGGTGCATATTCTGGCTGCCACCTTCCTGCTCGTTGCCTGTTCCATCAGTGCTGAAGGCTGTTCACCTCTTCCTCGTCCTCCTGGCTGCCTCTCCCTGCAGCTGGCTTTGCCTCTAGCTGATGGGGATGGGAACGGAGCAGCAGCACTGCAGCCTCCGGAAATCTTGGGAAGGGGGAAGGTACAGGCGGGGCTGATGCTTTGGGCTCTCTGAATTTGCTGCCTGGGAGGTTGGTGGAGTGGGCTGATGGTGGTGGCAGAAAGGAGTGGGTTGTCTCAGCCGCTTGGCATCAGTGGTGAGAAAGGAGAAATGTGCCTTTTCCTAGTCAGGAGTGACTGACTTGGGTCACTTGATTGATTGTGGAAGCCTCAAAGCTTTTGGCACGCCAAGCTGAAGCAGCATCCAAAGTAACTGTGCGTGAGAGCATCACACAACAGATTTCACTCAGCTCTGGCTAATTATTATGGGAGGTATCTACCAAACTTGTCTAAAGCAATAAATCCAATGGCACCATTGTAAGAAACAAAAGGGCTTGGGGTTAGGCTGGCAAATATAACGAGACATAGGGGCAAATACCGATACCTGCACTCTTAAGTGGTGTCGTGGCTTCATAGCCTCATCGGGTGAGAGATGTGGCTGTGGGCGAAGGTCAGGCTAACTCAGTGTCCCTCCTGGCTAGTGTTGAAGGAAAGAGATTCTTTCTGTTGGGAGGGGAGCAAACTTGCAGAAGCCTGGAGCCAGGAAGTCTGTGACTGGAAGAAATGCTACACTGCTGGTAGAAGCCTGTTGGACCAGGAGCAGGGATGCAAGTCACTGGTTTTTGTTTTTTGGGAAGCCTGACACTGGCACCGTGCTGTTGTGATGCGTGGCAAAAACCCCTGGCAGCGTGTGGATGTTCTTGCCCTGTCCCCTGATGTTAGTTAAACTCTTCCAAATTACATCTTATGAAAATCTAAAGAAAAGATGCATTCAAACATTTTCCAGCACATGGGAAGCGTTTACTGTGTTTGCCTCCTTTGGCTGAGCAGATTAATCCCCGTGTTCTTGGGAATGTGGTGGGATTTGCATTAGAAGAAATTGTTTTGGGGGGTTTGCAATTTAGGGAGAGGCTCGCTCAACAGTGGCTGCTGGACAGCTGCGCAAGGGATTGAGCTCCACGGTGAGCCCCACCAGCTCACCTGTACTGGTGCTAACCCACGTAGGATCTGGGAAATAGTTAAGCCTCGCAAATTGGTGCGATATCTCCTCATCCTATAAGGGGTTTAGTAAAGTCCCAAGGTGCTCTGAGGCATGGGGCTGATGATAATGACCAGCTTCCTTCCAGCTTTGGCAGGAGGTAGACAATCTAAAACCTCTGGATGCTGATGGAGCAGAAACTCTTTCCAAGGATGCGCCTTCCAGCCAGAGAGCAGTAAAACCTCTGCTTGCTGGTGCTTGCTCTGTGCCAGGGCTGGCTTCTTACCGCTGCTTTTCTTGTGGGGCCAGCTGAGCTTTCCTCCTGCCCGGTGGCACTCCTCCGTCTGGTTATTTGTGAATTAGACGATTTGGTGGTTATCGCCTATCCACAGAATTGGCGGTTGAAAGGCTGGAAATAAAGAAAAGGAGATGGGCTGGATGCGAGGTGCGAGGGTCCTGCAGAAAACAGCGTGCAGGGGAGCATGCCTGCCCTTGAAACACTCCTGGGTGAGACTTGTAGGAAACCTCTGCAGCAGCTGTAATAGCACAGAAATAACCACGCAGTCATGGCAGTGCCGTGAGGCCTGGGTGATGCCTTGACTTGGTTTATCAGTGGGGATCCTGAATGACCTGGCTTGCTTTGTTTTGGAGCCACGAGAGAGATGCTGAAGGTGCAGCGGGTATCACCTGGTGACCTGCTAACGTGCTGCTGTGGCTGTCAGTTTCCCTTGTGTCACCTGGGCAGACGAGCTGGGTCTGGTTTTGTGGTGTTGGGATAAGTAAGTCATTCCTTAGCCTAATCCTCTTTCAGGGCCCTGTCCTGAAGGTCCTGATCGTGAACTTAAACTCACGTTTTTTAAGTTTGGATGGTAGGACCTAGCTCTCTACATTGATACTGCTGGTTTTGCAGATAATGTACTTCTTAAAGGCCATCTTAAAAGGATTAAAAAAGAAATCATTTTCCCTATTAGGTCTCTTCATTACTGCTGTAAATCTTTATTAAAGTGCAAATTGACTTTTTGTTATTTAAAAGTATGTTTCCTACTGTCTTTTAACTTTAGAAAATGTGTGTGTGGGTAGAGAGTTGATGTTATTTAATACACAAATAAATGCCAGTGATTGCAGCAGAACAAGAGGCAAGGCAGAGATGCTCTTCCCTGCATTGTTTGTTCCGTTTGTTATCCAGGTCAGTCCTCCCTAAAGAGCAGAGTGGGAATGTGAACACCATGGCGCGGTGCTGTTGTACTAAGACACACGAACGCTTCTCGTTGAAAAGGTGCCTTTCTGCTAATTTTTCTGGGAATTTATAAATATTAAAAGGAAACTATAAATACATGCTTCAACTGTATTAAAATAGACACGGATTGTGCCATGTGATTCCTCTTCATAACTTGATAACCTTTAATAAAGGTTATCAAAGGCACTTTGAAGTTGGCATCACCAATAGGTTATTTATTTTTATTAAAAGACAGATTTTAAAGTTTAACAAGTTGAACATTGGTTCTGAGGTATATTAACTGAAATTAATTTGTCCCTCATTTATTTAATCTGAATTGTCAGGAATCATGTTCTCTACTGATGTAAATGTCGGCAAAAAGGACTTATTAGTAGACTTGATTGCTTTTTAAATTTAACTAGCAGAGATGCACTGGCATGCCTAAGAGAATTGGTCTGTTTCTTGTGAACAGTTCAGTGCCTAATGAATCACTTCAATGTACTTTTCTGAAGGAAAGCAGAGCAATTTAAATGTGCAATGCATTGATTTACCTCAAATGGATTAGGCCTCTGTGTGCAATCCTTTGCATTAATTTACTTTCTCCACAACCATAATAATAAAGGTAGCGTTTCTGTACGGTATCAGCCCAAATTAGCTTGCATAACTTGCTAGAAAGCAAAATAATAATATGTAGTTGAATACTAACTGCAGGAAAGGGTCTTTCTGAGATCGCGTGGGTATTCAGCAGTGCTGTCCCAGCTCTGGAGCAGCCGGCTGCATGTGTGCCCCCTGAAAGTGCTGATCCAGCATAGCGATGAGAAAGAGGTCTTTGCAAAGCACTGATGATTTTCTAACCTTCTTATAGGGAACAAACTAGCAGTAATTTGGTGCAATTGTAATTTTTTGTGTGTATGTGTGGTCAGGTCTGTGGCTTTGTTGTTCTCTTGTTTGGTTTTGTTTTAGATAACTGTGGAAGTGGTACAAAAAGCTGTGGCTCCACTAGGTCTGAGTGCATTTTCTTTCCGTAGTCACCTCTCTGTCCCCTTCCCCCACCCTGCAGCATCGGATATGTGCGGTGACAGCCTTGTCCTCCCTGAACAGCCTGGGGCCTGGCTGCAGACCTGCGGGCAGCTCCTCATTTCCACCCATAGCCGCAGAAATGGCGGCTGCTTTGTCTGCGCTGCGGGGACCGCTGGGGCTGAGGAGCCTTCCCGGCTCAGCCTTTTTTGGAACTGCCCATGCACGCTCCGTACTGGAGAGGATTAATTTCCTCCCGCTTCTCATCACGGGGCTGTCGCCTGCTCCCTCCCTTCTTCGCTCTCTGGCTGCGTCTGCGAAGCTGGCGAGGACAGAGGTGCGGGATGGCGCTCGGACGGGTGGGCTTCGGAGTGGAAGGAGGAGGGTCACCAGCAAGGCCCGCGCCGCTCCTGCCCTCTTCCTCCTCCTCCTCGACCTGCGAGCGAGCGTGGTTTGCTGTTCGTGATTGATTTGCTGATGCTGGCCACTGTACAGTGTGTTCTGGGATTAATAGGGTAGCACCGAATTATTCAGGCATTATTGAAATGAATCACAGTTGAGATGAGTAATAAGTAGCAGACTTTTGTATTTATGAATAATTAACAGAGTAAAGTTTTTCTTAAACAGCCATGAAGAAATGATTTAATTTCTACTGTGAACACTCTGTAAAATTAATGGAAGATAATTGCGTTTCTTAATGTGAGACTAAGAAGCCAAAGCAGTATATATATATTTTTGCATTTAAGCTCATACTGCAGATGTAAACATTAAAAGTATAATTTTCTTTCAATACATTCACACTGGGTAGGACCTGTGTTTAACATCCAGTGTATGGTTTTTGTTTGTTTCAAAATAAAAAGTCTGGTAAACACTTAACTCTCTTGCTGTTTCCATACACTTATGTGTCTCTGGGTGGGTAGTGTGTATAAGCGTGTAACAAGATGATGTTTTTGAATGAGTGATGATTAGGATTAGCTTTCTTTTCTTCCCTGACTCCAGCCTTCTTCCTCAGCCATTCATGCTTTTAAAGACAGAATCCATTTAAGATATTGCTTGTATACAGCTTTGAGTGAAATATCCATTTTTTTTCAAGACTGAATAAATCATTAGTATTTAGAGGACCTATAAGTCCTAAGATCCATTAGGGGTGAGACTCATCACATTACTTCTTGGTTCTCAGCTGCTTCTGCAACTGTGGAGGAGCCAAACTTTGATGTCATATAACTAAACATATGCAGCTATAAGAGAGATAATCTTGCAGCATTAAACGATTTTGCGCATTTCCATAAAAGCATGAAGATAGCAATGCCTTTCATGAGATCCTTGTAGCAAATGCTCCTAATTTTCCATAATCAAAAGGGCTGTGAAGTTTTGATGTTCTTAGAGGTCCAACTAGCCGGAAGATCAATTCTTCCTTTATTCCATTTTGTGCTGGATAAGTTAAAACACTGCTGCTCCTAGCAGTGGGAATCTGCTCTTTGAAACTGTAATTTGAACTGTGGGATCCTTCAGCAAACACCCAAATCAAGTGAGTACAGCACTCTTTGGGACTATTTTCTCCAAGCTTCCTTGTCTTCAGAGTAAAGCAGCTGTTTTAACCCTCTGCGAAGGAAAGCAAAGTTTCTCTGGTTAAATGCAGAGAAGTTGCTTCTGAGAGTTCCTTTTTCAGGTTAACTGAGGGGAGAGAATCCTTAAGCAGGTCTAGGTGAGGTTAATCTAATCTGTGTGATACCTAAAACTCCTCTGCATAAGAAACTAAGACTTAGGTGGAAGTGCTTAAAACATTGCCTTCTGTTTGCTTCCTCACACTCTGTTCGCCCGTGGGAAAGCTACTCCCTGGAGCAATCCTCAACTAATCTGGGGTTGTTTTCTTTCTTTTGGGTTGAGAAAAAGTTACTGGGAATGTGCTTGTGTCCCACTTGAGCAAAAATTACCGGGTAATACGTCTCTAATTTCCTTCGGCAAGCAGCTACCTCATTCGGACGTGGAAGATGCTACGGGGCTGGTGCTGAGGACTTCAGTGGGGTGGCTGTGGGCGGAGGTGCCTGCCTGTGCAGCGCTCCCAAAAAGCAGCAGGCATCGTTCCTCCTTCAGCCAGTGTCGCCAACTGCGGGTAGGGAGGAAGATGTCTGCACGGCTTCTGCGTTTCACAGAGCTGTTTGTTTTTCTGTGGGGGTGTTGGATCTAATCAGTGTAGTGGTAGCACAGAGAAGTAAGACAAAAGTGCTCAAGGAAATGTCAGACGCAACAGGATGCGTCTGCCTGATGGTAGCTGAGTGACTTGCAAAAACATAAATGGCATAAATTAGGCTTTAACTCTGTCATTTCTAGTGTGCTGCAAGTCAGTTGCCGGTATAGCAAGGAGTATTTGTTTGCATGGCCTACCCATTATGTTTTCTGTTTTCCTAGTCATGCATCTTTAGCTGGAACTTTATTAGTTTTTTTAATTTTGGTGACTTCAAATAACTTTAGGTTGATAAAATGTGGAGTATAGTTTTGTCTTTCAAATAAAACTGTCTTAAAGAGCAGTTGTTTGGCTTTTTGGAGGGAGGTACTGCTGGGGTCTGTCTACTTGGCTCTGGTCTGTGTGGGAGAAAAGTGGAGGATAAACAAGTGAGTGGGATGGAAGAAGCCAGGACTGTACAGCTGGCTCTGTTCCTGAGCTGGGGTGAATCCTGCCTCCATCGCCAGACCTGTCCTCCTCCCCTAAGCCTCTGGCTTGTCAGCTTAGTTCAGCTCTTTGAATCAGGATTTCTGTGTGTATGTAGCATGAAGGATCTTTGATTTCATGGCCTGGTTTACCCCCAGTGAAAGAAAGATGAAAGCTTGCTGACCACATAGCTGCTGGCATGTGGTCATGCCAGAACTCTTGCATCTTCTGTAATTTTTCATTCATGTTCATGGATGAAGCAGTTTCAGACTGTACTCTTTGGAAAGAACAACTTGGAAAAATCAGAAGCCCAGTAGACTTGCCCTAAGTATGTCCTAAAGGTGTGTCTGTGAGGACAGTGCTCTGGCTCATAGAAGAGTGTAGTGAGAAGAGCTAGGACCCGTTGCTAAATAGGAGACGCTGGGTATGTAACACCAGATGTCCTGACCAAAGCCGTCAGGACTGCAGCGTTGGTGCTCTGCTTTAAGCTTACATTGTCTGCTCACAGCGTGGGCCACAGCCCCTCAGAGCAGGTATTTCATTTTCTTCTCTCTTGAACAGTGTTCATTTGCAAATATATCCTATAGAGCCATTTAAACCAGTCCTACTTCTGGAACAGATGACAGACCCTAGGTGAGTCCATCTTCCTGAGTATAACATGCATTTTGCCAAGTATAATTATAAATGCCTTTTTTTCCTTATTCTCATTTCCAGAGGAGAGGAAAGGCAGAGAGAACAAATGAAAAGAGTAGCTGCACCTGCAGCTGCTTCTCCTGAGAAGTTGGCTTGCTTTCCATTCTGCTAGCTGCATTTTGGATGTCAGCAGTGTTGTGGGCTGGAATATGATCACTCTCAGAATTTTATGGATAGAGGCAACTTCCTTCCTGCTTTAGATTTATGGGGTAGTGCTGAGATTCAGCTAGTAATACCTGCTGGATTTTGGAGGCTGCAGCTTGTTAGCAGTGACGTAGGACGGCTGAAGAACAGGGCTATGACTAGGGATGAATTTAAACTGGGGAATAGTTCTGCAGGCTGTCTTACTACCCAGTGTTTTCCAAGATATTCAACGTGCTACCACATGCAAGAAGGAATAGCAGTTTTTCTAGAAGTAGTCATCACAAAATGTTGTACAGCAAATGCTTGAGCGCTCTTCTGTTTGGATTACTGAGCTCCTTTGTAACTTGCAAGGACAAAAGAGTGTGAATAACTACCCTTGTCTGTGAGCTTGGCTTACCATGTTTGTTGGACCTGAGGTTTGGTACAGTACAGCTTTCAGAAAAATTCACCCTTAAACTTTTTTATTTATTTGTTTATTGGGACGTTTAACTCATGCACATAACCGAGAATAGTGCTGATATTTCTGGAGAAGGATTTTGGAAGGAGGTTGCGCATCAGTAGGTTTAAGATGCCCACAAACCATATCTTGTCAAGCCTGAACACTACGGTGCGAACAAAAGTGCTTAAATATATTGCTTAAGCAGATACTTAGCTTAAATGTATTGCTAAAGGCTTTGCGGAATAGGGGTCAGTATAATGGCATGAGCACCTCTTGCTGCCATGGGGCGCTGAAGTTTCCTGCTCTGGAGAGTTAAGATTTCCCTGTGTTGTGGATGTCGTTGTTCTGGTTCTCCTTTGAGATGCTAGCTTTCCCTGCTGTAATTCTCCTTTTCCTATAACTTCAGCTGCGTGCTTACCAGGAGGAGCAGTGTGTGTAGGGTCTAGATTTGCTGAGACAAGTGAAAATTGAGGTTCCCTGTTACAAGGCCCAAAGATGTAGAGAGCAGCTTGGGTAAGCCGATGCATCCATGTGGTGGTGTCTGTCCTGACTAGCATGTCATGTTTGGGCTGGGGACCTGGAAATCCAGAAGCAGCAGCTGCTCCAGGCTCTGCATAACATCTAAGCCTCTGCAGGCAAAGGCTGTGGTAGCAGATGCCTTTCCTGGGTGGGCTTGATTTGGATTTTCAGGAGGATGTGAGTTTTAGATGACTTCTGACTTCTATGATTCATCCATTCTATGATTTTCCACCAGCATGTGGGAGAGCAGATCCAAAAGGCCAGCTCCATCTGAGCTGAATCCAGACCTTGTGTCAGCCAATCCCTTCTATAAAATCAGTCAGTGTATCAGGCAGCGCAGAGGTAAAAAGCTAGAAAGGACTTGAGAATAGCTGAGCTCATGGAGAGATAAAAATTTCTCAGAGCCCGGATTATGGAAAGATCCGGTTATTTGTAAAATATATAAGCAGATTCTGTGTCTCGGCCCCAGCGGCTCAGCAGCGGTTCTGGAGGATTTGGAGGCAGCGCCTGCTGCCTGTTCGGCCCTTCCTGCTGCTGCTGCCACAGGCAGGGCTGCAGTCTGGGCATCGAGGTTTCAGGCTGACAACAGCTTCTGTATTAAATGCTGCACATTAACTGCACTTTGGAAACTGCCACTGTATTTAAGGAATCTAAGGTTCTCTTGTTTCTTGTCCGAAGGTTTATATTTGCTTTTTCTGTCATGCTATGTTACTTTCCTGGAAAGAGCAGGACAGTTTTGCTTCTGCTTTTCCCATCTGTCACCTGAAGTCATGGTTTCCTTAGGGTGAATTGATTCCTGCAATAAACCTGTGTATTCAGGAAAGAGTAATGGGTATGAAGTACAGTATCATCCTTCACTTTCTCCCTTACAGTAAAAATATTTAATGTCCTATATAAAGTTACATCAGGATAAGTGAAATTCAGATCTCTTTACTCTTGTGATTAAAAGATCTTTTTAAGGATATTTATATATCTTTTGATACATGTTGGAATTCCAGTACCTGTGCTCATTGCTTATAATGGAAGTCAGGTTGATTAAAACCTGGGATCTGACATCTTGTGATGATTGATACTCCAGCTGAAATCTGATCATCAAAAGAAACTAAAACAGTTTGTGGAACAAGGAGCTCTGTGAGCAGCAAGCATTACAAAGCTGCTTTCCTGTAAGTTTTACCCCCACAGGTTCAGCTTACTTAGATCATGTTTTCTTATCGAGGGCAGCCTTGGGGTGGGCACCTCATCTCACTGCAGACCTTGCTGAGGCATGTGTGTAGGGACAGAGAGGGCACACCGGATAGTGAGCAGTGCAGAGATGTTCCCTGATGTTAGGAGCCCAGGCTTTGGGCCAACATGTCTCTGGGCTTTCACCAGTGCACGAGGTGGTCCATTTGTATCTTTGTGCGTGACATCTTGTGCGGCAGGTTGTTAAAAACAGACTTTGTATTTCATCAGGTGCTTTTTATAGTTGTTCTTTGTCCCTAGCAAGCTATGTGGCGTTAGGCATCAAGTAAGCGGTGTCCCTCCAAACACAGGGCAGGTAGAAGTCATTGCTCTCACGAGCACTTGCAGATGGCTTGCCTAACTAGGACCACATCTTTTACAATGCAGCTAATTGTTTCAGTTTTGGCAGGGGACTGACTTAATTTACAGTGAAAAAGGAAAGTGGGCATCTGGGATGTGAAATAAAGGCAGCAATTGCAGTTCGGGGCTGCTGGAAGTCATTGCCTTTTGGTGTTTGTGGGAGTTTGCTTTGCTCCGTGTTGTGGGACTTGAGAGATGCACTTTCTTTTGGAAGCAGATCCTGGTAGGATTATAGATGCTGAATAGCACGTTGTGGTCCAAGGGCATGACCTGTGCTAGAGCAAGTGGTTCTGAACAGTGCTGTGCGCTAGCTGGTGGGAGTGAGTTTGCAGTGTTTGTAGAAGGGGGAACGGAACAAAGGCTGCTTAGCTCACGTGGACAACATCCTTCTACTTTACAAGGTGTTTTTCATCTTTGAGTAGCTGAGATGAAACATTCCTTTCTGTTAAGAACAAAAGTAAAAGCTTTTGCTTAATGCAGGTACCAGGGCTGGGCTGTGCTGCAGCCACTTATTGCATCTCTTGGCTTTGATCCTTGGCTGCGGTGTAGGAGTGCACAACACAGCTCAGGAAGGTGTGGTGGTGGTTTCAAGTGCTTGGCTTAGACTGACGCCTGTGTCCCTGGCCCAGGGTAAGCAAAGATCATTGCAGGCTGCAGGCGGCCAGTGAGCTTTTGGGACACCTACAGCAGCCACGTCCCCTGTTGAGCACACCTTTCCCACCATGCATGCCCCACAGGCAGGGAGATGGAAGGAAAAAATGCTGGAATGAATGTTAAAAGGCAGTCTATTCCTTTACTTTTTTTTTTTTTTTGAAGGTTGGGATTCTCTTACTGGTGTTTATTTTCAGCATGGTTTTTCTGTTAAACAAGTGCAGCCTGTTTGCAAGCTCCACTGCTCTTTGGGCTGAGAGCAGGGTGAGTATCTGCCTCATAGAGATTTTGTGGTAAATTTTGTTGCTGCTGTACTTGAATGCTAACCTGAGGGATTTTTTCCCCTTCTCTCTGTAAACAATTTTTTTTTTTTTTTTTCCTTAATGGAAAATTTCAGCTTGTCTTCCACTTAACCACAGTTCAGGCTTTTCCTGGAAAACTGAATGAATCAGTAACACTTCCCTCCTTTGCTTCTTATGTGCTTAGCTGATTGTATTGTCTGCAGGTTCTGATTGTCTAAAGCCTTTCTTCTGTCCCTGCCAAAGTGGCATTGTTCTCTTGACAACAAAGGATAGCCAGGATCACTAGCAGATGGCACAGCACCTTCTCCAAACCTTCCACAGGTTGTGCCTCTCCCTTCATGGCTGTATTCCCCTAAAACTTTAGAGCTGGGAAATCATAGAGTTAGGAGGAGGACGAAGCTGAACGAGGGCTCTGGGTGCTGGGGGATTACTCTTTCCCATCCTGGGAGCACGGCTGAGGGGTAGGTGGATCTCCAGATGGGTGCAGGTCTGGCTGTGCTGAAGCACTTGTGGTGTGCATCTGCCCCGATCTCCCGCACCTCTTCCAGTGTCCTGCTGAATGTATGAGGGTGTTCGGTGCTGTGGGCTTGCTGTGACTGATGCTACTGGGGTTGAGGCTTTCTGCATTTCTTGGAGCTTAGGGCTTCCCCTTAGTGCCTGGCCTTGTGCATCCCTTCCTTACAGAGTGCCAGAAAAGGCAACAAACTCTGTACGGTGAGTGCAGCGTCATAACATGGGGCAAGGGCATTTGGCTCAAAGGAGGGCAGGGATAAAAATCCAATGGCATCTTCCTATTTCCCATTTGGTGACAGGCAGCACTCATCCACAGCAGTCAGATAGCAAGTGAGCCAAGCAGCTTCGAGAGACTACCAGTCACTCTCCTGCATGGTTCCCAGCACTGTCCTAGAGGTTTGTTCTTGATCGTTTCACCTTTCGTGTAGACTTGATGGTCTCTGGATTGATGTCTTGAAGCATGAGTTTAAAAATCAAATAGCAAATGACTAAATGGATGTTATTGCACTAGGCATTATATTACAGAAGTCACCATGGTTAAGTGGAGTACCTCTGGAATCCCGTTTTTATCAAGACGTTTATGTTCCCCTCTAATTTTTGTGGAGAGTCGTTTAGATGTTTTCCAGATTAGAGCATAATGGAACTGTTAGCTATAAATGTTCAGAGGAATCTATTACACATGGTGATTTAGTGGTTAGTCACAATTACTTGGGAGCTACAGTGTCAAATTTAACACCAACCTTCAAAGCCACGTATTGTGAAAGCCGGTCATCCTTCCTGCGAGATGCTCCTCCAGTGTCCCAGTGGAGATAAAGACCTTTTGCCGTTCAGCATTTTGTACAGCGTGATACCAAAGCAATTTGGAGGGGACAGGGGGATGCTGGAGAAATGACTCTGTCAAAGACAAACCAGCAGGCAGTTTTTTCCAGTTTAGCCTTTTTCTTTCTTCTTAATTAAAATCCATAAGGTTCCTAGGTGATAGTCTGCAATCGGAAAGACCTTGATTTGGCTTTAAAAAAAAAATGAAGCAGAGTAAGGAGCAACTTTTGTATAAGAGAAGTAACACCAGACATTTTCATTCACCGTAGCTATATATAGACACCTGCTTTAACCACAGCCTGCAAGAGGAAGTTGTTGCCTCAGTTTAGCTTTCAAAATGCCACGTTTTCCCCCAGATTACTGCCTGCTTGTTGCAGTTGGCTTCCCAGCAAGAAGTGTGAGCAGAAATGTGTGGGAGCTTGAGCTGAGTCTTCTCTGTCCTTGTCCTGGCGTGGAAATTTTCTCTGAATGGAGTGACCTGCTCCTTGCTGGAGGCTTTGTGACCTGCAGGGGTGTGTGTTCCCTTGCTCTCAGTCTGCGAGTTAAAAGTGAGTTCGTCTGCAGACTTTTGTAGCATCACGTGATTTAAACCCAGGGTGAAGGCTGTCGAAATGAAATACCTAAACCTGAGATTTAGGGGATGAGCAAGTAAATCCCATCAAACTTGTGTGTCTTAGAGTCTCTGAACAAAATTTGGATTAACGGGCAAGCTCATGCAGTTAGGCATCCCAAAGCTCATCAGTCAGCTTCATTTTCAGGGCACATATGTTTCTGCAGCAATTGGTGCTAGAGATGCCTGCGGGATACTTGAACACGTTTTGCTGTAAATATTTTATTAGCAATGATTTAATATGCTTTAAAAAGAACTTTAGTTGGGATTGTTAAGACTTGGCCTTGGTCTGGAATTCCTTCTTGATATCTGGAGGAGCTATTGAAGTTCTGGGTTTGTAGAGACTCGAAAGGGTCAGTGCCCTGATCAATAGCTGAATTTACCGGTAAAGCTTTGTAAAACATCTGGGATTTCTTAGCTAATTGAGATCAGATCCCCCTTCTTCTTACCAGCTGCCTAGAAATCTGAAGAGTTGAAAAACAAAACTGTGTAACACACATTGTCCAACTCTTCCATTTTCTTTGGTTTAGAAAGTTGCTCTGAGGGCTCTTTTCATTCCGGAGCACAGGGTAAGTTCTTAGAAGAAGGTAACATTAGAGGCCCTTGCTTTTGCACTTAAATTTAAGGTTTCTGGGACCTGTAGCATGGTAACAAGGTTGCCAGGAATCTGAACTACCTGGGGAAGGAGTTTGTGCATTCAGCAGCACATCCTTGGGCTTGCTCCTGGAGATGTCGAAGTACACTGACAAGGTCTAAGGGGATGCTATGACTTGCCTACACTGGAAGCAAATCCTGCAGCTCTGCTGTGGATCTGGCACTGATCTGAAAAGCCTCAATGCCTCCAGCCTGAGCAGAACAGGTCTTCACCTGTCTGCTTTGCTGATGTTTGTGAGCCTGGTGCTGGCTGGGGTAGGGGCAGGAAAGGAAGGAATAGGTTGCCTGTCCTCTGTGCTCTGGGAGACTGTGGGGTTTCATCTTGGCTGGCCTCTGGCACTGTTCTCCACTGGCAGCACAGCAGAAATTTACTCTTCCCATCAGGTTTTCATGGCCAGCTCATGCCTCCCAGAGACAAAGGTGCTCGTCCTGCAGTGCAGGAGCGAGAAGTCCAGCTCCCTGGAGAGGCGGCCTTCCAGGGAAGGAAATAATTTGTGCCCCACGCCGGCTTCATCTTGAAGAGCAGGATCCAGCTAGCTTTAACGATAAGAGCTGAGGTTTTGCAATGTCAGCTGTTTTCTATGCAGTTAATGCTGGGACCACAAAACTCATGAGAGCAGTGTGATGGGATGAGAGGTTAAAAGCCAGAGTGATACATTACAGAGTGCTCCAGTCTGAGGAAGAAGTGTTGCTGCATCCTCCTTAAACGCTCATAATTAGTAATTCCTGCTCTGTGCTGGCTCTGCAGAGTGCTGTGCTGGGACAGCAAGCCACCAAACAGTACCTGGCTTGGGTCAGTTAAACAAGCACACAGCTTTTCACATTCTTCATTTTTAGAACCAGATTCCCATGTCTTTCTTTAAATATTATCATTAGCAATTTGCTGGGTTTCATTTCGGTGATGGGAGATCGTTTTGTGATCTCTGAAGCATTGTGTAATGCAGCAATGGCGTGGCAGTACATAAATGCTTTCTAAGTGTGTTTTTAAAACTTTTCTTTTAAACTAATTCCTTTTGGCAACTTAACTGAACATATGTATCATTGCTAACATTTTCTTAACATCAAATCTGGTACCTACGGTTCTTTTATTGTTGCTTTTAAAGGACCAATTTCTGCCTTTTTTTTTTTTTTTTTTCCTCCAGTAGACTGTGTTCATTCTGCTCTCGTGACATTTTTCTGGTTTAATTGCTTTATAGCATTGCATTGCATTCTGCTTTCACTTTTTAACAGGCAATTGTATCATGGTGGAAGAGAGGGGATTTCACTGTGGATTTGAAGGCAGAGATTTGGTCCATTGCGGCTTTTATTTCATCAGGAAAGTGGTTGGGAAGGGATTGCCTTGGCTGGAGGGGGGCTGGTGCCCTCTTCTGTGCCCCTGGGCTTGGCATGGCAAGTTAACCTGGCACTAGCCCTGCAGTAACGTGGATATAAGCAAGATTGATTTCAAGGTTAGAAATTCCTTCTTTGCAGTAGATAGGGATTCACTTCCTGCCTTTACTCCCCACGTATGAAAGGTTACATACAGCTTCCCTAGTGATGTTTGCACTGGTTGTACTGGGAAACTCATGAAACCGGACAGAATTGTTGCTTACACTTTTGCCAAGGTCTTATCCTGAGTCCTGTTTAAAACACCCATTTTTGTTAGTAGATGAACTCTGAAGCTCTGCCCAGTTACAATTTATAAATAGCTGTTGATATAGGAGTCCAGCCTGTATAAATGCTGTAATGTCTTGTCTGTGATGGTTCCTGCACTTAGTATTTTAGGGATCTTAGGGTATGGCACAGACTACTATTGATTGCTTCTTATAGGTGCCTGTAGTTAACGTACAACAGGAAAGTACAACTTATATTGTGGGCACTTATAAATATCTCAGAGTTTCTGAGGAACCTGGGAAGGCACAGTCGAGGACCCTCAGCATGGGGCTGCGTCCTCAGGTTGCCCCAGTGCCTGGCATAGGGAAAACTTTTCCTGCACAGCCAAAACTGAGCAGGAAAGCAAAGCAAGTTGCACTTCTGCATAATAACTCGGTCTCATCCTGACACCTGCTCAGGCATTGTCACTTTAAGGTCACATTGCTGGCAATGTGGTGCACTGTATGTGTGCATCTTTCCTTTACCCTTTTGAAATGCATGCTGCACAGTCTTGGAATTCAACTTAATCAGAGGCAGGAATGTTTATACCAAGATTGGCTGATGTATTTATTTTACTAGGATTAATTTATAAACTCTGTCTCTACCCAGAGAAGTTTGATTAGCATTATAAGTCCAACGTGCAGTGGATGTTGAAGAAACTTAATCAAAATGAAACAAAACAAAACAAAACAAAAAACAACAACAACATACCAAAAAACAGAAAACACTGGGAAATTTGAGAGAGAATTCTGGACTAAATTGCAAGACTGGCTGTGGTCTGGGATGGTATGAAGTTTTGTAAGGTCATTTCCCCTGGGAAGGTGGGATGAGATGAACCTAGCCTATTTGCCCATTTTGGACTTATTTTGTTATTTATACTGGTATTCAAAACATTCTTGACAGCATCTGCACATCTTAATGGTTTAGAGGTGGTAGCAATAACAGTATTTTTAAAAAATATGTGCACACAAAACCCACATAAATTTAGTTGCTGAACTACAAGGTATTTCATTCCCTAATATGACCTGTGGAAATAATAATGGAAATCCCCCTGAGTAGCTATGATTGCAGTTTTTCATCTGTGATGCACAAGATCTTCAGCAAACATTAGGACCTGACTGCTGAAACAGTACCCATGTGAACATGCATCTGGCCTGGAAGTTAGTTTTTCATCTCAGCCTTCATCAAGCTCCCAGTGGCTATTCTGCAGACATTAGCAGAGTTGCTGTTTGCAGTATTTGCTTCTAAAAAGTTCTGAGTGCTGTTTTTTTCATCCAAAGGAAGATGCATGGCTTAGGGGAGAAAGGGAGCTCTTTTCCTGAAGGCTGGTGCCCAGTATTGATAAAATTTGTTATTGAAATTGATTGTGACTGCAGGCCTGCTCGAAGCCAGAGCTGTTTTTATAGAATAAGAAATGTGTTTTTCTTCTGTGTTACTACTGGAAGAGCATTGCTTGTTGCAGCTGTCTGTAGGATTTCAGAGCAATTGTGGAAGGTACTGGCTTGATTTCTTTTTGTTTGCTTTCCCAGCTGTTCCCCACTACATGCTAAATGGGCCCTGTAACCTAAGGGAACACAGCAATGGATGAAAGAAAGTGGCTGGAGGGGGAAAAGAAGAAGTGAGGAAATGTTTCAGGATGCACCTGAAGCGAATGATATCGCTGAGTGGGGAGGTGGCAGGTGGCCATCTGCTCACTACCTGGTCCTTTCTGATTGACATTAGATTTGTTCTCCATGGCTTTCTCCTAGAGCCCGTTAGAGCTGTTGGAGAGGGAAGAACTCCTCCATGAACTGAATCACGGGTGCTTGTTCTTTAATATTAGACTTTGCTGTCTCTCATAGTAGGTTGCTAAAGCTAGTCTTGCATCTCCTGTCCTTATCCCAGAGCAAATGCTAATAGACCCAGTGTCTCTGTGCTGCTGACACAGGCAGAGGGTCCTTGAAAGCAGGCAGTGACAATGCAGAGCTGGCATTTTCCACTAGGTCTGCTAATTAATTAAGGTCACATGTTCTAGCTATTAGTTTGGCCATTGCTTTTCTCCATTAGGCAGGCAGTGAAATGGCAGGGCAGGAGCAGGAGCATTCTTCCCTCAGCAGAGCACCACTAAAAGACCTGGGCGATGGTTGTGGGGTGCTGTTGAGCAACAGGTAGGCCAGCCTGTTGATGCAGCAGTATTGTTTGCTGCTACAGATAGAATTTATTCTATGTGGCAGTGTATGGTGGGAAAATCTGCATGCTAGAATGTTTTCCTGATTTTCCAAAGGGTCTGCTGTGGTGAAGGCGTGCTAGGGAGTGTGGTGTTACTAGCTAAACTTGCTAGGCACCTGCTGAGAAGCAGGCTTCAGTATTTTTACATAAGCAATTGTTGCTTTTTTTTTTTTTTCTTTTTAAACATAACAACAACAACAACAAAAAACACGCTAATTTTAATCAGGACGTATTGTTGAAATCTGGAGGACATTCCAGCACAGAGTACGTCACCTCCGTGATTGTCTAGACAGGTTACCCGTGTCCCTGTTAAGCAACCTCATTATTTATTTATAGTTATTTATTATAATAAATGTGATTGCCTGCAGTAAGACACTAACTCCGCCGAGTCATATTTCAGATCACACAGCTGTGTTGGTTGAATTTTCAGAATACATAAAACATTTGCAGCTGCGTTTAGATGCAGCCTCTGTGACTCCGCTGTCTCCAGTAGGTGCTGCTCCTGGGAGAGCTGCAAGGGGAGGAGAAGCTCAATTTCTGTGCTCTCAGGGAGGATGAGGAGGAGGTGTCCTTCGAGCTAGCACACTGCCTGACCTTGAGTGATGTCCTTGTGGGACGAAGAGCCGTTAGAGACTGCTGTCATTGCTGACTGCAGCAGAGCTTAGGACGCTACCCCAGGTGCTGTGTTTAAACACTTTAAAAACATCCCATCTGTACACAAAACCTGAGGTTTTATGGATTTAGTATATTGCCACAGGGATCATGTTCTCTGTTTACTACAGGCCTGTGGACCTTGGTAGAGTTCCTTACAATTTGCACCTGTCAGTAGCTATGATGAAAATTTGGTGTTTGTGCTTCTCTGGTGGTTTGTTAGGCTGAAGGAGCTTACCTGCATCCTAGCAGCTCTGATACACTGGGAGAAACCAGAAGCCTGCATGCATCTGACTTCTGTCCAAGTGGGGTTGCTTCCTTTTTGGCCACTTACACAAAATCCAGCATCCTTTGGTTGAGGAGAAAAGATGGACAGTGAAACAAGGTGTGTGTGTGTCCTTTTGAAAAAAATGCAGGGCATTTGAGTCCTGTTTCTCTCAACGTAAGAGAGAGTCAAATGGGGGAGCAGATTCCTTGCTTCACTTTTAATAACTAGCGGTCATCCTAGGAATGATCCTTGACTTTCTCCCCTCAATGTCTCAAGTCTTCAGCTTCTGAGGCTGCTCTTGTAGCTCTTCTGGTTGTTCAGCCTCTTTCAGAGGCTTTGCAAAGCTGTGAAGCTCCTCTGTGTGTATTCAACTCAATTTTGGACACGTGCTGCTTGCATGTGCCTGTCTTCTGTGTAGAAAATGCTGTGAGTTCAGCTCTTTGGCTCTAGGGACAAATAATCTTCTTTATTTATCGTCAGTGAAGTGTAACCATCATACCCATCTGTTCAGTGAGGTGTAACCCAAACCATATACAGAAGACAACCTTTTATGCTGCCAAGGAGTGGTGGAAAGCTTACCAGTGGTATATTTTGTATGTGTTCTGAGTGACAGGATTGCGTACAGTAATCTCTTTTGCTCAGTTTTGGTTAGGTTCCTCTGATGGCAACATATGGCCAGAATGGTTGAGCTTGGCTAGACGGATGTTTTCTTTTCTGTGGATCTTAATTTTATCGAAGTGTGAAAAATTGGTAAGCTTGGTGTTTTATGAAATTACTCGAGGGATCTGAAGTTAGTTGTTCTCTGTAGCATTTGATAAAATACACAAAGGCCAGAAGGAATGAATGATTCACTTCTCAACTGTCAGCCGTGGTGGAGAAATGAGGTGAAGCTGGATTCGTGATTTGAAAATCTGTTCATCAGCACTGGAACTTGTCAAAACATAATTTCATCTTGTTAATTTTAGTGAGTTATTGAGTCAAAAGTAAATCAAAGATTTGTAGAAGGAGAGCAAAACAGTGTTTTACAGTGAATGCTTTTTTCAAGCTTTGATTTTTTTTTTCTTTTTGGGGAAGATTTCATAGAACTTCCTACTGTTAAAAAGTTAACATCTTGCTCCAATAATACCTACCCAATTACAGAATTTGAGGTTTAATCATGCACCATCAAATTCTATTTTCAAATTTAGAGTTAAAACAGTCTTTCAGGCTTAAGTTAACCTGCTCACTTTCATTTCATTGCGCACGAAGTGGCAGATATAATTATTGTGTGTGCTATATTTCTCTCATTAACATTAATAGGTTAGTATTACAGCTTCTGCCAGACCACAAATAATTAAGGGAGTGCTTTAAGTATGACTTTAAAAAAAAAAATTGTGAACAGTGAGTTAATGAATGTCTTGCAGCAGAGACCAGGTAAATGACTGAACAAGTCCAGATCAGCTGAAAGTCAAACATAAAACCTGTTCGAGCTTGTTAGCTAATCTCATCCATAAAACTAACTGCCTATTCTTCATGGATGTTAACCCAGTTATACTAATATTTTAAGTGTTTAAAGGAAAAAAAAAACTGAAACAGTGGAAAACTTGAATCTGAAAAGGGAATAATAAATGAGCCTTTCTGCTGTAATTATGCAGACTGATTAAACAGACTGTGGGCTGATTCAGACACTACTGTTCAGTCTGCAACTTGTTGTGTTTAATCACAGCTATTGAATGGGATTGCCTGGTCGCATCTTAAGTAAGCTACCAGGGCAGGGGCTTCCAGATTTCTGGCAGTGCGTGGATGTGGCAGGTGGACGTGTGAGAGAGGAAGAGATGGGCTGGCTTTTGGAAGGAATTACTTGGGGAGACGGAGCGCTTACAAGCCCTTTTGTAGTGTCATTGACTTAGGTGGGTTCACGTCTAGTGATATTTGCAAACTTAAAACCCTGCATTACCTGCACGTTACTCTACGATCCATGGATGAAAAAGGCTCGATGACTATGAGTTGCTCAAATGTACTTCTGGAGGCCTAATGAAACAGCAAAACTTTGGTTTGGGTTGTTCTTGGGCAGCACAAGGTGTCCTCCCACCTTTTCCAGCAATGCTCTGCAGTGGAAAATGCGTAACAGTCCAGCTTTGTGTTTTAAAAAAAGAAGCGTGATGTGTAAAAGTAGTGCTCATCTCTAAAAGTTGTATGGCAGGGTCCCTCTACCTTCTGCTTTCACTGAAGTGGTTTTTGCTGTCTTTTTTTTTTTTTTTTTTTTTTTTTTTTTTTTAAATATATATACTGTTAAAATTAGTGCAGTCTTGGGATCCATCTGTTCTTGTTCTGGCTTTTGGAAGCATGTGCCATGGAGAGGTACCCTGTTGTGCTCTAAGATGCAGGGCAGTCCCAAAGAGACTGCAGTCAGCACAGGAGAGCACAGAACCGTATCTCTGGTTGCCTCTTTGGGCAGAGACCTGAAGAAACTGAAGGATCTTACAGAAACCTCAAAGCATTTTATTTATTTTTTTTTATTTATATAAAGTGTTTCCATGTGAGGAGGGGAGCTGCTTTCCTGATGCTTTGCTTCAGCTTTGCTGAGGGGCTTGCTATGGGAGAAAGCCCAGAGGCTGGCTGCTTTGCTTGGCTTATGGATGGCGCGGGCTGCTCGAAGGTGGGGGTCAGATCTTCCTTGCAGGACCAGGAGGTGGTGGTCAGGGTGGGAAGGGCCCCGAACCTGCAGCCAAGTTGCTGGTTTGGTAGAGAAGCAGAAATGGAGAAATATGTGGATGGAGGTATAGGGGTTGGTGGCTAGGAGAAACACCTTTCTCCTCAGTTTTCTGAGCGGGTATCAGCAGGGAAAGATGCATTTGTCAGGGTTGGAGAAAGGAATTTGCTGTAATTGAGGTGTGAGATGAGCGGTCCCTGGGAGGGAGCTGCTGTGTGTGGCTGGGTAGGAAAGGTTGTTCTTTAAATGGTATGCAGAAAGAATCAGCAAACCCTAGATACAGCCTGCCTGCGAGGATCTCAAGTGGTTTGTTAAAAGCATGTTCGATGAGTGTAAAGATGAAGGGAGGATGGGGAGACAGACAGCTGGAGAGACAAGTGCATCTGAGCCCAGGAGAGAAGAGCCTGTGTGTGCTGTGGGGGGCATTGAGCCCAGGGGCTGCAGGAGGGAGGGGAGGGGAGGGCTGGGGGTGGCACATGCCTGGGTTCATCCCTCTGCACAGTGCTGCTTTTCAGTGCACAGAACTAACCTGCTCTGGGGCCTAAAGAAATAATGAAAAAAAAATCTTTGCCATTGAGGATGCAGGTACCAAATGAGCTTCCCCAAATTAATAGCAGCTCTTCCTCCCCCTGTCCTGCTTTCAAGCTCTGATTAAGCTTTGTTCTTTTTAAAGACGAGGTGGCTTCTAGAACTTGTTTGTATTAGTGAAATCACTTAATGTTGGGTGTTTCTGATGTTTCTTTTACCATTGATACTGAGATGGAGCTTTTCTGTGGTTTCCCATCTCAAACTCTGCCCAGGAATTGTAGGAGCAGTGGAGTTTCACTGCTTTCCTGTTAGTTTACCCATAACATATCCATGAAATTGGCACTTGGCAGGATCTTCAGTATATAGTCTTATTAAAAAAAAAAAAAAAAAAAAAGCAAAAAACACAAAACAACTCTTTAATTGCAGGTAAGGAGCTGCCGTAGTAATTTTAGGGGGGGGATGCATTTTCCCTTTTTGTTGAATCTTTTTTTTTTTTTTTTGCTGGTGTTAGAATCAATATTAAGTAAGCTCTGTTTTGAAAAGAAAATTAACATTCAGGTGGCCAGGAACAGTAAACAACAGATAGCAGTTGAAATGGTTGTAATATGGCCGAGCAGAGGAAGGTGATCATTCATCACTCTCCCAGTTCATTAGAAAGATAATGTTTGAGGAAATTAAAGTGCAGTGCAGAACTGCTTGGGGTTCTTTCCCTGGTCCATGCATATGTTCGTGCTTTATTTGCAATTACTCTGCTGTTATGTATGTTTGGCTGCTAGCAAGCACATGAAAATCTAATAGACTCAAAATGTGCCTTCTTTATTTATAAACAGCTTTTCTTTTGCATTACACTGATAGAGCGTGATAGAGACATCTTGCAATAGACTATTTCAGTATAAGGTGCCAAAAAAAAAAAAAAGAAAAAAGAAACATCTTATGTGATTAAACAACTGAGACATTCTGACAGATGTTTGCCTGACAGAGTTCGCGGGAAGAGAAGTGCTGTTTGGATCTGGTTGGTGCTTGTGCCCCAAATTTGGTGGGAGGTGCTGCCAGCTAACTAATGCAGGTTTCTAGGGCCCCTTCCCAGTTCTGTGGACGTTGTGGTGTGTGTTTTCAGCACCCTGAGTAAGGAGTGCACCGACTTCTGGTCTGCATCCTGCGTTACCTGCAAAATCTTTTCCCGCACCTCTCCCCTTTTCCTTTTCTAGAGACTTCCTTTTTCTTTCTTAGCATCTCTGCTTTTGGCTTTCTGGCTCTTGGCTGTGTATTTGTGTTTCTTATATGTATTTCAGGAAGTTATTACTGCTTTTAGCAAAGTCTTTTAATGTAGATCTTATCAAGGTAAAATCAAAGCTTTTTTGATTTTTGACCAGTTTTGGCCAACCTGAATGTTGTTCCATTTAAATACTAAACCAGCTATTTTTCTGCTTTAGAAGCAATTTGTTGGGGCTTTGACAATTTTTGAGTATTAAAATAGCTTTAATTTGAAGTCTGAATTCAAGTTAATACAACTATGGCTTTTGAAAAGTCATAGCTGATCATTTCTTCTTCCTGTGAAGGTGGCAGAAAGGCCCTAACTATTTTGAAGTTTTATTTGGAGGAGAAATAAATCTGAATTCAGATCTGTCCAAGCAAGCCCATTTTTTTCTTCTCAGATTAGTAGAACAGGATGGACCTTTTTGTGATGTACCTACCTTTTTGTGATGCATAATCAAGTTGGAAAATAATGTTTTGAGTCACACTGCAAAGGTATAATCTCCTTCAGGGATTATACTGCGTTTTGTATATTGCCTCCAAGTGCTTATCTGAAGATTCAGTGGATGCTTTAGCCCTGCTGGTATCTGTAGCACTTTGGAAAACATTCATTCATAAAAATGGATTTTAACATCTTTGCAAAGGCAGGATGGAAAGCAGAGGTGCCTGGAAGAACAAGGAACACCACTGATTGCCCAGAAAGACATCACGATTCTGGCAAGTACAGTGATGAAAACAAATGCCTACCTTACGTGTCAGCAGTACTCTAACTCACGTGAGGCTGAGTTCACCCCAAAAAGGAAGAGCAGTACGAATTAATCCATGAACTGAGGGCCACTGAAAATATATTGCTACTGGAGCCATGTCACGCAGTTTTCACTTGTTTGTCACCTTATATTCTACAGACTTGGGAATAGGGTTTAGAATAAAAATGTCCACTATTTTCATCCTACAATTGAGTGAGGTAATGTATATTTCTTTACCCTGCCCCCCAAAGTGTACAACCCTCTCCTGGGAGCCCAAGCAATACTTGTTCTCCACAGACCCCTACTGTATCCTACTGTTAAGTCATCTCAGCTTACTGACGTGAATCTCAGCCCTCCATACTACCCCCTCCAAAAAAAAAAAAAAGGTTTGGGGGAGAGAAAAAGGCGTGTGGGATCTTTTAATCTGCCGACTGCTTGCACACAGTTTATACTAGAGGAGTGCTGAGGTGAAGTGCCTACCCTGTTGCCATGTGCTGGGAGCATGTGCCAGGGATGCTCTGGGCTGGGAGGCACAGCTGTTCAGTTGTGGCCCCAGTAATTGCCAAGTGCATTGATACAGCAATGTCAAATCCTTGTAATGTCTTTACATCTGCCAGGTCAGACCAAAGACCTGTCCAGCCCATAGTCTGTCTCCAGCAGCAGATGCTTAGGGATAAGTATGAAAAATAATCCAAATCTATTCTCCTGTATACTTTATTGAATTTGACAACCCCGTGTAAGCTGTAAGGCATGCTAGTGTCTTTTTTTTTTTTAATATATATATATATGTTTTTAATGACAAGAATTGTCTGACTTTCATCAGTGGGACTCCAGATATTTTAGCAATGAATGGTAAGACTGAGCTTGTGTGTGTTCTCCTAGACCAGCTCTCTGCAGTTGTTTGTAAACTGCTGTTTGTGTTGCAGTAAACCAATCAGGGCTTGCCATTAAATCTTAATTAGGTAACAAATGGTAATGTATTTACATGATATCTGTTTAGTCTCATTTGCATGGCGTGGAAGATAGCTGCTGGACTGGGAGCATGAGAAACTCTTCGTTGTTGTGTGGCTAAGAGGATTAGATGTGCTTAGGCAAAGGTGCGGGGAGCTGGGAAGGTGGGACTGTGTGTGCCATGGCATCACGTATGCTGGATGCATTTATATAAAAGACAACTTTGTCCTGCTGTGCTTATGTTGAAGGAAGCGCATTTGTTCTTTTTGAATGTTAAATTATTGCTTCTTCCAGCAAAGGCACTGGGTGAACAGGGTGGAGAGATAGCACAAAGGCTAAATAAGTGTAAAAGATTTAAGCATTTCTAATTTATGGCACAGTGCTCACAGGCAAATGTGCTCACCAAGACCTGCAACATCTTTTCCTACTGAATGAACGGATTAATGATGGCAAATTCTGCCATGTTAGGGACGTGTGTGAGGTCGCTCCTCGTGGTTGGCTGTAGGAAATATTTCAACTGGAAAAAGCCACCATTTCCTCGCGGCTGCTTTGGATTCTGCTTTTACAGTTGAGAGAGCAGACTTTTTTTTTTTTTTCTGGGGTAGTTTTGGAAAATATTTAATTAAGCGGCTCTAATGAGAGGCCATTATAACTGCAAACAGAATTATTGTTATCATCATTTCAGCTGTTAACATTTTAAGGGCAGTTGTTCACAAACTGTTCAGTAATTAGGGCCCAATTCACTGTGGAAAATTTGTGGTTGGGCTGCTGCAGTGGAAAGGAGCATTTTGGGGAAAAAGATGTCCTTCCCAAGATGTGCATGTGTGGACCATTGCTTCTCTGTAATGTAGTCTCTTTTCAGGGCAGGTTACAAAATTTTGGATTATAGATGTGGTATGGTTTGCTCTGGCTTATTATTTGCTCGGGTATACTATGAAATGAAGTGTACACACCTTTTCTAGGTGTGCAGAGCAACAGCAGAGGCTTGGGACAGAACTGTAGAGACTTGTACTTCTGCCACAGCTGCTCTAATGATTGTGGTCTACAGCAATTCTGTGAGCCTAGTAATATTGTTATATTAATGGCCAGGTGAGCCTGCTAACCTCCTAGGAAATTAAACAGTACGAGGAGGGGACGAGCACAAATTACCTTTCCGTTTGTGGTAAGAAGCAGCACCTTACACAGCTTGATGCAAATTGTTTCTAGTTAAGGAACGTCTTAAAATACAACTCTGCTGGCTTCTTCAGCTGTAGCTATAGTTAGAGCTGCAACTATAGATAGCATTAAATTCAAGCGCTAATAAAGTGAAATTTGGCATTTCCTCCAAGACTTATTTTAGAGTAAGTCTACCAGAATTGTTCAGCAGCTTTGTGAGCCTCATGTTCACACGCTTTAGGTTGGGCAAGTAGTGGGGGGATCGATCAGTGTTGGGCTGAGTGGCTGGGGATGGTCCCTGCCAGCATTTGGTCCTGGGCCGGGTTGGGTGGCAAAGCACGGCTGGAGCGTGGAGCTCTTCTTCCCTAGGGAGCCATCTCTGGTGGTGAAGCAATTTGGTGTACATCTTATGCTGACAAACTCTGGTTCCTGTGGTTTTGCTTTCTGGATTAGAGTGCAGGCTGCAGCTCTCACTCAGTAAATCCTCTTTCTAAGCCTGCGAGGTGGTGAATGTAAAACACGTGGGCACACGTGGGGTGCATTTAAGAGGTTCAGATCAAAAATTGAGCTTGCAGGTGGCACAGAATGAGCTCTGGAAGAATGTTTGATGTCACGTCTAAGGCCTGAGACTCTCTGAACTCTTGTATCTTCTCTAGGTTAAGCAGGTGTCTTCTCTCTGGGGAGCAGATGTATAGCTTTTACTGGATCCGGGCAAGATGTTTTCCAGTTAGCAGTGGTTTGATCGTGGCAGAGGACACAGAG
This sequence comes from Aythya ferina, assembly GCF_964211825.1. NCBI lineage: Eukaryota > Metazoa > Chordata > Aves > Anseriformes > Anatidae > Aythya > Aythya ferina. Next base: position 8,173,018 of record NC_140311.1, read on the forward strand.
GGATTTGTTAGCGGTCTTGGAAGCGGTGTTGCTGAGTGGCTGTGTTGGTGTGAGCGGATCCCAGCATCCCCATCCAGTGACTCAATGGGAACGCATGGCCTGTCATTATAGGACTGCCCCTTGGAAGCTGGCCTAGGGAGTAGGGTCAGGAACTCAGGACTGCAAGACTCCTTTCAGGCTAATCCCTGAAGCTAAGGTAGAAGCTGATCTGGCAGCGAGCAGAGATGCCTGCTTCAGTTAGTGTTTCCAGGCCGAAGAACAGCCCTTGATACCCTGGAGCTGAAATCTTGTCGTTTTGCTTGCGGCGTGGTGTCGAGACGGGCTGAGCTGCATCCTGGTGGGCACCGCCTGTGCTTACCTTTGCAGGGCCAGGGAAGTGCAGGGACATCCTGGGGCAGCAGTCTTCTCTCCAGGTGGCCTCCAGCTGATGGGCAGCTCGGGAGCAAGCGCTGCCAACTCTGGTATCCCATGCTTCTGCACTGGCCACCTCCTCCGTTGACTGTCTCTTGCCTGCTGCCTTTTTGTTCTTCTTGTTCCTGCTTTGCATTCAGGATGTCAGCACCCATGTGCTGAACTGTTTCTCTTTGAGGGTTGCTGGGACAAAGGGTGGTTTGAAGGCACTTTTGGGAGGATTTGAACCTCAGCTCCTCAGCGAAGCTCTTGTGACTCCTGGTAGATTGTGTACACACTCCTTGCCTCAATTTCCTCCTCTTCCCCCTAGAAATGGGGGTGACATTTCTAGGGTCTAGGTGTCCTCCTGCTTGTTTTCCCTATGTAAGCTACAAATAGGTATGCAATGCCTCACAGCAGAGAGTTGTGTGCTGCCCTTGCAGGTGTCCCAGGTCCTTCACAGGTTTGTAATGATCCAGGCACAAGTGGTCCTGAATGAGTGCTCCTCTACTGCTGTATTGAAAGGAATAAGACAAGATTTCTGATGCTGGAGAAGCTGATGCTCGTTCTTGCTCCCAGCCTAAGCAGTCTGCTAGCAAAGGAATTCATGATAACAAAAATATTTTTTGTGCAAAGTGCAGTAACATAGAGCAATAAAACCCATAATTGCTGCAGGAATATTCCGCGTTAAACCAAACTATCAATTATAGTTTGCATAGAGGTTTGCTAGACTAAAAAGGTGGTGCTTTCATGTGAAAAAATATTCATTATCTTCTTTCAAACACACCTTAATTGCCAACATCAAAGTTATTAATTAAGCAATAAATCTTGTAAAACTGGATGGGCTCATCCAGTGCTTGTGGAGTATGGTAGAGGAAGGGTATGTGAGAGCATATGAGCCTTCTGGATCTCAGCAAGAGAGCTGTTAAGGTGAACTGTTCCTCTCTGTGAAGGTTATACTCAAAGGAGTTGATTTTATGAGAAATGTTACAGTTTAGGGTGCAGCGTACTTGCTTTGGCAGCAAAGCTGTGACAGGAGCAGTGACAACTTCTTCAGCTAGTCCTTTTGCTTGGGCTCACTGCTCAACAAATGCTGTCAGAGCAGTGCTGCTGTGTGCTGGCTTTGCAATAGGCATTGCTGCTGCGAGGGTTGTCAGGCCCTGGGGCTCAGTCCATCTGCACCAGAATGCTATGTGAATGCATCCCTGACAGCAGTTGTTGCAGCAAGGAAGGAATTTGAATTTTGTTTTGCATGTCTGTCCCCAGTTCTACCTGTGTTGCTGGTTTCCAGTTGCTCCCAGTGGTTTTTGTTGTTGTTGTAGTAAGAAGCTGTATTTTTCATATAAGCAGTATCCTTCTTGTGCTCCTTATGCCTGTGTACTTTTTCTTTAGAGACATTTTGTATTTCCATGCTAGCAGAGGTCTCTTGCCTTGGATAAAACTCAATTTTAAGACTGCAGGTTTAGGCCTGGAAATTAAATTTCTTTAGCTTCTGGTAACTCAGTCCTTGCTGAAAAATGGCTTTTCTGTATAATGTGGTTGGTCAGCATCATGTCTTATTAGTGCAAGAAGAATTTCAGATCAGCTCTGTTGTATATCAGATGCTTCTTGTTTTCTTTCTATTTTCCTTTCCTCTTACTTGTTTTATAGCTCAGGAACTCCTTAAAATTAATGGTGAAAAGCTGTCACAGAGAATGGTCCTCACCGTTACAAGTGAAACTTCAGAGCACAGCTGCAGTGGGGGTATCCAGCTCATACTGCGCTAGCTGGACTGATCCCTGCCTGATCCCTGATCCTCAGCATCTCTGATGTCCGTTCTGTGGGCAGCAGCTTTCCTCATTCTTTGCTAGTATGCTTAAAGCCATTTTAGTGCATGACCCTAATTTTGTACAGGTGTGAAGTTGTCAGAGTAATAATAAAGATATTTTTTTCTTCAATATGACTTTAATGAATGGTGTTATTCTCTGTTTCCCACCAGCTGTGGAGAAAACTATGACTCTGAAGTATTTGTTTCATCAATTTGCAAAGACATCTTTATTGCCTTTGGTGGATCATAAAGACTGCTTTCCAAGAGGGATGTTTACTGTAAAAGCTAATGAAGACATCATTGCTTTCCATGGCATCTCATAGCTTGTTTTCCAGAAAGAGTGATTGAATCCTTGTTGTGGCTGTATTTTAACTTGTGCTAGGTGTGTGCGTTTATGAATTTTTTATCAGGTTGTTAATGGTGGAGTGGAAGGATCAGACGAAGAGATCGTTGTCAAAACGAGCAGCAGGACTTGCTTGTAGCAGGCAGGGAGGATACTTGGTTCTATGTTTGCTCTTCAGGTTTTCTTTCAATAAGCAGGTGCTATTGTGTGTATCACTTAAATTAGACATTTCATAATTAAACATTTTTTTTTTTTTTTTTTTTAAGATTTTACCTCCCTTATATCAGTGCAAGTTGGAAGAGTGTTCCCAATTATACTTTTATGACTATAGATTTTTCCACTTCACATTCTCAAGAGCATGGAAGCATGATTAATGTAGAAGATTGTCAAACAGCATTAATCACTGTTGATTTCTCATTGATTTCTACCCTCCCCTTCTCCCAGAGAGCCAGTGTACTTGCACCGGCCACTGAACTGCTGCGCAGTGAATAAAATCTTGCACCTTTGTCAGTGCCCTCTTGCCCTGTGGTTCGAAGGAATGCAGTGAAGAGCCAGGGACCTGCTCACCTGGGAATTGTAGCTTTAGCCACAGCAACGAGAAATAATGGAAGGAGAGGACAAACAAGTTTTACTTGATGCAGTCGCTTTGCTGTTACATGTGCCGAACTACGCACGCAAGACAAGTGGTTTTACATCTAATGTATATTTTCAGCCAGGGTGGCCTTTGTGAGACACAAATGACATAAGGTGAACAAACTGCTTATTAAGGTAAGACAATGAAGGCCCAATTTTAAAAGGTTAAGATGTACTAGGAAGTATCAGTGCATCCTCCAAGTCATTAATGCTATACAGAATGTACAGCATGTGGTATTTTGAAAGGCCACTGTAACCTTTTCAAGCATGAAGCATGCTAAAAGGAATCTATTTCTTTACTGCTTTGAAAAGGGAAATCAGTCTTAAAAAGCCTAGTTTTTATTTGTTTAAAAGGAAACCTTTTCTTGGAGTGTGAAAAGAGAGGGAGGATCTTTAAAGCGAAGTGAGCATTGAGCTGTGTCTGTTGCAAGGGAGTGAGCCTGGAAGTCCACAAGCGATGTGAGATGTAAAATCTTGCTTTTTTAAGAGGATATTCTCACTGTTCTACTTTCTCCCCCAGATCTTTAGCTGAATTTCAAGCTTAGCACCAGCTTGCTTTTGTCTATTCAGAACAGCGAGGCACAGCTGGTGGGTGGGCAGGCGTTGTGGTGTGGGGTCCATGCATCTGCATCCATCCAATGTTGGCTGCGGGAAGCAGAGGTGAGCAGTCGGGGGGAGCACAGGGAAGGGGCTGCTGGGGGGCTTCTGCCCTCCCTCTGTGGTGACAACCTGGGCTGCAGGACCTGAAGTGGTAAAACTGCACTTAGCAGTGAACGGGCTTGGAAACCTACTTCTCTCCCCCCTAGACTGAACAAAAATAAATAAATAAATTAAAAAAAAAAAAAACAAAACAAAACAAAAAAAAAAAAACACAGACAAGCTCTCAGGCAAAGAAGCTATGAAAACCTGAGGAGGAAGGCTTTATATGTTCTTGGCAGCTTGTCTGGTGTTTTGAGTTAGATTGGTCTCATCTAAAGGATGACAGATCTTTTAAAGTGGGTTGGGTAAGACTATGCTTTCAAGGCACTGTAGAAGTTGAGTTAGGCTTCATTTTGCTTGTATAGTGCATTGAGGACTTTGTGTGTGTATGTTGTTCACCTCTCCACTTTGCATCTGTGATTGCACTTTAACAGAAAATGTTGTGAGGAGTTCACAAGTCTCCACAGACTTGAAGAAGCCCCCCAGGATGCCTTTTGCTTAAGCCAACTTGCTTGTTAGATGCCAAGTTGAAGCAGCTGGGCTTTGCAGCAGGCATCTTCTGCCACTGAGAAGGTCTTCATAAAGCAAATTGATGTTAAACAAATGCAAGGGTTGACTTAAGCCCACTGGGAACCGGGAAGACAGCAAGACATCTTGCCATAAGTTTAATATGAACACTGAAAGAACAATATAATTGCTACTTGTAGTCTGTCCTTGGCATCTGTTGGCTAAATGGCCTCTTCAGACATACACTACCGCTCTGGCTTCACTTAGTTGCAGCTAAGCTCCTGATTGCAAGATGCTTTTTCCTCCTGACTATTCAGCCATTGACTTGCAGTGTCAGTGGAATTCAAGAGCATATAGAGCAGGGCTTTACAGCCAGTGCTGCTGCTTTAGCTCATGAATCCTGAAAGAAAGCTGCTTGGGAATGGCAGAGGTTTTGTGTGTGGAGGGAAGAGATGAATTAAAATATTCTATCCCCTCCTGAACACACAGAAAGAGTCCTTATGTTTAGATGAGCTCATTCAGTGGGTGTGTAAAGACTGAGTGAATGATGTGCAGTGTGCTGGGTTTTTCAGTACAAGTGGCATAGAAGGGGGCTGCTTGCTTTTCTGAGGGGATGAGGAGATCTTGGTCCATCTGGGGTTTCTCTGAGTTTGGAGTTCAGTTTGCAAGTTAAGTTCTGCAGCCTGGAAATCAGGCAGTTGTCACCCTTGTATCTCCTTTCAGATCTTTACAGCTCCTCCACCCATCTCTAGTTCTCATTTTCCTGAAAACCAATCGCAGTTTTGGTGACCTATCTGGGACTCCAGGGACCATTCTCCGCGTGACATATTCAAATATCAGCTCATAAAAGGGGAGTCTAGAACATGCAAGGAAGGGACGAAGCAAGGATATTGGCAGCTAACCTGCCTTGCTATCTTTCTTGGCTGATGCTTGCAAGCATCAAGTTGCACTCCTGTGTGGAAGAACAGTGGTTTAATGTTTGATAGTGATCAGATCAGTAGGAGAGCTGAGCACCAGGCATCCGACAGGTTGTCAAACCTGTCACTTCCTAGCCTTTTCTTCCCCCTGACAAGGTTAGCCATGGACTGACAAGGATACACTTTGCCAGAAAGGCACCAGAGCTGTTAGAAGAAGGAAAAATACTTAAATACAAAAAAATCAGTCTGGCTGCTCTCCACATATAGTAACATCTGTGAGCAAGCTGCATTCTCAGATGTCTTTGCAATGACTTTGCAAAGTCACTGGAAAAACTGTAATTGCCTGTTAGGCGAGTTGTAGACAGGCTGGGGGCAAGACCGTGGGGCCATAAGCACCCCTTATGGTGGCTGCTGGTGTGGGACTGACACTTGCAGTCAGAGGTCTGGGCATACCCAGCCATGCAAATAGGCTTTTGGTGACATTTTTGTTAGAGATGAGGAGACTTCAGAAAGGGATGAATTTCTTGTCTGAACTGGAGAAATTTGTCTCTTGATACTTACCGCTCCCGCCCACGTTTGCTTCTTTTTCTTTTTTTTATTCCTTTGATATTGTAAGGGTGAAGTGCCGCAGTCTGTCCATTTGTTGTGTGCAATGTTGACTTCTGTGTTGGTATAAAAACAAAACAAAACCACAACAAAACAGTTATAGGAAAATATTTTTCTTCCATACGCATTCAACACTGCCTCACCCCCAAGTGCCTGTGAATTTTTCCGAGGCACCTTGGCTCTAGGATTTTGTGATGCAGACTGGCGTGCGTTTTTGTTGCATGCTTTTCCCTGTGGTGTGTGCATAATCATATATAAATGCATATGGCTCTTGCTTCTTGCTGCAAAAGGAAATTGTCTTTTCCCAAACAGTGGCCAACCTCAGTGCCATTAATATTAACACTGTAGGTTTGTGAAGCCTCAGTGGGATCTGCTTTTACTGTAGGAGTGGAAGGACATTTGTTAATCCATTTCCCATGACATACTTTCTACTGCCTTGGATCCTGGTGTAGTTTTTGCACTTTCAAATCAAAATCATAAAGATGGTCGTCATAAGGCATAAAAAAGTTAGCACGCACTCATCCATTTCAATTTTGTTTGAGTGATGCCATCTGTTTTTCTGAATATGGCAGGTAGCTGGAGAAGGAGAATATACCAGTTGGGAACTGCAGAAACAAAACAGTAGTATATTTCTTATTGCTGATTTTATTTCGTCTTTTTTTTTTTTTTTTTTTTAACATGTTCAGTCATGAGTGAGAAAGAAAAAAAAAATCAATGTTAGGGTGAAATAAACAAGAAAATTGAATTATCAAATTAGTTTGGCTAAGGTTCACAAGTGAAGAACGAACTTGAAAAGCGAATGTGCTGTTTAAACAAGAGAGCTGTGCATCCTTCTACATCATTTATGCAGAATTCATTCAGAGCCCTGCAGAGCTATGAGCTCTAATTGCAGTGATGGTTTCTTATCAATACCAAATTGCCAGATTATCATAGCAAGAAAGAGGTGGTTATTTGTGTGCTTTTGCAAAAATGGTTAGTTGCACAAATTTCTTTGAACCTTTCCTTTTCTGTTCCTTGAGAGGCTAAAGGCTGCTCACCTGTGCCTCTGCTATAGGAAATGTTCCCAGAATGTTTGTCCCAGCAGTGAGGATGTGCTTGCTGTGACACAGACCTTAACCTTTGCATATGTGTGCATTTCCTTCACCTGCATGGGACAACTGCTTGGGATTAGGCCTGAATTACAAAACTTTCAATGAATGCGATTATTTTTTTTCTGCTGAAGTATTACGATGACAGAGTGGGTGTATCATGTAGAAAGCTGTGTATTTGGAGTACTCTCTGTTATTTGCCAGCAGATCCAGAAAGGTGTAAACTGCTTTTTTTTTTGTTGGGTTTTTCATGGGAAAGGCAAGAAGCAGTTGTTTAGCTGAATGTTGGTGCACAAGTTTGTTGTTTGATATTTGTCATGTTGCTCTAAGAATCAATTGCCAGGTGGAAAGAGTTCTTGGTGAGCAGACTCGTTGCTTTCTTGCTTACCTAAGTATAACTGCTGCTTGGAAGGCTGACGAGTTAGCAGAAAACCACTACTTTGGGTTTGTTGTGTGGAGATCTGTTAGAAAAGGTGGATGTGGACCAAGCCAAGCAGATAAGAAAGTCATTAAATAAGAAGTGCTCTAGACGGGAGAATGAAGAGCTGGAACTGAGCTATTGTCATGCTAATGCTGCACAGGAGCATGTTATTAAGCCTGTAGTTATGTACCAGCAGCAGTACTGATGTATGGCAGTTGATTTATGGTATTCTTTCCATGTCATGTTGGCAATGAAGTTTGTAATTTTGCAAGATGACACTATAGCATCTGATGAAACTGGTATTAGTGCCCAGCCTGGTGAAATAATCCCCTCTGGAACCTGAGAGGAGGATATTGAGCTCTGGAAGGTGCTCGCTGTGAAGCTGGGTGACTTTGGGGCTGTAGAAAGCACGTCCATTTACATGAGGTTCCTGGGGTCTCAGTACTTCTCAGCTAGAGATTTCCAATGTTCTTGATGACCGATGATCTAAAAGACTTCAGTTAGAAAAAGAAAAAAAATCATCTTTTGACACAGTGCTGTATATCTACTGTATGTCTTCAGAATGTATGAAGACAGCATTTGACCTGCACAAATATCAGAGGTCTGTACAGTTGCTTAAAGGTCACTTGAATAACCCCATCGGATAATATGTTGGCATTGCCTTTGACAGATAGCCTGGCGATTTGCTTACTGAAGCCTGTCTTCAGGAGCCACTGTGTCTTGGTAGCAAAGACTGTAATAAAATTGTTCAGTTTCAAAACATACCGTTCTTCATTCTGACGAGTAATCAATAACTGTCTGTGGCTGGTGTCGGCTGGGGCTCTGTCTCACGGGGACTTATTGTACAGTGAGTCCTCTATGCTAATCTGCACCTATAAATAAAAATCCATCCCAGCTGAGACTGCTACATCCTTCTTGGGCTGGTGGAGAGCTGGGGACTGAGAAGGGGAGCACTTGTTGTTTAGGGGCTTGGTGGACTTCTGGTTAATTTGGATTCTGGATCTGATTTTTCCTGAAAAGAGACAAGACTTAACGTATTTAGCTAGACTAAGGGTGTGTTTGCCGTGTCCCAGGAGCATAAATGTCTTTGCATTCCTTGAAGCTGAATGAAGTAAAAGACACAGTGTTTCTGGCAACTATGCTGGAAAGACGTGTTGTGGCCAACCCATCTCACATGTGGTGGAGCAACAGAGTCTGCAGAACGTGCCCCTGTGCACAGCAATGGGTTTGGGAGCAGACAACTGCCAGCAACTCATCGTCTCCTTGATGTGACCACGTGTCACGACAGCACCCTGCTGCCTGGCAGGAGGTGCTGGTTAGTGCTGAGGGTTATTTCGAGACATTGGGTAAGTGGCACAGGAGTCTGGCTGGTTCCCTGCGTCCCAGTTTAGCAGCTGAGATGCTGGGAGAGAGCTGTGGGCAAAATGTCCTGGCTGAAATGTGAGGCTGGTGTGTGGGATTTGCTGATTTACAAACTTGCTCCTGCTCTGCTGGAGTTGTAGGAATTTATTTTATTTTTTTTGCTCTTGAAAGGGTTAGTGCTGCAAAGGCATCTTCATATGGGTATCTGAGGGAGAGGCTGGTGGCGTGGTAGGAGGATATTGAGTTTCGTTGGGCTGCTGTAGGATTCAGTGTCTGTTGAGCAGGCAAATCTCTATTTATATGCGCAGCCGATGGTGGGTGTGCGAAAACTCTCGTGCTCGAGCATGAGCTATTGTTGGTGTTGAAACAGCCAGATGGATGGCGGGAGGTCAAAGAAACGTACAGCATTCCCAGCCTGGGGCTGTGGACAGGGCAAACCGAGGAGGAGGAACCGTATTTGAGATTTCTGCTCTTCTGTTTGTAACTCAGGTTTAGGGGGTGGAGCACCCCTCTTTAACGCCACGTACTGGCCTGTGAGGCAGGGCTGCACCCACCAGCTGCTGGATCATGATGAATATGAAATAGGAGCAGAAGAACGTGAATCTAACTCAGTGTCTGCCCACGCTGTTTCAGACCATGGCTTACATAGCGTTTTTTTCCATCAGCTGAAGCTGCCTCTGTGGTAAACTGGGCTGGGGAGTCCATACGGGGTAAAAATAACCGAGCTGAACGAGAGAGCATGACTACAGCGTGCCATGCCTCTGACGGAAGTGCTTGCCAAAATGTGCCCACAGGGGTGGGCAAGAACATTGCATGCTTTGAATCTTAGATGGCATGCTGTTGGGGAAGAGAGAGAAATGAATCAAGAGCAGTTTTTTTCTGGCTTTATGCTGTTGTTTTTTTTGCTGTTATCAGAATGCTTCTTCCTTTAAATGAAGTGTCTTAGGCTGAGAGGGAGGCTTAAGACCGGTCTGTTGAGATGTCCTGGCTCAGCATGGTGCTCTGCATGGCTCTATTAGAGCCTAGAGTGATGCTCCAAAATGTGCAGGTTTGGAATCTTTCTCTTTTTGTCTATGAGCTTCCATGCTTAAATTGCATAGCTGGCAGTAAATGCTGCCAAAATGTCATGTAGATGAAGCAGCTTCGTAAGAGCTTTAGTGCCACAACCTCTCCCAACCCCTGCAATTACATTTTAATTCAATATTTCATTGGAGTTTTCAAATAATTTTAAATTAATAGGCACCAGATTGTAGGGGGAAGAGTTGGCATCATTCTCCGTTTGCTTACAGTCTTCTGCACTGCAGATACGCATTTGATACACACAGCTGGGAAGCCAGGTTTTCTCCGAGAACATTTGAACGATTCCTTTTACCAGTGATGAACCAAAGCCGACCCAGGGCTGAAATGCCCCAACTGGTCCCAATAAAGGAGTGACAGGGACAGGGGACGTTACACCTGGGGGTGGATGGGGGGAGGGAGGGCATAGGTCTGTGCTATGTGCTAAGTCCCCTATGGCTTGTTTTGCATTTGGAGAAATCCTTTCATTCGTGTCCTTGGGAGCTGTGGGCACTTTCCCCTCATCTGCTGTGGTCGTGGTTTTGCCTAGGCTCTGGCTCCCCTTTACCAGCACAAGGTGCCGATGATGTGGTGTATTCAGCTAAGCCCTCTCCTTGCCAAGAGGGCTGAATTACTGTCCTTGATGTTCCCAGGTGCTCCTCCAGCAATGGGCACAGTCCAGGTGCACCAAAATCCCACTGACTTTTCCAGAGTCAGGGTTTCACCCCTTTCCCTTAAAAACAATAAAGGCAGGAAAGCTCAGCAGGGATGGGCTCTAGTGACGGGCAAGCTTGCATCAGACCTCTTAAATGCATTAAGACTTGATTGATTTAAACCGCCAACTTTAGACATTGTTGCTTGCTGATGGAAACTATCTTCATTTGAATAATTGACTCAAGTCTTGTTTTTTCTATTTCTGTTTATTAAAGCGATTCTCACGGGCTTGTAGCCATAAAGTATGCTAAGAGTGGCAGCGTTGCATTGGATTTGGTGTTCCTCCTTAGCCAGGGAAAGAACTCCAGTGTCCATGCATACATTTTTAGTAAGTTGTATGGATTTGTTGTGTTAGGATCTGTATCGTTCTTGATATATTAATTACCGTTGTTTTATTTGTGACTTTGTATCAGGCTCTCTTTGGAAAGAAACTGGGATTCAATTACTGTGCACCAAAATAGCACTTGCAAGCTCTACTGAATTCTAATTATCTAAAGCACAAACACACACACACAGTGCCCTTGGCGTTAGGACCGCTTTTCTAACAAGGAAGTCCAGAATGTGAAAAGTTTGGAGTGATTGCCAGTTCCTACCATGCTACTAAAAATGTAAGGATTAGTAGGGTGCATTGTTCCTTCGTTAAGCAGGAAGAGCAACAGAAAGTCCCTGCTTTATCTACTTCTAGCTACTTTTCCAAGTCTGTGAGAAGGAAGCTGTTTGAAGAAGCCTGGAGCTGGAGTGGTGCCTTCTGTGCTCTGAAGTCAGGTCAGCGGCACAGCAGGGTCAACCCCTTGTTCTTAGTCCAGTTCGGTGGCTTGATTGCCTGTAAAACTTGACTCTCTTTAAAACGGGGGCTAATATCCCATTTCTGGGTAACAAATAATGAATAGATGTGCTTGGAATCTTCGTTCAGTAGTGAGAGGGTAAGAAAATGTATTTATAATGTGGTTTGAGAGTACTATTTCTTAACGTGTTGTGGATTTCCAACAAAAATTATTGCTATGTATTCTTGTCTTGGTCTATCAGCTGTATTGCTTTCACGTGGGAACCCCAAAGGTAAACTGATGGCTTAGGTGTAAGCGGAGGTTTTGAGTCACTGCAAATATTTCAAATAAACTCACTTTTCTGTCAGCTGAGGAGAAAATGTGCTTCTGTTAATGAGTCATTATCTAGGAAAATCAGTTATGAATTGAGAAACTGTAGCATCATCAAAATGTGTAAAAATAAATAAACAAGAATTAATAAATAAATATCCCATTTTGAGCATTTAGAAAGGAAAAGATTGCAAGAAAACAAGCTAATGTTCTTTAAGACCTAAAGATAAGAGCTCTGATCATAAGAGTGAAGAATTGGATATGTCTGATCCACCATGGTTTCTGATAGAGCAGGAAAATGCATTAACTTTATTCAAAAGGGAGAAATGATTTTTCTTCATCCTACCTATGAGCAATTTCATTAACTTTTCATGATCAGTAGATTGTGAAAAAGAAACAATAACTGTGTGGCAGACTTCTTCGAGGTCAGAAATTTTGTATTTTTTGTGGGTATAAAAAGACTGGAGTTCTTTGCTGGCATGGATTGACATAAATTAAGCCTGACGTTGCCAGTAGTATTAAAAAAAATTGGTAATGCGATTAGAGTGATTTAATGCTGGCTTTACATAGAAATGTTCTTAATATTTAATCAAGTTAAACACAACTCCAGTCATTTTCTTTCGTGACTTAATTTTCCCTTCTTATGTGGGCACTTTGTGGGTAGGGGTTATGAGACCTTTCAAAGCCAGTTCAGTGTGTGGCAGGGCAGTGCTGCTGCTCCCAGCACACCACCACACACTGGTTACCAACATTAGGGTTGCCCCATAGGATCACAGTAGTGATCTGCCCTTTTTGAGTCTCAGCTCTATCCTGTTAGTCCTTTTAACTCCTCGTCCCTGGATGCTTCCTACCTCCATGGCACTGGCACTTTTACAGTGCCTTTGGCTGTACTGAAGCTTATCTGTCCTCTTTTCTGTCCATTTACTCCATATTCGAGGTCTGTTGTCATCACTCAAATCACCAGATGAGATGCTTTGAATCAGTGTTCTTAAAATTTTAAAGATATTTTTTAAGTGATTTGTTTTTATCAGTGGATAGGAGTATTAACACATGCTGTTTACAGTTGCTAGTATTCCTGCTCTAAATTTGTTGTTACTCTTGCTAAACAGGCAGGCACGCTCTGAGCTAATGATGTGGCTTAGCACACGTCCATCTGCACGTGTTTTTATGTTAGGAACAGCAAATGCCATGGCTCATGTTTACTACAAATTGCTTATCTTGGACTTGTACCAAGTTGCATTTGCATAGGGTTGAAGTTTAGTACAGAAACGTGGTCTGAGTTTTGTTTTTTATTGATGAAAAGTCTTAAGTGGGCTTGATGCATTATAAAAACATGTTTAACATTATTTGCTGATTTACTAAGCAAAGGAAAGCTTGGATCAGATCAACTACCTGAGTCACTCTCAAGCGACGTGGGTGCCAGCCCTTATTTATTATGGTTATGTGAGTACTGTGAAGTACTCATCTGTAGTTGACACCATTGAGAACAGGGTGGTTGACAGATTTTAGGATGCATATAAAAGTCCAATGAATTCCTGTTGACACTGTTTGGGTCTAAGATATTATCTAATTTTACTGTGTCCATGGCTCATGTCGGCTGGACCTGGGTGGAGGTGCTACTGAGCTCTTGGTTTGGTAGCATCTTACTACTTTGGGGTCTTCACCTGAAGACCAGATACCAGGTCCCTCTGATGGTTTCCGTGGGATCTGCTACACAAAATGCATGTGCTTGCTGATCAAACAGCAGATTTTTATAACCTGATTTACCGTTAGCAGCTAAGAAGCTTCCCATTAGGAATCTGGTTTGATGGTGGGTTTTCGTAACCCACATTAAGCAAAATGTAAACTTTCTTTTTCTCCTGGTACTGTGACTGGCAGTGGCCCCAGGGTAGCTGTTGTCTAAGCTGATGCTCACCTAAATCATGCAAAAAGCGATGTTCTTCAAGTTGAAGGCTCCCAGATGCTGGGGTGGATTTCCCTGGGATCCCTGCATTGGGGCAGAGCTCAGTGTGTTTGTTTCTCTACACAAAAGCGCAACAGGATCTAGATAAGAAAACTAGAGTGGAGCATCAGATGCTTTAATATCCTACCTCTGACTGAAACAACCTCCCTGTGTGGGAGATTATAAACATTTCCCTTCTCTTAAGGGAAAATCATGCACAGACAGAGACAAGCACACATAAATAATTTACAAAGCTGTAATACACTGTAAATATAAGCCTACTGAATAATGAATTAACCCAACTGCTGATTCATAGGTAAATATCTCTTGTAAAGCAGATTTTTTATAGATTTTTACAGCTTAGTTAATATCCCCTCGTATTTTATTAAAGCTGTTCAGGTGAAGTATTCTGGTAATAATATGTATATCTTTGGAAGTGACACGGGGCGGTCACAGGCTGCCGTGCTGGCTGTAAGCCTGCTTTCCTCTGCTCCGAGGAAGCAAAGCCTTGCTGGGCTTGGGCAAGCTCTCCCTTTTGTGAGGAAGGCTTTTCTTCCGCTCTCAAGCAGGCAGCAGAGATTAAGCAGGAAGAATTTTGATGTGGCCAAAGAATCAGAGACCTACAGGGAGGAAGGAGTCTCTGAGCATCTTTTTTTTTTTTTCTTTTTTCCTTTCCTTTTTTTTTTTTTTTTTTTTTTTTTTTTTTTTTTCCTCCAGGCTTCTGGTGATAAATAATGCATTCACTCTACTTTGGCTGTGCTCGAGACGTGGCGAGAATTCTCTCTGCCTCCAAGGACGGGAGGTGGCGGAGCAGCTGGAGCTGGGTGGGATGGGGGGGACGACCGCGCACCCGGTCCTTCCTGGCTGCAGCGACCGCGTGCCATCAGCCCCTCTTGTCATTAAGTCCGAAAGAAACCAGACATGACATTTGCTTCCTCCATGCTGTTTTTTTTTTTTCTCTCCTCTTTCTCAGGCAAGCCTTAAGAAATAAAAACAGTTGCTAAGCTACAGGATAGGGAACACGGCATCTTTTTGTTGCAGTCCCAGTGTTAACTCTCGTCTCTGAGCACCGAGACAGTGGGAAGGACTTTTTAGTAGCTTGAGTTGTTTGTCAGTGAAAGTGTCGTACTCCTAATGCAGATGATATTGAACATTGTTGATTTAATTTATACCTGAATAGGCGGGTGCTTTTCTCTCTCCCTTCCTCTTGCTCCTGTTTAACGTAGGCTGGTGGAAAAGGTATTATCTGCTTTCTGTTTTGTCAGTTTTGGGGGCATGTCACTTGTCAAATATGTTGTTGCTTTGTTTTATTTCTGATAGCTTAAATAATTGCTTTCATAAAAGATAACTAGATTTCTTTCATCTGGAAGTACATTAGTTGTAAATTGCATTTTCTTTTAAATTTAAAGTACAGATGTCAACACTGATTTTCGTTGCCATTGTACAGTGCTGCTGGTAGAGGTGTCTGTGGTAAAGGTGCATCTTTAACATTGAAGAAAATACTTTCTGAACTGGAATTGTTCCTGGGATGTGTATTCTGTATCTGCTATGCTAAATCAGGTGATCATAGGGTGTTTTGTGGTAAACAAAATGGGCATTTGCTGAATATGTAAGGCTTTCACATAAGATGCAAGAATGTATTTCTCTCCTTAAATGCTCTAAATCCTCAGTTTTGGCCTGCTTTAAGCACTTCACCCCATAAGAGGAGAGTAAATCCAGAGGCATTACTTGCAAAAGCGACTGCTGCCCGCTTTTATCTAGTTGTCTTGGGAGGGGATTGTACCCGAGTTTCGACCTATTTTCATCTACTACAACTGCTCCATGTAGAGTTTCCTTATATCTGCTTTTAGAAAACAACCAGTGACACTAGGGACGTGTTTCATATAGGCTGCATTGAAATTAAACCCGAAATAGGGCAGTACTCTGGGTTCCTATCTCCTTTGCCTGTCAAAATATCTCCATGAAATTCCTGCCACTGCTGGGTGTTATGCTTAATTAAGCAGCCCATCAGTCGAGCGTGTGGTGTGGATGGCTCCGCAACGTGCTCACTGCCTCCCTCGCTGTCGGGGAAGCTCGGTAACATTTCCCTTGCTTGGGGGACAAGAGGAAGTGCTAATTGGTCACACACACAGCTCCTCTTGCGTGTTGCATTGGCCAATATAGCTCCATGTGGCATCGGACCCCAATTAATTCAGAAAGTTGGTGCACGCACATCTTTTCCTTTGTTGCCCTTCTGCCAGGAATAAGCTGCTGGATTTTTTTTTTTTTATGCTGAAAATGTCATTTGAGAAGTCCTACCAAATTACTAGGGATGTAACTTGGGCTTGAAAGAAGAACGGTGTGGTCAGGCTCACAGCAAAGTACGGATTTTTGTGTTAAGGATGTTTCTGCAGTCTGGCTGGCTTGGAGATTTGAGTGTAGCTCATTGAGGCTTCAAGGCACAGCAGTGGAAGTAATTTACAATGCAAAATGCTATTTTTTCTATTTCAAAGATTAACGGAGCCTAATTTGTGAGAAAGAGAAGTGTATGAAATTAGTTCTCAAACATTTGTAGTTTGTTAATACTTAAATTCTTCTTGATTAAGAAAAGATAAAAACGCTTGTGTAGAGTTCTGCTTTTTTGCACATGAAGCATTTTCCTTTATTCTTGCCATTCTATGTAGAGGGATTTCCTGGGGGCTGAGGAAAACTTTCTATTGTAAGGAGGATAGAAAGAATAAGCAACTTCGAAGATTTTCAAATTGCTGGAAAAAAATAAAGTGAAAGTCTTTCAAGATTTTTTTTAAACATTGTAAATTAGGGCTATTTATAGTACCAAACTAAGTTTGTTAAAGACTAATGTGCTGAGAGTTCAATTGGAATCTGACTTTTTACCCTGCCAGGCACCGTTGTGAATACCGTCACAGGATATTTCTTGGAAGAGGTTGCGGGCTGCCCCTTGCTGCTTCTGGCTTTGGGATGTTGTTCCTGTACAGGCGGAAATTGGAAATGGGAAAGATCAAGTCATTCATGGAATATCCTATTTAAAACTTTTGTTCCCACAACTGTATTTACTCATGATCTCCTTTCAGAGCAAAAAATAGTCTTTCCATTTTATGAAAAAACTGAACTGCAAGTGAGCAACTTTTCTGAGTCCAGCTTTACTGCCTGGCATTATCAGACAGTCTGATGTTAGTCTGTCCTGCCTTTCTTGCTTTTATATAGACTGGGGTTTGATGCTGGAGCATCAGTGTGCAAAGTACTTTCTCTTCCGACAGAGAGTCAGACCATCCATTATCTGCCCACATCCTGGTGGGCTTTTCTGTCTCTAACTCAGACTTAACTTCCTCCTTTTTTTTTTTTTTTAGATCACAATCTGTGGATTTCATGTATGAGGGGAGAGGAAATTTGTGGTAAATAAACCAAAAGACAGGATAACAAGTGTGCTGTTTCCACCCTTCCCAGATAGCGTTGCTGAGCATCTCATAAAGCCTTGTCTGTGAGCTTCTGTTGTACAGCTAAAATACAAAAAAGATGAATAATTTGCTCAAAAAAAAAAACCACCTTATTTTTTTTTCATATATTAACCCTCATTGAGTTAATGAGACTTCCCTTGACACCCTGGTCTCCCATCCCTCCCAGGACAGCAGCAGGGCAGGGTACTCGCCCTGTCAGTGATATGTGCGAGGGCTGTGCTGCCAGCGGCAGGGTGAGCGCTAGGTGTGCGCACAGAGGAGAGCTCATGCTGCCTGGAAAACAAATGATGGGGGGCAAGCCTGTGATCAAAACCTGTAAAACCATGTGTGGCTTTGAGGACTGAACAGGGGATGACTGCTTGCTGTTTCTTACATTGCAAGGGCCAGCAGGCATTGACTTCAAACAACCTGTAGGAGGTGGTTTGTGATGACTTCTCGTCACTGTAGGTACACAAAGTTTGTGTGAGCTCAAAGACTGGACGAATTCACCTTAGGACTTGAAGCTAGAAAGATCTTTGTTCTAAGGAGGCATCACAGTGCTTATGTCTTAAAGAGGCCTTACTGTGTCACTGCTGACACCAGTCCTGTTCTTCTTCTGAATCCTGCTTCAGTACAAGCATGCTGTGACTTCAGTGACACAGGGCTCTGTAGGCAAACCCAGGGATGCCAACAGGTGACCGTGTATTCGCGGTGTTCATGATGCTCTGCAGTCATGCTCGGGGTCTCCTCAAAGCTTGGTCTGTCCCTGCGATGCCATCCCAAAGAATTCAGTAAGCATGCTCATGCCAGATTTGAGAGCAAGTGAAGTGCTTTGTGTTTGGGGTTTTGGTAATCCTTTTCCAGAAAATTTCAGATCAAAGTCTTGTGCAGGAAGGTGAGTTCACAGTCCTGCTGTGGCTTGAACTGGGTTTGATGACAGAACCAGACTTTCATACCCTCCGACTTTGATTCCCCCTTGAGTGCACTGGAGCTAAATGTCTTACAAAAAAATCTATAATTACTGATATTGCTGCTGGGTGAAAGGTTAAGAAATAAGGAGAGGCTGTTGGCTAAAACTGATAGTGTTAGGAATTCAGAGGTACTCTTGGGTAGGAAAGGCTAAGAATTGCCCTAGGCTTAAGCATCAACAGGTCGGCAAGTCAAATGTCCTCATGAGATGCTTCAGCCCTGTCTTCTCTGATTTTCTACTGGAGATTGTTTCTGCCTTTAATGCCAGGCTTTGCTCCCGGGGTAAGGAGTGATCTCAGTTCTAGATTCATCTTTATGCTGTGTGCTGTTGCCCTCTGAAGGTGATAAACCAGCAAAAGTCATCTGTCAAGACCCTTGGCAGCCAGAACTAAAGATGAAAGGAATGAAGAGAGATGGGATCCTAGGAGGCTTCAGACATTCTTTTTTCAAGCTCCCTGTGCTCTTAGATCTCCAATCTGATACCAGGTCAACCTGTGCAAATAAGAAGCTGCTTCACATTCACTTGAGTACATTCTTGGTGCGTGAAGAGCTATGGACTATAAATGTAGCTATGCCGTCACTGGGGCTAGCTGTAGATGAGAGCATGGAAAAGTTTTTGGAGCTCTTTGGTGTCATTAGGGGATAGGCACGGGAGGACACTGCTGTAAGGACAGGTGCAAATATAAGGAAATGGGTGCTCACATTGCTGGTCCTGGAGCCTCTTTTTGAAATGAGACAGACTATCAAAATCCTTTTTGTTGATTATTTTTTTCTGTAGAAAGCTGGATTTGGCCCCTGGTATTATATTGTTTCCTTCTTCCTAGCAACCCTTGTTGACGGAGTTGTGTGCTCTGTGCTGCTTCCCTTTGAGCTCCTGAGTCTTGAGCCATCTGAGCTGAGGCAGAGGGATGCCTCTCCTCAGCAGTGGGACCCATTGCCCCAGCCATCTGCTGTCCAGCTGTAGTCTAACGCTTCCCCTCTCTGCATTAAATGGAAAAAGTAGCTTTGTTTACTGTGACAGTGAGCTTTCATCTTTGTGCTTGTAGCTTGCATTTAGACTCTTGCCCAGTGTCTTACGGGTAAATAGTTTGCTAAAGCTTTGGAAATCAGCAGTGTAAGGTCCTACCGCATGGATAACCTACTGGTCTCCCTACAAAAATGGGTGAGCAGGATGAAAGGGAAGAGGGAGAGTATGTCTCTTTGTACCATCTCCGCTTGATTCCAAATCCGGAGCCCGATGGCTTCTTTCTCTTGGTCTTGGAGTAGTGAAGAACCAGATTGGGAAGCAGTCCTGTGCACAGATGTGCTGATAGATGTGACAGTTCATAGCCCCCCGCTTCCCCTCAACCCCCAGCTTTCTGCTTGGAGTTTGTTAAATTTAAGCTTGTTTAATGATCTTAAATTACTACTGACTTTAGAAGGATTAATATGTTGTCTGGAGCCTCCTCAGCAGAGCTGTTTATCTGCAGGGAAGCAGATGTATCTTCATAGGCTAGTAAAACTCCAAACCTGAAGTTGAATGCTTATGGGCAATGTATTACTGTGGCAATGAGCTGGTCAGAAATACATTTTGGCTGGAAATTGAGGAGGTTGAAATGTTCATTAGAACCAGAAGTTATTTGCAGCCTCTTCGGGAAAACAAATTCTGATTATTTCCAGGATAGGGCTTGCCTAGTCTTAGGAGTGGGGGTGAAACAATGCCGCTGCCTGGGACAGAGCTCAGGATGTGGAAATGTTTCCAGGCTGGTGTCCCAGTCTGGCTGAAGTGCCCTGGGGCAGAGTGATATTCAGCAACAAGTGGTTCTTAAAGGATAGAGTAGAAATTGTTCATCCCAGTGGTGGGACACTCTTCCTTCAAGTCAGGCTTCTCT
Source organism: Aythya ferina (assembly GCF_964211825.1). Classification (NCBI taxonomy): domain Eukaryota; kingdom Metazoa; phylum Chordata; class Aves; order Anseriformes; family Anatidae; genus Aythya; species Aythya ferina. Next base: position 8,192,871 of record NC_140311.1, read on the forward strand.
TCAAGTGAGGTAGAATTGTCCGCTAGGTGACTTTCGACTATGTCGTGGTACAGATGTAAAGCCAGTGGATGACATCTCTCCTGTTACCCTGTGCTTGTGTGTTTTGCATGTGTAGTATGTACATATCAGTACAACTCTGTACACAGTCTGAGGATTTCTCGATTGTTGTATTTCTAGAGGACAATTACTTTTGGACTGATCACTTCCCATAGGCAAGCCAGGCTCCTTTTCTGAATTCATCAAGTCCTTCTGTCCTTGGACATGGCTTGTCCTCGACAGAAAACATGCAGTTTACATGTGCTGGCCAGATGCTGTGTCACAACTATGGTGTGGTTCCCAGTTACCTTAGCCAGAGCACAGCAGTAATGCCCGTTAGGACATCTGAGCTTGAAGAAAAACTTAATCCTGGGGATTTAATATCATAATATTTTGTAGTTTTTTTTTTTTTTTTCTTGGATGAGTGCTCATCTCGCAGCACTTCCTGTCTTGAAAGCCTTTGGCTGTGTAACGAGGCTTGGTTTTGGCTGCTGCCCAGGGCTGGCTCGGGGGGCAGCAGTGGCTGAGGGTGCTGCAGGGGTGGGTAGAGGGGGGCTGCTGGGGGCACCCGTCTGCCTGGCAGCCCTCGCCGAGCACCCAGCATCCTTGCATGGGAGCAAACGCTGGTTGGCTGCGGGCATGGGTACAAGGGGAAGCTAAGCAGAAGACTCATTTGAATACCCAGATGAATCTGCTTTTGATTTTCATCGTTTTTACAGGGAGTTGTGAGACTTTAAAGAATCCTCTTTTTATGTTGTTCATGACTTTTTTCGCTAATTTGACACTCTGGGAGGTTGTTTTACATTTCGTTTTAGTCTCTAATCACAGAAAATTATAGCTGGCCGCACATGCTGGCTTTGCATTCTTGCATCTTGTTTATGTTCATTTGTACTAAGGGATAGCACTCACTGCGTCTGCCCAATTTATTTTTCTCCACAGCAGCAGGAATTTCCAATACTCTGGAGCTTCATTACCATGTGTGGGAAACTAAATTCAAGGTTATCTTATTTGAACTTTATGACTTCTTGATGTGCAATGTTTTATTTATTTATTTAGGGTTTATTAAACCTTAAAAAAAAAAAAAAGCCCTTTAGAAGAAGTGCATGGTGTGTAGCTTATTAAGAAAACTTGATTTAATTTTGAATTTTAAGGAGCTTGAATTATGAATGTCCCAAATATTTGATTTCTGCCCTGAGATATATGGAAGGGCGGGATGAGCTATTGGAGCCAATGCTTTGACTTCAGAAGTTTGTAAGTCTGCTAAAAACATGTTTTCAGAGAGGGATGAATGCAGAGATTTCTTCTAATGTTTTTCCTTGGTGTTTTTTTTTTTTTTTTTAATATCATTTTAACTTTCAGATTTTACCCCATGACTTTTCACAACCTCCCTTTATTCACAACTAGGAAATAAGTATTTTTTTTCTTCCCAGCTTGATTAAAAACTGTTTAATGAGCTGCTTTTACTGCAGGCAGTTTTTTTGGCAGTTGTTTTTATTAACTATAAGACTATTTCTTAATTCTTAACGCACCTATGGTGATCAGAACAAAATCTCTGCATGTTTTGTAGGACTCATAGTCATTGGCAGCACCTGCTGGTTTATTTTTTGAAACTTTTCCATGGTCAAAAATCCCCATGAGGTGGCTTTCTGTTGTAGCTGCTTCCTTCCACAGCAGATAAACCTTTTGACACTGAATCCACCCCTGTTCTAGCCCACAGCATGAAAGGTTGTGTTCTTGGTGATGTCTCCTAAACCAGAAGAGCACACATGCGCATGCACACACTTTTTTCTTTCTTTCAGAAGGGTTCAGTTTAGCAAAGCTTGATCTTTGCTTTATTCCAGTAAGACTGCCCTTGGGTCACTCTGGTGTTTGCGTTGTCTTGCTGGGCTTGGTTGCTCAGTGGTGTCAGTAGGTGAGGAAAGTGCTTATAGACTGCTGCTACCAAGCAAGAGTCTCCTGATGGTGTCTTGGAAAGTTGCTGGGTCCTGGAGAGCTGGAAGGTTTTCTGCATTGCGGTGCTTGAGACGTACCTCTTGGCTTTACCCTGCAGTTGTGAGCATTCAGAGTAAACTCATGCTTTGCTCAAGAGGGTTGTTGTACATGATGTCTCCTCTTTTTCATCGTTTAACAAGTAAATAGCAACTTGAGCATTGAATAATGCTGCTTTCAGAAGAAGTCTCCACGCGTCTTCCTCCTCCGTGGGGAACATGCTGCTAAACGTTCTAATGAATGAGTTTATTTTTGTGCTTTGGAGAGGCGTGGGCGGTGGCTGTTGTAGGGGGGTGTGCATGGTGTGAATGGGAGTCTTGTGAAGCCTGTTGAGATGGCAGCACGGAAACTACAAGGCTGTGCACAGGCAGCAAGCATGCTGTGGCTGCCGAAGTGCTTCCCTACCAGGTCGCCACAGGCTGGGTGCGCCGGCTGGTCAGGAGTTGGTGACGGTGTGACAGTGGCCTAAGGGAAGAGCGGGGTGAGCGGCCTGCTGCGGCCGTGAGGATGTGGCCCCGGATTCCCATCTGGACACACGTTTCCTGCTGGAGCCGCTTGTGTCGGGTCTGTTGTGAGCTCTCTCATGGGAGCAGTCTTCCCTGCTCCTGCAGGAGGTACATGACCAGAACTTTTATTCCTGTCTGTGGTGTGCTGAGGTACCGCGTTGTCTCGCTCACGATGCAGGCTCTGTGTTGATTCCTGTGTGCCATCTGCCTCCCCCTGCTGTGGGTGGGAAGCCGTGCTGCCCTGCAGGCTCCCAGTTCCACATCTGTTTCTTCAGATACCGGCTCCGAGATGCAGCTAGCCCTGCGGTTCCGCACCCCTCCACCTGGCTTGGACACCAGGGCTGGGATCAAGCCTGAGGTTTCTCACGGGTTTGCAGGCTTAGGGGTCTGTGTGGTGGGCTGATAGGGCTCACCTGCTCGCCTTACCTCCTGCAGCTTCCTATCGGTCGCAGAAGCCCCAGGCTTCTCTCCTTGGTAGAATAACCAGGCATTGATAAAGGATTAGTGAGAGTTTTTAATTTAGCACAAATAATTGGATTAAGCTGGAATTTGCTTTCCTGTTAGTTTTAGATCAGCCAATGGACATAGGCACAGCTCGACTCTGTCCTGTTCTATGTGTGCAGGGTGCTGCATAGACCTGTGTTTCGGGGGCTGCCATACCCTGCTGCTCAGGGGAACAACACGGCAAGAAAGTAAGATAAACCACCGGTTCTCTCATTTGCAAATATAAACTGTAGGAGGCTAGCGTTGACTACCATCCTGTTCCTTGAGACTTAGAGCCTCTAGGGGCTCTCTCTTCGTGTCACTCATTGGTGGTAACATATGTTTGTTTTAGACTTAGGTTCTGTGATATTTTCATGCCTGCAAATTTAAACTGCAAACTCCTTAGCCGGGAGGGTGAAGTGCCGTGTATGTTTATGGCGTTTAGCATGCTGTCAGAAACTCTGCTAATGGAGGGGCTGCAAGAAGAGCAGAAGAAATGCTGGCTGTGTGGCAGTGGCATCAGCCTGCCATGCCCCAAGGCATGGGAAACAGAAGAGGATTTCTGTTCTGCGTTTGAGTAGCCATTGCCCCCAAACTTTGCCACTTGGGTGCCACGCAGAAGCAGGCAGGCCTGTTCTTGTAGCCCAAAAAAGATACAGGAGGCTCCATAGTGGTCTGCTAGTGGGTATCTCATCTATTTTTGCTAGAGTCTTTCCTCTTGTAAAACTTCGTTTAAATCTCCTTGAAGGGAGGTTTTTTTGTAGTACTGCTCAGCTGCTAATTTTTTCTAAGTGGCTTCAAAGAACTGCCTTGAACATTCTTATTTACAGTCAGCGTTTGTCCTAGGGATAGATTTTTACAATGGGTGCTTTGTAAAACTATTCAGCGTGTGGAAGATCTTAATTTTTTATCTCTTTCTAATGCACCACTTCATTTGATTTTTCTCTTTCTTATCATTTCTGTTTAAGGGTTTGTGATCTGATCCCTTTATTTTCAGAAGAGAATACCAAATAAACAGTGATTAGCATGAAATATGACTCATGGTTTCCTAAAGGATGTGCTTTAGAACTGGTAAACAGTTGTAATTGCTGTTAGATGAAAGTAGCAAATTGAATACATTCTCATAATAATTATAAAGAGATAGACTCTTCTGGGTCTCAAATCTAATTGGGATTAGTATAATGTTCAGTTTTTCTGGTAGAAGATGATCTGTATAAAAGTTAAATGGAGTTATAAATGTGTTTGTAAAAGCTGGTTTAAGTCAGTCAGCAACAGAAACCCGCTTTCATACGGAAGCCAGGGAAGCAACTGTGTGGTGCGCTGTGCTGAGTGCAAAGAACTGCATCTCATGTTCTAAGGCCTGGAGGCCATCTAATCTGGCATCATGTTACAGCTTTGGGGTGGGACCAAGGTGCTAGGATCTTTGTTTGAAGACCGTAAGAATAAGCCTTTGTCAAGCTCTTCCATTTTTGCCAGAGTTGCATTTGAAAAAGGGTAGGAGGGGCATATTTCAAACATTACTGATTTAAATTAGAAGCTTTAAAAGAAGTATTGAATAAAGGCAATATTTACTGTATCACTCATCAAGAAAAATCTGTCTTTTTCTTAATGCAGCTGCATACTGTCTTATAAGTTATAGGTTCCTCTGAATGCAGTTAAATCGTATGGAGCATCCTAGGGTGTCTGTGTGGTGCGGACATGTTTCCTGAAGCATCTCTGTGATGTATAGAGGTCTATCAAAGAGGCCTACCAAAGGGAAATGTCAGGTTTGGTCACACTTGCCCTTTTGATAGGACTGGCTTACAACTTTCCAGAAAATGAGGGTCTACTAGAGCTGTCAGGTGGCTGCCTGCTGACCTGCTTTTTCATTGTTTGCACCGAGCCCTGGGGATGCTCTGGAGGGATGGGGCCCAGCATCCCAGCCCAGATGGATTCCTTGGATGTTGCTCACTTGAACTGGCAGATGCCAGTGTGCCATGCACACTTGTTCCAGTACCCGTACCGGTGTGTGGGGAGGGACAAGAGAGTATTTTCAGGGAGCTCTTCTTCACCTTTACCATTTGTTATGTGACTAAAATGGCTTTCCAGCCGCAAGGCAGGCGGATTTGGGTTCACTTGATTTTGCCCAACAGTAAATCACTGTGTCAGTGTGGCTGAGACTGCCGAGCTGGCTCTTTCATCAGAACAGCAGGGCTGGGAGCAGGGAGCGGGGCTTTTCTCCTCCAAATTGGCTGGGATGCAGGCAGCAGGAGTGCTGTGGGGACATGGCTGGTCCCTGTGCTGCTGCAGCATCCCCAAACCTCTCCAGCTCCCCTCCAGGCAGCCACAAGCGCTGCTGGGGCTGGAGTGCTTGTGGTGCCAAGCAGAGGCCGGAGGCTCTGCAGTCAGCTCTTTAACAAGGGAATTGTTTTAAAAGAGCCAATTTTGGAGCTAAACTTAGTACGCTTGGATGTCGTCCAAAACTCCGCAGCAGTAATGCAGCAAATACAACTGGTTTAAAATACATTAAATATGCAGGTTGGCTCATAGTAGCTAAGCCCTTGCAGACAAAGAGTAGGTGAAAACTGATAACTTGCATTGTGTGCGTATACAGCATGGTTAATCACTTGCAAATAAACATCCAAGTGGGGAAAAATAGTAAAATATACCATCAAATTGCAATGTTACAGGAATGTATTCTTGGCAAGAACTCTTTCGTTTCTAAACTGGAATTCTTACTAAAATCTGAGCTGTAAAATATACTAAAGGGGAAAAAATGATAAGCCTTGTTCTAGTTAAACAAAAGCAATGGATTCAGCATTTGCTAGAGGCAGTTTTTGAAGAGAAACTCAGCCTGAAACTAGCTCAGGAATTCTAATTAGTGCATTTTCCTAACAATAGCATCGTCTTTCCAAGTGAACAGAAGAGTACAATTGAGGAATTTTTAGCAGAACGATGTTTTGGTTTTGAGGCACATCTTGATGAATCTGCAGTTACAATCTTCCCAGAAGTCTGTCCTGATGCCGTTCTTCCAGATCCCACCTTCTTAAGTAAATGTATGAACACTGATTCACCTGTGTGTTTAAAAATAACATCAATCTGGTTTAAAATGACAGCAGACAGATGATTCATGTTTTTAAAGGTTATTTCAGTTGGGTATATAATTTCTTTTCTTTAAAAGAAAACCCATAATAGTTATTACTAATTTCTGTTTGTGGATATTAATAGGGGTTTTAATGTGTATGTGTATATGTATAGTTTAGAAGAAACAACAACCAAAACCACACTAACAGCCTCCCTCCAGAACACCACAACGGCCCAGCTCAGTTTGAAGCTGCCAGGCTTGAACTGAATGTAATCTTTCAAAATGATATAAATCAACAGTGCACAACTTTGTTGTGCCCTTTTCATGTTGTTGAGATATGGGGTACTACTTTTCAGTTAAACACTGATTCAGGGAGAAAATAGATGTATATATATTTATAGACCAACTCAAACCATATAAATGTGAATGTCATGTGCAGATGCATCTGTTATTTTCGGTTTCCACTATGGTTTCTAAAAGCATAAATGCCAGCATAAATGCTTGCTGAGAGCTGATGGGGCAGGATCAGAATCTGGGCCAACAAGGAGCATGTCGCAGTAGGCAGAGGATGAAGAGGAGGAGGATGACAAAGCCTATTCCAGTACAAGGAAGACTCCTAGTTGCAATGTGGGCTCTTGGTGGGGATTTTTACCACCCTGGTAACTGCAGGACTGTAGTCTTCTGTGGTGTCCACATAGTGAAACTGGGGAGATATGGACTGAGTGGGTGGGCTGTCAGCTGGATGAGAAAGTGGCTGGACCATCAGGTGCAAATGATAGTTGTTAAAGGTTGTGTTTTGAATTGGTAGTTGGGTACCAGCAGCACTTCTTCTAGGTAGATACAGACCCAGCTCTGCTTAGTATCTCCATACTAATATGATGGAGATGTTTTGCATCTCCATGGTTATGGAGATGGTGGGGGCAGGGTATGCTCTGTTCCTTTTGTACAGGGAAGCCAATTGCTTTAATTACCTTTGTCAACTTAGCTAACAGGTACAGAGGGAATATTTTCTAGCTTGGATTCCTGTTTGAGGTTGAAAAATAGACTGGAAGCTGGAAAAGAAGAGGGAATTGGTACTGGTGATACCTATTTCTCCAGCCCTTTCTGAAAACCTTGGAGTAATGGAAACGAGCAGCAGATGTGACCCCAGGCTGAGAGCCAGGAAGAGCAGGTTTCCCTTCTAGTGTGGGAAGATGGACAAACTTCTGGAGCAGTTGTAGTGAGCACCTAATCAAATCATATATTGAACTGCAATCAATCTCAGTAGGAAACATTTCTCTGACTGCATTTAGATATGCTGAGCTAAATCCTGGAGATCTAGGCCGTTGTAACTGGGGATGAACCTGTCAGTTTTGCCTTACCTGAATTTACCCACCTTTCATTAAAGCAGCTTGAAGTGCAGGTGTGTTGTTAAAAATGATGCCACTTGGTTTTTACCTGCTTAAGCTGCCCTAAAGGATCCAGAATCTATCCTCTGGTATTAAGTTTCCCCAGTTCAAGCCATCGCCCCCGTGGTTTCTGTGGGGTGTCATAGGTAGAGTTAAGCTGTGAGGTGTTTTTTTTTTTTCCTTTTTTGCCTGTGGTCTCATTGTGGCAAGGACATGGTTTTCAGCTAATTGCAACCGATACCTCTTCTTGCTCCAGATGAAGTTTGCTACAGGATGAGGATTTATTAACGATGTGTGTCTGTGGGCCTCCTGCGAGAGCTGAGCATGCGGCCCCAGTGTCACTGGTGGAGGTGAGGACAGGACATGGTGTCTGGCAGCCTGGGGAATCCAAGCTGCCCTCTGCAGTAGAGGGGACCACACCACTCCTTGCCAGTGGTGCATTTACAAGTCAAACAGAAGTGCTTAACAGATGCTTGTGTGTTTGGTGTTTGTTTTTTAACAGCCAAGCAGTAAAACGTAATGTTTGGAGTAGGCTGGAAGGAGGGGGCTGAATTTTTTATATTATTTTATTCCTTCAGGATGTTTTTTTGGCTGTTGCTCACAAGAACTGGTGCTGTCTAGGTTTGTCAGGACTGTCTTGCCCAAATGAGCTCTATCTGCTGTAGGAATGAGGACAGGCAGAAGGATTTCAGGAAAGGTACCCTTTAAATGAAGATGCCTTATATCCAGCTATGCCTGCAGAATTAAATTTATGCAGCTGCTGCTGTTGTGTTTTTTTTATGACTTGAGTTTCCAAAGTTTGTTTGAGGTCCCAGAGAAATTTGAATGTAGTGGGACGTGGGTGCTAGTGCTTAGAGTGGTCCTTTAATAGGCTATTTGAAGGCTGGCTTCTGTATCAATGGCTTTTGGTTGGTGCAGAGAGCTGATGAGGCAGAAAGGAAGGAGAGGGGTTTGTGGTTGGCTGCCAACCAGCATTATTTGCAAAATAGGGACCTCGTTTTGTACGTTTGGCTTACATCTGGGCTGGGCTTCTGCTTTTTCTGTGTCCAGAAAGCAGACCAGCAACACTGCTTTCACATTGAAACTTCTGTTTTAAATCCAAAAAAAAAAAAGCAGCTTGCCTACTTGGAAGTTGAGGTTTTAGTCCCTATGGGAATGCCTGTTATCCAGTTACAAGATAATACATGGCTGAGGCATGCTAAAGAGTGGTAATACACTAAATGCTGCAGCTGTAATTGAACTGCACCAAGCATCACCTGCTCTTTAGTAATTAATGAGTTTGAACTATTTATAAACAAGGAGCAGTGTGAAAAGCGAGGGCTTGTTTGTCTCTGGAGGAAGGCCCTTTTAAGGCCTTGGAGAACGTTCCTACGGTATATGTTCAAAGTCTTTCTGGGATGGCACCGTGAGCCTGGTACCCGAGAGTCTGAATAAAGCACCCAGCACCAGCGGACGCCAGCATCCCTCACCTCCTGAGCATCCTCCTCCCTCCCCAGGAGCACAGGCAGCTTTTGGCCATTTCTTCCTACGTTCAAATGCTATGTTAGGATGTCTCCAAACAGTTGCCAGGCTTGGGCAGAACAAGCTGTCGGATGTGGTTGGATGAGGTTGTCTATAGTTGTGGGTCAGCACTGCCAGAAACGTTGCTCTACCCGGTCAGTCCTGCTGCTGTTGGGTGGCCCTGTGTTACACCTCCAAAGCAACGCAGCGTAGGTCACTGTGCTTCATCTCTTGCCATCCAGAGGAGCTCGGAGGGAGGTGTTTCTTCCTCACCATTTTGAGAACCTATTGCCGAACTGCCTGGTGACGTTTGGTCAAGTGAAAAACTTTGCAGGTAATAGTATAGCGTAGGTCCCTGTTGGCTTCCAAACAGGAAAGAGGAGGATGGAAAAACAATGGTGTGGATCAGGTTTCAGGGGAACAAAATGGACTGCTGTCAGTGTTCTCATATATGATTTGATCTCAAAGGAAAACAGATCTTCACTTCATCATTTTAAACCAATTTCATGCTTCGGCAGTTCTACCCACTTCTGTCGTCTCAGCACCGCGGGTCGCCAATAGGACCCATGCAACTTGCTGAAGCTGAAGCATTACAGCGGCCCTTCTGCGCTCAGCTCAGTGGGTGATACAGAGCTATAAAGGCGAAACAAAGTTTCTTTTGATGTCCCCAAAATTGAGACCTTAAATTGGGTTGTTTAAAAGATTGCAATGTCTTATAAATGATGCATTGGAGCACAACTAGAGACTGCCTGTCTGACTTCAGGGGTTTAACTGTGAGGCTGTGACCTCTAGAGGCTAAAAATAAGCAAACATCTTTCCATCATTTTCCGTTCCTGCAGAAATGTTTTCCTGTGGTGACACATTTCTATGGTATCTAGTGAGCTCTCCCATCACACGGTGATTCCTCTAACTATGGAAATCAAACTATGGTGTGCTGTAATTTTTTCTGGATTTGGCAAGATTATTAGCAATGGACAGTTTGTTTGCAGAGGTCATTTTTATAGCTGTTCTTAAACCAATACCTTGAGCAGGTAATGGACCTCTAGATTCAGTAATACTTGTGCTTAAAGTGCTATATTGATTTTTATTTTTAAGTGTGTGCATATTTAAGTGTATGTTGCATTAGATTTAACTTTAAGTAACCTCTGCTATGGCAGTGGAGCCATTTCTGGGATGGAATATACAGCCACAATTTGTTGTCACTGGCACTGCACAACAGGGGAAGCGGAGAATAGCTTCTATGGCCGAAAGTACCATGCCCAGCATTGCTTAGCTTATAAGCTCAGATGGAGTCGCAGATGGTGCTGCTGATATGGCCATGGGTCTTACTGCAACCAGCAAGCACTGGGGATGAAGTCTTGTATACCCTAAATAAACCAGCAAAGTGTTCTTAAGTCTTGTCTGTGGGGTTTCTGGCATAACATCGTGATTTTTTCTAAAGTCCTGTATAGTTTAATCTGAATCTTTCTGTTGTTTTATAACATGCTTTCAGGTTGTAAATGGGACAGTCCCCATGCTCACCCAGCAGAAAACGGAAAAATTGCTAAATGGGATCAGACCACAGTCTTTCAGCTCCAGGCTTTTCAGAAAAAAAGCGCAGATAGACCATAACCTAAACCAAGGAGGACATGTTATACCCAAGGTCTAAAACTGTTCTTTGTTCCTAAGAATACTGGATTCTGTGGCAAGTTCAGGGATCCTGGTGATCCCCACAGATGGCAGACCTCCTCCCCTGTGCCCTGCAGCATTTTTTAATTTTATTTTTATATTTATTTTTTATTTTATAATTATTTTATATTTTTAATATTAAAACTTTTTTTTTTTTTTTAATTTTTCCCCTGCCATTTTAAAAGCGGGTATCTGATGTCCTTGTGTATGGAAATTAGAAAAACAAAAACCTGCGGATTTGATTTCCCTGTTAATATTTGTTGTTTTTGAGCAGTCAGATTGTGTTTTCTCTTGTTGATACGGCTGCACGTCAATGCAAGCTGTTCTGGAGGAGCTCGGCCCTGCAGAGGCCTGGCGCTCAGCATCGCCGGTGCATCATGTGCTCCAAAACTCAGCTCTGAGGCTGTTCCCAGGGTCCTGATGTGGGAGCAAGAAAGCTTCTTGGAAACAGGGCTGGCTTCTCTTCCGCCCTGTGCTGCACGCTGCTCCCATGGGTGAGGGCTGCGCCTGCAGCTGAGCTCTGGTGCAGTGGCTGTCTCGTGGCCATGCCCTGCCAACCCCATCGCTCACGCTTCCAGCCCTTCCTGCCTCTACGGACTTCACTCTTCACACCCACGTGTGCCCAGCATTACTTCTGACTGTGAAATAAGGTGGGTGTTAGATTGCAGCATGGATTTTCAGTGACAGCCCCAAGACAGGAAGATGATGCAAGACGGTGAAGTCCCAGGTCCCGTTCCAAAAACTCCCTCCCCTCTCCACTACCTGTGTTTTATTTTCTTCTGTAATCCAAAACCAGAAGGGCTCCCAGGACCATTCCGGATCAGGTATACCAGTGGCAGGTGATGATCTCTCCAGCTTATCGACATGTCAGATTTGCTTTCACATTTTCTCTCTCCAAACCTGTCAGGAAGTGCTTGCATCCAGTACCTTTTGCCTTCTCAACTCCGTTGAGGTTTGCCTGTGTGAGCAGAAGCAGCGTTGCTCTATCAGGGCTACAGCTGCTCCCAGCTAACCTCATTGCTGCCATCACCCAAGGCAGCTGAGGATGGAGCGGGATGCCTGTGAAAGTACCCCCAGGGTGCTGCTTGTCAGGCCTTTTTGCAAGGGGGAGGTGAAAGAAGAGGGACTGGAGAAGGGACTTTGAGGCTCAGAGAGCAGCAAGTTCATTCTTAGTTGCTCTTCTGGTGAACTCAGTGTTGTGCAGCCCCTTTCCCAGCTGTGCTGGGGAAGGATGTGTCTGTTCCTGTTCAGTGTCCTCCCAGTTGGCCTACCCCTCGAGTGGAGTGAGGGAGGGAGGCTGGTGTAGGCGCTTTGTCTGCACTCACTGCTGATGGCAGAAGGAAGATGCCCTGCAGGCTCAGGCAAGCTGGTCCAGGACTTGGAACACCATTTTTTAAGTGCAGGAGGCATTAAAAAGCATTACTTAAAACCATACATTCAGCTGACTTCCTGCCTCATGTTGCAGCTTAAACAAAAACCTTTGGGTGCCCGGTTCCTATTTGTATTGAATTGTGCAAATGAACTAATTTGCATTTGCTAGCATTAAAATCAAGAGGTGTTGGCTACCTAGGGTACCTTTGCAAAGACTTCTTTGTCTCTTAAAACCTGTGTTGGGTTTAATTTTGTAACTTTCAGTAGCTCCTATGCTTCTGAAAGGCATTGTGTATGTGGTAGGACTGCTGCTCTGGGGATCTGGGGTTCATGAGGAGCCCCTGTTCAGACAGCTGTGTCTCTGGGGTGATGTGGTGTAAGGGGCAGGACTTTGGTAACAATGTGTGCATTTTTTTTTCTTGAAACAAAGGCTTACCTTGCATAAGCAGCACTGTGTTTGCCCTGTTGCTTTGTGGGACCCCTGCTCTAGCAGATGGCAGTGCTCTATCTTCTGGCAATATGGTGGTGGTGATTTGGCAAGCATTTTTCTTCTCTTGATTTTAAACTTGTGAACCTTTCTACTGTTTTTTTATTTTTTATTTTTTTGTTAACGATCTTAGCCTTTTGTTCTCAATCTGTTTTAAGGCTGAATTGTTCTATGTGCCACAACTGGAGTTTCTCAAAGCATTGCAGAATGCCATTATTTTCTTGACTGCCTTAGCTGAGATAAAGAGCAAAATCTTGGACCGCAGCCCCTGCCACACCTGGAGTGAAGGTTCCCTCCCTGATGGGGCAGGCAAGTGGAGCTGTCTTGCAAAGCAAGGGTCTGCTGCACAGGTAGCCCAGATCACATAGATGATCTTGGGAAAAATGAGAATTATGGACCAAGCAGATTTAGAAGAATTAAAAAACCCTAATGAACATCCAAATAGCTTGTAATATGGCGTTGCCATGGAAACATAGTTTCTACAGCACCTTGTAATCAGAGTTGTGCCAATACTCTATCGTTCTTCACCCGGCTGTAGAGCTGTTCTAAACAGCTGAGAGCCCTTGGCTTGGAGTATCCCGGGGATTTTCCATTGAAGTTAACAATGCTGAAACCCAGCTGGCCTGAAGTTAGCATCCAGCACAGGGAAGCGCTGCATGCTTGTGCTCTGCAGTGCTGGTGCTTGCAAGGGCTGAGCCCCCCAGGTGTCCACGGGACTGCTCTGGGCGAGGAACACGGCTCCTCCGTTTTCAGCATCAGCACGGGCTGCTGACCAGCCCAACGCAGTGCCTGTGTCTGTTACTCAGGCCGTGGGCATTATCACCTGTGCAAATAAAGCTGGGCATTTTCTGTGTCCATATGCACCCGCAGAGAGATGCGCCCTTTTGTTTTACTTACAAAGCATGCCGAAAGGTGTTGTTTTCCCCACACCCCTTGCTCTATGTTTCTTGCTTCCCTTCAGGCTCTGGGTGAGCGATCGATGAAGGAAGCAGCACGCAGACCCTTGACAAGAGGGAATGAAAGCATTTTGTGAACTGCGCTCCATGTGCAATATTCTGGCTCCCAAAATAAACCATGAAGCAGCCTGATCAGGGTAGGCTGTGAGTACAACCCTGACTCCAAACATCCAAGAGAAATAAGGGATGGTGGTGGTGATGAAGCTGCCTGTTGAGTGCTGAGGTCTGTGCTTTGTGGAGGGGCTCGGGGCACCGCAGGAGCAGTGCTGCAGGGAGCCGAACCCCCCGGGGTCTCTCTCTTAACGAAAAACAAAACAACCTCCCCACATACCCCTGTGCTACAGGGACTTAATTAAGCAACAGCATGTGGTTCTTGTGCTTCTTGATGATAACGGAGTGCCAGATGATAGGGTGTAGCAGAGCTTTTCTTATGTAAGTACCAGTATTGTGCTGTGAAAATGAGACAGGCATTAAAAAAAGTCCTCCCGATTAATATTGGAAGTTGAGTGCTCTGGGTTCTTATGTATGAAATTAAACGTTGTACGTCTGATGTAGAATGCTTGCAAGACAGGTAATTAATAACATTAGAAACTAATTAACTGGAAGTCCCGTGTACCTGATGCTGACTACGTGAGCAGACTTGATGTGCAAATCACTCTGGAAGTTGTGGAGAGGTCTGGGGTGTTTTCTTCTCTTTTGGGCACCTCTTCCTTGGCTGATGTGGGAACAGCCCCAAGCAAGGTCTTGGTGCCATTCTTGCATCTTCATGTTCGACCCTCATCAGCCTCACTTGGAAACATGTGGATGAACAAATCAAGCAATAAGTGCTTCCATGTTTTCCCTTCCCAGTGACAAGAATCCTGTGGGAACTGAAAACAAAACCTGAGTGGAGGATGCACGGAGCTCAGACTTGTTCCGCACTAATGCAATGGTGCCTGCCTCTGTGCGTGCTCCCCTGTGCCTGAATCTCACTCGGTGACGTCTGCCGGAGCAGCAGTGCAGAGCCCAGCAGAGCTGTGTTTTGTGTGTAATTAGCAGTGAGGCCTCCCCTGGTGGTGGCTGCAGACCCTGTGTGCTGCTCAGCCAGCCATCGACCCTTCCAGCTCCTGGGCCCCTCTCTCTGCACAGCCCTGGCTCTGTGGTCACATCACGGATTTCATTCATTTTTCCTATGTTCCTGCCTCCATCCAGCAGTAGCAGCGTGAGGGTGAACACGGATGCTCAGAGACAAGGGGTCCAGTGATGCCTTGTCCTCTGGTCTTACAGCATCCTGGGCTCCCCATAAACAGTTCCTGGAAAGCTATTGCCTTGTCTCTCCATTGGGTTCATTGGATAACTTGCACATTTTGGGGAGAGAATGAAGAAAAGGGGGAAAAAGTTAACATCTCTCTGGCCTGTCTGACTCGTGTCCCTGGCCCCTTCTTGCTGGCAGCACGGTGCCAGCCCCAGACATGGGTTCTGCAGGTGATGTGGAGGTGTGGGAGAGGGCAGCGCACCCAGATTGTAGCTGTGGGACTCAGGGCACGCTGCGGTGGAGTCAGCTGGACTGTCCCTGCTGTCCCTGACTGCAGGTCCTGCATGTGGAGCATCTTTGTTCCCTTCTAATCTGTACGTGTGGAAACCATGACATAAAAGGGACCTCATTGACCACATGGGTGAATGTTAAAGGAGAAAAAAGTTTGAGTTACATGTCTGCTTGCCTGGTTTGGGGTGTTCTCCCAGTTATGCAAGGGTGTAGCAGGCATACGACCAGTGTGAAATGGCCGCTTAAAAGAGCTGAGAGTGAGTGAGACCCTTTGGTGCTTCTTTGTTGCCCTCCTGACAGGTAATAAACAGGGCTCACCGCTTCATTATTACTAAATCAAAACTCTATTGATTCCTTGTGTGAAAATCCAATGTGACATAAAATGTTTTATTTATGCTTTTAATCAGGCCTCACTGTAAAAACGCTGTGGCTTTTCGTCGTCGTTGTTTTTAATAAATGAAATGAAATTCTTTGCCAAGCCCCGGGCTCTGAAACCAGCCCAGCTCTCCCTGGTGTCTCCCCATCAGTGGAAGGCTCGACTGCGCTGCATCGCTCCCAGCGGAGTTAGGGAGCTGTGGTGGGCTGCCTCCAGCCCTGCATGGTGTCAAGCAGGATCCAGCCCTGCAGGCGGCTGTGGGACCAGCAGCGGGCCAAAAGTGCTGGAGCTGACGGACAGTAAGAGGGGAAGCGGCCCCCACGCTGGCTCGGACCCTGGGGCTGACCTGCAGCAGGGGTTGCTGCGCGGGGCACTGGGGATGAAGGCGTTGTGTGCAGCGTGGCACTTAGCTTGTCAGCACAGCATTAATTGTAGTTGTTTAATGTGGTGATTAGTGTTGTTTGTTCAGATGTCTAATGCAGCAATTAGCCTCGGCAGGGTGTTCAGTGATAGGTTACAAGTGCTTTCTTCCTGCCAAGAAGTACTCTGCGTCTCCAGCCTGCCCTCTCCATGCTCCTGGGTGCTGTAGCACTCCTGGCACTTGGTCTCGCAGACATGACAGGCGTGTGGCTACGTTTGTGCAAGGTTTTTTGTCCTGCCAGGGGAGGAATGCTGCTGGGTGCTGCTCAGTGAGAACCAAAGCTGGTGCTGGTGTTGCCTGCAGCTCAGCTCTGTTGTCCTTCTGGCAGTACCCCATGTGGCTTCACCTGTGTTGGTACTTCCAGTGCTCTGATGGTCAAACCTCAGCCTCTTAGCAGGAGTGAATTTTGACCCAGAGAAGCAGCCCATGGATAAAGCCCACTGTGATGTGCCAGGTGTCCATAGATGCTGCAAAACCATCCCCGATGCGTTGTCTTTGATCATGCCCCTTGATTAAGCCCCTGGGAGAGGAGATGAAATGCATCCCCTGGTGCTGGAAGAGGAAGCTATTGATTTTTCTTCTACTGGGTGAGATCACTTTCTGGGTTTTGATGGACAACAAGTTGAAGTGTAGCATAATCCCTGAGCTGTGGGGGCTCTCTCAGGGACCAACGCCATCATATTCCCAAAGCTGTCAGCACTGCCAGGCTGCTCACGTTGCTTAATAGTGCTGCCCTGCTTTGGCAAGGGGGACACGAGGGGAAGGCATTGCAGCAGCAACTTTATAACAGATTGTTTAATTAGCAGAAGGTTTAAATGCGAACAGCAGATTAAAAGGCTGGGTCCGAGAAGTGTTGCAGCTCTCAGGAGAGGGGAAAGCACGTGAGATTTACGGAAACGGGCTGCAGAGTGCTAGCAGCTTGCTCTGGCGGTTTGCTGTCCCTCCATCAGAGGATTGGGAGGAGAGGCCGTGGGGCTGGCGCTGTGTGCCTGTGACACCGGCCTGTCCCAGCCAGTGGGGCTTAAAGGATGAACGTTCTTGGGGTTCTGCAGATGAAGGAACCAGATTTGCCAGGTGAAATGCTCGGATGGGAACAATTCTCCTTGATTCTTCGTCCATTGAAAATAGTAGGTCCTTTAGGCTAAGTTACCTCTCAGACTTCCCTATTTTTACCAGGAAGGCAAGCCCACTTTTTCCTTTTTTTTTTTTTTTTTTTTTTTTTTCAAAGTAAAACTGGAAGGAGAATGAAGATAGCTGCTGGCAGTGAGTGGATGTGATGGGAAAGCAAAAAGTAAAGGTGCAAAGAAGCTGCAGCAGAATGTGGGCCAGGCCTCCTAGAGCTTCAGGCAGCCCCCTCTGTGATATGCTCAGCCACCGGCTCTGCACGTGCCTAATCAGGGAAAGGGTTGTGGCCTCCTCGCCTCCCAAAAAGCCTCTCTTTGAGGAGGGCAAAGCAATTCTGATGTGCACAAACCTAGCAGGGAAGATGCCGGTGCTGAGAAACACTGTCTGTTGACTGGGTGTTTACAGAGCAAGAGCAACTGTATGTTGGTTGCTTCTTCCTACCCGGAGGCTGGGAACTTCAAAGTGAATTATACGAGTATTGCACATCCACGCCAGGAGGGTGGCTGCTGGAGGGAGCCTTCTCCCACCCCCTCTCTGGCAGCCCTTCAGGCAAGAGCGAGCTGGCTGTAGAAGAAGCACTAATTCAGCCCTCAGGGCAGCAGTGCTATGGCCAATAACAACAGCTTGGCTGGACATGGTTGAGTGGAAATGCTAAATCGCAAGAGAACAAGGGAAAATGTTGCACTGAAGATGCATTTTCGCTGTGGAGTTAGGCTATGTCTAACTGGGGGGGGGGTTCACATTCCCTCCCATTGCTGCACGTGTACCCGCACGTGGGGACCTTCCACCCATCGGTGTGTCCTGGGTGGCTGAGGAGGCACTGTGCTACGGGACTCCTGAGCCTGCAGGTGAGCTGTCAGTCCCAAAGCCTGGGATCTGTGCAGGGCAGCTAAGTGTGGGACCTAAGAACCAAGAGCAACAGGCATCCCAGGGAGGAATGCTGCAGTGAAATCGTGTCTGCTGCGATTCCCGGTGCACTGCGATAAGCTCTCTTGATTTCTTTGTGAATTATTTAAAATGCAGGAGTTGCAAACAGAAGCCTGACTGTTTCTGTTGTGTGCACAAGCTAGATTAGAGCAGGAAGCTTCATTACAATAGGCTCAGATGTCTTCAAAGGCTTGGATGTATTTTCCCCTTCATTGATAAGCAATATTGATTTCAGCAGTGGTTGCCTGCTGTGCTTGGCCGCAGGATTGTGGTACTCCTTTAGACCCAGAGTTGTGCATTAGCACAGCATAGTGCACTTGCTGTTGAGCAAACGAGTTTGTTGCCTGCAGACCGTTAATTCACTTTCAGAAAATATTTAAAGGTGAGGTTTGTATTTCTGTGTGCCAGGTGAGACCATCTGAGCAGCTCACAATGTTGCTGCCCCTCATGCTAGCTGCCAGAGTGCTGCTCAGCTCAGAGCAAAGCAGCTTAACTCAGACCTGCTCTGCTCCTGTGGAAAGCCCTCTCCAGTGAAAGCCAGTGTTTACCAGTGGTATCTGTGCTGAAGAAGGTGCTCTAGGTAATGAGCTGCTTCAAATATGTCCTTCTTTCTAAAGCACAGGATTTTGTGATGCTGCAGGAAAAAAAAATCAAATCAAAACAAAACAAAACAAAAACCACTTTCCTCCTAATTAACTAACTAATTGAAGGAATGTGTTATTTGTTAAAATGGGTCAGGTATCCACCTAAAGGAAGGTGCCAGTGACAGAGAAGAATATGAAGATTTTAAAGGGGTTAGAGGAGATGGTGAAAGGAAGTGCTTCCCTGACCCATGCTGGCTCTTGATGTGATTCAGGCAGCAGCTGGCGGTGCTGAGCAGTGGCTATAAACATTGCCATTATGCTGATTTATGTGGAAAGATTTATCCTAATCAACTGCTCCTTGTATGGTGCATCAGTGATACTGTCCCAGATTTGGAGATAGAGCCAGACAGAGCATGAGGCTGGGGGCTGTTTGCCCTGGAGATGAGAGATGTCTCCCGTGTTTCATGCACATTGCCTCTATTTTTCCCGTGATTGCTCTTCTGATTTACTTATTTTTCAGAAGCAAAATAACAAAAAAAAGTTATTAAAAAAAAAAAAAAGGAGTTTCTTTGCTATACAGCATGCTTCTCCACCCTTTGGTTGTGACGCAGAAGTTGACCAGAAAAATACGACCAAAATAAAACATACTCACCTGTGCACATCTGGATCTGGAGTGTTTGCCACAATGTAGATGGCTGCTTGGGAGTTTTCCCCCTGTTCAGAGCTGAGATCTACCCTGTGCTGGGACTTCAGGGGCATGGCAGAGGTGCCTGATGATCATCTATTAATGGGCTTGGCCAAATTGGTATTCAGCCTCTTAATTAAGTTCTTGGACAATTCTCAAAGAGATTTGAGTTTGGTGAGCATTTAAGCTCAAGTTGCATCACAGTTTGCATGACTAACGATGTGTATGGTGCTCCATGAAGCAGCTACCATGACTCAAGCTCACGTAGCAACTTCTGCCCACGAACTGTGTTTGACTGAAACATTAAAATCCCAGGACTGAGGCAGCAGCAACTTCTGGACTTTTTTTTTCTTGGGTTGTGAACTTTGTGGTTGCATTTGGGTCACACTGGAGTTTTGGCTATTTTCTTATTATTCACTTCGAGAGTGACTAAGACCTAAATGTTTTTTAACTGAAAGCTCAGATGCCAAAAGCTGAATCTATAGGAATATAAAATATTGTGAGGTGTTTCGTACAGTCATGTGAACGTCAATGCTGATTCCCTAGAGGCTTGACTTTCTTTTCCTTTACATTCGCTTAAATCCAAATTAACCCAAGTTCAGCTGCTCTAAGCTGGCAGGAGACCAGCCCCGACTTCGGCTATTTCAGCACTGAGCAGGTTCTCATGTTTGCAGAGGGGTTTTGAAAAGGCCACGCTCTTGGATGCTCTCATCTGAGCATTGTTCAGCCTCTGCATCCTGATTTCTTTGGCATCAGTTGTAGACTCAGACATCCAGTTCCATCACTTTTCTGCTTTGTTAAAAATTGACCTCACCAATGCACGAACTGCAACAAAAAGCACCAGCACTTTAGGCAGTGGTCTCTAAATCTTACTTTCATATTGTCCCTGGATTTTCTCAAATTTTTGGTTTATTCTTGCACTCTTGTAACTTAACTATGTTTGCTGCAATTGAAAAGTGTTAGAACTCTTCCTTCTCTCTTTGGTTGGTTTGCTCTCTGCAGTAGAGTTGTTTTCCCCATTGAGTGAATATATTTTTTTTCTGCTAGTAAGCCTTGGTGAGAGGTGATAATTAAATAAAACTATTATTATAATAAGGGAAAAGTTGACAGGCAACACTGAATATGATGACAGAGGAGTTCTATGGCAGGTGTTTTACACCTGGAATACACTAAATCAAAAGAAATAATTAAGAGCAGTTGTCATTTAAAGGTGAACTAGCTGAAGCCAAGAAATACCAGAGTCCTTGCAGCCCTTTGCTGCTGTACAGGAAGGCTTGGAGAACGGAGATCCATCCTCTGCAGATATAGGTCAGGTCACAGGGAGCTGGGGGCCAATAACTCGTTACAGCTTTACATTTAGAGAGCTTTGTATCCCGTTTTTGGCTGGTGTGTTCTGAGGCTGATGCTTCAAAGTCCACTTTATCTTTTATTCACAAATGCTGATGTGTTTAAATGAATGGTGCAGTGCAGTTGCTATAAATAAGCGAGTGTCAATACAAGGCTTTAGCACATGAAAGGCTCATTGATGGGAGCCAGCACTGATAATGGCTCTGCAGGTTCCCTCAGAAGTCTGCAGGACATGGGGGGAAGAATCATTTTTGAGATCTGTTGCAATAACTTTTTGATCTTGGTGGTGGTACTTGCTCTGTGCAGGATGGGAAATAGGAAAATAATGGAGAAACCGTTTATTCTTGCAAAAAGATGGGGGATGGGGCAGGACTGGTGTAGGTGGCTATTATAAACTGTTATTTTATGGAAACATTTTTCTGTCTTAACCTCTGTCCTGCATCTGCAGGAACCCATAGCTGCAGATCCAAATCAGTCCTTTCAGTTACCTGCTTGGCATCCTGCATCTGCAGTCCTTTCTCTTGTTTTATTTGCAAAAGTAAAATATCAGCAAGCTGTTCTGTCCCCGTGACCGCATCTCTTGCCTGTGGCTCTTGAGGAGATACGTATGAGACACCTTGTACCAGAAGATAAATGTTCTAATAACGGATGCTGTGCGTTAGTTTAATAAAAGCAGTGCAGTCCTCTGCCTGAACATGGCCCTGCTGAGCCCTTCTAGAGCACAGGGGAAGCCTGTGGGGTCTGGAAGGAGAGCGAAGGATTGCATTGACTTTGGAGGACTGCTGCAGAAGGCATCCCACTGGAAGATGCTTTTGGTGGGAGATCTTTTCTGCTATACCCTGGTGATTCTTCCAGCTCTCATTTGAGAATGGCTCTAGCCAAACATCACTGCAGCGTCGGGCCTTCCTTGGATCTGGCCACTGCAGCCAGGCTCTGACAACTGGCTCAAACCCTGCGTGGGCACGTGGCATTGAGGTGGCATTTGCTCAGCCCTATGCCTTGGGAAAGGGAGCTTTGGACAAGGGAAAGGAGCAATGTGTGCCACATGGACCAATTGCACAACATGCTGTGGCCTAAGCTGGGGGCCAGCTTCCAACCCTGCCTCCTTTCGGGGTTGTTTATTTGGATGTAAGGTTATTGTGAGCAGGTCAGTGAGCTCCACTGAACTGCACAATGTGCTCGGGAAGGGATTTCTCCTTCAGAGACGATCTTCCAGGTTTCTGTTGGGTTTCATCCATCTCCAGACTGGCTGTTGGTCTGTCCCAGCACCTGCACCTAAGTCTGCTTACATGAAGGAACAAAGAGTTAGTGCAAGGCATTGGCTTTAATTTGGAGGCTGTTTACTTTGGGGACAGTGAATCTCCTCCTACGTGCAGCATCAGTTGACGAGGATGTGTTTTATTTTCACTTCTGTCACCAGGCCAGACAGAAGGGTTGGCTCTGGTGGTGCTCAAGCACTCCAACTGGGATGCGGGGGATCTCATACTGTGGCATTTCCAAGGACATTTTCCTCCCTAAAAATGCTGTTGGCATAGAAATGGATTTTCTTAGCGAGGAGACTGATCCCTTCCCCAGGCCAGGTTGTGTTCCTAGTTACGTCAGAGCAATCTGTTGGCTTCAAATTGAGGAGAAATTGACTCAGTTTTGGCCCTTGGGTATGTGTAAGGCCCTTCTCATCACCACATTGGTGCTGTCCCAGAGCAACCTGGCTTGCCTTGCTCCTGTCCCCACACTGCTTTCTCTGCAGTGGCCGTTCTTTGTCCAGGCTCATTCCGGGCTGCTGCTGCGCATCGCGCCTCACTGCTGCTCTCGCTTGTTTTTCCCCTGTTTTTTATTTTTAATGCCACTGGGGCTATGATGATGGCTGTTTTCTTTCCCCCTGCTGTAATAATTGGTACTTCAGAAGAACTGAAATAGACAGCCCTGCCTTCCTGCTGGATTGCTTAATGCATTTTAATTTAATTAATTAAATTGTCCATTTCGATTGCGTCACCAGCAAGGCACAGGAAGTCAGGACCCGTAGCTGAGCGGGCTGGCACGGCTCGCAGCACGCAGCCTTTTAGTGTTTCAGAAAGGCTTTTGTTAGAGGTATGGATTGCTGTTTTTCCCCTCTGTAGTGGCTCCATTAAGTCTGTCGCTCTGTGGCGAGGGAGGGTCAAGTGTTCCCATTCTGCACACGAACACACACATTGGGGTTTGTGCTACGTGGTGTCCTTTTTTCCAGACTCTCGAATTGAAAGCGATCCTGCAGCAGTGGTCTGCTCAGCTTTCAGAATATGACATTTGATCTCAGTGTCCCCTGTGCTGCATTGCTGAGTCTTGCAGTCACACCGATCTCGTGCTTAACCCCGTGCACCGTGTCCCACTGCTGCGCCCCGCTGAGGGTACCAGGAGGTAGCTCTGCTGTTGTGTTGGTGTCGATCACCTTACCTACTGGCCCAACTATCCCACCTGAATCACTGGATGTTTGGTATCATGTCCAAAAAGTGTACGCCCCAGAGGTCTGGAAACCTGAACTGTAGTTAACACTTTAGCAAAGCGTCAGTTCAGCCTATCTGTTCAAGTATTCATGGCTGGAGATTTTAAAAATGCTGCCTGCAGTGGGGAAAACAGATGGACAAACAACAAAAAAAAACCTTTTGCTGATTTGGTCTTCCATCATTTGGCTAGAAACGAGCTGGTTGCAGTATGAAATGTTACAGCAAGCAATGTCGTGACAGTTCATCCATCAAAATCCTTGTCCTGTTAATAGCTACAGCTGTTTTCTTGCTGATGATGCCATGCAGGAGAGGATGCCCAGTTGCCTTGGGATCAATTAGGCAGCCACCACCCTCCCAGGTTGGAAGAGCAGCAGTGGGTCAGGAGGAGACCACCAGGGCCAGCAACCTGAACTGTGCGAAGCTAAGAATCAGATGTGAGGCTTGCTGACTTCAGCACAGCAAAATGTCTTGGAAAAACCAGTGAAGCTGAGTGAAGGCCGAGGAAAACTGTTGCTCTTCTCTGCCAAGCAGCTTGCGGAGGTGCTCTATAGCAGCACTGCTGAGGGTTGTTTTTCTCCTTTTTGTGGTGCCTAGTGTGGTTGAGCTGTCAGCAAGGCTGCTGCTTACCAGCTAAGTGTGGAAAAAAACCCAGCTGATGATTTACCTGCCTGCAGCACAGGGAAGGGCGAGACTGTGAGGCCATGGGATGTGTTTTGCTGGTGCTGTGCTTTTGTGGAGGGCAGGATTGTGGTCACAAGATCTTCCTGGGTCTTTCCTAAGCTTGGGAAGGGGAGGGACAGCATCCCCATCCCTTGGAGGGTGAATTGTGGCAAGGAGAGCAGTGCCTATGTAGCAGATGGCTGGTTTAGCTTATTAAAGCTTTGAGATAAAGGATCAAACTCCAATTTAACTTTAAAATGGGATTCTCAAGAGCAGTTGGGGCTGGGCTTATCAAGTGATGCCGCATAATTCACTGCTGATTTTTATCACATCATTTAAGCAAAACAAAACAAAAAGCTATCATCAAAGGGTCAGCCCAGGAGAGTCAGCTGCTGACAGCAACCTTCTCCTTCACTCACCCTCTTCCACACCAGACGTGCTAGCAACGTGCATCCCGCAGGCAGAGCAGGCTCCCAGGGTCTCCTAGGGCCCAGCAGAGCTGGGAGCTCCTGGCACACGAGGCTGTACTGGGCTTGCTGCTTATCGCCGCAGTGCAAAGACCCTCACAGGGCACACTTCAAAATAGAGCAGTGCTGATAGCCAGTGCAGGTGGTTTGCAAAAGCCTTGGACAGGTATTCAAGCCTTTTTTGCAGCTCCTGAGTGCAGCCTGTCTCTTGACCTGGTGTTTCTGGTGCTTCACGGCAGCACAAGCTGCGCCAGGGCTTGTTGCATCTTTGGACGTGGGGATGGGGCCCAAACGGCCAGCCCCGTGCTGAGGCTGGGCTGCGGCAGGTGGCTCAGGGATTTTCTGATAATGCTGATGGAGAGAAATGCAAGGAGGTTCATTCATTTGCTCTATTAGACAAGGAGAGACTTGGAAATGGACGGTATGCTTAATGTCAGCCTTACATCCTGCAGAGCAGCGGGCTGGGATTTTGCAGTCTTGTCCGGAGAAGTATAAAATACAGCTGGCATTAGCACACGATGGCAAAAAGCTGGCCCTTCCCATTGGCCATCTGCCGCTTCTCACAGGGCCTGGAACTGATGAAGACTGCAAGGAAGCTTCATAAAAGCTGCATTTTATTGGGTTGCTGTTAGGGCCCTTGATACTTTGGTAGTTACCACTTCTCCTCAGACCCACTGACGTTTAGGTCGTGGTTTTCCTCCAGTGAAATGGCTTTCAGAGTGAGTAATTCTTCAGTCCCTGGTTTGGCAGTGGGTTATCTGAAGCATTTCCAAAGTGGTTCACAGTAATTGTTTGTTTCTCTTAAGCTCTGCTTATCATTGGGAAATGCACACAGAAAGTTGTTTTGTAACAAAGGCCGTGTGCTGTGCTGCTGCTGCTGCTGGTTTTTGGAGGTGAGGAGTGAGAGAGGGGAACGGAGGAAATGTCAGAGTGCTTTATTAAGCATTTGTTCCGACTACTTTAGTAGATGTTAATTCAGATTCAGCACGATTTAACTTCAAAAAATGAATTGTCTCTGCTTGAGATGTTAAAAATGCCTAATTTTGATAGCATCTGGCAAAAAGTCCTCATTTTGTAAGTAAAGGCAGACTGGCTCTGCTGCCACAGCTGAGGTGAGTCGTGGAGGTGACAGGTTTCTACTGGAGCTGAATGTGCTACCTATTTGTGTCTCTGTCAAGTCCCCCATGCTGAGGCCACGGGTAACGTTGCCTTATACAAGGAAGGTCTAAAGAGATGGGTCAGTGTTTGGAGCTCTGGGTAACAACGTGAGAGCCGAATGTGGAAACCAATGCTTGATAACACACAGAGAGCCACATGTCACCATCACCGTCAGGCTGTGTAGTCATCACGCTGTTCCTGTGTGGATTTTAAGGCCTCGGTGTGTCGTGTCATGGATGGGCTGGAGGTGGGAAGTTCTCCTGGTGTTCCTGTTGGGCTGAGGTTTCGCTTCTGATCTCGTTAGCACCGCTGTGCTGCAGGGCAGTGGCAACAGCGTGGGCAGGCCTGTGCTTCGCGCAGGTTTTGTTTTCACTGCAGTCTTCCTGAAGATGAAGGGCCTGTGGCTGAGGGAGTCTGGCTCTGAAAACCTGTGGAGTTGTGGCTGCACATGAAGGAAACCTCTGCTGAGGAGCCTGCTTCGATATTTATGAAACTTTGTTTTCATAAACTGCTGGTTGTTCAATAGGGCATAAAACAGCCAGTATGAGATAGTTATTTGCTCTACAAAATCATTTTGCTCCCTAGCTCCAATTTTACACAGCACTTGCTGCATTTCATTTAGTTCTCTAAGAAATGTGACACAGTAGATTAACTATTGATAGCAAAATATGGTGCTTCCTGTGCAACTGTCACTTCCCTTCCTCCATCCTCTCCTTTTTAACCCCAGATGATCCAGTAGTGGCAAACCCTGTTGCTCTTACAAGGAAACGGGTTCTGAAATGTCTCAGTGATGAGGAATTTTGCTGGGATGTTTTAGGCACTTCTGCTGTTCCTGAAGTCTTCTCCAAGTTAGTGTCTGACCTCCTGCAGTGTTTAATGTGTGTGAAGCATTTTGTTTGGACTAGATGACAGCATCTCTCACGGTGACTAGTCAGCACCTAGCACCTTCAGCACAGAGAGATATTGCCATCGTCAACATAAATTGCCATCTATTAAGTCAATAATGCATAATTAATGACATGGCAAATAATTTATTGTGCAACCTATTGGGAAATACCTAAATAAATAAAGGTGAATAGGTTGAGGAGAAACCAACTGTTTTTGCACAGGGCAAGTGTCCCCCTTCGCCCTGAGCACGCAGAGGGGCTCAAGGAGCTCTCCTCATGCTCAGCTCTGTGCCAGGTCCGTGAGGAACAGGAAGGCTGTGGGGCACCACGCTGTCCTATCACCCGTAATACCCTGCTGGGGGGTGCCAGCATCCAGCAGCAGGCTTTGAGCTTGTCTTCAAATTACCGCAAAGGGGACTAGTGTGGTGTGATCAGAGCACTGGTACCTTCCTATGAACACAATAAAATCTGTTAAAGAGCTCTTTCGTCTAGTGGAGGTTTTGTTAGCAAGGCTACAG
The DNA here is from genome assembly GCF_964211825.1 of Aythya ferina. NCBI lineage: Eukaryota > Metazoa > Chordata > Aves > Anseriformes > Anatidae > Aythya > Aythya ferina. The sequence goes on from NC_140311.1 coordinate 8,219,479, forward strand.
ACGTTTCTGCAGTGAGTGCGTGGTGCACGAGACAGGGAGGAAGGCAGCGAGCAAGCAGGTACAGAGTATTTGCAGCCAACGTGCAGTGAGCTTTTCCCTTTTCCATCTCATTTGAGGTTCGGAAGAAATGTTGATGCAAAATCACAGCTGCCAGGGTGCTCCTGACTTCCCCTCAGGATTTTCTGCGAGCACTTTGAAATAAATAAAATTCAAAGGCTCCAGGGCAGCAAGAGGAGGGAGCTGGGGAGGGCAGTGTTTGCAGAGTGTGATTCAGCAGATGCACAGAGGTGGCACAAAATCTTCTGGGTAGCAAGGAAGGGTGAACTTGTGAGCACAGGGAGAAAGAGTTATGAATCCCGTGTTATGTAAAGGGCAAAAATAGCATGCTCATTGTCAGGCTGGCGAGCGTAGGAAGCTGCCAGGATACAGCAGGTAATGGCAGGAGCATCGCAGCCCTGCGAGTGAAAGGCAAGTCGGGGTTTGCTGCAACTCAGGCTGTTTTTCAGACCAGGCTTGTTAGGGGTTGGTAGCAAAGAGGGCTGATCTTGAGGGACAGTGACGTGGAAATAAAACTGCCTGCTCACACAGCCCGTCTGCTTCTCCGGGTGAATGTACAGTGCTCTTCATTTCTAAGGGGATCAACAAAGTTTTGCTGCTTTTTGTATCAGTCCTGTGGAAGCCTCAAAACTGCAGCGATTGGGAAGGTGTGCTTTCACCCTGCTGTTTCTAGTGAGAGCAGTGTAACCCAGGTGCAGGAAACGTATCCGTGCAGACAAGGTGCCTACGTTGTCTCAGTGGAGGATTTGATAGGTAAAACACGTTTTGAAGAGTGATGCAAAATACATCAGGAAATGAGCCAGGTTTTCAACATCTGCCAAACTGAATAAAAAAATAATTGAATGAATGAAATGAAATAAAACAGGTAAAATCTCTTAACTTTGTAAGTTAAGCAAAAGCAGTAGCAATTACTGAGAAGCAAGTGATTTTGGTGTCCTTCCAGTGCTCTTTTCAGCGGATTGAACAATGCTTTTAGAAGAGGATGTGTGCACAATGGATGTGTGAAACCTGGGGTTGGTAACTCTGTGTTACTCATGGGAGAAGCATTTCTTGTGCCTTTTGGCATGATGAGAGGGACAGCCCAGCCTGCCACTTGAAAGGCTGCCTCTGTGGATGATGGCAGCCCCATGCTGGAGAAGGGAGGTTCCCTAGGGAGCAGGAGGGTTCCTTCTGAAGTTTTGAGGCAAACTGGCTTAACTGCAACTCCATCAGTTCTAGCAGAAGCAACTTTAAAAAATATATTTAAGAAGTCCTGATGCCGTCTGCCCCAAGCAGAGCTCGGTGGGAAGCCCCAACTCCCTGCTGAGAGTTTTCCTCATCAGCTTGTTTGTCACAAGTCCCCTGCTCCAGATTTCAATCCACTGTAATTTAGCAAACATTTATGGTGCAAAGAGGTTGAGAAGCATGGATTTTTATTTTACAGGCATTTTTACATCTGGTCTGACAATCTCTTCTGTACTGTGGATCACCATCGTCATCGATTTTTAAATGACCCTGGGGAGTGTAATTCCAAGGCCTTGCACAATTGCCCCGATAGATGTGCCTCTAACACGTGAACCTTGTTAGCCTGCTGTCTGCAGCTCGCATTGACACGTGCCAGGGTAGGAATATTTGAGATCATGCTAGCAAGTGGGGCGTTAGCTGGCCTGGAAAACTTGCAACTACTATGTTTTAAGTAGGAAGATTTAATTTATGTTTGTCAGTGGCTCTCATTTCCTCCTTAGAGGACCAAGTGCAATTTCAGGTCTGCTTTGCTTGACCTTTTAGCTTGGAGAAAGGCAACCTTTATACATGATGCATGAGCATAGTTCTTTGAAACCTGCAAGAAATGGTTTGTTCATTGAACATGCAAACAAATTACTCTCCCTGGCCTTGAATTTAAACTGACATTAAGCTCAGAGAACATCTATATTTAATTATGAATAAGGGCCAGAAAACAATTTGTAACCTTAAAATGGTATAATTAAAAGTGAAGCCCTTCCTATGGAAGGAATTTATCCTAATAAAACCCTTGCTTTTTGTTTTGCTCTTTGCAAAAGCAAAGACATGTTAGGTAAAGCCAAAAATTTTTAGATTGATTTGAAGCTTCAGCTTATCTGCTTTGAGCTTGATTTTCATTTCTGATGTGCTGTGAGCCGCTTCCAATGAAGCAGAAGCACAGAAAGCTGCTGAGGAGTTTCTCTTTTTCCATCTTCCCCAAAAGACAGGGTTTATGTTGGTGGAGCAAAGCAGGTTGGGCTGCCTGCAGCCAGCATCACCTGCTGGGAACATGGCTGAAAGAGATGGTCCCTGCAGGCTTAGTGCTTTAAACCTAAACACTCGGGGTTTCCCAGGGGCTGAGCCTACCCTGTGAGCACATCACGGGAAGGAGAGGTTTTCCTGATGCAACAGGGAAATTTATGAGTTGCAAAACCTACGGCCGACTGAGGCAGCTTCTCCTCTCTCCCCACATCCAACCCATTTTCACCTGGAGCCTCTTCCTTCCTCTTTGCCAGAGCATCCCCGAGCAGCTGGATGCTTCAGTGTTTGAATTCACGGTGACCACCTGCAAACTCTCCTTGGGCTGTCCCCTGACAGCCGCCCACCCTGTGCCACGTTATGCAGCAGTTCTCCTGGGACAGGTCTCACCCCCTCCAGGTTCAGCTCCTGCTGCAGAGAAATGGTACAGGAGATGCGCTGTGAATGCTGGCCACCAGGTGTTTAATATTCTTTCCATCCTGCTTTTATTAGTGCAAATAATTTCAGGCTGGGATTGGCAATGACCGAGGGAGGACTGAAGGGCTTTCTGTTATTTTGGTTTTTGTCCTGTTGGAGGACTTTAAAGGGGATGGAGACTGCTGGAATAAGTATGAGTTATGTACTTGGGTAATTCTCATCAGCAGCCTTGGCTAAATGAAGTTTCTCTGCTTTTTTTGCATTTCTTCTTTTTGTGGTCACATTTTGTGTTCCCCTGCCCAAAAAACATTACAATTTCAGGAAAGCCATTGAATTCAGTCTTGGCAGTTTGCCATCTGCTGTCTGAAGTGTCAGCATAAAAAATTATGGATGCAATCTAGTGGTAGCCCTTTGCAAAACTGATTGTAAAAAACTGAACTGTAAAATGCTTTCCTCCTTTCAGAGGGAAGGCCAGGGTTATTGAACACAAGTTATTGTACATTAAAATAGCATTAATCAGCTTGACTAAAAAAAAATAAAAAAAAATCTCCTGGATTCTTGCAAAATCCACATCAAAGGTGAGATTTGTAGCTTTGTCCTTGACTTTTTTTTATATTTACTGTGTGTGAGATTTCTTCATTTTCTTTGATTGCTGCAAGCACAGGCTCATGTCAGACAAAAACAGTCAGTTTGAAAAGGATTCAGGCTTTTAAAAATTAATTTAGATGACAGCATTCAGTGAATAACTCTAAAACTTTTAATATTCAGATTTTCTTTTAATATTTTTTTCTTCCTACCTTGCAGCATGCAAACTTTATGATTCTGGAGAAACTGATTTTTCAAAGGAAATGAGGAAGGTGCAGGCTCTGTCCAATGCCCGCAGCAAAAGAGGCAGCAGGAGCTCAGAGCCGTTTCAGCTGTTTCCATGTTGGGTGAATGGTAAAATAAACTCTGTCTGCCTCCAAAATGGGAACAGCATGCTTCCTACAATACCAGAGCACTTTTAAGCCTGCCTGCCTTTTGGGTAGGACTTGTGGATGATGCTGTCCTGCTCCTAGGCACAGGATTATGTGTCTGCCTTTCCAGGCTGTGGGTTTTGTATGCTGGTGTGAGCTACCTGCTGGTAGATCTGGGTCAGCGTGGAGTCGGGCTGGGTTAGGCTGGAAGGGGTCTCTGATCATCCCTTTCCAACCCTTTGCAGGGCCAACTTCAAAGTTGAATCAGGTGGCCCGAAGAAAATGCAAGGTAGTTTCTGCTTCTTGGGGAAAAGCTGTGTGCAGGCACACGAACGTACCACACGTGGACAAATCATGCACTGACTGCTTCACCTGCCATCAGAACAGAAATCATGTAAATTCTTCTGCTTAGGAAGCTCCCTTTCTAAAGTAGTCAGGAAGCACTTTAGGAAAACCAACTTCAGCATGTAAGACTTTGTAATCTTTACAAAGCTTCAGGCAGGACTGAATTTTACAGCAAAAGCGCACTTGGATGAGCGCATGCAAGTCTGCAATGCAAATTGTGCTGGCCCCGAGCTGCGGCAGCGCTGGAGGTGCAGGGATAGCATGGAAATGGCAGGGCTTCGCTCAGCTGCTAATTCACAGTCCAGAGCCGGAGAGCTATACCTATAAATACAGGGAGCGAGTGCTTTAAGGACCTGTATATCAGCTGGCGTGGCATGGTTAACATTCGCATAGGCAATAAACACCATTTGCTGAAGATTTGTTCAGCAGTTCTCATCATCAAATCCACTTATTTTAAAAAATGTGATTGGTGCCTTGGTAAATACATTGCTGGGGGAATGCATCTTCGTTCTCAAAGTAAGTGGAAGGAATATCGGAGTCGCTGGTGTTTATCATTGCAATCCAGCAGTAAAAATAACATTTGGGGGGAAACATGAGAACGAGCATTAGTAGAATGCATGTTTATGGTTTAATAGCTTATGATAAAGCAATAATTCAAAATGCAGTTTGTTAATGGCTTTTAACTGTCTTCTCTATCCTGCTTTTGACTGCAAATAGTCAGGTTTACAAAAAGGGGATAGCAGAGGTTTAGTCTACTTCATTACCAGCCGGAAAGTACTTTAGCTTCTGTGCAATCTGTTTTTTTCTTTTTCTTTTTTTCTTCCCCTTAAACTGTATCAGCTTCCATTTGTCTCTGAGCTCTTTGGAAGAAGAGTGCGTTATGGTGCAATGGGCATCTTGGGTGGGAGAAGAGTGTTGCTTTTCCCCTTTGCTGACCTCCTTTGACCACGGTGACTTTAAAAGCAGTTGGCTGTCATCAGACAATTGGCCCTGACTGAATAGTTCAGACTCATTAAAAGCAAGAAGTAATGGAAGAAGAAAGTGTTGTGTCATTGAATTTTCTATTGTCAATGTCTGCTTGATATGACCCTTGGGGAGATGGTAAAATAGTGAATTCCCATCAGAAGCATGTCAGCTGTGATGAATGTAGGATTTGGTGGGGGGGAAGTGGTTTAAGTTAATTCAGAGATCTTAATTGTTGCTCCTTCTTGTTAGCTGGTAAGAATGCACACCTTGATTGAAGACTTCCTGGGCCATTTGGTGCCTGGTAGACATTTGACTGAAATCTTAATTTATTTCTTTTCTAAAGCTTCAAAATGTGGAGAGCTGCCGTTATTTCGATTTTTTTTTTTCCAATGTTGTAATTGAGACTATAACAGTTTGGGGTGAAGTATAGTAACAATCCTGTAGGGTTTTTTTCCCCATTTTAAGCCTAGGGGGATTGAAGTAGCACATATATGGAAGTGATTTTTGTGTTGAAAGTACTGATAGTTGTTGTAATTAACACAGAGGCAATGGGGAACTGGGGGGTTTCTTTTATTTATTTTTTTTTTTTTTGGTGCTGCTGTCTTTCCAGACTCCCACCTGGAAAAACTAGAATTGTGATGGTCAAGTAACTGCCCCGTTAAGATTCCCTCACCTTCTGAATGTCTACAAAGACCTGTCACCTTTTAAAGGTTGTCCAGTAAATATTTGTTTTTGTGCAAACATATTAAGCTCAGTCCTCAGATTTAAAATAAAAATCATGAGCCAGGCATCAGAGTATCTGAAGTACCATTAAGTTAAGGTTTAAGGCCATCATTATTTTTTTTTCTTATTTGATCCCACAAATCTCTCATGTGCTTGGAATCCTCTAGAAGCTTACAAAGTCCCATTGATTTCACAAAGCTAAGCATGTGCTTAAGTGCTTTGCAGGATCACAGCCAAACTTGGGTTTTCTTTAGTTGCTTATAGCAAGTGTTTAGGGATCAAGCAAGCGTTTAGGTTTTCAAGTCTTTTCTAGTTATTAGGGAGTAGAAATTGTTATTTTTTTTTTTAATGGCAGTTCAGATTCTGATTTCACGTGATTCCAGGAGCTGTCTAGCACGTAATATGATAGAGTTAGCAACTCTAAGGAGCTTCCTGTTTGTCCTATATTTTATCTCTTGAAATGTCAGTTCATATATTCTCCTTAATTTCTTTTTTTTGTTTTTGTTTTGTTTTGTTTTGTTTTGTTTTTTGGTGGGGGGACCCCAAAAAACGAACAAAATCCCAACAAATTCCCAGTAGAACTTCTGTGTACCAAGGAAAACATCCCCCAGCTTGCTCCTTCCTAATGCTGCACTGCAGAGGTGGGTGGCTCTCGCTGCTCGGATGGGACCTGCTCCCATTTTGAGGCAGGTCAGTCAGAGCAAACTGCCCTGCGGGTCTCCATCCAGCCGCTGAGGACAAGTGCTGGTCTCTGAGGAGCTGTGGAAGCCATCTCAGACTTGCTGTCTCTAGGAATAATGGGAAGCAGTACGCTCCATCAGGTTGGAGGAACTCCTCAGCTGTTTAAATGTGTGCTCTAGTATTATAAAGCTATGGTTTACAGAGTTCTTTTTATTACAGTTATGTGAGGCTTGATCACATAAAGTTATATGGGCAGCAAACAGACTGGTGCTGAAATGAGGTTCTTATGGCTTTGTTTTGATTTCCACAAGGAAAAAAAATGAATTTGAAATGTACCTTCCAGCTGCAGATAGCAATCTTATTAGAAGCAGAGCAAACTCTGAATTGGAAGTTCTGCTTGCCACAGGGCATAAATTATGGCTGCCCCCTTACTGGATGGATATTTTGGGGGGAATTTTTTTTTCTTGGCTGGAGTACCCAGGCCTTTGGGCAAAGCTTTCCTCGTCTTGTCTTCATTTCTGTGGCTGTTGTGGGAGCTTTGCCTGAGTAAGAACTGCAAGATGGAGCCCAGCCTTCTGAGAAGTATTCTCAGAATTGTAAGTGTAAACAAGTCCTGTAAAAGAAAGTTGGAATGAGAACTCTCAATTCTTACTGGAATTATGACTGCAATTAAGAGTGATTAAAAATATGTGCTGCAGACAGTGTAGTTGTTATGCTAATCAGTATCTTTTTGTTTCTCTCCTAATGCGTTTCACCTGCGATGATCGGAAATGCTTGAAATGACTGGGTATTTGGCATTTTGCATTTTTTATCTCAACTCTTCTTATGGAAATTCCTACTCCCAGGTAAGCCCATTTTTATTAAAACTACTTGGATCTGTATCTTTTGTCTAGCCTAGGTTTTATATTATATTTTTGGGAGGAAATTGCCAGCAATTGCAACTGATCGGCCTGTTTTGTACTCGGTTTTGTCACCGAGGATTAGATATCAATGCTGCAAAATGCTTACTGGACAGACTACAATTCAATTTAACATGCCGTGTTAAAGAAAGAAACACAGCGTAATGCATTCAGGAACCTGCCAAACATTTCTAGCACTTGGGATTTTATCATGTCTTGAAACTGTTGCAGGTATTTTTGATGGTTCCTCTCTAGGAATTAAGGTTTTACTTGCATCATTCTTCTGCCAGGAACAAACTAGGTTTCTAATCCTGTAGTTCCTAAGGACAGCGTGAAGACAAGACCCTTAAGTGCTCTGAGAGCAGAAGTCAAATACAAATAACTGACCGTGGATGATTTTGTAGAGTTTTAGGATTCTTGGGGGCTTTTCTCAGTTTTTGAAGGCTTGATCCTGGGTTGTCTTTGGATACCATTCTTGAGTTGCTCTCTTACACAGTATTCACTTTTGTAAAGATGCTGCTGTTAGTTAGCCACGGTCTGTGGTTAGGTACAGCTCTTCCCTGCTATTGCCATATGCCCTGAGCAAGTCAGTGAGATTGTCTCTTGGGTACCAAGATGGTCAGCTGGGTGCCAGGTTGACCTCAGATGGGTGACAGGCAACGAGCCAAGACTGGGTCTGGTGTGTGCAGGCACGAGGTAGTGTTTGCAAGCACCACTGTAACTGTAACTACAGGTAACTGTAAAAGGAGACACTTTGAGGTGCTGGATGCAGTGTCCAGCTGCTTGTACAGCCCACAGCTTTTGTCACCCAGGTGCGTGTGTGTGGGCAGATTGCTGCTGAGCAAAGGTGGGTGTGCACCCCAGACCCCATCTCATGGTGCTAATTGCTCATCTAGCAGAGAGAGCCAGCCTTGGGAAGCTGCTTTTTTTTTTTTTTTTTTCTTTTTCTCTACACTTAATATCTCACTGACAGGCCGGAGAATTCCTTGGCAGTTCCTCCCAGGTCCGCCTGATCGTTCTTTTCTGTTTCCATGATGCAGCAGGTTTTTCGTCAGGACACAGATTGCTGTTCTTATTTTGTGGAAGGAGATTTAATTACAGCGCAAGTAAGCCACATCCATCATTTCCAGTTCAGAGCCCATCAGGAGCTTCTCTCTGAGTTTTGGTTACATGAAGTCACAGGGTTGTTCTCACTGCATCTCCCTTGCCTTTGCCAAAGCAATAGCTGATTGGGGCAGGAGCTGACCATCCTCTGGGCCATTGCCTTGAAGGATTTTTTTTGAGGCTATCGCCATGCACTTTCCCAGTGGAGCAGCAGTTTGTGTTCACACTTCTATTTCTATGCAGTAAGTGGTGGAAGCTTCTGGATTTGGAGCCTGAAGTGAAAAGGGTAACACAATGTTGATTTTTCTGAGCTGGAATAACTGGCCTGGGAAACGGGACAGAAGGAGCAAGGCAAGTGTCTGCTGGCTCAGAGCAAGTGAATTTGTGTTTGTGTTGCAGTGTCATGGTTTTGTGTTTGTTTTTTGTTTGCTTGTTTGTTTGTTTTTTGCCTCACTTATTTTCGTCGGTCTCCTTTCCTCAGTCTGAAGCAACAGATTTCGGAAGCTGAGACTTTCTGTTAAATGAAGTTTGGGATAAGCATTGAAGCACAGGTTGTGTTTGTCTGCTTCATTAGTGTTAGGAGAATCGTGTTTTGTGAAAGCTCTGAGCCTTTTATCCCTTCACCCCAGGGTGTTCATCCCAGAAAATGGACCCTCTGGGACTGCCTACAGTCTCTTGCACTGTTGTCCCAAAAGCTCATGGTCAGGATTTCAGGTTTTCTGCCCCCCACCTGCCCCCCAGGTTTTCTGGGGGGCAGGTGGGACTTGAACTGGTGGCCATGTCATGTCGTAAGAGCCTGGTTGAGCACCTGCACACACTGGAGTGCATCTGCGTCTTCTCAAAGGACAATTTGAAAACTGTGGGGATGCTTTGACACGCAGTCATGTTTGTTTCCTAGGGCTCCATACCCAAAGGTAGACCTTTGTGTTCCTGTGACTGTGATCTTTATGCTAAAGCTTCTGATATCTTGTGGCCCTTTCGCATGCCAGCACATGGCTGCTCCTGGGCTGCAGCAGTACCCACTGCATTGGGCTGTGATGTCTTGCAGTGAGCCAGCCCATCAGCATGGCTTCAAAAAAAAAATGCAGCGAGGACAAGAAGGCAACTATTGCTTTAGCTTTCCCTCTTGTACATGCGGTTGCATAAATGTGCTAGATTATGATTATCTCTGCCTCATAATTAGCAATTTGCATAACTGCTTGCTGTGAACAAGAAGTCCCATCAGTGTTATGAAGGATTTATTTAGCTGTCTGAATATATTTTTGTTATCCAGTGCAGAAAGAAAACAATCGAAATGGAAGCAGTCCCAAAAGCTTGGTGTTATTTCTAACCCACACGCATAATTAACAGGAGTACTAATTGTTCAGCACCAGAAACTCATTTGTTTCTCTGTAGGCTGGAAGAACATTAATTCTCAGAGTGCCTCTCTTTCTTTTTCCCCACAGCCAGCAGTATCATAAGGTCTGCAGTTGGTTGTAACCAGATTATATTTGTTGTGTTTGCAGTGTATCGTTTGCGATAGTCTTGTCTTTTCCCAAGCTTCTGTCTAAGCTGTGAAATGTATGTAAATGTATGTACTCAGGGCTACATTTCAGCTTCCAAACAATGGATTGTTGTATCTCTTGTTGTCACATGAAGTGAAGGCTTAGCCTAGGGAACAGGTAGTGCCTTGGGTCACTGCCCATTGCCGCAGTGTTCCTTCCAAGAGGTGGGACCTGCCTTCACCTTCTGGCTTTGCACGTTCATCTGCTCACAAGTTCTGGGAGATTAAATGTACCCTGGGAGAAACTTTGCATATGTGGTCCTGCTTTTGGAAAATTCACCCGTGTGAAGGAGTAGACTGGTGCTGTACAAAATGAGTTCTGCATTTAAACTTGTGTGGCTTGGAAATGGTAGGATCTGGGGAATGCACCTCTCTGAGCAGTCAGAGGGATTGTGCTTATTAGGTTGCAGCTATCTTGAGAGCTGTTTAAATGTCATTCTCCGGTGACTTTTTGTGAGGACACAGCCTGAGTTGGGCGGTGTTGCATGTCAGTAAGACACTAGGGTCTGTGCAAGTCTATCCTTAGCGAGTGCTGGGAATTTTCAAATTTTTGAATGTCTGCTGACTTGACTTCTCTTTAAGAGTGTTGTTTACCACCTAGCTGGCTTTGCTTCTTAGCAGTTAGGACCCTGGAGCCTGCGGTCAAGCTCATGCAGTGAAGAGGTAGAGGAAGGTGTGCATGATGCGTAGCTATGGAGCAGTGCTTGGGTGAGAAGGTTCTTCCCAGCCTTTGGTGGCAATTCTGAAACAGATCCACCAGGCTGTAGACCAAAAGTAGTGTTGCTGTTAAGGAAAGCACTGAAATGCATGCCATGTAAATCATGGGACCTTAGGTGCATAGTTGAGGGTGCTCCTAAATGGGGGCCCTAATGTGTGCTCGTTAAAAGGGCAGAACAGAATCTGTTAGACAACTTGCTTGGAACAAGATGAGACTGTGTAATCTAAGAGCCAAATGATTTAATATGCAATCAGCCTAAAATCTCATTTGAAGAAGTGAATGTGCAGGCTTGCACCAACATAATTTACTTATTTTTATGAGTATCTTCCATGCACTGCTAATAAATATGAACTATTAACGTGTTTTTAATCTGATTCGCATTTATTGCAGGTTGAGTGTGAGACTATAAATAATGCTTGCTTAGAGGCATGAAGTGTAAAGCTGTGCAAGTGGGGCTGCCATCCATTCCTGGAGCCAAGGCTGTGCAAGGCAGCACTTATTTGCAATGCTGATAAGCAACCAGCTCAGCAAGGCATTTAGTTAATTCACCAGGCAGGTTTTCTGTGTGGCTGTGGGGTGCTTTTCTGGCACCTTGGCACCACATTTCCTCTGAAACCAGATCTTGCTCTCAGCACGCGGGTTGAAACAGGTATTATGGGCCATAATCAGTGTTTCTCTATTCAGTGGGAACTTAAAAATCACTGGAGCTGCAACAAAACTGCTTGGAAGGGGTAATACAAGTAACGTGCTCTTGCAAGGAGGGGAAGGGGTTGGGCAGAAGTGATTGGAGGGAAATGGGAAGGCATTCTCAGGGCTCTTTCACAAGGCTGAATGTTTTAATCCTTTTTTCTATCCTGTCAAGGAGCCATTTTCTCCTGCAAGGTTGGGTCCCCAAACAAATGCCCTTTCTGGAGGGGTGGCAGGGGTTGCAGATTGAATAAGAACAAAATGGAAGTTGCTTATTGGAGTGTTCCCTGTTTTCAGCTGGGAGTTTTCAGCTCAACAAAGTGGAGAAATGAGCACCTCTACCATCTCAGGATAGCAATAACTAGGGCAGGTAAGAAATGATTGTGGTTTTCCTGCTGGAAATCTAGCTTTTATCAGGGAGAAAATAACAGAATTGCAGAGAGGCTTGGCATTCTCATTGCACTGCGTCAGGGGCATGGTTGGTACTGCACCGTGTGTCCTTTGTGTTCAGACAGCGTTCGGATCCAGAACAGCTGTCCCATAGTGTGCTGGGTCCCCAGTTGCTCGTCTGCTACTGTGGGTTGTGAGAGATGTAGATTAAACTGGGTAGAGTTGTCCAGAAAGAGGAAAATGCAGGAAAAAGGCAGCTCTAGGGCTGCCCAGTGAGATGGTGCAGCATAACTGCTCCTCTTGGCTGGAAGCTTTGTGATTGTTTTGTCTCAAATGTTTACCTTCCCGATACTCTGAAGTTCCCTGAGGAAAAGGAACCCTTTGTGATAAATAGTTTTGTCAAAAAAACAATTTTCCTTCAAAAGCGTTCTGATGGAAACTTCTTAGTAACACGCATCCTTACTCTTACTTCTCCCTTATTTGCACAAGCAGGCTTGATGTATTTTGCCCTTTGATGTATCTTGCAGCTCCTACTGAAAGCAACTGCAGTTGTGAACAAGTCGTGGGAGCGACTCTTTGATGGTACCCGAGACTGCATTAATGAGTGGGGTGACCCACGGTCCAAGGGACTGGCTGATGGAATTACAGCTGGCAGAAAGTAATTTTTAACCATCAATCTGAAGTACACGAGAATGTGGGCACATTATAGGTGTAGGGGTAACTGTGCTTCTTGGTTCGTTACGATTTTCACACTGGTTTCCATTCCATTATGTGGCTGTTAATTGCAGAGAGGAAAGGCTAACATCCTGATCCAGCTGAAGAGCAGAGAAGGTGCGTGTCCACTTTGCATCGGGTATCAAAGGACAGCTCTGATGTTTTTGTGATATTTACATTAACAGTTCATGGTTGCATTAAAGGATACGTGGAATGTGATGAATATTTTATGGTGCTGTATGAGTGGAGAAAAAAAAACCTGAGATTCTTTGTGTGATCTTTGTAATGTCACCTTTGGTACAAGGGCAGGGAGGATGAGAGGCTGTTCAAGACTTCCTTACAGTGCCATCTCGACACCACTTAATGCTCTGTTTTCACAGATCTTTCTGTGCATGTTCTTTGCCTTGTATAAAAATCAATAAATGAAACATCAAGATCTGAATCCCACAGCTTCCCAGGGCATGAAGGAGAGGAAGGGTTCCCAGCAAAGCTCTTGCAGCTGCGGTTGGTTCCCACTGAGGCTTGCAGAGATGTCCGAAAGCTCAGCAACCTGTCAGGTGTCTGCAGGAAATACAGTGCAGGAGGCTTTTATCCTGCACTGGGAAACCTGGGGCTGCCTGGATGTGGTTTTCTCTAGGTGGCTGCACTACTTGAATTTGGCAGCTTCGTGTGGCTTCAAAATGTGTACTGAGTAACGCAGCAGGGGCTTTCTACAAGGCAGGATGCTGCCTTTTCACCTCTGCCATCTAGTCAAGTCTTCCGGATTGTGTCAGTACACGTGATTGTGTGGCTGTCCAGCGGCCGCTGGCTGAGTGTGAACTCTTCCAAGCAGGTTGCGGTGAATAGGGCAGGAATTCACCTCTGTCAGATAGTGCCTAAGCGTCCAACGTTTAGTATTGGTCCTGCTTCCTGCTGATAGATAGGTGTCTATTGAATGCAGCCTGTAACAGACTAACTTTGCTGCCCAGACAATACTAAATGAAATGAATTCGCAGCGCCTGCAATGTTGTTTGCTGCTTTGTTATGTAGTCTAAAGTAAGACTGGGTCAATACGGCATTAGTTTGGGCTCGATGTGACCTATCTAAAGCCACCAAAGTAAATTCAATTTGTGTTTATTTCTGTGCTGGAGTCTGTTCTTCACAGGCTTGACAAGGAATTCATCTTACCTTGTTTTTACTTACTTTGAAAGGAAGAACAGTGGAAGGACTTAATCCAGGAAAGACTTTGTGCTGGCTTTCAAGTACTCTGTGTCTAATGTTTCTGTACAGCTTTGGCCTATTCATGCTCAGCTAATCCATCATATTGTAATTCTCACAAAGTCATTTGCAGTCCCTGCTCCCCCACCTCCAATTCCCAGGAAAGGTTTTTATAGCTGAGACAGCGCTGTAGCAAGAGTTGTTTATTTACACATGTAAATACTGCAGTTCTTATCTGTGATTTTTTTTTCCCTCCACAATTCACTGAGTGCAGTAATGTGCAGTGACTTCCCAGAGGAAGGGCAGTTATAGATTTCACTCTCTAGTGCCTGATCCATGACCCATTGGAGTCAGCAAATGTCTTTCCACTGACCCCATCTGGTTCTGGATCAGGTGCTAGAGAGCATTTTGAGTGAAAGCTATCTGCATCTTTCTAATGGTCGTATCATGTTTCATAGGTTTTTCCTGGTTAGAAAAGGATGTAAAAGCTGTAATGTTGGAAACCATAATACTTTGTTAATTGGATTGCATTAAAGCACGTTAATCAAACCAAAAGGGAGCATAAACTGGATTGTTGTGTCTGCTACAGAAAAAAAACATCCTCCTGCAAAGATGAGTGTGGTGTTTGGGGACACAAGGATCAAACCAGTGTTTGCTTGCAAAGAGCTGCAGGGTGCCCACGTGTCTCTGTGATTGGTGAAATGCAGGATCAGGCCCCACGATCCAGCTTGTTGGAACTGCAGTCTCCAGACACGTACATTCAAACCTACCCAGCAGTTGCTTGGGCTCCTTAACACATGAGGTGCAACAAAAATTTTGTGTGGAGGAAGAACTGGAACCTCTCCATCAGCTTTCCTGGTTTTGAAAGCTGTTTCTTCTGAGCCTTTTTCTGGCACAGATGACTTCTCCTCTCTTCCCAGAAAAGTTCACCAGGCAAAACTAGCAAAGGCAAGCATGTGGGCATCCTCACCAATGTACTGCAGTTTTATGAAACAACACTGGTAGGTTTTATGTCCACATATGTAAAGATCAAGATGCTAACAATCCAATGTTTCTTGTAATATATAAAGGATCACAGATGAGATAATAAAGATATTTCTTTGCCTACTGGGCATCTTTTGTACATCTCTCTATTCTCTGTGAAGCCTGTTGACTACATAGCTGTCACCAGCTGCTTAAATACAGCAGCCCCCCCCAGCCTCCCCCAATAAATGATTTGCCATTTCAGTGGCAGATTTTCATTACACAAAAGGAGAGACAGCCAAGGCAAGTGTTTAAAACTACTTAAGAACTTGAACTGTGTCATCTGTATAATTAAAAAGCACTGTTTGGGTCATTGTTCTGTTGTAGCTTTGCCGCTGTTGCTTTGGCAGATGGTCAAAGATCATTCCTGACCACTAAATCTGTTGCAGGGATCAGGCCTTGATGTGCAAAGGGACCTCCTGCTCCCCAGCACATGGAGCTCTTCCCTCAGAGCTGCAGCAGAGGGATGGGATGCAGCTTGATTTCCCCAGTGCAGCCATCCCCCAAGTAAACAAGCATTAATCATCCACCTCAATGAACTGCTCTTAAATTGAACGTGGTTGTTAAATTCCTGATAGCACTTGTGACTTGCATTGCCAAGCAGGACCTAGGGTTTAAATAATCAATGTTTCATCTTTCTTTTTTTGTTCCCTTTTATATGTGCTGGTTATCTCCCCGATGGGAGGTTTGGTCTGGTTGTTTGGTGCCTTTTGCTAACCAGGGCTCCCAATGTTGCCTTTACAATTAATTGTTAGTTTTTATTTTTTATTCCCAATCTGTTTTAAGTCACATCTGGTTTGAGACTGCCATTCTAGAAAGTCATTTTTTTAGAATTTGGTGTTAATTGGCTGAAGTATTTCAAAGGTGGAGGCTAATTTTTTGAAATGTGCCTCTTTTATGTTCAGGATTGACTGGGAAAGGCAATATTTTGGTCACAGTTACAGTCAAACTCAGCAATACCTGGTCTTCCAGTCCTTCAAGATGAACTAGCAGTTTCCACCTTCTTGCATCTTATTTTCATTCATAAACTGACAGGAGAGCAAAAGGTGTCGTCTTCTATCTCTTCTTGTTCTGCTTTTCAGCTCTGAATGATCTGGTCATTAGTGGACCTACCTGAGTAAATAAATGAAGAAAATACCATAATTTCTCAGCAGACGGTTCCTTGACTGTCCTCACTCTGCTCTGTATTGTCCTGCCCTGGCTGGAGAAGCTGTAGGATGATGGGAGCATCATTCCCAGCACCCAAAACTCTGGTCCAGGTCTGCTTGAGGGGTGCTTCCACGTGTCCCTATTTGGAGTACATAAGGAGAGGTGACCCCACATCCCTCTCTTGAGCAGTCATTCCTCTGCTCCTTCACAGATCACGTGCAGCTTATCAATGGAAATTACATTGTTGTCTCTGCAAAATGTTTTAACATGTTTCTGAGAAAGGCATCCCCCCTCACCCAGTGCTGTTTACAGTGTTAAAATAACAACAAAGCAGTATGCTTATCAAATAAGTATCAAAGCCAGGGTAAATCAACAATGCAGTGTTGATTGTAATTCATCAAATTAGTGAAATTGCTGTGTTAGGATTGATTAATTTGGGTACTAATTCGAAGCCTAAGAGGGTGACTGTGTGGTTCTGGTCGTCTTTGGGGATTTGTAGCAAGTCAATCAAATCTATAATTGCAAGCTGGCTAAATCACATGGAAAACAAATTGTCTGGCACTTCAGGCAGTGCTGCAGAGCTGGTTGCACACACGTGGCGCAGGAGGGCTGGGAAGGGCTGTCAGATACCTCTTGGCTTGTCACCCAGTGTTTACTCCGTAGCGAGATGAAAAGTCGTCAGGGCGTGGGAGCTGAGGTTTGCTGAGCTTGGAACAAGACTGAAGCTGTGATCTGTCCCTCGTCTGTAGGGGAGCACGGCTGCGCATGGCTCGACGTCGTGTTTCTGGGGACTGATGATCTCTTCGGTTTAATGAGAGGGAACTAAAAGGCTCGCTGCGCTTTTAGACAGTTGTGTATGGTGTTGGGTGGAAGAGAGCAGAGAGGAAACCAGATTAACTGCTGGTGTCTTGGGAGAGCGACTGCAGGGCAGCTGCAGGGGCTGTGGCTGGGGGTGGCTGGGCAAAGGCTGCCCACCCTATTTGTGGCAGCTCACTGGGGATGCAGGGCCATGGACACTGGCTGCTCTCAGATTCCCACTGAGCTCCAGAGGCCAGCCCGGGCTGGCCAGCACGCGCCTCCCACCACAGGGAGCTGGAAAGCTCCAGCTGAAAAGCTGTGAATTGCTTCCTCTCATGGCTTTTTATCCGGCAAAATGTTTTGTTGCCTTATTTATGACTTCTTCTGTAATGCGGGAGCCTGGGATAAAAAGGCTGAAGCCTTCCTCTTATTTTTGTCTGCAAACTCCCTCTCGCTGCCATGGCTTTGCAAGTTCTTTAGCAGGATGAAAGTTGTGGCTGAGTCTGGCCTTCCCCTGAGTTGTTTCATTATGCTGTTGACACGAACACTAAATCCTGCTTTCCTTTGCTGCATGCTGAAGGTCACTGCTGCAGTATGATCGTAATGAGCCTCATAAGCCACTGTCTCATCTCAGCAGGGCTCTCCATGGATTGCCCAAAAAAACCCCAACCATTTATTTTTTAACGTTATCAGTCTACAGATGCTGAAGGCATCATGTGAGCTTAAAGTCTCGTAGCTTATCGATGTCAGATGATGCTTTGATCTTAAAGGACTTGGGGGTAAAGGGAGGAATAAGGCAGTGGAATAAGTGGGCAGTGTTTCAAGTAGTAAATGCAATACGTAGAATTGGAGAGACCCGTGCTGGAAGCGATTTCTTTTGTGCTGTGTGATAATAGCTGTGTCCTGGCAGGAAGCAGTGTTCGTGCAAGCCCACCTGGCTTTAGCTTATGTGCAGCAGCAGAGGCACCCAGAGCATATGCAGGACACTTGGAGGAATATCCCAGCCCAGAGACTGTGGCTGCTCCTTCCTGCCCTTTTCAGCAGGATGAAGTTCCCAAAACAGTGCGAAGCTGGAAATGAGCCGTCAGAGTAAATGCACCTGCAGCTTCTCCACCCTCTGTCTGATGATGCTTTTCAAATTAACACCTGCACATTTAGAAATTGTTAAAATAATTTCATGCTCCGCTGACTACCCTGGCTGTTAAAATTTGGAGGGATAGCCTGGGACTACCCAAACAATATTCTTGTAGGGGGGTTGTCATGGCACAGACTGACATCAAGAAGCACCCTTTTATAAACAATGTTTGTTACGCTGCCATTTCGATTGTGTGAGTTTCATTTAATTAATCATGCAAAGAGAGGGAAGAGAAATTGCCCAGAATTTGGAATAAAACAGCTGACAGAAAGTATTTATCAGAGCCTCTCATATAATTGTCGTTGTGTTTGGAACATGTATCTGAGGGCATGGGGAAGTAAAACCAGCTTGTGGGCTGTGCTGTGCCCCACGGGGTGTCCCCATGCACTGACTGCCACCTGCCCCAAGGGATGAGGTCCCTAGTGGACAACCAGGGGCCTCTGTGGATGAGGGCAGAAGTGTTGGTTTTCTATACACTTTATTGCTTGTGTCGTGGCTGCAACATTTCTTATTTGAAAGTGATGCTCCAGGTGTGCAAAGGGAGAGCCTTATGAGGCTCAGGGACTCACTAGGCTCAGCAGCTCTGGGCATTTGCCTTTGCAGTCACAGCTCCTCTTCCCGACTTGCTGTCAGTGCCAGCAGACTGCATCTATTGGTTTGTCCTCCCCTTGCTTGCAGAATGAGGCTGAGCTGAAGGAACATGGATATCTTCGCTTCTGTGCTTGCTGGTTTTCGCAGGTGTCACAGTGTCTGCATGCAGGTTCACTCTGCAGCACTTGTAAAACATGATCCCTCCTGAGGCATTCTCAGGTCAGCAGGAGGGAGCTCATCTCCACAACCTGATAGATGTCTAAAAGTTGCTTGGAATTTAAAGCCTATGTGGACTAGTTCTCCCATGCGGAAAAGGGGGGATGAGAGGACATCTCTAAAGGCTAATTCCTTTCTCCTTCCCCCTCATCTTCTAGGAATAAGTCGGGATGATGACACTTGAGCTGCTAGCAGTGATAGTGGTAGGATGGGAGGGAAAGATCCTGCCCAGAGGTCCAGGGCAGAAGCTCCTGCTCTGCAGGACCGTTTGGAGCAGTCCTGGCCTCCAGGGCTGCTCTCGTGCTCTGCTCTGAAGCAGGACGATGGTTGAGCTGGTTTGGACATGCTGTGCTTGCAAAGCCATGTTCCGTGTAACCCCAGAAGAGTTAATTTGCTCCTGCTTAGCTGCCTGCAGGAGGGTGAATTGCACAAGCTGTCATAAGAGTGTGGGAATTTTCCTTTGGATTTGTGAGCCAAGAAGAGGACCAGGGGACCTTTATGGGGCTGTATTTAGGGCGGTATTTGCTGCTCAGCATAGTGAAGAAGAGATTGCTGTAAGAGATGAGGAAGGGCACTCATCTGTGATACAGACAGTGTATGACAGCTGATTCAGCCCTAATCGGGCAGCCGAGCATGCAGAGCGCAATAGGCTTGTATATCTTTTTCTGATCGCTGTTACAAATATTCCTGGGTAAGTGCTGCTTGCTGACGGTGCAGACACCCTACCAGGGAGGGAGGCAGCTGCAGAGTTGGTGCTGTGCAGAAGCCAATTATCAGGACTTGCTTTTCAGCAGGAGGGTCTTTGCAAAGCATGTGGGTAAGGACATTTGCAAGCTAAAAGGCTGCCTTATGCCCAGGTTGTTCTTTATTTTTAAAACTTCACCTGCCTCACTGGAGACCTGAGTTTGTTCCTGTCCTATTCCCTTTTCCAAGGCAGGCTCTTGTCTACCTTCACCATCCTTGACATGCTAAGAAATGTCTTAAAATCTCTGAAGAGCAGAAGTTCCTTCTGTGTCCCTCAGCAAGGTGCTGAAGCTGCACGAGCTGCTTTGGCCTACCGGGTATACAGAAAGGCCAACCTTCGCTGCAGCTTTCAGGCATTACCAGGATGGAAACTGTAAGACAAGCAGAGGTGTAAAATCAGCTGAGGTGTAGTGCTGAGTTTTCACAGGCATCTACATGGAATAAAGGGACTGACCATATCATTTGTTCTCCAGGAAAAGAATGGGCTGACACAAAACAGCAGGCAGTTTTTTGGCCGCATGCTGCTTAATAACACATTCGGTATTGATTAACTGTAGTTTTAAGCCCGTTTGGACAATTCAGCTGCTTGACTGAGAGGTTGAAACACAGTGGAAGAAGTGTTAATAAATGTAGTTCCCTGTTTGATCATGACTTTAAATTTTAAAAGTCCTTCGTGTATGAATCAAGTTATTGTGTTCCCAGGGGGAAGCCGGTTTGATTTATGACCTTTTAATGTTCCAAATACAATTAGCACTCCATCAGTATGCAGATACTATCATGGGGTCTGGTGACTTGAATGACTTCCAGTTACCCCTGTATCGGGAAGAGGTGTCACAGCTAATGAAATTCTCTCCAAAAAGTATTGATTCATTAGACAACACAATCCTTTGACTGTCCTTTGCCCAGTGAACTGTCAGGAAAAATGCATCTCAGGATGTCAGAATGTTCATCCCGTTCCTCATCATGCTTTTCGCCTCTCCGATGCTCTCCGGGATCACACACATCGTACGGTGCTCATACTTGCTCACCGGGGGCTTTTGCCCATCTGAGAAGTGTGGGTTCTGCTTTGGGGACCCAACCCCTTACCGCAGGCTGGTGCAGCACTCACCTGCCTGTCTGAACAGATGCGGTCTCTTCACACGACCAAATCCAGGCCAAAAAATAGCAAGTGCATCTTAGAGGGTGTGGGGAGAGGGGGAGGGTGTAGCGTGTGCATTCAAGTCAGGTTGGGTGTAAATAAGGGACATTCAGGTTTTATTATGGGTTTAACCAAAAATGAACCATGGTCCTTCTCGTGCCATTACAGGCAAATAAGAGACCTGCTGTAGCGAAATCAGTTGCCTATGGGGGTTTGTTTGTGAGCCCAGGATCATCACCAGTCTCCTTGTGAAGAAGGCTTTGTGGATGGCATACAGAGAAGCTCAGGAGCCTCAGCAGTGGTAACTGGGGTCCGTGGCTCTTTGGAGGAAGTCTGTCTGGTGTGCTCTGAAGGAAAATGCAAAGAGGGAGGTGGGGCAGAAGGCACATAGATTTTGGTTGACGTTAAAACAAATCTTTGAAGCAAAGCCATGCGTGGTGTGTTATCATATTGAGGTTTTAATCCCCTTAGTATTGTTGCTGTTCTGAAGCCGTGCAAATTGATGGTCTTTGTTTAAGAATCATCTAATATATGATTTAAGCTTGAGCTTTGCTGAGAGCAGCTGAGCTCTTATCTACAATGTGTTTGTACACAGTTTATTTCTTCACTCAGAGAGTGACGAGACACGGGCACAGGTTGCCCAGAGAAGCTGTGGATGCCCCATCCCTGGAGGTGTTCAAAGCCAGGTTGGATGGGAATGGGCCCTGGGCAATCTGATCTGGTGGGTGGCATTGAGAGGATTTGTCCACTCGATTTCATATTTTGAGGGAAAAGGGGAAAAAGGAGGGTGGATTCAGTGATTTGCAGAAAAGCTGTTAACTCCTGGGTTTGACTCGGCACAGGTGGTATTCTTAACAGACTACTGACAAATACTTAAATAACAGTCTTCCCAGCATCTCTGTGGTGCATTAAGGCACTAACACTTTCTCACCATGTGAGTGAGATGGAGAACTCGGAGCCCAATGGCTTGGCCAGCACCCCTGGGAGCAAAACTTGGGGTTTCTGGTTTCCTGTCTTCACGGATGCACTTTGGGCTGTTTTCCTTTCATTTAATTACCTCGATGATAGCTGCAGTGTTTCCAGATGCTTTTAAATTTATTTCCTCTCCGAAACAACCACTGGAATGGCAGGAAATGTTAAAATAGCAGCAGAGAAGCAGGGTGATGCAAATCTGATGCCAGACTCACCGACAGATTGTGCTTGCTTGTGTAGTACGGAAGTCTTTACTCGTCTTGTATCCGGAGCAAATGAAATTTGATGAGCTTTGTGCCTTTTCTGAGGGGGAGCTGCTTGGTTGTTTTTTTGCCCTCTTCACATTGCCGGCTCTGTGCACCAATTAATCCATGCTAAAAGGACTTACAATGAGCTTGTTATTCTGTGGGCTTGTGAGGTGGCAGCTCGCCAGATTTGAGCTCGTTTCAGATGTTTAATAGATAGAAAGTTGATCACTTGGCAGCTGAACCGACACCCTGGAGATTCTTCCAAGGCTGTAAAACACACCGGGATCCAGCAGCTTGGGAAAGGCCAGGTATTTATGAGATAGCATTACTTCTAGCCTAGCTGAAAACAAACACCTGGATACCTGCCTTTGCTTCAGATTATTTGAACTCTGGCATGACTTTCCCTCTGCTAATGCAGTGCTGTCCTCTTTCATCTCCCTATCAATACAGGCAGTGATAAGCAAATAGAAAGATAATCACTGGCAGATTAGTTGTTACTGTGGGAGATTCTGGTTCAAAGTTATGCAAATTTTGCTTTCTTCATTGAACCCAATGTGCATGTAGACCTAAATTTTCTTGTTTTATTAGCCTTGGTTGTAATAAATATACTCAATCTGAAAAATATATCTGGAGCCTATAAATATGGATTTGTTTGAGGCAAGAGGCTTCCTGGGCAAACTCAGAAGCATCCTTGCCAGCAATTTATGAGAACGGGCTGTGCATGATCCTGGGAGAATGTTCTGCTATCAACATCTGCAGATACCTTAAAGGACAACGTGAAAGCTTAGCTAAGGGCAGTAGTAACCTAGGTCAGGAGAAGACTTTTTCTTTTTTTCTACTGTGGGACTTTTTTTTTTTTTTTTTTTGAATTAAAATCTATAAGCATTCAAAGTGCTACTGTTTGTGAATAGGGTTAGAGATCATTTTATAGTTACAATCTGTAGAGACAGCATGAAAGCAGGCTTGCAACAAATGCTTTCTGTATAAAACTTAAGGGAGGGAGGAAGGTCCAGGGGAAGGAATACAGGCAAGAAACTGCAGAAGTTTACAGGCGGCAGTCTTGTGATAATGGCAGAAACCATGCAGAAGTCTCTTCCAGTGTCCTGAACGTTGTGCCATAAAGACAGCAGCAATTGTAATGAAAATCTATAGTCTCAAGCCCCATAAGGAATAGCGCTGTGTGCTGGGTGTATCTTTTTTGTTTTCCCCCAGATTTCTGTATTTTGAGTCTTCTAGACTTCCCCGTGCCTTGCTCATAGGTGGTTTCAGGGTGGGCTAAGGTCAGGCTCTTGCAAACTTGTAAGGCAAAACTGCTTCTGGCTCATCTGACTTTGCAGAGCCCAGGGAATGGGTGGAATTCCTGTAAGTTCAGTGTTTTTAACAGATTGCTGCTTCCTAAACCCTTTCCCAGACTCCTGGAGGGTGTGAGCCCCACTCCCTTCAGTTTGACTTGCCTCTGTGCCTTGGGGTGCCCTTAGATGGTGATGTCAGAACAACCCAGAGGAAATGTTAAAGGGTATTTAATTGACAGCAAGGCTCACAATTGTTGTTCCCCTTTGGCCCCAGGGATGCTCTGCTGTCCCCCAGCACAGTGACAGTGCGGAGCCCCCTTCAGTGCCCCTATCTGCCACCACAGCACATGGAAAGCTGCCCAGGTCCAGCCTAGGTAAGCTCCAGCCATCATCAGATGAGCACATTGGTGCATAAACGCTCGTCTCACACCTAGATGCTTAAATTAGCATCACAGCAGGGATGGAGAAGGTCCAGATGCCCTGCAGCATTAGCCAGGGCCAGACCGCTGTCTTTTTGCCAGCCTGGGCATGCAGTAGGCTTTGTGTTAACCTGTTGGAAATGCCTGCGTGTGCAACTCGCTTCCCTCTCCTGCCTTGACGGCCTATTTTGAGATGGCCTATTTTAGGAGCGTGGCGCAGGTGACATGCCTTGGAAAAGCAGCGTTGCATTGCTAACGATTGCTGTGGCGCGCTGAGAAGATGACACCTTGCTGTTTCTCTGAAGTGAAGGGTTTAAATGAGTCGCTGCCTGTATGATTTATTGGGAAGTTTGGGTTGTCATGCTGGTTCTGAGCAACTGACAGGGAAAAGGGGAGCTGGGGGAGGAGGGACCACACAACAAAACCCTGCTGTGAAGGAGGACTGAGTGGCATACTATCTCCATTTCAGCCTTAGGTATAGACTGGGAGGATCAGTGTACATGTCTAGATAAAAATATAATGGTGTTACCACTGTGGATATGTTGGCTTTTAAAAATGCTAATGATTAAGTAATTATTCCTTTTCTCCCGCGAGCATCCTACCTATCGAGTGAGACATAGCGATAGAGCATTTGATTAGTACCTTCAGTGCTCCGCTCAGTTAAATCTCCTGGTTGAGGGCTGTTCTTAAAAACACTTATAAATGGAAAGTTATGGGTTATTATAAATGATCCAAGGCCTGTTATTTAGCTGTGATTGGTGTGTTTGTGTGCTGAACAGAATGTGCTTTGTTTATTGAGGCTTTTATTTCCCTACGAACACGCCACAACTAACGCACCACTTCCCACATCCTGCCCTGCTGAAGGCTGGCATGTGTTTATTCAAATATTCTGTTTACCAGAGGTATCTTGGTGGCTTGTTAAAAGCAGAAACAAAGATGTTTCCAATTGCATTCCCTCTAAGTTGTCACAAGCTAAGGGAAGCTTGCAAATTATGTGCTGGAATTAAATCCCAATTACGTTAATAAGGAGAAAGCGATCACAGAGGTGCATGTGCATCTGTGCTAGGGCACTGGGGATGTTGCTTGTCAGCAGTGGGCATGGCACATGGCAAAGGTTTGAGAGCGCTTCTGTGTGCAAAGCTGCTCCCTTCAGTGTTTGCAAGAGAGTTTGTCCCTTTGCTTTAGACCCAGACTTGAAATAAAATAGAAAAACAGCAGCTGTCCTATGGCAGCCTTAACTGGTAGTGAAGAGAGTATCCCCAAGGTAGAGATGGCAACAAACTGCGTCTGGAGAGATCTTAGAAATAAGGGAATATTTGGAAACCAGTGCTCGGTGTGAATCAGGCATAGCCACCACCCTGCTGTGACAGGGGTGGGTGCTGGATGCCAGGGGCCATCTCCTCCCACCCTCAAAATCGGGAGCTACTGCTCTCAGATGACTCCATCAATGTGGCACGAGCTGTTTTGGCTGCAAGTCCAAAGCCTGGAGAGTGCGTGTTTCCTGGAGTAATTCAGAGAAACCATAATGTATAGTGTTCACCACAACTGGTCTCCAGTTGTGAATTTTTAATTATGCCAGATCATTTTCAGTAAATGGGACTTCAGGCTCAGTTAGTACTGTCAGATCCAATTTTTCACTCACCTACTATTGAGCTCATCCTGTGTTGTTTGCAATAATTGCCAAATCCACAGGAAAGATGAGACTTGCAGAAGATGAATGTCTGCAGCATTTCCCATTCTCAGAGCCTGCATTTGGCAGAGTGGTAGGAGCACTGGGTATGGGGGAAAATAAGGTGCTCGGAGGAACATCTTGACTGCTGGGAAGAGAAATATTTTGCCTGAAGTGGCAAGAACGCAAAGTCTGTTCTTTGTGTACAACAAGGCAGCTCGGTATACCAGGCGCTTGCATCTTAATTAAAACAGCAGAGCGTTTCTACGAGCATGATCATAGCTTTTTTTGGGCGGGGGAGCACGAGAGGATAATTCAGCACAGAAACCAGCCCATGATAGGGAATGATCCCGGGTGGCCAGCTCTGTGCCAGGGGGCTCGGCTGCTTGTGACCAGACGGCACCCAAGCTCATGGCCACGCTGCTTAGCTTTCTCTCTTGAATAATGAGAGCCTCTCAGCCAGACCTGCCAAAGAAATGCTTGAAGCGCTGTTCCTGACAGATGCTAAATGGCGTGGTGATGTCCGTGGCGTCCCTCAGCCAGAAGTAGCAGGGGGCCCGTCTGTTGTGAACCCGCTGCGAAGGGCAGAGGCTGTGGGGGTGTGCGTGTGGTGGCTGGCGGCCCTCGCTTCGCCTGCAGGTCGGGGATGGGCGTGGGATAAAAAGCAAAGCCGCTTCCCCAGGAGCCTTCCCTTCAATATCCAGCTTGGACAGGCAGGCGCTCGCCAGCCAGGAGTTTTAGCATTAAGCAGTGCGTTGGTGAAGCCTCCTGGAGCATCCAGTTGCACTGAAAGGAGATCCTGCTCTGGTGTTTGCTGCTACAGGGAACGGCATCCACGTGAGTTGCCTTCCTGGGAGGGCAGAACCCGTCGGTGACAGGCTGGGCAGCAGCCCCTTTGCTCAGCTGCTTACCTGAGCTCCAGCAGCAGGTATTACTACCACTTAGCCCTCTGCTGCCTGAAGTGTCTCCCCATCCTCATAGTAAGACAGTCTGTGCTAACTGTGCAAAGAAAAACTCTGCCTCCCAGCCAACTGCGAGCACCTGCATCTCCTTTCCTGGGAGCGGGCAGTGGGAATTACAGTAAATCCCGGTGCCTGGCCTTGGCTGCTCCCTTACCATTCATGCACAGGCTCTGCGTGCTCTGAGGGTGGAATAATAGCTGGAGGTGACTTAAAAGTTAAACTTATATTCACACTTTAAAGAAAAGGTACAGCATTGAAGAAGGTTCCAGGCTGGAGTGTAGCTGCGTTTCCTATTGCTTGGTCCAAGAAATCTGTTAAGCAACAATGCAAGTAAATAAATAGCGTTGCTCTGCAGAGCTGGCTTTTCCTAGTCATGTGTCTTTTTGCATCTTTGTCCCATTTTTATGCCTGATTTGAGGAGATGCATCAGCTCCTGCTGGCAAGGGCACAGTCCTTGTGGGATCCCTGTAAAACATCGCTGGTGCTCTTGGGACATAGTAAACGCTGTCGTTCAGCAATGCCACTGAGCAGTAGCTGCATCTGCCAGTTTTGTATGCTAAAAATTACTGCACAGCTCCAATAAAGTTTACAGCCAAAGGGCAGATAGTGCAGGGACAAGAAGGAATTGCCTTAGACTGAAAAAGTGCATGCTGCTCGTGCGGGTCACTGATACCCTTCCTACAGCTCTGCCGGTGACAAGGGGGTGCTGGTGGTAGCTGTAACTCCGACAAGTCTGTCGTGTTTTGCTGAACAGCTCAGATTCAGACCTTGGAGTTTTCCAAGAATAGCAGATCGGGTAGGGAATGTGAAATGTAATATACAAGGGGAAGGATGGAAGATAAGGCTGGAGATGGCTCTCCATGGGGTACGTGTGTTTAATTTCAAAGCAATAAGAAAAACCCTGTTTTCCTGTGGATTTCTGCAGTTCGCCTCCCTTTCTGCTGCAGCAGTCCCAGCTCCCTCTCCTGCCTCTAGCCGGCGGGGAAGGGCCAGCAGGTGAACTGGGAGGCAGCTGTGCTGGCGGGCTGGCTGCTCCCCAGTGGTTCCAGCTCCCCGCTGCCAGCTGGGTGCTTCCCTGTGTCTCCTCTGGGCTCTCATTTATCCTCCATCCAAATTTAACAAGGGATTCTCAGATACGGCAAATGATTAAAAAAAATATTAGGAGGCTGGGGGGGGTGGGGGGAGTGAGGAGGGAGATGGACAGACAGCGTGCTCATGAGAGGCTGATATCTTCGGGAAATGAGGCTAAAAATAAGTTTAATAATGTTTTACTGAGCTTTTGCTTCAAAGCAATCTGCTGAGTGTGTCTCACTCTTCCTGCTCTGGGCATGTAACTGCTGTCATGTTCTTGGCTGTAATTTTCCTGCTGTATGAGCCCCTGCTCTTTCAGGAAGGCTGTGAAATTTTTTGCTAATCACAGAGGGCAGACAAGACCTCGGCTTTAAAGGTCTCATAAGAAGGAAAAAAAAATAAAATAAAATTGAACAGGCATCCAGTAAATGGCACGGTGCTCCAGTGGATCTACCTTGGAATGATGAAAGCTTGTGCTCTGATTGCCAATATTTGAAGTGGCATCTCCAAAGTCTCTCGCAGAGTATTAACCCACTGAGCCATCGCTGGCAAGGGGCAGAGTGCGAGTCATTTATCTGATAACAATGAGCTTTTGTGTCTAATGTGTGATGTGGCAGCACGTTAGATAACCAGACGTAACCAGCGATCAGCTCTGCTAGTGCAGTGATGGTGAAATGGATGTGGCTTTGATTTCCCAGCATCTGTGGTGGTAGATAAACCAGAAAATTAGCTGCCTAGCACCACCTGAGTCATCTCCCCCCAAGCCTTGCTTTTGGTGGAGATAACGATCCAGATGAGCATGGCGTTGATTGCTCTGTACTGATTCTGAATGCTTGGACACCCGTGCCCTTTACGGAGAGGAGCACAGCCCATGCAGGGCCAGGGTACCTGTGTGTCTGGGCATGCAGGGACGTGGCAACCTTTGCCACCCCCAGCTGCAGTGGTGCTGTGTGCTTTTGTGTAGAGCATTCAGAAAGAGCTGTACTCGCCCCGTTCAGACTGACAGCCAGGGAGGCATTCAGGAGAACACTCCAGTATTAATTAACTCGTCCTGCCAAGAGCAGATATTGATTTGCTTTTACAGGACTTTGATGAGTCTTGATTATGATTCTATGGAGGTAGGAAGGTTTCTTGCCCTCAGAAGACTAGAGCAGCCGTAATTATAAAATAATTGTGCTTGTTTTCTTCTAAAGTAGTATTTTATTATTTGATGAATCTCTTGTTTGTACTGAGTAGACAGTACAACTTCACAAATTACTTGTTTACTGTCATGCCTTGATTTATAATTCTCCCTTAAAATTTTAGTTTTGTTTTTTTTTTTTTCAGATACGCATTCAAATTACTGTAAAAGTAGGTCACATCACATTCTTGCAGATGTTACCCTTCCCTTCTCACTCTAGCTCTCCGCCGGTACATGGGTTGATAAGTTTGTGCTGATGACCCAAGGCAGCACTCGAGAAAGGTGAACCAATCTCATAAATCTTTCACTGCAATCCTGCTGTGTGTTAAAGGCTTACATGTAGTTTGGAATATTAATTAAAGACAGTTAAACTGCCTTTTTTTTTTTTTTTTTTAATTGCGTTTTTGGTCTCTCCTGCCTGGTAGAGGTGCTTACTCTGTGTTTGCCTTCTGTGCATGGTCCTGTGGCAAGTGATGGGCTTTGGGTAGGGTGCAGGTCACCTTTGCTGCCTGTGCCAGTCCTGTATCGCTGCCCAGTCCCCGAGCCCAGGGGACTCCTGTCCCTCCCTGCTGGGACCTGGCATAACGGGAGGCAGCAGCCAGCCACGGGGTCTGGTGAGCACAGGGGCTGTAAGGTAGCAGGTTGAGCAGCTGCAGGGAGTGCAGCAGGGTCAGATGTAATGACGAGCAGATTTACACCACTGCTGCTTCAGCACTGAATAAGAGATTTCCCTTAGGAGGTTTTTAGAGAGAGGTGCAAAGAGCTGTTAAGTCATTAGTGCAGTTTCCCATTGTGGCAGCATTATTCCTTGTTATCTCCACTTTATAGCTTCTGTTCCTCACTAGTAACTACTGACCCAATAAATATTTGTCCTGAATATATTTTCTGCATCCCAAATGCTTACCTTAGCCTTTCACGTGCAGCTTCCAAGATGCTACAGTCCCTTCTTCTGCCTGGTGTGGGGAGTCTGTGCTTAATCACACAGTGATGCTGCAGGCTGCTGCCTGCCTGGGAAACAAATCCTGACCTTGGGCAATGACTGGGGAAGTCTCCCTCCACAAAAACACTTCTCTTCCTTCTGCTTTTAAACCCATAACTTCCAAGGTGTGTCCCTGACAAAGTAGTTTCTAAAGCAGTCTCCATTTCATAGCAGCAGCTTTTTCCCACCTTTTTTTTTTTTTTTTTCCCTATTCCATTAACTCGGTGTTTTGCAGACAACGCTCCTGTTAATTAGGTGCTAATTTATTGTCCTAACCAGCTGTTATTACTGTGTAACCCCAACACCACCCTACCTATCTCCAGCGTTCACCCAGCTGGGTCCCACCACTGGGGGTGAGCAGCTTCCCCCAGCAGCACTGCAGGGGGACCCAGCCTGGCCGTGATGGAGCCTGAGAGCCCTGGTGCAGCTCTCCCCAGGGGTGAGGACTCTTGGGGCAATTCCTCAGGGTTTCTCTCCCCACCGTAGCCAAGTGCTAGTGTGCAGACCCCGCTCCAGCACGGCTCTTCCCAAGCAGAGATTTTACTGAGGCATAATTGAAGCATTCCCCATCCCTCTGCCACACGGACCATTGTGCTGAACAGAGCCTGGGCTCCTGTGATCGTGGTGGCAGGGGAGGATGGATGACAAGAGGGGAACAGGACCAATTTGTGGCTCTTTGCTGAGGGTCTGCAACATGGTGGCAGCCCCACTGTGACCCGTGATGAGGCCGATGGACATTGTGACTGGCTTGGTCATCCCAAGGCCGGGGTATAAAAGCCCTATTTATCAATAGGCCCTAGGATCAATTCTGCATTCTTGGCAGGTAATTCCAGCAGGGCTATTTTTTAGGAAGGTTTACTGGCTCTTACGAGCTGGCCTGGTCTGTTAGACCTGCTTAATGTTAAAAGCTGTTGATTAAAAAAAAAAAAAAAAAAAAAATCAGTTTAAAACATTTCTGGCAGATAATTGTTTGGAAATGTTCCCCCTCCCCTCCCAGTATTCTAAATTATTCTTAGAGTGGAAATGCAAAGTGCTTGATAGCGTTTCTTCATTCTATTCTTATAATAATTCATTCTTTAAATATTCACTAGAGCTTTTCTGATTGAAAATCAAACTAGCAAGAGCTCCCCATAGAGAGGAGTCATTTCCCAACTGGCTCCTGTTAGTGCATTTCACAGCTATCAAAAATAATGTTCTCCTATCTCCCTGCCCTTGCTTTGATTCATTAATTAGTGATATTAATTAGTTGTAATATATTAATTATGAACTGATATTGCTAACATAAAGGAAGCTGAGTGCAAGAATGAGCTTCCTAACCTGTTTGCCCTGGCTCCGCCTAGGCCAGATCAGATAAAAAGCCTGCAACAGCCTCAGTTCCCTGCTCCAATGGCAGATGCAGTCCTGCTGTTCCCCATCCTGGAGGTTCCCCAGTTCAGTCCCTGGCTTGTTAACTACAGCAGCAGCCTGTGCGTGCCATGACGGTGTCGAGCACACGTTGCCTGGTGGTGTAAGTCGTGTGGCTCGAGGACACGAGCACAGCAGCATCCAGCCCCGGCAAGACTCAGCCTTTGCAACATGGTCGAGGTCGTTTGTGCAACCAGATGTGCTGAGGTTTTGCAACAGGCTGGTGCTTGACATGAAGACACAAGGATGTATTGTGTAATTTAGGCTGTCCTTCGGATCTTTTGCATGTGCCACAGTCGCTGCAGGGGATCTCTCTGGTCAATGGAAGCGAAGCAGTGCCATCGGGCTGGAGAGCTGGTCTCCATGGAGATGGGCGCAGGAGGAAGGTCGCAGCTTTGTGGCAGAGGAGGCTGGAGCTGGAGATTAATGAAAGATGGCTTGATAAAAGAATTGGGGATGCTGCAGGCAGTAATCCGGTTTGGTTGGGTTTACGCTGCGGTTGGTTGACTCCACTGTGATACTGTTAGCCTGGCAGGAACAGGTAAACATGCTTGGCAATTTATTTAGCAACAACTTCCAAGATGTGAGGGGAGTGCAGAGCTGTGGAATCAGGGAATTTTGGTGTAGCTCCTGCAGGCCAGTACTGGGGTGGGCAAATCTGCACAGCAAATGCTCCTGTAGGAAATATTGAAACTTCTTGGAGTTAATCCTGAGGATGCTTAGGGATCAGGTAGCATCCATGTAATTTAGTAATCTGTAGATTTAAGATGTGCCTCGTATTGCCAACTCTAGCAAAATGCCAGGCTGCTTTGTGATGTTTCCTGTCCCCTCTCCCCTGCTTTAGATCTAGAAGTGTCGCTAAATATTAGTACAGTATTTTGGACTGTGTGAGCCGTCAAAGCAGGATGACATGACCATTTTTCAGCAGCCGTGGGACAGTCCCAGTGGGAGCACGAGCTCTCCTGTTAATGCTTCTCTGCCCATTGTGGGAGCCCTGTGACATTTATTACTTTCCATGACACGCTGGTGTGTGCTGTGAGTGATCCCAGGAGCTTGGTGCTGAAGCAGCCAAGGAGTCAGGATGAGACAGCATCGCTGCCAGGGCTGGAGCAACCTGGTGGCTGAATGGCGGAGAGCTGGGGAACTTGGAGCAGCACTTGTTCTTCTCGTGCTTCCTTCATCTGTATGGATTAATGGCTTTTTACGATAGCTGGCAGTTACACCCACTTAGAGAATTTGGGGGCTACAGCTTTGGGGGGTCACTTCTGCAATGGACTGTAGAGCCAGGACTCAGCATACTTCTACCCACGTTGTTGCCAGAGGGATTCTTGGCAGGAGCTGGGCTGCCCGGTGTTGTCACTGAGCCCTTCAGCTCCTGGGAAGATTTTCAGCCCCTGGTAGTGCAAAGTAAATATTTAGCTGACTCCTCTCAGTGTTGATCTGCAGGCAAAGGGTAGGTAGGTAGTTAACACTTCTCCCCCTGCTGTGTGCTGTGTGCTCTTGCAACGCGAGGTAATTTGGTGAGTTGACAGCGTTTCTCCCTCGCACCGAATATAAATAGGTGTTGGCACACCTACTGCATAAATGCAGTATTGCTGGAGGTGGGGGGCAGAAGCAGCCGATACCTTTGTAGTTAAAGTGCAGTGTGCTGACGTAATCCTAAAAATTGAATTTCTGCAGTGCGCTAGCCCTGTTTGAGTTGGATTGCAGATAACCCCTCCTGCTGTCAGAAACCACTAAACTGCGGGCTGGTCGCCCAGCCCCCTGTGTGCCTTGGGCCTGAGTTGGGATGCTGCCTTCCCCTTCTCATTGCACGCTGCTGCCTCGGGTCCCCATCTCCATCCTCGGGATGCCCTTGATGGCTCAGTGCAGGCTGGGGAGCCCAAGTCCTCCAGTAATGAACTGGGAGAACTGTGAATTCTGCAAGGCATCCGAATTCGTTGTTGTGTTGTGTTTTTCTTTATGAATGCGTG
Source organism: Aythya ferina (assembly GCF_964211825.1). Lineage (NCBI taxonomy): Eukaryota > Metazoa > Chordata > Aves > Anseriformes > Anatidae > Aythya > Aythya ferina. The sequence goes on from NC_140311.1 coordinate 8,252,077, forward strand.
TGTGTGCATGGAAATATTGTGGTGAGGATTGGAGAGCCAAGTTAAAGGAAAAAAAGCCTTTGATTTTGCACCAGCAGTTAGCTGATGAAATGTAAAGATGCAGTGAGCTGATTAGTGATTCTGGTAATGTAATTAATGCCTCTGTTCTTTCATACGTGCAGAGCTGGAGGTCGAGCTGAGCGCTCAGTGAAAATTTGCCCTGAATGCACAGTTCAGTAAGCTCAGTTATCGTTCCCTAGTTATGATTCCTTCAGTAATTCCAAATTAAAGTTGATATACTTGTAAACCTAAAACAGGGCATGCTTATGAATTACAAGGGCTGGAGAATGTGGTTGTCAGATGTGAATGTTAATGCCACCAAACCACTGCTTACCAGGTGTGGGAGGGAACAGCAGTAGAGCAGGGGCTGAGAAAACAGCTTGGTGGTTGTTGCTTTTCCCAAAGCGGATGGTGGAAGGGCCTGAAGTGTCCTCATTTCCATTCCCTTGGCTCTTACAGGCCTTGCATAGTTCTGCCATTGCTTCTTCTAACATATCAAGCGTCATAAGCCATTAATGTAATTCCCAGTCTGAAACCAACCTTAGATGAGCTCATTTTTGCATGCAACGCGATGCTGGCATGCCTTACGTGAACCCTTTCTCTTTTCTCCTCCCGCCCCATTTTTAATAAACATCACATTATCAAAATATTAGTGACGCCGGATTTGCCGTCTTTGGTTTACCGTAGATAACAGCGTGGAGTGTTCTTTCCGTTTTGATTCAATAGTGCATGACAAGGGAATCCAATTTGTTCAGATTTAGATGACATGCCTCCAATTATGTAATTCCATTAGGAGGTGCCTGCAGCCAAGTCTGTGCTCACAGTCTCTGCAGACATAACTATAATGGGACGTGTTGCAATATTGCTGTGTGGTAAGCACAACTTTGATAGAGAGCATGACCTGTCTCTCCGAGTCGTGTTTGTGGGAACGGAGAAGATGAAAAACGGTCTAGCTATACTTAGGGCTCTAATCTGGCAATAAGTTATGTCACTACAAGAACAAAGCTTTGCAATGAAAGGTGAATTTGTAATGGCTATATATTTTATGTATTCAAAATCAGACAGTAAATGCAGCACTTTGAATATGATCTTATATTCAATTCCATAAATGGAAGATATATTGGTTGCAGTTTTTCCTCTTGAATACCATTTCAGGTTCCTATATACTTGGGAATGTTGGATATTTATGAGAATATAAAGCAGTGATGAAAACGTAAGACTAAATCTTAGCACAGTTACAACTTGCTTTAAATTATTAATCTTTAAGAAGCGTGATAAAAATTCTGCTATGCAAATTCTGCAAGGCTGGGGTTGGTGTACATACACATTACCATGCAGCTATCTAAATAACATCTTTAAAATAATCATGTAATGTTGATGCAGACTTACAGTTTCTGCAGGCAGAAAAAGGCAATTCTAGTGGCAGATCTGTCTGCCCAGGAAGCGGGATGTAACACCACTCATAAATAAAGCTGTTTAGATGAATTTAGCATCACTTGCAATCCAGCAGATCTCTGCAACGCCTTTGGGTCATGTAGCTTAGGTAGGGCCTAGCTGGGGCTCAGCTCTGCTAGGGCTGGGAAGTGGTTGGATGGGGCGCATGGGACGTGCAGAGGATGCTCAGACCTGTGGAAGCTGCACAAGTTAAAAAGCATTTAATAGCTGTGAAAAGGTCAATGCTTTGACAAGCATAAGAGATCTCTTGCTCAGTCTTGCACTCTTCGGGCTGCTGCTGTAGCACCCTGTACTGCAGGCGGATGTTCAGCATGTGCTCCGTGCCTGCTCTGCACCAGCAAAGCCGCTCCATCCTGCTCCTGCTCTTCTGGGCAGCCAGGTCCAACGCCTGGGCTGCAGGCAGGTCTGTGCCACAACACTGGGATGTGAGCTGTGTGCCCCACGTGTGTTGGCTGGTACTAACCAGAGCTTGGATGGGTGTGTATTATTCAAATGTATAGCTTTTATTAGAAGAAAAGCTCCCCAATCCTTACTTGGGGAAAGTATGAATGATAACATCTCTACTTTCACAATCTTTTGCAGTCCTCACATGAATATATGAAAGAATTTAATAATGTTCTAGGTTAGAGAATGGGCATGCATATGTATACATCTTTAAAATCAATCTTCTCTGACTTTCTTTCCTCTTATTTATGTTGAGAGAGGAAGCCAGCAAACGATTCAATGTATGATGCATCCAATATCACCTTTCACATAAACAGAAAAAATATGCTTCCTCTGTTGATGCGATGAGACTGGGACGCATTTAAGTGTCTAGAGAAAGTGTCATTTTGTTTAAAATAATGTGAAGAGAAGCCCAGTCTCAGTATGTTGAAATGAGTTACGCAGGTGCTGCTGTTTTAATGACAGTGGGGCTGAGATATAGTTAAAGATGCTGCTGAGCCCTGGCACAAATCGCAGCTGCCATGAGCAGGGGGGAGACCTTTTGCACCCTGCTGCTCGTGTCCACGTCCCTGCTTGGACGCTTCACCAGAAAACCTTGCTCAGGTGGCATTTGGCAGTGCATTAATCTGGCCTCTCAGCGGATGGCTCAGCCTGCGGATATAATGGAGTGTATCAACCTCAGGTTCAAAACCCAGTGTAATTTCGTGGGAATGAATTGTTCAGATAAAGTCAGTAGAACACAGTTTCTTAATCTGCTAAATGGGAAAAGACACTGCTGCCTGGCGCTTATTGGATTTTGTGCAATTTGAGGAAGAAATTAGATTGGTTTAGATTAACCCCTCCAGGAATGGACACCTAGGAAGAGGCCATTGTCACTCAGAAGCAGTTGATTTTCAGGTTTATTTATCTGCGCAATCCAGCTGCCGGCGTGACTGAGCAGAACCTGCACTGTTGTGATGCGCTTCTTCATCCTCTGGAGCGCCCGTCTGCTGAGTTCAAACAAGACAGCATCGATCTGCTGCAAACCAGACTGCACCCCAGTGTCGGTGATGCCAGCCGGTGCTTTGGCTTCTTTCCCTGGTAACAAAGACCCAGGTGGGCTTCCCTGTTACTCAGGGGAGAAGCATTTGTGAAAGCACTTGTGCTCCAAGGCAAACTCTGCCCTTGGCTCCCTCCAGCTCTGCAAGCCCCCTGTTTGCCTCCCTCTAAGGAAGAAGTCCCCAGGGTGGGCATGAAAGAGCACCACGGACCTCGCCGTCTGTAGCTCTGGGTGCCAGCATGTTGTTGGATTAAGTGACAGCAAGAATGCATGCAAAAGGCAAAGCCCTCACAGGAAATGCTTTCCCAGCTAGCAGGGTGAACCAAGGATGACTGCCTGGCTGTGGAGTTGGTGTCAGCCCCCACGCCTCCAAAATTCTGTTCCTGGATGCATTTCTAAGCAAAATGGAAAGAGCTTGGGGTCCCAAAGGGGCTGTGCCTTGGCCATACAGTATCTCACCTTGCCACTTGTCTTTGCACAAGTACTTGCACCTGACAGGGAATGTCTGCAAGAAGGTGAAATGTGAAAGAAGGAAGAGGATTGTTCACCCTCTTCTTAAGCAGTGAGCTGTCAGGTGAGGGATGGCTCTGCTTTTATGTCTGTGAGCAGCCAGTGGGAACAGCTTTGCTCCGTGTCCATCCCTGGAGACTGGGCACTGCAAGGAGAGCGTGCCTGTCCTCCCAGAGGTGGCTGGAAGGCAGCCGAGTGCTGATGTTGAGAGAAGGGGTTATTACTCAGTATTGTGAGTGGCGAGAGGAAATGTTCAGCATATTATATTCTGGGACACCTTCCCAGAAAATGTTTCCTCGTGGTAATTACAGCAGTGATGCTGTAAACCCAGGCAGTGGCTCCCCTTTGTGTTTTAGGCTTGCAGTAGTGAAGATGAATGGAGCAGGCTAGCAGGAAAGCTCTCAGAGATTAAGTTTTGCCACAGCCTGTTAAAACAGGAGCGCCTTCAGCAAGGGCAGTGCGTGTTCCTCAGCCTGACAGGGGAAATAGCCTGGCTGCAAGGAGGATGGTGATAGCCAAAAACTCATCCTATTTCTTACTGGAACTCTGAGGAAGCTGCTGCAGCTCCCTCCCCACTGTCACTGGACACATGCTGTCTCCTGCATTGCTTGAGCTGGGTTATGAGCTCCTGTTGTTTGCCACGGTGCTCTAAGCCCTGGAGCACTCACCCTCTTTGTTGTTTTCAGTAAGGGGTTACAGAAGATCTGTGAAAGCCACAGGACAGAACCAACCTGACAAGGGTCAGTGGCTATCCATCACAGATAACGTGCAGACAGAGCTGAACATGCCCGGGGAGCTGTGATCAGCTGAAGGGGACCCCAAGTCCTCCTTTCTTTCCCTTCTCCATGTTGTGTGACACTTCATGGTTCTCCTGCGGCTCCTGTTTCTCCATTGTATAAATATCTATTTTGTATAAATAGATAGGTTTTGGTAACAAAAGAGGAAAAAAAAATGCGTGACAGAAATGCATGCTGTTCTCTGATCCCGTGGTGTTGTGGGACTCTGCGTTGACAGGTCCTGAAGGGACACACATCCACTTGTGTCCCTTCCCCTTCAAGAGGACCACAGAACACAGCAGAGGGGAAGAGGAGGAGCTCTAGGTTCCGGTAGCTGATACAGTCAAGGTTCACTGAAGGAAGCACAGAGTTAAACAAAGGAAGTCCTTCACTGAGGTGGAAGTAGCAAGGTCTCCTTCTTTGCTCCCTTGAGCAGGGCAATTGTTCTTTCATCTCTTTATTCTTTTTCCAAGACAACAGTACTCTCCCACTTCATGCATGCCATGTTTTTGAGGTGGATAGATTTGTGCTCCGTTTTGGTTCCTCGTTGGAAACAGATTGTGTGTTCACGTGGAGGAAGTTGACTTGTGTCGTGGTTCTGCTCCCAAAACTGCACTCCCAGCATCGCTGGTTGCAGTGGTTCAGATGCTGAGGGGAAACGCAGTAAAGTCAGGACTTGAAGCTCCCTGATTGGTGAACTGTAAATTTGAGCTGGAAAATGTGGCTGTACTGTAAAATTCAGGACACCATCTGTTTCATTGCTTGCTTGCAGTAACATTTGTACTTGATAATTAAAATGTCACACACATTTTTAGCCAGCATGTAATCCATGCAGGAGTAGAACTGTGTCTTCTGAAAATCATTCAGAAGATGCTCACAGATAAGAATGATGCCATTTTGAACCATTTGCTGCTGCTTATAGAGGAGTGTTTTCTCATTTTTTCATATTTTGAAGAGTAGGGTGGAGGGATAGGAAGAATTGCAGCTTCTTTTGGAAGGACCTGTGAACCTCACTGAATAACGCTGGATTTTTGTGATTTATTGGATGAAGTACAGTATGTGCTGATTCAATGCACTCATTCAGTGCTTGGGCTCATTTGATGTTTAGAAAGTCCTCAAAGAGGAGGACTATAGTTCTCTAGCTAGATCTCTCTGCTTCCCTTTAGCATCAGTAGGAATGTGAGCAGCCTGGATAGAGATGCCAACGTGGTGACTTGCAGGCTTTTTCACACACATGAATGGTTCTCGACCAGATGTTTATTTTGTGTTAGGCTGTCGTGCTGGGGCTGGGCTGGTGGTGCCTTTCCTGGCTTTGTTCTGGCTGGTAAGTTTGCTTTGGCTTCAGTTGCAATCAGTTTGTTTTTAAGGTGTTTGTAAAGATATTCCGACTATCGTAAGCAAGACTTCTCCAGCTGGTCTGGCCAAGGGCTCAAAGTACCATCTATTTGGTTAGCCCTCTGCCTGGGAAGCTGAGGATAGTGAGCACAGCAGGCTCATGGCTTAAGAATCACAGCAACAGGATGCTCAGGAAAAGGTCAGGTTTTGGTCCATCTTCGTGTTGCTCTCACTGCGAGAGAGGCAGAGCAAGCAGCGTTGTCTGTGGGCTGTGCATTCGAGTGGTTTTTGCCCAGCAATGCCAGTCATCACCCTTTCAGCTCATGCAGGAGGGAGCTGGGCTCCTCTCCTCGGCTGGCGCAGGTTGCTGTGTCTCCTCTTTGCATTGACCTCAGGGCAGCTGCCAATTTGGCTGAAGTTTGCTCCATGGCACTGAAAAGATGCAAAACCAGAATTAGGTTTTGGCTGTCCTGAAATAGGATTTTGAACATCTTAATGCTGGAGATTAATGAACAATGTAGGAGGCATCTGAAATCCATAAGAACGCAATGTGTCTTAGCTGATATCTGTGCTGAATGTGCTTTCGCTGACCACCAGGAAAGCATTTGATTAGGTATTGCCAGCTCAGGCTCTGCTTCCCAGGCATGTCACGCGCTTGGACTGTGTAGACAGTCCTCCTGTCAACACAATGTGGTGGCCATATCCCTGCATTGGTTCAGGGTTGTGTAAGAAGCAAAAGTGTCATTTTCCACAAAAGTGCCTCTCTAAGGGCATTGTTGTAACTAATTCGGACTAAGTAAAACATGCTTTTACTAAATGTATGTGGTGGAATGAGCAGACATCGGAAACGGGATGTTCTGCTCCTCTTGTGATATCTGGAAATTCTTGATTGCTTAGCTGAAATAAAAACGTCTCCCAGCTGAGCTTTGGCACAACAAATACATCGGCAAAGTTTTATTAGAAATGCATTCTGCTATTCCGTGAACATTTTAAATCCATTTATGTGAACTATGGGTGAGTGAGATTTTTAAAATCCTGGTCTGCTGGGAGATACTTAAAGCTCACAGCTTTACGGTGCATTGGTGTGTGCTATCAGCAACTAGTCAAGATTAAAGATGAAGTCAGCAAAGGAGCTGCCGTGAGTACTTCAGGAGGGCTCACCAGCAAGTGAGCGCAAGGTGCTTTCTGGGCTGTCTCCTGGCTTAAATCAATCAGTTTGATGACACGCTGGCATTCACGCAGGTTCCCTCGATGGTGAGGCTCTGGACGTTGCCTTGCAGGATTGGGTCCTGTGCTTTTACCAGGAGACTATTGTAATGTGTGAGAGAAGGTTTAAAATATTCTAATTGTCTACCATGAAATTACAGTTTTGTTCCCTAGAGTAGAAAAGTGAGTTTAAATCATTAACGCCACAAGTCTCAGTGATGATTACAGAAATGTTTGCAAGTGACTTAATCAGAATAGTTTGTCTGAGTGGCCCATTTTAATATTATTGCGCTGATTAAGTTTTCTTAGCTAATATGTGTTTCATTTCCAATTCAATTAAATGAGAATCCCCTTTCATTACGTGATATTACTGAAGTGCCCTAGTGGGGCAGGAGCACACTTGGTATTTTCAATTGATACAGATTTCTTCATTATACAGTCTTGTGGTGCTAAATGAAATCAATGAAAGCTGAAATTAAAATTGTAGCAAGCTGCAGCTATAAATATGTTGTCCATTCCTCAGCCCCTTTCAGCAATAAGAATGAGAATATATTAGTATCAGTTCATTAATTACATTTCAAATACATTTTCAATAGATGTCTTCCTTTGACAAAATTTTAGAAAGACCATGAAAGATTTTTCCTTGCATTTCTGTGTGTCCAATAATTATGACAAGCAAAATATAAGTGGCATTAATGTGCTTTTATTATACAGTATATACGTTCACTTTTGATTTTAAAAGCATTCTTGTGTAACCTATCATGAGCTACATTAACTGGCATATGAGAGATTATCTGCAAATGGCTTGTGAAGGAATGAACATCAGCCTTATGTTTTCTCACATGAGCCAAACCTTGATCTTTTATGTATTATTGAAGAGAATTGATTTAGATCTGATATAGTAACAAATGATTTTATAAACACCTCTCTGGAGTTAATTCCCCATTGTGGGATATATGAAGTTCTTGAAGATAATGTGGATGATCTTGAAAGCTCCAAGATTTCTCAAGTGTTGAGGCTGGGCCATTGAGCAGTACATATTTTTATATACGAAGCAGTTGGGAGGCATGTTACTGTGATTCAAGCAGTGATTAGGAAATTGCAGTGAGTGCTGAGGAAATAGGATAGATACAGCTTCTAAATATGCATTCATACGTTCACAAAAAAGACAAATGTATGTGGCAAGCTGAGACTGGGACCCTCTACACCATCTTGTTCCTAGACAATATTAACAGCAGAGTTTACATGTAAAATGGGTTCACTAATCTTTAGTTTCACGTGTCCTGTTTGTGTGGCTGTTGGTGACAGGTTCCGAGCAGCAGTCCCCATCCCTTGTGCTGCTTTTCATGCCACTTGACAAGTCACCACGAAGCAGAAACTTTCTGAAGTATTGGTTTCTGTTAAATTATTTAAGTATTTTCACCTGGTCAGAGAGTATGTGGCTTAGCGCATTTAAGGCATATCTAAAATGTGTGTGAATATAAGGATGAAGCCTTCTTCTTTAATACTAAATATATACTTTTTATAAACAAGAATCTGGAATTTTTTAGAATATGATAAATATCTTAGCATAGTTATCCTGGCTCCATAAGTGCAATGAAAATGTTAGCCTTGGCATATCAATCGTGCTTTACAGATGACTGTAATTTCCTGAATGTCAAAACTCCAAATTTTTCTACTAAGCAAACTTTTCAGTGGCAAAATAGATTGCCTCCATAATATATCACTGTGGGCAGGAAAAAATGAAATCTTTATGTACTGTATTATGAATCAATGAGGCATTAAGATTTTTGGAAGGGTGAGCGGACTCTGGAAAATGAAAAACTGCCACTATTCCATCTCTGTAAACCGCTGCTTATGGAGTGTCGGCTTTGCAAACCTCTATCTTCCACGCCACAGAAATATCAGTTACAAGTTGAAACCAATTCCTGCAACAGCATTTAGATAGGGTAAATACTGTAGTAAATATCTGATTTATAGCAACATCCTGTGGTTATTCACCAGCTCTTTCACCGTAGCCTAGCCTGCCGCCCTTTTCATTTTGGGAGGTCTGCTATGCTTTTTAATAAATCCATAAGAGAGAACGGGGAGGTGCTGTGTGACACAGCTCCTGGGGCCAGGGATGGTGCTGCAGTGTCTGTGTGGTTCCTTGCACGGGAAGTGGGAAGGTGTTCCTGGTGCTATGTGGATTTCAGTTTGTGAATTTTCCTAAAGACATCACCCACACCTGTATTTTTTCCTAGCGTGTATTAAGGGCAGGATTGTGCTCTGCAACCTTTTTTTAAGGAATAACTGACTTGGGCGAGAAAGGCGCTTTAAAAAGCCAAGACCTTGCATGCTGCTGGAGGCACACCCCACAAATTCAGCATCACTACAGCTCAGCACCTAGCAAGGGGGGAAGCACGACATGCCCTTAGCTGGGGCTCCTCTGCCAGCTCCTCTCTTTCCTTTGGGTTTTACCTCCTATGTGCAGCTCCAGGGTCCCAGTACAGAGTGAGAGCGGGCTGCCTCAGCACCACTGCTGCCTTCCATCCAGACACCTCTATCGTGTAATGAAATTAATGTAGTGGGAAGCTTTGCTGCTCTGGGTAGGTGGTGGTGGGAGATGGGGGTTACCAACAGGCGCTTCAGCCCCTTTCCCTGCAGCCTATCCAGGGTGGATGGGTCTGGGCACTGCCACCTTTCCCGTGCGAGGCTCCTGGGTGGAGGCGGCGAGTTCGGGGACGGATCCAGCCGCTGAGTCACTCTTCTATTTGCTGAGTCTAAAAATGGAAGCTTGCTTCTCTTTTTATCCACCACTAAAAAAAAAAAAAAAAAAAAAAAGTGAAAAAGGCTACTGTTCTTGCTGAATTGGTTGTGTGCAAGGGTATCCTGCAGAGATCTTAATAATACAGGCAATTATGAAATTAATACCACTCTGGCAAATCTGCAGGGCAGCTCTCCCCTGCGCAGGCAATGCTGTGGACAATTAGTTTGTGTGTGAGGGTAGCTGGGAGCATGTGTGTGTGTGAGGCTGCATATTTTTTATTTCTTTAAAACCTTATTTTCAGTATACTTGTGCTCCAGGTACCAGCTCTGCACATATATGAACAGGTACCTTGAACTGAAAAAATCTTCAAATTCTGCCTTCCTCTGTGCCTGAAGTGCTGCTTTTTTGCAAATCTTTCCCATTTGATAATTTCATGGGCAATGATGGGCTGGTATAATTGCCGCTCTTGCAAAATCCAGCTCCTTTTTATGGGTTCCTCTGGCATTTTTCTCCTGCTGCAGTTACTGTGGGTAGGCTGCTGGCTTCCTACCCCCACCATTAGTGTTTCTAGACAAAACATCTCTGTGATTCATTGGGTGCTGATAGAAGTGAAAACATAATGATTACTTAGAGGAAATGTAAATTTACATTTGCTAAAGGCTTTAATTCACAGTTCTGAAATACTTATCTCCTTTCCTCCTAGGCCCTTGTTCTGAGCTAATGCATGTTATGATTCTCCTGTGCCATACTGAGACCAGAGTAAAGGAATATAAGTCCATGTGTGTGTAGTTTTGCAGACTGCTGCAGAGAAGAGTGTTTTTTTTTTCCTCCTCCTTCTCCTCTTTCCCATAATTTTTATATTTGACCTTATAAAGGGCTGTAAAAGGGAATGCTGCTGCTGTTCTGACAGCACCTCTGCCAGGTACTGCAACAGGTGGTGGCGTTAGGCACTGCTGTAGGAACTGCTTGTGGAGAAAAAAAAAGTTTGCATTGCACCTTCAAGATGTACTTCTTTGATAGGGCGTCATTTATACAGCTCGATTTTGCTGTACTTTGAATTTCGGACGAGGCAGATCTGGGCATTTGGTTTGAAATGACGGAATGAAGGTGTCTCACTTCGTAGCTAAAGCAATAGGACCAGCCCTGCTCCTGGCCTGCCTGCTCCGCATCCACTGCATCGAGGCTGCTGGGGAGCAGACAGAGCAGTGGATTTGGGGTGGGGAGGTGAGAGGGGAGAGAGAGAGCGAGGGCAGCAAACCAGCTCCAAGGATCCTGCTCCATGCATGCTGCCACCGTGGGATGCTGGGTGTGAGAGCTTCCTCCCGAAGCTCCCGGGGAGCACAGCAGCCTCCCTCCATGCTGCCACAGTCAGCAGCAGGGCCTTTTCCCTCATCTGCTGGGCTTGGGAGCACAGGGAAGCACTGTGGGGAGTGGGTGGGTGATGCTTTTCAGCTGCTGCTTCTGTTGTCATCCAAATCACTGATGTGAAGCATCTGGGACCAATCTGGAGTAGATGCAAGCATTTTGATTCCCAGCGATGTGTGTGAGAGCTTGCCAAATATTTTGGCCTAGCCTCTGCAAACTGTCCTGCGTGGGCATCTTTCAGCCGGGAAGTGGTACTCGCGTTTGGGGTTTTACGAATGAAGGGGTTTTCCCAAGCATGCTTGGTCGGAGCAGGAAGGGCCGTCACCAGGATGTTCACCCCATCCTTTCAATTGTGTCTGTAGGTGACACAGTTTGTTAAGGATTAGAGTGAGTCACAGTATTAAATGAACATTTTGCTTCTCTCTGAGCGATCTCCAAACAGATGCCTGCCTCTAACAAACGAGGCAGCAGGGGTATTTCTCTTTGAGGAACAATTTGCAGTATTAGCAAATCAAATTCTCAGTGGGCCACTCTTTATGGGAATTAACCTCACCTACCGGGAGCCAGGCGCTCTGGGCACCCGGCCTGATATAATTGAGTTTGACTTCTCCTGGAGACGTGGTGGGGATGATGGATGGGCAAGGGAGACCTATGCCACACTGGCCTCGTGCCCCATCTACTGAAAGTTAAAATACATCAACTGCAGGGTTTGGCAGCTTTGGAGCTGCACGTGGAGGATTTCTAACCTGTGGTGCTGTGAGACTAGCACCGCTGGTGTTTCTGACCTTCCATAGCTACGCTGTGAGGTTATGCAGTGCACAAACCTTTTGCACATGGTGCAGGATGAGGGAAGAGCATGGAGCCTGCTGCAGCGGGGCTTTGGTGTGGTGGTGGAGGAAAGAAAGGATCTGGACCCATGTGTAGGACCATCTTCGTTTCATCAGATAACTACCGAAGAGGAAAAGTTGCTGTCTTAAAAAAAAAAAAAAAAAAAAAAAGCTCAGCTTTTAAAGATGAAAAGAATACTCTTATAAATTAGTTTGTTTTATGGGGAGGGTGGTGAGGATGTTGGTCGTCCTTGTACCATTAGTCAAATCTGGTTGATTGCACATTGTTTCTGGTGCCGAGTCACCAACCATATGATTATTTTTCTTTTTTCAGTAGCTCAGTACTTAATCCTCAGTTTCATATGCAGAATCCCTGCTGCAGGGTTTGATTTCATTTTATTTGCTTTTCTGTTGGACATGATATAAATCTCATCTGTCCCTCTGCCCCTGCCCTTTCCGTTCAAAGGAAACTTTCCTTTCAAAAAGTCTGTTCTCACCTGTGGTGTAACTGGGTTTCTCACTGCCCTGTTAATATACCACAAAGTCTGTAAGCTGACCTACCGTGGAAAAAAAAATAAATCTCCTAGAACAGGAAACATTCCCAAATTTCCCCTTCTCCCCGTTCTTCAACCAAAGCATTGGAAACACTTTTGCAAAACTGCCTCCCATTTATTGTATGAGCTCATCTGCATGTCCAAACCATCTTAGCCGGGCTTGCCACCTGGATGAGCTTGACCTAGGTGCAAACTGATGTGCTTGAGCAAGTTTAAAGGGTAGCCTTAGTTTTGCTGGGAGACTGGGACTGCCCCAGCATTTCCCCCTGCTAATCACAGCTCTGCTTCCTCAGCCGTGCACCAAAGCTCTGTTGTCCTGGTTTACCTTTCCCCCGGGCACAGTCTGAGTGGGATGTCAGGGCTGCAGTGCTCCCCGTGCAAGGGCTGTCGGTTTCTTCCCCTCTGTAGCCTTTGGGAGCCCCTCTTGCTACAGCCTCCTCTCTTAGGGGAAATGGGAGAAGGTCACTCGGTCCCTCCCCTGCTTATCCGTACACTAATGGATGTAATGTTGAGTAGGTGGTTAGCTTTCAGCTTCCATCTCATGCTTCTTAGCTCACGGCTCCATCAAGCCAGGCTCAGGTTTCCAGGCTGAAGGCATGGCAGCTGCCAGCACCTGACCTCCAGTCTTCCTCTGCCTCAAAGAGCAATTAAACAGCCTCTGTCCTCTGATAGAGATCGATAATCCTCTGCCTGAGCACCAGCAGGACCTAAAGGGGCTCATAGGGGTGGAGCCAACCCCCCCCTAGTTGTAGTCCTTGTGGAATTACTGTTCTCTTGGACCCCAGAGCAGTGGTTTGAAGCCTTTCCCTTGGGGTTAAGGTGCCCTTCCCTGGGAGCAGGTGCAATAGGTAAAGCCCCTAGGTGGGTGCTGTATTCAGACCCTAGGTTGCTCAGCTGTCGGTAGTTTTACCATGATGGGGTGGCAAAGCAGGAGAGAGGGTGCTGCAAAGTCCCTATGTGCTCTGAAGTCTCTGACTTTATTCAGTGCTGTCATCCCCTGGGGGTTCACACCTCCTCAATTTGACTTCAGTTTGCCTTTTTTTTTCTTTAATGTTGCTTTTAGAAGCTTGCTACGAGGATGCTTTTTAAAAAAATCATTAGGTTGAAAAAATAAAAATGAAGGATTCTCATTCAGCCCCTGTGCTAGGCAGAGGTGGGGAATGTGGGGAACGGCATGGCACAGATGCACTATATGACCACAGAATTATCTTTCAAAGAGAGCAGATGGCTCCATCTCAATAAACCCCTCAGAGAGATTCACCGGAGGTCTTTGAGGTTTCAGTTTGCTTCTTATTTTCTCTTAGGTCTGTGCAGGAAGGAGAGGGGGCTGCTGTGGGCTGAGGCACTGGACAGCTGAAAGCAGGTTTGCACACTGACTGTGTGCTCTGCTCGGTCACTTTTAGCAAAAATCTTCCCACACATGATAGAAGTACCAAAGCACCAAGAATTTCCTATTTCTAGGCAGCACCAGGGCTGTTTTGGGAGCTGGTTTGCTTTTTGCTCTCTTAGGGCAGGTAAAGAGGCCCTCCATGCCAGGGCTGCATATAAAGCTGAATCAGAGCCCAGGCAGAAGAGGGGTGTGGTGTGGGACCTTCTGGATCACCACTTCCCCGGCGCAGCTTTCTCACCCTGGTGGAGGGTGTGTGAGCCATTAGCTGGGCATTTATCTGAAGAGAGACTCTGACCTTTTCTGAGCTCTTCTACAGAAATGGATCGTGTGCAAATAGTTCATTGCTCCCAAAAATGCTCTCGCTTTAACCTTGCAATGATGTGATAAGCAGAGCAGTTGATTTAGCACAGGGAGCAAACTCGGCATCGTGAGACTGCTCAGTGCTCGCTGTCCTCAGGAAATAGCTGCGTGCAGGGAGCTAGCAGGAACAAGTGACTGTTGTACCATCACAGATTCCTGGTGGCCCCAGGGTCAACCTACTTTCTAAGTTGCCTGCGAGCAACCTTTGTTCTCTTCTTCGTAGACACCCAACTAAACTTTATTAGGAAACCTGTATTTCTGAAGAGGGCAGTTCTTTAAGCTGGAGGGATGATTCACAGTGAAGTCTGAGCTCTACCTGCAAACATGTTGTCTCGGGCTCTGAAGCACAAGCTTCAAGGAATGGGCAGGAGCTCAACACCCCCTTGTTAAGATAGCAGAGGGAACAAGCTGTTACGTACAGAGCTAAAAATAATTGCAAAGCTTTGAATCTGCCTCCCAATTGCAGCAGAAGGATGTTCTGAGCACTGATGGCCGAATCTGTCTCTGGCACAGCTCTTACTCGATGGTGCATTAAAGCGTTTGTGACTTTTTGAAGCTCAGTTCAGATAAACGCACAGCAGCGTGGCTGCTTTTCTGGAGCTGCCATGATTTCGAACTTTGATCAGTGTGGCTTGGGGCTAACCCAAAAGCTGGTGTTCCCAGAAGGAATGGTGCCTTTTCCAGAAGAATTTTGACAAGGAGACCGAGGAAGGGGAGAAATGCACAAGGCAGCTGAGATGGGCCCAGCAGCTGACAAAGCAAAGTATGACATGGCATAACGAAGAAGTACAGTGCTGGGCCTGTTTGTAGGGTACTGTGCTTCAGAGCAGGTGATGTGGGCATCCCATAAGTCTGCCCACAGCCTGGTTTCTTGAGCACAAGGTGCTGGAGGGAGCCTGGCCACGTCCGTCCTCACTGCAGAGCTGAGCAAACGGCTTTGTTCAGCCTCCTTCACCTGGTCTCCTTCAACGTGCTGTGACAGGTCCTGATGGAGATACTTGGCTGGATGAGGCAATTGGCCACCTGGGGTGATGGTGATCCATTACAACACAGTTTCTTCCACCAACATGCACATTTTATTCATTCTTTTGTTTTTACAGTAGCAGCAAAGAGAGGCACTTTGTCACTGCCTATGACCAAAGAGCACAAAAGGAGAGAGGCTGAAGAATTTGAGCTATGATAAAATGCTCACTGCATTGATCTTGGCTCAGCATTTGTTTTCCTTCTTGCATTAACTCCCCATCGATTGCTGTGATGACCTTAGAGCTTGTGGGTTTGCTGGCCGCATCCCTCAGCAAGCAGCACCCCACTCTTGCATCCTGCTCTGCTCCCAGCCTCCTCGAACCGCTGATGGTGCAAAAGCGGGCCAGTTGGTACAGAGGGTAAGCAGGGCTTTGCTTCAGCCTCTTTGGTCATTCAAGGCTTCTTACTATACATGTATGTTATATAGGCATGCCACAGCTATGGTACTAACTTGATGTTGCTTGAGGGATCGGGTCATTATTTTAGTGCAGGGTGGTAGTAAACTGGATCCAGTTGGGAGTAGTTCTGGCAGCTGTTAAAGAAGGGGCTTGGGTTTGCCTTGGAGACGTTCTTTGTGCCCACGCTTTGCAATGAGACTTCGGGAAAAGTTACCTTCCTCTGGACTGTGGCAGGGGCCTTCGCTCACCAAACATGTTTGCTTTTGCGTTCAAAGCCCTCAGAGCCCGGGGTGGCTGCAGCAGTGCCAGGGTGAGCCTGCAAACACGTGGCAGTGCTGATCGTGGCGTCCTGGCTCTCCAGACATGAGGTGCCATTGTGTCGGCCACTGATGCTTTATCAGGCTCCTTGGCTGTATTTGGTTTTGCAAGTTTATTGTACTTTCCATTTATTTAATCATTTATAAGCTTGGATGCTCTAAAAGAGAAGGGGAATGGTGACTCTCTGTTTCCTGTCCCCAGTGCTACTGGGTGCTTTCAGAGGCTGTGATTCATTTTTGAGTTCACCCAGAGACAATTTTCTGTAAAACATTGACATCTAGTGGCTTTTCTGCTGAAGGAAACGATGGGGAACAAAGGCTTGGTTGCGGGTGGCCAGCCACGATGTCTCCTGGAGAGCAAAGAAATACCCCGTCTCCTCACACAGCACCCAGAACACGGCAGTCCCAGCCTGGGAGCTTGGAGCTGCTGGGCACACGCTGCTCTGTGTCCTCATCCTGGAGGAGTGAGCTTCCCTGGCAGGACAATTTGCTTATTGAGCTGCTTCAATTCAGTTTACTGAAGCAGATTGCTCTTACCCTGACAGTACTGTGTGGCAGGGCATCCTGCTATCTCTGCGCACTGGGCAGGGATATTCCCCGTGCCCAGCCCATAGCGCTTCTGGTGCTGCCCTGGCACGTGCTGTCATGTCACAGCCATGCATGCAGCCTCCCCGTGTGTGCCACCATCCTGCTGCTCTGAACAAAAGCCTCCACTTCCCTCGGAATATCTTTTGTTACAAAGCACTGTAATGCACCGTTTAATTTCCTGTTATTTACTTCTCTATCCTCTCTCATCTTTGTATCAGGTGAAAGCAGGAGGATAAAATGGTGTTTGCCTGGGCTTTTCTGTGATCTTCGTTTCAGTTCAAGGAGGTTGGGTCTTCTGGGGACGTCCCATTTATCTGGAAAGGAAATGTCTTACAGGAAATGTTCTCCTTGCAGGCATAGCACTGTTGTAGGGCCTGTGCAGCTCAGACCCACAGCTGCTCACCGTGACAAGCTGTATAAGCAGCGCTTTGCAGGCAACAGAAAGTTGTCACCCCAGCTTGGTTGTGCACAAAACAACGCTTTGCTCTCAAATGAAGCTCCCACGTGACTGGGGAGCAGCCTGTGCTGCTCCTCTGGATGGGGGATTTAAGTGATGTGGCCATGGAAAAGCCAGAGTTACCAGTGCTTGCTTGGGCTCGGGCTTCCACCACAGGAGATGTTTTGATAATGCCATTGTGGGTCATGGGAGGGCATCTCTTAGTGCCCAGCGTGAGCATGTTACTACGTGGGCAGCCCACCACAGATGGAAGTTTGGGGTTCCCTTCAGCCTGTGTAGAGGCAAACCTGTTAAGCAGAGCAATCCGTGTGCAGATATCACTGTTTCTGTTCCCCCACAGGGGCTTTGTTCAGTTATCCTTCACCTCGGAGAGGTGAGCACACAGAGGAGCACTCTGCAGCAGCATTTCTGAAAGCATCTTAAGTGCATCTCCAAGTTTCTATTGATTTTGAGTGTTGATATGCCGTGTGCTCAAGACGCAGGAGACTAAATGCTCTGCCTCTCTCTCCCCTTTGCAGGAATTTCTACTATATCACCATCCTGCGTGACCCTGTCTCCCGATACTTGAGCGAATGGCGCCACGTCCAGCGAGGAGCCACGTGGAAAGCGTCCCTGCATGTCTGCGACGGGCGATCCCCGACCACCGAGGAGCTGCCCAGCTGCTACACAGGGGACGACTGGTCGGGCTGCTCCCTCCAGGAGTTCATGGATTGCCCCTACAACCTTGCCAACAACCGCCAGGTCCGCATGCTGTCCGATCTCAGCCTGGTGGGATGCTACAACCTGTCGGTCATGCCAGAGGAGCAGAGAAACAAGGTTCTGCTAGACAGTGCCAAGGAGAACCTGAAGCGCATGGCCTTCTTCGGCCTTACTGAATTTCAAAGGAAGACTCAGTATCTCTTTGAGAAAACTTTTAACATGAACTTCATCTCGCCGTTCACGCAGTACAATAGCACAAGGGCCTCCAGCGTGGAGATAGATGAGCAGACTCAGCAGCGCATCGAGGCCCTCAATTTTTTAGACATGGAATTGTACGATTATGCAAAAGACCTTTTTTTGCAGCGGTACCAGTACATGCGGCAGAAGGAGCACCAGGAAGCACGGCGGAAACGCCAGGAGCAGCGCAAGATCCTGAGGGCAAAGCAGGCGCACCTGAAAGAGCAGGGCGAAAACAGCTCCAGCACTGACTACATAGGGAACGTGGAGCGGTGGCGGCGGTAGTGGGGGGAGCTTCTCAGGAGACTGGCTGGACACTGAAAGCAAAGCAGAACCCAACCCAACACCCAAATCGGAGCCGACAGAGTAGTCCAGACAAATTAAGCTTCTTAAATATTTGAAGCAAAAAGAGGCTAAAATGTTGCCTTTGCAGTTGCCTTTGCAGTAAATGTTGTACTGTACGTGGAACACTTAATCCTAGTGCGTAATTAAATTGTCCTTTTTAGGTTTGTTGGATTATTTATGAAATACAGGAGCTAAGTAAGCTCATCGGAAATGGTTGTTTGGACATTTATTTAAAAAAAAATCCTTAAATTAGTTATGAATACAAAATGGGATGCTGGAAAATGTTTATGATGCTCTGCTGAAACCTATCTGGGAAGCAAACTCATTTCCTAATAATGAGCATTTAACATACTCTCACAATACAGTATATGAGCAAAACCTTTTCCTTTTGATTTTATCTTAATTTTATTTATGTGTTTTCAAAGGCCACCAACTGCTTATGATATTTACCAAGTTAATGAATGGACAATGAAGGGAACAGTAAAGGTCTAGAAAGAATATTGACTAGTTTTATGTATAATATTGGCTTTTAAAAGGAATAGAAGTAATTTCTGTAGTTATATAAATATTTAAAATTTTAAACTTTTTCTACCTACTGCTGTTTAGAGTTTTAAGCTTGATCTAACTCATATTAAAAAAAAAAAAAAAAAAAAAAGTTTCTGAACTCAATGCCAATGTTATGTTAAAGACATTATTTCCAGAAATTTTCAGGTCAATATGATTTTAACCATTCTGGAGAAGTTACAGCACATCTTCATGTTTCATAAAGCCTTTTACCAATTATAATCTTGTGACAGTATCTAATTTTAGGTCTTTCTTACCCATTAGAATACATAATGCTGAACTTATTATTCCTTAATAATTGGTGATATAAACTAGATGAAATTGTGTTGCGGATATTTGTATAGTGTCTTTAAAAAGTCATAAAAATCTCTAATCCCAGCAATATTATAAAGAGAATTGCTCAATTGAAGAAGTAGATTTACACTTGAATTAGGATTTACTTCCAGTAAATCTTTGCTACACAATATGAAAATAGGGCTGTTTTTTTACGCTCTTGAGCCCTTCTTAGTGACGACAGACTAGCAATGACTAAAAATGATGGAAACAAGTATTACCATAGCCATAGTTACACAGTATGAGGAAGTTGCATGGTGAAACAGGACGCAGGCACTGCTGGAGCTGGAGCTGTTGCCCCATCAGCCCCAGCAGGACCAGGCTCACCAAGACCAACAGGGAGAGGAGATGGGGCTGTAGGTGAGGGGCTCCTATAATCTCTATGCAAAAAAAAAAAAAAAAGAAAAAAAAAAAAAAGAAAAAAAATAAAGAAAAGAAAAAAGAAAAAAAAAAAAGCTCTGTAAGGCTTTGGTTATAAATTCAGCAAGTTCAGAAATTTTGTACGTAGCCTGCAGCGCTGTTGAGCTTTGCACTGAAGGGCGATCTCTGTCCGCGTGCTCAGTCGCGTTTGGTGCGCGCGTGTCTGCTTGGCTCTCCCGCTCGGCGCTGGGTGACAGAGGCACCTGGAAACAGCACTCTTCGTCCCGGTATACACGATGCTTACAAGGCTCACTTGCACTACTTCCTTTTGCCTGTAATATTATATACACAAAGAGGGCAGGGGGCATGAAATGCAGAAGGAGGCTTTGAAAACATCTCAAGGCTCCGTGCCTAAGTTAGCCGAAGGCTGTGTTACAGCTGATGTTGTATTGCGACCTGGGTGGGCAGCAATCCTGCCTGGGGCAAAGGAAAAGCACGGCTGCAAACCAATACCCTGCGTTAGCAACTCAGAAAAGAGAATAATGTCATGTACAGCTTTTTTTTTTTTTTTTTTTTTTTTTTCTTTTTAATGAGAACTGCAGTTGCCAATATGATGTCTCTGTTGTATTTTGTTTTTTTATGGGGGAAAATAATGCGCTCTTAAAACTGAAAGGCACTGCTGGAAACAGGACTTAACCGTGAACGAGCTGGAGGGCCTGTTGCAGAAGGTGCATTTTGTTTTTATGCTGTGGTGTGCATGGTTTACAGAGACTAGTTGCATTTTCTTTGTGTATACTGTTTATTGTATATAGGGGATGTACGAATATAAGGATACCGTTTTGTCATAATCATATCAAATTCTACTGATTTCCACTGTAGATGCTGTCTTACTGTGTAGATTTACAAGCCGATCCACTGACTTTGATTGTGTAATTTAACAATAGAACTGATAAATAAAATTTAACTACAGACTTCTGATTTTCATGTGATTATTTCTTTATCTGAAGATGCATTGGGAGTTGTGCAGTTCAGAATGGATAGTAATTTTGACACAAATGAAATAGCTGTTGGCAGGCAAATATAGGAATTTAAAATTATGGCTTTTCTAAAGTGTATTTAAACTACAGCCTTCAAGAGCAAAGCCACTTTGGACTTTCTGTTGTTCAGTAGTTAGTGCACAGGTTTTAACTGCTTTTCCCAGCTTTTCTCAGTGGTGGTTTCTGCTGATTTTAAATATTATTGTCAAAGGTCTGCATCATTAAGGGATTGTTCCTGGGTGTGCACATGTATGTGTGTTTGTATACATATGATTATTCTTTTCTTCTGCATGATACCCACCATTTTTGCACCAGAGCTGGCGCCAGGAGATGCTGCCTTGCAGCTTCCAGTGCACCCTGCTTTATTGCTTCCTGAGGTATTTTCAAGCACAAAAAAATAATAATTAAAACAAAACAAAAACAAAAATAAAAACAAAAACAAACAAAAAAAAAAACAGATTTAGATGCAAAAGTAGATGAGATGAAAAGGAGCAGAATGACCAAAATCAACTAGAAAATAGGCTTTTTTATGATTGGGATGGAGGCCTTTCTTGGTGATTATAAAATGTGCCCTCAGATCAGCAGGGCTCACACTGGGGCTGGTAGACCCAAAGGTGTCCGGAGAAGCCTTTGCCTTGGCTTAATCCAATTCCCTGTATGAACGGAGGTGCCCTTCCTGTTGTGAGTACCTGTGGAACGTTTTCTCTGCAAGGTTTTGTGAAGCCTTGGTGTTTTAGATGGGGATGTGGAGGGATCTGCCAGCGCACGTGCATTTGACTGACACGGCTTTATATATTTGTATGCTGGAAGTGCTGCCAGTGGAGCTGCTAATGGCATGGAGGTCACAAAAGGTGCTTCCCTGCAATGAAAAAAAACACCAAACAGTGAAGTCTGGCATAAATGCAAGTGGTTTGGGGGTTGCTTTCTGAGCCCCAGCATCAGTGCAGGGGCAGCTGGCGTGAAACCGGGGACTGCTTGGGAGATGGAGATGGGGTAACACTGATCTGTAATGTTAAAAGGAATCTGTAATGTTAAAAGCCATCCTGACTTCTGTAACAAAACTGATCTGCAGTTTTGCTGGTTTGTTCAGTTTGCCCTCCCACAGATTGGGAAGTTGATAGCTACAGTGGTCTTGCAAGGTGCTATATTTGGGGCAAATATTTTGTATTTACTAAAAGTTACCTAGATGGTGTCTAGTGCATAGGGGTTGTTGGAAGGGAATCGCTCAGCTGATTTTTGTCAATGAACTTTGCAACCTATTTGTATAACATAATTATATGTTTTAGTATAGCGTAATATATTCGATTGCACTGTCATCTTTGAGTAATAGTGAACTTACTCGATTTCTATTTCATGTAACTTATAAAAATTTCACAACATCAAAAATGATCAGAGACATGAATGAGACCTAATGGATGCAATGCAATTGATGTTTCAGCTCATGAAAATCACCAAGGAGATGAGAAGAAAAACCGATACGTCTCCTCTCAAATTTCAGCCAGAAACATCAGGTAATTGAGTGAACCTGTCAAACCAATGCACACCTTCAGCTGTGGACCCAGAATGCTGCAAAATGTTTTCCAAGCAGGTGATGGATTTAAATCTTTGACTTACAAAAAACAGCCCTGTCTCCAAAATAGTTGAGTGGAGCTGGGGAAGCTTTGGTTGTTGCCAGACCCTGGTGGGGGGGACCTTTGGCAGTGTGGTCCCTCTGCTTTTAGTGCCCCTTCGAGACATCGGCTGTCCCAGATGTCAGGTAAGGCTTGCCCAGAGTTAATATCCAAAAATGGCTCAACATGATTTTAAAATTGCAGTAATGAGAGACAGGACATGCTCCATGTTTTCTTGTATGCCTTTGCCATCAAGAGTGCTGAGGCGCTAAGGGAGATGTTCCCTAACAACCCGCGAGCTGGGACCCACAACCTGTGAGTGCAGCCCTCAAGGGGACAGGGGGACATTTGTCCCCTGTGGCTGAATCCGGCCCTCCCGAGCCATGCTGGGCATCCCAGCCCGCCGCTACCTGTAGCTCCACTGTGGCCAGGAGGAGCGGCATGCACGGCACCCTCGTGAGCAAACAGCAAAACATCTGAACTCTTACCTATGAAATTCAATTCTGGATTTCCTAAAGCAATCTCCCCATTCCACCAGCCTCATCAGGGAAGAGTGTAATTTCATTTAATCCATTTCTTGAGTTCAGAGCCGACTGTGTTGCCATAATGCTAATGTCACTGTTCTGCTATCCCCAGAGACTTGAGTGACGAGTTTAGACCCAAAATCAAATTTGGCTCGAAGCTTCAAGAGGATCTCTCAGTGAAATTACCTGTGGTCTCTACCCAGAAGCTTTGTCATGCAGTTCAGCTCTGAAAGGACGCATTAGGCCAGCCAGGTGAGGTTATATCATTTTTTGTGTTGGGAGCAATGAAATACAGAAACAATATATATGCAAAGCAATCAAAACATTTAGAGAGAGGGCTGTGTTCATTTTCAGAATATGAAAACAGCTTTTTGGTATTCTCAGCTCTCTGAACTTGTATTTGCCTTTGTATGACTGCAAATAAGGTTTTCGCTTGCAAGGATGTTTGCAAGAAGTTGTTGGCATAAACCTCGGTATAAACTATAAACTGCACAAACTGTATTTTTTACTGGATGTTCATGGATGGAGGGCTGTGAATGACTCCTCGAAGGATGCATTCATTTGAGCCCTTGTTCTGCTGAAGGGTTTTCAGCTACCTGACCTTGATGAGGAGCCCCACAGCAGAAATTCACTGTCTGGTGGCACAATGTCCCTTTTGTCAGCAAACAGTGAATTTTCTTGTAAATGAAGTTAGAGAATGATGAGAGCTAGAGTAAGGAAGGATGAGTTCAAGGGGTGTTTAGGCCAAACAAAAGGTGGGATTTCAGAACAGCTATTTTGAGGTTCTCAAGTCCCATTTCTGTTATTATCTTCGAGATGACGTTTTTCTTTCAAACATCTCCCTTAAAATTTGAAGAAAATCCGGAACGAGCTTGATCCAGGAGCCGACCTTACCCCTTTTCTTTCAGGTCAAAGAATTCCTCCTGCCCCGGGAGGGCCATTTTCGTGACCTTAAACCTCCCCAAAAGCCACCCAGCCGAAGCTGCGGCTCGGCGGCCGCCAGAGGGAGCCGAGAGGTGCCGGAGCCGGGGCCGGGCGGTACCGGGCGGGATGGAGGGGACCGAGCCCCGGAGCCCTCCATACCGATGCTGCTCGGCCTCTGCTTCTCCCCGGGGGCTGCTCCCTCGGTGTGACCCAGCCACAGCTCCGCGGAAAGCGGGCAGGGGGCTGCCGGCGGCCCGGAGGTGCGTGATCCGCCGGGAGAAATTGGGAATTTCCCCTCCGGGCACGGCGAGCTGGGAAGCGTCTTAATAGACATCATTACATTAGAATAATTGCTGCGGAATCAGCAAGCGCGGGCATAATCTTTAATGCCTGGGAAATCTCGCACAGTTTCAAAATAATTAAAAGCGGGATTAATCTAGATGCCAGACAACGCCTGCCTAATTACTAATGAATGGGGCTATCTGAATGGTTGCAGCACCCTCAGCAGCATCAGCGAAACGGTGCAGAAAGCAGTTAAGTGGCTGGGAGAGGAACCGCAGCTGGGAGGGACCCCAGCACCTCTGAGCAGCAAGACCCCTGTGGAAAGTTCCCCCTGCTTGGAGCAGACCCGGTGTGTCCCTCTGGTAACGATTTTGCAGACCTGGCGTTCATGTGTCACCTTTTGACTCCTTTTAAAATGAAACCAGCAACACTGGGACGAATCTGGAGCCCTGTGGAGCCCAAAGCTCCTCAATAGCTGTCCTCCTGCACAAACACAAATCAATGCGACTTTTGCTGGTGCAGGGTTGTGCAATGCTGGTCGTGGCAGCAGGAATTGCTACGGCCTTTCTATGTTTTCCTGAGACCTGCCACACTTGTAATAATTTCTGCTGCTTTTGGTTGAAGGCCAATATCAGGAACTCCCCTTTTTCCTGTTCCCAGCACTGTGGATGTAGTCGCTCTGGGAGGATAAGTTGTGCTGCGACTGCTTCTGGGCAGTGCTTTTGCTGCTGGCATTGCCCCATTTGTTGTCATCCTTAGAGGTGTTTTATGGGCATGTGTTTATTTTGATTCAGTAGAAAAATAAGTCTTCCGTATTTGTGTTTTAAACAAATCCTCCCCACCAGATCAAGGTGGGCTAATTCCTTGTGTGGGAAGGTGAATGCAGTGAGCAGCTCCTCCAACGTGGCTCTGTCTCCCCACCATCTAACCCACCATCTCCCTCTCTCCAGTGGCAGCTCCTTTTGTTTCTGAATATGTACAGATGAAAGAGAGAACCGACAAAACAAATTTCTCTGATCTCTTTTTACAAGCATCTATTCTCCCCTGGAGAGATCAATGGGAGGAGTTGGAAAAGGGTGTTTTATTTCAAAATTGTTCACACGGGGGATTCACAGGCAACGGTGACCTCCCCGTGGTGGAAACCACCTGGTGCACCGCACAGAGAGCTGCACAGGAGGAGGGAGGGAGAGGGAGTGCGGCTGGATTTGGGCTCTGTGGGGGCCAGGGCTGCAGCCAGAGCACCCGTCTGCCCAGCACAGGCATCAGTGCCAGGGCACCACTTGCTTGGCAAAATCCCCCATCCTCCCTGGAGATGGGGAGCATAATGGGCTCATGGCATACACGCAGCTATGGTCTGGCCAGAAACAAGCAGCAATGCTGTAAATCACTTGTCAAACCCCTCAAGCAGGGGGTTGTGCAGCTCCTTTCTGCTGCTCTGCAGCGCAGGCTGATGGCGCTGGCCCCAGGATCTTTTCTTGCTGGGGAGCTTATGGGGGTGGAGGGAAGAGGGGGTCTGGGATGGGGCTGAAAGCAGTTCATCCTCTCCAGGAAGTGGAGAGAGGAGGTGGGAAGGCTGCAAAAGCTGGTATTTCACCTGTAATTAAAAATTGTAGAGCTGAATGTGATGCTGTGCAGAATTAATGGGGCTGCATTGTTTATTTAAGTATATAAAAAAAAAAATATAAAGGTGCTTATTGGGAGTAATGAGTTGTGAATAAAAGCATCCATACACGGAATTTTTAAAAATACAGAAAAATGTATTCTGTAAAAATGTATGAGAATAACAGGGAAGATATCACAGAGCCATTTCCCTCAGGCCCTGCATGTCCCACTCTGAATTTCCACGTGGAGGACCCACAGGCGGAGGTGACCCAGGCGGTGCTGCATGCTGCCAGACGTCCCCGCCTGCAGGTACGGTGTTCGTTCTGCCCTCGGTGGGTGTCTAAACTGGGACACCGCACCTGGGTGCTCATTGCTGAGACAAACAGTGGAGAGCTGGGGCACAGCCATGGCTCAGCCCGTGCTGAGATCCTGCCCTGGGAGGCCACACTACACTGGGCTCTGCCAAAATAATAAGCCAGCTGCCAGGCCCTATTCGGCACGCATCTCGCCTCCCATTCCAGACCAGGCAGGAGAAGCACGCTTTGCCAAAACAGTTTCCCAAACGGTCACAGATTTTGCAGCAGCAAGAACAGGGCTGCTCCCTCCCACCCCGTGCCCTAGAGCTCGGTCATGGAGAGAGCACGAATTAAAATTAACGCTGGCTGGCTTCCTCGGTGCCCTTCAGAGTGCAGCGGCTGTGCTGGAGGCACGCGCTTGCAGGGCTGGCTCCATGCAGAGCCTGCATCTCGCCGGGCCCGCGGCCGCTGCTGACTCACGCACCGTGGTGCACGCTTCCCTGCACCGCCCGGTCACGCCATTGCAATGCACTTTTTTTTTTTCTTTTCTTTCCTTTTTTTTTTTTTTTTTTTTTTTTTTGTGGATGACAGAATGCTGCATCGGCTGCTGTGCGTGCAAAGTGCTGCCTGCAGAATTTTAACTCCCTCCCAAGGCCTTTCAGGATGTCATACTCGCTTTTTTCTTTTTTTTTTTTTTTTTTTTTTTTTTTTTTTTTTTTTTTTTTCTTTTTTTTTTTTTTTTCTTTTCTA